>NC_133327.1:604017187-605343437 GCF_042186555.1 Aquarana catesbeiana | reverse complement strand
GCATTTCATAATAATCCTGTCGCACCTTGCACTGTAAAATAGTTTTGGTTCCTATTTCTTTGTTAATATAATTCTGCAGTTCCAGCCTTCCCTCATCAGTATTTAATAGCTATGGAAATAGCAATACATCTGCAGCTTTGGCCTCAAAATGAATTTTACATCATTTATTATATATAAAGTATATTTTGTTCTTTTGAAATTGGCCAGTTTGTGATGACTTTTTACTCATCATAAACCATTCATTCTACTTCAAAGAGACTGAGAAGGTCATGTCAAATGTTAATGCTAAAAAAGTATAATAAAAACAGTGAGTTACACATGCTAATAGATATTTTAGAATGTTCTACCTTGCTCTTCTGAGAACATGTGTATATTAGATTTCAGGACGTAACTATGTATTTGGAGATTTTAAGTTAACAAAAGATTTATGACAACCATTACTACAACAAACTCAAAAAAACAATTTTTGTTTAATTCATGTCAGCAATTCCCCTTTGCCATTAAAAAGGAACCTGTGCTTTTACAGTGCTCCTCAATGATTTTCCAGAGGAGTGTAATGGGAACAATCGGCCATAAAAATACCTTTAAGCAAAAATACGTGAGTAGCATAGAGTAAATTTAACTCAATGACTAGCACTGGCTTCATTCATCCATGTGTCAGTTCATATTGGCCACTATTATTTATTAATGCACTATTCTTCTTTATCGCACCCATGAATAGATAACAAATCATTGACTGTTCCAGGGTTGAATTTTGTTTACCAATAACTCTATACTTTGGATCCTTGCGATACCATCATACCCAAGGCAGTGTATAACTAGCTTTACCTGTAAATGCTGACATCTATAGGTATTTTACACTTTAAGGATTTCTAATGCCTCTCCAAAGACTGTTAGTGGTCTCTTGCCTCTCACCTGCTAGTCATTTATCAAGAGCATTTACTTTATAGCTTTAGAATATCAAACATGCCAGGAAGGAGATCTGAAATAGGGCAGGTATGGATATATTAGATTAAACAATGCTATAATAAAGGCTAACAGTTTTTAATTACACTATATTGTCAAAAGTATTGGAACACCTGCCTTTACACGCACATGAACTTTAATGGCATCCCAGTCTTATGCCCAGTACACACGGTCGGACTTTGTTCAGACATTCCGACAACAAAATCCTAGGATTTTTTCCGACGGATGTTGGCTCAAACTTGTCTTGCATACACACGGTCACACAAAGTTGTCGGAAAATCCGATCGTTCTAAACGCGGTGACGTAAAACACGTACGTCGGGACTATAAACGGGGCAGTGGCCAATAGCTTTCATCTCTTTATTTATTCTGAGCATGCGTGGCACTTTGTCCGTCGGATTTGTGTACACACGATCAGAATTTCCGACAACGGATTTTGTTGTCGGAAAATTTTATCTCCTGCTCTCCAACTTTGTGTGTCGGAAAATCCAATGGAAAATGTCTGATGGAGCCCACACACGGTCGAAATTTCCGACAACACGCTCCGATCGGACATTTTCCATCGGAAAATCCGACCGTGTGTACGGGCCATTAGTCTGTAGGGTTCAATTTTGAGTTGGCCACCCTTTGCAGCTATAACAGCTTCAACTCTTCTGGGAAGGCTGTCCACAAGGTTTAGGAGTGTGTCTATGGGAATGTTTAACCATTTTTCCAGAAGTGCATTTATGAGGTCAGGCACTGATGTTGGACAAGAAGGCCTGGCTCTCAGTCTCCACTCAAATTCATCCCAAAGGTGTGCTATCGGGTTGAGGTCAGGACTCTGTGCAGGCCAGTCCAGTTCCTCCACCCCAAACATGCTCATACATGTCTTTTTTTTTTAAATATTTTAATTGTTTATTTATATCAGAAAACCGGTTCACTGGGACATACAACAATAGTGTGGTCACATTTAACATCAATAAAGTCAAAGGTTCAAATATATTAATTACAATGCGAAAGCATGAAACGATACAAGAGGCATTACTTTTCTATAAAACAGGTATGGCAGGGAAAGGTATAGCAGTGTTGGTTGTCTTATTGATTATATTACCTGTAGCCTGACATATAACCTGTCATACATGTCTTTATAGACCTTGCTTTGTGCGCTGGTGCGCAGTCATGTTGGAACAGGAAGGGGCCATCCCCAAACTGTTCCCGCAAAGTTGGAACCATGAAATTGTCCAAAATGTCTTGGTATGCTGATGCCTTAAGAGTTCCCTTCACTAAAACTAAGGGGCCAAGCCCAACCCCTAAAAAACAACCCCACACCATAACCCCCCCTCCACCTGATTTGGACCAGTGCACAAAGCAAGGTCCATAAAGATATGGATGAGCGAATTTGGGGTGGAGGAACTTGACTGGCCTGCACAGAGTCCTGACCTCAACCCGATAGCACACCTTTGGGATGAATTAGGGCTGAGACTGCGAGCCAGGCCTTCTTGTCCACATCAGTGCCTGATCTCATAAATGCTCTTATGGAAGAATGGTCAAACATTCCCATAGACACACTCCTAAACCTTGTGGACAGCCTTCCCAGAAGAGTGGAAGCTGTTATAGCTGCAAAGGGTGGGCCAGCTCAATTATGAACCCTACGGACTAGACTGGGAAGCCGTTAAAGTTCATCTACGTGTAAAGGCAGGCACCCCAATACTTTTGACAATATTGTGTAATATAATATCTGCACACCAACCATATGGGCTGATACCATCATACCAAGTCAATAAAAGCCAGCTTGCCTTTCTGAATTGAGTAGGTCCTCTAAGGGGGAGGGCTGATAGAAAAGAGGCTCTTTTATCTCTATGTGCTCCAATGTGACATGAATAATATCAGAAAATGTATGTGCAACTAATTTGTATCCATTTATCATATTGTAAGTTAAAATGATCATGTAGGGAGAATTAAAAATCCAAATAAAGGCCCCCTGTAAGAGAAAAGGTATTATATTCACCTCGCTCTGGCAGCCCGTGTTGCCTATCTTCTATACGTTCCAGTGCTGCAATTTCCATTATTGTATTTGGCATTTAACATTTCCATACATTTTTATTTATTTATATGTAAAGATTACTGTCCTCTTTCACCAGTGCAAAAAAAAAGAATTTAAAAAAATCTAAAAGGTTTGTTATCTTTGCATGTCCAATTGCATGGTTTCATCTTTATTGAGATGCCTCTTCTAGGGAATACATTTGGGAAATTCATTATAATACCAGACTACAAAATTAAAGTCACCAATGGTAACTTAAGAAAATTCTTGTTTAAATTATTAAAAAAAATTAAAGCTGAAACGTAAGTTGCGCGGTTACAAACCAAGTAATTTTAATGCATAAGCCCCAATGTAACAAGCTGGCACATAACAGCAAAGATAAATGACCCTCCTAGTTATTTTTTCTAACCTTTATATCAATTTACTGGCAAAAGGGTGTAAAATGTGTTTCCACATTTAGTGCAGCCAGGCTCACTGTGTAGCAGCAAACAAGCACAGCCGGCTGCCCACACTTAATATGCCGACACCAGGCTCCAAAGAGCTACAGTTTTTCCACGGGAGACTGAAGAACCACTTTAAGTCCCTATTTGGGACTTGGAATTAAGAGGGTCATAGAGATTTTTGGGTGTGAAAAAACCTCCAACCCTGAATACAGGTACTGTAGTCCTGAAAGGGTTAGTCCGTCTGCAGGAGAGACCAGAAAAGGACGAGAAACAGTCATGAAGTGTCCATGAGGTGTGAGGCAGAATAGGACCTGCTTTTGAGAGGCGCAAGGAGCTGTCATGTATCTGGGTGGAATAAAACTGGATTCTTCTGATTCTGGTCCTGCAACTATATTCACTCTGCCACAGGAATATTTGAGTCTTTGCAGCATATACTCTGCTTAGTGCTTCTGCCCCTTTAGACTCTTTAGCTCCACCTGCCTTCTAGCTGCAGTCATTTTGCATTTACAATCAGTTCAGCCTTTAAATAGCAGCACTTCCTGTGGTCTGGGGCCGTTTGTGTGGATTTGTTCCCTAGGTGTCTGCCTTCCTGTGTGAACTGCTGAACTACTGGTTTTGGACTTCTGCATGATTTCCCAACTATGCTTCCTACTGACGATTCTGCTTTCCTTTGCCAGACCATGTAGGAGCCTCTGCCTGCATGTGATTATTCTTCCGGATCCTGATTTTGTGCCTTTCTGACAGATTTGTTGCTGACCCAGCCAGCCTGAATACACCTCTACGCTCAGCCTAAGCTCAAATTCAGACTCTACCTTACAAAAGATAGCTTATAGGAGCTGTGTACTGTGTAGGCTACTGAGACCCTCTTGGAGTGTCTTTGGAAATCCAGGAGTGGGCAGGGACTTCAGGCCCTGTTAAGGGACAAGGTTTTGCTGGTGGTGAGCTAAAAGTTTGAGCTATACCAGAGGAGGATAGGCTGTTTTTTTTTGTTTTCTATGCAGAAGTAAGTTGAAAAATAAAGACTCTTTCCTTTTACCAACTTGGCTGGCTGGTGATCCTGGGCTTCCTAAGATATTACACTTGTAATAATATTTATACCTTTGTTTAATCAAAAACATTCATAAATGTTTTCATTTTTCCTTAATTATACTAAAATAAAAAACAACAGGTACAGAATGCCTGTTCTCAAGAAGATTAAAGACATGTACATTTGATGTATATATTAAAACAACTTCACATTTTCAATAATCCATTGCATTCATACAATTCAGGCATCATTCAAAGTATTTGTACCTGAGGAAGTCAGACAAGCCTTGAAGCATTTAAAAAATCATTTTCTCACGTCATTGCTTGTTGCTTACCAACTGTTTTTCCATTACATTTCTGAGGATAATGTATAGATGGGAATTCATCTAAGAGTGTAATGCAAAATTCTTCATACTGCGTAATTACAATATTAAACCAAAAACCCAAATAAATACTTGGCAGAGCATAGAGAAAAATAAACTGTGAGGCCATTCTGCCATGAAGTCTAATATTTATTTCCCTGGTCTGATAAAACAGTTCCTTGCAGATGAAGAACGGAGACCTTTAATGTTTCTTCATTGCCTGCCAAAGTGCTTCTTCCTCTCCACATACTGATGAATCGCCTAGCACACTAAAACTAGTTCAATAACTCAATATTCTGCAAGGCTTTGCGCCAACAATACATTTACTTGCAGGCTGCCCAAAAATAACAACAGCCTTAGAACAGCAAATAAACACTGCAATTTGACTATAAGAAAGTGTCCTGGGGTCTAAATGGATATATTTAAAAGGAAAAATGCATGGTGCTTTTATAATGTATACAGTGGCCATGGAGTGCGTGTTTGCAGAAATAGGGATCTAACAAGATATGCAAAATCTGCTGAGCTGGTAGTATCCCTGCAGAAAAGCTATACAACTCTTATCTTTATTCATCTCTCGCAATAGTATGAATGATAGACCCATCATCTTGGCATTAAGAACATTTTTATATGAGGAAGGCTTTAATAAAGTCCTGACAGTTTCAGTATTATAAAAAGAATCTAATTTTCAAGTGCAAAGCAGGACAGTTAAAGTGTTGGTTCACCAAAAAGGTATATTGTATATGAAGGTAGAACCTATTGGGCAGCCACTGGATTCTTATATTTTTTAAGCATCCTAAGCAAACATAGAAGAGCTGACAGGCTGAGGGCCCCTGAACTAAACGACTATTACATAGCAACCCCATTGGTCCAAATCAGATTTTGTTTTTTACAACCTAACTCTAAACCTTGGTGTGCTCTGGAACAGGAAGCAATTTCAGCGGGTAGCTTATGCTTACTACTATTAGCAAACGCTTTCTCCTTAAACCTCTAGACTGGTCATGATCATTCCACAATTTTAGCTTCTATAATGGCATGGAAATACTTTCTAAAATTTGGCAATATTTCTACCCATATGGTAGAAGTCCGAATACCCCTAGAAATGTTTAATTTAATCCTTCCTGACATGCCCTCAGAACCTGGGAGATTAAATGGATTAACAAAGTATTCGACATCTTCAGGGACAGTAAACCCATCACTTTTGGGGAACTATCGTCCAGATATAACTGTCGAAGCGGGAAATTCTTAACATATGCTCGACTGACTACCACCTTAACACATGCCCCTATTTCAGAACTAAGACTTCCTCCTTTGGTCTGGCAGTTTTGGCTTTCACCAAACCCCATGCGGAAAGGTATTTCCCTTTTTTATAACTGCCTACATGATAAACTAACATTTACCATATCCAAACCACTATCAAAATGGTCTATTGAACTTGAACACACTATTACTGATCAGCAATGGTGTAAAGCAATTACAATTAACATGTGCTTCTCGCTGGATTCTTATATTTTTTTAAATAATACAACAGTAAAATCCTCTTGCCATAGATGACAACTTTTTTCCTGTCTACCTTATGCCGCGTACACACAAGTGGAATGTCCGACAGAAAAAGTCAGATGGAAGCTTTTCATTGTATATTCCGATCGTGTGTATGCCTCATGGGACTTTTTTTTAGAAAATTCTGACGGTCCTAGAAATAGAACATGTTCTAAATATTTCCGACGGAACCAATTCCTAACGGGAAAACCGCTCGTCTGTATGCTGTTCCGACGGACCAAAAACGACACATGCTCTGAAGCAAGTACAAGACGGAAGCTATTGGCTACTGGCTATTGAAGTTCCTTCTTCTAGTCCCGTCGTACGTGTTGTACGTCACCGCGTTTTTGATGGTTGGACTTTGGTCGGAATTTGGTTTGACCGTGTGTAGGCAAGACCGCTTGAATGGAATTCCGTCGGAGTTCCGTCGGAGAAACCTTCGGAGTTTATTCCGACGGCAAAACCGGTCGTGTGTACAGGGCATCACAGTTTTTGATGTTCTCATCCACCTTTTTGTTTTACAGCTCCTCTTTTTACTTTCTGTATAATTCTTTCTATATAAAAGAAAGTTAAGGAGAGTAAAGTGGAGGAAAACTTCTTCCATGTTTCCTGTGATCGAACAGTGCAAAGAGCTCAGTCCAGATATTACTAATGAGCAGTGGCATCACTAGGGTTGGTGTCACCCGGTGCCAAAAAAATTGGTGTCACCCCCTCCTCCACCAACTACCTCAGAACAGATTATAGGATCCCCCTCAGTGCAGAGCCCCCATTAGTATAGGATCCCCCCTCAGTGCAGACCCCCCATTAATATAGAATCCCCCCTCAGGGCAGATCCCCATTAATATAGAATCCCCCTCAGTGCAGACCCCCCATTAGTATAGGATCCCCCTCAGTGCAGAGCCCCCATAAGTATAGAATCCCCCCTCAGTGCAGACCCCCCATTAATATAGAATCCCCCCTCAGTATAGAATCCCCCCTCAGTGCAGACCCCCCATTATTATAGGATCCCCCTTAGTGCAGACCCCCATTAGTATAGAATCCCCCCTCAGTGCAGATCCCCATTAATATAGAATCCCCCTCAGTGCAGACCCCCCATTAGTATAGGATCCCCCTCAGTGCAGAGCCCCCATAAGTATAGAATCCCCCCTCAGTGCAGACCCCCCATTAATATAGAATCCCCCCTCAGTATAGAATCCCCCCTCAGTGGAGACCCCCCATTAGTATAGGATCTCCCCTCAGTGCAGAGCCCCCATTAATATAGAATCCCCCCTCAGTGCAGAGCCCCCATTAGTATAGAATCTCCCCTCAGTGCAGACCCCCCATTAGTATAGACACCCCCTGCACATGTCCACCCACATATACATAAAGTTCACAGACCTCAGAATAGCGTGGACAGATACACACAGCGTGTGACCCTCGGGCTCCTCCTCCTCTTGTGTGGATGTAAACAGAGAGGAGGGGGAGGCGGCTTCAGTCCGCTGTGCTGAGGGACACAGCGCAAGTCCGGAGGTGCAGAACAGGGCAGCAGGCAGTGTTAGCAGTGCGTGCTGCTACCTACGGGTGTCACCCCTCTGGCGGGTGTCACCCGGGTGCGGCCCCCACCCCCCGCACCCACCTAACAACGCCACTGCTAATGAGCCTCAAGCAGCTATTCACAGCACATGTGATTCTCAGATGTGACACGGGTGGTGTAAGCTGGTGCAACTGCACCTCAAATTTACACATCAAGAGAAAGGGTGTGAGCTATCATTCCTCACCCAGGATGTAGAAATGATGGTTTATGCATTACTCCTTTCTGAATCCAAAATAAGCTCCCTTTCTGTTTTCACTTTCTCCTTTCTCCAGGACGTGGCCAATTCCTCATTTGTAACCTTTCCCAGTGGAACACAATCAGCTGCTGCCCTCCTCTCCTATCCGCCCCCATATTAATGCTCAGATCAGGTCTGCCTCCCCTCTTTCTTGTCCATGATTAGCATGCTTCCAACCCACATCCTGCCCCCAAGTAAAAAATGCTTTGGTTCTGCTGACAAGTTTCTCAAGTTGCCTCACGTTATTAGATGTGGTACATGGCATGTGCATAAACTCCACTACTAGGAAAAGGAGTAACTTGTGGAGGTGGTCCGTGAGGTGCTACAGGGAGATATTGCTCAGACAGGTCGAAAACAGGGCCCTCTGGGGGAATGAACTAGTTAGAACTGGACCATACTGGGGAGAGGGGGGTGAGAGGGAGAAGGGGAGGAGAGGGGGGGAGATGGGGGGGGCAGGTAGTTCTGAGATACACACTTCAGCAGCACTTCAAGGAAAGGGAAGCAGCTCTCCATAGAAACAAAAAGGAACAGCAGAAGGCGCTTCTAAGTGCAGTGGTTACATGTATTTTATTGCTTCAAGGAGATAAAAACAATTATTAGAAACACTAGGTGTAAAGGCTCATCAAAGTCATAAGATCACTGAGTCACAGCGGTGTCCAGGAGGTGTCCAACGGGCTGTGTCCATGCAAGGAGTCTCTGTCCTGGACACCGCTGTGACTCAGTGACCTTTTGACTCTGATGAGCCTTTACACCTACTATTTCTAGTAAGTTTTTTTATCTTGAGGCATAAAAATATCTGTAACTACTGCACTTAGAAGTGCCTTCTGTTGTTCCTTTTTGTTTCTAGTAGGGAGATATTGCTGTGTGAAAGGAACAAGCTGATAACATATAGTTACATAGTTATAGGTAAAGTTGAATAAAGACACCAGTCCATCCAGTTCAACCTGTCAGTTAGTGTTTGTTAGCTTTCCACTATAAGATTGAGCTCTAAAATGATACATTCAGAGTTCAGTACAGGTTTGCTCTAAAGGTTTACAGGTACAGGTTACACTTTACTTGAAAACACCCTACTTTGGACCATTTCAGTGCAATGATAGGCTGGCACAACCCAATTTACCTCCTTATTAATGCTCAGATCTTGGTTTACTTTCACTCTCCTCTGTCCACAACCAAATCCTGCTCAACTCTAGGGATGGGCCGAACAGACCCCAGAACTTTCGAAAACCGCAAAAGTTCAGACCCGAATAATGAACCCCATTAAAGTCAATGGGACCCGAATGTCAAAAATCAAAATTGCCCATTTTGCAGGCTTAAATGCAAGTAATTGGGCATACAATGGTTATAGGGGTCCGGGTCCTGCCCTGGGGGACCTGTATCAATAAAAAAAAAAGTTTGAGAAAAATGTCATTTTTAAATGAGCAGCGATTTTTAGATTTTTAAAGTGAAAGCATAAAAATGAAAAATTCCTTCCAATATAGTGCATGGGGGGGGGGGGGTGTTGGGGTGTCCCCTTAGTCTACCTGTAAAGTGGCAGATCTTTACCATGTCTAGAATCTGCTGCAGCAATAATTGCATTTATGAAGCCAAAAAAATGATATTTTCCCTGCAAGCTGCCTTTATTTTGCTCAGCAACAGCTGGGGAGCCAGTGTGTATGATGAGGCCACAACGTAGTGCACTGGGAACAAGATTAGAGATTTTTTGGATACATTCTGGTGTCACTTTGACTTTGGATAGTATGTGCTTGTAATTTTACTTGAATAAACCAGCAAAAGTTTTCTGCACTATTGGAGTTCTCTTCTCTTTTCTTGAAAACTCACGGAATCACTGTGGTTGGATCTATGGAAGTTTATACCTGCTACTGTATGGTAATCGCCCCCTGGGAATGTGCTATCCTAAGCGACTTTCGTTGCTGCTGATCGATTATCCATGAAGGAAGTCGGTGGGATCCTAACAGTGTTTTCCTGTGGTTTCGATTCTCCTACTAAGCCTGTTTTGACCCCCCTGCATTAGGGCAGTCACAGGTGGTTTGGTAAGCCTCCATTGCCTTATTGTATGGTGACGGGCAACACTAGCGGTGATAACACTGACCCAGGGTCTTCCATTGGACATCTCACATTTGGACTTTTTCACTTTATGAAATGTTTTATTTATTTATTTATTTATTTTTCACCTTTTTTAATATTAATTTGTGTTTTTAAACCCATGCACTATTAATTGATATTTCTTTTATGGATTATCACCTTATTAGATGTTATTATCAATCATCATCATATTGATTTGATTTTATCATTGGTTTATTATTTTTGTTTTCACTTGATTTCACTTGAGTTCACTGTTATTGATTTATTGTTATATCACACATACTGTTTGTGGTATTAATCCAGCGCTGCACTTTTCTTCTCTAATGATACGCACCTGTCAAACAGGTGCAGAAAAATTGGTCTCTGGGTGTCGGTGGTGTTTTCCCACAGTAACCCTATAGAGGTACTCTTGATGAAAGCAAAAAATGGCCTTGCTGTAAAAAATTGCAATAATATGCACCTGTCAAACATGTGCAGAAAAATTGGTCTTTGGGTGTCAGTGGCACCTTCCCACCGTAACCCTACAGAGGTACTCTTAATGAAAGCAAGAATTGGCCTTGCTGTAAAAAATTGCAATACTATGTACCTGTCAAACAGGTGCAGAAAAACTGGTTTTTGGGTGTTAATTGTGTCCATAAAACCTATACCAAAAACATTCTTCCAGATGAAATGAACACCTGCAATGCTAGGCAGCCTCAAAGTCCTGGAGAGATTCCACATCCCAAAAAGACTTATTCAGTGACATCGCATCAGGGGCTTCATAGCTGGTAATACAGGACTGATTCATTTTTATAAAAGTCAAATGGTCCATGAAGTCTGTGGACAGAAACGTTCTATGATCAGTAACGAAACCTCCTGCAGCACTGAATGCCTGTTCTGAAAGCACGCTGGATGCAGGGCAGCCCAACAACTCAATAGCATACTGGGCAAGTTCTGGCCAGTGGTCTATTCTCATGACCCAGTAAGTCAGTGGATTGTAAGCTGGAAAGCTCTCCTCTGTTTTGGCCCCGAGGTAATCTTCTACCATGTGATGCAGACACTGCCGATGGGATGTGGAAGCTGACAGCCCTGGCGGCGAGGACTAAAAAATTCCTAAATGCCTCACTTAGGCGGGCGCCTTCTCCAACGCTCCTCTCTTGACCAACAGAAGACTCAGAACTACGTTTTCCATGACACTGTAACCTACTGGAGTCAGGAAAAACGTTCAATAAAATCCTCTTTAATGTGTCCTCAAGAGATTTTATCTTCTTCACTCTCTGTGGGGACAGGATGAGTTCTGAGACCTTCCCTTTATAATGGTGGTCAAGGAGGGCTGCCAACCAGTAATAATCCTTCTCCTTTATGTCATATATTCTTGGGTCCTTTCGCTGGCTTTGAAGCATGAGGTTGCCCATGCTCCTCAAATTTGCTGAGGCTTAAGAAGCAGACTCCTGGGGGTCACGCAGGATGACAGGATCTGGAACTTCCTCCTCCCAGCCACGTACTACTCCCAAGGAATCCTTCACATCATCCTCCTCCCCTCTCTCCTCCTGTGTGTTCTATGACATAGGAATGATGGTGTCTGGATAAAGTGGGCCTTGAGAGGAAAGGTAGCCCTCCTCTTCCTCCTGCTGCTCTGCCTCCAGTGCCCTGTCCATAATGCCACGCAGAGTCTGCTCCAGCAGGAACACAACAGGGATTGTGTCACTGATGCATGCACTGTCACGGCTCACCATCCTTGTGACCTCCTCAAATGGTGACAATAAAGCGCATGTATCCTTAATGATCAGCCATTGGCGTAGGGAAAAAAAGCAGAGGTGGCCTGAGCCTGTTGTCATGCCGTACTTGCACAGGTACTTGTTGACAGCCCCCTGCTGCATGTATAGCGACAGCAGCATTCCAAAAAGTTGAGTTCCACCTGGTGGGCATATCACAAATTAGGCAGATTATGGGCAGGTGGAATTCCCGCTGAATTTCAGCCAACCGAGCACTGGCTGTGTATGACTGCCTGAAATAGCTACAGACTCTTCTGGCCTGCTTTAGTACATCTTGCAACCCTGGGCACGTACTTAGGAAATGCTGCACCACCAAATTGAGGACACGTGCTAAGCATGGCAGATGTGTCAACTTTCCCTGTCTAAGGGCGGACAGGAGGTTTGAGCCATTATCAGACACACCCATTCCTGGCTCCAGCTGGCGCGGTGTGAACCACCTCTGGGCCTGTCCCTGCAGAGCTGCAAGAATCTGTGCTCCGGTGTGGTTCCTGTCCCCTAAACACACCAGCTGAAGCACTGCATGGCACCTTTAAGCCTGACTCTGGGAATAGCCCTTTGAATGCTTAGGGGGTACCTGATGTTCAAAGGACAATTCTGCAGAGGAGGGCGAAGGAGGAAGAGGAGGAGGGGGTAGAGCTCACAGGTCTGGCATCATCACCACCAGCTGTAGGAAGACATGGGAGCACAACAAACTGCAGCACCAAGCCCTGTCCTGCATCCTTTCAAGTTGCAAGCAGCATTACCCAGTGTGCTATGAACAAAATATATCGTCCCTGCCCATGCTTACTGGACCACGTGTCAGCAGTTAGGTGAATTTTATGGCTGACTGCTGTGCCCAACAATGCCAGAACATTCCCTTCCACGTGATGGTAGAGAGATGGAACGGCCTTTATGTGAAAAGTAGTAGCAACTGGGAACCTGCCATTGTGGTACAGCACAATGTGCGAATTCACGGAAGAGGGCAGAATCCACCAGGTTGAAAGGCAGAAGTTGAAGAGCCAACAGCTCTGACAAGCTTGCATTCAGACGCTGGGCATGTGGGTGGCAGGGACTGTATTTTTTTTCCACTGCAGTAGATGGGGCAGAGAAATTTGCCGGCCGGTGGTGTGCTGCTGGCAGATGTGCTGCTAGGACCTGGGACACCCTGTGCTATACCATCATCCCTGTCAGTGGAGGCTGCTGAGAGGTAATGACTTGGTATCGCAGGGGCAGACTGAAGTGGGTAAGGAAGAGGAGGAGGGACAGATTTTTGCCCCTTTTGTGTGGCTTTTAGGTGCTCTTGCCAACGGGCTGAGTGGTTGGACGTTAAATGCCTTGTTAAGCATGTGGTACCCAAATGGTTGGTGTTTTTGCCACGTTTGATGTTCCTGAGACACAGTTTGCAGATAGCAACAGTGCGATCTGCTGCAGATGTGCTGAAAAAGGCCCAGACAGCTGAGCTTTGGGGTGTGGGCCGGGAGATAACAGCTGCAGAATGTGATAGAATAGGGTGGCTGCTCTCTACTCTTTCTTGATGTCTGCCTCCTTGGGGTTGTGCCGCCTCACCTTCAGTTTCCTCCTCTGCTCTATCTGGCCCCCAAGTTGCATCAGTGACCTCATCATCATCATCATCATCATTTCCATCTCCTCCATCTTTATCATTACCACTAGAAACAACTTGGCAATACGCTGCGGCTTGGGGAACATGACTGCCAATTTGTCTACCAGTGTTCCTCCCTTTCTCTAGGGTCATGTTCCTGTCATCCTCAACCTCAGAACCAACATCCGAATCCAGTAATGGCTGGGCATCATCAAGGAGCAAATGGCTGACGCTGTGGTCAAATAACTCAGCTGACTCCTCAATGGCTGATGTTGGGGCTAAGGCAGGAATAGATGTGGACAAGGAGGCAGGTTTATCCACTCTGGCAACTGCAGGGGACTGCACTCTTGTCTCTGCTTGCGTGACAGAGGATGAGGAGGATGAGGAAGATTTAGTAAGCAGTTCACCACCTCCTCTACATGCTGCGGCTGGATAGCACGGGCAAACTCACTAAACAGAGGAAATGATGCCCTGCCTGAGGACTGACCACCACGTCCACCTTTGCCTGTGGACACATTTGTTGCTGGCCCCTTACAGTGCCAAAGGAACGTCTGCCTCTCCTTGTTTTCCTCCCAGACATTATTGGGAGGGAGGGGGGCGGTGCTTATAAGCAAATGTAAAGTAGAAGTTGAAATCTGTACGTAGATGCACTTTAATCAATGTAAAGTGGTGTTTGGTGCACTTTCATTTGAGTACTCACACTACACAGACACACTCCGCGGATACACTATAATATACTGCAATATAATGCGGCAAATGTACAGTGACACACAGAACTATATGGCGTTAAACTGGCAGTAATGCAGACAGAACTATATGGCGTTAAACTGGCAGTAACACACAGAGAAGTAAATGGTGTTAAACTGGCAGTAACGCACACAGAAGTAAATTGCATTAAACTGGCAGTAACGCACACAAAAGTAAATGGCATTAAACTAGCAGTAACACACACAGAACTATATGTCGTTAAACTGGCAGTAACGCACACAGAACTATATGGCGTTAAACTGTCAGTAACACACGCAAAACTATATGGCGTTAAACTGGCAGTAACACACAGAGAAGTAAATGGCATTAAACTGGCAGTAATGCACACAGAAGTAAATGGCGTTAAACTGGCAGTAACACACAAAACTATATGGCATTAAACTGGCAGTAACGCATGCAAAATAATATGTTGTTAAACTGGCAGTAAAGCACACAAAACTATATGGCGTTAAACTGGCAGTAACGCACACAGAACTATATGGTGTTAAACTGACAGTAATGCTCACAGAACTATATGGCGTTAAACTGGCAGTAACACATGCAAAATTATATGGCATTAAACTGGCAGTAACACACAGAGAAGTGAATGGGGTTAAACTGGAAGCAACGCACACAGAAGTAAATGGCGTTCTCTGGCCAGCAGAACCATCAACTCTGGTTGGACTGTAAGCCGCAGTCCCAACCCTGCGCTGCTGTGCTGCTCTCTTGCGTCTGGATAGGACCTCAGACAGCCTAGCAGCCAGATGTGCCCAGGATATGGCCAAACTCTGGCCTAGCAGCCCGGCAGCACAACACACATCCTTCCAGACAGCCATCCAGGTGATACAGAACTCTAATCACCTGACTCCAGCCAAATATATAGGTTCTCCCAGCAGGCCAAGGGATTTAAGAAAACCCCTGCCCATTGGCTGAGATATCCCATATACTCATAATCTGACCTTGCATTGCCCTTGTCTTATCTAATGCCACCCAGTGCCCGGCCACCTAGTGGCAAAAGAGAGAAGTGCAGCAATTACAGACTTATGCCCTGTACACACGATAGGATTTTCCAATGGAAAATGTGTGATAGGACCTTGTTGTCGGAAATTCCGACCGTGTGTAGGCTCCATCACACATTTTCCATAGGAAATTCCGACACACAATGTTTGAGAGCTTGCTATAAAATTTTCCGACAACAAAATCCGTTGTCGGAAATTCCAATCGTGTGTACACAAATCCGACACACAAAGTGCCACGCATGCTTAGAATAAATTAAGAGACAAAAGCTATTGGCTACTGCCCCGTTTATAGTCCCGACGTGTGTGTGACCGTGTGTATGCAAGACAAGTTTGAGCCAACATCCGTCGGAAAAAATCCATGGATTTTGTTGTCGGAATGTCCGATCAATGTCCGACCGTGTGTACGGGGCATAAGAGTGAAATTAATTGATCCCTAACAATGGGCCAAGGTAGCTATACCTGGCACGTAAATTTAGAAGCAACCCTGCCTAAACACCAGGGTGCTACAGAGGTATCAGAGGTTTATTAGAATTAATTCAAATGGTAATTGTATGCTAGACAATAATATGCAAGTTACCAGAATGCAACCTATAGGTTTTCCAAGATATTAGGGCCCTTTCACACTGGAGCGGTTTGCAGGCGCTATTGCGCTAATAATAGCGCCTGCAAACCGACCCGAAAGTGCCGATGCTGTCTCTCCAGTGTGAAAGCCCTCAGGGCTTTCACACTGGAGCGGTGCGCTAGCAGGACGGGAAAAAAAGTCCTGCTAGCAGCATCTTCAGAGCGGTGAAGAAACAGAGTGTATACCGCTCCTTCACTGCTCCTGCCCATTGGAATCAATGGGACAGCGCGGCTATACCGCCGGCAAAGCGCCTCTGCAGAGCGCTTTGCGGTGGATTTTAACCCTTTCTCGGCCGCTAGCGGGGTGTAAAACCGCCCCGCTAGCGGCCGAACACCAACAGTAAAGCGCCGCTTACAATAGCAGCGCTTTACCGACGACGATGCCCCCGCTCCAGTGTGAAAGGGCCCTTATTATATGTAGAAAACTGTATTTGAGAGTGGGATAGCTGAATGCTCGTACAAAACTGACATCCCATTGCTCACTCCTCAGACCTTCTGAGTGGTTGGATCATTTCTGCCAACATTCTCCTCGGGGACTAGAAAAGAGAAGCTACATCAGTAGTTGAGAGCTCTCTTTTACCATCAATCAAGGAACATCAGCCAAGATCTATGAGAGCCACTGATCCATCTTGTTCATCGACTGGATTCTGGAAAACTCAGCAAATCAGACTTTGTTAAACATTTTTCACTTTTAAACCCTTTTATTTTTCTTTTGCATTATTGTCTCTCTTTTCCCTTGTATTATTCTTCTTATGTAAATATCTTATTTGCACCATTCTATTGTCAGGATGTTTGAATGATGAATTAAGTCAGTGATATTGATGGTTTAATTTATCTATGTATAGCAGTGCCTGAAATACAAAAATTATTTATTATAATAATTAAGCTGACCAATTAATTATTCCTGAGATTTGCTGCTCTATGCAGATATGCTTTAAACTGTTACTAAACCCACAACAGTAAAATCAGTCTATATATGCAGCATAGCATGCTTGTTATACTCACTGTGGAACTTAAGGGGTTAATCTCTGCATTGTGTAAAAAGGCTGTTTTATCCTGTATGCATAGATCCTTCCCCTCCTGAACTGTCTATCTGGGGAAAGCCAGCTAACACAGGCAGAGTAGCCGACCTGCACATTCTCAGTTGTGTCTTTTATGCTGGAGAGAAAAGTTTCTTGTTCTCAGAGATAGCCAGGTCACATGATATTGACATCACACATGTGGGTGTGTGAAAATCTCCACCTTCCTGAGCTCTCAGCAGTGAAGAAACTGTGCAGTTTATTATGTGACCGTGGTATACAGATCATCCAAAAAGGTATATAGTGGCAGTATTTTAATGTAAAAAGAGGATTTATAAGCTGTGGGCACTGTGATGGTGGTGGTGGTGGGGGGTAACTATTTTCATATTACTGGGTGTGGTAACACTTTAAGCACAATACAATACAAAGGACTATGAAACTAGAAAAATAAATTGAGGTTTATTTTACAACTGAGTCACTTAACAAACAGTAGAACTGATAGTGTAACACAGACACTGAAATTACATCCACAATGAATTCCTCAATTTACTCCACTAAAATATATGTATATACTAGATTAAATCAAATATTTAATTTCCTCTTGTAGATACCCTAACTAATTATAACTAAACCTGGCAGATAATAATCTGCATTTGACCGACTAACTATACCCGGTATTCCACTGCAGGACAGAGTCCGTCTCTAAGTTAAGCCAATATGGCTAATCTAATCCCGAAATGTTAGGGTATCGTGAGGAGATTATCAAGTTACCCAGCAAAAACTATTGCAACCGGCATATTAATGAAACAAACAAAAATCATCTAGAAAATAATACACTATTACTTACCCTCAGAAGCAGCCAGCAATTCCAGGTAGGTGGCACACACGTGCGCGTACACGCATGAGCCCACCGCCACATCTGTGCTGTGATTCTTTACAGCACAAATCAGTCAGCAGGTCCCGGCCACTGATTTATGGCTGGGATCTGCAAATTGGCTTAGCGAATCATAGTACAGAGCTCTGTGTTTACTAACAGCACAGGGTTCTGTACATGGAGAAGCGATGTGGCTGTTCTTTTATTCCTGCAAGGCAGGGAGAAAAATCAGCCACATCAATTAGTAAAAGCAGCACATATTACACCCATTGCACATTGTTAGGCATGCAGATATGCCCTTGATTTCCCCTATATGTTAATCCCTTCCCAGCCAGTGTTATTAGTACAGTGACAGTGTATGTTTTTAGCACTGATCACTATATTAGTGTCGCTGGTTATGTCAGTGTCAGTTAGTCAGTTCCCACCGAGTGTCAGTTAGTTTCAGATTGCCCGCCGTACTATCACAGTCCCACTATAAGTTGCTGATCATCGCCATTACTAATATAAAATAAATAAATAAATACAAATTCCAGTATACTGTATATATCTTTTTTAGACACTATATCTTTCACGCAAATCAATATACACTTATTAGGATTTTTTTCTACCAAAGACATGTAGAAGAATACATTTTGGCCTAAATGTATGAAGAAATTGCATATGTTTTATAGCAGAAAGTAAAAAAAGTATATATATATATATATATTTTTTTTTTTTTATTTTTTTTTTTTTCGTTTGTACAGTAAAAAATAAAAAACCCAGTGGTGATCAAATATCACTAAAAGAAAGCTCTATTTGTGTGAAAAAAAAATGATGTATTTCCATTGCAATTGCCAGTTAAAATATCACAGTGACGAATAGCAAACGTGGTTAATGAAAAGTGTGTTTTCCAGTTTCAGTTTACAGATAAACAAGGCCCATTGACATTGCTTATCTTGTTCACCATGAGTCTCAAACAAACTCTTATGACACAGCTGATTTTCAAGGTCTTTTAGTTTGCAAACTTGGCCACTTGTGATGATGGCGTTCAACTTTATTTTATTCATATCATTCATCAAGAAGTTATATATTATAATTTTTAATTCAGCAAGGCTCTGACAATATTGTCTCTAATGCATTAATGTAGAATTTAAAGAATCGTGTCTAGAGTGCTATTGTATGGTAAATCTCTTGATATACCTGTCTGTGGTGACAGTTATGCTGCATACACACGATCGCACATTCTGACAACAAAATCCATGTTTTTTTTCCAACGGATGTTGGCTCAAACTTGTCTTGCATACACACAGTCACACAAATCTTGTTGGAAATTCCGAACATCAAGAACGCAGTGACTTATAACACATATGACGAGCCGAGAAAAATGAAGTTCAATAGCCAGTGCGGCTCTTCTGCTTGATTCCGAGCATGTGTCGAACTTTGTGCGTCGGAATTGTGCACACACGATCGGAATTTACAAGAAGGGATTTTGTTGTTGGAAAATTTGAGATCCAGATCTCAAATTTTGTTTGTCGGAAATTCCGACTGAAAATGTCCGATGGAGCCTACACACGGTCGGAATTTCCGACAACAAGCTCCCATCAAACATTTCCCATTGGAAAATCTGACCGTGTGTACGCTGCATTAGTGTTACATACATGTAGCGCACACCCTAAGTAAACTGGGATCCCCCACCCTGCACAGCCAGGCACACCGAATTTTCACAGGCTCTCCAGAGACAGAGAACAGCCCTTGACTTTGTTTTTTGTTATTTATTGAGGGTTAATAACTTGGATAGGGATGGGAGATTATGCAATGCCCACTTGACTTCAGCAAAACTTCAGGGACACCTTCCTATATACAGTCTCTATATACATTCTATTTACAGCTCCAACCTCTTCTTCCAGCACACTCTTTCTTATAGACCCAGCTGAATCACCGTTTGGATATCTAACAAACTCTCAGCCAGATGTTTGAGCGATGGCCCATTACAGGCAGGAACCCGAGGCCCAATGTAGTGTAGTAAAAATACAGTGACACAGCTTACCCACTTCCTCTTGTGGCTACTGATCCCAGCACCACCTCTTCAGGCACTGAAAGCCCACCTGGCTGCAGCTGCCCCTTTCACTAGCCCTCCAGACTAACTTCTCCACAGTCCTTCAGACTGACACTCATCAGCCCACCCAGCTGACTCTCAGGAGATCTCCCAGGGAAGAGATGAAGGCTTAAGCTCACCGCTGTCTTCAGGAGGACTGGCTACATGTGGCAGTCTCCCCCTTGGAAATTCCCAGTAGTGCTGTCCTGCTTCTGCTGTCCTCTCTCCTTGCTCCCGTGCCTCCAGGAAGGGCTTCCTCCATGTGTTAGGCAAAATCCTTCCAACATGCAAGGCCAGGCCCAAGGTCACCCCCTCTGACTAGGGGGTCCCCCAAAGGGCCACCGACAACCTCCACAACACTATATCTCCAACTTCCACACGACTGCCCCTGCTAGCATGGCTCATGCCTATTTATGAGGTAGCCTGCCCCCTGCCAGCCCTTTACTGGGGATTGGCAGAGGCCCTCGTAAATATTCCAAATAGCTCCTCCTAAGCTCCACCAGCACTAGTAGTTTCTACAGCCTTCTAGATGGGGGTGGGGGGAAGGGGAGCTGTCAGGGTGAGTCATCCAGCTACAACTCACTGAACCCTGACCCAGGTTACATCTTACACCTATCACACACTAGAGGGCGATACATACATTTATGCTAAGTCATAACTGTTATCGCTAATATTGTGAACGAATGATATTTTACGATAAAAATATCTGGTGGCAGTGATTAATTTGGGGTATAAAAGATTTCATAGTAACATAGTAGGTAAGGTTGAATAAAGACAATAGTCTATCCAGTTCAACCTGTGTAGGTGTACGTGTGTCAGTGACGATAATCATTTCCCATATCCCTGTATGATGTGTTCACTAAGATGCACGTCCAAGAGTCTCTTAAAAATATCAATATTCCCCGCTGACACCACCCCCTATGCAGCTTAAGGTTAAATCGCTTCTCCTACAATCTCATTGTGTGGCCGTGTCCTCTTATACTCCCTGAGACTGAATCGTTTTTTCCTACGCTTGGATCACCATTGAGGTATTTGTATAACTGTATATTTATATGATACTCAGTGACAATAGCGCTCAGTCTGCTGGCATTTAGAGTGTGATCCTGCGAGCTGGAAACTCTCTGTGCAAGGCGAGGTTTTGAGTGCGTTGTCACATATCAGTGACAGCGCAGTGTGAGTGTGACCAGTCATTTGTCACAAGTTGGTGAAGGTGGTCGGGATCTGATGCCGTGTCCATCACAGCACCCTGTGTAAAAGCAGCAGCTCGGCTCTCGAGTATACTGCAGACCCAAGGCAGCTTTTATAGTAGTTAAGGAGGTGTTTGAGTTCTCAGTCGGTCACCAGTTCTATAGAAGGGACAGACTGCACCTAATTGAGGAGGGTGCAGATCTGCTGGGAGTGAAGATGGCCGAAAAGTTAGAGAGGTTTTTAAACTAGGCGACGGGGGGAGGGTCCAGAGATAGAGATAGTCAGCGTGGAGCATATTCCAGAGGGTAGTATTGGGGGCATTAGTGTTAGGTTGACTAAAGCACATAAACCCGAGGTAAGTATAGTAACAAGTCCTAATTCTCGGAACACCCAATAAGAGGATAGTATGCGACCGGTCTAAACTACATGGCATGTTTACCAATGCCAGGAGCCTAGCGGACAAGATGGGTGAACTAGAGATACTGTTGAACGAGGAGGATTAGGATTAGGATTTTGTGGGAATTTCAGAGACCTGGTTCAACAGCTCTCATGATTGGCTGACAACCATTCAAGGGTATTCCCTTTATTGCAGGAATAGAGAGGGTAAAAAAAGGAGAGGGGTATGCCTATATATCAAGAATAATGTATAAGTGAATGTGAGAGATGACATCAATAAGGGAGCTAGGGAGGAGGTGGAATCCTTATGTGTAGCGCTCCAAATGGATGAAGCTAAGGGGAAAATAATGTATGCTATAAGCCCCCTAACCTGAGGAGGGGGAGACGGACATTCTATCACAATTTGTATTAGCAGCAAGGATGGGAAGTGTTATCATAATGGGGAGATTTTAATTATCCAGACATAGACAGGGCAGAGGGAACCATGCATTCGTCTAAGGCTCGCCAGTTCCTAAATGTCTTGCAGGACAATTTTTATGGGTCAGATGGTAGATGCACCAACTAGAAATAAGGCATTACTAGATCTACTGATTACCAACAATACAGACCTGATGAGGGATGTGGAAATACGGGGAAATTTAGGAAACAGCGATCACAGGTCAATTGGCTTCAGTATAAATCACACAAATAGGAAAACACAAGGGGAACGCAAAGACACTGAATTTTAAAAGAGCCAACTTCCCTAAACTATGAACCTTGCTAGAAGATATAAATTAGGATAAAATCTTAGAAACAAAGAACACGGAGGAGAGATGGGTTTGCTTTAGGAGCATATTAAATAAGGGCATTAGCCAGTGCATCCCATTGGGAAATAAATTTAAAAGAGCGAACAAAAGTCCTGGATGGCTTAACTCTAATGTAAAAATGCATATAAAAGCAAAGGAGAAGACCTTCAAAAAATACAAGGCTGAGGGATCAGCATTCAGACTTTACAAAGAATGCAACAAGATATGTAAGGGTGCAATTAGGGCAGCTAAGATAGAACACGAAAGACACATAGCAGAGGAGAGCAATAAAAATCATTAAAAAATCTTTAAGTATATAAACAGTAAAAAAGGGAGGACAGACCATATTTGCCCCATAAAGAATGAGGAAGGACATCTGGTTACAAAGGATGGGGAGATGGCAAAGGTATTGGATTTATTCTTCTCCTCAGTCTTCATGAGGAATCAGGGGGGCTTCAGTGTTTGTCCTCATGACACATCACAGGAAGCACCCTCATGGCTAACAGAGGACAGGATTAGAAATAGACTTGGGAAACTTAACATTAATGTCAGGTACTCACCAAGGCCAAGTTGCTGAGAGAGGCTCCCCTTGCAGCTGGGTGCACGATACCCTCTGGAAGTGGCACAGCGGGTATTGGGCATGAAGAAGCACGTGTTGCCAGCAGGTAATGGAATAGCTGGAGGTTCTTGGGGTAGAGAAGTGATCCGTGCTGGATGGCTGACACCTCACCGGAACTGGCTAGGCAGGAGTCTGGAGATGAAGACTGGAGCCGGATGCAGAGGGTCAAACACAAAGGCAAAAGTCCAAGGAGAGGCCAGGGGTCAAACACGAGGAGACAGGCAGAAGTAAACAGGCAGAGGCTCCAACACTAGGTGAGGCAGAGGCAAAGTCCGAGAGCAGGCCGAGGGTCAAACACGGGTAATCAAGCAGGCTGAAGATCCAATACTGGGATGAGGCAGAAGCAAAGTCCAAGAGCAGGCCGAGGGTCAAACACGGGTGATCAGGCAGGTAGAGAAGTCCAGAAGATTAGCCAAGGGTCAAGCACAAGAGAGGTTCAAAGCGAGGTCAAGGCCGATCCGGGTCACAACGGGCAGGCACAGGTTCACAGGTTCAGGAACAGGTTTACAGGAGCTGAAAAGACAAACCAGCAACAAACACAGGACATAGCTGTCTTTAGATAGGCCCGCCAGGGGAACGTCTCGCTGTGCGCGCACGCGTTCGTGCTGATGCGCTGCGTCATGCACCCACGTGAGCTAATCCGTTCGGGACACGCGCTCGTACCCGCCGATCGTGTAACGGTACGCACTGATGTGCAACTCTACCACTCAGGCACATGGGGAAGTGCCGATACTGACAGGCTCTGATTCTGCCATTCCCCTGACAGTGCCCCCCCAAGGGGCAACCTCCGGATGCCCAACCTAGCCCAGATCCCAGGATGTCTTCTGTGAAATTCTCGCACTAAGCGAGAAGCATGGACATTGCTAGCAGCCTCCCAAGAATTGTCCTCCGGGGGATACCCTTTCCACCTAACTAAGTACTGTTCCCGTCCTCCCCTCCTTCTGCAGTCTACTATTGCCTCTACTTCGAATTCCTCCTCTCCTTCAGCCCTGATTGGTGGAGGAGGTAGTTCTCCTCTTCCTGGGAAACAGTGGGGGGTGACCGGCTTTAGTAAAGAGGCATGGAACACCGGGTGTATCCTATAAGAGCTGGGCAAGGTCAGTTCGAAAGCCACGGGGTTTACAACCCTCTTAATTTCAAAAGGCCCAATGAACTTTGGGCCTAGTTTGCGTGATGGGCAAGGTAATTTGAGATTGATGGCAGATAGCCATACTTTATCTCAACATTGAAACTTGGGTTACTTCTTCTTCCTCTGTTATAGTACTCTTCATAGCTCTTTTGGGCTTTCTTCATAGTTTCTTGAATCTGCAAGAAATTTGTTTGGATAAAATGTATTCGGTCTTGTACTGCAGGAGTTGCGACTTCGGGAATGGAATTTGGGAGAAAAGAAGGGTGAAAACTATAGTTTGCCCAGAAAGGTGTTTGGTTGATGGCAGAATGTATAGAATTGTTGTAGGCGAACTCTGCGCATGGTAAAAGAGAGGACCAGTCATCTTGAGAACAGGAACAGAAACACCGGAGGTATTGCTCTAGAGATTGGTTCGTCCTCTCTGTCTGGCCATTGCTTTGTGGATGATATGCGGAGCAGAGGGATGTCTTGATTTCTAGAGATTTCCACATATCCTTCCAAAATTTTGAAGTGAACTGAATTCCTCTGTCAGATACAATGTTGCGAGGAATGCCATGGAGTCTTACCACTTCTTTTACAAAAGACTTTTGCAGTTGTGGAAGCAGAAGGAGTGCCTACTAGGGGCAGGAAATGTGCCATCTTTCAAAGGCGGTCGACAACCACTAGGATGGTAGTAAACTGCTCGGAAGGGGGCAGATCAACGATAAAGTCCATAGAGACCTCTGTCCAGGGACGTTCAGGTACGGACAAAGATCTTAAGAGTCCCCATGTCTTGGCGTTGGATCCTTTGTTGCGTTGGCAAGTAATGCAAGATTGTATATACTTTCTGCAGTCTCGTCTCCACCAGAAAGAGCGATTAATTCGTTCGGAAGGTCTTCTGTATACCAAAGTGTCCTGCCAGCTTGTGGTCATGGAAAGTTTGTAAAATCTGAAGTCTTACCGAGGGAGGAACGAATACCTTGTTTTGGGCCCACAACAGACCGTCTTTCTTTTCCAGGGAGGACACGTCAGGTTCAGTACATTGGCTGGAGGCTTGCGTAATAACTGATCTAAGGTTGGGCTGAACGAGACTAAGGAAGTTGTGAGGAGATAGGATGGTTCCAGGTTCTTCTGATTCATTGGTTTCTGGGAACATACGGGAAAGTGCATCTGCCTTCCCGTTCTTAGAGCCAGGTCGGTAAGTGATATGAAAGTTGAACCTGGAGAAGAACAAGGCCCAACGGGCCTGACGAGGTCTAAGGCGTTTAGCTGTTAGGAGACACTCCAGGTTACGGTGATCTGTGAAGATCATGATGGGTTGGGATGCCCCTTCCAGTAAATATCTCTACTCTTCTAAGGCAAATTTTATGGCTAGTAACTCTTGATCCCCAACATCATAATTCTTCTCCGGAAGGCTAAGTTTACGAGAGGCAAAGGCCACCGGGTGGAGCAGGGCTTTTTGACCACTTCTTTGAGACAGGATTGCCCCTATTGCTGACTCCGAAGCATCCAATTCAAGCACATAGGGTAAAACTGGATTGGGATGTTGGAGAATAGGAGCCGACATAAAAAGTTTCTTTAGTTCATTGAAAGCTTCCTGAGCTTCCAGGGACCATTGAAATCTAGTCTGCTGGCAGGTTAGTTGAGTGATAGGGGAGATGATGGAAGAGAATCCTTTAATGAATCTGCGATAAAAATTGGCAAAGCCAACAAATCGCTGAATTCCCTTCTTATCTACGGGAGCTGGCCATTCCAGGATGGCTTTAACTTTCTGTGGATCCATTGCGATCCCTCCTACCGAGATAATGAACCAGAGGAACTGGATGGTGTCCTTTTCAAAGTCACATTTTTCCCCCTTTAGGTAAAGATCATGTCTTCTGAGGATCGAGAGTACTTTCTTCACATGGGTACGATGTATTTCTAAAGTGGTGGAAAAGATCAAGATGTCATCGAGATAAACAATTACAAAGTTATCTAGATACTCACGGAAGATGTCGTTGACTAAATGTTGAAAAGTAGCCGGGGCATTACAAAGCCCAAAGGGCATCACCAAATATTCGAAGTGCCCAAATCTGGACCGGAAGGCTGTCTTCCATTCGTCTCTGTCACGTATCCGAACAAGATTGTATGCTCCCCGGAAATCTAGTTTGGTGAATACTTGAGCGGTTCGGAGACGCTGGAAAAGTTCAGGAATAAGAGGGAGCGGGTACCTGTTCTTGATAGTAATTTTGTTAAGCTCCCTATAGTCCACACAAGGCCTCAATGATCCATCCTTCTTTTCGACGAAAAAGATTCCTGCTCCAGCTGGGGAAGAAGAAGAACGGATGAATCCTTTTTCAAGATTCTCGTTGATGTAGGAGCAGAGGGCTTCTAGCTCAATCTCTGATAAAAAAAATGCGGCCAAAAGGAATCTCGGACCCGGGTAGGAGATCAATTGGGCAATCATAAGGACGATGGGGTGGCAGACTGTCTGCTTTCTTTTTGTCAAAAAATGTCCAGAAATTCATGATATGCTGCGGGGACATGTTGAAGGTTGTCTGGTACTGGTTGTAGAGTTAGACAAGGAGCCGTTCTGTTGTATTTTGGCAAAAGACAATGCTGGGAGCAGTACGTAGAGGAGAAAAGGATTTCTTTCTTGCTCCAATTTAACTGAGGATCATGGGCCTGCAACCACGGAAATCCCAGGATGATGGGAAACATAGGTGAGCTTATAATGTCAAAGCGGAGAAATTCTGAATGGCCAGAGTCTGTGAAGGTGAGGATAGGCTTAGTTTCCTGAGTGACAGGCCCAGAGCAGGGTAGGGACCCATCTGCCAGATGGATTTGCAGGCGTTGCTCCTTGACTTGTAGAGGAATGTGCAGGCTTTGGGCTAAAGATGCATCTAGGAAGCAACTACAGGCTCCCGAGTCAACGATGGCCGGCAACCGGACCTCCTCTTCCGCCACCTGTAATGAGACCAGGAGGACAAGGTGAGATTGGCTTGAACTAGCAACTTGAAAGTTCATGGTAGACTGTGGACGGCACTTACTAGGTCTAACAGGACAGTTGCATAAGAAATGACCGGCCTCCCCACAGTATAGGCAAAGGTTGGCTTGACGCCGGCGGAGTCTTTCATCAGGAGAGAGTGGGGATCGGACTAAACCCAATTGCATGGGCTTACCATTGGAGGATGAGGAAGAGGCCGCAGAAGGTACATGGACAAGTGGCACCCGTGGCATCATCCAGGTGGGTCTTGGGGACTGGAAACGCTCAGAGCAACGCTCCCGTAACCGTCTGTCAAGTTTAGTAGCGAGCTGGATCAGGTCTTCCAGGGAGGCCAGAGTATCTACTCGAGCCAGTTCATCCTTTAGGGTTTCTGAGAGTCCTTGGCGATATTGATATTTAAGAGCGGCCTCATTCCAATTGGTGTCCCCAGACCATTTTCGAAATTCCACAGTGTAATCTTCCACAGGTCTTTTTCCCTGGGTCAGGGTATGCAGAATGGACTCGGCTGTAGCCGTGCGCTGTGGGTCATCATATAGCTGGGCCATGGAGTCAGAAAATTTGTCTGCCAAGTCAAGGAGGGGGCTCTTCTGCTCAAGAAGGTTGTGAGCCCAGGATTGTGGTTCGTCAGATAGTAAAGAGATGATAAACCCCACTTTCACAGATTCAAAATAAAAAGTCCTGGGTTGGAGGGCAAAGTAAAGTAGACAAGCATTTTTGAAAGCCCTGTACTTCTTCCGGTTCCCGGAAAATCATTCTGGAATGGGAACACTAGGTTCAGGAAGGGTCATTACTACTGCAGGAGCTGGGTTGACGTGATCCTGAGAGGAAGATGTCCCACTGGCAGATGCTGACATGGTGTCCGAGGGGCTAGGAAACGTAGTTAAGTGTTGAAGACGGTCTTCAATCTGGAAATAGCCGTCCTGGAGTCTCTGAACAGCCTGGGTGAGGGCTGAAACCTGCTAGCAGAGTGCCTCAAGGGGAGAGCCAGCTCTGTCGGCCTCACTCATGGCTGGTTTGTACTGTCAGGTACTCACCAAGGCCGAGTTGCTGAGAGAGGCTCCCCTTGCAGCTGGGCGCACGATACCCTCTGGAAGTGGCACAGCGGGTATTGGGCACGAAGAAGCACGGGTCGCCAGCAGGTAATGGAATAGCTGGAGGTTCTTGAGGAAGAGAAGTGATCCGTGCTGGATGGCTGACACCTCACCGGAACTGGCTAGGCAGGAGTCTGGAGATGAAGACTGGAGCCGGATGTAGAGGGTCAAACACAAAAGTCCAAGGACAGGCCAGGGGTCAAACACGAGGAGACAGGCAGAAGTAAACAGGCAGAGGCTCCAACACTGGGTGAGGCAGAGGCAAAGTCCGAGAGCAGGCCGAGGGTCAAACACGGGTAATCAAGCAGGCTGAAGATCCAATACTGGGATGAGGCAGAAGCAAAGTCCAAGAGCAGGCCGAGGGTCAAACACGGGTGATCAGGCAGGTAGAGAAGTCCAGAAGATTAGTCAAGGGTCAAGCACAAGAGAGGTGCAAAGCGAGGTCAAGGTCGATCCGGGTCACAACGGGCAGGCACAGGTTCACAGGTTCAGGAACAGGTTTACAGGAGCTGAAAAGACAAACCAGCAACAAACACAGGACATAGCTGTCTTTATATAGGCCCGCCAGGGGAACGTCCCACGTGCTGATGCGCTGCGTCGTGCACCCACGTGAGCTAATCCATTCGGGACACGCGCTTGTACCCGGCGATCGTGTAACGCTACGCGCTGATGTGCAACTCTACCATGCAGGCACATGGGGAAGTGCCGATACTGACAGGCTCTGATTCTGCCATTCCCCTGACAATTAATAAATAACCGGGACCAGATGGCTTGCACCCGAGGGTACTTAGGGAACTCAGTCAAGTAATAGCCAGACCATTGTTCCTAATTTTTACTGACAGTCTACTGACTGGAATGGTACCAGCTGATTGGAGAAAAGCCAATGTAGTGCCAATATTTAAAAAGTGGCCAAAATACATCCCGGGGAATTACAGACCAGTTAGCCTAACATCAATAGTATGCAAGCTCTTGGAGGGGATGATAGTAGTAATGAAAATGGTATCATTAACTGTAATCATCATGGATTCATGAAGAATCGTTCTTGCCAAATCAATCTTAGCCTTCTATGAGGAGGTGAGCTCCCATCTAGATAAAGGAAGGCCCGTAGACATGGTGTATCTGGATTTTGCAAAAGCATTTGACACAGTTCCCCGTAAACATTTACTGTACAAAGTAAGGTCTGTTGGCATGGACCATAGGGTGAGTACATGTATTGAAAACTGGCTACAAGGGCGAGTTCAGAGGGTGGTGATAAATGGGTTCTGGGCACCAGTCCTCAGGAAGGATGTACTGGAAATGGGGAGAGTACAAAGCAGGGCAACAAAGCTAATAAAGGGTCCGGAGGATATTAGTTATGAAGAAAGGTTGCAAGCACTGAACTTAGTCTCTCTTTCTGAGATTTAATGTTTACAAGTTAAAAACAGTTTTTTTTTGCTAGAAAATTACTTAGAACCCCCCAAACATTTTTTTTTTCTAACACCCTCGAGAAAAAAATGGCGGTCGTTACAATACTTTCTGTCACACCGTATTTGCGCAGAGGTCTTACAAGCGCAGTTTTTTTTAAAAAAATACACTTTTTTAAATTAAAAAATAAGACAACGGTAAAGTTAGCCCAATTTTTTTGTTTTATATGAAAGATAATGTTACGTCAAGTAAATTGATACCCAACATGTCACGCTTCAAAATTGCATCCGCTCGTGGAATGGCGACAAACTTTTACCCTTAAAAATCTCCATAGGCGACGTTTAAAAAAATTCTACAAGTTGCATGTTTTGAATTACAGAGGAGTTCTAGGGCTAGAATTATTGCTCTTGCTCTAACAATCACAGCGATACCTCACATGTGTGGTTTGAACACCATTTTCATATCCAGGCGCTACTCACGTATGCGTCACTTTTATTCCTAATACAAGAAATGTAAACATCCCTTGTAATAGAAAAAAAAGCATGGCAGGACCTCTTAAATATGAGATATTTATTTTATTTTATTTATTTCAGGTACTTATATATAGCGCCGTCAATTTACGCAGCGCTTTACATATACATTATCATTAGTCCCTACCCTCAAGGAGCTTACAATCTAAGGTCCCTAACTCACATTCATACATACTAGGGACAATTTAGACAGGATCCAATTAACCTACCAGCATGTCTTTGGAGTGTAGGAGGAAACCGGAGTACCCGGAGGAAATCCACGCAGGCATAGGGAGAACATGCAAATTCCATGCAGGTAGTGTCGTGGTTGGATATGGGGTCAAAAAGACCTCAGATCTCATATTTACACTAAAATGCAATATAAAGAGCTATGGGTGGAAGTGACGTTTTGACTTCGCTTCTGCCCTGCAATGGTATGGAGACGGGTAGGAGCCATCTTCCCCTTACTCATCTCCATACCTTACAGGAAGAAGAACCCGATCACCACTAACGGCAGCTCCGGTAAGCGGAGGGCACCGGAGAGAGGCAGGAGGGGGGGTCCTCTCCCGCAGCCGATAAAAGTGATCTTACAGCGAATTTGCCACAGAGACCACTTTTATCTGAAAGCAGACCGTCCTCTGAAGAAGAGAATACCAGGGTTATGGCAGCTAGCTGTTGCCATAACAACGATAGTCCTCTTCAAAGTAGCGAAGTATAACAACGGCGGGCGGTCCGTAAATGGTTAAATGTAGCACCATCTTAGGTAGGTGCTAGAGAGAGTATAGTTTTGGGGTTTTTCCTGCCTAACAGGTGGACTGTAAATTTAGGTGCTCTCTGCCTACCAGGGAACAGTGATCCATTGATAGGGTCTGCTCAAGTGTGCACAGATGCTGCTCATGTTGTTTGCCTGTTTCACACTGGTCGAATAGGATGGGGCATATTGGACAGTGGGAGGAAACCTGACAAATGGGAGCATAGGCGTAGTTACAGCCCTGGCCAATGGCAGAGCATGGTGCCTCAAGGCATGCTGGGTGACTGTATATATGCTTAGAGCACATGTGCTCTGGGTCTTCGACTGAAGAGCGGGGTCCCGGAGGGATGGGGGCTGCTGTCCCTCTTCTGTACAGGCTGCCATGTGGCCTCAAGTGGTCGACCTAAGGGTCGGAGCTACAGAACCTGCAACCCAGATGTCCTGTAGAGCTGACTAGGAGGGAGACGTGTCTAGAAGGATCTGTTCCTGGCTACTGTGAGTACAGATCTGCATCTTGGGGCCTGTTTTGTGAGGGCCATCCCTTCCGACTAGTAAAGTCAGTGGAGGGGATACTGGTGAGTGTCTTGAAGAAAAAAGGTGCATTGAGTCTGCTGCCAGGGCAAGCAAAGGTCTTATTCTTCCACACAGCTATAGTGTGGTCCAGCAGGGAGTCTGCTATCCAATTCAATTTAATGGGGTCAAGTGAGAGTTGTGCTTGTCTGTGCATAGTTCAGGTAGGAGTATCCCACTAATCCCTTTCCAAAAAAAACAAATACCCTAGACTGATCATTGGATAACGAGCGAAGCGTTGTGGGTGATAGTGTGAAAATACCCAAGTGTCTGGCTGCAGGATAATCAGAGGGAGGCCCAGGGAAGACAAAACTCAGCAACCCCTACTGGGGCAGTGCTTTATATAAATAAAAAATAAAAATGCCACATTCTATACTTACAGTATATTGCAGTCTGACACCATAATAAATAAAACACATTCCGTTTGGCTTTAATATAACTACTGTATGCTGTGTAGAAAACAAGTCATATCATTTTATCACAGCAGCCCACAATTTAGGATGGGAAACTCTTAAAAAAGAAAATAATGATAATGATGTAAGAAAATGAAAAGGCCAACCAGAGACATAAAAGCAAATTACACCGAGTGATTGATTTTTCTTGGTGTTAGGAGTGTGACCCAGTTTATTTAGATGCAAGCTAAGAAATATGAGTCCCAACGTGGGCTGTAGGACGAGAAGCCTTAAGCTGAATCTGCCATTCATATCCATTTCTAATACCCTTAATTAAAATATATTGTGAATGCATATCCCTTCATCATCAGTGGCAGATATGATTTGCCATTTAGCACTTTGTTGATAATCCTGCCTCTAAACCTCTGCTCTATTCCTGTATGGTTCATAAAACAGACAGATATAAAAGGTATTATATTACATTTATGGCAGCTCTTACTAATTCGCTAGAAATGTCAAGTAGTTACAACTTAATTAATTCCAGCTCATTTATCTATATTAATTACACATTTTAATAACAAAGCATTTTATTAAAGAATCGACTATCTCATAGGAAGAAGTACCATAAAACAGTACAGAAACAGCAAAACATTAGGGATGATTGAGATGATTGTGACTCCATCGGGTCTATTATACAATGATATTAATTCTGTGAACAATGACAGCTTTCTGGGAAAATAACATGTTACGTGAATTTGTAATAAATTTAATTGAGTTTTTTTTTTTTTTTATAACTTCTTTATTTTATTTTAACAAAGGAAATAAACAGCCTCTTCCATGATTAACATACAACATATGCATACATGCAGCCAAGAATACAGTGTATATTGTTAAGTTCAATTACATTTAACCTTGCCATTCTCTCTAGGGGGATATCAAGTGAAAAGAATCTCCATCTAAGTTCTATTTTCCAAATTGCTACCCTAAACCCGATCAGGGGGTGACGCTACCTCTGATTCAGGATCCGGCGCAACAACTACTGTACCCCTCCTAATATTCCGGCTATGGCAGCTAATATCAGACCATTCCCCTCCTTTTCTTTACTACCCCCTCCCCCCACCTAATTAAGAGAAAGACCCCCCCCCAAAATCCAGCAAAGGGAAAAAGGGGAAAGGGGGCCCTCCCTCCCAATTCCACCTCCCCCCCCAAAAAAAACAAAAAACATTCTCTTTATTCCCCCCTCTCTTGGCTCGAAAAGGACCTCATCTCCTGGGGTCGCATCATTATGTTTCCTTCCTTCCTCTGAGGAAACAAAAAGATTCCATGACGACCATGTTTTCGTTTAAAATCCTTGTTTTTGTCGGGATGTCCAGACTAAATCTTCCATTCGGTTTACATCCTCTACCTTCCTAAGCCACATTCCCACTGTAGGAGGCTGTGCCTGTTTCCACATGAGGGGGATAAAGGCTTTAGCTGCATTCAATAAATTACACAAAATGGACTTCCTGTAGATTTTAGCTGGGATTTCCGATAGATGCAGTAGGAAGAAGGCCGGGCCATCCCGAACTTCAGTATCACAGAATTTTTGTAAGATCTCCCGGACCTCTCTCCAAAATGTCCTAATTCTAAGGCAAGACCAAAAAATATGTAATAGAGTCCCCTGTTCCACCTGGCAGCACCAGCGACCATCTGGTATGTTCGAAAAACATCTTTGGAGTATAACTGGGGTTCTGTAACATTGGGAAATGATCTTATAATTTGTTTCCTGCATTTTCGTACAGGTTGCTGTTTTAAATATGGATTGTATTAGAACTTTGGCCTTCCGAAAAGGTCCTGCCCAGATCCAGTTCCCATTTTCGCAAAAAAGGGAATTGGTAGTTCTCCGGTGGTTTGATCAATAGCGCATACATCTTTGAGATCGTATGAGAAAGTGGTCCATTTTCCGTACAGTATTTCTCAAATGGCAGCAAGCTGCGATCCAATGACTCAGGGGGCCCCATAGTATGTAAAAAGTGTCTTTTTTTTTTTTTTACAAGAAAAAACTGTTTATTCAATTTTTACAATACAAGTGATGCATATACATAGTTGTGCACAGAAATATTGTCACATGAGTTGTCACAAGACGAATGAGCGACATATTGAAACAGGATAAAGAAGTACAGAGGTGTCGAGTTACATCACATTAGGAGATAAGATCAAAGATAATAGGTTCCAGGAATATTAATTGAGAAGGTCTTGGAGATGGGGGGAGGGGGAAAGGGGGGGGGGAGAAGGGTGGGATTGGGAGGGAAAGGAGGGGGGGGGAGGGAGGAAAGGGGGGGGGAGAGAGATCCAGAAATGGACCACATCCATCTTGCTAGGTTCACAGAGCTCAAACAATGATTAGGCATTCAGAAGATTAAAACAATGGTAAACTATTACCGGGCGGGTCCAACAGCATCATCTCGGTAGTCATCCTCCCCCAGTGTGCCCCACGCATCTATCCAACCCGACCATATCTTGTCAAATTTGGCAGGACAGTTTCGGTTAGCATAGGTAAGTTTATACAATGGTAGCACCGAGTTCAACTTAAGGCGCCATGAGGATACTGTGGGTGGGGCATTATCCTTCCAGTGAAGGAATATGTCTCTACGAGCGTAAAATGTGGCATAGTTCAAAAATAATCTGGTGTATTTACCCCTTACCCTAGAGTCAAAGACATTGAGCAGCATCGCTTTGGGGTCTGTAACCAATTCTAGAGAGGTAACCCGACTAAGGGTGTCAGCTATCTCTAGCCAGTAATCCCTAAGGCGAGGACAGGACCACATCATATGAAAAAAAGTAGCGGAACTCTGACCACACCTAGGACAGGCCACCGGAATGTTAGGATTCATGAGTGTTAACCGCTTTGGAGTATAATAGCTCTGTGGAGGAACTTGACCTGCATAAAACGGTCTCTGACCGAGATCATATTAGTGACAAAGGATGATATACAGGACTCCCATTCCTCCTCTGATAGATCAGGGATATCCATTTTCCATCTATCATGAGTTTTTTCAAGTTTTTTCAATGGAGCTATGGACAGATGAAAATATAGGGAGGAGAGGGGTTTATCTATGACCCTGGCAGTGAGTAGTCCCTCCACAGAGTCTGATTTCAATATGAGTTGTGCTGGGAACTGTTTCCTATACGCGTGTCGAAGTTGATAGTACCAAACAGCATCCATCCCGGCAGTGAGTAGGCATTTTTGAGATCTGCAAAGGATCTCAGTTTACCCCCTACAACAATATGTTTCAGTTTTACTATACCCTTCCCTGCTCAAACCTGGGGGTCTGGAACAGTATTCAGGTGTGGTAGGTTGGGATTACCCCAAAGAGGAATGTGGGGAGAAAACGTCTCAGGGGAAGCAAAGCGGGCCCTGGCCTTATGCCATACAATAATAGTTGTACGCATCAAGTCCGTGATACCGGGGTGAGACCTCACTCCCCTAAACACAACATTGCTGAGAGAGGAGTATGAACCCATTATAGCTGCCTCCAAGGTTACCGCTGGTTTGTCCTGTAGCTGGGAGAAACACCATCTGACCGTCACCAGAATGGCCGCCCAGAAATATATCTGAAAATCTGGTAGGGACAGGCCGCCCTGGGTGACGGGCAGCTGAAGGGTAGTAATGGCCAGTCGCGGGGATCCGCCATTCCAAACAAAGGATGAAATTATACTTTTCATTCTTGCAAAGAATGAGGCCAGAGGGATTAAAGGGGCATTACGAAAGAGGTAAAGGAATTTGGGGAGATAAGCCATTTTAATCAAATTTACCCTACCCACGGGTGATAGGGGAAAGGTCCTCCAAGCTATACATTTTTGTGAAAAATTTTTAAGAAGTGGTTGAAGGTTCAGCTCATAATATGAGGACAATGGAGTCCCAATCCTTACTCCCAGGTATTTGAACTCTGATGTCCAGTTTAGGGGGGTGCCTGTTGGCGGGTGGGGACTTGCTGAATTCAGCGAAAAAAGGAGGGATTTCCCCCAGTTAATTTTAATGCCCGAGAACGATCCAAATTCATCTATTATTTGTAGCGCAGGTGGAAGGGAAGTAATATCTTTAAGGAAAAGGAGGGTATCGTCGGCGTATAAGGATATTTTATCTGTTATTACACCGACTTGGATTCCCTTTACTGAGGAAGCGGATCTAATACGAGCTGCCATGGGCTCTATGGCTAGCGCGAATAATCCAGGGGATAGTGGACAGCCCTGTCTGGTACCCCTGGACAGGGGAAACGGCAGGGACAGTGAATTATTTGTGCGTATACGGGCCGTGGGATTATAATATAGCATCTGGACCCAACTAATAAAACGAGGGCCAAATCCGAACTTGCGGAGAACCGCCCAGAGGTAACGCCACTCAACTGAATCAAAAGCCTTTTCGGCATCTAGAGAGGCGACTACCTCCGGGCCATCCCCGCCCGCCCTGGACAGATGCGTAAGAAGACGCCGGATGTTTATGTCTGTCCCTCTGCCCAGCATAAATCCAGACTGGTCCGCATGCACCAGTGCCGTAATCACAGTGTTCAAGCGAACCGCCAACACCTTGGCCAAGAGCTTGGCATCCACATTAAGGAGAGATATAGGACGATATGAAGAGCAGTGTTCGGGAGGCTTGCCCTGTTTAAGAATGACTACTATAACTGCCTCAGCCATTGTCGGGGGCAATGAATTCCCTTCCATGGCATTTTGCAGCATTCTTTTGAACGATGGCAGTATTTCTTCTGCATACATTTTAAAGAATTCGGCAGGTATCCCATCCGGGCCAGGCGTTTTGCTGTTTTGTAAAGAGGCCACTGCCTTCTGTATTTCCTCTAACAGGATAAGACTGTCCAAAGCTTCTCTAAACGTGGATGTCAGGCAAGGGAGCTCCACCCCGTCAAGATATGTCGCCAGTTCTGCATCTATACAATTCATTCGAGAACCATAGAGCTCCCGATAAAATGACGCAAATCTATCATTAATGGATGAAGGATCTGTTACGGTCGTCCCGTCCAAGTCATAAATGGTGGAAATAGTCACCGGGGAGGAGCTTTCCCTCGCCAGCCATGCCAGCATACTACCAGTCTTTTCCCCGTGCTCAAAAATTCTTTGGGACTGATGTAGGAATTTAGTCTTAGTGGCTGACGTTCGTAGCAGGAGAACATCCCGCAGTGCTGCTTGAAAGTCAGAGTACGCCCTCGAAGTCCGAGACTCCGAATACTCTTCCTTGAGCACCGCCACCCTCTCCTCAGCCTTGTGGGTCTCCTCCCTCAGGTCCTTACGGACCTTACGGATATGAGACTACAGGTTACCTCTAGTGAAGGCCTTAAATGTGTCCCACGACGTGGTCAGAGATACCGATTGGTCCAAATCTCACCAATATTGAATCGCCTCAGATCTAAATGGTTCAGATATTCTGGAATCATCCAGCCAAAATCTGGACAATCTCCAGAGATTCTCACCTGGCGAATAGGACGCACACAGCTTCAAGGCAAGCGGAGCGTGATCGGATACACCACAGGGGAGAATGGTGATGTCCCTAACCCTGGGCAAAACAGACCCCCCCGCATAGACAAGATCTATGCGTGAAAAGGTCTTATGTGAAGCTGAGTGACACGTGTAGGCCCTTCGGGAAGGGTTCCTCCATCTCCACACATCGGTCAGGTTGGAGGCCTCGGCCCAGGAGATTAGTTCTGAAGAGGAGCCCGCTCCGGGTGAGAGCCTGTCCACCCCAGGGTCCGGGATCATGTTAAAATCCCCCAGCACCACCACATTAGCCGTAGCATAAATGGCAATTTTAGAGATAAGCTGATTAAGTAATCTTACGGAGGCCGGGGTAGGGGGAGGTACAAACCCACCACCACTAGTTCTAATCTACCTACTATAGCATGTAGTATAACAAAACGACCTTCCGGATCTAGTTCCAGCGCCAACAGTTTAAACGGTAGAGATTTATGAACTAGAACGCTGACTCCCCTAGAGAAGTTGGTGTGAGTGGAGTGATACTGATGCCCCACCCATGGCCGTCTGAGGCTCAGGAGCTTACTGCCTGTCAAGTGAGTTTCTTGTAATATACATATTTGGGATAATAGGTTTTGAGAAATTGAAATACCAATGACCTTTTCACAGAGGAATTTAAGCCCCTAGTGTTCCATGAGACAATAGTGCAATCAGCCATAATCATCTATAGGTACATTTCCAAGCTGTGGACCACTACCCAAAATTAGATGCAACGTTCGGACCACCATGTAGGTCAGGACATGGCACCTCAAACATCGAGTGACAATTATATTTGCATCGCCTATGGAAGAACAACATGAGAACCAAACATAACCAAAGAAACCCAACCAACCCCAGCCCCAACTTGGGGGAAGCTCAGGATCCCAATTTCGAACCAAGGCAAACGCGCCTGTAAAGGGGGAACCTGTGCAAAATGGCATCTGCAGTTCAGCAGTTAGATCTCACATGTAGTCTCTTGCTGGAGACCGGATTGGTAAAAATGCAGGTGTAGGCACCCAGCAGCCACCGGGGGTACAGACTTGAAAAGTAACGTTGCAGAGTAAATTCAAATGAGTCAGTGATTGCCAAAGGATCAAACAGAGAGTGGCATTGGGCAATGCAGGTCAGGGGGGGGCCCTAAATGGGCCAATGCATAAGAGAGGCACGTCTTTAAGGCCACACATGGCTAAGGCAATCAGGGGGCCAGTGAATAAATAATAAATAATTCCGCGCCAGATAAAAATAATGAAAAAAATAAAAGAAATATATGTGAAGCAGCTACACCCTAAGCAAAAAATGAAAAAAATTCCATAAATGCATGAATGTGAAACAAGAGGGGTTGGGGAGCGCTAAATAATTAACCAAAAAATTAAATTAAATACATATATACCAAAGGAATCCTTAAATTGTGAGTAGATTCAAATGAAAAAATACCAGCCTGCCCATAAAAATAAACTTAGGTGAACAAAATTCATAAAACTGAATACCAGTGAATAATAATAATTGTGCAATCGTGACATGTGATGTCAGAAAAAAATTATTATAAAATAATTATATATCAAATATAAATTAGCATCAATAACAAAGTCCATCCAGAATTGGTGCAAGATCCTGATGTAAATCTTTAGTAACAAAAACGTGAGCAGCAAAATCCCTTCACCATCACTGGAAAAGATTCACCAATGTGCTCATGGAAATGGATGTCCGCTTACCAGATGGAGTTGACCAATTTAATTAAAAAAAGGTCAAATAGGCTTTAGCAAGATATTGCTTGCTGCAATGGAGAAAAAATATACCAGACTCTTGTCCTCACATCACAGGGTCTCACGCATGGAATATAAAATAGATGGAGAGGAACCGAACATCTAGTGAGCGGGATAGGATCTTTATATTCCCGTGTAGGAGAGTACTTGGACATTTACCTCCAGCCTTTAGTCATCTCTGGGCGATCATATTTGAAAGATAGCCGAGCTCTTATTCAATCTCTACAGAATATCACGATATCTTCAAACACTTTACTAGTGACTATTGATATAGAATCACTCTATACCAATATTAAACAACAAGATGCCCTGGTAGCGGTTAAATTAGCACTTATTGATCAATCAAAACTTAAATTACTGCAAATTGAATTTTTAGTCGAAGGACTAAAATTGGCTATGGGGAATAACTATTTCTGGGCACACCATCAGTTTTACAATCAGGTCAAAGGAGTTGCCATGGGGGCTAGGTATGCCCCCAGTGTAGCAAACATAGTGCTCAACAAATGGGAACATGAAACCATTTACCATCAACCTAATAAATCGTTAAGGTACTATAAAAGGTACATTGACGACGTCATTCTTTTGTGGGAGGGCACCATATCGGACTTTCAAGAATTTCTTCTGAGTCTGAATGACAACACCTATGGACTTAAGTTTACTGCTGAATTTAGCTGGGATACTATTAATTACTTAGATCTTACTTTAACCAAACAAGGGAATAGGTTGGTTTCCAAAACATTTTTCAAGGCTACTGACCGTAATGGATTTGTGCCAGTAAACAGCTGTCACCATCCACAATGGTTAGGAGCCGTCCCCAAGGGTCAGTATATGCGCATTAGGAGAAATTGTGATGATATTACTGATTACCATGCACAATCTGAAATCCTTACCCAAAAGTTTCAGGAGAAGGGCTACCCCCTTAAAAATCTTTTAAAAACCAAAAACCAAGTTTTGGCCATGAATAGAGATTCCCTTTTAGTCTCTAAGGAAAGAGCCCCCTTTTTGGGGGACATCCCATTTATATCAGGTTTCCATCACCAATACAGGGGTGTGGAAAAAATATTTCATAAATACTGGCCCATACTTTGTAAGGATAGAGATTTACAGAATCTACTCCCCCCCAAACCAAAGTTTATTTATAGACGCGCACCAGGACTTAGGAATATGATAGCCCCAAATGTGCCTGACCCCCCAAAAAAACTGTCTACCTTTTTGGATGGATCAGGCTTCTATTATTGCACCAGATGCAAGGCCTGCCGTACTACAAATAGAGCAGGGAAAAAGATTTCTAAATTCCACTCCAAGGTTACCCGACAAGAATTCTCCATAAAACCTCTGATTACATGCAACTCTAGCTATGTTACTTATGTGTTGGAGTGCCCCTGTTCAATCCAATATGTAGGTCGCACCACTCGCAAATTGAGAGTTCGTATCAACGAACATGTAGCTAACATCTCTAAAGGTTATCTAAACCATAGTGTATCACGGCACTTCCGTATGGTCCACAATAGAGACCCCCGATTACTTACTTTTTATGGTATAGATAAGATCACCCCCAACTGGAGAGGTACTGACCTTAAAAAGGCTGTTTCTCAGAATGAGACCCAGTGGCTGTACCGTTTACAAACGATGCAGCCGCAGGGCCTGAATATTGAACTAGATTTAAATTGTTTTTTGACTAATGATTAGGTTTATGCTGGTTTCCTCTTAGACATAATGAATCAATTTTTTCTAATATTCATCATTTAATTTTTATTAATATTTTTTCTATTGAATATTGTTTTTAAATCGAAAATTTATATTCACCATTCTAAAATATTAATTTGTTGATTTGATTATTATTCAAAAAATTTTTATTTAATATTTTTTATTTAATATTTTTTATTTTTATTTAATTATTTATTTAATTTTTTTTAATTTTTTTCATTTTTTTATTATTTTTTCATTTTTTCCATTTTTTTATTCATTATATAAAAAAATTTTTTTTTATATATAACATTTTTTCTATATACTGTTGGGCCTTAGTCTTTTTTAGCCGGTTTCTTATTCTTATTCTCAACTCATATTGAGTTATACTCACTATGATTAGTGAATATATAAAAGTTTTTATATCTATTTTTATTTTTCAATTGTCTTATTTTTCATAGTTAGGTGCTGGCGGAATATTCTTCATTTCATTTTCAATATTGAAACTTACTTCCTATTAGTAATAATATATACAAATATTCATATTGTGTAAATGATTTTGTTGAAGCGAATCTACCTTTGTCAATCAAACTGCTATTTGAGAAGGTTGTACGGTGTTCTATGAACGGCACTGAGGCTGTGAAGCATTCAACCCCTCCTCTTTATGCAAATTTTATACTCTATTTAAACTGTCTCCATAGTGACCAAGTACGCTTCCTGAAGACGTGTAAAACGAAACGTACGTCGAGGCGGTACTTGGTCACGCAATTACATCACTTCCGGCCTCCGTGGTTCGTCTGTCCGTCGAGGGTGGAACGCACGCTGCTGCCGTGATTATCCGGGAAACTTCTCCCACAGATCGGATTTCTCCATCCTTAGATACGCTTTCCAGCCTCAGTGCCGGGCGATGGCACCTTCTATGTGAGTAGCCATTTGGCTATGTTTTGTTTTTACTTTTATTCCTAATAAATGGTATTACACTATGTTCGGTTCCTCTCCATCTATTTTATATCCCATGCGTGAGACCCTGTGATGTGAGGACAAGAGTCTGGTATATTTTTTCTCCATTGCAGCAAGCAATATCTTGCTAAAGCCTATTTGACCTTTTTTTAATTAAATTGGTCAACTCCATCTGGTAAGCGGACATCCATTTCCATGAGCACATTGGTGAATCTTTTTCAGTGATGGTGAAGGGATTTTGCTGCTCACGTTTTTGTTACTAAAGATTTACATCAGGATCTTGCACCAATTCTGGATGGACTTTGTTATTGATGCTAATTTATATTTGATATATAATTATTTTATAATAATTTTTTTCTGACATCACATGTCACGATTGCACAATTATTATTATTCACTGGTATTCAGTTTTATGAATTTTGTTCACCTAAGTTTATTTTTATGGGCAGGCTGGTATTTTTTCATTTGAATCTACTCACAATTTAAGGATTCCTTTGGTATATATGTATTTAATTTAATTTTTTGGTCAATCAGGGGGCCAGATCTCCATCCATAGAGATAGTGATAGCTGAATAAATGATCAACATTTAGAACCGGTAGTGGACATGCAGGACATGCAGAAATGGGGGGGGGGGAGAAGGAGATTTAGGATACAGCCCTGGCACCACTTTTGCAGTAATGAGGCCTCGAAAAGCCTCTCGGGGTCCAGCCATCCGATTCTCGAGAATTCAGAAGTAAGGAACCACAACATGTGGTGGGTGTCAGGATCCAGTAGGAAGACCCAGGCCAACGTGTAGGAGAAGGCACGGTTCAGGAAGAACAGTAGACAATAACAGTCCGCTTAAGTGGGCAAGTAAGTAGTTCACTTATCTGGACGGAAGTGTATCAATCCAGGTGGAGGCCTCCTCTGGGGACACAAAGAACCGCGCAGACTCTCCATCTTCCACCCTCAGCCTGGCCAGGAACAGCATGCTGTATTTAATATGATGGGAGCGAAGCCTCGCTCTAACAGCATCAAAGGATTTCCGTTGCTTTTGGGTTTCCAGCGAATAATCCGAGAATATGAGGAGCTTAGCATTTTCGAAGCAGAGTTCGCCTTGGGCTCTGGCCCCCCTCATCACAATATCTCTGTCGCGAAAATGAAGGAGTTTGAAAATAAAGGTACGGGGCGGTGCTCCCTGGGGCCCCCTGGTGGTGGGTATGCGATGGGCCCTTTCCACATTAAAAAATGGGGAGAAGCGGGCTGAAGGGAGCAGTTGTTGCAATAGCTGTTCAGCGAAGGCCGTAGGATTCGTGCCCTCTGCCCCTTATTCGAGTTCCAATATGCGTAAATTATTCCGTCAATTGCGGTTCTCCTCATCTTCTGCGCGGGACTCCAGCGTCTTTACTCTGGCTTTAAGTGCAGAGGAGGCAGAAAGAAAAAGAAGAAGAGTGTACTAGGAAAAGGCATTTATAACTTAAGCAATGCAACATTTACAGCTGAAGAACTCCAGGTGCTTGATTTGGGCCTAAAATTTGCACCAGATAAGGCCTTGGATAAGTTTGAGGCCTATATTGATCTTCAAAAGTTTATGAGGAAACTCAATTTGAAAAAACACTTTGCTATGAATACAGATATTAGTATTAAGGATAACCCAGAATATATCCAAACCAATCTCAGGAACAACTCTACCTTTAATCCTAAGACGCCAGGCAGTCAGTGCCTAACTGCTTTTAAGAAAATGGTAGAGGAAGATTTGAGAAATCTGAAAAGTAAGGAAAGAAAGAGGAAAAATATCTGGAGAACCATCAAAGATTTGGGAAAACGACATGAGGTAGTTATACGGCCGGCCGACAAAGGAGGAGGACTGGTTATCTTGGACAAAAAAGACTACCAAGAAGAGATGGACAACCTACTAAATGTGGAAAACACGTATAAGAAACTCAAAACGAACCCAAAGAAAAAATATGAGGAAAAACTAAAGAAGTATATCACTAAAGGAAGGGCCATGGGGATATTGAATGCCAAAGAAGCTGAATACTTATTCTCCAACTCTACAAAGACCCCTGTGATATATTACACACCGAAGATCCATAAAAGATTGCACAAACCACCTGGAAGGCCCATTATCAGTGGCATAAACTCGATCTTTTCAAGATTAGGGGAATACCTAGATAAATACCTGAAACTTCTGGTACAGCAAGGGAAATCATACCTGCGTGATAGTTTACAGCTCATCGAAGAACTCCAAAGTATAAAAGGTACAGAAAACTGGGTACTGGCAACAATAGATGTTAACTCATTGTATACAAGCATTGAACAAAAAGATGGATTGCTTGCAGTAGAAAAGGCTCTATATGAGAACACAGCAATGAGACAGGGGCAGATCAATTACATTCGGGAATTCCTCAAAATGGCAATGGAATGCAATTACTTCTGGTACAACAAGGAATATTTTGTACAAACTAAAGGTGTTGCAATGGGGGCACGATATGCACCAAGTGTTGCAAATCTGTTCATGAACATGTGGGAGGAGGAATACATCTATAACAGAAATATTCCCCAAATTAAAATGTACCGTAGATATATTGATGATTTAATCATCTTATGGGATGGCACAACGGATAGTTTTGAGAAATTTCTTGAAGAGCTGAATATGAATAGGTATGGGATCACGTTCACGGGCAAGTGGAACCTGCAGGCAATTGACTATCTGGACCTGGAAATTTTCAAAGCAGGGGATTCCCTTAACACCCGTACTTTTTTTTTTAAAAGTACAGATCAGAACGGATACATACCTACTTCAAGTTGCCACCATCCGAAGTGGAAATCCAACATTCCGAAAGGCCAACTACTAAGGATACGGAGAAATTGTAACACACTTGAAGACTTTGATGTTCAGGCAGATGTCCTTATCCAGCGGTTCCAAGAGAAAGGATACCCACAGGAAAACCTGGATAAGCTAAAACAGGAGATCAAGAACATGGACAGAAACCAACTACTCAAGAAGAAAAGTAGGGCCAGAAATGATCAGATGGAGATAACCTTCATTACAGGGTTCAATAACCAATATAAGGATGTGGAACGGATCATTAAGAAATACTGGCCCATCTTAAAAGAGGACCGTGTACTAGCTAAAGTCCTTCCCACTAAACCGAAGTTTGTATATAGGAAAGCACCTACTCTTCGTAACCATCTTGTACATAATGCCATTGATCCCCCTAAGCAAACCCATATCATACCTAATATGAAAGGGTTTTACAGATGCCGCAGATGTCTACCTTGTAGAGTTAGTAAACCCCAACCGAGAAAAAAGGAAAAGTTTAGGTCAACTATGGACCATAAAGAATATCAGATTAAGGAGCTGATAACCTGTCATAGCACCCATGTTACATGTATCATTGAATGCCCTTGCCATTTACAGTACGTGGGAAGAACCACCCGCCCCCTTTATGTCAGAATACGGGAACATATTAAACATATTAAAAAAGGGTTCCCGAAACATCATCTATCACGGCATTTTGCCGAATTCCATCAAAAAGATCCAAGTGGCCTTATTTTTTATGGCATCGACCAGGTGAAAAACCACTGGAGAGGGGGTAATAAAGAAACGCTAGTCTCTAGGAATGAGACAGGGTGGATATATCGGTTGGGGTCTATTGCCCCTAGAGGCTTGAATTTGGATATAGACCTCAACTGTTTTATAGCTAACCCTTAAACTAATTTATGGTAGCAATATCTATATAAAACTCCCCCACGTTCTCTCTGGTACATGTTCTTGGCTTTCTGCCTGTTATATGGTATTTGTTCAGAAATAAGGGGGTAGAGTGTAATAATACATCATGTTATCAGTTAACTAATCCACTGCCCTTGTAATATATGGTTTGGAGGACAAATGGTGAAATAGGGGATAGCAGCGGGAAAACCATAGATATGAACAAAATGGGGCTGTTGTATGGGTTTGAACACAGCCAATACACCTAGCACCATCAACATACAGAAATAATTGGGGAGGATGTGCATATATGGGGGTAGTCGGTGGTATCTATACCCAGATATGTGGGACTATGTGCAATTCTTGCGCATATTGTTGCGCTTGATATTTGTTGGATATTGCTTCCACATATGTATATACTTTTTAAATAATGTCCTTCATGCTGCTTCCTTTTATAATCTTCTTGTCCTGAATGTAACCTAACCCTGGGATGATATTATGTACTCTAAATTCCATCATTTTCTAGCACCCCAGAACGTAATGAAGGGCCCCCCTCGGGGTTGCTGGTACTATATTGGAGAAGGTTTACCAAATAGTATCTGGGTTTGCGTGGGAGAGTGCACTACCTTAATATACCACTGGGAGGCTTCTGTATGTGGTATATTACCCATGTGAATTAGTGCCCAGCAGTTATAAACACCTATGCAATACCTGTACCTAGGAATACATAGGCCTAACATAGGGCTTTTGCAAATTACCTTTCTCTTTTTATATTTATTTTTATTTATATCCTTTGTACATACATTTGTTAATATTACTCTGCGTGAAATATGTCTGCCAATCTATGTAAGGGTCAGCGGAGATGCACGGGTCCGTGATAATTATCTTTGCCCACGGACATAAGGATCCGGACTGGGACTCTTCCAATGAGGTTGCACCTGGAGGGAGGACTTTATGATTGAATATCCAATCACAGTCCCCATAGTGATGGGAGAAGGGAGGACCCAGCATGTCCGCTTACCATATAACCTGTGAGGTGTAGTAAGATGGCGCCGCCTTTGACAACGTCGATGACGAAACGCGTAAGACGGAGCTACGCACTTACGTCATTTCCGGGTACGGAGTGAGAGAGCTTGGAACGCAGCTGGTCCGCACGCTGCGGGATAGCATTTCCTGGCTTTCGGCTTCACCCATAGTGTAGTGTATTGTGGATTTTACCTTTTCCCGATTGGGGAGTATATATTTTTAATAAAGATTTTAATCATACTACACTATGAGGAGGCATCTTTTCTTATGAGGATTCCCCTGGCGATTCCCTTCTTGGACATGGTATGGAGAAGTGATCTGACATTCCTGGGAGAGAGGATACCATAACTCAGCAACCACGGGATACGTACCAGGAGGACGGCATTGGGATTTCAAGGTGTCTGTCACCCCTGCAGGGGTATTGGGAGTCGGTGAGTGGGGAGCCAAAAGGGGGAGCACAGAAGTCACGGATACTTTCCTCTGTGGGCACTACAGTCACCAAAGCTCTTGGAACTTTGTCCTGATATTTGCATTTTGGGAACGTATCACCTATGAATAGACTTTCTGCATTTTGAATTGAATTTTTTTTTTTTTTTTTTATATTATAATGATTTAAAAATATTTTTTTCGTTTATATATTTTTTTTGTCGATTGGATTGCATTTGTCACTTACCTTTGAAACACGTTGGAATCACCACTTAAGCTGCATAATTCATATTGGTGGCACCCAATGGTCACTATTTGCCACTAATTTATATTTGTTATTACATGCAAATGTTATTTGGGGATGTTTTCATCACTATTTTTTGGTTTTACGATTTATTAATGGTTTAGGGTTTCATCCATTCATGAGTTTTTGTAATATCCTATTTAGCATTATTGCATCACTATTTACCGTATCACTTATATACCCCTCACAAGGGAGCGCCATACCCCCATTTATCTTTTCCCTTAAGTGCTTGAATGTCAGCCCCATGATCACGCACCGTATCTTCCGCCTGGGAGACCCTTTGCTCCACCTCAGATACTCGTCCCCTAAAGGCGTCAAAGTCCTTCCTGATGAATTCTACATTAGCTTGTATGTGGTCCACCTTACCGGTCAGGGTAGTTATGGCCTGTAGAACCGCCTTCAAATCACCCGCTGTGGCAGGCATCCTGTCAGGATCTTCGGCCTGGTTCTCCATCTGGGGAAGAGTCCAAGGCGAGGCCCCGGCTGCGGCCTTGTCTATGGTGTCGGGCTTTGCGGCCTTTTTCCTGGATCTAGGCTGACTTTTCCGCCTTTGCATACCCCCAGGAGGGCACCAGGAGTAAGGATGGACAAGGAGAGCCCGCCGGAACTGCAGATTACGGCGTCCGAACAGGCACCGCGCCGGCCGCGTGAGGCCACGGGCAGGCCTTCTAGGTGAGACCGCGGCTTCGGCCTAGTCCGCGCCGTCCGGTTCCGGCCCTTTTTTTTGGATTCCGGCCGGCCGATTCCCTGCCCAAGTGATCCGGAACTGTCCCCCAGTCAGGAGGGATCTATGCAGGTAAGTTTTATGGGGCTACACCCAGTAAAAGAGGATAGATAGATCCGGTCTCAGGGAGCTCAGACAAACACGTCTGCTCCCTCTGCCATCTTGGACACGCCCCCCATGTAAAAAGTGTCTTAATTGTGCCGCCCGCCATAAATCTAATTGAAAAGGGCCTTTTCTATCTGTCAATTCCTGCAACGTTGGCCAACAACCTGATCTCAAAAGTGCGAGGCCTGATATAATCCCCGCTTAATTAATATGTCAAAGGATCCCTTCTGCAGACCTAATATGAATTGTGGGTTCCCCAAAATAGGGACCAGGGGTGAATCCCTTGAGGATAACTTACCCTTGGAAAAGAGATTACAGCATGTGCGTAGCGTTAGTCCTATAGTTGGGTGTGACTTGGTCGTAGGTGGGAGGTACCTAAAGCACCATGGTGCACTGTGCATTAACTCTCTACTCTGTGCTTGCTCCAATCTTGGCCAGATCTTTAGATCACCATGTCGGTACATATGAGGGACCACTAGCCCCCCCGTATTGTTTTGGCAGCGTCAAGAGTGCCCTTCTAATCCTTGGGTGCCTATGTGCCCAGATACATTTTGTGAATAATGTGTGGATATTCCTAAAAAATATCCTGGGGATAGCAATGGGTGTAGCCTGAAAAAGGTATAGGAACTTTGGTAAGATGTTCATTTTTATTATATTACTCCTTCCGAACCAGGAAAGTAGTCCCTTATGCCATCTCTCCAACAGATCTCGAACCCTGCATAGAGGAGTCTGCGGAGGAGTCTGAGGAGTCTGCGGAAATGCAGGTCCCCAAGTACCTCCGGGACTGATCCGTCCATTTAAATTTGTGATTTAACTTCATTAACTTTATCATTTAATTCGAGACTGCTACCACCAAGGCCTCTGATTTACAAAAATGTATCTTAAGATAAGATTATTTCCCTAAAAAGATTCGGAAGAAAGATTATTGGGTTAGCCATTGAAAAAAGCATATCATCTGCATATGCTGATACTTTGTATTGTATTCCTTCCACCATTATCCCCCAAATATCCGCATTCAGCGGAATGCTTCACAAAAGAGGCTCAAGAGACAAAGCGAATAGTAGAGGGTACAGTGGGCAACCCTTCCTTGTCCCATTAGTGATCGTGAAAGGAGGGGATATGACTCCATTTACCTTGACGTGGGCCGTAGGCCCCTTATGGATACTAGCAATGCATTTGAGCAATTTTTTCTCCTAATCCTATATGTCGAAGGAACACACATGGGGTTTTAGTCGAGTTGGCTATGTGCATTAGATTCAAAGCTTTGATAGTATTATCTCTGGCTTCTCTTGTCGGTACAAATCCTACTTGATCCTGGATCAAGGAGGGCAATTGTTGTTGTAACCTTAAAGCTATAATCTTACTAAAGAATTTCAGGTCTACATTTAACAGCGATCAGCCTGTAGCTTCCACATTGTTTCGGGTCTTTGGCTTCTTTTGGTATCACCAAGATTGTGGCTTTCACAGACTCTGGATGGAAGGATGTTGTGTCACCCAACCCATTAAGCATCTTGACCAGATAAGGCCCCAAAATGGGTAAAAAAAGCTTATAATACTAGACTGTAAAGCCGTCTGGTCCTGGTGCCTTTCCCATCTTTGCTGTTCTTATTACCGTTTGTAATTCTTCTAACATAATTGGTGATTCCTGCTGTGTAATAGCTGTGATGCCAAATAATCCTCCATCATCAATTGATCTGGTACATCCAGATTCAGATTATAAAGTATTGAGTAGAAATCACCAAACACATCAGAAATTTGTTTAGGTAATTTAACTTCATCTCCCTCAACATTTAAAATTGAAGAAACATACGTCGTTGAATGTAATTCGCGCAAAGCTCTGATAAGTTGTCTACCGCATTTATTACCGGACTCATAACTACATTTACATCCTACTTGTAGTGCCATTTCAGCTCTGTACTGGAGTAAATCAATCACTTGTCTACGAGTGCTTAAAAGTTCTTGTTCTACCTCTGCAGTCAGGGCATGTTTATGTCGCGCCTCTAAACAATGGATGTTTAACAACATCATTGTTAGTTTTGCTTCCCTTTCCTTCTTAATTCTTGCTCCGTGCTTAATTAGTTCTCCTCGTATTACTGCTTTGTGAGATTCCCAGATTACTCCAGGGGCACATTCTGGGTTATCATTCATCTGAAAAAAACATTTTGCTCCCTCTGGACACCCTTTATCACCGAGGGGTCCTGTAGGAGGCTTTCATTAAGTTTCCACATCGTAGGACCTGAACAACACCTATCCACAAGATTATATTTTTAAAAAATTGGTGCGTGGTCCGACCGAGTGATTGACCCAATAGAGACCTCCACGACTGAGTGTAATTGTTTAAAAAAAAATCAATGCACGAGTATACTTTATGTGGGTTGGAGAAGAAGGAATAGTCTTTTTCTCCTGGATGGAAAAGGTGCCATATATGCACTATTCTCGCTTCTACCATTGTCTGGGAGATCCTCTTCCTTGTACTTGGTGTTACTGATGATTCCCCTGATGAGGTATCTTCCTTAGGTATCAAGGGAACATTAAGATTCCCTCCCATAATCAGCTGTTCTTCTTTGAATTCCATGAGTTTATCTAGTGTGTTTTTAAAAAAATGTTCCTGTTTGGAGCATAATAAGAAGCCAAAGTTACTCCAATCCCTCCAATTGTTCCTTTAAGGAATAAATACCTTAATTTTATGTCAATCCGGGAGTCTATGTAATTCCACGGTACTTTATTTGAAATCATAATAGATCATAATAGAAACTCCCCTGGTTTTAGAGTCAGGATTCGACGCATGGTACACCAATGGATAGCTTCTGTTTCTAAGCAGAGGAAGATTATTTTCTCTAAAATGTGTTTCTTGGAAATGTGTTCCCTTTACATTAAAAGTCATTATAGAGAGAGTTTCCATCTTCCCCCACCAAGCCCCTAAATCGGGGATGTATATTGGGGGATGGACTGTCAACTCCTGGAGGGTGGGGAACCGTCCAAACGAGAGAGAGGGGAAGAGAGAAAAAAAAACAAAAAAACCCTATTTACCTATGGACTATCAGGCCGGTCGCTTAAATGCTGCCCCCCGAAAGTCCCTAAAGCAACTCTGCTTTTAAGCACTCAATTTCTTATCCTGCAGTTCTATGAGTGCTGGCCTATTAGGGGGGAAATAAACATGGGAAAATTATATGTATTGAGTGCGCTACTCTATTTTGGATACACCACTCTATTAAAATTCATACCGATACAAACATCATAACCCTAAAACCTTATATCACATGCAATAATGCCTTATTATCCAACCTACTAAATGTATCCTGAATATATCTCAACATAAATAAATACAAAATTGATATATGACAAACTGTAATGTCCAAATTCATGTGCAAAGTGCAATGTGCAATGGTTGCAGCTGTTTCTGTAAAACCTTCCTTTAAATTTACAACGTGTATTATCCGTGACTCTTCGTAACACTTCCACCACTTTCGTGACAAGACCACCACCACATGAATTAGCCACTCACCAGATGCCAATGAACAATGCGCCTTTGGTTCATTTAGTAGGGATAACCGCTCCACCTGCGCCGTTTCTTTGCTGACCCCAATGTGCTATATATGAACCATGTCCTCCTCATAAGAAATAGACAACGATCATTGTGCAATATGTAAAATCTGTTTATTTAAACTAAGTTAAGAAAAAAGATTGTACACTCACATTTCAAGGTGTCCGTAATCCGGCACCAAGCTATTCCAGCAGTTAAAAATGGGTGTAGAGATTGCGTCATGTGATTCCTGTGCCAGCGTGCGGTGCAAGCCTTGCTTTCACCCGGCTTGCGCTTCAAACCTCGCTCCCGCCTAGCCCGGAAATGACGTATTGACGTGAGGAAAATCTCCCAGCAGCCTCTACATGTTTCGCATCATAGTATGCGTCATCAGGAGCGGGAGCGAGGTTTGAAGCGCAAGCCGGGTGAAAGTGAGGCTTGCACCGCACGCCGGCACAGGAATCACACAACGCCATCTCTACACCCATTTTTAACTGCTGGAATAACTTAGTTTAAATAAACAGATTTTACATATTGCACAATAATCGCTGTCTATTTCTTATGAGGAGGACATGGTTCATATATAGCACATTGGGGTCAGCAAAGAAACGGCGCAGGTGGAGTGGGTATCCCTACTAAATGAACCAAAGGCGCATTGTTCATTGGCATCTGGTGAGTGACTAATCCATGTGGTGGTGGTCTTGTCACGAAAGTGGTGGAAGTGTTACGAAGAGTCACGGATAATACACGTTGTAAATTTAAAGGAAGGTTTTACAGAAACCTCTGCAACCATTGCACATTGCACTTTGCACATGAATTTGGACATTACAGTTTGGACATAAATGTCATATATCAATTTTGTATTTATTTATGTTGAGATATATTCAGGATACATTTAGTAGGTTGCATAATAAGGCATTATTGCATGTGATATAAGGTTTTAGGGTTATGATGTTTGTATCGGTATGAATTTTAATAGAGTGGTGTATCCAAAATAGAGTAGCACACGCAACACATATAATTTTTCCCATTTTTTCACTTAGTGGTGTTTTTTTGATTGCAGCAACTCAATTTTGTATTAATATTTTTCAAAAAATTTTTTGCGCCGGTGACACATTTATGCTCATGGGAAATAAACATGGCTGCTCTATGCCGAACTTCTAGATAGGCTCCACCAGTTTAATGAAATAACAGGCTTAACATACACCATATAACAAGAGAAAGAAAGAAGAAAAAAAAATAACACAATCTGTGGCAGTTATCCAGACTGGCAAAACCTAATACCTCTATTTCCATCCCTTCTCTTCATTTCTTTTATTTTGTTATATTTTATCCCCCACCTAGGAGGTCTATATTAACCCTTTATTTGTGGGCTTAAATTTCCCTATAGTTCTTAAACAAAACCTTGAACCGATAATACAAGGGAAAGTACATTGATGGGGGTATCGTTGGTAGGAGGGGAAGAAAAAATAAATAAATAAAAAGGAAAAAGAGATTTGTGAAAAACTTTTCCCCTTTTGGGGATTATGTGAAAAAACAAACCCCTCAAACCAATTCCCCCCAAAAAACCCCCGTGATGAACTCTGTCAAGAAATGTGTTTCCCTTATTAGGGCGTTATATAAAACGTATTTCTGTGTTCTACAAATCATATTATCTTTAGTAGTGATTTAAGTGATATTTTTTCATATATTATGCATGCTTCTCCCTTCTTCCCTCCCAATCCCCCCCCCCCCACTTCCCTCTCCACTCCCTCCCTTGTGCTTCATGTCTCACGTGAAATTAGTGAACAAATATATTTTTTATCATTTTGATCATGTTAGTCATATTCCAAAAAAAAGGGGGAAAGTGATTTAAATTTAAAAAAAAATGACTAAACTCATGCACCTCCCTAATTTAAATATGACCCACCCCTTGCTGCCGAGGCCACACCCCTTCCTGTTTAAGACCCACCCTATCATCTGTAAACCACACCCCTTCCTCTTTTTAGGCTCATTTGGCACCTTTCAGGGGGGAGGGGGGAACAGGTACCTGTTTTTGACAGGTACCCTTCCCCACTCCCTGGAGACTGCAACTAAATGTGGACTGTTTAAAGGGTTTGCATTGATTTTAGCATGCATGGAGCACTTTGCACATGCCAGTGGCGGCTGGTGCTCAAAATTTTTGGGGGGGTGCAAACAAACTAAGAAATTCAGAAAAAAAGACATCAATTGCAGCCTCACTGTGCCCCATCAAATGCAGCCTCACTGTTCCATCAAACGCAGCCACTATTCCCACCAAACGCAGACACTGTGCCCACCAAACGCAGCCACTGTGCCCACCAAACGCAGCCACTGTGCCCACCAAACGCAGACACTGTGCCCACCAAACGCAGACACTGTGCCCATCAATTGCAGCCACTGTGCCCATCAATTGCAGCCACTGTGCCCCATCAAACGCAGACACTGTGCCCACCAAACGCAGCCACTGTGCCCACCAAACGCAGCCACTGTGCCCACCAAACGCAGCCACTGTGCCCATCAATTGCAGCCACTGTACCCATCAATTGCAGCCACTGTGCCATCAAATGCAGCCACTGTGCCCACCAAACGCAGCCACTGTGCCCACCAAACGCAGCCACTGTGCCCACCAAACGCAGCCACTGTGCCCACCAAACGCAGCCACTGTGCCATCAAACGCAGCTACTGTGCCCACCAAACGCAGCCACTGTGCCCCATCAAATGCAGCCACTGTGCCCACTAAACGCAGCCACTGTGCCCACCAAATGCAGCCACTGTGCCCATCATTTGCAGCCACTGTGCCCACCAAACGCAGCCACTGTGCCCACCAAACGCAGCCACTGTGCCCACCAAATGCAGCCACTGTGCCCACCAAATGCAACCACTGTGCCCATCATTTGCAGCCACTGTGCCATCAAATGCAGTCATTGTGCCCCACCAAACGCTGTCACTGTGCCCACCAAACGCTGTCACTGTGCCCATCAATTGCAGTCACTGTGCCCATCAATTGCAGTCACTGTGCCCATCAATTGCAGTCACTGTGCCCATCAATTGCAGTCACTGTGCCCATCATTTGCAGCCACTGTGCCTTTAAAACGCAGCCATTGTGCCCCATCAAACGCTGTCACTGTGCCCATCAATTGATTTATTCAATAACTTTACCTGTGTTCTTTGGGGTTCCCTTGTGCCTCTCTCTCTCTTCCTGACGTCACTGCCAGACCCTGCCCCAGTGCCGAGGAGAAGGGTCAAGCAGTGTGGAGGAGGGTAGGCGGAGCATAAGGCTCCACCTCCGCCAGTCATCGGCCGCTTATGGGGGCATGAGTCACATGCCGCCCCCCCCGCATGAGAGGAAGTCCCCCCACCCGTCTTTCTGATTCCCGGCTCCCGCGGCCGCCCCCCGCACACATGCAGCCCACGGCGGCCGCCTTGCTGTAGTGAGCGGCGCTGCTGTGTATGGGCGTGCTTGTCAGAGGGTGGAGGGGCGTGAGCTCTGCTAAGCACGCCCATACACACGCCCCTCCACCCTCTGCCAAGCACGCCCATACACAGCAGCGCCGCTCGCTACAGCAAGGCGGCCGCCGTGAGCTGCATGTGTGCGGGGGGCGGCAGCGGGAGCCGGGAATCGGGTGGGGGGAATTTCTCTCATACGGGGGGCGGCTTTTTTTGCCGCCCCCCGCAAAGTGTCGGCCTAGGCCAAAACACAGCCCTGCTTGTCCCCTAAATCTAATTTTATCTCACCTTTCTTACCTCTCACTCACTCTCTATCACTACCTTTAACCTCCTCCATTCGTTCCCTATAACCTTCCACTATTATTCAACTCCTACTCAATCCAACCCCCCTACCAGTGTATCCCTCCCACCAAACCTTCCTCTTTTCTATATTTCACCCTGCATCCACTCATCCACCCTTCCATCCATAACACTTCTACTATCTCTTCTCATTCCGTCTCCATACATTCCACTTATATATTATATTTGACTGATATCAATGTTCATATGTCCTCCCCGTTCTCATCATAGAAAGCCCCTATTTGAGTCTTCTTCTCCTTCCATCTGGGATAGAGCATATACTTCTAAATAACACCCAACCTTGTCTCCCTCCTCAAAGTATAGGTCAGTAACGTTCTGTTAATATCCATACTTCCATTAGTTAAATCCTTCATTTAAGATGATACTCATAAGACAGGGATTAGGCTGACTCCTTCAAGAGCAATAACCCCACAGCCAGGAGGAAAAAAAAAAAAAAAAGAATAATCAGGGATGAAGAGGATTTATATATCCTTGAGTCTGCCACAGTTAAATGTTCTTCCAATCTCCATACGCACGAGTGAAAATTCCGCCAGCAAAAGTCAGATGAGAGCTTTTGGTCCGAAAATGCGATAGTGTATATGCTCCATCGGACTTTTGCTGGCGGAATTCCAGCCAGCAAAAGATTGAGAGCATGTTCTCAATTTTTCGGTCGGAAAAAGTTTTGATCGTCTGTACCAATTCCGACACGCAAAATTCCTACGCATGCTCGGAAACAATTCGACACATGCTCGGAAGCATTGAACTTCATTTTCTCGGCTCGTCGTAGTGTTGTATGTTACCACGTTCTTGACGGTTGAGAGTTCAGCGAACTTTTGTGTTTACACAAGCCAAGCTTGAGCGGAATTCCATCGGAAAAACCATTCAAGATTTTTCAGACGGAAATTCCTCTCGTGTGTACGCGGCATAAGAATATCCTATTCCTGTTCCAAATTCAGTCTCCATTTGATCCCTAGGTTGATTTCTCTGTAAGGCCTTAACTCCTTTGTGACTTTTTGTCTGTGGTAATGGTTGCAGCCAGTTCAGGACCACAAAAGGCTTCACTTTTAAAAAGGAAAACAGGTCTGAAAGGTCACTTTGTGACCGGAGTGTAAATGTAGATGGACCCTTCCTTATTGTTACCGCTAATGGATACCTCCACCGATATGTGCAGCCCTCCCGATGCACTCTGTCCAATATGGGACAGAGCAGAGCTCTACCTTGTAACGTAGCTCGGGACAGGTCAGGTAATATTTTAACAGATGACCCATCAACTTCAATTGTACCTGCCTCCCATGCTTTCCAGAGTAAAGTCTCTTTATGTGTGAATCGGCGAAGGTGGCAAATTATGTCTTGAGGGCGTAGGGGGTCTAGGGATCTGGGACCCAACGTTCTGTGTACTCTGTCTATGTCCATATTGACCAGAACCCTGCCCTCTAAAATTTTATGAAAAATGTCCATTACCTTCTCCTGAAGATTCTCCTGATCCGCGGCTTCTGGGATCTCTCTGAGCCGCAAATTTCAATGGCAGCTACGATCCTCTCTTCCAAGGAGATTGTTGTTGCCTCGCCTGCTGTTAGGCGGTCTGCTAATAATTGTATCTCCGTCTGCACCTGGTGTATTTCCTTACGATGGGCTTCCTCCACTCTATGAATGAGAGCCTCTATATCTTGTCCTCGTTGGGAGCGCTTGTATTAGTGTTCTTAGATCCTCTTCTATATTACCCAGAGCTACTGATCTCTGTTGAGAGGATATCACTTTGGCTATAACCACGGTTTCCCAAGTATCCGATGTATTCTCCAATCTTTCTTTTCCTCCAGGTATGGCACTCACCGCTTTTGGGGACCCCACAGCTTGACCTTTCAAGTTTGCCATTTTATTCCTAAGTCCCTGTTTCTGTGGGGCTGTAAAGTATTGCTAGATCTCGGGTTGAGTATCACTAAGCTTCGCTGCCTTACGGGAGGTTTTAGTATCCCGCTGTTTAGCCGGAATCATGACGTTTATTCTAGCCATATTAGAGATGTCGATCTGTAACCGAGCGTCCTGGAGCTCGTGCACTGCGCGTCCTCACTCAGCCATGCCCAGACCACACCCCCTAGTTTTCGTGTCCAAAAGTTTTAAATTGGCAGTAAACTCTGCAGTGTCCTGCCATAATATACTAGCATGCATCGCATACTATTACATTATGGCAGACTTACCAGTCAAACAGAACCCTCTAGTGCTGAGCTGCACCACTCAAGGTGCTTCTATCTTCGCCTGGTCTTCCTCCTGGGTTCTGCCTTTTTAAAAGCTTAAATGGCCGGGTCACCATGTGCGCATGAGCACAGGAGTCACATCACCATGGCACACAGCAGGTGCCATAAGTGTGATCTGAGCTGTTCAGCTGTTCATGCATGGCTCAGACCACATTACCGCTGACAGGCAGAGTGAGGCGTTTATGATAAAAGAGACCACTAGGGTCTCTCCTGTTATAAAAACCCTCCCTGTCAGTATTTTTTTCAAATTTTAGTTTAATACCATTTTAAAGCGGAAATCCACAAATTATAATTACTATTATAACTACTTTCATTAGTCCAGCTTGGCACAATGTAATTATTCATGTCTTATATTTGGATGGACACAGGGAATGCTGAAAATAATTGTAGTAGTGTGCTAAATACAATCATAGCCATGATCTTCCAGATGCCGACTGAGCAGTTTCTCCTCTGCAGACTGAACACCAGGGGGCGCTCACTTGACATTGCCTCCATTCAGAGAGCACCTTGGGTTTTCTCTAAAGAGGGGAGGGAAGGGGAGGGGTGGATTATGTCATGGTTTACCCACTTAAACTTAGTATTTTTCTGGCTTTACCACCAAGAGCTTTTGTGTACTATACAGTATGTGTCATCACCCATGGTCCCTCTGTCATTTACATGCCCTTTGTGTGAATGATGCCCATAGCTCCCTCGTCATTTTCCCTGATAATTCCAGCCACCTCTGTCTTTTGCACACAGCCTCTTGCTCATGCACCTCAATCATGCTAGTCTCATGTTTCCAACCATCCATCTTCTTCCCACAGCTTTTTTGTTCACCTTTATGTGCCCCCTGCATACCATTCACCTATCACTGCCCATATGTTCAACCTTGTCCAACCACTTCATACCAGCCACTGATGTCTACCACCAACAGCTTGCTTCAATATTATGTGCCCTTATCATGCCAGTCACCTTTGTCTTCTGCACACAGCTTGCTTCATACTCATGTACCCTCATTGTGTTTCCTTCCCACATCTTGCTTCATCATAAGTCACTCTAAAACTGAGTCACAATTCTCCTAATAATATGTGTCACGGTGCTCCCAACACCTCAGTGTATATAAGTGCCATCATGCCCTAACTTTTTATGTGTCACCAATGCTTTTTATATTCTACATAAACTTACATAAATCCAGAGAGAGATAGGGGCAAGGTGCTTGCTGGAATTTTTAACCAATACTAATACAAGTCCTTATCTCAGTCCAATGACTTAGGTTGGGTAGCTTTCCAAGAAACCTGGGGAAAGGGGGGCTTTCATGGGGAGCTTAGGTCGCCCAAATTGTTTAATCTATGTATATTTGAACCCTAGGATGCACCAAACAAATAGTCCAAAAGAATCTGACTGATTTCACAAGTGACCAAATGGAAAATAAAAGACATCCAACATGTTAAGAGGACCCATATAATCCCCCTTTATCAGGACTTTAGTGCTTGAAGCCTAAGTTTAGGCAAAAATTAAAATACCAACCAGCACAAGGAATGGTACTTACATTTAAAAGGATTCTGTTTCAAAAAATTAAAAGCCAGCAGCTACAAATACTGTTGCTGCTGACTTTTAACTTTTAACAAACACCAACTCCGGAGTCAAGTGCTGCCTGCAATGGAGCTAGTTCTTTGCTGGTGACACCATCTTGAATGTAGGAGTCAGCCTCGACTTCCTGCTGTTTCTCAGTTGGCTCCATATTTCACATGTGCTAGAACTTGCTGTGCTTCCAGACTGGTCCTGCAGCCTCCTGGGATGTGTGATATGTTCAGGGAGGCTGTGGGCAGCTGGGGAGTGGGCCAAGAATTAGGCAAGAATTGTAGAAGTTGGAACAAGTCAGAAAAAAGTACCCGCTCCCAGAAAAAAAAAGTAGGGGGGAGGAGGAGGAGGATGATGAGCGGAACATTCACTTTTAACTGAAGTTCCACTTTAATATGAAGTGTCTTTTGTGCTGGTGCTGGCTATCATCATGGAAATCTTCAGTCCTTTGCTCCCCTCCCATACCTCGCAGCCATAATCTTCCAGTGCTGCGGGGGTTAGATTAGCCGAAATTAGAGTGTATTGAAATCAACTTCTGTGTCTTATTGAAGAGTTAGGCTGCCTGTGGATGGTGCCAAGTCGGCAGATGACCATACAATCTGGACAGACAGGATTTTAGGAGGTGTGTCAATGCATAAAGCAGAATTCGAAACATAACAAATAGGAAATCCACAGTTTTAGAGTTGTCAGGGACAAGAGATAAGGGAGAATCCTGCAATTGGGACAGCTGTCCTGGTGACATCTAAAAGGAGATTTGCCTTCACTTAAAGTAGAACTAAATTGTCTTCTCCTTTACAGCCAAGAAAGCTGCCATCTTAGCCTCTGTGTGATATGCAGTTGCCATTGTGCCATGCATGTGATAAGCTATGACACCAGCCATTTGCTAGCTTGACAAATCAGTTGAGAGCTGTGACAGTTATCATTTACAGCATGCCTTAACCATAACTGGTTTGGGAAACAGTTAAATTGGTGGGTTTAGTTCCATTTATAGTGATTTCATCCTAGTGTGTCTCTGAGACAGGACATGATGGAAATCTTCCAAGTAGACACAGACACACAGATAGCAAGCAATTGTACTGCAAGTTTGAAAATGACTTGCTAAGCTATTGCTAGACTGGCCAGGCTTCACAAGTTTGTTGCACAATTGCAGCAAGTCCGCATTGCATGCCTCCAGATCAACTTTCTTTACAAACATTCTGCAAGTCTGCTGCAAGTTCTGGTTCAGTTATGTTGTGCAATACTCCTCCCACCACAGGGGGTCACTGTGGCTGAATTTTCATGCTGTAGACATGCAGAGCTCTTGCTGTAGACTCACCTCTACAACTTTGCTCTTGCTAGAGACTTTCCATGTAAATGCTACTAATTGGAAAAGTGTCAACTAGAACTTGTGCTTCAAGTGCTCTGCAAGTGTACAACTTGCCAGTGAAAATGTGCAGCAAGTTAACAGGCTTACAATTCAACACTGCCACAAACTTGTTCCAAGTTTTCCCTGTTATCTGGGCAGCAAATTAAAAACAGGAAGCCTGACCTGGGTCTAAAATCAGGCCTTCGCATAAAAAACAGCTTGCACCATTACAATACCCCCCTGCAATCTAAAAAGGCAGGCTTTTTTGTTTGCTTCTTTTTAAGTCACACTCCACCCTACCCCTTTCCTCCATTGTCACTGAGGGCGAGAGTTATGTATGATCCACTCTTGAGGCCTCATAGAATATCCACATCACATATCCAAGGAGGAATCATCTTCCAAAGAGCAGCTGGAGGAGGAAGGACATGGGGCATGTCATTAGGAGCCAACTGCAATAACAAGGAATAGACAGTCGACTCCTGATGATAAGGAATTAAAGCAGAACCCTGGGCATTTTTTTTGCAACCATGCAGTAGGCTGTACCTGCACTGCATGGGAAAGCTCATTTTGCTCTAGGGGTTCAGAGACCTGAGATATACTCACCTAATCCTCCAATCCTCCCGGTGCAAGATCGGTCCCTTCAGCTCCTGCCCCCCCCCCCGCAGTCCAGTGTTCTTGTGCGGCGGACTGTTCCTGATGTCTTCACGTCCATAGACCGGCTCTGGATGTGCAGACGTCAGGAACAGTCCACTGCTGGACGTGGGGGAGTGCCATTTTCCCGAGGATCTAAGGATTGGGTGAGTATGGGCGCTGTGTTCACCCCTAGACAAAACAATCAGTTAACTCATGCAAGGCACAGCCCCACTGCATGGGAGAAAAAAATTTAACCAGAGTTGGGCTTTAAGATGGCAGAGCAAGATGCACTGTATGGCAGTGCAGTGGCAGAATACAGCAGAGCAATGTTGGATTCAGTTAATCTGGAGTCTGTGCAGTTATTCTAGGGTCTAGATTGTTAGTCTGGGGCCTGTACAGATGTGCCAAAGGACCCTGTCTGGCCTTTGGTCCTGGTAGAAGCCTGTGGCGCATGTGTGGAAATCCCCTGTATGTGTGGAGATGTGCCAAGCTGGGGGGTTTATAGACATGTGCAGTCATGGTAACCTTTGAGACTTCCATATTTTTGCTTTCTTTGTGCATGTGCAGGAAACCCGGGTGTAGGCAGATGTACCGCACGACTCTGCTGGGATCTGAAGCCCTACAATGCATCATCTGGGGGGGTGGGGGGGTGGGGAGGGGGGTTGACTGTCATTCTCACCTAGGGAAGAAAGAAGGAAGTGCTCTTCTCTTCTCTATGAAATAAAACAATTTATATAATAATAATATCTTTTTTTAAAGGTCCCTTTTAAAGCATTTGTTACCCCAACACTTCATATGCCTGATATGTGGCTGCTGTACCTTGTACTTGTATAAGAAAGTCTCCTGTTCATTTTGTAATGCTTCTCTTATGTGAAATTTTTGTGTTCCTGCCAGTCCCCTTGCTTTACTATGAAAAACTGACCACACTATGCATGAGAGCACACCGTGGTCAGTTATCTAGCTATGCTGGAAACTCAGTGGGCTCTCCTCCAATGATCAGACTTGTCCTGACAAAACCTTGCTGCATAGCCTCTTATTGGGAAGATCAGTGTGCTTTTGCTTCTCCTCCACCAGCTCTTATGCAGCTGAGAACAAAGGGAATGTGATCACTTATAAAAAAGGGAAAAAAGGTATTTATAATGTTTTTTCATATCTATACAAAAAATGTTTTGCCTTTAATTTCTATTTTAGGCTGGGTTACCCCCTAGTGTGAATTGGATGTGGATCTCCCCGCATCCAATTCACATGACAGGAGATTGTGATCAGCCCTCCGGGGCGGCTGCGGAGTGGATTGCACAGGGGTCCTGTGCGTCTTTGGCTCCGTTTCATGCTTGAATTCCGGCAAAAATATGGGCCTGATTCATCCCTGAAATGGAGAACAGGGACGAACTGGACCCCTGCCTTGAGCTGCATGCGAAGACAGTGTGAACCCATCCTCAGTCTGAATGGGTTGTTTTACAAGGTGATCGTTTACAATCACTTTAACTTGGTGTTTGTCCCTGAAGATGGAGGACCAGTATTGCAGTAATATTAGACCACTTTCACACTTGGTCCACATACTTCCCAACATTTTGAGATGCGAATGAGGGACACCTACTAGCAAACGTATGTAGGCATAGGACACGCCCCCTGCCACACCCCCTTAAAGGAGAATTAACCAAAAAACAAAAGGTTAATTAAATCCACAAGGGCTTTTTTTACCACTACTATTTCTTTATATTGGCTTTTAAAAATTACAAATACAGCAATTTAGATGAAATGTTTAGCACTGGGAAACACTTTTTGAAAGATAAAAAGTGCATTTTATATACTATATAGATCAGACCAAAATGAAGGACAAATGAGGAGGAATGAGGGACAGAGGGACAGAGGGACATTGCTCCAAATCAGGGACAGTCCCTCGAAATCAGGGAGAGTTGGGAGCTATAGGTCCATTAGCGATAAAGTGCCACTAGATTTAGAGGCGCTTTACCGCTGTTATAAGTGGTGATTTTAACCCCCGCTAGAGGGTGAGGAAAGGGTTATTAGCGCCTGTTTTGCACCACTGCCGAAGCGCTTTGCGATGGGGGCGGTGTAGGAGCGCCCCAAAGATGCTGCTTGCAGGACTTTTTTTACCTGTCCGGCAAGCGAACCGCCCCAGTATAAAAGCACTTGGGCTTTCACACTGGGGTGGCTTGAGAGGCGCTTTTCAGGTGCTATACTTTTAGCGCTAAAACGCCTGAAAAGCGCCCCCAGTGTGAAAGGGGTCTTAGTGTATTGATTGCAGTACATTAGAGAATGACATGTCATATAACACCCCTCCTCCTTACTGGGCTAATCTGGAAATTACAAAAGGTACAGTACAGAACTGGTATTTCTACAACTCTGAGATTTTCGTGCCAGAAAGAAATATGGCCGCCGCAGTTTCACGAGCCTCACACGTCCTATACGTCTCCTGCCGTAATTTGCAGCTTGTGCAAATGACGGAAAGAAGGTGCGTGACGTCAGCGCGTTGCCGTAAAGCGCCAGGGAGCGTGTGTACCCGGTGAGTAGAGGGAGATTTATATGTAGTATGTGTTGTTTATGTCTACGTTTATTGTGCGGGCGGGAGTGTACCGGGCTGAGGGGGGAGGAAAGAAGTTCTATCGGTGAATGCGGAATAAAGAGAACCGGTATTGCGCTCAGTCACGTTTTTGCCCGCTGTGTAGTATAGGAAGTAAACAGTGTGTGCTCATGAATGGACTGTACATCTCAGTGGATGGCTTGTGTAGTGTGTGAGGAGCCCAGAGCCCGGGATATCACCTACACCGATCATCAGAGTGCTGGGGGAGCTGCTGCTCGTGTATGGGGGGGGACATTGATTGGGGGTGATGAGGATGAACATCTTCATTGTAAAATCTCCTTCAGGCCCCTTCACACTAATGTGACTCCAGACATCGCATGTTCCACCCCGCTTTGCTGTGCACATCACATGCAATGCAAATTCAGCCATACAAACTGGCTGAAATCACATCGCATTCTCACCACAATGGTGCAGGACCCTTTTGTGAGGTCCTCACTGGAATCGGATCGCATGGGTGGGGTGTAAACACATGCGATCCGATTTCACAATTTGTTCTGTATATCAGTTTGGGGGTATCATTGACTTTACATTGACACCCGCAGCAGTTGGCATAGGGCAGTGTGGGATGCGAATCGGGAACCCACCCGCACAGGAATCACGCTGGTTCCCGCATCGCATAAAGTGTGAACCGGGGACTCACTCCGCCATAATACAATCAGGTTGTACAATCTCCATTAGATTTATGAAGATGTAATAGGTGTACTCGCCGTCCGCTGTGTATCCAGGCCCTTGCACTTCATAGCTGGAAAGTAAGAAATGACTACAAATCCCATTAGCCATGGTGACTGATCACACCGACACAAGTACAGTGAGGTGATTACACGGGTAGTCCATTGATTACTCCCCCCAGCTCCATGACGGTAGGTCCATTCCTATGTACAGATCTGGGGCTGGGATGTAAACAACGCATTGCACCCACAATATTTCACTGTTGTAATGCTCTGCAGGATTTAATGGAAACATTTAATTAATGCACATTTTTGTTGTTATTAATGTGGGTCCATTTATTCAAAGACTATGAGAGGAATTTATTAAGACTGAAGCAAATATAATCTGTAGCAGTTGTGTATAGTAACCAATCGGCTTCTAGCTTTCATTTTCAAAGCCTAAAGTCATATCCCAGGATCATTTTGTGATTGTTGGATCAAGAAGAAAATCCTGTTTCTAAGGCATGTTCTATAGCACAGTGCTTGTGCCATGTAATTTGCCCCCTCCTGTGTTGTAATATACCTGGTTGATCCTGCCTGTACCCGTGTCCCCCTTAGTGTGCTGACCCCACAGTAACCATGGCTGCCGAGCCATGATACCGTGGTCAGTTTACATGCCTCAGCCCGCTCTCTGCTGTGAATCTTCCCCTCCGCCTGTCAGCGTGAGAGCGGCTCTCCTCCCTACCCCTCCCGCTACTATTCAGCTGCAATATGCAGCAAAAATACTTGTATCCCCTCCAGATTATGCAGTTAGTAACTGTAGAGTGTGTGTGTGTTTTTTTTAAATGAAAAGGCTGTAGTTAGTAACTGCATAATCCAGAGGGCATACCAGTAAAGTTACAGTGTGACTTTACAAACACTTTAAGCCATGATTATGCGATGCCACAGCCCAGAGACTTCTCTTTTATTTCCTGCTTGGGTCGTGTAAGTGGACGCTTCTTATTGGATATTCAGCAGCAGGGATCTCTCAGGATCCAGAGGAGGACTGACGACATCACAGTTGGGACTGAGGTTGACCAGCGATCTGGGGCTTCATTCACACCGCTGGATTCATTATCCTTCACACCTATAACTGGCAGTGGTGAGGGGGAACTCAGGTAAGTATATCTGGCTTCACAAGATAAGGGAGGGGAAAAATGTCTAGTGGGATGTGTTTTAGCCTGGTGTGGGAAATTACCTGAAGAAGCTGATTGGTTGCCATGCACAGCTGCTCCAGATTCTGTGTGCTCCAGTCTTAGTAAATTCCCCCTTTGTCTGCCTTTTAATGTCACGAAAGGGTCTTCTGTTCTGATTCAGCGGGAGATCTGTTTATGTATCTCCTGATGATTGGAACGTATGCCGTCCAAGTGAAAGATCCTAATAAAAAAACAGTATGTAAACTGCTGTTACATTGTATTTGTTGTGTTGTGCATTTGCTTCCCTTTGTATTATACTAATCACTCTATATGTTTGTCTTCAGGTTTAGAAAGAATTGAAAAAATGGATATCCGGCCGAATCATACAGTTTATATTAATAACTTAAATGATAAAATTAAGAAGGACGGTAAGGAAAGGTCGAGCTTTATTGGAAAGGGGATGAGTAATTTGTATATATTTTTCTTTATTATGTTCAGGACTAAAATTAACTTTTATAAAATGTTTTCATTTTAGTCTGCTAAATATGGACCTTTCAGATTCCCTATTTCTAGCCAGCAGGTGAACTCTAGACTCATTTTCCCAATGTTTCCTTAAAGTGGTACTTTAATCAGAAAATGAAGTCCTGCTAGATTATTTCAGACTGGCCCCTTTTGCAGGTATAGCTATGTAAACCATTCAAAACAGGTGCCCTTTACTGTTTAAACTCCAGTAATACACTGTCTCACCCTGCTCTGAACATGCTCAGTTGCTCTCCAGTTTTAGGCACTGTGCCAAATTTGTAGAGGCTGAACTGCTGACAGTCTAAAGGTTTACTAATGCTCAGGGGCTCTGGGCTTCAGCAAAATGGCAGCCTCCAGCAAGAAGAAACAATAGCAATGCTGAAGACAATTTATAGAAAACACTAATTTTGGTAGCATAAATAGTAATGTGAAATGTTTGTTCTTTGCTAAAGAACATTATTTTTAGTTTTTATGGGCAAAGTCCTGCTTGAAAGGATAAGTTCATGTTATGGGGAAAAATAATAAATGTACATATTTTTGCAGGAACAAAATGCGCATGTATTATTTTTTCCCTGGAAATCCTGAAAACCATTGCACTTGTGATCAGTGGTGTAATGCCAGACTACTGCAAATAAGAGTAACATAAAATGCCCTTACCGGACGTGGTGGACTCACAGGCCATTGGCGGTGAGTCATACGAGCTTGAACCGTAAAGCACGGTAAGGTAAAAGCTGTTCCTGGTCCGCAACAGAAGGATCCTGGGAAGGTCTCCAAGCCCGAACAATCCCCCCGATTCGTCCTCCAGCACTCACTTGGGTCTCAGGTAGTTTGAGACAAGGAAAACAGGAGAAAGAAGGCTCCACATAGTGTAAATTCCGGATTATCAGGAAATTTATTGTATAAAAGGTTCCAACAAAAAAAATTCCAAATAAAAGCAAAGTTCATACAGAACTTTTGTTCTGTTGGAACCTTTTATACAATAAATTTCCTGATAATCTGGAATTTACACTATGTGGAGCCTTCTTTCTCCTGTTTTCCCTGTCTCAAACTACCTGAGACCCAAGTGAGTGCTGGAGGACGAATCGGGGGGATTGTTCGGGCTTGGAGACCTTCCCAGGATCCTTCTGTTGCGGACCAGGAACAGCTTTTACCTTACCGTGCTTTACGGTTCAAGCTCGTATGACTCACCGCCAACGGCCTGTGAGTCCACCACGTCCGGTAAGGGCATTTTATGTTACTCTTGTACCTGGCTGAACATTGGAAGAGCTTATCGGGAATAAATATAGATGCTAATATGAGTTTTGTGTCTATGCGCCAGGATGTCTCCACCTGATTAAATGAACTGTCCTCACCTCAGGGACTGATCACTCATCCCCACCCGTACATGCGTGTGTTTTGTTCTGAGGGTTTGGGTTTAATTTTTTGAAGCACATATTATCCACACGGTTTGCTACATAGGACATGTTACTAGTGTCTCTCTTTTGAATATTAGATTTTTCACTGTTATATTGTTTTTTCCTATGAGGTCTAGCAGGACCCAACATTTGATATACACTGGGTATGTTACTCAACACATTCCTTAGTGTTGCCGACTGACACACTATAGCGCTACACTTTTTTGTTTTATATTTATCTTCACAATTAGTCTAATTGGTGGTGTTGGCTGCTCTTTGTTTTATTTTTTATTTATTCCAATTTTTTATATTTTTTCATTTGTTTGTTTGGTTGGCGCAGCAGGTTCTCCCTTATTTTTACTTTACTGCAAATAAGCCCTGCAACTTTCAGCCCTTACCTGCATCCGGGCTGTCTGTATACAAGCTGCAGAGCTTGTGAATGAACTATGGGGCTGCTTATCGGCGACCTCACAGTCCATTCAGAACTACAAGCTGTTAGCCACAAAGGGTGACGATACTTGTAGTTCAGGTCATTCACAGGAAACTGTTAATGAATGACTCATTATCTTTTCAAATAGTGACAGCAGTTGCACAGTGGTGTTCCCTGCTCACCATCACTGGGGAGGTGGAGGCTGAACGAAAACAAAAAAAGCAAACTAATTTCTCCACCCGCACACGAAAGGTGGCTAGAAGAATACACCCCCCACCCTCTGCTGAAACATTGTATTCGGGCATGTTTCGATCTAATGGTCGACTGCTGTTTGAACAGTGACAGCTCTGTCCTAAATGATTAAAGTGATTGTAAAGTCTTGTTTTAAAAAAAATAAATAAAAAAATAACATGTTATACTTACCTGCTCTATGCAGTTGGTTTTGCACAGAGCAGCCCGGATCCTCCTCTTCTCAGGTCCCTCTTTGCTGCTCCTGTCCCCTCCCTCCCATCGAGTGCCCCCACAGTCAGCAGCTTCCTATGGGGACACTGGAGCCGAGGCACAGCTCCGTGTGTCCATTCAGCCCCACCCCTGCCCTCTCTCTCCCCTGATTGGCTGGCTGACTGACTTTGATTGACAGTCATGAGAGCCAATGGTGCTTTGTTGGGAAAAAAAAAGTGACTAATGTTCTAATTTCACACATGCTTGAATGAGTCAAAGTTATGTACTGTACAGTATGTGTATAAAGAGACTTTCAGTTAGACAGAGATAGTATAAGAGAGAAAGCAAACCTCAGTATAAGAGAAAGCTAACCTCTCTAAGCACCTTAATGGATTTACCAGTCTGCTGTTAAAGTGCAACTAAAGTTGCAAAACAAGCAGGTAATTTATTGCTGAAGAGACATTTGGTGTTTCTCCTGCATTAAAATACTTGCCTGCTTGTTTACAGGTAAGTAGAATGTACACTGAGCTGTGCATAGTGCCTATATGCTGCAATGACTGCACTCCTGTGCATGAGCAAGAGTCACAATGATCCTGCATGGCAGAAGACTTGCACCTGAAAGAAGCCAGGCAGAAGACGGTGAGGGACCATTGGAACTTAAGCTCCACATTAACTGCTAAATTATTAAAAGACAGTCTGAAAGTAAACAGCTTCTACTATGGTTTCTCTTTGGCAAACCCATAATTCTCAGGGATATTGGTGTTATGGGTACACCTTTTATTCAATATCTACTTTTCTAGCACTGTGACAGTGCTGTTGGACATTGTTACTAATTGGAGGACAGTAGGATGTCTGTGACAGTGAACATATGATCAGGTGCCCATGTGCACATGATCGGATTCCAGGGAAATATCTTTGACCCTAAGAACCCTTTAAAGGGCCATCAGGAGCTGGTGGTAAGGGGTAAATGGATGCCACCACGTGATTTTGGTGAGAATAGATGTTTGGCTGGACATTTATAATGGAGAGCAGATATAGTGATGTGTTCTCCACTATATACCACAGTATACCTTACCACTGTGCCCTGCATTTAACCCAGAGCAGAGAGAGCTAGGTGATTGGAGAGGCTTTCCTACCCGACTTTGACAGATGGTGTGACAAGGCCCTCTTACATTTAGAGACCATACATAAATGCAGAATCCTTTTTTGTTTTTTTCTTACTGATGCTTTATAAATGGTCCCCAGTGTTTTAGAAGGTTTTTAGAATGCTGAGGACAGAAGTAGGGTAAAGGCTAATGGCATAGTGATATAAAGATATGCAGTAGGGGTTCCTGTATTACTATATGAATGTTACTAAATAAACAAAAACCTATAGTCTTGTTTAATTTGTATTGTTGGAATTTAATGTCATATAATTTAGTGATTTTATATTGGCATGCACAACTTTTGGAATAATAGACATTCTCTGTAATAAGGAGAGTATTTATCATCACAGTTTAGTATATGTTGATGTAGTATATAGTGTGAAATTATCATTGGGGTAATTTATGTAAATGACTGTTTGTCTTGTTTATCAGATCCGTTGTGATATTCGATTTTCTTTCTAGAACTGAAGAGATCTCTGTATGCGCTCTTCTCCCAGTTTGGTCATGTGATGGACATTGTGGCTTTAAAGACCACGAAGATGAGGGGACAAGCCTTTGTAATATTTAAGGAGCTCAGTTCATCTACGAATGCTTTAAGACAACTACAAGGATTTCCATTTTTTGATAAACCAATGGTATGTTCTATATTAGCCACCCTGATTTCTCAGGCCTGGTGGAAATTTCCCATTAAAATAGGACATTTGGAGCTGATACTGTTCACTTGTTTTTTAAGGTCCAAGCTCCAGGGGTGTTCTCATCTTTAGGGATTGTGTATATGAAAAAATGCAGCATGCTTCCAATTGTACTCGTCTTGTGTTTGTGATCTTCCTGAGTTCCCCTAGAGCTGCTTCTGACCTAATTAGGCTCTAAATCCATTTCCATTGACTTGTATGGGTAGAAAAGGTGCTTTAATGCAGAAAAATGGCCTTGTGTACAATATTCTTCAGAGAGTTCCAAGGTAAAGAAACACAATTTGGTATGAAATAGGTATTGTACATGTAGTTGAGATTAAATATTCTTTGCAGTATGCTTGCACAGTTGCTGAGTAGGGACCATCTACTGAGATTGTGTGCCGTCCACCCTTGCTGACTTGCTGAAAGCACATGTTGTCTGGCTGTCATAATGAATCAACCGTGTCAATATTTTGAGCAACTGACTTAAGAAATCATACAGATTTGGAGTTCTGACTCCAGATTGACATTCCTAATCTGCAAAATTCGTATGGGCTAGTGACTTAAAGTATTGAAGCCACTGGAAAGCATGAGAGTCAGTCATTTTTTATTTTCAGAAGCAGGTCAGCAATGGCAGGCTTTGTATATCGCTCATTACAGCTTTACTTTAAAGAAGAAAGAAAGAACATGAACATGTGAAATGTGCTGGGTTACAAATACTTAAGTGTAAAGCGGTAGTTTTCTTTACTATTTACTAGAGGTGCACCAAAATGAAAATTTTGGTACCGAAAGCAAAAATTTAGGATGTACTTGGCCAAAACCGAAAATGACAGTTTAAAAAAAAAAAAATATATATATATATATATATATATATATATATATATATATATATATATATATATATATATATATTTATTTATTTATTTATTTACATATAATTTTATTCAGCGTTTTAATTAACATTATGAATTTGAATGAATATGAATTTGACGGTCGATATCTGCACCTTTAGTGTAAGAAAAGCTAAAAAAAAAAAAAAATGCATCCCTTTTAAATTCTATGTATGTCTTCAATCTGGTCCATTGTGCTTCCGTTGTGTTAAAAATCTTGATTGCTGCATTTCCGGTCAGTTAAAAGGAAAAAAAAAAAAAACGCTCCAAAAAGCACCTCCCTCTTTTGAGTCACTTATCACTTGAGTCACCTATGAAAAACACACCATAAGCACAGCAAAATCATGTGTGTTTTCGGCACCATTATTAACACTTTTTTTCTTGGCAAAATGCCAAAAACACAATTTTTGTCCAATATGTTTTGGCTGCCAACATTTCTGTGCATCTCTACTATTTGAGTGTAGCTTTCTCTATACTTCCGGCACTCTAACAGCAGGCTTGTGGCTCTCCTCATAACCCACACTGTCCACTCCTCTCACCTGTCCATTCACAGAATTCTTTTGTTCTGTGATTGAACAAGAGGATGGGGTGGAGAAATGATAAGCTAGCTTTTGTGCAGGAGACCCTTAGGTCTCCTTTTGGGTGGCTGGAAGCATAGTGTAGGCTTTACAAATGGTGATCAATAAGGGTGACTTTACACTGCCCCGCTGCATTTTGGCTACAGCGTAGCTAACCTGCGGTTTTAGTGACTGTTAGCTGTGCTTTCCCATGAGACTTCTATTATTATTACTGTGGTTTTGGTGCACTTTCTGAAGCAATACCGCGGGACATAATTGAAGTCTGTGGGAAAGCACAGCTAACCGTCACTAAAACCGTGAGTTAACTGCACAGTAGCCAAAAGTGCAGTAGAGCAGTGTGAAGGCTCCCTAAAAGTGTAAATGGTAAAGAGAACACAGCAGTCCAGTAGGTGGCATATGCCTCATTACACTTAAAGCCCAACTCCAGGATATTAGCAACCCTCCCAACCCAACTTGAAGGTATGGTCTCGTGATGATCCTTCTGTTTATTTTTATTTTATTTCATCCTGGGATCCTTCTTCCAACATTTCCATCTGCTGGGTCTTCTCTCATAGACTCCAGAGGCAGGAGAACTCGGGGGGATGGTGAGGTGCCCAAGAAGAGGCAGGGAAAAAAGGAAAAAAAATGTACGTCCTCCAGGTCAGGAATTTGGCTTGGCTCATAGAGGAAAATGTTATTTTGATCCATTACACTGCAGGGTGACTTAGGAAGAGGTCTTTGGTATCAAGACTGATGAGTAAGGGCCTCCCTCCCCCTCTCTTCTTCTTAAAACCCCCCCCCCCCGTTTGTGTGTGTTTACCTAGTTATAACAGTTCTAACTTCCATTCAGATCACCTATGCAATTAGAGCAAAAGTTCGGTATTCCCATCTCCCCCCCCCAGCAACCTCCTGAGACACATCACAGGTCCAGTGCGGCTTGCGACTGTGCAGTGAGGGGCAGCTGTGAAGCAGGAAGTCGCAGCCGGCTTCCCACAGTCAACACAACGGCACCAGGAACCCAAAGACCGGCTATAAATTGGCCTGGTGAACACAACGCTGGATCCCTGGGCTGGTAAGTGTCTTTTTATTAAAAGTCAGCAGCTATAGTATTTGTAGCTGCTGACTTTTATTTTTTAAACCTGACTGAAGCTCCTCTTTACCTATTTAACCCAGCACATCTTAAAAATGTTTTTTTCCTGGATTTTCTTTTAAGATCATGCAACAAGGTGGTGTCAGCCAATCTATACTATAACCTTGTGCCCTTCCCACTAAATAAAATGGAAGAAAAGGCTTCCATTCAAATCCTCCTTCACAATCATTAAATATATATGTTAATTACTATGTGCAAAATTGCTAGAATCTTAATGCCTGTAACACAAGTGTTTACTTGCTGTCACATGACCACAGTCCCCATCCTTGCATAGGGTGCCTGGTGGGTGTATTCATTCCTAGCAGGAAGTGATGTATCCTGCATCATATTCCTGTCAGCTGTCTCATGAATGAGAACGCTTGAGCATCCTCATTAATGAGAGCATGTGAGGTCATGAATGGGGCGGGACTACTCTGCCAGGCAGAAGGTGGTGGGGCTTTGCTATGATGCTTGATCAGACATTGACAACGGTACCAGGAAGTGCCTGTGAGCAGTCACATTTGGCTGCCCAGGCACTCCGTTGTCGGTGAAGGAGAGGAGTATTGCTAAATGTCTAGATTAACTTGTTTCTAATCGGATATTTAACAATTCAAATTATCTTTAATATAAAAGTTTATCATAATATTCATACAAATATATAGAGTATTTTTTTTTAACTGGAATTCCACTTTTCTTGTTTAACATTTTATTGAAGTTTTTTTTTTTTTTTTTTTTTAACATGAAAATTTTATTGAAGTTTTACAAGGTGTTCAGAAAGAATAAGTATAACTTACAATCAGTAATAGGTAGTGCATGGAAAGGTATGAGTGACAAGTTTGTAGATAACCGGTGACTGCGGATATCAAAAGCTTTTCCAGGGACTGTATATGTGAGTGTATGGTGCGGAGTATTGTCTAGAGCCCTTAGGCACCCCAATTAAAAGCAGACTGTGCCATGAGGGGAAGACAATACATTAATTGAGCAGTTATTGGAACAAATGAAATGAAAGGAACAATATATTTCACAAGTGAGAGTAACACTTTCAGGGTCTTTGGGATAAAGCAGGTGTTGTGTGTCATTAACTAACTTTCAAAAAATATCATAGAAGGCCAAATAATGGAAAGCAGGGAGGGTTGCCCTCATTTAGGTTACGTCAAGGTGAGCGAGTATGATATGGCCTTAGAACCTGTTAACTGAAGGGGTGTGGAATTTGGGCGGAAGGGGGGGTTCAGTCTCAAACCTCCATGTCGTCCCCAATCGTTAAATTTGAGGGATAGCAATGAGTCTCCCTGATAGAGGAGCGTAGTAACCAAACGCATTATATCTGGGAGATGGAATTCCAATTTTATGACCTGGATATGTAATCTGTTTTAAGAATGACTCAATGTAGTTTCTACCAGTGAAACATAAAACTGATTCTAAAAGAAAAAGCGAAAGAATTCAGTTCACGTATTTATCTGTGCATGTTGTGAAACCAAGTTTCTAGGAATCATAGAGATTGCACAAATCTCAGTTTGGTTAATCTCAGTATTAGTGAAGTTATGATGGCTGTAATTTGCTGTGGTTTTTGCTGATCAGTTGACAGATTTCAAATCCTGTACACAGTGGTGTTCTGCTTGGTTTCATCACTTTGGTAGCTAATCGATGAACAAAGTAATGAATCTAAAATTCAATCTCGCCTTCATTCTCTTAGTAACTAAAACATGACATTTGTTAGCATGCATAATTTAAAGGGTTCTCTAGTAATTTAAAGAGAAAATTATTATATGAATATAGGGGTGGGTGGTGCTGTCAGTCACCGGAAGAGTGCTCCTCCGCAATGGGTCACTCTTTCCAGGTGAATGTACAAATAAGTGCATTAACACATTCTATTTAAAATAATTTTTCGGTTGAAAAAAATATATATAAAAAATTGATTATAAGTTCAGTCTTTTAGTAGTGCAAAAAATGGCAAGGTTTCACGTGACTTGTGCTTGTCCAAAAGTGACTTGTGCCTATGTAGCAGTTTAGGTGACTTCCGTCCTCCCCTTCAGATCCCTGCACCCCTGCAGGGGTAAACCGCATGCAGTGAGTGTAGTAGCAGTCCTCAGGGCAATCGCCTCCTCCTTAGCTCAGCACGTAACTGGGTATCCAGATCCTTGAGCCTCTCGGGGGATAAGCCGTTCCCAATAGATTAGATTGTATTAGTTGCCTCCTCCGTTGTAAACCACAGGTTATCCTCATGAACAAAAGAGATGGGTACTCATAATAGGCGGAGTTTGGTACGCACTCACATCATTTCCAGTTGCGGAGTTCCGGTCAGTGGAACGCATGCCGGTTTGGAGCTCCTCTACTGCAACCAAGCTATGCTAGCTTACATACTTGAATGTGTCAAGTGGTGTTTTTAAACTTTAAGTTTTAATAAAATCATCAGGATTTACACTACGAGTGCCCATCTCTTTTGTCCATGAGGGTAACCTGTTTTTTTCACTGAAAAATTATTTTTAAAAGAATGTGTTAATGCACTTTTTTTTGTTCATTAGTGATTTGGATACAATTAACTCATGTTGCACGTTTATGATATAGCTGTTGAGATGAATTGTTTAGGATGAAATTTGGTTAGAATTGATTGAGTGAGAACACTTATTATTACATTAAGCACTTTCGCATTGCAGGCTGATACACCAGTTTGCAATTAGCACCACTATTAGGGCTATATTTGTACAAACTTGCCTTAAACACAGGGTGAGAACACCCGTCATATTTCTTTTATTTTTAAATTAACCACACTATTTAGCCCTCCTTATTCTTAAAAGAGTAATTCACTGTGGAGGGTTACCCTTCAGGTGACGGCAGTGTCTTTTTCACCTTTTTATTGTACATTGACCTGAAAAGAGTGCCCATTGCAGGGGAGCACTCTTCAGGTGACAGCGCCACCCACCCCTATATTCATATAATTTTTACTATTGGTACTCCGGTTGGAGCCCCTTGAGGGGGGGCAGCAGCCCAGCCTACACCTAAGAGCGGAATCTAACAAATATTATAAAGAGAAGATTATGATGAGCAAGGAGGGAGGGGGCTGTGCTAGGGAATTGGTGGTTCCTGGAGTAGTCATATATATATTTTTTTTAAATTCAAAGGCACGTTTTAAATTGAAAAAAAATGTTTATAGAAAGAAAAAAAAAACTCAAACATTTAAACTACTTTTTTTTTTTTTTCTGTGTTTTTCCTTGCATTATTGGTGACATGGTCACTCCAGTTTTGTAGATGGCAGCCCAAAAGTCCTGTTGGAAATCTCTTAGGCTATTTTCATAAAAGATCTACCTGTATTCATGGCTGATGTGGATTGTACTTTTAAAGTGAGCCTGTCGGGCCCTACAATACATTCAAATGAATTTGTGCATCCACTGCCATTCTTGAATTGGACTTTTGGGGGGCAGGGTGTGGCACTACCTTGGGCAGGGGTTCCACAGGCAGAAATTGCTTTGCTGGTTGAACTCTTTGTGATGGCAATAGACCTTTTCTAGTTCACATGAAAAATGTCCCTTGATGTAAGCACTTGACTTGACTGATAGCTGTGCAGCAAAGTGTTACGAATTCAGAACTCTGTATGTTCCTAGTTCTCAGGTTTGATATCAAACTGAAAAATTAGTCACAGCAATTAGGGCTGGTCACAAAACTGTAACACAGGTATATTTATAGCCAGCTATTGGTGGAAACCTCCAAAATGCAGCATCCTTGCAGCAGGTACGGGTCAAAAGAAGTAGAGGCTTCTGCAGTTATTAAGCTTGCAAAATTCAGAATCTTCAACTAGACAAGCTTTTATCGTGTAGGTGGTTATGTAAACGTAACTTAGTCAAGCTACTGATATCGTGCATTTTCAATTAATAACTAAATTCCTATGTCCTGCAGCGAATTCAGTATGCAAAGTCTGACTCTGATTTAGTATCCAAGATGCGTGGAACATTTGCAGATAAAGAGAAAAAGAAGGAAAAGAAAAAGAACAAACCCCAAGACCAGGCTGCAAATGCAGCAAATAAAAAACCTGTACAGGTGAGTCAATGCATGCTGTAAAGGGATGCAGATTTTAGAAGTTTATTGGGGTATATTTTCCAAACTTGTTGCATCAATTAAACAATTGCCTGTTTCCATCCATTTTGTAATCTGTCTCTGACCTGCAGAGTTTTTATTTCTACTGAGCTGCTGCGAATTATGATGTTTACAAGGATAAGATTTTCTGTATGTTTTCATCTGCCTACATCCTCATTTGCTGCTCATCCTCCTGGTTTCTAGCAGATGAAAACATCGTCCCATCTGCTCTCAGCACAGGCAAGCCATTCAGTTCCCATCTGTGAGCTTTTTTCCATTATAGTTCCAGATATGTGGCAACAGGCTGCTTTTTAACTGCCTGAATTGGAAATCGTATTATTGCATTTTAAAACATTGTAAAACTTACTAAAAAATGTATACAAGGAATACACTATAATGTGAGCAAAAGTATTCTTTTTAGTTACCAGTTTGCTTCAAATGATATGTCATATAATGTCCCCTGTTTTGTATTGAATACAGGGTTACTAGATTGGTAAGTTACTGAACTATATGTGGGTGATTTTGTAAATAAAGGGTCTTGTGGATATACCTGCATGTTCAGATATACTTCTAGATGCTCTTTTCTTTTTTTTTTTTTTTTTTTTATTTAATATATTTTTATTAAAGTGAAATATAACAAAGATATACATATATCTCAGAATGATTGCATTCTTGAAAACACAGCAACAAGAGTTTTAGCACTCACAGATTTCAATGAGTATTTATAGGTTAATCCTCCAATAATTGGTTCGGAAGCGTAACAAAGTGTTGGTATAGCATAGGGTTAATACTTTGTGAGCACTTGAAATAAACCAAGATAAGTGTAAACAGGAAAAAACCTTACTTTGGTATATTAAAAACTAAGAGATAAATAATAACAGAAAAAGATAAAATTAAGAGAAATTTTATGAAAGAGGAGAGAGTAGGAGAATAAGAAAGGTAAGAGAACAGAGGGTAGGAGGGGGGGTATGGGGGGGGGGTTGTAGCTGGTATGCATGTCTACACACCAAAAGGGAGTTGGCTAAGCTTAGACTAGAGGTTTAAGAGGTTTGCGTTATAAGTTCCTTATAAGCAGATGTGGATTGAAATTTTTTCCAAGAATCCCAGGTTAGAGAATGTTTCTTAGAGGTACCTCTAATGTCGTGGGTGATGCTCTCCATAAGATGTACCTTATCGACCATTTGTAACCAATCTCTTGTAGATGGGATTGTTGGTTGACCCCATAAATTAGGGATTAAAGCTTTGGCCGTGTTAAGTAAATGAGGAATAATTGAACGTTTATATATTCTTATGGGAGTTTTGGTGGAATGAAAAAGAATAGTCCACGGGTCGTTGGATATATTGACATCTGAGATCTGTAATATTAGATTGCGGATAGTGTCCCAATATGGTCGGATGAGTGGGCAAGACCACCAGATGTGTGCGTGAGTGGCTTTGTTCCCACAGTTCCTCCAGCATAATGGGGAGCTGGCGGGGAACATTTGTTGTAATCTGACTGGGGTATAGTGCCATCTCGTAAGCAATTTATAATTGACCTCTGACATTTTTGAGGCCAATGAGGAGGTGTGGGCTAATTGGAGGATCTTTTCCTTTTGGTTATCTGTAAGGGAAGAATCTAGGTCATGCTCCCATTTGGCCAAGAATGGTGGGAAGTTGGGGTTTTGAAGTGTAATGAGAGCTCTGTAAAATAGAGAAATTCCATGTAAAGGGGGATCTTTTGGATAGAATATTTCTTCTATGGTATTTAATTCACTCAGACCTCTAAGCGGGTTGGGTAGGGATCTTAAGAAATGTTGTAATTGGTGATATCTCCATTTATCTAGATATGTGGTGGGTTTAGGGGCAAGTATCACGTGTAATGGTTTGAGTATGTTGTCACGGAGGACATGGTGTAATAGAAGAGGTTCTTCCGTTCCCCATGATTTAAAGCCTGGATCTAATAAGCCTGGTAAGAAATATTTATGATTGAGGAGAGGTAGTAGAGGAGAGTCATACTTCCATGAGAATTTTTTGTGTAGGGCGTCCCAAATATCTAGGGAGGATATAGTGAGAGTCGAGGTAGATCGAGCTAGGTTCCTATAAGAACGGGGTATCCAGGGGGCTACCGAGAGATCCACACCACTTAAAAAGTATTCAATTTGTACCCATAGTTTCGATCTAAGAGCGTATTTCCAATCAGCCAGCCTGGACAAGATAACTGCTTGATAGTATGCCTTAAAATTAGGAAGTGCCAGACCGCCTGAGCATTTGGAGCGAAATAGTAGCTCTCTCGATATCCTGGAGTGACCGCCCCTCCAGATATATCTGGAAATCAGAGTTTGTAATATAGTGAAGAACCCCACTGGTACTCCCATTGGAAGCATTTGAAAGAGAAAAAGGATGCGGGGTAGTATGTTCATTTTGATTATGTTCACTTTCCCCAACCATGTGTGTGATAAGTTGGACCATTTTCGTAGATCCTCCCTGATCCTATTTAGCAAGGGGATATAATTGTGTCGAAATAAAGAATGGAGATTGGGAGTCAGATATATACCTAGGTATTTCATGCTTTTTAATACCCATTTAAAGGGAAATAGGGGCTTAAGGGAGAGAGCTTCGGACTTGGAAATATTGATGTTTAAAATTTCAGATTTGGATAAATTTATTTTGAAGTTAGAGATGGATTGAAAGGTAGAGAATTCAGACATTAAGTTGGGAATTGAGATGCGTGGTTGCTGGATAAAAAATAGTACGTCATCCGCATATGCCGCGTATTTATGGGATCTTTTGCCTATTTGTATGCCTTTGATATTAATATTATGCCTAATTGTAGCTAGGAAGGGTTCTAAGGTGATAGCAAAGAGGAGAGGGGAGAGAGGGCAACCTTGTCTGGTTCCATTATGTAAGACAAAGGGGTCACTCAACGTCCCATTAATTCTAATTTGTGCTGAGGGGTTTGAATAAAGGGATGAAATTCGGTGGAACATCCTAGGTCCCAGCCCAAAGTGGCGTAAGGTCATCTTAAGATATTCCCAATCCACCCTATCGAAAGCTTTTTCAGCATCAGTGGATAGGAGTAGGGTGGGCTGGGCGTATCTCCTAACGTATTGGATTAGGGATATTGCACGAAGTGAGTTGTCTTTTGCTTCTCTATTGGGTATGAATCCTGATTGGTCTGCTGATATCCAGCTGGGCAAAAGAGGGAGCAGCCGGTTTGCGATTACTTTAGCAAAAAGTTTGATGTCAACGTTAATTAGTGATATTGGCCTAAAACTGTTACATAGAGTGGGGTCCTTATCGGGTTTAGGGATGACAGTGATGTGAGTTGATAGAGATTCTGGGCGTAGACCTGAAGAGTGAGATATAGAGTTTGCATAAGCGGTGAGACGAGGGAGCAGGATGTCGCTGAATGTTTTATAATATGAAATGGTGAACCCATCCGGTCCAGGAGCTTTGCCGGATGGGGATGATTTCAATGCTACCAGGAACTCCTCTACCGAGAAATCCTCTTCCATTTCTTTGAGGGCAGATATGGGCAATTTGGGTAGGTTAGCTGCTCTCAAGTAGGAAAGCAGGCGGCTTCTTCTCTCTTTTTGTGGTAGAGAAGACAGATCATTTTTAACATTATATAGGCCTTCGTAGTACTCTCTAAAGGCCTTAGCAATATCTGGGGTTGCATGGGCTAAATCCCCTGTTGGAAGTTTGATTTTGGGAATAAAGGACTGTGATTGTTTAGTCTTTAAAGACCTGGCTAGCAGCTTGCTTGGTTTGTTACCCCATTCATAAAATTTCTGTGATAGACGTTGGAATTTTCTTTTAGTATCTAAATTGAGAAGGGATTTTAGTTCTTCACGTTTGAGTGTGAGGGATTGAAGGTGCTCATTATGCATGGAGAGTTTGTGTTGTTTGTCTAGAGCCGCTATTTGCTGTAGAACCTGATCAATTTGTTGACCATGCTCCCTCTTTTTCCTAGCCCCGAGCTCAATAAGACGACCCCTAATAGTAGCCTTGTGGGCTTCCCATACAACAGAGGGAGAGGTGTCAGAGGGTTTATTTTCCTTAAAATATTGTGAGAGATGAGAGGCTAACATGGAAACTTCAGCTTCATCAGAGAGAAGGGAATCATTGAGTTTCCAATTATTAATGCGTCGTGGTAAGGAAGGCACGGTCAACGTCGGTGATACAGGTGCGTGGTCTGATATAGATGCGGTGCCAATGTGAGCAGATTGCAGGAGGGGAAGATGAAAATGATCTAGGAATATATTATCTATTCTGGAATAGGATTGATGTGTTGTGGAAAAATGTGAATAATCCTTCTCCTTAGGGTGGAGAAGGCGCCAGGCATCCATCAATTGAAGATCCATGAGCTTTTTTTTAACAAGTTTCAGTTGTTTGAAGGAAATATTAGAGCGGCCTTGGGATGTATCAATTGTTGGATCCAGTGGCATGTTAATGTCGCCCGCTAGGATAGTAAGGCCTTTGGCGAAGTTTGAAAGTTTAGTTAGTGTTTGTGAGAGGAAGGTTGACTGATTTTGATTAGGACAGTACACGTTTGCAAGAGTACATTGAGTGTTACCTATGAAGCCTTTTAAGAAAAGGAAGCGACCATGGTCATCTGCCAACATGTCAGATAACCTAAAGGATACATTTCTGCAGAATCCAATGGCCACTCCTTTAGCTTTATTAGTGTCTGATAGACTATAATACCACTGTGGAAAGTGGGATGAGGTTAGCTTAACGGGCGTTGTGTGAGTTAAATGCGTCTCTTGGAGAAAAGCAATAGAACATGTGGCTCTTTTAAGTTCACGTACTAATTGGTGTCTTTTAGCAGCAACATTAAGACCCCTAACATTATACGATATAACCTTTAATGTAGCCATTGTTAAAGCATAGTACGTACCTTCAGCCTATATTTCCATGCATACCAGCTAAAGGGGGGGGGGGTAGAAAGGGAAAAAGGAGAGGGTTTTTTTGGAAAGAAAGAGAGAGAAAAGAAAAACAAGAAGAACACATGTGAGAATCACATATATAAGTTAAACAACTTGTGGGAAACACATATTTATCACGCAGAAATCTGCAGTGTTCCCATTGGGGAGAGAGAGAACTAGAGGCCAGCCCAATCCCTAAATGAGAACTGGATAGGGCAAATATAAGGCCAATCGTTCTCGCCAACCCCAGAAGGAAAGGGGGTGTCAGGGTTGCGCTGTAGTGGAGGAGGGCAAGCAGAGGAAGCGTGTCCCCACAGCGCGCGACCTATGAGAAAACGAATAACTTATAACTATAAGTAAATAATTAGTTCCATTTAGGAATGTAAATATTACCAGTTTGTAACCAGGATCAGTTTGATCAAAACATAACCCCTAGGCAATAAAGTGCAAACTAAGTCGGTACTTAAACTACGTACCCAAGAGTAAAAGGTAACAAAGCACGTTGGTCATTACCACTGTATGATGGCTTCGGCCATATTTAGACAGGCACAGTAACACAAAAAAAAAAAAAAAAAAAAAACCCAACTGCGGCCGAAGCCTGACTTAGTATTAACAACCTGTAGGTAAAAGATTATCCATGATAAGAAAATTAGTATGTGTAAAAAGTTACATATTTCAACCGTGCTTTTGTGCTGAGCCTGGAAGAGAGGTACGCCTTTTCTTTGAAGGGGTCTTTCTCCAGGGTGGGTCCGGTAGGCTCAGAAATTTAGGGATTGGGTCTTGCCAGCCTGGGAGTTCCATGGATGGAAGATTAAGATCTTGCAAGAAGGTTGGGAGTTCCTCCGGAAATCTCAGCGTGTGTGACCGACCATTTTTTGTGGCAATTAGGCAGGCTGGGAATCCCCATCTGTAGGTGATCCCGTCTGAACGCAGGTGGTCAAGGAGCGGTTTCAGAGCTCTGCGGCGGTCTAGGGTTTCCTTAGAAAGGTCTGGAAATATGGTGATGACTGCTCCGTCAAAGTCTACGTTAGGCAAGCCCCGCATCTTCATCATAATAGCATTTTTGTCTTCAAAATAATGCAAGCGACAAATAACGTCTCTGGGCTGATCTGACTTAGCATTACGGGGTCTTAGGGCACGGTGTACTCGGTCAAAGCGTAGCGGTGCAGTGGCTGAATTGCCTAAGATGGTATTAAAGATGCCTCTTATAGATGGTTCTAGGTCATTATCACCCGTTGCTTCTGGCAGACCTCTGACTCGAATGTTATTTCTACGGTTACGGTTCTCGAGGTCTTCGAGTTTATACAGGGAGGCACGGTGGGCAGAGGCCAACTGGGTAACAGTGTCCTGTAGTTCTTTAATAGCTAAATCATGTGTGTCTTGTCGCTGTTCCGTTTCCTCAACTCTGGCCAGGATATGTGTCATGTCAGATCTGACAGCAGATATCTCCTTTTTTATGGATTTCTCCAGACTGTGAAACATTCCTGCAAGTTCTTTTTTGAGGCCGCTCATTAGCGTGTTCATTTCGGAACCCGCAGGGGATCCTGGATCATCCATGAGGTCTGAGCAGTATGAGGAGGTCGGGGAGCTGTCTCGCACAGATGCAGCGTGAGATGATGGAGAGACGCTGGTCCGTGAGGTTCGGACCTGCTCGTCTCTTGCGTTAGCCAAGTACTGTTGAATAGAGCCAGTGGAGACTGGAGCGGGCAGAGATCTTTTACCCGGACGTTTACCCTTGGCAGACCGGGGTTTAGGTGTTTTGGCGGGCATTACTGGAACTATACGGTCGATCGCCGTGGGGGACGTCCCCTACTCACATCTGTTTAGAGACATGTTTCCATCATAGTATGCAAGCAGTGTTAGAAGTGCTTCAACAGTCACATGGAAAAGCGATGGTAGTTGTACTGATGGAGGTTTATGGGAGCAGAAGCTATGTGTAAGATATAGTAGTAAGGAATTGGTTTAGGAGTACTTGGAGCACCAAGATGGCCGCCAGCCTCCAGAGGTAGGCCAGAAGGAAGACTTTGTTTGCGGAAATAAAGTATGCGGTCTGTCACTGTATGAGGGGGTCAGTTGATGGAGTGAATGTTCAGCAGTTCAACAGTTATATTATTAGCTGGGTAAGGCTAGCAGGGGAGATGGTTTGGAGTACCAAGATGGCCGCCGTCTTCCATAGGTAGGCCGAAGCCGCGGTCTTTCCTGAGATTCGCGGCCGGCCGAGTAAGCACCGTTCGCTGTGGGCCTAAGACAGCGCCGCGGGGCACCAAAACTGAGGCCCTGGCGGAGTGGGAGCGTGCCGATTCGGGCCAGTGGGACTCTGCAGAGGGGTGGGAAGGCAGATGCCTCTATACTCACTGCGCCCGTATGTAGGAGAGGCCGTTCCCATAGGCCGCAAGATGGCGTCCGGCGGGGAGCAGTCCGAGGCAGAGAAGGAAACCTCCAGGCAGCTCCCCTCAGGCATCCAAGGCTCCCCCGACCGCCGACGGCGGCACAATCAGGCAACCAGGCACAGGCTCCTCTGGTCTGCTTGGCTGTAGGATCGATGGGCGGCATGTACGGAGCCCTCAGCAGGCCTCAAGATGGCGGCGGGCACACAGGGCTCAAGTCCAGCTGGAGGCCCGGGGTCAGACCAAACGCGGCACTGGTGGCCAATTTCCCCTGCCAGCCACAGCGGAGGTAGGCTAGGCGCTTCTGAGGGTGGAAAGGTGCTCCACGGATTGAGGATGGGCTAGGATGGCGTTGGATGGGAGTATGTTGAGCGGAGCTCAGCTTCCACACGTCCTTCTCCTAGCTCGTCCGGACACGCCCCTAGATGCTCTTTTCTAAGTGGATTTTATGGAGGGTGCCTCCCCCTTGCTTACTTCAGCACCCTGGGATAAGCTCAGGGGTGTTTGGCTGGTGTTCAGTTGATTTCAAGACAGGAGGCAGACTTACCCCATTAAGACAATGCAACTGACAATCTGGCTTTATTGTTGTATAGGATATAGCCATTTCAAGTGTCATAACCCAGCAATAATTCACCTACAACCCAGAGAACATGTTGACCTATATAACTAAATACCTGCAAATGGGCTTGTAACGTGTTGGACATTTCACAGTACTGATCTCTATCCAGATATTTGGTTATCCTGGATCTTTTTATAATGACTTTTTATAACAAAACTTGCTAAAATATTTTTCATCAACTGCGTGGCATTAATATCAAAACCTGGGGTACCTACTAGTTATATTTTATTGTTCTATGCTTTGGTGTGCTTATTGTTGATGTTGTTCTTTACAGGTTCCGGGACAGGAAACTGACAATGCAGCGCCGGGATCAGCACAGAGCCAGCAGGTAATAAAGCATGTGCATGGCTTACACAAAGAAACATGGTCTCTGTTATGCTTTTAGATACAATTACTTGTCTTTGGGTTGTGCTTGGAAAAGACAATAATGCTTTCAATGTAAAATTTAGGCAACTGCAGTGTTCAGTGACATTAGTCTATTAAAGAGCACTTACAGTGTAAAATAAAGTACCCATTAGTAGTTGGTTATCTATTTCCCAGGGGACAAGGAAAACAAATTGCATGCATTATCAATTCTTCATTTAGTATATTTCTGTCCATGCATTGTTTCCTGCTATAGAATGTTATTTTCAGGCCTATAACTAACTTGTGTGTCCTATATATATGATGGAATTTGTTTACAATTTGAACCTATACATAAAAACCTGAGGCTCCTTTTTTGTTTTTGCTTGCTTATTATCTCATATTTGCTTTGAACTGTTTGTAAAGCATAAACATTTTTTACCTTAATGCATTCCTTGCATTAGGGTAAATAATGTTTAGGTGTCAGCAACCCCCCTCTTCCTTTTACTTACCTGAGCCCTCATTCGATCCAGCACTGTGCACGTCTGCAGCTCTTTTCCCTCACTTCTGGGTCTCGCTGGCTTTGCTGGGGCACCGGGAGTCATTGGCTCCCAGCGCTGTCAATCAAAGCCAGTGATGAGGGAACAGGGCCGAGTCCCCATGGTCTGTGTCAATAGACGTAGCAGCCAGGCTCGGGCATGAGCACACACAAGTGCCCCCATGGGCCAGGTAAGTATAGACGTGTTTGCTGTAACTTATTTTTTTTAATTTTCCTTTACCGTCACTTTAATGTTAACTAGTGCTGAGGAAGTGTGGTGGCTGTTATATCTGACTTCCCCCTCTGAAAATGCTAATTCCCTGAATCTCATTTTTTTTACAATGTCTTCACTACTTTCTGAGTCTTAGACCTGGAACAAGTATGCCGATTTTTTATTTTTTTTTTTTTTTTCAAAGGTGTTTATTTTGGCTTGACATGGAATCTACATGTAAAGAAAAAATGGGCTCAAGTGAGCCAGGACATGTGGTGTTTACAGGGAAAAATTGTCAGGGTCACTCAGTACACGATATCAATGGAACAATAAGTTCAAGTAAATTTAATACCCACCCAATATCAGCCAACATCATAGGTCAGTGAAAGAAGTCCACGCTTGATTAAGATAGGTACATCTAGACTGCGTGCTGCAGGGGAACTCCATCCACAAATTCCAGGTCTTCTGACATTTATTAGGGCAGGCTTTGCCGTTGTAAATTATTTTATATTTGGGGAGATCTGCATTGATAAGGCAAAATACTTGTGCTAGTGTTGGCTGGTTGGATTTTTCCAGTCTAGTGTAGACTTCCTTACTTGTAAAAGTAGTAGTACATGGGCAGGTTCAGAACACAGGGTATATAGTAACAGGAGATTCACCATATCGGTAGCACTGGGCATGAGGCCCATACGGAGCAAACTTGTCTGAGGGGTAATGCAGGTGATGTATACAGTTTAAAGTGTTACTAAACCCACAACAAAAAAATCGGTCTGTATATTCAGTAAAGCATGCTCGTTATACTCACTGGAACCTAAGGGGTTAATCCTCTGCATTGTGTAAAAATGCTGTTAAATCCTGTCTTCTCTGATCCTCCCCTTCTTCCTCAGTCCCCGACCCATCTCCTGCTAGTACAGAGCAATGGGGACAAGCTGCACATGCTCAGTTTGGTGTGTATTGCTAAAGAGTTTTTTCATTCTTCTTGGGAGAGTGCATGTGATCAGCACAGGGCCAATCGGCACTGTCCAGAGGGTCAGGGGTCATGCAGCCTCATAGGACAATCAGGGGAGAATGAAAACTCCTCCTACAAGCTTCAACCATTGCTCAGCTGGACACTGATAGAAGTCACAAGACTGCTATATACTGCTGATGAGAAAAGATATTTAGCCGTTTATATTTACTAAAATGATTTAGTTTCCATGTCCTGTGTACTGTGGTAGACCAGATACAGTGAATGCAGGTTCCTAGGTTTAGTAACACTTTAAATTGCATGAACCTTGTAAGCTGTGCTAATGATATCTGAAACTTCCTTCCAGTTTTCCTCATTCACAGTGATAACATTTTCTGTGTCACATTGCAATTTAACATTATGAAGTTGTGATAGGTAAACAAGCAACAGTATATTGGGTGATACGGTAGCTTTCTTATTGTCATAAAGGCTGAGCAAGTAACAGCATTCCAGATGATTGCTTCCTGCTGTTGACAACTGTGTCTTAAACAAATACCTGGTGATCCTGCCAGTATCCTGTGTGCAAGTCATTTTTCTCTTTTATTTCGGCGCAAACCCATAGTGCATTGACAGTCATAAGCAGTGTATTCTCTATTTTACACACTGCTGTAGGTATGGTGTGTCAAAAGATTGCAATCATCCCTGTCTACGGCCTGAAGACACTTCTTGGGTCTCCGTAGAGCAAAAAAACGGGCATCTGGGAAATTGGTGGAAGCCTCCTATTCCCCTCCTACAACCCCCTTTCCTCCATCCAGTGGAGCTGGGAAGACAGTGGGTTCCAGAAGTCACATTACTGCCAAACCATTGTGAAAAAACTGATTTTTACTTTGTTTTTATTAAATCAGTTTAAACACTTGCCTACCCAGGCCAGTTCTGACACTTCGCTCCCGCATGTAAAAATCATCATATTTTTTTGCTAGAAAATTACTCAAAACCCCCACACATTTTATAATATATACATATATATATATATATATATATTTTAGCAGAGACCCTAGGGAATAAAATGGTGGTCGCAACTTTTTTTATCTTGCGCTAGTAATTTTTCAAATGCGTTTTTGTTTTGGGAAAAAAACTGTTTAATGCATTAAATAAAACAAACAGTAAAGTTAGCCAATTTGTTTGCATAATGTGAAAGATTAAGTTGCACCGAGTAAATAGATACCTAACATGTCAGGCTTTGAAATTGTGCACACTTGTGGAATGGAGCCAAACCTGGTACTTAAAAATCCCCATAGGTGACAATTTAATTTTTTAAATTTTTTTTTTTTTTTAAAGGTTACCTGTTTAGAGTTAGAGAAGGTCTGGTGCTAGAATTATTGCTCTCACTTTACTGTTCGCGGCGATACCTCACATGTGTGGTTTGACCGTCGTTTATGTATGTGGGCGCGACCTATGTATGCGTTCGCTACTGCATGTGGGGACAGGGTTGCTTTTACATTTATTTATTTATTTATTTTCTTTTTTTTTTTTTTTTTTTTACTTTTTATTTTCTATTTTGACACTTTATTTTTTTTTAATCGCTTTTATTTCTATTACAAGGAATGTAAACATCCCTTGTAATAGGAAGTGACAGGTCCTCTTTAAAGTGAGATGTGGGGTCAATAAGTCCCCACATCTTGCCTCTAGGCTGAGAAGACTGAAAAAAAAAAAAAAAAATCCTCACTTCCTAGTCGAGGCAGCAACATTTTTTCAAATGCAGAGGCTGGGCGTGATGTCATAACATCGCACCTGGCCTCCGAAAAAGATCATAGAGACGTCTGAGGGCCATCTGGCCCGCTGGATTTTCTATGGTAAATTTCCGGCATGGACCGATTTCCTTCTCCCTCTCGCTGATCGTACGGGCGAGCCAGGAGGAGCACCGAAGGGCGGCGGGAGGGGGGGGCGTCCCCTCCTGCTTACCTGTAAGAACGATCATGCAGCTGAACAGCCATATGATTGTTCTTTCGGTGCAGGGAATCACCTTCTCTAAAAGAAGATATCTGAATGATGCCTGTAGCTGCAGGCATTCAGATATCCCTACTCAAAGTCGACAACGTCATATGACATAGTTGGGCGGGAAGTGGTTAAAAGGGATGGTTTAAAAAGATCTAAAATATACTATTCTTTGACTTCACATATAGTTAAAGTAAGCCAGGAGTTTCCAATTGTCAACAAAGGGCAAGTTTACTGTCCTTCAGACTTTGAGAGGACCAGACTATAGCCAATGTAAGTAGAAAAATCCCTGGTGTCAGTGGGAGTAATAATGCCCCCATCATTGGCATCAGTGGGAGAAATAGTGCCCCAATGTTGGTATCAAGGGCAAGAATGGTGCCCCATTGATGGTGTGAATTGGAGGAGGAATAGTTGCCTATTGCTGGTGTCAGTGGGAGGAATAGTGCCCCATTTTTGGTGTCAGTGGGAGGATTAGAGCCTTATATCAGTGGGAGAACGTGCTCCAGATGCTGAATAAAGGCAAACGAAGGCCCACATTTGGTCTCCCAGGCTGCAGATGTAAACGCTCAGTCAGAAATATGCTGCTGCAGCTAAATCTGAACTGAGCTTTGGGCACTTCATGGACAAGGAAACTTAGCATTTTCAGTACCTGGAGGAAAAAATGCAATTTTTGGGGGTTTTACAACGGTTAATAAGCAGGACAAAATGTATATATAATTGTGAATGATTATTGAATTTTGATTTATTTATTTATTTTAGGTGCCTGACAACCCACCAAATTACATCTTATTCTTGAATAATTTACCTGAAGAAACCAATGAGATGATGTTGTCAATGTTGTTTAACCAGTGAGTATTGTCTATTTTATCTCATCATTGTGAAGTAGTGTTGTGTTCTGCAGTTTCAGATGACTGCACTAAGGTGTTTCAAATCTCTTAACAGGATATTTTAAGTTGAGGAAACCATTCATGTGAATTTACTCATTGTATTTCAGATGGTGGATAATTGCTTTTTATAGTCTATTTGTTTAGATGCATTGCCATGAGGATCTCTCTTCTCCCTCCCATTTTAAATAAGTTGAAATACTTTACTAAGTTGGGAAACTATGCAGGCAGAAGCAATGACCAACTTTCTGATTTGTTAGATTCTGGTTGGTGGGGGTCAGGAGTGCAGGCTTGCGTATTTGTTAGAGAATACATTTTTATTTGTTTTAAAAACCTAGAGAGAAATTCGTTATACCAACACACTTTCACAAACAAAATAGATGAACGGTGTAATATTAGGTAGTTGGTCTGCAAAGATGAATAACTTTGAGGGGTAACAAGTAGGTGATTGCTCACAGTCATCAAGCTTTAGAGATTTAGGTTTCCTGACAACATTGTAAAGATGCATCATAAGATATGGTTTGTTAAACATGACCTCCAGCCATTTAGGAGAAGGAAAGCACTGTAGTACTGTAAATGCATAAAGTATGTAAAGGTCTGTGTTGGATTAACCATAAGTAAATGTTTTAGCATTAAAAATACCTGTGTTGATAAACAGCAGATAGGTGGATATCTTTTACAGGACTGTCACAGGTTAGAATTCATATGTTGAACTGAAATTCCAGCATACAAAATACCAGTCAGTATATCGGCTAAATATGTTTTACTTAAAAGAGAAGTATGGACTTTTTGTTTAGTTTAGAACTCTACTTACCCTGCCGACTCTAAAGGCCTGTACACACGATACGTGAATCAGATGGAAAAATTTGTACAACGAGGTGTCTGACGATTTTCGGATCGTTAGTATGGTGCTTTCGACAGCTGATTTCGCTTTTTCGTCGGACAAAAGCTGGATGTGCAGACTATAAAATTTTTGTTGGATGTGAACTCAACGTCCGATTTTCGTTTTTATTAGTACGGTTTTCGTACAAAAAAAATAGTAAGAGCAATACTACGCATGCTCAGAAACAAAAGAATACATACAAAACTATTCAACACATTACGTTACTTCTGACGTTGTATTCTGTCGTACGAAAATTTTCGTATTGTGAGTAACATCTTCACTTTTGACATGAGACTAGCGTGCCACAAAAAACGGACGTTTGGTAGTCCGAAAATCTGATCATGTGTACGAGGCTTTACACTGAGAACCGAGCGATCTAACACCACCGATCGCTCAGTTCTCAGGGCTCCCTAAGAGAGCTGCTGACTGTCAGTGACTGGAGCGCTGGGCTGTGGAGGAGGCAGGAGCGGCCGGCTCAGCCTCTCTGCAGCTTGCTGAGAGGCTGAGCCGGGTGTTGGTCCAGGCATGTGGGTGGATCCCAACGCCATTGTTGTGATCTTGCTTGAGCCTGGACCGGCTCTGTGACATCAGCCGACAGCGGGCTTCGGCCTGCTGTCTGCTGAAAACGGGTCACAGGAGTGCAGAAGGAACTGCACTCCTGTGATCCACAGAAGAAGTACAGCCAAACGAGCTTTGGCTTTACTTTTCCTTTTTAAATATTACAATCATGGGAATGTGGAGGGGTGAGGATTAGAAAGGTCTTGTCTTTTCTTTTAAATTCCTGAAATAAAAACATCAGTAAATAGGAATGTAGTTTTCATCCTTGCACTTATGGCATCTTGTCACAATGAGAAAGAAAAGGTAGGATTTATAATTATGTATGTTGTGTGGATTTTGAAGACTGGAATGTATTTCTAAAGTGTAATATTTAATGTGACCTGTCCATAAAAATCTTCTTAACCTGTAAACTGTTAATATTGTGCATGATGCCTTCTCCATCAGGAGAATAGAGTGTACATAGTAGTGCTTTAAAGGTTGCCCCATGTTGCCTGCATGGGACTTGAAAGAAGTATTCTTGCTTGCTCTACTAGCAATATGGGTTTTTATTATTTATTTGCACATATATTGTACATTCACATCAATCCCTGCTCTTGAGGAGCTTGCAATCTAAAGTCCCTAACTCATAATTATACATACTCGGGCCAATTTAGACAGGAGCCAGTTAACCCACCGCCGTACCTTTTGGAATGAAACCTACGCAGGCACAAGAAGAACATGTAATCTCCAGGCAAGTAGTGCCTTGGTTGGGATTCGAACCAACGACCTTTATGTGTATTTGAGTTTGCATTCTGATACTGCTTATCGTACAAATTGTACCAAAGAAGGCTTGTCATCAATTTGCACTGGAACTTTACAGCATTTTGCAGCTGTACTAAGAATCTCTTCAGCGCTATAAGATGTGATGGAGTTCTAGTATACCTGCAGAATACTCCCAAATATCTTGCAGTGTATGCCTCCTGCCATTAGTGGTTAAAAGCTTTATCAATCGCTATATAGGTGGACCACAGATTTTTAGCTGCAAGAGCTGAATACATTTTGTAAAATTGTAAGAATTATTTTTTTTACCTACTGCGCAATTCTTGAACTTGCTAATTGATATTTCTAGAGAACAACCATAGTACCGTAATTCCTTGTCTGTGTGAGACTAACTGCAATCCACTGGAAGATCAATAGCCATCAGGTCTTTCTATGTTGATGCTGCTACTCTTACAAGCTTTGTGCATAGCACTTTTGGGTGTCTGAAGATAATACAAAGGTGGAAAGATATATTTAGGGTTTCATATATTTTGTGTGTGTCTCTATTTTTTTTCTAGTTTTGGATCAAGTGTGGAGATGAGAACCCCTGTCATGTCTTACTGCTGTTCAAAGCTCTGTTAGGGAGATTTTCCCTCACTTGTTGGTGACACCGCTTTTCTATACTGGGAGCAAGTAATACTCTCCAGCAGCAATACAGACAGAAGTAAAATTAGGTTAAAAGAGAAGTATGAAAAAACAAAAAACATTTATACTGCCCTAGGTGGATGCAGCATGATCTGATGCTGTTTCTGTCCCCCTCCGCCTCTGAAGTGTGAGAGATCAAACAATGCTGATCGCTCAGTTCACCCCCTTTGCTCTGAGCTGAGAGACAGGGCTGTCAATCACTGGCTCTCAACTATTCCCCCACACCCCTCCCTAGCGCTCACTCGAGCGATGGGCTGTGGAGGGGGGGGGGTTTAGGGGCTGGCTCAGCCTCTCAGTGTATCACTGAGAGGCGGAGCCAGGTGCTGGTACAGGGATCTTTCCAGAGCTTTAGCCCGCCGTCAGCTAAAAATGGGTCACAGGAGTGCAGAACAAACTCTTCTCCTGTGACCTACAGGAGAAGTATAGCTAAAATATTTTTGGCTATACTTCCCCTTTCAAGAAGGGAAATGCTAAAATTCCTAACAGCTTTTTTTTTTATTGTCTGTTTCCCTGCTGCACATTTACCCTCACTTCTGAACTGGTATAAAAAAAAAAGGTGTCGCCAGGACAGGAAGGAAGGGAAAATCTTTTTAATAGAGCCTCAGACAGCAGTAAAACCTGACTAGAGTTTTTTTTTATGCTTTCCCTATTCTATATAGATTGTGCTCTTTGGAGTTCCTTTTTACTTTTACCCTCCCCAACCTGTTTAAGTATCTTTATGGTGATGTTAGTTTAAGGCAGTGACTGGCATTTTTAAACATCTCGTAAGAAGGGAGTGGAAGCTGCAGATGAAAACTGGGTAGAAAAAGTTGAGTGATGCTTGTAATTACTACCATAGTTTTTACTCTACATCTATCAAATTCATTGCAGCTCCTTTTCTCTTCACTTTTCTTTGTTGGAAGGTTAAATGCACTATTAGATTTTGATAGACTTTATTAGTGCATTAAAGTCACACTCCAGTTAACACTTTTTTTAACAGATACGACAGCCCCCCCTTGGAAACCTGTGATAAAGGTTTCCTTCAAATAAAAGCTGACCATTGTAAGCTCCACTGTCAGTGGTAATTTGGTTTATATCAATCCTCTAACTACCAATTTTGCTAGACAGCTTGGTTTGTAAGGCTCCGTTCACATGTGGCAATTTGGGATCTTGGGCAGAATCGCTGACACTTTGTCCACAATTTTAAATCACACTACATTTGCAAAAAAGCCTGTTAGGATGGCATTATTGCAATGGCACCTGAAATGCAGTGTGGTTTTGTCACAGTTATTGCAACAAACCCCAACGCATTAAGTTTGTCTCCCAAAAGAAGCTGCTGTTCCTCTTTGGGCGACAAGGTTTGCTGGTTGCGGCTTTCCGTGTGATTTATCGACAATCGCAACAAAACCACCACGTCTAGGGTGACATTGAAAATGAATGGCACCCTAACATGCATTTTGAAAGTGTAGTGCGATTTGAGGTTTCCGGCAGAATAAGGCCCCTTTCACATGGACGGACAGAATGGTGCTTTTAGCTGCGGATTTTCTAGTTTTCTACCGCAGCTAAAAGCACGCAATGCTTTCCTATGGCCCCATTCACACACTGCGTTTAGCTGCGATTTAGTTACATGCGGTTCTGTGCAGATAGAAAAAATAGAATTGACTGCATCCAGGAGCAATTAGCGCAGCTATCTGTACATAACTGCAGGTAATCGCAGTGTACTATTTCTGCTGCGGATAGCAGCGGCTAGAAGGAAAGAAAAGCAACAGGAAGCACATCAGAAATGTCAAGAATGTTCCAAACGCAGGTAATCTAACTGTACAAATGTAGCTGATCGCAGTGCCTGGAGTCTTGAATTTCACAGAACATATTATATGCTTTTACCTGCGGCAGAACAGCGATTTTTCCTAAGATCCCAAAATGCCAAATGTGAATGGAGCCTTACTGGCCAGTTCACCAGGTGAAAATAACGACAAAGGCTAAAATGTGAGTATTGTTCTGCAGTATTGCTCATTTACAGAGTGTCTCCAGATGGTTCCTGTGATAGAGAACTATTGTTTTAGATTAGAGAAGGGATCAGTGTTACTTTCTATTTTGTGATCTAGCCGCTGACTTTACTATCTTTTACTGCAGATTCCCTGGATTCAAAGAGGTTCGCCTAGTTCCCGGAAGACATGATATTGCCTTTGTAGAGTTTGAGAATGAGAACCAGGCAGGCTCTGCTCGGGATGCACTTCAAGGTTTTAAGATTACGCCATCACATGCTATGAAGATCACATATGCTAAAAAGTAAAAACCGTTGCAATTTCTGGACTTTATTCATGGCTTTTAGTTCTTCAAGAATTCATATTTGCTGTTCAAACATTGAACTTTCTTTAGGAATTGGTTTATATCAGATTGTCATTTTTGTACAAATAAATGTTTTTTGTTTTTTTTTTTTACTCCATTTGCCTAAAGCTAAAATCTGGGACAAAAAAAATATATATCTAGCTTCCAGAGCCACGTATATTTTCTTAGTATTGGTGCCCTTTAAATATTTCGTCCAGATCTGTGCAGTACTTTAGGATGAAAAAACCATGTGCAGGAGTGTCCTGCAGTAGACCCATTTTTGCTGCTCTTTTTCCTTGAGCAGGATGACTGGCTTTGTATCTGCATCCTCCTGAAGTTTTCTGCAGTGAGATGACTTGCTGGGTCACACCTACAGCTTCTTTCTATACATATGCTATGTCTATCACACGTATGATGTCACAAAAATGTTTACCAGGTAATCCTGACTTTGCATAGGTGTCTGCCGGTGCACACAAAGTGCATTCATATTCCTTGTGGCTATTAAGGAATGTATTTAAATGAAAGTATTTGTGCCTGGAGTTCTGTTTTAACTCATGATCTCCACCGAGAGGAAATCCTTCCAAAGTGAAGGAATCCCTGGTTGTCACCAGAACTGGTGGACCCCATTTGAAGATTTCCCTTCTATTACTGTTCTGTGGACAACTGAAAATTTGGGACTTTCTTTTGCTTTCATTTCATTCATTGATAACGATCATCAGGACAAATAGAGGGGGAGAATCTCCCTAAAAGGGGAAAAGACAAATGTGTCCTAACCCCACTCCACTCTATCAAAACTAAAATAAGTTTTGCCTTTAGTTATATTTTAAGTCCCGATTCACACTATTGTGGTGCGGGAAACCATATGTGATTCGGATAGGAATCGCCCTGCATTCTTGTTCAAATCACATGCGATTCTTTGCAGTACGATTTGTTCACACCCATGCAATCTTATTCAGCCAATCATGCTGCGTTTTAAGAGGTTTTTGAGGTGTCGTTAACATAGGCATGAATGGAGTGCGATTGTGATGCGGCGTGGGAAGCGCACAGGAATCGCTGCAAATACAGCACCACATCAGTGTGTACCAGCACTAAAAGCAGTAATAAACCCAAATGCAAATATTTATTATATTGCAGCTTACCAATTCTTAGATGTGATGGCTGTATTCGTTTTCTTTTTTAGATGTTTTTTTTTTTTTTTTTCTTCTGTTTTCATCTGATGATTGGGCCAGTAAGAACAAATTCTCTTCCAGATGTATCAGTTTACAGGAATGAGACAAAACATTTAATACTGGCAGGGGTGCTTGCAATGATTAGCTTGTATTTATTCATGTAAAACGGTTAACCCAATAGGAAAAAAACTGCTGTAACTGAATAGTAAGTTAGAGCTGGAGTTTGGCTTCAATCTGTTAGTGTGTTTAAAACTGCTAGTAAATGTACCACTCCTCTCCCCCAGATTAACAATGCTGCTGTCAGCTGTGCCCCCTGTTCTCATTCATCCAGGGTGGGGGCACTCTAATGCAAGAGGTGTGTTACTGGCCAGATCACCAGGTGAAACCAGAGAGGGCAGGGGGCCTAAAAAAGAAAAATAATGCAGCCAACACATCTAAGGTTTGGTAAGCTACAATATGTTACATCTTTGGTTTTGGGTTTAAAACTGCTTTAAGATGCAACAAGAAGATGCAGGACTTTCATCCTGATCGCCTATTGAGTAACGAACTGACCAAGAGCATACATGTGACACAATGGAAGTCTGCCTGCCTTGCATGCTTGTTCCGGGTCAGTTACTCTCTAGGCCGCCCTCTTCATCACTGTCCCCAACTTCTTCCTTGGTCTTGCCCCGGCAGTCCTCTTTGGGTCAAGTAACACTCACTGGGCTCACCATACTTCAGGACTGAGGCTAGTAATTTATTAGTTCAAAAATGATTGTTGCCTCTGTGGTTCCCATCACTCATTATTACACAGGCGCAGTGGAAGGTAGGCAAGTGGTACATGAGGAACCGAAAACAAAAACTTATGCATACATATTTTTTCCCACATTCTCCTAATGCTTAGCAAAAGAGTACATACAGTGGGGCAAAAAAGTTTTTAGTCAGCCACCAATTGTGCAAGTTCTCCCACTTAAAAAGATGAGAGGCCTGTAATTGTCATCATAGGTATACCTCAACTATGAGAGACAAAATGTGGAAACAAATCCAGACAATCACATTTGTCTGATTTTTGAAAGAATTTATTTGCAAATTATGGTGGAAAATAAGTATTTGGTCACCTACAAACAAGCAAGATTTCTGTCTCACAGACCTGTATCTTCTTCTTTAAGAGGGTCCTCTGTCCTCCACTCATTACCTGTATTAATGGCACCTGTTTGAACTTGTTCTCAGTATAAAAGACACCTGTCCACAACCTCAAACAGTCACACTCCAAACTCCACTATGGTGAAGACCAAAGAGCTGTCGAAGGACACCAGAAACAACATTGTAAACCTGCACCAGGCTGGGAAGACTGAATCTGCAATAGGCAAGCAGCTTGGTGTGAAGAAATCAACTGTGGGAGCAATAATTAGAAAATGGAAGACATATAAGACCACTGATAATCTCCATCGATCTGGGGCTCCACGCAAGATCTCACCCCGTGGGGTCAAAATGATCACAAGAACGGTGAGCAAAAATCCCATAACCACACGGGGGGGGGGGGACCTAGTGAATGACCTGCAGAGAGCTGGGACCAACGTAACAAAGGCTACCTTCAGTAACACACTACGCCGCCAGGGACTCAGATCCTGCAGTGCCAGACGTGTCCCCCTGCTTAAGCCAGTACATGTCCGGGCCCGTCTGAGGTTTGCTAGAAAGCATTTGGATGATCCAGAAGAGGATTGGGAGAATGTCATATGGTCAGATGAAACCAAAGTAGAACTGTTTGGCAGAAACACAACTCGTCGTGTTTGGAGGAGAGAGAATGCTGAGTTGCAACCAAAGAACACCATACCTACTGTGAAGCATGGGGGTGGCAACATCATGCTTTGGGGCTGTTTCTCTGCAAAGGGAACAGGACAACTGATCCATGTACATGAAAGAATGAATGGGGCCATGTATCGTGAGATTTTGAGTGCAAACTTCCTGCCATCAGCAAGGGCATTGAAGATGAAACATGGCTGGGTCTTTCAGCATGACAATGATCTCAAACACACCGCCCTCGGAACGAAGGAGTGGCTTCATAAGAACCATTTCAAGGTCCTGGAGTGGCCTAGCCAGTCTCCAGATCTCAACCCCATAGAAAACCTTTGAAGGGAGTTGAAAGTCCGTGTTGCCCAGCGACAGCCCCAAAACATCACTGCTCTAGAGGAGATCTGCATGGAGGAATGGGCCAACATACCAGCAACATTGTGTGACAACCTTGTGAAAACTTACAGAAAACGTTTGACCTCTTTCATTGCCAACAAAGGATATATAACAAAGTATTAAGATGAACTTTTGATATTGACCAAATACTTATTTTCCACCATAATTTGCAAATAAATTGTTTCAAAAATCAGACAATGTGATTGTCTGGATTTGTTTCCACATTTTGTCTCTCGTAGTTGAGGTATACCTATGATGGCAATTAAAGGCCTCTCTCATCTTTTTAAGTGGTGGAACTTGCACAATTGGTGGCTGACTAAATACTTTTTTGCTCCACTGTAATCATAGCAGTGAACAGCAAGAAAGTTCTCAATGTGTATGGGAAATCTGCTATAATGAACACCTTTGTGTATTCACCACTGCCTGGCTGGACTGGCATAAGCGATGCTCAGAGTAATAGCATTACTTGCAATTTTATGGCTTTATATAGTTGGAATTAAAATAATCTGGATTTTGATTTCCCTAACAAGTAATGTATTCTAATGGGCTTTTCCAACTATGTAGTAACCTAGATTTTTCTAAACTTTTTACTGTTCGTATGTATTTTGCTGTTCATGCTACCTTACTGGACAAGACTGCTTGCATTCATAACTGCCTATTCCAGATAACAGTGGGTTGTTGAGAAAATTGAGATTGCTAAATCAGCAAAAGCAAATCCTGCATTGCCTCTGGCACTCTTCTCACTGCTGCTAATATGTATAGTCATCTGACAGTGTATTGCTGTCAGGAGTGATTTGGGTAAGTTGTGATAATGGTAAGCACTCCTTGAGAACCCATCCATTCACGGAAGCAAATCATTTTCCTTTGCTTTTTCTCCATCTATTCACTAATGTAAGGATAGCCATGGGGTGATCAGAATAATAAGAATATAAGAATAATAAGTTTCCATAAAACTGCACAATTATTTTAGGCAATTGCAAGAAGATATCCCCCAGGAAAATCTTCTTAAGTCATGCAGGCTCCTGTTCGACATTTGTAAGAAAGTACCAACTCAAGTTACTATGTGATGTACAACCTCACAATCTAACCATGGGTGCACAGCCTGTGGCTCTCTAGTTATTACAGAACTATAAGTCACATGATGCAGTGTAAGCATGATAGTTACAAGCATGACTCCCAAAGTCAGAGGCACGATGGGACTTATAGTTCCACAACAGCTGGAAGGCCACAAGCCTTGCCTGACTGAACCAAGTCCTTGTTTATTTGGGTCTCACACTTACCCTTCCAGACACTGCAGCACACAGTATGAGGGAGTAAGCAACAGAGGCAGCACTGCCAATTTATATAGAAGTGGGCAGGACTAGGTGCCAATTTCCAAGCTACAGGCTTGTGATTCAGCAGCAACAATACTGATAATTGGGCCTCCCTGCAACAGGTATTATCCCACTGTGGGGCAAGCAGGAACAGACTACATGAGACTGGCAACTCTGCTCTGAGCTCTCTGGACCAGTGCAGCATTGTTGCCACATCATCATTAGGTGGATTTCATTGGCAAGATCAAAAGGTAGTTGTGGGACTATACAGCTTTTAACTAAGTGCAGATACACCTATTCTTAGCTGCAGCATCACATTTTTTAGAGAGAAGCGATAGTTGCACTTTAACCACCTCAATACCGGACCCTTTCATCCCCTTCCCATTTAATTGCCACTGGGGTTTTTTTTTTTTTGTTTTTACTGTTTGCTATATGAGTGAAAAAAAAAACATTTTTGGAAAAAAAAAATGTTTTTCTTAGTTTTTAAAAAAAAAAAATCTTTCTTCATAAAGTGAGACCAAAATGTATTCTGATACATTTCTTTGGTAACAATAACCCAAACCTGTGTATATTTAATCTGTGTAAAAGTTATAGAGTCTACAAACGATGGTGTGTGTATTTGCAGCGGGGACAGAAAGTATTCAGACCCCCTTTAAATTTTTGCCTCTTTGTTATATTGCAGTCATTTGCTAAAATCATTTAACTTTGTTTTTTCCTCAATGTACACACAGGACCCCATATTGACAGAAAAATACAGAATTGTTGACATATTTGCAGATTTATTAAAAAAAGAAAAACTGAAATATCACATGGTCCTACGTATTCAGACCCTTTGCTGTGACACTCATATATTTAACTCAAGTGCTGTCCATTTCTTCTGATCATCCTTGAGATGGTACTGCACCTTCATTTGAGTCCAGCTGTGTTTGATTATAATGATTGGCTTTGATTAGGAAAGCCACACACCTGTCTATATAAGACCTTACAGCTCACAATGCATGTCAGAGCAAAGGAGAATCATGAGGTCAAAGGGACTGCCTGAAGACCTCAGAGACAGAATTGTGGTAAGGAACAGATCTGGCCAAGGTTACAAAAAATTTTCTACTGCACTTAAGGTTCCTTAGAGCACAGTGGCCTCCATAATCCTTAAATGGAAGACGTTTGGGATGACCAGAGCCCTTCCTCGAACTGGCCGTCTGGCCAAACTGAGCTATCGGGGGAGAAGAGCCCAAAGATCACTGGGGCCGAGCTCCAGAGATGCAGATGGGAGAAAGTTGTAGAAAGTCAACCATCACTGCAGCCCTCCACCAGTTGGGGCTTTATGGCAGAGTGGCCCGACGGAAGCCTCTCCTCAGTGCAAGACACATTAAAGCCCGCATGGAGTTTGCTAAAAAACCACTGAAGGACTCCAAGATGGTGAGAAATAAGATTCTCTGGTCTGATGAGACCAAGATAGAACTTTTTGGCCTTAATTCTAAGCGGTATGGAGAAAACCAGGCACTGCTCATCACCTGTCCAATACAGTCCCAACAGTGAAGCATGGTAGTGGCAGCATCATGCTGTGGGGGTGTTTTTCAGCTGCAGGGACAGGACGACTGGTTGCAATTGAGGGAAAGATGAATGCGGCCAAGTACAGGGATATCCTGGACGAAAACCTTCTCCAGAGTGCCCAGGACCTCAGACTGGGCCGAAGGTTTACCTTCCAACAAGGCAATGACCCTAAGCACAGCTAAAATAACGAAGGAGTGGCTTCACAACAACTCCGTGACTGTTCTTGAATGGCCCAGCCAGAGCCCTGACTTAAACCCAATTGAGCATTTCTGGAGAGACCTAAAACTGGAGGGGATCTGCAAGGAGGAATGGCAGAGGATCTCCAAATCCAGGTGTTAAAAACTTGTTGCATCTTTCCCAAAAAGACTCATGGCTGTATTAGATGAAAAGGGTGCTTCTACTAAATACTGAGCAAAGGGTCTGAATACTTAGGACCATGTGATATTTCAGTTTTTCTTTTTTAATAAACCTGCAGAAATGTCAACAATTCTGTGTTTTTCTGTCAATATGGGGTGCTGTGTGTACGTTAATGAGGAAAAAAAAAAACTAACGTAAATGATTTTAGCAAATGGCTGCAATATAACAAAGAGTGAAAAATTTAAGGGGGTCTGAATACTTTCCATCCCCACAGTATATATTTTTGCTCTCAGTGGGATTACTTTATACCTACAGCTGCACCTATTTCACATCTGCATATAAAGATGAACAAAAAATATATATACATAGAACTGGTGTGCTACCACATAGAATATTCAATGAGCGCTAAAAAACAAGTGAATATGAACAATCCAAAGGTTCAAAATGGATTACATATGAAGTGCACTGCTAACTGAATAATTTAATAAGTGCTAAAAATCAAATATATGTGACCAATCAAACGTCCAATATAAATAACAAGTGGAAAAAGTAAGAGAATAAATAAAAGTCCATCCACCAAATATCAATGAAATGTGCAGGTTCCTGGGTTCACCTACAGCAGCGTGAACGATGGTGTAGTAAACACCCCAATCTCGTGCCCTCCACCACAAATGAGCCTCTTGCCGGATGCTATGGATCTCCAGTAACAGAGATCAATCAAGCATGTGCCATAACAGGCGTCTCTAGATATACCGTGGTGGTCCTCATCCAACAATCAAGCTGAGCAGCTCCAAGTTTACAAACACAGGCAGGCCATTTGTATCAACCACAGTGGAGGAAGAAAATAGAGGCTGCATATAGTGATAAAAACGCTAGGCATATAAAGTATCTCACAAAAGTAAGTACACTCCTCACATTTTTGTAAATATTTTATTATATCTGTAATGTAAAGTAATGAGTGTACAGCTTGTATAACAATGTAAATTTGTTGTCCCCTCAAAATAACTCAGCACACAGCTATTAATGTCTAAACCGCTGGCAACAAAAGTGAGTACACCCCTAAGTGAAAATGTCCAAATTGGGCCCAATTAAACATTGTCCCTCTCCAGTGTCATGTGACTCGTTAGTGTTACAAAGTCTCAAGTGTGAATGGGGAGCAGGTGTGTTAAATTTGGTGTTATTGCTCTCTCTCATACTGGTCACTGGAAGTTCAACATGGCAGCTCATGGGAAAGAACTCTCTAAGGATCTGAAAAAAAAAGAAGATTTGTTGCTCTACATCAGGGGTCTCAAACTGGTGGCCCTCCAGCTGTTGCAAAACTACACGTCCCATCAGGCATTGCAAGGCTGACGGTTACAAGCATGACTCCCAGAGGCATGATGGGACTTGTAGTTTTGCAACAGCTGGAGGGCCGCCAGTTTGAGACCCCTGCTCTACATAAAGATGGCCTAGCCCTAGGCTATTAGAAGATTGCCAAGACCATACAGTGGTTTAACAGGACAGGTTCCACTTAGAACAGGCCTTGCCATGGTCAACCAAAGAAGTTGAGTGCACGTGCTCAGCATCATATCCAGAGGTTGTCTTTGGGAAATAGACATAGGGGTGCTGCCAGCATTGCTGCAGATGTTGGAGGGGAGGGTGGTCAGCCTGTCAGGGCTCAGACCATACGCTGCCCACTGCATCAAATTGGTCTGCATGGCTGTCGTCCCAGAAGGAAGCCTCTTCTAAAGATTATGCACAAGAAATCCCGCACACAGTTTGATGAAGACAAGCAGACTAAGAACATGGATTACTGGAACCATGCCCTGTGGTCTTATGAGACCAAGATAAACATATTTGGTTCAGATGGTGTCAAGCGTGTGTGGCGGCTACCAGGTGAGTACAGAGACAAGTGTGTCTTGCCAACAGTCAAGCAATGTGGTGGGAGTGTCGTGGTCTGGGGCTGCAGGAGTGCTGCCAGCACTGGGGAGCTACAGTTCATTGAGGGAACCATGAATGCCAACATGTACTGTGACATACTGAAGCAGAGCATGACCCCTTCCCCTTGGAGACTGGGCCACAGGGCAGTATTCCAACATAACAACCCCAAACACACCTCCAAGACGACCACTGCCTTGCTAAAGAAGCTGAGGGTAAAGGTGATGAACTGGCCAAGCATGTCTCCAGACCTAAATCCCATTGAGCATCTGTGGGGCATCCTCAAACGGAAAGTGTAGGAGTGCAAGGTCTCTAACATCCACCAACTCTGTGATTTCGTCGTAGAAAAGGACTCCAGTGGCAACCTGTGAAGCTCTGGTGAACCCCATGCCCAAGGGGGTTAAGGCAGTGCTGGAAAACATTTTCACTTAGAAGTGTACTCACTTTTGTTGCCAGCTGTTTAGACATTAATGGCTGTGTGTTGAGTTATTTTGAAGGGACAGCAAATTTACACTGTTATACAAGCTGTACACTTAGTACTTTACATTGTAGCAAAGTGCAATTTCTTCAGTGTTGTTACATGAAAAGATATAATAAAATATTTACAAAAATGTGAGGGGTGTACTCACTTTTGTGAGGTACTGTATTAATTACAAAAAAAGCAGACAGGTACTCGCATATTAGAAGCAAATTGTATCTGCAGAACCACAGATGTCTTGTCAGCAAATATCCTCGGCAGGCGTATGTTGTCACAAGTTCAAGCCCCTCCCAACCTGTTTCGTGTCAGAGCACATCGTCAGGGGAACAGGAGCGTGTATGGTATATATAGAGTATAGATATCTGAAAATTGATCAATCCTGATGTACTATCAGTTCTTGAGGCCCTAAAATGCCAGGACAATACAAATACACCCCAAATTACCCCTTTTTGGAAAGTAGACAGTCCAAGGTATTTAGTAAGAGGCAGGGTGAACTTTTTAAAATTGTATTTTTTTGTCACAATTTTTTGGAAAATCAAGAAATAAAATTTGTTTGTTTTTTCATCTTCACTGAGTTGTCTTTGTAACAAGTTATGTCTCACACACAGCACGGGCATACTTAGAATTACACCCCAAAACACATTCTGGTATTCCTCCTGAGTATGGAGATACCACGTGTGAGACTTTTTCACAGCCTAGATACATAGAAGGGCCAAAAATCTAAGGAGCACCTTTGGTCTCTAAAGGAGTATAAATTATGCATCTAGTTTCCTGCTATAGATCAGACAGACAGTCGGTGTCTGCTGAAGTTAAATAATGACCAGGGACATTTGATTGTTTCCCAAGTCAGAGTATAGGTATTTCTCTGAGTGACGTAAATATCTGGTCAATTACAAAATAACTTCTAGCACCTGTATATATTGATGGTGTCTGTACCTGCCTCATGACTTTATGTATTGCCACCTTTTCACTCTAATGCCGTGTACACACGGGCGGACTTTTCGGCATCAAAGGTCCGACGGTCTTTCTGACAGACTTTCGACTGACTTTTGACGGACTTCCGACAGCATTTCGAACAAACGGACTTGGTTACACACGATCACACCAAAGTCCGACGGATTTGTATGTGATGGCGTATGACCGGACTAAAATAAGGAAATTGATAGCCAGTAGCCAATAGCACCCCTAGCGTCAGTTTTCGTCCGTCATGCTAGCATACAGACAAACTGATTTTTCAACCGGACTCGAATCCGTCGGAAAGATTTGAAACATGTTTCAAATCTAAAGTCCATCTGATTTTTGACCGAAAAGGTCCGTTGGAAGTCCGAAGAAGCCCACACACAGTCGGATTGTCCGATGGATTCATTCTGCCGGACGAGTTCAGTCGAAAAGTCCGCCCGTGTGTACACGGCATAACAGGTTGTCTTCTGTTATAAGTATGAACGCGTAGCTCTCATTAGCTTGTGGTGCATGTGCCAACCTGCAGATGGCCTCAGGACAGACCTGGCCAAATACACCACATATCCTGCTCAATGTGTGTCACTGATTATCTAATGAAAGTAGCAAAACTGCCAAAGTTGGTACTTCCTGAGATTTAATGACCTGCAATATGTTGTTTGCCAGCCATGTTATATCTCTGGCTTCAGTGTTTTGTAAGGTACCCGGAACAAGTGCAGCAAGTGAAGTGAGAGGTGTATCCATAACTTCGGATCTATATATGTACATCACTGGCTGAAAGCTTTGAGGCCTTTGGATTAGCATGACAGCCAGGTGACCTACTTTTTCAGAAGGAAAGGAAGCAATGGGAGCTGACACCATGCAAAGATTTCCATTACAGCTGATTTTCTGATTAGTTAAAAAAAAGAAAAACCTAAATATCCCAAATTTACATCTAAAGCTGCAAGTCTGTGATTTGGGATTGTAATTATTTTAAATGCCCACACCTCTCAGTGGTGACTTGAAAGCTTCCTGTTGGCTGTAAGAAGAGTCCATAGGCAGGGTCCTGAAGCAAAGGTGTCATGATGTGGGGGTGTTATAAAGACTGGTTGCCGGGTTTGGCTTTCAGCAGCGGATCATGGTTTCCATGACTAGAAGAGTCAATGTGGTGGGTTACATGATGGTGGGCTCAGGTAAGTAAAACAACACTGTTAGAATGGCTGGGTGGGAGAGCCTAAAGGTTTTAGTTAATGTGACGCAACCATCCTGCAGCTTGGGTGTTTCTGTCAAGATGTAACTTTCTCCAGTCTGGACCCAGGAACCAGGTATTATAGCTGAATATTGCACCCAGGAATCTAGCCGACACTAGCTTAGGTGCTCTGGGAACTGGAGGACCCAGATATGTAAGTAAAACAAAACTGTTAGGATGGATGGGTGGGAGAGACTTTTTTGTCTTCAGTTTTTTTCTGGGTTTTTTTTGGTGCTTGGAGTTGGGCTTTGAATAGCACCTACTTTATATTTGTTACATGACCCCATTTAAGTGATTGTAAAGGTTTGTTTTTTTTTTTTTTGTAAAATAACAAACCTTTTATACTTACCTGCTCTGTGCAAGGATTTTGAATAGAGCGGCCCCCATCCTCCTTTTCTGGGGTGCCCAAGCAGTGCTCCTGGTTCCTCCCCTTCATCAGGTGCCCCCACGGAGAGACGTTTTCCATGGGGGCACTCGTGCGGGCGTGTTCCCGGGTCCTGCTGCTGCGTTCATTGACACCGACAGCAGGACTAGGCCCCCTCCCCCAGCTCCCATGTCACTGAATTTAATTTACAGCAGTGGGAGCCCATGACTCCTGCTGCGATCAATCTATCCAATGAGGACCAGAGACAGCGGCTGGAGCTGCTGGGCTCATGCTCATCGCTGAAACGATTGGGTTCAGATAAGAAAAAGGGGGGCTCTGGGGGGCAGCTGCAGCGCAGAAGGTTTTTCACCTTAATGCATAGAATACATTAAGGTGAAAAACCTTGAGGGTTTACAACTCCTTTTAATAGGCCTATTGAAGGAGCAGTGGCTCCGATCGCGTAGCCTTCTCTCCACCTCCCTGCTAGCCCTCCTCCCTGGACGATCCCTCCCCTGGATACCGAACCCGGAAGCAGACGGACGACCTGTGATGTCATGCACGCTCCACGTGCGCTCCACGTGCGCTCCACGCCGGCCCCTAGTCTCTTCCTGATGGCCACAGAAGGAGCTCCCGGCTGGTAATCCACCTTCTGCAGCCCAGCATCCCTGCAGCGTCACCACCACAGGATCAGAGGGAACACCGAGGACCACATACCTATACAGATGAGCCTTTTATATGTTTTTATCCTGTAAGTGTGTTTTTACCTGGTGTCATTAAACATCATTTGTTAATACTACACTCAGGTGGCGCTTCCTTCTCTACCCCTCTCTCATCCATCACAGAGCCAGCTCTCTGAGGACAGCAGCCGCCTAGCCTACCAGCCTACTTTAACCATTACATTACCGGTTACCACTTAACCCTTGAACTTACAGCCTGTCCCCTATGGACTAAGTTGCTCAGCCCTTTATATCTCCTGTTATATATGGACTTGTGTGTTTGCGCTTACAGTTACCAATACTCTAGGAGTGATCTGCTAGACTGATAGGGAATGGATCCCCATCCGTCTGTTTTTAGCGGATATGATCAGATGTTCGTTGACACCCATCGCTTCATAGAGGGCAACGGATGGTCCAATCGGGTTCGCCTGAAAAACTGACAGGTGGACACAATTGGTGGGCTTATGTTAAAGGGGCCTTTAAGTGGTTTGTCACATCCGTGTAAACTGATACATTCTGCTGGAGTGATTGAGCTTGTGAAAAACAGCAGACTTGCTGGCTGAATCACCAGGTGAAAGCCTTAAAAAGGAAAATAGTGCAACAATCACAACTAAGAATTCATAAGCTGATAAATATAATGAATGTTTGCTTTTGGGTTTAATACTCCTTTCATTTTAAGTGGGCCTAACTTCTTGTTACAAGCAATCTTGATTTTTGCCCTAAGTGTCTTATAGCTGCTCACCCCAGCTAGATTTACTAATAAACTCTCTCTCTCTCTCCATATATATATATATATATTTGGTGACTTTAAATTCAGTTTTCTCAGTGCCTTATTAAAATGTTCTACGACGCTGCTCTTCAGTGTACAATGTGACTGGTGCCATTGTTCAATCACATTTTGACACCTGTCAGAATTTACACAAGTCGCTCATGTGTAAATGAACTGTACCCTGCTGTCTCCAGCTTTTAACTTTTTGCCTTTTTTTTTTTTTTCTACACAATTCACTGAGCTAATTTTTCCTAGTTTAAACAGTCACAAACTGATGTATATACTTTACAAACTTTTTTTCAATAACTTTTTTGTCTTAACGTAGTTTGTGTTTGCTTAGCCACTCTTGCATACCAAACGCGGTCTTTTACGCTTCACTTGCAGATTCAGGCTCTCTTCTTTGCTCCTTGTAAATAAATTAAGGGCAGAAACTTTGTGATTATGCAGAATCTCAGTGTGTGCCCTTCAAGAAGGAACAGTTCTTCCGTGTCATTCAGCCACACACACATGATCACAGCCTTGAAAGTTTATCCGCAGCTGAAATACCTCAGAGGTCTTCTTTAAAAACGATCCTTTGTGATTATGACATACGCAAGGTCTCTGCGCTCTCAATGCTCCTGCGTCCCAGGATTTGAAAAATGGCATTTAACAAAAAAATAGAAAATTGTGTTTGTCGGAGACTGAAGCCAGCTTTATTTCGTTAATTTATTGCTGCGTTCTTCTTTTAAATCCAGTGTAGCGCTACCCCCGTTGGAGCTGCTGATTTTAACTTGTTCTTCCCCAAACAGTGCATAGGCTACCAATCACACAGGCAACAGAACATAAACTTCATTAACCACTTGAGTTCCGAAAAGGTTTTACCCCATTCATGACAAGGGCATTTTTTTGCTACTTTAACTGGTAATTACAGGGTCATGCAATGCTGTACCTAAACACAATTTATATACATTTTAGCGCTTTTTTTGTGGTATCTGTTCACCACTGTTTTTTTTTTTCTTGTGATATGAATGAAAAAAAAATTAAACATTTTGAAAAAAAAATCAAATAGCCAAAATGTATTCTGCTATTTGGTTAATCCCAATAAGCGTATATTGATTGGTTTGCATGAATGTTATAGCGTATATAAACTTTGGTATAGATACCGGATTTTTTTTTATACTAGTAATGGCGATGATCAGCAATTATAGTGGGACTGTGATAGTGTGGTGGGCACTCTGACACTAACTGATGCTGGGGGGAGGAGGGGACTGACTGACATTGACATCACCAGTGATACTAATACAGTGATCAGCACTGATCATATACACTGTCACTGTACTAATGACTCTGGTTGGGAAGGGGTTAACATTTATGGGCAATCAGGGGGTTAACTGTGTTCCTAACAATGTTTACTACTGTGTTTTCCTGAAATTAATCCCAGGTCTTATATTCATTTTGGCAACGAAAGCTACAGTAGGGCTTATTTTCGGGTTATGTCTTCTGTCATGTGCTGTCTTCTCTCCCCCTCTCCCTCCCTGCCTGATTCACTCTATCACCGTATTATATAATGTAAACTGTGTATGTTTTTGTAATATAATTGTGCCGAATACCTTCTTATAGCACAGATTGGCATTTCTGTGACCCGCCAGAGCTCTCTTCTCTGATCTGAGCACTGAGGGGGGCGAGATCTCCCGCTGACAGCTGGGAGAAGAGGGGGAGAGCAGCGGGAGGCCAGCTGAGCGCCGAGCGGCGCTGTACTGAAGGTATTTGGCACAATTATATTACAGAAACATACACGTTTTACGTTATGTAGTGGGTGTCTCACTCTATAACCCACAGCCCCACCAAGTTGGCCTGGAACAATGTACACAGGCCTTCCAGCTTGAGTTAGGGAGAGCAGCCTTCCAGCAGCTGCAATGGAGATTTTCACCCTCCCTCCTTGTCCCTGTTCACTGACTGAGTTTGTTGTATATGAGCACACACACACACAGATCTGCGCATTCAGTAGCCTCTCTTGTGCCCCTATTGGCAGGAAGAAATCAGCCAATTAACAGCAGCCAATGAGAGAGATTGTACTAAGTTGCAGGAAGCAGCTGCAATGGATTTTGGGACATGCAGTTCCCTCACAAAGCGACTCTATAGCCTGGTACCCAGGAAGGAACTACAAAAAGCCCAGACTGCTCTTCTGACAGGAGTAAAAGACTCCATTTTGTGTCCTGAAAAAAAGTTCAGTCAGCAATGAGGGAGTAAAGAGACCAGACCTGAGGGAGAGGTGCTGTCTCTCAGATGATCTCTCTGTGTGTTTCCGGCCTCGCCACCAGTTGGGACATCCAGCCTGAGAGAGGGGGATCCCAGGTGCATATCAAGGCACACCTACACTGACGGTGAATCGTTCCAGTGTGAGGTGATTAGTTGGGTTGTCAAGAGAGCCTGTCTGTTCCAGGACATTCGTTTGGTCTTAATTGCAGAATGTGATGAGAGGGCATTTCTGCCCATCTGCAGGGAACAGAGACACTGCACTACAGAAGGAGTTATTTGAACACTGTATACAGAAATCATTGCTGGTAGTCATCTTGCTGACACTTGTAGTACCACAGGGATAAAGGATAAGGCTACCCATTTTTGGGACAATGTATACAGACACCATTGTCCTCTCACCTTGTTGAACAAAACCCTGGCTGTTTCACCTGAAAATCTGGGCCAGTTGTGTTGTTTAGGCCCGCTATACAGGAGTTTAACCACTTCCATACCGGGCCATTGTTAAATGACGTCCGCAAAAACACCCTGCCATCACGGGTGGGCGTCATATGATGGCCTCAGCTTCTCGCCCATCCATGATCAGGGTAAAAAAAAATAAATTGGCTTTTTACCACGTGACCGGCTGTGCCCAATTACAGCCGGTCACAAATGTCAACAAACGGCTGTAGTGCCGTTTCTGGGTTCTCCTCAGTGACTGAGGAGGAGACCTGGCTGAAAAAAGTGCAGGAATGTGCCCGTTTGCCCCCTTAAATAAAGAGGACCTGTCACAGCCCATCAAGAGTACCTGTCACAGCGCATCTGAGTACCTGTCACCAGCCCCAGAGTACCTGTCATCAGTCCTGGGGTACCTGTCACCAGTCCTAGGGTACCTGTCACCAGCATCTGAGTACCTGTTACCAGCCCCAGAGTACCTGTCACCAGCATCTGAGTACCTGTCACCAACATCAGATTACCTGTCACCAGCCCCAGAGTACCCATCACCAGCATCAGAGTACCTGTCACCAGCCCCAGAGTACCTGTGACCAGCCCCAGAGCACCCGTCACGGCCCATCTGAGTAAATTTTACCAGCTCATCAGAGTTTTAGAGTACCCGAGTACCTGTCACCAGCCTATCAGAGTACCCAAGTACCTAGCACTAGCTCATCAGAGTATACGAGTACCTGTCACCAGCCCATCAGAGTACCCGAGTACCTGTCACCAGCCCATCAGTGTACCCGAGTACCTGTCACCAGCCCATCAGAGTACCCGAGTACCTGTCACCAGCTCATCAGAGTACCCAAGTACCTGTCACCATCCCACCAGAGTATCCGAGTACCTGTCACAGCCCATCTGAGTACCTATCACCAGCTCATCAGAGTATCTAAGTACCTGTCACCAGCCCACCAGAGTAAATCGAGTACCTGTCACCAGCCCACCAGACTACCCGAGTACCTATCACCAGCCCATCAGTGTACCCAAGTACCTTTCACCAGCCCATCAGAGTACCCGAGTACCTATCTCCAGCTCATCAGAGTACCCCGAGTACCTGTCTCCAGTCCATCAGAGTACCCAAGTACCTGTCACCAGTTGGGGTGTTTTCTTTTTAAAATGGAGTCATTTTGTGGGTAATCCCATTGTCCTGGTGCTCCAGGGCCTTCAGAACTGTGATAGGTAGTCAGGAAACTAAATGTGTAATTTATGCTTCTAGAATGCCTGATGGTGCTCCCTGCATGTTGGACCTCTCTATGTGGCCTGGCTGTGTAAAAGTCTCACACATGTGGTATCGCCATACTCAGGTGGAGTAGCAGAATATTTTTGTACACGCTATGTGTTAGAAAAATCTAATAAATTGACAACCTTGTGTAAAAAAAAAAGTTTTAATTTTCTTTCCACATTTTCCAAAAACTTTTGTAAAAAAATGAACCATTATAAAGACTCATTATGCCTCATATAATATACGTTGGGGTGTTTGCTTTCCAAAATGGGGTCATTTTGTGGGTAGTTCCATTGTCCTGGTGCTCCAGGGCCTTCAAAAGTGTGATAGGTCGTTAGGAAATTAGATGTGTAATTTATGCTACTAGAACGTCCTCCCTGCATGTTGGGCCTCTGTATGTGGTCAGGCTGTGAAAAAGTCTCACACATGTGGTATCACCATACTTGGAACGAGTAGCAGAATGTATTTTGAGGTGTAATTGGACGTATGCATATGCTGTGTGAAATTACAACTTAAAAAAAAACTCACTATACCGCTTACTAAATACCTTGGACTGTCTACTTTTCAAAAATGGGTCATTTGGGGGTTATTTGTACTTTCCTGACATTTCAGGGCCTCAAGAGATGACATAGGCCATCAGTACACCAGGTGTGATCAATTTTCAGTGATTTGCACCATAGCTTGTAGACTCTATAACTTTCACACAGACCAAATAATTTACACTTATTTGAGTTATTTTTACTAAAGATATGTAGCAGTGTAAATTTTGGCCCAAATTTATGAACAGAAATTACTTATTTGCAAATAATTTTCATAGAAACAAAAAAGTGTTTTTTTTTTTTCAAAATGTTCGCTTATTTTTCACTTATGCCACAAAAATAAAAAAAACAGTGGTGATTAAATACCAACAAAAGAAAGCTCTAATTGTGTGAAAAAATGACAAAAATTTTGTTTGGGTACAGTGTGGCATGAGTGAGTATTTGGCATTCAAATTGCGAGAGCATTGAAAGCTGAAAATTGGTCTGGGCAGGAAAGGTGTATAATTGCCCTGCATTGAAGTGGTTAAGTGCACCAAGGAAAGCTAGCTGAATAGACCAAAGCTTATCTTTGCTTCAAAAGGACTGAAGCTACTAGTGTCATACGGATCCGCACACACATTTTCAGGGCTCTGCATATGCATTGGGTGTATGGAAAAGTTTATCTATAACGTTAAGCCATTACTTGTTGACTTGAATAGGTATTTAAAGTCTGTGCCTGTGGTGTCAGGGGACAGTAGAGAGAGGCCTGACACAAAGGGAGTCATTCCTCTGCTCTCCTCCTGCCTGGACTCATAGAGCCAATCTGAGTAAAGGTAACCAATCCAATTTAAAGTGTTTTATCTACTATTAAAGTGTGCCTCCGCTCTTGGGGGCATTCTCAGGTTTGGAATCCCCTGAAAGCAGCTTGAATCTAGGATTGAGAGCTATATTGCTCTTAAATCTCAGTTATTGATCTCTAGTTGATCACTTGATTATATATTGTTAGTGTCTGTTATCCTTCCACAGAAATATTGCAGTAAAGACAATTTCTGTTTTTTATCATAACGTGTGTGTTTCTCATTGGTCATTGCACTTACACTAGTGCCAGGTGTGCCAGAGGGGGCTAAGGCTGTTACTAGGGTTGAGAGGCAGAGTAACGGACTGAATATACTTAAGCAGCCACTTCGGGGGTATTGCTACACTTATATAATACTGTAATAGAGTGAATTTTAAAACCACTTTAAACTAGGGCTTATTTTTGGGGTAGGGCTTATATTGCAGCCCTCCCCGAAAATCACAGTAGGTCTTATTTTAAGGGTAGGTCTTATTTTTGGGGAAACACGGTGTGTGTAATGTGTGCTGGTTTTACTAAGCAGTGTGTTGGTTAAACAGAACATCTCTGCTTTCTTTTCTCTTCTGTCATTTGCTCAGTGGGTCCTGGCCATAAATCATTGACCGGGACCCGCTGATTGGCTTGTGCTGCAGCAAATTGCAGTCCAAGTTTCTGGATGCACGCAGACCTGGAAGAAAGCTGCGACATACAGGTACGTTACGGTGCCTGTACAAGCCGACCTGCTGCAGTATATGTACCGCGGCAGGTCAGCAAGTGGTTAAATAGTCTAGGGGATGGTGCTTTAAGATTTATTGCTTGTAGAACTTGTAACAAGAGAGGGGTTGGGATGTTATGGGATTATCCAAAAATGATGAAACAGGACACATTTCACTGGGTGAAACTTCTTTGATCAGTAGGAGAAGGCCAGATCTGAGACCCTGTAAGAGCTGTCATAGAGAAAGCTACTGCTGGCACCCCGAAAGTAGAACAGAACCCTAGGATCTGGAGCACAGGTCAGTCCTCACAATGTCCCAGGAAAGCTACACACCTTCCAGCCTCCACCAGTGTGAACCTAGCTTAAAGTGTTAATAAACCCAGTAATATGAAAATAGTTAATCCCCCCCCCCCCCCCCCCCCGCTGTGCCCACAGCTTATAAATCTTCTATTTACATTAAAATACTGCTACTATATACCTTTTTGGCTGATCTGTATACCACGGTCGTCTGCCTGAGTGCTGAGTGTTCAGGTAGGAGGAGATTTCCACCATAGCGTGTGTCCTCATGCTGTTATGGGAGGTGGATCATCCATCATTTAAGATGTGACATCCCACCCACTGTGTTCTTTTTTAAGTTACTGGGCATGGAGGAGCAGGGAGGGACTGGGCTGTCATTTAGGATCTGTATACACGCCCACATGTGGGATGTCAATATCATGTGACCTGGCTAGCTCTGATCAACAAAGAAATATTCTCTCCAGCAATAGAGACCAAACTGAGCAAGTGCAGCAGTACTACCCTCACTGTGTCTTATCTGGCCTTGTCAAGAGTGACCCTGCAGGAGGGGGAGGATCTGTGCATACAGGATCAAAGAGCCTTTTTATAAAATGCAGAGGATTAATCCTTTAAGTTCCACAGTGAGTATAACAAGCATGCTATTCTGTATATACAGACAGATTTTACTGTTGTGGATTTAGTAACACTTTAAGTCAACAAGCTTAAGATCAAGTTAAGAATAAGCTTTCCTGCAGCTGTAGCAGTTCGAGGGTGGAGACAAGCCATTCACCACTGGCAGGAGTGCTTACAATGATCAGCTTTTATTTATTTATGTAAAACCTTTATCCCAAAAGGTAAAAAAAAAAAATTGCTGCAACGGCTAATTAAGTATCAGCTGGAGTTTGACTTCAATTTGTTAGTGAATCTAAATCTGCTAGTACATCTAATACTCCCCTCCCCCAGATTAACTGCTGCTGTCCAAAGGTGCACCTGTGCTCCTTCATCCAGAGCGGGGGGCACTCTAATACAGGAGGTGTGTTACTGGCCAGATCACCAGATATAAACAGAAGGAAAAAAATGAAAAAAAAAAAACAAATGCAGCCGCCATATCTATTGAGTGGTAAGCTGCAATAAATTACATTTTGCCTTTTGGTTTAATACGGCTTTAAAGCTAAACTCCAGGATAGACAAATATTGTCTAAAACTCTAAATACAAGAGACATGTATTCTTCCTTGATGAATACTGTGTATTTTTTCATAATCTCTGTAGTAATCCTTGGTGAAACGTGTCCTCTGTACAGGAGCTTCCTGTAATCAAAGGGGTTGTAAACCCTCATGTTTTTTCACTTTAATGTATCCTATGCATTAACCCCTTCCCAACTAGCCGCCGCAGTTATACTATGCTTTTGCAGGCGCACGTGTGCCCGCAGCGTGTCCCCGGAGCCGATGCGCTTGCCAGGCGGCCCCGATGACCGTCGGGCACCCATGATCGCTCGTGACAGAGTGAGAACCGGGAACTGTGTGTGTAAACACACAAATCCCGGTTCTCTCAGGGGAGAGGAGACAAATCCTGTGCTCCTACTAAGTAGGAACATCGATTGGTCTCCTCCCCTAGTCAGTCCCATCCCCCCCACAGTTAGAACACACCCAGGGAACACAGTTAACCCCTTGATCGAACCCTAGTGTTAACCCCTTCCCTGCCAATGACATTTTTACAGTAATCAGTGGCTATTTTTAGCTCTGATTGCTGTATAAATGTCACTGGTCCCAAAAAAGTGTCAAAAGTGTCCGATCTGTCAGCCGCAATGTCGCAGTCATGATAAAAATCTCTGATCACTGCCATTACTAGTAAAAAAAAAAAAAAATGCCATAAATCTATCCCCTAGTTTGTAGACACTATAACTTTTGTGCAAACCAATCAATATACACTTATTGCGATTTTTTTTAACCAAAAAAATGTAGAAGAATACATATCAGTCTAAACTGATGAAGAAATTTGTTTTTTTTTTTTTAAAACATTTTGGGATATTTATTATAGCAAATAGTACAAAATATTGTGTTTTTTTTTTTTTTTTCCAAAATTGTCGCTCTTTTTTTGTTTATATCGCAAAAAAACCCAGCAAAGGTGATCAAATACCACCAAAAGAAAGCTCTATTTGTGGGGGAAAAAGAACATCAATTTTGTTTGGGTACAACGTCACACGACCGCGCAATTGTCAGTTAAAGCGATGCAGTGCCGTATCGCAAAAAATGGCCTGGTCAGGTAGGGGGTAAATTCTTCCGGAGCTGAAGTGGTTAAGGTGAAAAAACTTCTGTCACTGACCAGCCCCCCAGCCCCCCTGTTTTACTCACCTGAGCCCATTCATTCCCACGCCGGAGACACGCAAACCCTCTCTGGCCGGGGTCTCCGCTCTTGATTGGATAGATTGATGGCAGCGCAGCCATTGGCTCCCGCTGCTGTCATTTAATTCCAATGACACGGATGCTGGGGGGGTGTGGCCGAGTACGGCATTCTGTGTCTATGGACGCAAATGCTGGACTCGGGAGCGCACCCACACTGTACCCCAAGGGGAGCACTTCTACTAGGTGGTTTCCCGATGCAGGGAGGAGCCGTGAACGCCATTGGGGGACCCCAGAAGACGAGGAGCGGGGCCACTCTATGCAAAATGAACTGCACAGTGGAGGTAAGTATGATATGTTTGTTATTAAAAAAAAACAAAAAACGAGGGTTTACAACCCCTTCAAGACCTGTCACTGCTGTGCTCTCTCCTTGTGCAGGGTGACTGGTCTTTTCTCTGCCCCCTCCTGTAGTTTTCTGCAGGTGTTCCATCAGATTAGGCGACCCTTTAGAATTGGTAAGGGAAGTGACATTCCATTGCTGCCATCTTGCTACACCCCGCACTCCTCCACAGTAACAATACACGTAGAATGTGGGCAAGCTGACATCTTGTTACACCCACCGGAGTTTTGAAACTTCACAGTTATTTTTAACAGGAAACAGAGCATATATGGTGAAATACAGTATTTGGAAATCCATCGGACTGTTTACATGTTGAATTATAAAAGCAGCACTGTTCTGTCACCTGTGAGATCAGCAGGTTTGCCGCTGCTTTTAAAATTTACTGTGGAGGAGTGCGGGGTGTAGCAAGATGGCGGCGACGAAACGTCACTTCCATTACCAATTCTGACGGGTCGCCATATCTGACGGAACACAGACAGTCTGTAGTGGGTGGACCTACTGGGTCCCTCCTACAGCTCTGCTCTTTACACAATGATAAACAATGGAAACCTGTTGGCAAATCAAACATTAGCTTTAAAGTGTGTCTATAGCTAAAACGTTTTTCTTGTTTTGGATGGAGTGGGGAAGGGTTAGAACCCCTGTTAGGTTTTACACTCATCTGGTGCTCTTTTAGAGAGAGGAAGAGTATTTGTCCTGGGAGGGTGGATTGTGGGGGGAGGGAGGATTTGTGTTAGAAGTGGGGAGAGGATTTTTGCTGGGAGAAGGGATGGGGGGAAATTTTGCTAGAAGGAGAATGAAAATTTTGCTGGTGGAAGGAATTGGGTAGAAGGCTTTATGCTGGGAGGGGGGATTGGGGGGAAGGAGGATTTGTGTTGGGGGAGATTTTGAGGAGGAAATTGGGAAGGGGGGGTTTATGGGGTGGGGCAGGGATTTATGCTGGGTAGAGGAAGGAGGGGGGATTGTGCTGGAAGGGGGGTGGAAGAGAATCTGTGCTGAGAGGGAATATTTTGGGGGCTGCTCTGCATGTGTCATATACTCCTAAACCCGGCACTGACTGCAGCACTGTTTGTTATATACTCCTGATCCTTGAACACATTGCATTACACACCCCTGACTGTCTGCACTCTGTTATGTATTCCTAAACTTGACTGCAGCACTCTAGGTGTAGTGTACTCCTGACCCTTGCAGCAGTGGCGTAGCGTGGGGGGTGCAGGGGGTGCCGTGGCCCCGGGCGCGATATTTAGGGGGGCGCCAGTATGTGTCACTGGCTGCCTCCTCCTAATTTCTAATTCTGTGTCCCCGGGCTCCGGCCGCCATGTTAAGTGTCCCGCGCCCTGTGATTGGGTGTATAGGGGTCATGTGAGGCGTAGGGCTGGCCTGTCCTCGATAGCTCCTGAAGTCCCGCCTCCGCACATGACCCCCCATACGCCCAATCACAGGGCGCTGGACACTGAACATGGCAGCAAGCAGAGCGCAGGGGAGAGAAGAATGTGAGCCGCCGCTGTCTTCTCCTCCTCCGGATTGATGCAGCCAGGATAAGAAGGTGAGTGAGAGTCTTGTTACTGGCCGGGGGGGGGGTGGGGGCGAGAGAGAGAGACTGTAGGCAGGATAGTGTAGTGTAGTATAGTATGGAGGTCAGTGTAGTGGTCACTATGGGGGGGCAGTGTAGTGGACAGTATAGTGGTTAGTGTAGTATAGTATAGTGGTTAGCATAGTGGTCAGTATAGTGTAGTTTAGGTCACTGTGTAGTGTAGTATAGTGGTTAGTATGGTGGTTAGTGTAGTGGACAGTGGAGTGTAGTATAGTGGTTAGTGTAGTATGGTGGTCAGTATAGTGGTTAGTATAGTATACTGGTTAGTATAGTGGTCAGTATAGTGTAGTTTAGTATGGAGGTCAGTGTAGTGTAGTGGTCAGTGTAGTATAGTGGTCAGTGTAGTATGGTGGACAGTGTAGTATGGTGGACAGTGTAGTATGGTGGACAGTGTAGTATGGTGGACAGTATAGTGTAGTATAGTGGACAGTGTAGTATGGTGGTCAGTGTAGTATAGTGGTCAGTGTAGTATAGTGGACAGTGTAGTATAGTGGACAGTGTAGTATAGTATAGTGGTCAGTGTAGTGTAGTATGGTGGTCAGTATAGTGTAGTATAGTGGACAGTGTAGTGGTTAGTGTAGTGGACAGTACAGTATAGTGGACAGTGTAGTATAGTGGACAGTATAGTGTAGTATGGTGGTCAGTGTAGTATAGTGGACAGTGTAGTATGGTGGTCAGTGTAGTGTAGTATAGTGGTCAGTGTAGTATAGTGGACAGTGTAGTATGGTGGTCAGTGTAGTGTAGTATAGTGGTCAGTGTAGTATAGTGGTCAGTGTAGTATAGTGGTCAGTGTAGTATAGTGGACAGTATAGTATAGTGGACAGTGTAGTATAGTGGACAGTGTAGTATAGTGGACAGTGTAGTATGGTGGACAGTGTAGTATGGTGGACAGTGTAATATAGTGGACAGTGTAGTATAGTGGACAGTGTAGTATAGTGGTCAGTGTAGTGTAGTGGTCAGTGTAGTATAGTGGACAGTGTAGTATAGTGGTCAGTGTAGTGTAGTATGGTGGTCATTATAGTGTAGTATAGTGGTCAGTGTAGTATGGTGGTCAGTATAGTGTAGTACAGTGGACAGTGTAGTATGGTGGTCAGTATAGTGTAGTATAGTGGTCAGTGTAGTATAGTGGACAGTGTAGTATAGTGGACAGTGTAGTATAGTGGTCAGTGTAGTATGGTGGTCAGTATAGTGTAGTATAGTGGTCAGTGTAGTATGGTGGTCAGTATAGTGTAGTATAGTGGACAGTGTAGTATGGTGGTCAGTATAGTATAGTGTAGTATAGTGGACAGTGTAGTATGGTGGTTAGTGTAGTGTAGTATAGTGGTCAGTGTAGTATAGTGGACAGTGTAGTATAGTGGTCAGTGTAGTGTAGTATAGTGGTCAGTGTAGTATGGTGGTCAGTATAGTGTAGTATAGTGGACAGTGTAGTATGGTGGTCAGTATAGTGTAGTATGGTGGTCAAGTGTAGTGTAGTATAGTGGTCAGTGTAATGTAGTATAGTGGACAGTGTAGTGTAGTATAGTGGACAGTGTAGTGTAGTATAGTGGTCAGTATAGTGGACAGTGTAGTATGGTGGTCAGTATAGTGGACAGTGTAGTGGTCAGTGTAGTGGTAAGTGTAATATAGTGGACAGTATAGTATAGTGATCAGTATAGTATAGTGGTCAGTATAGGAATCAGGTAGGTCAGTACTATTGTATTTGAAGGGACTCGGAGCCAGTTCACATTAGAAGCGGCACGACTTGCAGGTCGCCTCACCGAGGCGACCTGCACACGACTGCCGCGGCGACTTGCAAGACGACTTCTGTATAGAAGTCTATGCAAGTCGCCCCCAAAGTAGTACAGGAACCTTTCTTCTAAGTCGGAGCGACTTGCGTCGCTCCGATTAGAACGGTTCCATTGTACAGAACGGGAGGCGACTTGTCAGGCGGCTAGGTCGCCTGAGAAGTCGCCCCCGTGTGAACCGGCTCTTAGGAATAGCTAAAAGTCCGCAGGTTAGGGGGGGCGCAAATTAATTGCCTTGCCCCGGGTGCTGACATCCCACGCTACGCCACTGCCTTGCAGTCTGTGCATTGGACACCCCTGACCCCGCACTATATGCGCTTATATTGTACATTTTATACTTTTTACCAAAAGTGAAAACGGTTGCTGGTTGCTAAGCAGCCCCTGACTATTTTAATTACTTCCTGCCCATGCTATAGCTGAAAGACGTCTACAGCATGGGCTTAGTTTGCTGGTAGGGCGTCCATGTCCTGCCCACGCATCAGGTGCATATGCGCTCTGTGATCACCGAGTCCTTTGGACTCAACTGATCATAGATCAGGTTAAAGGGCCAATCACAGCAGCCCTTTACCACGTGATCAGCTGTGTCCAATGACAGCTGATCACAGGATGTAAACACAAGCCAATTCTTTCCTAATGCTGACAGCATGAGGAGAGAAGAAGAAAGCCAATAACCGGGATATTGACACTGATAATCAGGGCACTTATTATGAGTATCCTGATTATTAGTGCAGTCCCACCAATGCCCACTAGTGCTGCCAATCAGTGCCCACCAGTGCCACCTATCAGTGCCCATAAGTGCTGCCAATCAATTCCCTCTCATCAGTGTCACATATCAGTGCTGTCTATCAGTGCCACCTACCAGTGCCCATCAGTGCCACCTATCAGAGCCCATCAGTGCTGCCTATCAGTGCCACCTTTCAGTGCCCTTTGGTGCCACCTATCAGTGCCCATCAGTCCTGCCTATCAGTGCAGCCTCATAAGTGACTCCTCATCAGTGCCACCTATCAGTGTCCATCAGTGCCACCTCATCAATGCCACCTATCAGTCCCGTCTCAACAGTGCAGCCTATCAGTGCCCATCAGTGAAGCCTTCTCCGAGCACATCAGTGAAGGAGAAAAATTACTTGTTTGCAAAATTTTATGACAAACTATGAAAATTTTTTTTTTTTTTCAAAATTTTTGTTTGTTTAGCAAAAAATAAAAATCCCAGTGGTGATTAAATACCACCAAAAGAAAGCTTCATTTGTGTTAAAAAAAGAAATAAAAATGTCATATGGGTACAGTGTTGCATGACCGCGCAATTGTCATTCAAACTGTGACAGTGCTCTAAGCTGAAAATTAGCCTGGGCAGGAAGGGGGTAAAAGTGCCCAGTAGGCAAGAGGTTAATGAAGTTCTTCTTTAGGCTGGGTTCACATTTAAGCCACATGCGGCTCACAGCAGGAGTCTGGTGCGTCTCCATTCACTGCTTCAGATCCGATTTCATCCCAAATTTTTGGCTGAATTCGGCCTGAAACAGACCAAAAGACGTACAGGGCTCCGGTGCAATTTGCACCAGAGCTGCTGCGGAGATGTGTGAACCGGTTCCATAGAGAGGCGGTCACAAATCTCCTGCTATGGGAATTGGCTGCAGGGAATCACATAGGTGTGAACCCAACCTTAAGGTAGACAAAATGTTAGCGCTCTGTCTATTTTCAGTGTACACAAAATCATATGCCATGGAAGCATTTTTTTGATGAATGTGTTAAGGTTTATATGTATCTGTGAGACTCTTGCTTGTGGCTCATTAATCAAAGCATATTTTATAGGTACAAGGAAGCCCGGGTTTTGTTTACTCATACTCCTTAAGCCCCTCCCACTGTTAACAGTTTGCCTGCACCCACTGTCCACCACTGAGCAGTGCACATGTATGCTGCATTACTACTCTCCCTGAGATGCCCAAAGGTGCCTTGTTTTTTTTTTTTTTTATTCAAACAATGCCCTGGTGTGGTGTAAGATTGTCCCTTCCTGGCTCCCCCTTGTGGGACCCAATCTTTGCCCGCCTGGATAGGCCTCTCTCACTTGCCTAGCAGCCAGTACGTAGCACGAACAAAAGTCTCTGCCACAGACTTGTTTGAAATAAAACCCGTACGATCCTCTGCCACAGGATGTATTGGTTTGCAATGAATGTCAGACACAGTACTTGAACCTTTAAGCCAACCCGGCAGTACTATGCAGTAAGACTACTTCAGGATATGTCCCCCAACCGAGTCACCAGGCCCCTCTCCAGACCAGCACTCTGCATGATCCTTCCATGACGGTCCTCCCCTGGAATCTCCTTGGTTGTCCAGCTTCTTCTCTCAGGATAGACAGCTCAGGACCATTCCTCTGCTGCTGTGGTAGGCCCCAGACAGGCTTCTGGGCCCACCCACACGCTGCAGCGGCGGAGGCCCACGAGGTGGTACTCTTAACGCATACCTGTCGGCCAGGAGGGCCAGCAGGTGGCTGAAAACGAACCTCTAAACATGGCGTCTGTTCCATAAATACCCTCTCCCAGAATGCAACTCGGAGGACCACCTCCACCGAGTTGTCCCCGGGACAGAGGAGCACTCATACGCTTCAACACGTTGCTTTTCCAACACCAGCCGATGGTGACATTGACACCCACCGGCACAGTGTGGAACTACATGCAACTCAGCCAAGCTGGAACAGAGGCAAATCTAACTTCCTCTAACAAGTAACCCCACAAGATTAACCTATCAGCGGTAGATTAAAAAATCTACCAGCGCTACATAACTAAGGTGTTCTGTTAATGGCACCCATTTCCAAGCAGGCAACCCCTTGTGTTTACTGTGCATCAGGGCAGCCTCTCAGCACAGGACCCATAAGACAGCAGTGATCACTGTAGTAACAACGACTACTACAGTGATTCTCCACTTCCATAGCAGTCCCACAGGTATGGCATATACATTCTTACATTGGTCCAGGCTGGACCAATGTAATTATGCAAATAATCCATAGCTGGAGTTCAGCTTTAATTCTGTACAATGCTAATGTCTACTGCAAGTCATAAAAGTGAGTAAGGTGCAGTTATAGAAAAGCTGCCGAGTTTATTCTATAGTATTGCAGTTATTCAGCTTTGTTACCCTTACCCACATGACTTTGTCAGACACTCTTGTCTTAATTTTACCAAGTCAGCTCTTCAGAGCCACTTACATTGTCTTTTAACTTAGAATTCTGCTGACTTTACACATCTTTGTTAAAAGCCAGAGCATCTGCTATAAAATGTGCTACATTGTACAGGAGCGGATGCTGAATTAAGAGGCATACTATCTGCCTGGTATGTATGTATGTAGAAAGGTTACAGATCTGCTATGAGTAATGATTTTTGTAATATATTATCTAACAAAATCATGGTCATTGCTGAACAGGAAACATTGATACAACTGTAGGGACCCTGCCTAAACTTGGAGTATTCGTAATTAGTTAAAGTAGTTTTACAGGCTAGATATTTTACCCCAATGCATTCCCTGCATTAAGGGAAAAAATGTCCAAATGTCCCAAAAATACATACCGATCAGGTGCAGTGCCCATCTATAGTGGCCCTCTCTTCTCTCTCTGCATTCACAGGATGGAGGGGCAGCAGCGGGAGACATTGCCTCCTGCTGCTGTCAATCAAATCCTGTGAGCAGAGGGTGGGGGGCAGGGCCGATCTGCATTGTATGTGTCTATAGATGCACACAGCCAGGCCCGGGAGCAAGCATGCAGGTGAACCTCCATAGGAAGAAGCTTCCTATGGTAACGCGCTGAGAAGAGGAGGAGCCAAGAGCGCCACATATTCTTTACCACATATGAATGGCCTCCCTCGATCCCTTGTTCACGTGGCAATTTTTTAATAAAAGACGTATGTACAGATGTGCAACCAGTCTCTGGCAGTTCCCAAATACATGGGGTTTCATTGCAAGTGCCCCCAGCTTTTGGTAGATGGGCACTATAGCGCCCAGCAACAGTTGTGCGTATGCGCCACAAATGTTGGGGCTTAGTAACACATTGGGGGTTATTTACGAAAGGCAAATCCACTTTGCACTACAAGTGCAAACTACATGTGCAAACTACAAGTGCAAAATGCGCTTGAAATTGCACTGAAATTGCACTTGGGAAGTGCAGTCGCTGTAGATCCGAGGGGGACATGCAAGGAAAATAAAAAACAGTATTTTAGCTTGCACATGATTGGATGCTAAAATCAGCAGAGCTTCCCTTCATTTCAGATCTACCACTCAGATTTACAGTGACTGCATTTCCAAGTGCACTTTCAGTGCATTTTCAAGTGCATTTTGCACTTGTAGTTTGCACTTGTAGTGCAAAGTGGATTTGCCTTTCGTAAATAACCCCCAGTGTCTCCTGGGTTAACTGTGACTTCTTTTTCCTGACGCCTTCATGGCAGCACACGCTGGGTTTTGACTCCGCCCCCACAACCTGACAGGATTGGTTAGATATAAATTTGAAGGGAAGACACCCAGCTGCATTCTCTTTTTTATCCTCACCTGAAGATTGGGATGAACAAGGTTGCTCCTATTTACAAGATTTAGGCCTCTTTCACACGAGGGATCCGTATGTCTGTTTTTCATCCTTCCGTTTTCGGATGAAAAACGGACATACATGTATCCCTATGGAGCGTCGGATGTCAGCGGTGACATGTCCGCTGACATCCGACCCGCTCCGATCCGAAAAGTGTAACGGAGGAAAACCCTACTTTTCCATCCGTTTTCGGATTGGATGACGACGGACACTACGGTCCGTCATCATCCGATACCCCATAGGGGAGAGCGGCGCTCTGACAGGTCCATCGCTGCACAGTGTGCAGCGATGGACCTGTCATCTTTCTGCTCAGCGGGGATCGGCGGAGCGATCCCCGCTGAGCAAGCGGGTGTTCACGGGGCGGATCATCACTGATCCGCCCCGTGTGAAAGAGCCCTAAAGAAAAAGCCTCTTACTGCACTCGCCCCAGCAGGTTCAAGCCTCTCCTGTTTGGAAACACAAAAAACAAAAAAATACTGCGCTACCTATAGAAACTAACCCCCCAAAAAGCAGCAGTTAAACAGTGAGATGTGCACCAAAATTACTAGTAAAAAAGAAATAACCGCGCTAAATATAAGTGAACCACGTGAAGCAATCTCGCAGGCTTCCGTTAGGAAGAACATATATAAATACAAAAACGTTAAAGAATATTGAAAATTAAATAGTGAAAAATACATGGGTTTACACACGTGCGCATGAATCAAACATGGGTGTCCATATATGATATCTGCGAATCAAAATAAATGTCTATACCGTATTTATCGGCGTATAACATGCACTTTTTTCCCCTTAAAATCAGGGGAAAGTCGTGGTGCGTGTTATACGCCGATCCCCGCTATCGCTATGTGAATTTCGGCGATCGCCGCCGACATTCACATAGCGAGTAGTTTGAAATATGGCGCCGTGGAGTTCGGAAGGACTCGGCGGTGCTGTACGAGCGCCGCCGAAATCACAGAGCCGAGATACACATAGTCGAGTGTATTCGGCTCTTTCCGGCGCCGCTCACAGTCCCGCCCAGTCCCGCCATTGGACCTGTGTTATGTCCATCATAGGGCGGGACTGGGCGGGACTGTGAGCGGCGCCGGAAAGAGCCGAGAACCCTCGGCTATGTGTATCTCGGCGGCGTTCGTTCACTTCCGCCAGCCCCGAGTCCCTCCGAACTCCACGGCGCCATATTTAAAAGTACTAGTATGTGTATGGCGGCGGCGGCGGGGACAAGGCTGCAGGGACACTGGGGACAAGGCTGCTCTGTGGACAAGGCTGCTCTGTGGACAAGGCTGCTCTGGGGACAAGGCTGCTCTGGGGACAAGGCTGCTCTGGGGACAAGGCTGCACTGGGGACAAGGCTGCACTGGGGACAAGGCTGCACTGGGGACAAGGCTGCACTGACAAGGCTGCACTGACACTAAAAAGGCTGCAATGACACTAACAAGGCTGCAGATGAACACTGATGAGGCTGCATTGACGGGCATTTTAATGTAAGTTTCTTTTCCTTAAACTTCCCTCCTAAAAGTTTTTTTCCTTAAAATTCTCTCCTAAACTTGGGGTGCGTGTTATACGCCGGCGCGTGTTATACGCCGATAAATACGGTATATAGTAACAGAAAATGAAAATATGAGGTAATGATCTGAAATCAGTCCAAAAGAGACCCCTTAGGTGAATCCAACCAGAGTCAGTGGTGTAAAAATTATGAGTGACACCCCATACAGTATCCGCAAATACCCAATAATTGCGCTTACCGCAAGGCAAGCGAACACCAGCCTGTATCACGTCTTGGTATAGAGAATCCAGATGGTACTCCTAAACTGTATACATCATAGCTGAAGGGATGCAATGAGGACACCAGACTTTCATCAGAAATGGCTGTTGCTAGGCAGATCGTCCTAATCTGCCAAAGTGGCAGATTATTGGGTATTTGCGGATACTGTATGGGGTGTCACTCATAATTTTTACACCACTGACTCTGGTTGGATTCACCTAAGGGGTCTCTTTTGGACTGATTTCAGATCATTACCTCATATTTTCATTTTCTGTTACTATATATAGACATTTATTTTGATTCGCAGATATCATATATGGACACTCATGTTTGATTCATGCGCACATGTGTAAACCCATGTATTTTTCACTATTTAATTTTCAATATTCTTTAACGTTTTTGCATTTATATATATACTTCCTAACGGAAGCCTGCGAGATTGCTTCACGTGGTTCACTTATATTTAGCGCGGTTATTTCTTTTTTACTCTCCTGTTTGGAAGTCCCTCCTGTACAGTCTCTAAAGGAGCTTCTACGGAGGGAACCCCCGGTCTGGTGGTCTCAGGGGGCGTCTGGATGTCTGGCACAGTAAGCATTAAAGAAGCTTCATATATTGCAGTGGCCTTCTCTCTATTATGCCTGTCCCTTTTTTTCTTTCCCCAGTTTAAGTTTTTTCCCCTGCTTAAGGGGATTGCTGGTACCTGTTGTCCACCGCCTTCGGACCCTTCATGGCCACCGACGCTCCTCCTCCGCTCTGCACGCTTCTCTATTGTGTCCAGGATCAGGTTATTGCCTAGGTAAGGCTATGCCCTTCTCCAAGATGGCGCAGAGATGCTCGGGACGCTCTGCGCATGCGCGGGCGTCATTTTGCCGCGACGGCAGCGCCAAATTTAAAAACACAGCCTTTCTCTGTGTTTTTGCTGTAGTTAACCAGCAAAGCTGAGTTTCGCTGCCTGAATTTCACCTGCTTTGCCAGAACTGACTCAGCAAACACAGGTAAGTCTGATCTACTGCTCCAGGCTCTCTCCAGCCTTCTTTTAATAAAATAAATAAATATATATATAAATAAATAAATAAGAATTTTTTCCTTATTCCTCTTCAGGCTACCTGTCACTATCGCTATGGAGGCCACTGCCCGCGCAGACCACCATCAGCAAACTAGGTAAGAGGCCATCCATCATTGGTAAGTATTGAAGAAGGGGAGAAAAAAAGAGAGCCGGACCACTAACGCTGCATTTTGGCAGCCCTACCAGGTCAAGAGCCGCAAGTTCAAGGCATGGAAGAAGATCAAGTCATGCGTCAAGCAGGAGGTCCCGCAGAAGCCGTTCAAGATCTTCCTCCTGCCACCGAAGACATAGCCGCTCAGGTCACAGCCGCTCACGCCACAGCCGATCCCGTCATAGTTGGTCACACCGCAGACGGTCACCTTCAATACACCGCCAAGGCCGCCACACCTGTCCTGCAGCAAACGCTTGCTGGGTATGCGGCGTGCCGGCCTTGCCAGATAAACTAGCCTGCCACTCATGCTTCAATGAGGCAACAAAGGAAAAAGAATTAGACGCAAGAGTGGCTACGGAGCTCATAAGAGAATCTGTACAAGAATCCATAATGGGGACAACGGCACCACTAACGGATAGGCCTGCTCCCAGCACATCGTCAGCAGACTTCCATCAGCCCCAGGCGTCAGAATCTTTCTCTGGAGATGAGGATCAGGAGATGTCAGCAGGCTTTGATTTTTCCCTAGTTGAACCTTTTGCAAAATCAGTTAAGGTAGCGATCGGCTGAGAAGAAGATAAAGTGGAACCGCAGAAAAGATCCAGAATACTTCCCTTTTATAGGTGAACTGGAAGATCTAATTAAAGATGAGTGGAAAAGATCTGATAAGCGGTCCAGCCTCACCAACAGACTGGCAAAGATGTTTCCTTTGAAGGAGTCTAAAGTCAATTCATTGATTAACGCCCCTGTCGTCAACTCCTCCTTGATGCGTCTTGCACGGCATGTCATTTTGCCAATTGAGGATGCAGTTTCCTTTCGGGACGTTCTTGATCGGAAATTGGATCTAGAATTATAAAAAGCATATTCCACGGCTGGGGGCACTTGCAGGCCAGTGATTACCACAGCAGCAGTATCTAAAGCCATCTCAGGATGGGCAACCCGGGTGGAGAAAGACCTTCAAGAAGGCACCGAATTAGAGAAAATAATCTCCCCTCTTCAGGAAATCAAGTTGGCAGGCAACTTCGTGGCAGAAGCCTCAGTCGATATTATAAGGTCTTCAGCAAGATCAATGCTAGCATCAGTCACGGCAAGAAGGGCCTTGTGGCTGAAACCATGGATGGCCGATACTGCATGTAAAAACAAACTGGAGCAGAATCACATACGATGGCTCAAACCTGTTCGGGTCTAAATTGGACACCGCCATCTCCAAGGTCACAGGAGGGATGTCGGGATTAATTCCCTCGGACAGGAGACCCAAGGCCCAAAAGGGTCCGTCCTACAGACCCAAACTTCCCGATAAATACAAGGAAGCTAGATCCTACCGCCCCGGTAGGGAGTTTATAAGGGACTGGAAAAATGCAAAACCTTCCTTCCTGAGGATGCAGAAGTCCAAGACTACCCCGGCAGGGGAGCAGCAGAAGTCCTTTTGAAGATTTGCCTGCCCACAGGTGGGCGCCAGGCTCAAGAACTTCATACATATCTGTTCAAGTCATATAAAAGATCTGTGGACACTATCCACGATCAGATTTGGACACAAATGGAAGTTTATGGGCAGACTCCCGGGAAATCACTTCTAATCAACCAGACTGCCATCTTCACTAAACAAAAGGAGGTTACTCATAAAATATGTAGTAGAATTGAAGCAAAAAGGAGCGATTCTGGAAGTTCCGTCATGTCAAAAGGGGAGGGGTTTCTATTCCCCCTTATTTTTGGTAAAGAAGAAGACAGGAGACTTGTGCCCTGTACTGGATTTAAAAAATCTCAACAGGAACATCAAAATAGAAGCTTTCAAAATGGAGAGCCTTCAATCCATACTTCTGGCAGTGAACCTGAGCGACTTAATGCTAGCAGTAGATTTATCAGATGCTTACCTACATATTCCGATTCATCCGGCCTTTCAAAAGTTCCTCTGATTCGCCATCAACAAATGCCACTTCCAATTCCAGTGCCTCCCTTTCGGCATCTCTTCAGCTCCCAGGACATTCACCTAGGTCCTGCTACCCTTGGTTGCATTTCTCAGGGAGAAGGGTCTTCGAGTCCACCATTATTTGGACGACATCCTGCTTTTGGCAGAAAATTGGGAAACTTTGCTATGTCATCGGAAGATCCTACTCACGATTCTCCAGGACTTCGGTTGGCTAGTCAATTGGAAAAAGAGCAGTCTGCAAACCATGCAAAATATGGTATTTCTGGGAGCGGATCTGAACACCAAATTGAACAGGGTACAGCTCCCTCAGAAGAAAGTCCAGCCTCTAATACAGAGGATGCGAAGATTACTGTCAGCAAGACATCTACCAGCCAGGACCTGTTTGAGTGTGCTAGGGTCCATGTCTGCAACTCTACCCATGATGCAGTGGTCACAATGGCACATGAGAGTCCTGCAAAACTCCTTTCTAAGGCAGTGGGATGGAGTATCGATGCGTCAGACCATTCCCATTTCCAGAACAATGAAGCAATCGGTATGGTGGTGAACACACACGAACAACCTCATAAGATACAGGCCGATAGTTCCTCCAGACCCGGAAATAGTCACTTTGGATGCCTGTCAGTTCCAGGTCCAGGGTGTAATATCGAATATACTAGAACTCAGGGCAGCTTTCCAGGCTCTCATGATATTTGCACCAGCCCTGAGAGGGAAGAATGTGCTTATCCGGATGGACAACAAGGTGGCAGTGTCCTATATCCAGAAGCATGGGGGTACCAAGAGTCTCACGCTGATGGAGGAAGTCCGTCCTATCTTGGAATGGGCACAGGCACACCTAACAGACTTAAGGGCAATATATGTCCCTGCGGCGCAGAGCATGTTAGCCGATTATCTGAGCCGAGAGACTCTCTCGAACAACGAATGGTCCTTGAGTCTCCAGGCCTTTTCCCTTCTTACGGAAAAATGGGGGAATGCCAGAGTTCGACATGGAACTTCAGGTTGGGGTACATATTCCCTCCAACCCCGTTAATTGCAAGATTCCTGTCCAGGCTCCGGAGATCTTCAGCCACAGTAATCGCAGTAATCGTAGTAATCCCACTTTGGCCGAGAAGACCGTGGTTTACGGCTATATTGCAACTCAGCCTTCAGTCTCCAATCCCTCTTCCGGTAACCCCGGATCTGCTATCTCAAGGCCAATTCTTACACCCAGCTCCGGAGAAGTTGCATCTGATAGCCTGGAAGTTGAAAGGGCTGGCTTAAGGGAACAAGGCTGTTCTCAGGAAGTAATATCAACCCTGATGCAAGCCAGGAAAAATACCACCAACACCACCTATACAAGAATTTGGAGCAAGTTCTTTTCCATGGCATAGCAGGAGGGATGGAACCCCATTTCTCCAGAACCTCCTCAAATTTTAGAGTTCCTCCAGTCAGGAATCGACAAAGCCTTAAGTTCAAGTACCCTTAAGGTACAAGTATCCGCTTTGTCGGCCAAAACAGGCACTAGATGGGCATTACATCCTCTGGTAATCCAATTTCTGAAAGCCTGTCTGAAAATCAAACCTCCCAAGAAACCAACATTTCCATCATGGGACCTCTCAGTAGTCCTCGATGCCTTCACCAATCCTCCTTTTACTCCATCTGAATCAATCTCACTGTGGGATCTAACTCTGAAACTGTCTTTTCTCATCGCAATTACATCAGCAAAAAGGTATCTGAAATCCAAGCACTGATGGCATCGGAACCTTACTTAGTATTTTTTCCTGATAAAGTAGTGCTAAGACCTTCAGACCACTTCATCCCGAAGGTAGCGACTTCCTTCCACTACAACCAAGATATTGTCTTACCATCCTTTACTAATGATCAAGGTGAACCTCATCCGCTGGATGTTAAAACAACCATCATTAGTTACCTTGTGGCTACAGCTCCCTTCAGGAAGACGTATTTCCTCATGGTCATTCCCCATGGAAACAGACAAGGTCAAGTGGCTAGTTCACGTACTATTGCCTCCTGGTTAGTCAAATCCATCAAGAAGGCATACTCCATTCGCCATCTGGCAATTCCTGAAGGCATCAGGGCTCACTCGGCCAGGGCAGTGGCTACCTCCTGGGCAGCATATTGCAGGGTTTCACCGGAGACGATTTGCAAAGCAACGACTTGGTCCTCCAGACACACTTTCATTTCTCACTACAGAGTGGACTCTGCTCACTTGGCAACGGCAGACTTCGGTAGATCAGTTGTTAGAGCCAATTCTTCCGCATTATAAGGAATAAATATTATTTTCTTGCACCCACCCGACTGGCGAGTTATTTCCCAGTGTGTGCTGCTATGAAGGCGTCAGGAAAACGAAAAATTGTATACTCACCTTTCCGTAATTTTCCTTTCCTGACGCATCTTCATGGCAGCACACAGATTCCCACCCCGTTTTATGGTGATATATTTACAGAGAATGCAGCGGGGTGTCTCCCCTTCAAATTTATAGCTAACCAATCCTGTCAGGTTGTGGGGGCGGAGTCACAACCCAGTGTGTGCTGCCATGAAGATGCGTCAGAAAAGGAAAATTACGGAAAGGTAAGTATACAATTTTCTGTTTTTTAACATTTGCGTAAGAGGGAGGGACAAAATAGTTAAATCTTGATTAGTTAAAGAGGAGCTCCAGGCTCCCTGAGAAAAAATTAAAAGTCTGGGTGTGGGGGGAGGGGTTTGGTAAAGTGGGAGCGGGTACCTGTCAAAACCATCTCCTTTTTGGGGTTCCATTTTAAGTTATGTTTTTATTAATGCAGCTAGCCTGTAGCCAGCCTGAGCTTTATTTACTTTTTCTGTGCTCTGCAGGTTTTTCTTAGACTGGGTTCACACATATGCGGCTGCAGTTTCAGTGCAGCAGTCCGGAGCATTTCTGTTAACTGGTTCAGGTGCGATTCAGGGGCAAATTTTTACCTAAAATCGCACCTGAACCAGACCCAAAAAAGTGCACATAACCGTTTTTGAAACCGCACCATGGCCGCCCGCACATGTGTGAACCGGCTCCATTGAAAGCCATTCACCTTCACATGTTATGCAAATTGGATGCGGTTAAAAACACATCCTATTCGCATATATGTGAACCCCGCCTCTAAATCTCAGGGTGTCAATTGCTTCTGCCTGCTGCTGTTGAGGTTCCAGTAGTCAAAGTGGGAAGAACTAATAACTGAGTTATAAATATTAATCCTTAGCAGCCAATCGCTGAGAAGTCTGTTCACTGGTGTAAGCTGAGAAAGATAAATATGGAGCAACTTTCCAGATTGTCCTTTTTCTCTTCTAGGCTCTGCTCCAGATGGAGCCAATGTAAATCTCTATGGATTACAGTTGCCCTGCTGGAGGAAACAGTGCAAGAAGATGTCTAGTGGAAACAACTTGTACTGAATCTGGACATTGTATTAAATGGGAAGCCGGTCATGTGACTGGACCGGAGTGGCCTCAGAATAGGTAAGTATAGACATATTTTCTTTTACAGGGTAAATACAATAGTCTTAGACTAGGGGGTGGGAGTAGATTTGCCTTAGGCCCGTTTCACACTTGCACGACTTGTCCTATGATTTGGGACTGCAAAGTCGCATAACAAGTTGTTCCCCATGATTTCCAATGACAACCGTTCATATTAGTACGACTTCAAGTCGTGCCGAATTCAAAGTAGTCCCTGCACTACTTTGGTCCAACTTCCATGCAAGTTGAGGTCCATAGACCTCAATATTAAACCTTCAAAGTTGCATGCAAATTGCACCTGAATAATATAGACGCAATTTCAGTACTATTTCAGTACGACTTTTGAAGCACAAGCTGGTTATGCCAAAGTTGCAGCAAAGTTGCACTGATTCCAAATAGCATCAAAATCACGTTGAAATTGCGCCAAAATCGCGTCTAAATTGTTTAACGTCATACTGTTGAATTGCAATGGAAATTTCACGATTGCATGAAGTTGTACAAGTGTGAAAGGGGCCTTAGTTACTGTTTGACTGGAATTACACTTTAAGGATTTACTGCTTACAGAATAAGGTACCTATGGCTGCTTTGAAAGATTCATGGGCCTAAATTGTCCATAGAAAGATGCATTGCAGCTTAAGAAATAGACCATGACTGCTGTTACAGATCTGAACTGTGACTGCTTTTACAGAGTCATAGACCTTGATGCTGGCTACTCTTAACCCTTTCATTGCCAGAAACATTTTTTTTGTTTTTTTGCACACATGTTTAACCACAGCCCCGGAAGGATTTACCCCCTCCATGACCAGGCCATTTTTTTAAAATACGGCACTGCGTCGCTTTAATTGACAATTGCGCGGTCGTGTGACGCTGTACCCATTGATGTCCTTTTTTCCCCACAAATAGAGCTTCCTTCTGGTGGTATTTGATCACCTCTGCAGTTTTATTCTTTTGCGCTATAAACAAAAAAAAAGCGACAATTTTGAAAAAAAATGTTTTACTTTCTGCTATAATACATATCCAAAAAAAAATGTAAAATATCTAATTTCTTCATCAGTTTAGGCCAATGTGTATTCTGCTACATAATTTTGGTAAAAAAAATCCCAAAAAGCGTACATTGATTGGTTTGCGCAAAAGTTATAGCATCTACAAAATAGGGGATACATTTAGGGACTTTTTAAATTGTTTTTACTGGTAATGGCGGTGATCTGCGATTTTTAGCGGGACTGCGACATTGCTTTTTAGGCCTGAAGATTACGTAAAACTCCCAGACTTTATTTATTTTCTGAAAGCAGACATTTTTTTATGTCACATGATATTTGTGCAATGGTCCATCTGGAGGTCCATCTGGAGGTCATATCTGGATAGAGCATCTGATCCCCTTGGTATATTATACCACAAAGCTTGATTGACTCACTAGGTGTACACCTATTTGAGTTCAGTCCCTCTGTTAAGCAGCTTCTGGTGTCTTTGGTGGTGGATCTACTATCAACTGTTATTACATCATACATATTTGAAGTTAAAGACTGTCACTATATTATATCCACATGTGGTTGAGGATTATCATCACATATGATTGAAGCTTGTCACTGACTTTTTTCTTTTTTGGACATCACACGTCCAAGTTCCTCTGTTTATAGACATCACATGTCATAATAGAGGACTGCTTGGAGTATTTTTGAGCACATCATTTATTATTCACGTTTTTTGTACTCATATTATTTGTTATGGTTTATATGATCACATAAGCGCTGCACATTTCACCCAATTTGTCATTTTTGCAACTTTATCCACTGCTGTGCTGGCTGCTTTAGTTTTTTTTTTTTTAATTTCTTTTATAGACGGAGCGGTATATATTTGTTTATAATTTACAGTACTGTTTTCCATAGGTGACACTTTAAAAGTTCCTTCCTACACATCATCAATCAGTTTCAAGTAATCCATGAATTTTGACCCTAGAATTGTTGCTTTCACTCTAGGATGTGGCGATATGTAACATGTGTATCACAAGCAACAGTTTCATGTATCAGGTGGACATGGCTGGAGCAGCGCTGGCTGAGGCCATACACAACCACCTTTACATCTGAAGCACTGGGTCTGTTTGAGTGGCATTTTTATTTTATATATGTCTACACTCCTGCAGGGTCGTGGATAAGGGGGTACCACCAGCCCTCCTGTATTAGGCCCAGCCCAGCAGGGAGGCCCAGACAGCAGGATGAATCAGTGTGGTGGGGGGGCAATTACTGGAACCAATCCCCTCTATGGCTCTCTCTGCAGCAGCTGAAGGCTGGCTTCCCCTCCTCGCCCTCCCATAGACTTTCAGCTGCTGCAGAGAGAGCCACAGAGAGGATCGGTTCCAGTAATTGCCACCCCCCACCACCACCACACTGATTACCCTCCCTGAGCATCATATGTTTCCCCCCTGCTGCCCAGGCCCCCCGTGTGTCCCCCCTACCCCTACAGTGCTGCTGGCTTACCTCCTCTTCTTCCCGCTGGCAGCTGCAGGCACACAATAGGATCCTTCAAGATGGAGAGTGGGGGAAGGGCCCGAAAAATATGTCAAATTTACCAGCCCCTTCCTTTCCTGAATGAACACAATAAGTGATCAGTACCAATCACTCACTGTGTTCTTTCATAACTGATGCACTGGCTGTAGGGGCCCTGTCAGGTTGGCTGTATGGGGCCCGTGGTTTCTAACAGCAGCCCTGCACTCCTAAATTTGTGTGCTAATGTCTGCTTTCACATTCTGGACACCAGCAGGGAGACTTGTCATTCTCCATCTTTGAGTGGCGCTCTATGTTCATCTGCTGATTTCCTGTTACAATATTTTATAGTAATCAATGAATCGACTGCATACAGCAATGCCTCAACCCAAAAACCAACCTCATTATCTAAAAAAGTCTAATAAAATTACATTTTCAGCAGTATCAAATAGAAAAAAATTGATTATGATTACAGAATGCTCCTTTTGTTTCATCTTTGCCATATATATAATATATACTGTATATGCATGTGCCTATAGTGACCACATGACAACCAGTGAAATGTGAACATTTCCATTTAGGCAAAATGGACAGTTCAAGAGCCTGTACAAGGCAAATTACAATATTGCTTTTTTATTTGTTTTTGTTTTGTCTTTTTAGGGTGGGGGTGGGGGGAGGCATTCTGCCTTAAAGTGGTATTAAACTGATAACCAAAAATTTAACATATAGCAGCTTATCATGCTTTAGATGTTGTGGCTGCATTATCATATTTTACATATATATATATGTATATATATATATATATATATATATATATATATATATATATATATATATACATATTTTAAGCAGTTACAGCAAAAGTTGTTCTTTTAGGGCACACATGTTTAACACAAGGCCCATGAGCCGAATCTGGCCCTCCAGTCCTTGCCAAGTGGCCCTCGCACACAGTTTTGCAGCTGGAATATGGTGGAACTCCATTCCACCACCTCCATCTCTGACCTTTAGCTCCTGCTCCCTGCTGTCACTTGCAAACACAGTGGCTCCCGGAACTAACAGATCCCTGCACACACTGACAGCAGGGACAGATCTTCAGAATCTGAGAGAGAGAGAGAGAGAGCAATCTCTTTGCAAGGAGAGGCAGAGCCGCCTACACAGGGAGGTACTAGAGCCAGGTAGGAGAGAGAGATGCAAGGAAGCTTTGGGGAGAGTTGGGTCTGGGATACACTTTGTACATAACACACTCCTGAACCCTGCCTGTAGCACACTCCCATACCTCCCAACATTTTGAGATGGAAATGAGGGACACCTCCTAGCAAATGTATGAAGGCATAGGACAGGCCCCTGTCACACCCCCTTAAAAGAGAATTAACCAAAAAACAAAAGGTTAATTAAATCCACAAGGGCTTTTTTTTTTTACCACTACTATTCTTTTATATTGGCTTTTAAAATTTGCAAATGCAGCAATTTAGAATTGAGATGAAAGGTTTAGCACTGGGAAACACCTTTTGAACGATAAAAAGTGCATTTTATATACAACTATATAGATCAGACCAAAATGAGGGACGAAAGAGGGGGAAAGAGGGACAGAGGGACATTGCTCCAAATCAGGTAGTCCCTCGAAATCAGGGACAGTTGGGAGCTATACACTCCTGAACCCTGCCCACAGCACACTCCTTAACTCCACGCGTAGCACACTCCTTAACTCTAAACGTAGCACACTCCTTAACTCTACACATAGCACACTCCTTAACTATACGCGTAGCACACTCCTTAACTCTACACCTAGCACACTCCTTAATGCTACATGTAGCACACTCCTGAGCTCTGCACCCTATATGTAGCGCACTGAAATACAACTGGCCCTTTGAGGACAATCATATTGCTTATGTGGCTCCTTGATGAAATTGATTTTGACACGCCTGATTTAGGGGATTAACATTTTACCCAAATAAAACAAATGCTGATCATTGTAAATGGTTTGTCTTAAGCATCTAACTGGTCCAGGACAACTTGTTCTGTTGAAAAACAACAAATTTACTTACCAGATCATCGGGTGAAAATAATGGAAAGAAAACAAATGCAGCCATCATATCCAAGAATTGGTAAGCTGCAATATAATACATGTTTGCTTTTGGATTTGATACTGCTTTAAAGCAAACTGAGTAGCAGGAAGATAAGTAGACAGTATATGTTTATGGAAGTCTGCTTTAAATTGAAACTGTTGATTTGCATATCTTAGGTATGCGCAGGTTCACCTAAAAATATCAATTCTGCCACAAAGGTGGAGTTTTTTAAAATATTTTGGACCAGATATTTCATTCTATTATGTGAGCTTACAGCGTTCTCTTCCTATATCGAGCATTGCTACACAGTGTCTTTGATAAACAACTGCACAGGAGCTCTCTTGTATCCACATGTCCATGTGTGTGAATGGAATGCTGTGCAGGTCAATCCTATTGGCTGGCTCTGTTTTTCCAGATGTTCAGTTCCAGCATAAATGTACTGCAAGTGGTTCAAAGTATACACAGTACACTCTTCTAAGACACTGACTGAGCTCCTGGGAGGAAACTCTGGGGAAAATGGCTAAGACGTTTTATGTTGTGGTCATAGTCTTATGTCTGGGATTTATCCATCAAAAGGCCTATGGGGTTTACATGCAGAAGTTGTCAGATAAGAAGCTCTGCGCCGATGATGAATGCATTTGTAAGTTTGCCAAAAATGCAAATCTTTATTTTCATTTTTATCTCTTCTAATGTATTTATTTTGTTAATTTTAAGTCTACTAAGTTACAGAATTATTTTTGTTTTAATACTAATTTTTGGGGTTCTTAACAAGTGTTATTGTAACCGCGAGGTAGTTCTCAGAGGTACTCAGGGGAATTGTTTGGTAGATTAAATCACGTGCAAGTTTGAAGTTTAGTAAATACTAAATATTATACAAAACAAACTGGATTTGCTAAGCATTAATTAATGCTGTATCAAACTTTCCTATGATCTATTGAATTTATAACACTACCAATTTACTATACAATGTAGAAAGCTTCAGCAATGGAAACTGAGGTTTCAGGAGTTCAAGACGTTATGGGTTAATTTATGCTGTTGGAACTGTGCTTTTAATTAGGCCAAACATGATTAGTAATAAAACAAACATTTCGGTTTTTATTCTTAAAAATTACTGTTTTTTTAATTTATTTTTTTATCGCGTTTCAAAAAAAGTCTTAGCAAGTGATCACACAGGACACCAACCTGTAGCTGAGTTATCACTGTCTTTAACTAGTCTTTAAATTATGTATATGGTAGACATTCTACAAGTGATCACCTCTAATTTTTCATTTTCCCATTCTTCTCCTCCTTTTTACTTTTTAAAATGATGAAGATAGTCAATGTGGTTCAACCAGGGTCACTATATATGCGTATGGGATTGTGTATGTGTGCATTTATGGTCCCTGTGTAACATGAAAGTTTGATACAGATCCTTATATCCAGGGCTTTTTTTCTCAGAGAATAGGTTCAGGAACTCCCCTTTTCAAGTCACCCCTTGTCTTCACCCCTATCCACCTCTGAGCTCCGCCCCTTGGTTCCATCCCCTACCCACCTTCCAGCACGGACCTTTTTAGAGAATACAGAACCAAGTATCATTTTGTGGTGCTAAGTAATCTGTATAGATTTTATTAATAAGCATTAAGATATACACCCTTCTTTCAACAATAGACCCCCGCAACAAAATGACCCTCCAGTAACAAAAGATCCACCCCAGCAACAATAGACCCCTGTCAGCAACAACAGATCTCCCAGAAACCAGCATCAATAGACCCTCCAGCAGCCAGCAACAATAAACCCCTCTCTCATCAGTAGATCCCTCCCAGCAACAATTGCCCCCCAGCAACGATAGATCCCCCATCAGCCAGCATCAATGGACCCTCCAGTAGCCAACAACAGTAGACCCTTCCCATCAACAATAGATCTCCCAGCCTCCAGCACACCCCAGCACCCTTTGCCAGTACATACATTTAGTGCAGGAGGTGCCGGAACTGCATTCCCCCACTTCCCGCTGAAAAAAAGTCCTGCTTATATCTGTATAGGTGATAAATGACCATATTCAGGTCTGTTATCTTGATATATACAGTATATGTATATATATATATATATATATATATATATATATATATATATATATACATATATACTGTATATGTAGCGGTACCCCCGTAAGTGCTACTGGTTGAGGATGATTAAATGTAGTAAAAGCACAGTCACTGCATATTTCCTTGCAGCAGCAGGATAAATGATCATGCAGAGGCTGCCAGCACACATACAGCAGTGGTTCCATACACACTGAACCAATTACCAGGGGATGGAGATGTATTTTAAGTCTTTATGCTAAAGAAATGTGTAGGGGTATAGGGCATGGGATACTCAGATCAATTCTAGCTCCATTAAAAGCAGGCACTAACTTCGCTGTTCTACAAATAGTGTTTCCGATCTCTGAGACTGGAAGGAATGGCCAGATCAGGGGCACTGTGAAATGAACACCCCATACAGCTACACTGGCTCTTATATCCTTAAAGAGGAACTGCAGTCTGCTCACATAATTTGTAACACAAACATCTTTGCCATTCTGGAGCTTCCCTTCAACCACTTTTCATATTATTTTATATATACTGTGATTCTGTACATGAAAAATATTCTGCAGAAATCTCCCTCCACTGAGTCTGGCTGCAATCATTTTAACTCTGGGTAGCTGAAGCTGCTGCCTGTTCACTTTTTGGATTTACACAGACACACAGAGGCACACCTCCAGCTCTGCAGCTCTCATTGGCCCTCTTATGACTCATCCCCCCTCCCTTCCTGGCAAACTCTCACGAGAGTGAGAGAGAGCTGTGCATGATGTCATACGCCTAGGCTCTTTTCCAGACAACAATCAGGAAGTGGGCTGTATAAGGTATTTACTGGCAGAAAAAAATGTTTTACTATTCAAAGTTAAAACAACAAGGGCAGAAGATTTAATAGACTGAGTGCAAAATTATACAAATCAGGCTGGGCTGATTACCACCCAATGAAAACTAAATTTCACTACCATGTAGCAACCTACCTAGAAGGGTGATATACTATATATATAGATAGATATCTATCTATCTATATATCTATCTATATATAGATAGATATATCTATATATATAAAGATATATATATATATAATCTCACAAAAGTGAGTACACCCCTCACATTTTTGTAAATATTTTATTATATCTTTTCATGTGACAACACTAAAGAAATGACACTTTGCTACAATGTAAAGTAGTGAGTGTAGAGTTTGTATAACAGTGCTGTCCCCTCAAAATAACTCAACACACAGCCATTAATGTCTAAACCGCTGGCAACAAAAATGAGTACACCCCTAAGTGAAACCCCCAAATTGGGCCCAAAGTGTCAATATTTTGTGTGGCCACCATTATTTTCCAGCACTGTCTTAACCCTCTTTGGCATGGAGTTTACTAGAGCTTCACAGGTTGCCACTGGAGTCCTCTTCAACTCCTCCATGATGACATCACAGAGCTGGTGGATGTTAGAGACCTTGCGCTCCTCCACCTCCTGTTTGAGGATGCCCCACAGATGCTCAATAGGGTTTAGGTCTGGAGACATGCTTGTACAGTTCATCACCTTTACCCTCCTCTTCTTTAGAAAGGCAGCGGTCATCTTGGAGGTGTGTTTGGGGTCGTTATCATGTTGGAATACTGCCCAGCGGCCCAGTCTCCGAAGGGAGGGGATCATGCTCTGCTTCAATATGTCACAGTACATGTTGGCATTCATGGTTCCCTCAATGAACTGTAGCTCCCCAGTGCCGGCAGCACTCATGCAGCCCCAGACCATGACACTCCCACCACCATACTTGACTGTAGGCAAGACACACTTCTATTTGTACTCCTCACCTGATTGCCGCCACACATGCTTGACACCATCTGAACCAAATAAGTTTATCTTGGTCTCCTCAGACCACAGGACATGGTTCCAGTAATCCATCTCCTTAGTCGGCTTCCTTCTGGGACAAAAGCCATGCAGACCAATTTGATGCAGTGTGCGGCGTATGGTCTGAGCACTGGCAGGCTGCCCCCCACCCTTCAACCTCTGCAGCAATGCTGGCAGCACTCATACGTTTATTTCCCAAAGACAACCTCTGGATATGACTCTGAGCACGTGCACTCAACTGCTTTGGTCAACCATGGTGAGGCCTGTTCTGAGTGGAACCTGTCCTGTTAAACCGCTGTATGGTCTTGGCCACCATTCTGCAGCTCGGTTTCAGGTTCTTGGCAAACGTCTTATAGCCTAGGCCATCTTTATGTAGAGCAACAATTCTTTTTTTCAGATCCTCAGAGAGTTCTTTGCCATGAGGTGCCATGTTAAACTTCCAGTGAGTATGACCAGTATGAGAAAGTGAGAGCGATAACACCAAATTTAACACACCTGCTTCCCCACTCACACCTAAGACCTTGTAACACTAACAAGTCACATGACACTGGGGAGGGAAATGGCTAATTGGGCTCAATTTGGACATTTTTACTTAGGGGTATACTCGCTTTTGTTGCCAGCGGTTTAGACATTAATGACTGTGTGTTGAGTCATTTTGAGGTGACAGCAAATTTACACTTTTATACAATCTGTACACTCACTACTTTACATTGTAGCAAAGTGTCATTTCTTCAGTGTTGTCACATGAAAAGATATAATAAAATATTTACAAAAATGTGAGGGGTGTACTCACTTTTGTGAGATACTGTATATATATTCCATATTCAAGATTGCCAGTGACAGCTAGAGAATTTAGAAGTTCATGAAGCAACAAATATCTAAAGTGTGATAATGATGAAATATTATGCCCCTCTTCTCTATACTAGTAAAAAAAATATGTGAGCAGGGGTGCACCAGTCTTGTTGGGAATGACCACATTCTCTTTCTTTGGAGTTGAGGAATTTTAGTTTTGGATAGGGCAGAAAGGCATCAAATCCACTGTTGGGATTTTATTGCATCCCAGCTAGGGTTATTTGCCTTCCTTATTTGTCATAGTAATTAATTGTCACTGAAACAGAAAATTATGAGATATCTAAAATTTTGGATTTTTCACCAGAACAAGATGGGAGGGGAAGTCTTCCAATGGGGACACTACTACTGGTGACTGTTTAAGATATGAATTCCTCTCACTTTGTAGAGTTTGCCTGTAAACAGTCAGGGGTTTAAACCCTTTCCTATCCTAGCTAAAACTAAACTAAATACAGTTATTTTTAGCTCTACATTTGCTTGCTCTAGCCAGCTTGTTACAGTCAGATCTAGGATTGTCGACCCTGGTTGAATTGTGCCTGTAAGCCTAACCACCATATGATGTCTTTAGGTTGCTTTAGGTTTTTGAACACCAGGAGATGCCCTATCTGGTAAGGAAATGCTCTACTGGTGGGGTTGGATATTTTTCACTAGTTGTGCTATTTGCTATTGCCCCTGAGATAAGACTCAACACAATTTGTCCTGCTGTCCTCTCTCCAACTCAGCCTGTGATTGGACAAAGAAAGAATATAACAGACTGAGGTCATGAATAAACGTGTTTCTTGTCTAAACATTTTCATGCAGCACACCACATTCACTCTTAGTCCTGCCCTTCCCACTCCTAAGTAGGGATGGGCGAACGGTTCAGCCTGAGCATAAGTTCGGGACGAACTTTTGTTGTTCGGACGTTCGCCCCCCCGAACCAACCACAATTCATTGTGGCGTTGAACAGTGCATTGCAAACCCTGATTGGCTGAAGCAGTGAAATCTTCAGCCAATCAGGGCACAGAGCACTGTCAGAGTCATGATTGGACACTGTCATCATGACTTTATCCAATCATGGCTCATTCCCGCCCCACAGTATAAAAGTATTCTTTCAATGGTAGCCATTTTCAGTGTGATTTTGGTGTGGAGAGAGATAGAACAGGTCTCTGTTCAGTGCTATTAGTTAGTGTGCTATACTGTGCTATTTTGCTTCAATTGTCAGTGTAGAATATTAGTTTAGTGTCAGTCTAGGTATAGTGTGAGTGTAGTGAGGAGGACCATCATTCAGCTTTTCATAGTGTGCAGCTAGCATAGGGACAGCTCAGATAGTTTCAGTGTAGTGTAGTGAGACCATGTCAGTAATCTTGACATTAGTATATAGATAGAGTAGGGACAGTTCAGATAGCTTCAGTGTAGTGACGGTTGAACACCGTCTATTTGATTACGTTACTGCCAGTTTAATGTCATATCGTATTGCGTGCGTTACTGCCAGTTTAACACCATATAGTTTTGCATGCGTTACTGGCAGTTTAACACCATATTGTATTGCGTGAATTACTGCCAGTTTAACGCCATATAGTTTTGCGTGCATTACTGCCAGTTTAACGCCATATAGTTTTGCATGTGTTACTGCCTGTTTAATGTCATATAGTTTTGCGTGCGTTACTGCCAGTTTAACGCCATATTGTTTTGCGTGCGTTACTGCCAGTTTAACACCATATACTTTTGCGTACGTTACTGCCTGTTTAATGTCATATTGTTTTGCGTGTGTTACTGCCAGTTTAATGCCCTATAGTTCTGTGTGCGTTACTACAAGTTTAACGCCATATAGTTTTGTGCGTTACTGCCAGTTTAACGCCATTTACTTCTGTGTGTGTTAGTGCCAGTTTAACGCCATATAGTTCCACCTCTCTACCATCACGTAGAAGGGAATGTTCTGGCATTGTTGGGCAAGGCAGTCAGCCGTAAAATCCACCTTACTGCTGACACATGGTCCAGCAAGCATGGGCAGGGACGATATATATTTCGTTCACAGCACACTGGGTAACGCTGCTTGCAACTCAAAAGGATGCAGGACAGGGCTCAGTGCTGCAGCTTGTTGTGCCCCCAGGTCTCCATACAGCTGGTGGTGATGATGCCAGACCTGTGAGCTCTACCCCTTCCTCCTCCTCCGTCACCTCTATGCCCTCCTCTGCAGAATTGTCCTGTGAACATCAGGTACCCCCTAAGCGTTCAAAGGGCTTTTCCCAGAGTCAGGCTAAAAGGTGCATGCAGTGCTTCAGCTGGTGTGTTTAGGGGACAGGAACCACACCGGAGCAGAGATTCTTGCAGCTCTGCAGGGACAGGCCCAGAGGTGGTTCACACCACGCCAGCTGGAGCCAGGAATGGGTGTGTCCGATAATGGCTCAAACCTCCTGTCCGCCCTTAGACAGGGAAAGTTGACACATGCGCCATGCCTGGCACATATCTCCAATTTGGTGGTGCAGCGTTTCCTAAGTACGTACCCAGGGTTGCAAGATGTGCTAAAGCAGGCCAGAAGAGTCTGTAGCCATTTCAGGCAGTCATACATAGCCAGTGCTCGGTTGGCTGAAATTCAGCGGGAATTCCACCTGCCCGTAAACCGCCTGATTTGTGACATGCCCACCAGGTGGAACTCAACTTTGGAAATGCTGCAGCGGCTATACATGCAGCAGAGGGCCGTCAACGAGTACTTGTGTCAGTACGGCATGACGACAGGCTGAGGCCACCTCGGCTTTTTGTCCCCACACCAATGGCTGATCATTAAGGATGCATGCACTGTATTGTCACCATTTGAGGAGGCCACAAGGATGGTGAGCAGTGACAGTGCATGCATCAGTGACACAATCCCTGTTGTGTTCCTGCTGGAGCAGACTCTGCGTGGCATTATGGATAGGTCACTGGATGCAGAGCAGCAGGAGGAAGAGGAGGACTTCCTTTCCTATCAAGGCCCACTTTATGCAGACACCATCATTCCTATGTCATAGAGCACACAGAAGGAGAGAGGGGAGGAGAAGGAGGATTCTGGCACTTTCATAGGCTTTCAAGAAGAGGAAAACATGGGTCAATCTGTAAGCGATGGCTTTCCAACCCCAGGACCCTTGGGAGTAGTACGTGGCTGGGAGGAGGAAGTTCCAGATGCTGTCATCCTGAGTGACCCCGAGGAGTCTGCTTCTCAAGCCTCTGCAAATTTGAGGCGCATGGGCAACCTCATGCTTCAAAGCCTGCGAAAGGACCCAAGAATACGTGGCATAAAGGAGAAGGATGATTACTGGTTGGCAACCCTCCTTGACCACCATTATAAGGAGAAGGTCTCTGAACTCCTCCCATCCGCACAGAGAGTGCAGAGGATAAAATCTCTTGAGGACACATTAAAGAGGATTTTATTGAACATTTTTTCTGACTCTAGTAGGTTACAGTGTGGTGGAAAACGTCGTTTTGAGTCTTCCGTTGGTCAAGAAAGGAGCGTTAGAGAAGGCATCCACCTAAGTGAGGCATTTCGGAATTTTTTTAGTCCTCGCCGCCCAGGGCTGTCAGCTTCCACATCCCATCGGCAGTGTCTGTATCACATCGTGGACGATTACCTTGGGGCCAAAACAGAGACAGAGAGCTTTCCAGCTGACGATCCACTGGCTTACTGGGTCATGAGAATAGACCACTGGCCAGAACTTGCCCAGTATGCTATTGAGTTGTTGGGCTGCCCTGCATCCAGTGTGCTTTCAGAATGGGCATTCAGTGCTGCAGGAGGTTCTGTTACTGATCATAGAACGCGTCTGTCCACAGACTGTGTGGACCACTTGACTTTTATAAAAATGAATCAGTCCTGGATTACCAGCTATGAAGCCCCTGATGCTGATGTCACTGATTAAGACTTTTTGGGCTGTGGAATCTCTGCAGGACTTCGAGGCTGCCTAGCTTTGAGGGCGTTCAATCATTTCATCTGGAAGAATGTTTTTGGTATAGGTTCCATGGGCGCAATTAACACCCAAAGACCAGTTTTTCTGCACCTGTCTGACAGGTGCATATCATTGCAATTTTTTACAGCAAGGCAAATTCTTGCTTTCATCAAGAGTACTTCTATTACGGTGGGAAGGCACCACCGACAGCCAAAGACCAATTTTTCTGCTTGCATCAAGAGTACCTCTATAGGGTTATGGTGGGAAGGCACCACCGACACCCAAAGACCAATTTTTCTGCACCTGTTTGACAGGTGCATATCATTGCAATTTTTTACAGCAAGGCAAATTCTTGCTTTCACCAAGATTATTTCTATAGAGTTATGGTGGGAAGGCGCCACCGACACCCAAAGACCAATTTTAACGCACCCGTTACTTCTATCCAAAGTCAAAGTGACACCAGAATGTATCCAAAAAATCTCTAATCTTGTTCCCAGTGCACTACATTGTGGCCTCATCATACACACTGGCTCCCCAGCTGTTGCTGAGCAAGATAAAGGCAGCTTGCAGGAAAAATTTCATTTTTTTTTGGCTTTATAAATTCAATTGTTGCTGCAGCAGATTGTAGACATAGTACAAATCTGCCACTTTACAGTTAGACTAAGGGGACCCCCCCGGCACTATATTGGAAGGAATTTTTCATTCTTACGCCCCGTACACACGGTTGGACATTGATCGGACAATCCGACAACAAAATCCTAGGATGTTGGCTCAAACTTGTTTTGCGTACACACGGTCGCACAAAGTTGTCGGAATTTCCGATCGCCAAGAACGCGGTGACGTCAACCACATACTAGACGAGACGAGACTAGAAAAGGCCAGTTCAGAACCAAGCGCGGCACCCTTTGGGCTCCTTTTGCTAATCTCGTGTTAGTAAAAGTTTGGTGAGAGACGATTCGCGCTTTTTCAGACTCGTGGCTTTCAGATCGTTTTCTGTGGTTCAGTTTGTGCTTGTGGGTTTGTATCTGCTCTTCAGTGCGTGCAAGCAAGCTACTCGTGACTCAGTCATTGTGTTCTTGTTCGTTCGTTACTGTTTTTCAGGTCGCTCTTCACAGGCCTTGCTGTTCTTCAGTGCGTTCTTTTACTTCGTTCTGAGCAGCTGACCGTTTTCTAGCCATGTTGCGTATACGTACTCCTCGTAGAGTTCGTGCTGTGTGGGGGCTTGGTGTTGGGGTCCTGACCTTGACACAAGTCCAGTCCATGAACAGGGTGGGGAGGAGTTCATGGACCAAGAATTGGTTGCTTCAGCGTGACCAGTTCTGTCACATGCCTTTGCTCCGTGAGATCCGTGAGAATAATCCTGATGATTTCAGGAACTTTCTCAGGATGACGGACCCCGTATTTCACCATTTGTTGGCTTTGCTGACCCCCTATATCAGCAGGCAGGATACCTGCATGAGGCAAGCCATCACTCCGGAGCAGAGGCTCGTCGCTACCCTGCGGTACTTGGCGACAGGGAGAAGCCTCCAGGACTTGAAGTTCTCGACTGGCATCTCTGCCCAGGCTCTGGGGATCATTATCCCGGAGACCTGTTCTGCCATCATCCAGGTCCTGCAGAAGGAGTATATTAAGGTAAGATTTTTATCCTTTAATATCACATTTTATTGTATATAATGTTTGCTAATGTAATGTATTTCTTTCCTCATTCCCTAATTACCATGATTGGAATATGCTGTGAATGTCCCCTTTGTCCTCATGCATGCTTTTTTTTTTTTTTTGTCTTTCATACATATTTGCCTTCACTTACCTCCCCAGCATGGTCTCCTGCCCTATATATTCACCTCATGTAGTCACTTAACAATGTATTTTATCAGCTCCATAGTAGTGCTTTACCCCAAACACCCCCTAAAATGTTTTGAAATGTGATTTGTGTTTTAAATTCAGGCAATTGATGGGAAACACGTCCACATCGTCCCACCACCCAACTCGGGGTCGTACTATTATAATTACAAGGGGTTCAATAGTATTGTGATGTTGGCGGTGGTGTCGGCTAATTACGAGTTCCTGTATGTGGACGTGGGGAAGAATGGCCAGATGTCCGATGGTGGAGTCATTGCCCAGATGGAGTTTTACAGGCGTCTCCAGAATGGCAGCTTGGACTTGCCACCTCCAGAAGAGAATGTGGAAGGACTCCTATTTGTCTTTGTTGCGGATGAAGCATTTGCGCAGGGGGACCATCTTATGCGGCCATTCTCGATGAGGACCCTCACCCCGGACCAGAGGGTTTTTAATTACCGGATGGCCAGAGCCAGAAGAGTGGTGGAGAACACATTTGGAATCATGGCCAGCCGGTTCCGCCTATTTCTTACACCCATCCATATGGCGGAGTATAAACTGAATCATATAATCCTGGCATGCTGTGTTCTACATAACTTTTTATGGCAACATTCTGCCAACTATGCTGGCTCAGTTGGGCCTGAGGCCGGAATTATAAATGAAACAACCCTGACCGCGCTTGAAAGTGGCCGTCCTGGCTTGCCCTCCCAGAGTGCCCGTGATGTCCGGCTAAGATACCTTGAGTTCTTTGCAGGTAGGGGGGCCATCAATATGCCAGACAATTTGTGAAACCTTGATCAAATAAAAAAAAATTAAGCAAATCTTTGGTGACATTTACTGCTTGTGTTTGTTTTAGCTGACCCTGACCGAAATGTGGTGAGTCCTGAAAATGGCGTGATTGTGTAACCTTATACAAAACACTGTTGGGTGTTATTTACTAAAGCCAAATACACTTTGCACTAGAAGTGCACTTGAAAATGCACTGAAACTGCACTTGTAGTGCAAAGTGGATTTGCCTTTAGGAAATAACACCCATTGTCACAGAAAGCAGCAATTACATCACCACAAAAGTGTTGTAGCGTTGAGACAATAATCCACAAATTCTTGATTAACAATCTTTTTAATACCTGCACAATCACATGTGCATTTAGAAAAGGTTTTTAAAACAAACCAACATGTTTGTTGTATAACAATTTTTGGGGTGGCATTATCAAAAATAGAAATGTCCATTTAAGATAAAACAGGCATGTTTCAAAACAACAAGAAAGACACAAATCTTGAACTTACAAAGTTCACATATGGTAAAACTTGAAGGCAATATCACACATGAGTATTTAGGAACTGTGTTTGATATTGCGTTCAGATGGGGTGAAGTCACCCCAGGAAAAGCCAAATTTTGAAGATGCACACCAATTTACGAATGTCAACATGTGCTAGCTGCCATCATGGGGGATCAAGGGACGTGTTTTGGGGGCGCAACCCCTTCCTCTCAGCTACTTTATTATTGAGGAAGGGGTTGCACCCCCAAAACGCGTCCATTGATCTCCCGTGATGGCAGATAGCACATGTTGACACACTGTGTGCATCCTCAAAATTTGGCTTTTCTAAAAATCGCCTAAGCATTTTTAACATTGTAGCAAACAAAAAACAAAGGGATTTGGAGGGGTTTTAAACTCCGCCCAAAACATCAATGATGTTATTATTTTTTTGAATAACATCATTGATGTTTTTCTTGATGTTTTCCAAAGCTAAATTACACCCCGTGATCTCCCCAATCAGGATCTGTGCACTTTCCGAGGTGAAATGCCCTGGATCCACAACATCACGATCACCTAAAAAGAGAGAAACCCCCAAAAAAACAGGTATTATTAATATGCCGGCATCCATCTCTTACCTGAGTCTGTGGTCGCAGACACTCACCTGTTGTGTTGCCAATTTCCACCACGTCTTCTTCCTCCTCCTGCTCTTCTTGGGTTGGGGGTATTTCCCCTTCTTCCCGAGGTGGGGGGGTCTGTGGTCTCCTCGGATGAGGGGTGTCCTCCGAGTCTTTTCTCCCCTATGTAAAACAAAAATGGTATAATTATCACACAGATATTTGATGGCCGAAATATAAAGATGAAACATTGCTTGGAAGTGGTGTACAACTGTCTATTTTTGCAGAGTTCCAAGATGTAGAATTTTTATTGTCCGTTGTCAAGCTTCAAGACTTTACCTGTTTTTGTACAAGCTTCACAGATGGAGACCCCCCTATAGTATACACTGGAGCACCTGTGTGGGCCCCCTAATAAAAAGGGTGTTCTGGTGTCCCACACTAATGCTCCAGCGTCCAGATGTGAAAACAGCTGCTGAGTGTCCTCTCCTTACACAGAATCTAGTTTGCATTTCATTCTAGTAACAACAACCCCATCTACACAACCAAATATTTTTCATACAAGTAGGCCCTAAAAAATGTGGGCAAATGCATATGGCCTAAACAATGGTGTTTTATAGGCCGAAAGAAAAATGTTTGATACGAAAGAATAATGTGCCCATGAACATGAAAGTTGCCATTTTAAACTGGACAACACTTAAGAAAAGCACATGGAGCAGCACAAACGTAATAAAGACAAAAAGAATAGGAACACAGCACAACTACTTACTTTTTTGCAGCACTCTCTGGATCTTTCTGTACTGCTCGGGCTCTCTTAATTTCAGGTCCGACCACCGCTTCCTGAGCTGATCTTTCGATCAACGTACCCAGAAATTCCGGTGCAGACTTTTGACCACTTTTGCCATGATCTTGGCCTTTCTGATATTGGGGTTGGGCTAAGGTCCATACTTATCATCATAGTCAGCCTTCTTCAGGATGTCGACCATCTCCAACATCTCACCAAATGACATATTTGAGGCCTTAAATCGTCTCCTTCTGGATCGGGACGTTTCCGGATCCGGGCTTTCCTCCTCCTCCTCCTCGTTGCTATAATTAGCATGCACCTGCTCTGACTCCGCCATGTGCTCTTCACCCACTGCACCGAATGAAAAGGGGCGGGGAATAGACTAGAAAGAACGTCAGGGGCGGGCGGAGTTACACGCATGCGCAGTGTGTATAAAGCGTAACACGTGTGCGTAGTACGTACGATCTGTGGGCGGAGGAAGGAGTATCGGAGGCGCCGATCGTGATAACGAAGGTAAGAGCCAAACTTGGGCCTATACTGCTTCTAGAATGAGGCCTATATTGTAACTAGATTAGGAGAGTTTTGCCTGACATTAGGGTTTGTCTTGTGTTGTGTCTTGCAGTGAAAGTGGATATCTTGAAAGATACCGACTTTATGGCAATCTTCATAGATATATTCAGGGAGTTGCCTTGTCTTTGGGAGATAAACCACCCACATTATAAGAACCAAACAAAGAGGAAGGCAGCACTGGATCAATTGCTGGAATTTGTGAAGATGGTGATCCCCACGGCAGACATGACCTATTTGAAGATCCTAATTGGTGACCTGAGGAGCACTTATCTAAGGGAGCACAAGAAGGTCCAGGATTCCCAGAGATCCGGAGCAGCAGATGACATCTATGTCCCCAGGATGTGGTACTATGAAAGGCTGCATTTTCTAGCAAGCCAGACTGAACCCAGGTCATCACTCTCCAGTCTTCCTTCCGCCCCAGCTGAGGCTTCTGACGCCCAACCTAGGCCTTCCAGGCAGCAACATGTGGAGGAGCCCAGCTTGAGCCAGGTATAGCATTCCTCTAAATATTTCAGGTTGTCCAATCAATGATGTTAACTAGATGTTAGTTTGGAGTACTAATTTATGATTGGGATTGATGATGCAGAAACTAAACCCATGTCCCTTTTTCATACACAGGGAAGTCTCAGCCAGGAGGTGGCCGGCCGGAGCAGGCTGCCTGATATCCAGGTCCCTCCCAGCCACCTGCAAAGAGAAAGTGGCAGGAAGAGGAGTACCCTGGAGGAGGCTGCCATAGGCCTCTTTTGGAAGGCTACAGAGGCCCTGACAGCCCCCCACACTGTGGAGGAGGACTTTGCTGGCATAATTGCTTGCAAAATGCAGCGGATGGAGGAGGGCCACAACTACCACAGCCTGGGGACACAGATGTCATCTGCTGCTTTCCGCATCTCAGGGACTTCTGGACCAGACTGCACTCCCTTAGATATGGACTCCTCAGGCCACCAATTTTGATGTTAAATAATTGATGTCTGCCCTGGGGGTCCAAGGCTTCGCCAATTTCTGCTGTTTATCCAGCATTGCCTCCCTCTTTGTTTGGTTCTGAGCCCTTAATAAAGGATATTTTGTTTCAATTATACTCGCCTATGTGTGTTTTCCTTCAAAAAGGACAGTTTGTTTGTCAGGATTCAGGTACATTTCTAAAGTACAATGTGAAATTAACAAGAGACACCAACACTGGTGTTGTGGTAACTTGACACACAAAACACGCAAAAAAATATTCTGGAATAAAACTAAAAATAACATAAAACAAAGATCAGCCTTAAAAAAATACAAACCTAAAAAAAATTTGAAACAATTATGCGTTAAGAGAAAAAAAAATAAAACAACCCAAAAATGATTTTGTCAGATGTGACAAATCAAAATATATTGAGGGAATCCCGATAAATAATAAAGAAAGAAGTTTGTGAGAAGTCTGTGTGAATCTGAGCAGCAAAACTACTTCATTCTTCTCACATTATAAAGAAGAAGAGAGTGCGCTGTATTAAACCATTTTTAACATTGCACCGTGACGAAAGTGTTGTATCCATTGCAAACGCTAATTTTACCAGACCGAGCGGTTCCGTCTCGGAATTTCTTCTGAGCATGCGTGGCACTTTGTGCATCGGAACAGCCCACACACGGTCGGAATTGACGCGATCGGATTTTGTTGTCGGAAAATTTTATAGCCTGCTCTCAAACTTTGTGTGTCGGAAAATCCGATGGAAAATGTCCGATGGAGCCCACACACGGTCGGAATTTCCGACAACACGCTCCGATCGGACATTTTCCATCAGAAAATCCGACCTTGTGTACGGGGCATTAGGCTTTCACTTTAAAAATCAAAAAATCACTGCTTTAAAAATCACGTTTTTAACAAACTTTTTTTTTATGTCCCCCTGGGCAGGACCCGGACCCCTATAACCATTGTATGCCTAATTACTTGCATTTAACCTCCCTGGCGGTATGATTATTTCGGATTTTAGGTGCTGAAAGCGGTACAATTATTTTGCATGGAAATTTGGCGTTTTATATTGTAGGTCTGTAAATCTTAACAATAACACACTTAAATCTGTCCAAACCAGAGTCTAGTAGATATCCCGGGTATGATAAAGTTTGAAACACAAAAACATAAATTATAATATAATAAATAAAAATAAATAATTAAAAAAAATTAAAAAAAATAGTAATAAAATAAATTTCCCCACAATTCACTATCGCTCAATTCTGCAAGTGTTCTAATTTACTATCGCTGTTTTCTAGCTGGTCTAAAGCCACTTTTGACGTAAAGGGACACTTTTTGGTTGCTATGGACAATCTCCAGTTTCCAGGCAGAAAGAACAGTGTATATCATGTAAAACTGCATGCAGGGCATGGGCCAGAGCACTGGGGACAAAAGGGATGTGAAATCATTTCATACAGTACTGTAATCTGTAAGATTACAGTACTGTATGTGTTATGACTTTGACAGTTTTTTGAATTTGCCGCCAGGCTCCGCCCCCGTGCGTCGCGCCGCTCGCAGGGAACGGAGCCTGGCACGGAGAGGCTTCGGAGGAGGACGGAGCCCTTGGACACTGCGGGGGGCATCGCAGGATCCCGGGGACAAGGTAAGTAACGCCGCCCCAGGATCCTGCAATGCGATCCCGAGTGTGGCTCGGGGTTACCGCTAATGGTACTGAATTTTAACCCCGAGCCACACTCGGGAAAACCGCCAGGGAGGCTACGCCTTCAAAATGGGCATGTTCGGGTCCCATTGACTTTAATGGGGTTCTTTATTCGGGTCCGAACGTTCGCGGTGTTCGGAAGTTCTGGTCTGAACCGAACAGGGGTCCATTCGGCCCAGCCCTACTCCCAAGCTTAATGCCGCTGTACAGTGGATTACAAGAGGCTAATTTCAAGTCAAATTTGGCTGGTTTATGGAGCACTGGGAAACATATTGTCACTATTCAAGTTTACATTGGTTTATGATATTAGGAAAATTTACTTTGTACTTAGAGATTTCTATAAACATAAGAAGCATCAGGATCAGGAATACCAATTGAAAGAAAAGCTATTGGCCTGTGTAACGTGATGCTGTCTCTACTGGAACATGCTGAGTATTCTGTCCTGATCATTCCTCAGATGCTATATCATTTGGTAGAGCTGAAGATGATTACAATGCCCCAGACTGCAGATTTGTCAACCTTAAGAAAGGAGAGCTGGTCTACATCTACACCAAGTTAGTGAAAGAAAATGATGACGCAGGTGAATTCTGGTCTGGAAGTGTAAGTTATATTATATTATAGTATATTATATTATCATTGATTGACAATGTTGTGTTATTTTAGACTTCCTTGGTACAAGTTTTCAAATACAGCAATGTTCATTTATCTGCAAGTATAATTTTAGACGTAATTGCTGTAAATTATTTTCCCAGGATTAGCCACTTTGTTTCTGAAGTGTTGAACATATTACAAAAACCCTTTAAAAACTTGCATTATTCTACAGTATGTTCCTGTGCTAATTTGAATCTATTATATATTAATTACATAACTCCCAAACTTTTTGAGATGGGAACGAGGGACACCAATTAACAAACGTATGTAGGCATAGAACACACCCCCCTGCCATGCCCCCTCAAGGAGAATTATACAAAAAGTGCTCTTTTTACCCCTACTATTCCTTCATACTGGCTTTTGACATTTTATAAATGCAGCAATTTAGAAATTGGATGAAAGGTTTAGAACTGGGAAAAAAGCTTTGAAAGATAAAAATGTGTATTTTCTATAAAACTATATAGATCAGACCAAAATAAGGGATAAATGAGGAGGAAAGAGGGATAGAGGGACTTTGTTCCAAATCAGGGACAGTCCCTCAAAATCATGGACAGTTATGTTAAATGTAACGCTTAGAACCCTGCATCTGAAGCTAGGTCACTACATGGACTTGGTTTAAAATGCATGGTTGCCAATCAGCTTCTAAATTCAGTTCAATTAAGCTTTGACAAAAACCCTGGAAGCTGACTGGTTTCGATGCAGAGCTGCACCAGATTTTGCACTCTCCAGTTTTAGTAAATCAACCCAAATGGCTTTCCTAAGTCCTGTCTCTGCAATGAAAGTGAAACTAAACTGAGCAAGCAGGAGAGAGCAGGGATGTCTAGCTAGGGACTGTACTGACCAGAGACAAATCAGGAAGTGGTGGGGGAAGGAGATGGGGGATGAAGGATGGAGGGCATACAGAGGAACACACTCTCTACTGGTATCAGTAGAAGCCACTATATTAATAACATAATTAAATACATTGCAATGTAACAAAAAACTATATGGGACCAAAACAACCATCCTGGCACAGACCCCTGTTATTAATGTAGGTTCTCATGTCCAAACCCCGCAACTGGCCTGGATTTATCAAGATTTCCCTACATTTAAAGAGAATCCTGGAGTCCTGCGGATCCAGGACATATCTCACCACAGCAGTAAATGGATGGCTGGTGGGGCAAGCTGTAACAGTCCACCATAGAAGTGAATCAGTGCCTGCTGGTCAAGTTGTCAACCACAGAAGTAAATGGGTGGCTGCCGGGCCCAAATGTACATGGATTCTTGCACTTGTACGCCCAACCACTGATGTTGGACCTTTTTCGCTTGTTCTAGCCTAGCAGCATACATATTTTGCAGTTATTCTTTTATTTTGGTTCCTGCAGCAAACAAGCAGTACAGTCACAAGTAAAGCACAATTGAAGGTTCAGTGTGTAAAGACCCTGCAAGTCATCCATGCCTTTAGGCTATAAATATTATTATTCTGAATATGTTTCTGTTCAGACCTTCACAACTCAGTTTGATTAAGTTGTGATTTCATATTCCGGTTGGTATTGAAGTTATCTCACTGTTTGGGTGTCTGAACTGATGCAGCAGCTGAAGTTCCTCTAATGAGAGTCTATAATGCATGAAACATGCACATTAGAAGAAAAACTTCTGCAGTACACGATTAATGATCTTGAAGGCGGAGGTGTGATTTACCGCTTATTGGTGCCACATGTGGTCCATCTGCTCGACTAGCAACACAATTTTTGAGATCTGTTTGACTATTCATGTGTAAGAATGCTGCGAAAAACAAGTGGCTGTAGAGTGGATGTGACAGCTGTGTGGTTCTGTACTGGTATGAGCCTGTGCAAACTAGAGGTGCCTTGTTCTAACTCTCTATCTCACTGACAGGTTTATAGTGACCAGTACAGAGATCAGCAGGGACTTGTTGGATATTTTCCCAGCAGTCTTGTCACCGAGCTCACTGTCTACAAGGATGAACTTCAAGAATTACCCACCACAGTAAGTACGAAAGATACAATATATATGAGAACTGCATTAAAGACATTTTGGCAAAAAGATTCTATTTTGTTAACATTTGCAGAATGCAGGAAATGTATTGTTTAAAATAAACCTGTACAATTTTATTGGCAGGCAAAGTGACACAAATGGTATACAGCAGGTACCATGTCCTGCTCCCTGCTCTTTTAATTTCATATTGGATAGAGAAAGGGAAGGTTATAACCCCTATCAGGTTCAACTTTTTGTAATATGTTATTCTGTATCCCATTGACGAGATTTCCCTTCACTTCCTGTCCCAAAGCTAAAACAGGAAGGGAGAGGAAATCTCTCCAAAGTGATCAAAACCTTGGTTGTCATCAGGGTCACCAGAACCAGTGTCCCCATTGCAAGATTTCCAATGGCAGTGTCCTCTGTTCCTCCCTTCACATTACCCCTTCACAGCATTGTCCCCTGTCCTTCCCTTCACACAACCCCCCCCTCCACAATGGTGTCCTTTGTCCCCCTTCACATTACCCCCCTACAGTGGTGTCCTCTGCCCTCCCTTCACATTCCCCCCCTCACAGCGGTGTCCTCTGCCCTCCCTTCATGTTACCCCCCCAGAGAGGTGTCCTTTGTCCGCCTCTGCACATTACTCCCCCCACAGCAGTGTCCTCTGTCCCCCCTTCACAATACACCCCCAACAGCGGTGTCCTCTGTCCCCCCTTTCCATTACCCCCCACAGTGATGTCCTCTGCCCCCCTTGACATTACCCCCCCCCACAGCAGTGTCCTCTGTACCCCTCCTTCACATCGATGCTATCACAGTGATCTCCTCTGCCCCATTACTCTTCTTCTTACACAGAGGAGAGCTGGAGGACGTACTGTTCTGAGCTGCGAGCAGGAGCCCTAAGCATGGGCTGCTGTTAGGGGTGCAACGGATCAAAAAACTCACGGTTCCGATCGTTCCTCGGATCAGGAGTCACGGATCAGATCATTTTCGGATCAAAAAAAAAATTGAATTTACAAAAACCTGTGAAAATTCCACCACCATATAGTCCCCACTGTAATATCCACAATCTCCCCACTGCAATATCCACAATCTCCGTCCCCACTATAATATCCACGTCATCTCCCCCACTGTAATATCCACGTCATCTCCCCCACTGTAATGGACATCTCCCCCACTGTAATATCCACATCTTCCCCACTGTAATATCCACATCTCCCACATATCCCCCACTAATATCCACATCTCCCCCACTAATGTTCACATCTCCCCCACTAATATCCACATCTCCCCACATCTCCCCCACTAATATCCACATCTCCCCACATCTCCCCCACTAATATCCACATCTCCCCACATCTCCCCACATCTCCCCACATCTCCCCTACGATTCTGTGCTTGCTTGCAGTTGAGGCGGGTGATGATGACGTCAGCACGCCGCTCACCTAGGTCGCAGCCGGGTATACCAAGATAGCCGCCGCTCCGGAGCTAGGCCGAAGCCGCGGCCTTTCCTAAGGGCGAGGCAGAGAAGCGCTCCGCGGATCGCGGGTGTGCCAATCCGAACAGGTTGAACCATTCGTGATCCGAACAGGTTGAACCGTACGGATCACGGATCGGTGATGATCCATTGCACCCCTAGCTGCTGTCGTTCTCAGCAGAGAAGAGCGGCAGGCATATAAAATTCTGAATGGCGGGCGGGAGTGGGAGAGGCTTTTCTTCTTAACAAGCTGATGAATGGTTGCTAGGACCACCCTGTGTCCTAGCAACCAATCACTTGCTGGTAAATTTGGAAAGTTAACTACTGCAGCTCCAGCCCCCGCCCCCGCCCACTGCTTAGAACTGTATAGCCTGCCGCTCTTCTCTGCTGAGAATGACAGCGGCCGAAGCTTGGGGGAAAAGCCAGCTGCTAAATGGCAGAACCACGGTGGTCCGGATAGGACAGCAATTAGGTCCGGATCCAGACCACGGTCCACCATTTAGCGATCCCTGTTCTAGAGGAATCCTGGCTGAGAAAGGCTGTTTTAAATAGTAAACTGTTGCTGTGTATGATTCACCAGACTAAATATCAGCAAAAAGGACCATTATTTGAGCATTTTTATTTACACATGTGAAAGTGAAGCAACATTTGGCAGCATTACTTACTCATGTACATTCTAGACAGAAGGATCATTAAATCCTTGTATAATAACTTTTCATGTTTTCCTCCACTCTTCCCCAAGGAATTTTGTTCTTATCTACCTGCATGCTGCAACCTGTACAGTGGCAGTACATAAATCCCAATATTTTCTACATATTTTAGCTAATTTATTGCACTTTGACATCTTTTACACTTACCTATTACGCACACAGTTTAACAGTTTAAGTGAAAAAAAGTTTTACTTTGTAACTTTAAGTTTTGTGTTTAATGGATTTCATCATAACTGTTCATCCTGACCCTTTTTGCTCTACTCGGCTGCATCTGGTGATTGCATATCAGTGGAATGTTGTCCATACAGACGTCAATTTTTTTTGTCTGATCATTTAATTAATTGATTGTTGAAACTGATTGTTCAATTTATATCAAAGAAAGACTTTTCTAGATCAATATCATTGCCCATAATTGCAAAAGTGAATCTAAAGCTCTTGTAGCTGGCTAAAGGATCATTTTGTGCTTCAATTAATTGGTTTGAGTGACCATAAATGACACATTAATGTTTCCTTTGAACCGAATTCATCAAAATGGTGCTTGGACAATCTGTTGAGTGATTTTTTAATAAAGAAAACTTAAAGTGTAACTAACCCAAAATGCTTTATTTGATTTTGGATTAGAGTAGTCAGAGGCCCAGCCAGGTTGTTATTGCTTTCAGTGTCCACTTAGGGAGGTTTACCCTCTCTATTTGTCTGGGTGACCATTGTCATTTGGATTAAAAGTGAGAGAAGATTGCAGCCACTAAAGATTGGTAAGTTGCAGTATATTCAAATTTTTCTTTCCTGGTGCCAACAAGGTAGCATACCTTTGATAGAACTCAGCCTCTAACCACTCCTTCAGAACCAGTAAATAGCATGAAAGAAAAAAGTTACCACCCCCCAGTATTCTCCTTTTTTCCTCATACCTCATGCACCAGTGAATATAAGCAGCAATATCCCTTCCTTGGCCTCAGAGCAATATTCTTTTGTGTTCAGACCCTCCCAGATGCAATCCCACGTCTCGGGCTGCTAAATGTGCTAAATAGTCTGGGAGCCCTTCTTTTTTGATTTTGGGGCATTGTGGTGTTTTCTCACTAGGAACAAAATCTACCTAAAGTGTCTGGGAGGTTTCAAGTATAGCGTGGTCAGCTTCCTGGTTACTTTGTCATTTTTTTTTTTTGTTTTTTTTTTTACACAGGTTGGTTGGGCTCCGTTCCTGTCACCTGTCCTCTGTCATAGGCAAAGCTGCTCCGTAGGGTGCACATGGTGCTTCTGGTCAACTGAGGGGAAGGGGGGGGGGGATGATGACATTAGACCACTCTATGGGCTATTTATGTGCTGTAGCACCCAGAAGTCATGGTTGCCAACTTTGATGAGAGAATTTTGCTCTTATGCACTGGTTAACACAAAGAGGCACCTCTGGAGGGATTTGTCTGTGCTTTAGTCAGGCAGAGGAATATCTCTATGCTGCAGTCTCCCACCGTGGGCCTCAGCTGAGCTGTCTTCATAACCATAAGCTGACCTCCCTGTACTCGGAAGCCATGAGTAGGTCACCACAATTACAAGACCCTCACTTGCATAATAGGTAAGGGAGCTACGGTCAGGTAAGTTGGACTGAGATAAAAAGAATATATCTGACAGGCTCCTTTTTCTGCTTTCAGGCTTGCCTGGTCACTCTATAAGAGATCTAAGAGATTATCAAGCGATATGCTCACCCAATTGATGACAATCCCTCCTCAGTGTCTCCCAGGCATCAATCTAGGGCGAGATGACACTCGTCCTATTCACCAGAGCATCCCCACCATCCAGGAAAAGGGCTTGCTGGATCAGAGGATCAACTCCCATGCCAAACAAATTAGGCAGTAGGAGCTGTCAGTCTGAGATGCCAGTGGATAAAGGAGAAGACTGCCTGCAGCGGCATTCCCGAGCAGGACTTCTGCAGACTGCCTGGAGTGTCCCACAGGAGAACCGGAGACATCCTCACGCTTTTCTTTTACTAACCCTATATTTTTGGGGCTGTCACCCAGTGGGGCATATTAGACAGGAGGGAGAGGATGTAGAGCAATGAGGGTTCTGCTTTGCCCTAGTGCAGTCCTATTTTGCGGCAGCAAAGCAGATGATTTTTTTGAAAGAAAGATGTTCCAAAAAAGACAAAGAACGATGTCCCTTTTCATTCAGAAGTGACAGTTCTATTTTCCATTTATGGAAGAGTTAAAAGTATTGTCTGCACAAGGGTGGAAAAGACAGAAAGAGATATTTACACCACTGGTGGTGGATGAGGCGGTAATAAAATTAACTAAGAATGTCACCCTCCCAATGGAAGATTCAGCCACTTTCAAGGACATCCTGGAGAGGAGGATAGATCTGGACCTCAGGAATGTTTACCTGTTGGCAGGAGCAGTATGTTAACCTGCGGTTGCGTTAACCTCTGTGGCAAATGCGATCAAGGTGTGGACCCAAAACATTGAGACTGCTATCAATGAGAGGATATTATCCCTGCCGTACGGGAACTATAGATGTTTGCAGACTTTATAGACAAGGCAGCCATGGACATCATCAGTTGTTCGGCAAGAGCTATACTCCTTTTCGTGATGGCGAAGAAAGCCCTCTGGTTGAAAACATGGGCTACGGATGTATCATCGAGACAAAGTTGGTGTAAGGTTCCCTTTGATGGGAAGTCCTTCTTTGAAAATAAACTGAGACAGCAATCTCAGGAGTGACAGGGGGGGAAGTAGGGGATCCTTACCCAGGGCTGGAAGCTTAGACATACAAGGTCCTGTCAGACCACGTTTCACACATCAAGGTTGAGAGATCCAAGAACTTTTTGAGAGGTTAGGGTCACTAAGAAAGACTGGAGAGACACCCAGTCAGCTTTCTTAAAATCACAGTTCCATAAGACCTTGAGTGTTCCACAGAATCCTCAAAGTAAACAGTCAGAGTGTCCAGGCTCTTGTGGTAAGAGCCAGGTTGTCCCACTTCCTAGGAGTCTGTGAAGACAAGTTGTTGTTGTCTACAATGACACACAGCCAGTTAGTATGTCCACTGCCTGTCAATTTCCTTATGCTCACAAAAATACCAGCTTCACCTAGGAAGGTGTAATTACTGGTTCAGTACATTCTTACATTACTAGGCTAAAATGCTGTTGTGCCGGTTCCTTGGGAAGATTCACCAGGTTTTATTCAACTCATTTTCTAGTCCAAAAAAGGAATGACAGTTGGTGACTAGTCATAGATTTTAAGAAGCTAATTCAGTATATTTTCTTGGAAGATTCTATATGGAGTCCCTGCAGATATTAGGTCAAGCAGTATAGCTAGGAGACTTGAAACTTTCAGTAGACATGCAGAATGCCTACCTGCATATTCCTATTCTGCCATTCTTTCAAAGATATCTCAAATTTACAGTAGGCCAGCTCTACCCACAATTCTGCTGCATTTTGTTCGACCTCTGCACGTACCTGAGGACCTCCGCCAAGATCTTGGTAGTGGCCCTAGCACTACCACCACTACCTGGACAATTTTGTTCTCTTGTCCCGCAGCAGGAAATAACTGCTCAGTCACAGGGAGATTTAAAAAAAGACATTCGTTTGGGTAGAAAATCAACTACAAGAAAAACCAGCAAGTAGTATACTCGGGAGCTCTCTTCAAGACTTCTATTGCACTGCTTCCACTGAAGATGGAGTCCTTCTGGAAGAGAATTAGCAGAAGCGGCAGCTTCCCCTCTCTTCTCGGCTTCACGAGGTCTGAGCGCATTGGGAACAGTGTCAGGGCATATCCTGCTGGTCTCTTGGGCACAGCACCTAAGGCAATTCCAGAAATATTTCCTTGCCTAATGCAAGAGACATCACTTGAGGCAGTGAATCACTGTGTCACCCTACAGGTGGAAGAGCCTGTGGTGGGGGCTGAAGAAGGATTTGCCAATGACTTTATGTTCCTTGAGGCCATCAAGCTGGTCCACAATTACGAAGAATGGCAGTGAGAGGAGCTGAGGGGGCTCATTGCAAGGGCATCCGTATTCAAGGAACGTGGAGGTTTTGTGTGGAAGGAATGGTCTCCAAAGTTCTGAAGATGCAGGCAGCCCGTTTGGCACTTAGGGCCATCAAGTTGATCCACAATTACAAAGAATGCCAGTGAAAGGGGCTGAGGGGGCCCATTGCAAGGGCATCTGTATTCAAGGAAGGTGGAGGTTCTGTGTGAAAGGAATGGTCTCCAAAGTTCTGGAGATACAGGCAGCCCCTTTGGCCCTTACAACCCTTGCTGCCAGAGTCGAAAGGAAGTCAGTCCTACTGTAGAGGAATACAGCACTTCAAATGTGGGGTGTTTCCCAAATAGATCTATTTTCTTCCTTGAGCAATCAAAAACTGCTAAGGTTCCTGACTCGATTGCCACACTCCAAGGCAGGAGGGGTGGATTTTCTTTCCTAACTGTGGAATTTTGTCCTGGCATACGCCTTCCCTCTGCAAGCCCTCATAATGAGGTTTCTGGCTTTGACTGTCGAGAGAGGAAGTCTTGAGGATAGCCATCTAACCATACTGGCCATGCAGACCCTGGTTTTCCCCACACTTCATCTCAGCACTCAAGTCCCAATTTCTCTTCCTGTCCTTCAAGATCTGCTGACACAGGGGAGGCTGGGTTATCTGAATCCACCCAGACATAGCCTTCTGGCATGGCTGTTGAGAGGGGGAGACTAGAGGTCTAATAATGTTCCTCACAAGGAATGTTCCTACCTTGCTAAAGCCCAAAAAGCCCTCCACTAGTAACATCTATTCGAAGATCTTACCTCTCCATCTGTTTCACATCTGCTTGACTTTCTACAGTCCAGACTAGACCTGGGTATGAGCCTGTACAGGTGGCGGCCATCTCATCTATAACTAAGGGAAAGTGGGTGGAAGATTTTCTAGTAGTATATTTCCTCAGAGCCGTGCTCAAATCCATCCCCCAAGGAAGAGAACCTTTCCACGTTGGGATCTGTCTACTACTGGACTTTCTCCCAAAAGGACCTTTGTTCCCACAGAGCAGTGTTCGCTATGGGATGTAATGCAATTTTGTTCATGTGTCAGTGACCTCCGGGAGGAGGGTGTCAGAGCTTCAGGCCCTTGGATCTTCAAAAAGCTGTGTTAACTTCTGCCCGGACAGGGTGAAGCTTCATCAGCAGTTTGTTCCAAAGGTGGTCACCTACCAGAATCTTGGCGCTTGCCTAAATATCCCAGAGTCACGGGTGGGTGCCCTACATGAACTTGATGTTTCCTCAACATTGAAGGACCTCTCAGCTACAGCTTCTTTTGGGCTTTGCAAAAGCTATTTGTCATACCAAGTGGCAAAAACAGGGGGGAAATACTATTTTCAGAACCTTAACTGGATGGATTGTGAAGCTTATCCATAGGGCATGCCGGGCTGTAGTGTAGATCTGCCATCAGTGGTGACGGCACATTTGACAGGGTCTGTTGCAGGTTCCTGGGTGGCTTATTCCAGGTTTTCCATGGAGAAAATTTGCAGGACCACCTCTTGATCGATGCATCGTACCATTCTGAAGCATTTTAAAGTGGATCCAGGGATCTTGTCTATAATGAATTTCGTGAAGAAATTTATCAGAGCCTCTGTTTCCTCCTTACAATAAAACATTTCTGTTTTGGCATCTTCACACCCTGTCAGCTAGTTATTTACCACAGGTTGACGACAGGGAAATTACCGTAATTTTCCTATCCTGGCACCAATCCATGGCAGGATACAAACCCACCCTTGGTATGTCGTTTATTACAGAGAATACAGGGGGCATTAACCATCTTTCTTTTATGCTATTCACTGGTCCTGAGGTGGTTAAAAGTGGAGTTCTGTCACAGGTATTCTGCCATGGATTGGCGTCAGGAAAGGAAAATTATGGTAAGCAATTGATACAATTTTCAGTTTTTAGGTTTTGATACACTAAGGGGGAAACTCCCTTTAGATTTTCTTTGTAGAGGTTATTTTCTAACTTCCAGGGACAGGAAGTGAAGGGAAATCTCCCCAACTGGAAACAGACAGCAAAAAACTGTTAAAGGTTTAAAATCTTTCCTGCTCTACACTGTCTAAGAAGGCATTCCCACACTTGCTTCTGCCTGTTTCTACAGGGCATGAAGTAAAGATAAATTTTCCCAACGAGTTGCAGATGGCACACAAAAGAAGATATAGGGGTTTTTATCAATTATCTAAAGCATAGGTGTCAAACACAAAGCCTGAGGGACGAATCCGGCCCCGCCAGGCCATTTAATGTGGCCCTTGCACCCAGGGCTTTTTTTCAGCCAGAGTGTGGTGGAACAGAGTTCTGCCACCTCTTGCTCCTGCTCACCACTGTCACTTGTAAACACAGAAGTCTGTGTTTATAAGGAAAAATCAAAAGAAGACTGCGCTAAAATTAGAACACATATTAAACAATATATATAATTATGTGAATATTACAAAATTCAATCAATCAAATAATCGAAAATAAATGTGCTTAAGTATAAACCATATAGTGGGAATATATGGAAAATGTGGTGAACCAGATATGACACAAAATTGCAATGTTGGAATTGTATGTGTCAAATAGCAAAAGTATATCCAAAGGTGTGGTAGAAATGTTCAAAGGAAATAAATCCTTGGAGCCAGAGCAGATGGAATAGGTGGTCAAACGGTTAAACACTCAACACCCAGTGAGAAATCATTCACCTTAATAGATATACGCTTACCAGAGGTAAGCTAGATAACAGCTTATCAATGGATATCCACACAGGGGACACAACTCCTTGGATCTCCTCACAAGGAAGGGGTAGGCAGGAACTTTCTCACAGCGAACCTCAGACAGCATGCCAGGGGAACCAGTTTCTCAGTGCTGGGCTGAGGAATGTGTCCTCTCCTCTCCTCTTTTGTGTTTATAAGGACAGCTTTCCTCTTAGGGACTCTCACAGATCCCTGCCTGCCCTGCACTCTTGGCATTGACAAGAGGGATATAGATGCAGGTGAAGTGTGGGATGGGACTTCACATAGTAAGCTGCACTGTGATCCCCATCTGTGCCTGAGTGCACAGATGCCGACCAATAATCTCCCTGCTAAAAGTGAGAGAAAGCCGACACTGCCTACACTAGAGGTACTAGAGCTGGCCCGGGTAGCTGCAAGGGAGGGAATGAAAAGATGTGGGGTGTAGAGGAAGATGTGTGCAGAGGTGGGGGATGAGGGAAAGTGGTGCGGAGATCAGAGCCGAGGAGGGGGGCAGTGAAATGTGGACAGCCTGTGAAAGAGAGCTAAACTCTGAACACTGTGCAAAGCACACCCCTAAACCTTGCACTCTGTATGTACTGCACTTCTCAACCCTGCACTTTGTACCTGTGCACCCCTGAACTCTGCACTCTGTATGTAGCGCACTCTGGAACTATGCACTCTGTATGTAGTGCACCCCTGAAACTGCACTCTGTAGGTAGCATACCCTTGAACTCTGCTCATAACACACTCCTGGTATTTATTGTCCCTCCCACTGCCAGTGAAATATGGCCACATCCACTGTTCCATCGGGTCAGCAGGAGGCATGGTTAAGGTTCAGCACCTATTCTCTGAGAAAAAAAAGCCCTGGTTACCTTTATATAGTCTTACAGATGCAACTGACCCTTTGAGGGCAACCATAACACTGATGGGGCCCCTGATAAAATTGGGTTTGCCACCGCTGATTTACAGTGTTCAAAATAAAAATAAAAATAAATGTTTGCTCTAGATATACAGTACATTCACTTTCCAGTGCAGCCTATAGCTTTGATATTTGATTTGATGTTGTAAAGTCAGTTGTAAAGTGATTAAAATATGATGAAGAACAAACTGATATTTCTAGAATTATTTAAAATATCAAAATGATCAGTTTATTAAATGATTCAGTTGATATAAAGTATATGTGGCCATCATAACCCTACACAGCCCCATCTGGAGTCTACCGCAGTATCAAGCCTTTTTTGTTGTCATAGAACCCAGGCCTTGGAATTCTCTCACTTTCAAATTTCTAGGAGTCTTGGAGCTGCTTCTACCCTGCCTTGAAGCGACTGATAGGCGGCTGCCTGGACAGCACATTTCCCAGATCTCTGCCCAGCTAGTTTTTGCTATCTTGTCAAAAGAGGAAAAATACTTTCATAGAGCCCTTTCATTGTCATCTATGATCTCAATGGAGAAGTCCATTGTTAAAATATCGTTATTATGGTATTAATATCAATATATATAATAATTCATATTGATGAGAAAAGTTCCAAGAAAGTCTGTTCAGTTCTTGTGCAAAAACTCACAAAATTGATTTAGTAATAAAATAGCAAAATATTACAAGAACAATATCAAAATGTAGAATATAAAAATATCAATAATGTATTATATTCTTAAAATGAAGATTGAATCAGATGTGTGTGTGTGTGTGTGTGTGTGTGTGTGTGTGTGTGTGTGTGTGTGTAGCTGTACCAGCCTTCTTGTGATGTCTCATGGAACAATGTGTGAAACCATTTAACTTATACAATATACGTTTCCTTTACCATAAGATCAAATACTATATATATATATATATATATATATATATATATATATATATATATATATATATATATATATATATATATATAATGCTCATTAAAAACCTAATGTTCTTATTTATATCCTAATCAAGAAATATTGTAATATAAAAACTCATAATCTTAACTAAAACATAAACTTATGCATCTTAAGAAATGGGAAACCTTCCTTCTCCATGTGATGGGGGGAGGTAAGAACCCAGCTCAAGATAATATTTTATTATGACAGCTCAAGATTCCTAATTACTAACACGTTTGGTTCTCCATAGGAATGATTATGAAGCTATATGTATACTTTTACAAGTATAGGAGTCTATATAATTTCACTTTTTCCATAACTAAAAGATATAAATATATATATTATATTCAACTCAATTATTCTGTAAATATCTAATCCATTCATTCATTAGTTAATATTTGTTCATTTATGAATATTAGATACTGGAATAAAGAAACTTTCTAACATCCACATAAAACAGACTGAACAATTATAAGTGGCTTCCAGCAGGTTCAGTCACTTTTACTGGCTCCCAGCCCCCCTCCCTCTCCCCCATTACAGCTTTGCTTCTCTTCTCCTAAATTGTAAAACATATATTTTCTTGGGTTTACAGAAGTTGGATGACACCACTGATTAGTGTAGAACAATGTTAGCTTTTGCTGCAGCTGCTGCAGGTTAAGGGATTGCCTGGGATGATTCCTAAGTTTTTGGTTACTTTTGAGTGGACAGTGCTATGCTAATATGCCCTGGCATTTAGTTTTATTAGTCAGTAAAGAGGTCCAACCTAATCTGTTTCAGCTGCATACCTTTCCAAATATATAGAAGCAGGGCTTTGCTGGGAACGGATGCTGCCTTAAGCAGCCATTATTGCTTTGCCACCCCACTACCTCCCTTGTCAGCTTCTAGGAAATTAGGGGCCTGGCCATATATCAACATTGGTTGCTAGGATGCAGGCCATGCACTGGGGATGGAGTGGCTGGCCTCAATGCTCCCCCCTCCCCCCACCATGCCTCCATGGGTGCCTCAGTTGGCTTCATAGGTGTCACAGCCTTGCGTTAAATTTTCCAGCCTTAATAAGGCACTGACAGTGGGACATATATTATAGCTTTACAGTGTGAATAGCGTAATCTAGAGGGGGCCACCCATTCTCCCTATGATGCAAGCATGTGAGAAATACAGACTTACAAAAGTCAGCCGAGGACTTGTTCATAGGTCAAATGCAATAATCTCTTTTCTCTTCTCTTCCAGGCTGTTGATTTTTACTGCGATTAAAATGAAGAGGTAGTGTGAGAAAACGAGTGACATGTTTCTGGGGAATTCTCTGCAAATATGTTTAAAGATTCTATTGCATGCATTTAGAGGAGAACTAACTTACCTTTCCTTCATGTTTCACTTGGATTTATATTTTATACTGTTAACAACTATCACGTGGAGAGTATGGATATCCATCAGGCTACTACTGATCAAGATCCGATAAGGTTAGTCAGCTCAGAAAATATTTAGTTCTAGGCAAATCAATCTTTATGAAGGAGGATCCACCCCTGACCACTCTGATACATGGTAAAGGAAACATGCACCAGAGAAATACAAAGACTGAGTCTTCCTTCTGAAAATGCTAGTTGCCTGGCTGCAGTACATCCCAAAGTTCTGACCTGAACCAGGTATAGTGGGTATAGAAAAGAATCAATTTAAAATAATCATATTTTGTTGCTTTGCAGCCTGAAATTAAGACAGACACAGTGTTTGAGTTTTTGTTTTATCCAGCTGTATTTACTAGTGCAACTTATAACATCCAAGTGAAAGATATAATACCAACATGTCAGAAAACAAAAACAAAAGATGAATCACTGAGATGGAAAAAGGATCACCCCTTTATGTCAGTATTTTGTTGAACCACCTTTTGCTTTAATTACAGCCTTTAGTCTGTTGGAATATGCCTCTACTAACTTTTGCACATCTAGACGTTGCAATATTTGCCCGCTCCTCTTTGCAGAACTGTTCAAGTTCAGTTACATTTGATGGTGACCATTTGTGGACTGCAGTCATTCCACAGATTTTCAATGGGGTTTAGGTCTGGGCTCTGATTAGGCCATGCAAGGACATTCACCTTTTTCTCCTTCAACCACTGTGGTCATTTTTTTCTGTGTGCTTTGGGTCACTGTCATGTTGGAATGTAAACCTTCTTCCCATTGACAACTTTCTGGCAGGGAGCAGCAGGTTTTCCTCAAGAATTTAAAGGTATTTTGCCCTAGCCATTTTTCTTCTATCCTGACAAGTGCTCCAGTGCCAGTTGTAGAGAAACCCCCACCATAACAGGATATTACCACCTCCATGCTTTACTGCAGGAATGGTGTTATTTGGATGGATTTCCACCAGACATATGGTTTGGTGTTTAGGCCAAATAATTTAATTTTAGTCTCATATGACCACCTTAAATGCACCTTGAAGATTCCGAGGCCAAATGGAAAAAGGTATTATGGTCAGATGAAACTAAAATTAAATTATTCATGCTTCATGCTTCTTCTTCTTCTTCTAAAAAAAAAAAAAATAGGGGGGGGGGGGGGACGCACAATTGGTCAAATCTGTGCACCTGCCTGTCAAATCACAAAGATGGAAGCACTTGTACACAGTTAGTGTCTGATAGGATAAGCCATGCCCATATAGATAATGCAAATGGGCCAGCTTCTCTGTGCCTACTGCAGTGTTTATCAATGTCATTTGAAGAGATGGGGAGCCCCATTCTGCTGTAACACATCTTTGATGGCAGCCTGCATATTTATCTCACCATGAGTTTTCTTTAGTGGAATCACACATCTCTATCCATATTTTTTCTTTTCAATAAATCAATATGTTCTGAAAATGCAGAGACTGGAAATTCAGCAATGGCAGGGTTCTAATGTTTCGAAAAGTATTTGGAAGCTGGTGTAAGCCCTTGGGTTCTTCTTGGTAAAATCTGTACATGCTCCAACTTTATACCACAGTACTATAGACAGCCAGCAGTGGTGCCTACATTTTAGTTCCACTGGCCTCAATGTTTTGGTCATGGACAATGTGAGCAGCTATGATTTACAGTATATGCCAGGCCTCTGGGTTTCAGTCACCCTGGTGGGTGGGGTGTAGATATCATCTGTGTCGCTTTTTCTCAGATCCAATGGTCCCAGCCCCTTCACCTCATTTCTCTGTACAGACCAGATGTGGCAGCAAGGTTCATATGGAGTATAGTGCCCTTGGAAACAAATGCAGACACCTTTTAATTGTACTCAGTAAATGTTTTCCAGTAACAGTTGTTTAAGTTTATTGTTCTTTTTTGATATCTCCTTTAATCTGCTTTATATACATGACTTTTTATATTCCTATCATTTCTGTATGCATGTTAAAAATAAATATTGCACATAAAAATGTATTTTAATATTAATTGTGCTACCTGTTTATTTACCAGACAACTTCAACAGCTCATCATAGAACACAATGAGCCTAGTGAACAGGTACTTCAGCGTTTAACTGTTCTATTGACTAATTACAGATCTTTTCATGGAAAAGTGAAAGAAACACAAGAGAACAGTTTTTATACCAGGAGTATACACTCCTATTATAGGATCTCTATTTACAAAAGGAAAATCAACCTAATTGACCTAATTCACTAACTAGTGTCAAAAACAGCTTCAAAGCTAACTATTGTTTAAAAATGTGTTGCCCATAGCAGAAGACCAACATTATCTAAAGCCAGTTTTGGATAGAAGAGGAATGGTAAGAACCACCCACCGATCCACCTAACCACTCTCAGCACTGGACATTTTCTCCTTAACGGCTGTGACAGTGCAAGGCCCTGCCACTGTGGAAATGTAGCAGAAAATGACACAGGATTCACAATAAGGCTTAATGCGAAGTTCCAGACTATCATTTCTAAGCAAAAAAAGCTGTGTTTTTCTCCGGATTTTGTAGTCCTGGATTGGGACCTGGAGCTTGAAGGTTCCAAAGTGTCTTGGGTGGGACGGAACCTTCAACCCTGTGTCTGGATTTTACTGGATACCTGCAGCCTGTGTGAGTACACAGGTGTGCAGGGTCATTATAAACCAACCCTTATGATAGCTCAGAGCTCCTAGTTTGGAGACAGTTCCCATATTGGAGACAGGAGGTGTCACCCAGGGGTCACAGGTGCCCCCATCCAGGAGTCAAGAGAAAGGATGTCTCACACAGGGGTCAGAGAAGCCCCAGCCAAGAGTTTGGAGAGAGGAGATCTCACACAGGTGTCAGAGAAGCCCCAGCCAAGAGTCTGGAGACAGGAGGTTTCACACAGGGGTCAGAGGAGCTCCAGTCAGGAATCTGGAGACAGGAGGCCTCAACTAGAGGTTGGAGATGCCCCAGCCAGCAGCCAGGAGACCAGAGGTCTCGTCCCAGGAGTCAGGTGAGTTCCTATCAGGGTGTCAGGAGAACCCCTATCCAGAAGCCAGGAGTGGGCCATGCAGCAGGGCACTGAGACTAAAGGCTAAGTGAGTCAAGTGAACCAAGAGAACTGGGCAACACAGTCAGAGGGACTGGTAAGGAGAGCAATGGTGCTGCTGACAAGCAAGCCAGGTGGCTTGGCACTTTCAGTTTACTTTTTTATGTTGATAGTGGAAACCCCTGCATGTGCGGAGCTTCCCCTTTTGGTTGGAGCTCCGCTTTAAGTCTGTTTGACAAATACCTGTTGAATGTGCCAGAAATCTTGTGAGCTGAATACTTCCCACGCTCCTTGTCTGTGCTGATTCTTATCAGTTATATTGTTCCCTGAAAACAATAGAACCATGCCCCTCTATGGTATGGACAATAGGAGAGGGCAGGGTTCCATAGTACTATCTTGTTTCTGTTGTCCTGATACAGAAGGGTGAGTGAGTCTTGTCCTCTTAAGACTGGTGGTGTGTTATTGACAGAATTGCAACCTGTGATCTAGCCTTTCAGCCGTCCCTCTTGGTATAAATAATATAGGTATTAAATATATGTATACATATAGCTACACACCACTATTATCCTTAACCTGATGACTTTGCAAACATATTTACAAATGCAAATCATCTTTCATACTAAGTAACTGGATAGAGCAGCTAGGCATGTAATATCCCGGAGCCACAACAAATCTTATTGTGAAATAGCTATCCGCTTATTCATCTTACATGTTTCCCTGCTATTAATTCAGCGTATGGGACGTGAAATGAATTGGAGAAGTAAAATGAATTGGAGAGCGCACCAATATGTGACAATAACATTTATTCATGTTTGGGTTGTCATAAAGTCTACTTCAATTTTTTATTCTGCCTACAGCAAATGATGGGAAAATCAAGGAAAAAGAAACACTAAAACTATTCCACATAAGAAAACATTGCCAGCAGTATGGAGTGTTCTGTTGGGAGCATTCCCTGTGGGCCTGAAATCTTACACTGGAATTATATTAATTTCTGCAGCTTTTTATTTAGAAAAGGAGAATTCACCAGGGACAGCAATCAGCCATTTAATTGAATATTTAACAGGTAGGTTATGCAAAGTAATTAAAACTTGCATGTAAAGTGTTAATCATAGGCTGGCTGGGTGGGATAGGAGACTTTTTTTAGATACTTATTTGCATATATTTCAAATATGCCCGATCGTTTTGAGATTTAAATATGGTAAAGGGGATATCAGATCTTTCCCAATGCTAGGGAATTTTTATTAGGTTACCGCAATTACTACAATACAGCTAATACCCTTTCGTATCATGTTCCTCTAGCAGATATAAAAAAATAAAAATAAAAATGAATGCAGTTATGGATGCAATAAAAATTAAAATGTGTATTTTTAAATGCAGTTAGTGTACCTAAATGTCTTGATTTTGCTTCTCCTAACGAAGAACTCTACATTTTTCAATTTTCTTAAATTTTTAAGTGTTCTGTCTTCCAGGGGAGGAAGTACATTTAATACTTTGTCCCATCTTCCTATGTGCTTTAAAAGCCCAGCAATGAGGTCAGACAGAGTGCCCCACCTCCCCCCCCATGGCCACCCAACAACGTGGTTAGCAAGGCGATGGCTGTTGTATAACCAGTACTAATCTCAGCTCCAAGTAAGAGAAAAGAGTCAGCAAGAGGAATATATAGGGAGGGGGCACATGCCAGCCTCCTCTCCCTTTGAATTGCTCTTGATGCCATTTGTCTCAGGAAAGTGCTTGAAGCCGAGACAAACGCCAGTTATCAAGCAGCCATCTTCTTGCTAGTTGTATTGTCAGATGGCTGTGAGGGAAAGGGGGTCATCCTCTCTAACCTCATAGCTATATACAGTATACTGTATATACAATACTGTGCAAAAGACTTTGGCAGATGTTAAAAAATGCTGTAAATTAAAAATGCTTGCAGAAATAGAAGTATTAATAGTTTATTTTTATCAATGAACAAAATGGAAAGTAAATGAACAGTCGAGAAATCCAAATCAAATCAATTTTTGGTGTGATCACCCTTCAAAACAGCATCAATTCTTCTAGGCACGCTTGCACACAGTTTTTGAAGAAACTTGACAGGTAGGTTGTTCCAAACATCTTGGAGAACTTACCACAGATCTTCATAATGCTTAGTTGAGTCGCTTAGCCTTGTTTCCATGCCTTATGCTTGAAAATATAGGAACTGGGGTGCAGAAAACTGGCAGAAGGTGCTCTGGACTGATGAGTCAAAATTTGAAATATTTGGCTGTAGAAAAAGGCAGTTTGTTCACTGAAGGGCTGGACAGCGGTACAATAATGAGTTTCTGCAGAGAACAGTGAAGCATGGTGTAGGTTTCTTGCAAGATGGGGCTGCATTTCTGTAAATGGAGCCGAAGATTGGATCAGGATCAATTGTGTCCTCAATGCTAAGAAATACAGGCATATACTTATCCATTATGCCACACCATCACATGGAGACATGTGATAGGCCCCAAATGTATTTTGCTGCAAGACAACAACCCCAAACATACAGCCAATGTCACTAAAAACAATCTTCAGTATAAAGAAGAACAAGCAGACTTGGAAGTGATGGTTGGGCCCTACAGAGCCCTGCTCTCAACATTGTCAAATGTGTATGGGATTACATGAAGAGACAGAAGGATTTAAGGCAGCCTATATCCACAGAAGATTTGTGATTAGTTCTCCTAGATGCTTGGAACAACCTACCTGCTGAGTTCCTTCAAAAACTGTGTACAAGTGTACCTAGAAGAATTGATGCTGTTTTGAATGCAAAGGGTGGTCACACCAAATATTGATTTCATTTGGATATCTCTTCTGTTAATTTACTTTCCATTTTTTTAACTGATAAAAAAATAAACTATTAACACTTCTATTTCTGAAAGCTTTCTTAATTAACAGCATTAATGTCTAAACCGCTGGCAACAAAAGCGAGTACACCCCAAGTGAAATTGTCCAAATTGGGCTCAAAGTGTCAATATTTAGTGTGGTCACCATTATTTTCCAGCACTGCCTTAAGCCTCTTGGGCTTTTACCAGAGCTTCACAGGTTGCCAGTGGAGTCCTCTTCCACTCCTCCATGACGACATCACGGAGCTGGTGGATGTTAGAGACCTTGCGCTCCTCCACCTGAGGATGCCCAACAGATGCTCAATAGGGTTAAGGTCTGGAGACATGCTTGGCCAGTCCATCACCTTTACCCTCAGCTTCTTTAGAAAGGCAGTGGTTGTCTTGGAGGTGTGTTTGGGGTTGTTATCATGTTGGAATACTGCCCTGCAGCCTAGTCTCTGAAAGGAGGGGATCATGCTCTGCTTCAGTATGTCACAGTACATGTTGGCATTCATGGTTCCCTCAATGAACTGCAGCTCCCCAGTCCTGGCAGTCATGCAGCCCCAAATCATAACACTCGTAACACCATGCTTGACTGTAAGCAAGACACAACACCATCTGAATCAAATAAGTTTATCTTGGTCTCATCAGACCACAGGACATGGTTCCAGTAATCCATGTCCTTAGTCTGTTTGTCTTCAGCAAACTGTTTGCGGGCTTTCTTGTGCATCATCTTTAGAAGGGGCGTTCTTCTGGAACGACAGCCATGCAGACCAATCTGATGCAGTGTGCGGCATATGGTCCGAGCAAAGACAGACTGACCCCAAACCCCTTCAACCACTGCAGCAATGCTGGCAGCACTCATACGTCTATTTCTCAAAGACAACCTCTGGATATGACGCTGAGCATGTGCACTCAACTACTTTGGTCGACCATGGCAGGGCCTGTTCTGAGTGGAACCTGTCCTGTTAAACCACTGTATGGTCTTGGCCACCATGCTGCAGCTCAGTTTCAGGGTCTTTGCAATCTCCTTATAGCCTAGGCCATGTAGAGCAACAATTCTTTTTTTCAGATCCTCAGAAAGTTCTATGCCATGATATGCCATGTTGCACTTCCAGTGACCAGTATGAGAGATTGAGAGCGATAACACATGACACCAGGGAGGGGAAATGGCTAATTGGTCCCAATTTGGACATTTTTACTTAGGGGTGTACTCACTTTTGTTGCCAGCAGTTTAGACATTAATGGCTGTGTGTTGAGTTATTTTGAGGGGACATCAAATTTACACTGTTACACAAGCTGCACACTCACTACTTTACATTGTAGCAAAGTGTCATTTCTTCAGTGTTGTCACATGAAAAGATATAATAAAATATATACAAAAATGTGAGGGGTATATTCACTTTTGTGAGATACTATATATATATATATATATATATATATATATATATATATATATATACCGTATTTATCGGCGTATAACATGCGCCGGCGTATAACACGCACCCCAAGTTTAGGAGGGAATTTTAAGGAAAAAAAACTTTTAGGAGTAAAGTTTAAGGAAAAAAACTTACATTAAAATGCCCATCAATGCAGCCTTATCAGTGTCCATCTGCAGCCTTTTCAGTGTCAGTGCAGCCTTGCCCCAGTGTCCATTGCAGCCTTGTCAGTGCAGCTTTGCCCCAGTGCAGCCTTGTCAGTGCAGCTTTGCCCCAGTGCAGCCTTGTCAGTGCAGCTTTGCCCCAACGCAGCTTTATCAGTGCAACTTTGTGTACTCGCCGCGATCACCGCCTACATACACAGCCGTGTGTAGATTCAAATAAGGCGCCGAGACTGCAGGGACTCCGCGGTGCCGAGATACACATAGCCGAGTGTTCTTGGCTCTTCTCGGCGCCGCTCACAGTCACGCCCAGTCCTGCCATTGGACCTGTGTTATGTCCATCATAGGGCGGGACTGGGCGTGACTGTGAGCGGCTCTGAGAAGAGCCGAGAACACTTGGCTATGTGTATCTCGGCACCGCGGAGTCCCTGCAGTCTCGGCACCATATTTGAATCTACACACGGCTGTGTATGTCGGCGGCAATCGCGGCGATTGCCGCGATCGCTCCGATCAAACAAAATTGGCGGGGATCGGCCTATAACACGCACCCACGATTTTCCCCTGATTTTAAGGGGAAAAAAGTGCGTGTTATACGCCGATAAATACGGTATATATATATATATATATATATATATATATATATATTGTATATACATAGCTTATATAGTATGTAGAAACATGTAACAAAGTATTACTAATACTTAGTCCCTTGGGGACAGAACGCTGAAATATAATTAAGTGAGGGTTCATGCAATGCCAAACATTTCTCTAGAGCAGTGGTTCTCAACTCCTGCCCTCGGGACCCACTAACAGGCCAGGTTTACAGGATAACTGAAATACATCACAAGTGATATCATTTGCTGCTCAGTGATTGCAGTATTCTAGTCTGCATCTCCCCAAAGTAATACTTCTGGTAAAAATTCTGGCCTGTTAGTGGGTCCTGAGGACCGGAGTTGAGAACCACTGCTCTAGAGTGAGGAATAGCTAGGACCCCGTCAGATTTCTTTTATGTCCTTGTCTCTTCCGGAGATTTCTCTTCACTTTCTGTCTCAGAGACAAAGCAGGAAATAAAGAGATCCTTTCAAAGCTGATGCCACTAGAACAGCTTTACCCAATGGAAGAGTTAGCCTTACCTTCTGTTCTAGGAGACAATGGGCTCCAGGAACAATAATGAAGTTTATCCTTTCACGAGGAACAACAATAAAAACCTGACCTTTCTGATTCTATCCAAAACTTTAAAAAAAAGTTCTGAAGTTCCGGTTTCATTTACAGTACACTATAAATATCCATACATTAGAATAAAAGAGGGGGCAGGGCATCACCAGTAGCCAGTGCTGCAGTGGGGATAGTAAATATGTTGACAGAGGAGAACAAAGTGAGCAGAGGGATGACCTCATTAGTGTTTTTTATTGCACAGCCATCAGATTTGTGTGGGGTTGTTACTAACTAAGCTTTGCCGTGCAGTGTAGGACACATTCATGACTGTGCTGAGCATAGTTACAAATCCTAAAGCTTCAGCGATAAAAGGCAAATACACTCAAAACCAATATTTCAGTTATTGGTGGACACCATACATTTGAAATCAACATATATTTTTGGGGAACTTCATTAATGACAGCTTTTCACCTGAGCTTCCAGGTTTTCCCATCTGCAATGGGCATTCCTTGGATTCATGTGTTTTTTAGTAGCAGGGAGTAGGACCATAACTTCAGCAGGGAGGTGTAGGCACTATAGTCCCTGGGGAATGTAAGATCCCAAAGGTGAAAGTACCCAGCATAATTTATTCAAAATGGAATAATCTAAAAGTGGACTGACACTCAATTTTTTGGGGGTCCCTGGTTCACACATTGTTGCATAAAAATGCTACCTATAGATTGGAGGGTCATGGGCAAAGCTGACCAAATGGAAAGTTCAATGCTTGAGTCCAATTAGTAAATAAGACACAAGGAGCAATCAAATATGTTGTACAATAGCTGATAATATAGTGGCTACTGACATACTATGTAATTAATGGACTGTGTGGCACAGATACCCCCTCTTTCTTTTGGGTGCCCTCCTGTCAAGTCACAAACTCTGCTAAAACCCTGACAGAGTCGCTCTGTCTCCTGAAAGCATTTCTGTACAGATGCTTTAAATATGTTTTACCCAAACAATTATTGTGAGCATTGGTGATATTAAAGGAGCTGCATTTATTGATACAACAGTATTGACCTTTAAGGCGCGCAGGGAACAGATGGCTGTGTTTCAATAAATGTAGTGCATGTTTTTTCACGTTTGACAAGTTGATGTCAATTAATAATTCCTGCTGTACTTCTGAAAAAAACCCAAAAAACAAACAGTCTTTCTAAGTCTGTGGAAAAAAAAAATCTATAATTTTTTTGATCATGGTCTTCCCTACCATATTATTTTAGAATTTTTAGAGTTATATAAATACTGTCAACAGTAAGATGCTTGGTGGAGCTTTTCTGACATCTAGTGGACAGATTTGAGAGTGTTCATACTATGAACCATGTAGTGTATATTATTGAATTACAGGTCTGGTTCATAGTAAGGTTATATTGTACAGAGATGTTCATAATAAAACTAATAGGGATCTGCTATTTTGCCCTTCATTAGCCAAATGTCTTTTGGTCTATAATAATTATAAGTGATTATAAGCAGAATTTTCAGGATGGATTTCAGAAGAAGTTCTTTAGGGGGGCATAATTATAATAAAATCAAGAAAAAAGGGAACATAAATATATGGCAGACAGGAATGAGCTGAAATGATTAATATACTGTATAGAATTCTGAAAATAAAAATCTCCATCCAAAAAGAAATGAAAACAACACCGTGCAACACACTGGTTTAATATCAAAAGTGACAACTTTAATAAAAAGCAATATTCATCCATATCATATCAAAAACATGGGAATAGCGCTGGGGCAGCCAACCTAAATGTCATTATCAGGATTATATTGTTTTAGTGAACCAAGGTTTTTCATAGAAATTAAAAAAAAACAAAAAAACACTTTTTTCCATAGTGACATAATCTATCTTCATGCCAATCCAGGAGAGTTTACAAAATATATTTTAATGGATGTTGAATGAAAGTTATAATTGTTATATGGTATATTTACAACAGATTGTGTAATCTATTCTTCTTCCTCTGTGATACCAGACTGTTTCACAGCACTGTTGTAAAATAAACTGCAGAAAACTTTTACCCTTGCTTAGAACTTGCCCCCTGTAAATATGTATTGCATATTTACCTAATTAATAAGAAAATGAACGTAATTTAAAAAATATAACTTTAAAGATGTTTCTGTAGGGAATAAAGTGAATGCTTACCCCTCCCACTGCCTGGACTGTCGAATACTGTTTTGAATCCTCTGTTGGAGTTTCTTTAGAAGCTGAAGGAAGTGTCAATCTTTTGCGCTTGGTGTCTCCTCCCTACCTATGTCGCTACAGCACACAGTACTGTTGATGTAGAAGCAGCAAGCTAAAAAGTAGGAATGAGGTTTGGGTTGGGATGAATTCCACAGGTTTGAACTTTACAGTCCTGGTCAATATTTGTGATGATTTGTCCAAGATATATATTTTTTAAATGATAATGCACGAAGTGGCCTTTAAACTATGGCCAGCAGCCTTAAAGTGGTAGTAAACTCCACTTTTTTAGTTGTGCTACAGGTAAGCCTGTAGGTATAGTAAATATCTCCTAAACGTGCACTGCAGTGTTAATTTCGTTGATTAAAACATTTAGTCGACTAACTTAATACCATTTTAGTAGACTAAAATACAACTAAAACAATTGGTGTGATTGTGTGTAGGCAAGTCCGTTCGTTCAAAAGTCCGTCGGAAGTCTGTCAAAATTCCATTGAAAGTCCGACGGAAAGACTGTCGGACCTTTGTTGCCGAATAGTCCGCCCATGTGTACAGGGCATAAGACTAAAACTAAATCAAAATTTGCTGCCAAAATTAACACTGGTGCACTGTTTAGGAGATATTCACTGTTGATGCCACTGGCTCATGTGGGATGTCATACTCATGCATTCATGCATTCAGGACCTGGAAAGAAGATCGGGTAAAGATTGAAGCCCTGTCAGCAGTGACAGCGTGCCACTGAAGGGCTTCGTTTTAAGGTACTTCATAATGTGCTCCTATGCAATGCATGCTAGCATATTATGCCATTGCCTTGCAGTATCTGGCTAGCAGGGCAAAACACTGAACCACCAGGGAATAGTAAAGGAGGGACTAAATACCGTCCCAGCAGCCAGCATCAGGTGGAGACTGATTACTGGGATCTGCTGGCCAATTTTACACAACTGTATCCTCTTCAATATCCTAATTCTTGTTGTCAAACCTGAACCTGACCTTTTTGTCCCTAGTTTATCTGGCCCTATGTAAAATTGTTCTGCTGCTGGCCAATTTGACACTACTGTGTCATCTGCAGTCTCTTAATTCTTGTAATAAAATACTTGTCTGTACTCTTTTTTTCTCTAGTACATTTTGGCTAACTCTGCAGCATAAAAAATGTCCTGCTACTGGCCAGTTTTATACTACCGTGTACTGTGTACTGTCTTTTAGTTGTTGTAGTAAACCTGTACTCTAGTACATTTCAGCCAATTCATCAAAAAAGTCCTGCTGCTAGACTTTCAGTTCCAGTGCTGATATAGCAGTCGCAGGGGAGAGGAGCTCTGATAATGCAGGGGAGAAAATAGAATATAAAACTGGCGTGTTTAGCCGCCCTGCCTGCCATGATCCCCCACGCCATGCTGAGGGAATATACCCGGCAGCTGGTGGATACATTTTTGGAGAAGCCACGCTCTTCCTCTCACTCCACTGCCAGGCAGATCCCCACCAGAAAGGCAAGTACACAGCCCGAAATGGCTGCCGCTGTGGATCTACTACTGGCCATCACAACAGGAACTAACATTTGAAACACACGCTAGGCTGAAATTTCATAAATATGGCACCAAAGCAGGGAAGCTTTTGGCAAATCTAATAAGAGGGAAACAAACAAAAACCCACGTTGCTTCTCTTAGGGGAAAATACCCTCTCCTTTCACCCAAAATTAATTAATGCAATATTAGAACATTTCTATCACACCCTATATGGAGTGCAGTCACTGGGTATCCAATCGGGAATGAAATCCCATCACTAATTGTCAGAAATTTCCAATACTATTAAACAAGCACCAAGTGGGCAAATCTCACCAATGCTTCACTCCCTTTACAACAACATGTGGGTGGAAGGGGAATACCAACCTACAGGTAAGGAAGCCTATTTTAAATTTCTACCAAAAAAAGCAAAGATCCTACACAACCTAGCTCCTTATTGCCTAATATCGCTAATTAAAGTTGATGCAAAGGCACTTTCTAAATTGATAGCTGGTTATCTGAAGTCTTACCAAAAATCACTCCAGCACAGGTGGACCTTATCAAGGGCTGCTCGGCAGTGACTAACATTTGTAAAGTCATTGCAGCCCGTGTCAACAAAAACATTTTCGTAAAAATTTTCATCAGCGTTATTTTTACAGTGATGAAAACGAAAGGAAAAGTACACCACATATTCGTCCACTGATGAAACCTATGCCAAAAATCAATTTGACGAAAATGTGAGGCAGTGACGTTTACCCTTGTGAACTAACTTCCGGTTTCCATGGAGCTCCGCCTGCATCCGCTGCCAGCAAGAAACCGACTGTGCAGGCAGCATTACAGGCCTCCGAGTCCTTAGATGGCTGTCTAGAGCAACACTGTGCATTATAGGCCTCCCAATGCCCAACGATAATCCCACTCCCGACTCACGACAGTGGTTGTCCAGAGCAGAGAGCACCCACTGTGAGAGTGTACATTACACTTACAGGCCTCTCCTCAGACCACCATCTGTCCAGAGCACTGTGTGTGTGCATTACAGGCCTCCTCTGACCACCGGCACCCAGGGCACTGTGCATTACAGGCTGTTCCTCAGACCCGAGACCACCATCCAGCACTGTGCAGGATTACAGGCCTCCCTCCTCTGACCACCGGCATCCAGACCACTGTGCATTACTGGCCATCCCAGTCAGACCTGAGACCACCATCCAGCACCATCCAGGCCTCCTCTGACCAGTAGCCACCAGCATCCAGAGCACTGTGCATTACAGGCCTCCCCTCAAACCGCTGTCTGTCCAGGGTGCTGTGTGTGCATTACAGGCCTCGTCTGCCCATCACCCTCAGATTACTGTGCAGCATTACAGGCCTCCTCAGACCACAATCCAGAGCACTGTGCACCATTACAAGCCTCCTCAGACCATCCAAAGTGGCTAAATTTGTATCTGTGAGTTTGTTCCAACCTTAATACCATAAATAATAACATGATATTAGAATTTTTTTTTACTCCAGGAGTATATAATGAGTTTGGAAATGCTATAGAAATGCTTAAATAATGCATTACAATTTAACTAATTCGATTTTAGTTGACTAAAATGATTTTATTCAACTTAAATGTACTGGAGATTTTAGTTAACTAAAATATGACTAAAATGGGACTAAAACTAAAAGAGAAGTTTAGTCAAAAGGGTATGACTAAAACTGAAAAAAAATGGCAGATGACTAAAATGGTAAAACTAAAATGGCATTTTGTTCGAAAGACTATACCTAAAACTAAATCAAAATTTGATGCAAAAATTAACACTGATTGCAGCTCTGGAGCATATCAAGCTCAACCCCACATTGGACATTGCCATAATAACCATAGACGCAGAAAAGGCATTGGGAACCAAGGCTGTTTTCTGAATTCCCTATCCAAAATGTACTGTACAGCACATCCACAGCTAGTGTCTATACCTCAGGCTGTATATCTCCCTCATTCCCTTTCAAAAGGGCCCCAACAGCGCTGCCCCCATCACTTCTTTTTTTCAACCTGCCCATGGAGCTGTAGCAGTGCCCCCTAGGGGGGTCACTGCGTGTTTCAGCATCCACACATCACCCTGCTTGGTCAGACATCCATTTTAGGCACACTTGTCAAGTCAATGAACAGTCTCTTGCTTGCTTTTTGTTGTTTTTATTAGAGGATTAAACTTGGATGGTAAAAAGGGACATGGGGTGCCCAAATGATGAATACTTCTAGTTGAAATAAAGGTAATTGAATCCAAACTGACAGTCTATTCTACTGCACATCTCCTTCTACACACTACTTGAGATCACTTGCTTTCCCTCACTGTCCAATTCTAGATTCCTGTCACCGTTAGCACATGGCTAGGCCTCACTCTGAATAAGTCCTAACATTTTCCTAGTAGCCATTTACAGGTGGGGATCTGCAGTCCCCTCTGTGATAGCAACCATTTTAGATGAAGAAGATAATTGTGCTTACTGATACTTGGTGGACTTCTGCTCCCAGCACATCTGACTGACCATGGATATATATAGTTGGCTGCCCCCTGCCAATTCTAGCTGGGGATTTGTCAGGGCTCTCAAATACAGCCCATGTCACTCCAGCACTCTGCCCTGCTTCTTCTCCAGAACCTGCTCATTGGAAACAGAGGAGGCGCCAGAGAACTGAGACACTTGTCAGTCACCTGCTGCTACACTAAAACCACTCCCCTGCCCCCAGATCAAAACAAACAGGCCTAGTTCACAGCTAGGCCTGCCTAAATTTACCTGCACTGGCAGCAAAACACAAACACTACTCTAGCACCTACCTACCTAAGGTAGAGGGTGCTACAGAGATATTAACTATTTTCCTTCAATCCACCACAGAAACATTCGGACTACAAATAGGTGAATGCAGATGCTCCTCTTTCTCCAAAAACATGCCAATGTCAACACACTTAATAAAGCATATACTATGTTTATAGGCATATTAGGGCTGGGGGGGGTGATTTCATATATAAGATGAGGTCTAATACCATGGGTTGGGTGGGATAGGTGATACTATCAAGAAGTGAGGTGAAAACATAAATAAATATGGGGGGGGGGGTCCCATAGCAAAGATTACAAAAGGCCCAGGATAGCACTGAAAAAAACTAAATCGACCCAAACACGATGAGGGGATGTCTGTGCCTAACATTCATTTACACACCCTAGCATGTCTATTGAAACACACTACAGACTGGGTGAATGGAACATCTATATGTTCTAACTATAAATTAGAATACGACATGATGACAGCATAGAACTTGACAGCACTTTTACATTGTTCACCAGCTGGTTTTATTCAGGGGTGGCTTGGAGAGAAGTTAGAAAATATTTGCAAGTATCACTTTATGTCTCAAAACACCTTCCTGCCCAAAATAACCCAGCTTTTCCACCAGACAAATACCATAATGCGTACCACAGATGGGCAGACAAAGGTGTAACTTATATCAGCTTTTCTCAACCTCCTTGGGCAATTCACTAGCATTCGAAGAGCTGAGATATATACATGATTTCTTTCCTACAGACTACATATACTTTCAGCAACAGCTTACTGGAAAAACTAGTAGATGGGACCCTGATTTGTCATCCAACCCTTTAGACAGCCGTATGGGAACCTCTGACATATTCATATCATCTATTTATCCTTCCCTCCCATGTTCTTGTCATCACACTGGAAGAAATAACATTTAAGGTCCAATTCACTTCTAGTCTATTCACATTGTATTCAAACAATCCATAAAAAAAGGGGCATTTTTGGTCCCCAAAATGTGCTGGAGACTCATTGAATTGCCCCACTTTTGTTGGTGCTTCAATTTTCATTTTTGTTACAGTATACTACAAGGAGGTCATGGAGATCCTCTGGGGTGTAGAAGCCACCTGTCTGGAACCAGATTATTCACATCAACATCAATAATTTAAAGGAGAAGAAATATTACTTATCTTCTAGTATTTATTCCGCACCACATCCTCTAGTAAGAACATTTAAAGATTCGAATAGGAATTTTGGGGGATTTTAAAGGTGCACATTAACAACAAGAATTAATAGAAAAATATAAATTTATTGAAAAGCTTTTTTTAAAAAACAAACAAACATCCAAAGATGAATATCTGATCATACAGTACATTAACAGGTGCAGACTGATTCAATATCTACATGTTTCGCCATTGTTAGTGGCTTCCTCAGGAGAATTTATTATCAGGCACTGTACACACTAGAAATAGAAAAAGATTTTGTGAGGAAATGAAATATACAACAATAATACAACACAATCATTTACACATATACAAAATTTTGTTTTCCTGGATTGGCAGAAAATAAAGTGACAGATTACACCATGGTTCCTATATGTTACCTGTATATTCAAAAAGTAGCTAAAAAATGTTTTGAGGCTCCAGAGTCATAGGGATGCAGTGATTTGGATCATCTGGTGCAACCATAGAGGGGGATGTATCTATATACAGTGTATATAAAAAAAAATGTGAAAGAAACCGCGCTGTCTTAAACAAAAAATAGTAGCTGCCAGCTCATCAGATAGTCTGTGAAAAAGTAAACCAAATAAGATAGTATAGTGCAGCGCTAATGCAATGAAAAAAACAGTGAAGTTATCCCAATGGGAAATTGGGGTATATATAAGTGCAAATACAATAAAATTATTGAACCACAATATTGTTGAAGTGTAGATCAATAGTTATAGTGTATATAAAGTGCATATAGTCCATGTATGACATCAAAATGGTGACTATAAATGAGTGTGAACTGGTTGTCTGTAGATAATCCACCACCGTAAGGAAAGAGGCTTACCAGACAGGTTGAACCCAGCAAGGCGTATGCCTGATGAGTCAACCAAGCTTTTGGTGTAACACACCCAAGAAGGTACAGCAACCACGACTTCCAATCTAGACCGAATTAGATGTGGATCCGTGACGATTATGACATCCTCTGGGGTCCCAGAGGATGCCTTATTAGGACGAAACGTCGGGACGGGCTCTGCTGATGCCACTGTGTTGCTTTGATTTTATCCATGCATTTAATTTCTTCTCAAATGTGAGTGACCATTTTAGCATTTTTAAGAAATGTTTTACATCTAAACGGAATCACACTATGTGGCCCAATTTTTTCTCCTTTCGCTACACTGAGAGGAACTGCTCACAAATTCCGGTTGCTATTCATATGGTGGATACTCACTGATGTCATAATCGTCACGGATCCACATCCGATTCCGTCTAGATTGGAAGTCGTGGTTGCTGTACCTTCTTGGGTGTGTTACACCAAAAGCTTGATTGACTCATCAGGCATACGCCTTGTTGGGTTCAACCTGTCTGGTAAGCCTCTTTCCTTACGGTGGTGGATTATCTACAGACAACCAGTTCACACTCATTTATAGTCACCATTTTGATGTCATACATGGACTATATGCACTTTATATACACTATAACTGTTGATCTACACTTCAACAATATTGTGGTTTAATAATTTTATTGTATTTGCACTTATATATACACCCCAATTTCCCATTGGGATAACTTCACTGTTTTTTTTCATTGCATTAATGCTGCACTATACTATCTTATATGTATCTATATACACACAATACCTGCTTAATGGTTCAACTGGAGGGGAGGAACAAGAACCAGTCAACAAGGAAAATCAAAAACTATTACCTCAACCATTTCAACAGTAAAATGGTAAATCTAGCTGTAATCAAAGATGTTCCAAACATTCAGATTACTCCCATCGCTTCTATTCCAAAAGTAGGTAGAAAAAGGTATGGAGTGGAGAAATTAATACAATTTTCTCTAGGACTCAAAGGAGTCACGCATGACACTTGAATAAAGAGACAAATAATCCAGTCAATAAAGTAAAACTGAAAACTGAAGAAAATGCCCGAATAATTCAATAGGATTGATTACCTTAAACAAGAGATTCCACAATATATTTCCCCCCCTCCTATGCTGGACCCTAAATGAAAAACCAAAGCCGGTATTCTTATATACCCCCCTCCACCTCCCTATTGGAGACCAGTTGGTGCTAAAACGAGAGGTGAGGACGCTAAACGTGCGCCAACATAACAGGCCGGGGTTGCACCGGATATGACGTCCAAAACGTCGGGGACGCACCCATGGTGTCAGCGCCGCTCCGAGGATGACATCAGAGATGTCAAAATCATAGGCACTAGTAACCCGGCAGCAGCCAATTACCAGAAATGATGCACAGATGTAAATACATCAAGTATCATCTAATTTAGAAGTAGAATAAGGCATCCACCTGGCGTTAGACGTGAAACAGACGCGATGATGACAAAGAAATCCTGAAAGGGTACTACTTGGACAAACCAAGACCAGCACCCCAAAAGGAGATGCCGAACCATGTAGCTGGCGTATTGCGCCATCTAGTGGAGTCCAAAACCCCTATGTGGTGTTGTAATTTGTATTGCAATTTATGTGTCAAAAAATACCAAAATATATTAGAAAACAAAAAAGGAAACTCCATAGCCACTCACAATTACCATCAAATAAAATCCAAAACAAAGGCAAAGGACCCATAGTGAATGGAAACACAATAGAATCGATCAATCCAGGTTACAATTAGCAATAAACACATAACAGCCCCAAGGCGGTATGGCAAAAGGTAAATTTCAAAGGACATGGCTAAGATTTGGAACCTATAAGAACGGCTTGTAGCTGATGGATTCATTCAAACCGGGATAGACAGTGGCCGCCAGGGAATGAATCCATCTTGTCTCATGTTGAAGGAGAGCCTTATCTACATCTCCTCCTCTATCATGAGTGGGTATGTACTCAAGTGCAAAGAATCTGATCTTTGACACCTGGAGCGAATGATAAAGTCCCATGTGTCTACTGATTGAGGTTTCCATTTTTTTCTTGGTGACAAGGGAAACATGATCCCTTATCCTATGAAAGAAGGGCCTTTTGGTCTTCCCTACATAGAATGCTTGGCATGCACACTCCATATAGTAGACAGCCCCTATTGACTGTAAAAAAGAATCAGAAAGCACAAAACCAACAGCCTATCATGCTGCGCACCACAACCCGGAAGTGATCGGTGTGCTGGTCATGTTTCGATGGCCAATCATGCTGTTTGTTACTTTTTGACACATCTTTCAGCTGCCAATAGCGTCATCCCAGACAGACGTCTCACGTAGGCGGGGTTTTTGATTGCATTTCACACAAATGAGGATTAGAGCATTTATAAAAAGAAACTGACACACGGGTCCCCAACTTATTCACTGAGGAAGTCCTTACCCATGCACGATACACGTGTGGGGGACTACGTGATGTCAGTACAGCCACCTACCTGGTTCTTTATGCACTTTACATGTCTTGTATCCAAGCACTGGGGCTCAGTGCCGTGTTTGTGAGTAATATTTTTATTCATTAAAATTGTGTTTTTTATACAAACGGAGAGCACTATATTTCTTTTATTTTAATTTTACATGAACAATGCATGCCTAAGAGTGTGACTTTTGGTTATCGAACAAATGTGGTGATTGACTGAAGGACCATACAGAAAGTCAGACCTCTCAACTGTTACTATTACCTTTGTTAAGGAATTGCATGAATGACCTATCTGTTAGTTCAGAGGTCCATTCATTAAGGTGAGTGGCCTGTACCTTTGGTGGTGGACAACACTGAAGTGGATGCACAGTGGTTAATACTGTTCAAGCATCCTGTTCACTATCAAGGAGTCTTCTTTTTTCCTGTTGGTTTATCAGCTGATGACACCTTTCTGCTTCAAGAAACTTCACACTCTGAGACTTTCTGTGGTTCTGTGTTTTAGTAGTAGTTTCATCTGAGCGCTGCACTGCTTTTTTATCTAACCCCTATTGACTGTCAATTTACAAAAAAATTGGGTTTATAAGTGCTCTTCCTGTTAGGGGGGATTAAGTTCAATCTGTTCTTTTGCTTTTCTCTGTAATAGGCTTTTTTTAGGCAAGAGCGACTATAGCCCCTGTCAATAAGACGGGAACTGTAGGGCCTTAGCCTCAGACTTGAAATCCTCATTACGGCTGCAATTCCTTCTCAGTCTCAGGTATTGGCTGTACGGTATACTCTGGACCAGAGGTTTGGGATGGGAGCTGGCTGCTTGTAATATCGTATTACCAGCAGATGGTTTCCTAACTAAAGAGGAGCCAATAGTACCATCAGGATTCACATAGACCGAAATGTCCAGAAAGTTGATTGCCCTCTGGTCACAGGTCATGGTGAACCTGAGGTTAAAACCAATGCTCTCAAGTTTGGTAAAAAAAAAAGAAAGTTGTTCCCTAGTACCCATCCAGACAATAAATATATCATCTATGAATCGGCACCAAATAAGCAACTTCTCAAAAAAGTCTTGAAATTCGTCAGAGGAAAAGATCTCTCGCTCCCACTCCCCAGGTACAGATTGGCGTATGATGGGGCACATTTAGTCTCCATTGCCACACCCTGCAAATAAAAATATGTTGGTCAAAACAAAAAGAGCAGTAAATCCAGAAGAAATTTGTTATATGAGCTGGCCCTGGGACCATGTTCAGAAATGAAACCCTCTACAACTCGAACACCCAACTTGTGAGGGATAGAGTTGTAGAGGGCCTCCACATCTATAGTCACCAACCATGCTTCTTCAGGAGAACGTACACCATCCAGGGATCTTAAAAGATCCGCAGTAACCTGAATGTATGAACTCAGAGATTTAACATGGGGGCGTAGATAGTTGTCTACTAGTTTGCTGGCAGGTTCCGTTAAGCAACCATTGCCAGACACAATTGGTCGACCTGGAGGAAATTCTACATTTTTGTGTATCTTAGGCAAAGCGTATAATGTAGGAAGTCTAGGAGTCCTAACAGTCCGAAATTCACAGGTTTTCTTGTAAATCAACCCTTTTGAAAAGGCCTGAGTGATCAAAATACAATATTTGGTTTTGACATAGTTGACCTGCGCTAAAGGTATTTGTCTATACCATTGACGGTTCAGCAGAAGATCCATCACCATAGCCTTATATTGATCAAGGTTCATAACCACAATATTTCCCCTTTTGCCAGAGGGTTTTATGATTATTTGATCATTTTCTTTGAGAGAAGACAAGGCTTTCCGTTGTGCTGGTAAATTGTATTGTCTGCTGAACCGTTTCCACTTGGTAGTTTGAATCTCTTTTGTTACCTGTTGAGTAAAAGCCCAAATGTTGGGATTCCCCTGGAGTACAGGAAAAGATCTCAATTTAGGTTTATAGAGATGTGGTGGGGGAAAGGATGCAACAATTTGAGGACTTGAAGATGAATTAGAGGAAGGCTCTTCTAGGGGTTCATCAAAAGGGTTATTCTTCCCATCTTTCCATAAGATCATTGAGAGCTTTAACTTCATTGATTGTTTTATTTTTCCAAAGCTCATCAGAGGTCACTCCTGTGAGAGAACCTCTAAAATCCTTGTCAAAAATAATTTTAAACGTAAGCTTTCTGGCAAATAGATTAACATCCTTAATAACCTCAAAGGCATCAACCTCCTGGTCGGGACAGAAGGTCAAACCCAAGCCGACAACCTGGATCTGATCCTCTGTCAGGGTATAGGAAGATAAATTGATTACCTGGAAGCTGCTTTGCTTACCACTTTTGAGGTTGTGGTGGGTGTATTGGGGATCTTTTTGAGATCGAGAATAAGTTGAGGAGAAAAGATCGTGCCATGCGAAGATCCCCTATAATGGGAATAGCCGGTGAGTCCCCCGAAATTGTGTTAGGATTAGCTTGGCTTACCTTAGATGCTGCCAAAGAGTTCAGAGTAGAAAGTGAAAAAGCAGAGTGACCATCACCAGGATTAGTAGAAAGAAGTGAAGAGTGTGTGCTTTTGGTCTGAGAACGGTGATCTGGGCGTGTGCTTTCAAGTGGGGTGCGTTTAGAAGCCAATACATTTGGTCCCGGACGATCCGTTTTGCATTTCTGTGTTTTGTGTAGATCCTGCTAGAGATGAAGAAACAGAGGACAAGGAGGATTCATCTGAGTCAGTTAGATCATGATTAGAATTATTTTGTCTCTAAGGAAAAGGTTTGTTTTTTCTCCTTTTGTTCTCTTAAAATAGCAATACCAATAAGACATATTTGTGGGTCTACTTTCCTCAACTATCTTAAAGTGGTTGTAACCCTAAAAAAACCTTGCTTCTGTTCCTTTAACCACTTGCCGACCGCCTAACGTAGATATACGTCGGCAGAATGGCACGGGCAGGCAGAATCACGTATATATACGTGATCTGCCTCCCGCGGGCGGGGGGTCCGATCGGACCCCCCCCCGGTGCCAGCGGCGGTCGGCATCTGACTGGGAGCGTCGGGAGGCGAGGGGGAGACCATCCGATCGTGGCCCCCCCCTCGCGATCGCTCCCAGCCAATGGGAATCCTCCTCTGCCTGTGTGTAGTTTCACACAGGCAGAGGATGTGATGTCATCTCTCCTCGGTCTGGCAGTTTCCGTCCAGCGCCGAGGAGAGAAGACATGTAAGTGCACACAACACAAACACACACAGTAGAACATGCCAGGCATACCTTACACCCCCGATCGCCCCCCGATCCCCCCCCAATCACCCCCCCCCTGTCACAAACTGACATTAGCAGTATTTTTTTTTTTTTTTCTGATTACTGCATAGTGTCAGTTTGTGACAGTTACAGTGTTAGGGCAGTGAGTGTTACCCCACCTTTAGGTCTAGGATACCCCCCTAACCCCCCCTAATAAAGTTTTAACCCCTTGATCACCCCCTGTCACCAGTGTCACTAAGCGATCATTTTTCTGATCGCTGTATTAGTGTCGCTGGTGACGCTAGTTAGTGAGGTAAATATTTAGGTTCGCCGTCAGCGTTTTATAGCGACAGGGACCCCCATATACTATCTAATAAATGTTTTAACCCCTTGATTGCCCCCTAGTTAACCCTTTCACCACTGATCACCGTATAACTGTTACGAGTGACGCTGGTTAGTTCGTTTATTTTTTATAGTGTCAGGGCACCCGCCGTTTATTACCGAATAAAAGTTTAGCCCCCTGATCGCCCGGCGGTGATATGCGTCGCCCCAGGCAGCGTCAGATTAGCGCCAGTACCGCTTACACCCACGCACGCAGCATACGCCTCCCTTAGTGGTATAGTATCTGAACGGATCAATATCTGATCCGATCAGATCTATACTAGCGTCCCCAGCAGTTTAGGGTTCCCAAAAACGCAGTGTTAGCGGGATCAGCCCAGATACCCGCTAGCACCTGCGTTTTGCCCCTCTGCCCGGCCCACCCAAGTGCAGTATCGATCGATCACTGTCACTTACAAAACACTAAACGCATAACTGCAGCGTTCGCATAGTCAGGCCTGATCCCTGCGATCGCTAACAGTTTTTTTGGTAGCGTTTTGGTGAACTGGCAAGCACCAGCCCCAAGCAGTGTCAGGTTAGCGCCAGTACCGCTAACACCCACGCACGCAGCATACGCCTCCCTTAGTGGTATAGTATCTGATCGGATCAATATCTGATCCGATCAGATCTATACTAGCGTCCCCAGCAGTTTAGGGTTCCCACAAACGCAGTGTTAGCGGGACCAGCCCAGATACCTGCTAGCACCTGCGTTTTGCCCCTCCGCCCGGCCCAGCCCAGCCCACCCAAGTGCAGTATCGATCGATCACTGACACTTACAAAACACTAAACGCATAACTGCAGCGTTCGCAGAGTCAGGCCTGATCCTTGCGATCGCTAACAGTTTTTTTGGTAGCGTTTTGGTGAACTGGCAAGCACCAGCGGCCTAGTACACCCCGGTCGTAGTCAAACCAGCACTGCAGTAACACTTGGTGACGTGGCGAGTCCCATAAGTGCAGTTCAAGCTGGTGAGGTGGCAAGCACAAATAGTGTCCCGCTGCCACCAAGAAGAAGACAAACACAGGCCCGTCGTGCCCATAGTGCCCTTCCTGCTGCATTCGCCAATCCTAATTGGGAACCCACCGCTTCTGCAGCGCCCGTACTTCCCCCATTCACATCCCCAACCAAATGCAGTCGGCTGCATGAGAGGCATTTTCTTTATGTCCTCCCGAGTACCCCTACCCAACGCCCCCCAAAAAAGATGTTGTGTCTGCAGCAAGCGCGGATATAGACGTGACACCCGCTATTATTGTCCCTCCTGTCCTGACAATCCTGGTCTTTGCATTGGTGAATGTTTTGAACGCTACCATTCACTAGTTGAGTATTAGCGTAGGGTACAGCATTGCACAGACTAGGCACACTTTCACAGGGTCTCCCAAGATGCCATCGCATTTTGAGAGACCCGAACCTGGAACCGGTTACAGTTATAAAAGTTAGTTACAAAAAAAAGTGTAAAAAAAAAAAAAAAAAAAAAACACATACAAAAATATAAAATAAAAAAAAATAGTTGTCGTTTTATTGTTCTCTCTCTCTCTATTCTCTCTCTATTGTTCTGCTCTTTTTTACTGTATTCTATTCTGCAATGTTTTATTGTTATTATGTTTTATCATGTTTGCTTTTCAGGTATGCAATTTTTTATACCTTACCGTTTACTGTGCTTTATTGTTAACCATTTTTTTGTCTTCAGGTACGCCATTCACGACTTTGAGTGGTTATACCAGAATGATGCCTGCAGGTTTAGGTATCATCTTGGTATCATTCTTTTCAGCCAGCGGTCGGCTTTCATGTAAAAGCAATCCTAACGGCTAATTAGCCTCTAGACTGCTTTTACAAGCAGTGGGAGGGAATGCCCCTCCCCCCCCAACGTCTTCCGTGTTTTTCTCTGGCTCTCCTGTCTCAACAGGGAACCTGAAAATGCAGCCGGTGATTCAGCCAGCTGACCATAGAGCTGATCAGAGACCAGAGTGGCTCCAAACATCTCTATGGCCTAAGAAACCGGAAGCTACGAGCATTTTATGACTTAGATTTCGCCGGATGTAAACAGCGCCATTGGGAAATTGGGAAAGCATTTTATCACACCGATCTTGGTGTGGTCAGATGCTTTGAGGGCAGAGGAGAAATCTAGGGTCTAATAGACCCCAATTTTTGCAAAAAAGAGTACCTGTCACTACCTATTGCTATGATAGGGGATATTTACATTCCCTGAGATAACAATAAAAATGATTAAAAAAAAAAAAAATGAAAGGAACAGTTTAAAAATAAGATAAAAAAATAATAATAATAAAGAAAAAAAAAAAAAAAAAAAAAAAAAGCACCCCTGTCCCCCCTGCTCTCGCGCTAAGGCGAACGCAAGCGTCGGTCTGGCGTCAAATGTAAACAGCAATTGCACCATGCATGTGAGGTATCGCCGCGAAGGTCAGATCGAGGGCAGTAAGTTTAGCAGTAGACCTCCTCTGTAAATCTAAAGTGGTAACCTGTAAAGGCTTTTAAAGGCTTTTAAAAATGTATTTAGTTTGTCGCCACTGCATGTTTGTGCGCAATTTTAAAGCATGTTATGTTTGGTATCCATGTACTCGGCCTAAGATCATCTTTTTTATTTCATCAAACATTTGGGCAATATAGTGTGTTTTAGTGCATTAAAATGTAAAAAAGTGTGTTTTTTCCCCAAAAAATGCGTTTGAAAAATCGCTGCGCAAATACTGTGTGAAAAAAAAAAATGAAACACCCACCATTTTAATCTGTAGGGCATTTGCTTTAAAAAAAATATATAATGTTTGGGGGTTCAAAGTAATTTTCTTGCAAAAAAAAATTATTTTTTTATGTAAACAATAAGTGTCAGAAAGGGCTTTGTCTTCAAGTGGTTAGAAGTGTGGGTGATGTGTGACATAAGCTTCTAAATGTTGTGCATAAAATGCCAGGACAGTTCAAAACCCCCCCAAATGACCCCATTTTGGAAAGTAGACACCCCAAGCTATTTGCTGAGAGTCATGTTGAGTCCATGGAATAATTTATATTGTGACACAAGTTGCGGGAAAGAGACAATTTTTTATTTTTTTTATTTTTTTTTGCGCAAAGTTGTCACTAAATGATATATTGCTCAAACATGCCATGGGAATATGTGAAATTACACCCCAAAATACATTCTGCTGCTTCTCCTGAGTATGGGGATACCACATGTGTGAGACTTTTTGGGAGCCTAGCCGCGTACGGGACCCCGAAAACCAAGCACCGCCTTCAGGCTTTCTAAGGCCGTAAATTTTTGATTTCACTCTTCACTGCCTATCACAGTTTCGGAGGCCATGGAATGCCCAGGTGGCAAAAAAACCCCCCAAATGACCCCATTTTGGAAAGTAGACACCCCAAGCTATTTGATGAGAGGTATAGTGAGTATTTTGCAGACCTCACTTTTTGTCACAAAGTTTTGAAAATTGAAAAAAGAAAAAAAAAAAATTTTTTTTCTCGTCTTTCTTTATTTTCAAAAACAAATGAGAGCTGCAAAATACTCACCATGCCTCTCAGCAAATAGCTTGGGGTGTCTACTTTCCAAAATGGGGTCATTTGGGGGGGGTTTGTGCCACCTGGGCATTCCATGGCCTCCGAAACTGTGATAGGCAGTGAGGAGTAAAATCAAAAATGTACGCCCTTAGAAATCCTGAAGGCAGTGATTGGTTTTCGGGGTCCCGTACGCGGCTAGGCTCCCAAAAAGTCGCACACATGTGGTATCCCCATACTCAGGAGAAGCAGCTAAATGTATTTTGGGGTGCAATTCCACATATGCCCATGGCCTGTGTGAGCAATATATCATTTAGTGACAACTTTGTGCAAAAAAAAAAAAAAAAAAAAAAATTTGTCACTTTCCCGCAACTTGTGTCAAAATATAAAACATTCCATGGACTCAACATGCCTCAAAGCAAATAGCTTGGGGTGTCTACTTTCCAAAATGGGGTCATTTGGGGGGGTTTTATGTCATCTGGGCATTTTATGGCCTTCAAAACTGTGATAGGTAGTGAGGAGTAAAATCAAAAATGTACGCCCTTAGAAATCCTGAAGGCAGTGATTGGTTTTCGGGGCCCCGTACGCGGCTAGGCTCCCAAAAAGTCCCACACATGTGGTATCCCCATACTCAGGAGAAGCAGCTAAATGTATTTTGGGGTGCAATTCCACATATGCCCATGGCCTGTGTGAGCAATATATCATTTAGTGACAACTTTTTGTAATTTTTTTTTTTTTTTGTCATTGTTCAATCACTTGGGACAAAAAAAATGAATATTCAATGGGCTCAACATGCCTCTCAGCAAATTCCTTGGGGTGTCTACTTTCCAAAATGGGGTCATTTGTGGGGGTTTTGTACTGCCCTGCCATTTTAGCACCTCAAGAAACGACATAGGCAGTCATAAATTAAAGGCTGTGTAAATTCCAGAAAATGTACCCTAGTTTGTAGACGCTATAACTTTTGCGCAAACCAATAAATATACACTTATTGACATTTTTTTTACCAAAGACATGTGGCCGAATACATTTTGGCCTAAATGTATGACTAAAATTGAGTTTATTGGATTTTTTTTAGAACAAAAAGTAGAAAATATCATTTTTTTTCAAAATTTTCGGTCTTTTTCCATGTATAGCGCAAAAAATAAAAACGGCAGAGGTGATCAAATACTATCAAAAGAAAGCTCTATTTGTGGGAAGAAAAGGACGCAAATTTCGTTTGGGTACAGCATTGCATGACCGCGCAATTAGCAGTTAAAGCGACGCAGTGCCGAATTGTAAAAAGTGCTCTGGTCAGGAAGGGGGTAAAACCTTCCGGGGCTGAAGTGGTTAAGGCATAAAAGATATAGCCCAGTGCTTTTGCCAAGTCAATTGTCCCTTTCTATGCTGTACAATACCTGGGTTATCCTGCCTATTTCTGTCTTCCCCTCTGTAAACTGACCATGTTTATCATAGCTGCTGATAGCGTGGTCAGTTTACATGCCTCCGTCATCCAGCTATCTGCTCAGCATCTCTACCTCTCCCCCTCCCTCTCTCCCTTCCTTAGTCTGTGTGGGAACTAATCTCCACCCTACGCCTCCCCTCCCCTCTCCAACACACACACAGGGTGTTAAAAAAAAATGAGCTGCAAAGCCAGTACCAACGCCAGGAAAAAGCAGCTATAAAAACGTGCTTTTAGAAGCGTTTTGCATTAGCGTTAATGCGTGTTTAGCCGCGTTAGCGTTTAGTAGTGTTTCTCTGCCCTCTTCTATTTTCCATTCCCAAATCCAATTACTACAGCCTAAAAATGCTTCACGTGACTTAACGCTGTATATATCGTTAATACGCGTTTAGCCGGGTTTAGTTGTGTCAGGCGTTTTTACAGCTGTAACGCTGCTGCTCCAGAATGCATTTTTTTTTTTAAACGCCTATGCCACTTACATCTCCTAAAAGCCTATGTGTGCATGGACACATAAAATAACAGGGAGAGGCATTTTTAAGCTGTAAAAAAAAAACACCTGATGTCCCTAGGAGCAGCTGTAAAAATGTCCAGTGTGTATGAGGCCTTATAGACAAGGGATTGTCAAAAAAAGGCACAGGAAACTGGGGTCTGGCATGGGGGAAGGATACCAATGCAAAAGAAAAAAAAAAGTAAAAATACCTTACAGTGAAAAGGGTCCTCAATTTTGTGCAACTTTTGAAGGGAACAGGGGAATAACACCTTTCATTTCAATTACATGCTTGGGTAATGCTATGACAAAAATCTGGCATCACATGTTGTGGATAGACATGTGCATGCCGTTTCGTTCCGAATCGAAATTCAGACAAATTTTTCATTATTCGGAAATTCGGATACATCCGATTTTCCGAATTACAAAAGTAACGAATTTAAATGAATCCGAAATAACGATCCAAATAGAAAAAAAGCGAAAGAAATTCGAATCTGAAAACAAATTAGAAAAGATAGAAATCAATTTTCTAAAAAAATACAATAAAATAGAATATAAAACAACAAAGCAATAGAATATAAATAAAAGAATAGTAAAGAATAGAATTTAATAGAATGTAATAAAATAGAACATGGCCGTCTTCCGAAATTCGAATTCCGCATAGTATAAATTCGCATTCAAGAATAGATTGGAATATAATTCAAAACAATGGAAACTAAAATAGAAAAGAATAGAAAAACAATAGAACAGAATAGAATAAAATATAATATATAGTATATTTTATTCTATTCTGTTCTATTGTTTTTCTTTTCTCTTCTTTTCTATCCTGATCTTTTCTATTCGAATTTGAATTCATTCTATACAAAATTTGAATTTCTTATAGAATGAATTTGAATATAAAAGATTAGAATAGATTAGTTTAGAATTCGAAAAAATTTTGACTGAATTTGAAAAAAAGTCGAGCAAATTTGAAAAATTTTATCAAATCCTATCGGATCTGATTACAATCGGATCTGATTACAAAAAACGATCAAATTCAAAAAATATCTACCACACTCGAAAAAAATTGACCGAATTAGAAAAAGTCAACTATATATAACCATTTTACAAAATTCGAATTTATGGAATGAAATCCAATTAGAATAGAAAAGATTAGAATAGAATAGAAAATAATAGAAAAGAATAAACAAAAGGGGAAAGCTCGCCCTGCTACAATTCTCCTATCACAGCACTGTTTAGTATTAGGTGTGTGTCACAAAACAGAGATTGAAATCTGTTAAATATCAGTTGTCAGAAATTGAGATTTCTCTCAGCAGCCACTTAACATAAATCAAACATATACAGACAGATGTGTAAATAATAACTATAGATAGAAACCAGTATCACATCAAAGCGGGGCTTTCCTCAGTCAAATATAATGACTGATAAGTGAAAAATGTCTCTGCTATCAGTACAAAATGAAGAACTTGAGCAAAGCCAGGTGTAATGGAAATCAACATAGGGTCTCCAACTGGATACATAGAGTGTGTGTAGCAGATTGAATGAGTGCACCATTCACCATACATTATGTCACCTCATGCTGCACACACCCCCACAAGGGGTTCCAACTTACCAGAACCCGGGGGTTAATAGGCCTTAGAAAGCTTCCTAAATCCAGTCGCTCCTGGGGTCCTCATAGGTAAGTGGTTAAAACCACCAGTAGTATCCACATATAGGAAAGAGACTCCACATAGTCCAATAATGTTTTGATAATTTATTTATAAAACAAATCAAATAAAATCAACAGATCTCTTGGCGCAGTGCCGTTCCAATGGTAACTCTATAGCTCTCAGTCGGTTGGAGATACAAGATGCCAATAGTAACTACCCCCGGGGCCACGGGAGTGAACTACGGGCTGGAAAAATAGTTCTTACTGCTCACAGCGTCAAATACTTCCTCCTTCCAGTTTAGGTGGCTTTGGGCTTGGAGCGCACAGCGTCGTGGCGTAATTCCGGTTGCCGTGGGGTCACGCCCTGACTAGTTTTGTCATCACTCATCATTTTCCGAAGGGCGTGGTCTCACGGCGCGCCGTTCAGTTTTTATCTCTGGGACAAGAGGTGGGGGTTACCCGATACTCCGCCCATGTCAGTGAATATTCAAGGTGTATGAAGCTAATTGGCAGGTACATCCCTGTCGCTGATAGGATAATGGCCATAATCCAACCAACCTTAAGCTACAGGCAAAAAGTTGGATTCCTACTGGGGGGATCAATAATTTTTTTGACTATAACGTCTCCAAAGTTTGGGGCCTTGCAATAAATGACAGCGGCTTAAAAAACAAGTCCTTATTTAATCCTCCTAACAATGGTTCCCACCATTTGGGGGTTTTCAAAAACCTAGCCTTGCGAGATCTTGAACAGGTAAAACCTAAAAAGAAAGTGAATCTGATTTATATTAAGGAAGGGATAGAGGCACTGGAAGCCAGGAAAGACATAATTATCAGACCCGCTGATAAGGGAGAGGGAGTGGTCATTATGTCTAAAGACTACTATATCACCCAGCTAACAGAACTGCTGTCCGATAAGGACACATATGTGATGTTGGATAGGGATCCAACTTCACAGTATAGAGCAGAACTGGGAGCTCTGATTGATTTCGGGTATCGGTCACATGTTCTTACTAATAAAGCAAAAAGATTTCTTTGTCCCAGTAGCAGCCGTATACCAACTATCTACACCCTTCCAAAAATCCACAAGGACCCAGTCAACCCTCCACCCCGTGCCATAGATAATGGGATAGACTCAGTCACTTCAAGATTGGGTCAATATTTGGACACGTTCCTACAAAAGAGTGTGGTCACAACGAAAGCCTATCTGAAGGATACCAAGAGTCTATTACAGGAGTTAAAAGAAATCAATCTCATTGGGAAAAATGAAGTGTTTCTGGTCACATCTGATGTGACTAGTTTATACACTATCATTCAACACGAAGATGCCCTGTTGGCTCTTAACTGGGCACTCAGTAAAAGGGAAGCTCTTCCTTTTAGACAGAAAATCTTTTAAAGAGATGCGTTAGACTTTTGTCTCTCGCATAACTATTTCTGGTTTTGGTCACAATTTTTTCACCCAAAAGAGGGGGGTTGCAATGGGCGCGAAATTTGCACCCAGCATAGCCAACCACTTTATGGGTGAATGGGAGGACAAAGTAGTATTTAGGGACAGGAGACCTGAGATCCTATACTACAGACGCTATATAGATGATCTGTTACTAATATGGGTTGGTTCAGAATCTACACTCAAGGATTATATGGATCATCTAAATGATAATGTGCATAACATCAGACTCACGAGCCAGTGGAGTACTGAACAAATACACTTTTTGGATGTTAACAGAGAGTAGATGATACAATACAAACAAAAGTGTTTTTCAAACCCACCGATAGAAATAATTTTCTTCCAGTACACAGTGGCCACCACCCACTCTGGCTGAGAAATGTGCCTAAGGGCCAAATAATGAGAGTCAGGAGAAATTGCTCTTCGCTCGAGGATTTTGACCAACAAGTAATGGTACTAAAAAATAGGTTTGTGGAAAAAGGTTAAAAAACCCCAACACTTACATTCCAACAACAAAATCCATGGATTTTTTCCGACGGATGTTGGCTCAAACTTGTCTTGCATACACACGGTCACACAAAGTTGTCGGAAAATCCGATCGTTCTGAATGCGGTGACGTAAAACACGTACGTCGGGACTATAAACAGGGCAGTGGCCAATAGCTTTCATCTCTTTATTTATTCTGAGCATGCGTGGCACTTTGTCCGTCGGATTTGTGTACACACGATCGGAATTTCCGACAACGGATTTTGTTGTCGGAAAATTTTATCTCCTGCTCTCCAACTTTGTGTGTCGGAAAATCCGATGGAAAATGTCTGATGGAGCCCACACACGGTCGGAATTTCTGACAACACGCTCCGATCGCACATTTTCCATCGGAAAATCCGACCGTGTGTACGGGCCATTAGACCCAATTGTTGAGGAAATAAGAGCTCTTCCTCGCAAACATTGTCTAAGGGATGGACGGATTGTGGAAAGGAATCTAGATCATGAATGGAGTTTCATATCCTCCTTCCATTCACAATTCAGGGAGGTGGAGAATATATTCCACAAACATTGGCATGTCCTCTGTCTTGATAGAACTCTGTCAAGTGTTCTACCCGACAAACCAAACTTCATTTATTTCAAGGCCCCAAACTTTGGAGACGTTATAGTCAAAAAAATTTTGATCCCCCCAGTAGAAATCCAACTTTTTGGGATCAAAATGGATTTTTTGCATGTCGAAAATGTAAAGCCTGTAGAAAGGTGACTAGACCTATGAGGAAAATTGAAACGTTCACCTCAACCTCTAACAACAGGGAATTTGCAATTAAGCACTTTATTACATGCAATACATCCCACGTAGTATACGCCTTACGTTGTCCTTGCAGTTTAATGTACATAGGGCGTACCGAGCATCTCCTAAAAATCAGAATCGCAGAACATGTACATATATATCTCTATTGGTTTCAAGGACCACAATGTATCCCTGCATTTCAAGCAACATCATGAGCAAGACTCTTCTGGTCTTACATTTTGGGGGATCGATCACATTAAACCATCATGGAGGGGTAGCAATACCGTAAGGGAATTATCTAAAAAGGAAACCCAATGGATTTTTTTAACTGACACGCTTAGCCCGAAAGGGTTAAATATAGAACTCGACATAAATTGTTTTATAAGTGACTTTTAGTTTTACACTGGATTAGGGTTATTTAGCCCTTTATTTCTGTGTTTTTGGAATCTGACTCATGTTTCTGATATACAATATAGACATCTGCACATTATATTTTTTATTGTCCCAACGTTGTTGTAGAATTAATTACCATTTCCCCCTATTAGATTTGGGGGGCTCTTTCATGTATTTTTATATACTTTTTTACATACTTTTTTATATATCTTTTGCTATTCCAGTTATCTTGCAATCTATCAGGACCACCAAAAGTATCCTGTTTACATTAGAATTGGCATTATGGTTTTCCATATATTTTCTATTAAATTCCTCTTTTTTATACTGTTATATCCTCATACTTTGTTAATGTTGTTGTAATGAAAGACGGCCTCCATCACCTACTATTTTGCACCATTTGATAGATAGGAGTGAGGCGGCCAATTTTAAGAATTCGATATGTGATTCGTTTCATAAGGTTTTATGTTATCACCATAAAAAGTGATTGATTTTATGTTTTAATCCTATACATTATAGTCAGTTGTCATAAGTTATTTTGTGACATCTGTGGATGTATTTTGTGTCTGTAGCTTAAGGTTGCTTGGATTACGGCCATTATCCTATCAGCGATAGGGATGTATCTGCCAATTAGCTTCATATACCTTGAGTATTCACTGAGATGGGCGGAGTATCAGGTAACCCCCACCTCTTGTCCCAGAGATAAAAACTGAACGGCGCGCCGTGAGACCACGCCCTTTGAAAAAGTCGTAATGATGAAACTAGTCAGGGCGTGACCCCACGGCAACCGGAATTACGTCACGACGCTGTGCGCTCCAAGCCCGAAGCCACCTAAACTGGAAGGAGGAAGTATTTGACGCTGTGAGCAGTAAGGACTATTTTTCCAGCCCGTAGTTCACTCCCGTGGCCCCGGGGGTAGTTACTATTGGCATCTTGTATCTCCAACCGATTGAGAGCTACAGAGTTACCATTGGAACGGCACTGCGCCAAGAGATCTGTTGATTTTATTTGATTTGTTTTATAAATAAATTATCAAAACGTTATTGGACTATGTGGAGTCTCTTTCCTATATGTGGATACTGCTGGTGGTTTTAACCACTTACCTATGAGGACCCCAGGAGCGCCTGGATTGAGGAAGCTTTCTAAGGCCTATTAACCCCCGGGTTCTGGTAAGTTGGAACCCCTTGTGGGGGTGTGTGCAGCACGAGGTGACATAACGTATGGTGAATGGTGCACTCATCCAATCTGCTACACACAAAGAACAGCATAGAAAAACAATAGAACAGCATAGAAAAAATATAATGTATTATATTTTCATATTTTTTCTATTCCGTTCCATTCAGAAATTCTGAAATTCTAATTTCGTATAGAATGAATTTCAATTAGAGTAGAAAAGAATAGAAAAGAATAAAACAGAAAAACAATAGAACAGAATAGAATAAAATATAATATATATCGTATTTTATTCTATTCTGTTCTATTGTTTTTCTGTTTTATTCTTTTCTATTCTTTTCTACTCTAATTGAAATTCATTCTATACGAAATTAGAATTTCGGAAAATGGTTATATATAGTTTACTTTTTCAAATTCAGTCGAATTTTTTCGAATGCAGTAGAATTATTTTGAATTTGATAGTTTTTCGAATTCGGTAGATTTTTTTTTGAATGCGGTCAAATTTTTTGAATTTGAATACGAAACGAAACAAATCCCGAAAATGAATGTAACAAATGCAATGAATTTAACTAAAGGAATTTAGTTAAATAACGAATCGAAACGAAACAAAACAATTTTTTCATCCTGCACATGTCTAGTTTTGGATGTGTAATTTCAAAACCAGAATCCCACATTCCAGAGATGAGGGCAGTTTTTATTGTGAAATAAAAATTAGAGTGCATTATTTCAGAGAAAATTGTTACACATATAGTACATATAGTACAGTGACTAGAGCGTATGTAAATAGCTTGATTAGGCTGCAAAGTAAACAGTAGAGATGAGTCAGATTTTATCATAAAATTTGTTAAATTAGAGTGTATTAGAGAAAATAGCCATAAATATTGTACAGACTCACTGCACAGTATGTAAGCAGTTTTACTAGGCTACAATTTAGGAAGGACAGAAAGGATAGGGCATGTTTTTTTGTGGAATAAAAATGAGAGTATTATTTCAGAGAAAAAAGCCAGAAATTTTGTACAGACTTTAAACAAATAAAGTGTACCAATTGTAGCAGGGTGACACTGTGCCACTCTGTAAATTGTGGTTTGCACCTTTGTGGGAAGCAAACACACTCATGGCACAGGTGTGTGCTGGCTTCATATGAGAGCCAGGGATAGAGCTCAGAGCCCTACCCCCTGGAGGAGGTCAGTGTGTGAAGGGAGGCGTGCACATGGGGTGTGCCGGGTGTGCCTGGGCACACCCTAATCGCCTGGAGCTGTCTTCCGAGATCTGCTCTGAAATGTTACATCCAGGCATTGTGTGTAGCCCGCGCTGAAACATTGAGCAGAACGTGAGGCGAGAGTCGCTCAGTGTGTGAAACTGTCAGCTAATGTCACTGCTTGCAGAAAGGGAGACCAGCTGTCACAACTCAGCGGTGTCAGGGATGGGCGGGACCGAAAGGACAACAAACACCAGCCAATGGGATGAGGTCTGGGCAGTCATGTATGTGACCCGCCCCCTTTCTTAAGCAGCCCAATCACTGGCTGGTGTTTGATAGCTGCTCGGTCCTGCCCACCCCGGGTCCCGCCCACCCCCAAAATCACCACGGAGTTGTGACAGCTGATCTTCTCCCTGCGTGCAGTTACATAAGCTGACAGCTTCACACACTGAGCGGCTCTCTCCTCACGATCTCCTCTGTCAGTGCCGCCATCAGTGCCAATCAATGCTGCCATTCAGTGCCCATCAGTGCCGCAATCAATGCCAATCAATGCTGCCAATCAGTGCCGCAATAAGTGCCACAATCAGTGCCAATCAATGCTGCCAATCAGTGCCGCAATAAGTGCCGCAATCAGTGCCAATCAATGCCGCAATCAGTGCTGCCCATCAGTGCCAATCAATGCTGCCAATCAGTGCCGCTATCAGTGCTGCAATCAGTGTCAATCAATGCTGCAATCAGTGCCCATTGGTGCTGCCCATCAGTGCCAATAAGTGCTGCCCATCAGTGCCAATCAATGCTGCCAGTTTCAATCAGTGCCGCCATCAGTGCCCATCAGTGCCAATTAGTGCTGCCCATCCATGCCAATCAATGCTGCCAATCAATGCCTATCACTGCCAACCAGTGCTGCCCATCAGTGCCAATCAATACTGCCAATCAGGGACCATTATTGCTGCCTATCAGTGCCCATCAGTGCTGCCTATCAGTGCCCACCAGTGCTGCCTATCAGTGCCCATCAATGCTGCCAATTAGTGCTGCCAATCAGTGCCCATCAGTGCCCATCAGTGCCAATCAATGCTGACAATCAGTGCTGCTATCAGTGTCAATCAGTGCTGCCAATAAGTGCCACTATCAGTGCCCATCAGTGCTTCCTATCAGTGCCACTATCAGTGCCAACCAGTGTTGCCCATCAGTGCCACTGCCAATTAATGCTGGCTATCAGTGCCAATTAGTGCTGCTATCAGTGCTGCCAATCAGTGCAGCCTATCAATGCCAATCAGTGACTATCAGTGCTGCCAATCAGTGCCACCTATCAGTGCTGCCCATCAGTGCACTGAGTGCAGGGATGGGGAGATGAACTCTGTAGCCCGTCACATTGTTCATGGGGGAGGGGGGAGGCCTGCTGGAGCAAAACTGAAATCTGTCGATGTTTATTAATGCCACATGCCAATCTTTAGTATAATAGGTAATCACCACACTACTATTTACAATAAACTACTGGAGGTAAAATTAAAAAAAAGTTTTAGTAAAAGGCCTGCTGCTAAGCACTGTTTCGTGTTCCCACACCACAAAAGTAAAAAGTGCAGCGCTTTTTTTTTTCAATAATACCACAATACTGGTCTCTGTGATACGTAACTTCATATATAATACACATCAAACTGAAAACAAGACATAAGAAATGAAACTTAGCAGATATGGTGGAAACCCCTCTAAAGATATTTGCAATATAAATTAACTTCAAGTGCAACAGCTTTTTAGTTGGGAGGTTCTTACCATTACAGCACTTTGGAAGTTTTAATTTTTGGATCGTTACACTCCATTTTGTATGTTTTAGTTACTATTATAATGTGAATTATTGCAATTGAAGTTAATTTTCCTCTACCCCTAACTCCTTCATCCATGTCTTTATGGACCTTGCTTATGCACTGATGTGCAGTCATGTTGGAACGGGAAGGGGCCATCCCCAAACTGTTCCCTCAAAGTTGGGAGCATGAAATTGTCCAAAATGTCTTGGTATGCTGACGCCTTAACAGTTCCCTTCACTGGAACTAAGGGGCCAAGCCCAACCCCCGAGAAACAACCCTATACTATAACCCCCCCTCCACCAAATGATTTGGACCAGTGCACAAAGCAAGGTCCATAAAGACATGGATGAGCGAGTTTGGGGTGGAGGAACCTGACTGGCCTGCACACAGTGCTGTCCTCAACCCAATAGAACACCTTTGGGATGAATTAGAGTGGAGACTGTGAACCAGACCTTCTCGTCCAACATCAGTGCCTGGCCTCACAAATGTGCTTCTGGAAGAATGGTCAAACATTTCCATGGACACACTCCTAAACCTTGTGGACAGCTTTCCTAGAAGATTTGAAGCTGTTATATCTGCAAAGGGTGGGCCAACTCAATATGGAACCCTACGGACTAAGACTGGGATGCCATTAAAGTTCATGTGTGTCCCAATACTTTTGACAATATAATATGTGTGTGTGTGTGTGTGTGTGTGTGTGTGTGTGTGTGTGTGTGTGTGTGTGTGTGTGTGTGTGTGTGTGTGTGTGTGTGTATATATATATATATATATATATATACCGTATTTATCGGCGTATAACACGCACCCCAATTTAGGAGGGAATTTTAAGGAAAAAAAAACTTTTAGGAGGGAAGTTGAAGGGAAAAAAAACTTACATTTAAATGCCCATCATTGCAGCCTTCTCAGTGCAGCCTTGCCCCAGTGCAGCCTTGTCAGTGCAGCCTTGTCAGTGCAGCCATGTCAGTGCAGCCATGTCAGTGCAGCCTTGTCAGTGCAGCCTTCCCCAATGTCCATTGCAGCCTTATCCCAGAGCAGCCTTGCAGCTCGCTGAGTTTAAAATCGCCGACCGCGATTTGAAAATGGCGCCGCCGGCGCCGAAATACACAGAGCCGGTCCTCGGCTCTTCTCGGCGGCTCTCGTTCACTTTCGGCTCCACACGTAGTCCCGCCCGGGATGGGCGTGACTGTGAGCGGAGCTATCCGAACCTAGCCGAGTACACTCGGCTAGGTTCGGGCGGCGCTCGAGTGAAGCCGAAAGTGGCCGAGAAGAGCCAAGGACCGGCACTGTGTATTTCGGCGCCGGCGGCGCCATTTTCAAATCGCGGTCGGCGATTTTTTGGATCTTTCAGCTCAGGATTGCAGGGGATCGGCGTATAACACGCACCAGCGATTTTCCCCTGATTTTAAAGGGAAAAAAGTGCGTGTTATACACCGATAAATACGGTATATATATATATATATATATATATATATATATATATACATACATACACATGCATGTGTGTTTTACTTCTGGGGTGCAATGGGCTGCGCACACCTATAGAGCCATGTGAGGTGCTGTTGTGCACCATAGTGTCCAGGTCGGGACAGAGGAAGGCCCGAGCCTGAGAGAGAGTCCATGAAGGACAGAAACAGCTAGGAAGCTGTAAGGAAGTTGCAGAGCTGAGGTGCAGCATCTGTGCATAAACACTGGGACATATTTCATGATCAGGAAGACCACAAAGCTACTTAAAGTGATTGTAAATGATCACCTTGTAAAACAACCCATTCAGTTTAAAATAGAAATGAAAGGCCACTAATTTTTATACAGATATAAAAATGCATTATAAATACGTTTTTTTCCCCTTGATTTTATAAGTGATTACATTCCCTCTGTTCTCAGCTGCATAAGAGCTGGGGGAGGAGAAGCAACAGCACACTGAGCTTCCCAGTTAATGGCTGTGCAGTGGGGGGGTGTCAGGACAAGCCTGATAATTCAAGGAGAGCACACTGAGTTCCCAGGATAGCTAGGGAACTGACCACAGTGTGTTACATAATAGTTACCACCGCTCTAGGTGACCGGGTTCAAGCTTCCTGTCCTCCGCTGTGTGGATGATTGTGAGAGCCCCAGGTGCCGGCAATTGCTATTCCAATGGTATGTGTGTGATGGAAAAATCTGGACAGCCGCACTCCGGATTAGAAAAGTGAAAAATAAAATCCTCTTTATTGAAAAAGTAATAACATGATTAAAATCCGTACATGGCTTTGTTGGGATAATGCAGCATAACCGCTAACGCGTTTCACGCTCCCATAGAGCGCTTACTCATAGCTGGTTTGTACAAAAGTGATCACGACTTATATACACATAATTTGTCTACCACATGACTACATATTGATTATCTGATTCTAAACAGCTGGTCGTTAGTCTGTGTGGGATTTTTTTGGCATAGATGTGATTGGATGTGCATCCTATAGTGGAATCACTAATGAAGACATGAATATATAAATGAAATGTGTTCATGTTGACAAATGTCAACATATATGAATGATAAAAAATTCTTTTCAAGGTTTTCGAAAAAATATATTTGTTGTTTTCCAAAATCACAAGAATGAGATGAGTGCTGAAATTTGACGTTCAAACGTATAAATTATCATACGGATAGGCGCAAGTATGGGCAAACTATGTGAACTGGTGGCTGCGGTATAATGTAAATGGTGTATAGAGTGAAAATTGGGTCTATATGCATGTGGTAAAAAAGTGTGCATCCAACACCACTAGCGGTGTCAAAAAAAAAAAAACTGAATATGTGTGTATGGTGCATATATATAAAAAATATATAAAAATTATATATATATTATTATTATTATATATATATTTATATGGGCTGGTGGGAGAGGTCCCGCATCTTTGGACCAAATAGTCCCCGCCGTAAGATACGACCTGTTATTTATTACATCAGATAGAGAAGCTAATTTGGATATCTGGCTGGCATATTTCAATGACAATCCATTAAATTTAAAATTTACGGGAAATCTGCAATCCAGATCCATAGAATTCCTTGATGTGCAACTGGTGGGGTCCGGTGATGCGATTCAATCCAGTCTGTACAGAAAACCTCTCAGTGGCAACACTCTACTTAGAGCTGACTCTGCACACCCTAAACACACCATCAGAGGCATTCCATATAGCCAGTTTTTAAGGTTAAAGCGCTGAAGCCAAAAGCATGGCAAACAGGTTTAAAGCTCGAGGCTATAAAGAAACATCAGTACAAAAAGCACTCAACACAGTAAGATCTATCCCAAGACCTTCACTTGTAAAGAAAAAACCAGCTAAAAACATTCAACAGAGAAGGGACATGTCCCCTAGAATCCCGGTATTTTCTACTCCATAGAGCTCTGAATTTAATACAATCAAAAAAATTATCATGAAACACCTTCCTGTTTTGTATAATGACCCTATATATAACAACATCCTTTCTAAAGGGATCAAGGTTGTATCCCGCAGAGCACCCACATTGGGACACTCATTGTCTCCCAGTTTGTTCTCAACCAACCGAATAAAATCCAATTGGCTCAACTTCACAGGCAATTTCAAGTGTGGAATAAAAACTTGTAATTACTGCAGGTACATTAAAACGGGTCAACTCATAAAATCATGCAGCAATCAAAAAGAATTCTCGATCCCCGTGTTTATTAATTGTAACACCAAATTTGTGGTATATGTCATTACATGCACCAGTTGCCAGGTACAATATGTTGGACGCACAACACGGCGTCTCAGAGACAGGTTACATGATCACCTGTACAATATTGAGAAGGAGATCTTAACCAATGTATCAAAGCACTGGGTTTACACACACCACAAAGACACTTCCAGTTTAACTATTCAGGGCATTGAGAAAATCATCACACCAGTGAGAGGAGGTGACAGATTCCAGTTACTGTGCAAACGAGAAGTCCTTTGGATATTCTCGTTGGACACCAGGATCCCACGGGGGTTAAACTTTGAGTGGGACGTTTCACATTTCTATGAATAAAATAACATCGAAGCTATATCCCCGAGTAATACATCTGTAACCCTTCCTCCCAACTCTTTCCTTGATCACACATCCACATTCTTTTGGTGGATGATGGAGCAAAAAAACATATAGGGACACATATTAATATATGAGTTCCTCTTTCACACATATCCCCAGTAATCGATCTATTTTATTGGGCCACACATCCTCCCACTCATACGAGCAAATGACTAGTGATATGCATATATGCTTTCAGCAAAAAAGAAATAATTTACTATATCTTTCGCATTCACTGTCACTTGAATCTCGTTTCTAATTAGACATTATTGTTTGATGGTAACTGTAGGTAGACCATAACACTAACTTTGCACAAATGTTTTTCACCACATGTATACATGGTTCATTACTTTCTTTGCAAAGTTCTCATGTGTTTTGAGTTGATTGAAGAGCTGTGGTCTTTGAAGGGGTAGATCAGTTGCTTATTTTTACATAACAATTGGTTGAGTGAGATTGTAACTTATCCATTAATATAAACACATATATTGGATGAACCTGTCATATGGTCACTGCCAATACTATACTATGCATAAAAGAATAGTGACAGGTGCGCAAACATTGTATTTTGTCCCATTTTTATCCATCTCATATAGTTTTGCCCATACACTTGAAGACAATTCATCGAGAGATGTGATTGCTTCAAAGAAAGACATTCAGCAACGTTAATGTTGTGGTTTGATTGAACTCTCATGTGTTTTGAGTTTACACATATCCCCAGTAATCGATCCATTTTATTGGGCCACACATCCCCCCACTCATACGAGCAAATGACTAGTGATATGCATATATGCTTTCATTAAAAAAGAAACAATTTATTATATCTTTCGCATTTACTGTCACTTGAATCTCGTCTCTAATTAGACATTATTGTTTGATGGCAGCTGTAGGTAGACCATAACACCAACTTTGCACAAATGTTTGTACAAATGTTTTTTACCATATGTGTATATGGTTTATTACTTTCTCTGCAAAGTTCTCATGTGTTTTGAGTTGATTTAAGAGCTGTGGTCTTCAAAGGGATAGATCAGTTGTTTATTTCACATAATAATTGGTTGAGTGAGATTGTAACTTATCCATTGATATAAACACATATATTGGATGAACCTGTCATATGGTCACTGCCAATACTATACTATGCATAAAAGAATAGTGACAGGTGCGCAAACACTGTATTTTGTCCCATTTTTATCCACCTCATATAGTTCTGCCCATACACTTGAAGACAATTCATCGAGAGATGTGATTGCTTCAAAGAAAGATGTTCAGCAACGTTAATGTTGTTGCTTGATTGGGATGAATGCATCCCATACGGAATGATGCAAGGTTTTAAATGAGCACTTTTGTGAAACTGGAGTGGCGGGGTTATCAGTGAGTGATAAGTTTCATAATCTTTTATATGCTGCAAAGATTAAAATTCACACATGTAGGAATTGAAGCAAAAGCACTTATTCACACATAGATTCCTGCAAATCAGGAGATTATTGGACGCATCATTGTGACAGGACGCTAGTTTTCTGTCAAACTTCCAATTCACATACGTTATCACGTTTTTTGAAAGCTGAACTCGTCGTACACATACACATATATAAAGAATTGCTTTTTATTATTATTTTTTATTATTATTTATATTTTTACCTTTATGTGGTTTAATTTTTTATATATTTTTTATATATATGCACCATACACACATATTCAGTTTTTTTTTTTTTTTTTTTTGACACCGCTAGTGGTGTTGGATGCACACTTTTTTACCACATGCATATAGACCCAATTTTCACTCTATACACCATTTACATTATACCGCAGCCACCAGTTCACATAGTCTGCCCATACTTGCGCCTATCCGTATGATAATTTATACGTTTGAACGTCAAATTCCAGCACTCATCTCATTCTTGTGATTTTGGAAAACAACAAATATGTTTTTTCGAAAACCTTGAAAAGAATTTTTTATCATTCATATATGTTGACATTTGTCAACATGAACACATTTCATTTATATATTCATGTCTTCATTAGTGATTCCACTATAGGATGCACATCCAATCACATCTATGCCAAAAAAATCCCACACAGACTAACGACCAGCTGTTTAGAATCAGATAATCAATATGTAGTCATGTGGTAGACAAATTATGTGTATATAAGTCGTGATCACTTTTGTACAAACCAGCTATGAGTAAGCGCTCTATGGGAGCGTGAAACGCGTTAGCGGTTATGCTGCATTATCCCAACAAAGCCATGTACGGATTTTAATCATGTTATTACTTTTTCAATAAAGAGGATTTTATTTTTCACTTTTCCAATCCGGAGTGCGGCTGTCCAGATTTTTCCATCACACACAGTGTGTTACATAGTTACATAGTAGGTGAGGTTGAAAAAAACACATGTCCATCAAGTCCAACCTATGTGTGTGATTATATGTCAGTATTACAGTGTATATCCCTGTATGTTGAGGTCGTTCAAGTGCTTATCTAATAATTTTTTGAAATTATCGATGCCCCCCAGCCCCCGCTGAAACCACCGCCTGTGGAAGGGAATTCCACATCTTTGCCACTCCAATGCCGCGTACACACGATCGCACATTCCGACAACAAAATCCATGTTTTTTTTCCGACGGATGTTGGTTCAAACTTGTCTTGCCTACACACGGTCACACAAAGTTGGTCAGAATTTGCGAACGTCAAGAACGCGGTGACATACAACATCTACGACGGCACTAGAAAGAGGAGGTTCAATACCAAATGCGCCACCCTTTGGGCTCCTTCCGCTAATCTCGTGTTAGTAGAAGTTTGGTGACAGATGATTTGTGCTTTTCAGCCTCCTGCTTTTCTGATCGTTACTGCTCTTCAGTTTGTGCTTGTGGGTTCGTATTTATATTACGTATTTGATTCCCAGTGCGTTCTTGTCCGCTCGTTTCGGATTTTCAGCTCCGGCCTTTCAGTTTTTCAGTGCTTTCTGTTAATTCGTTCTGACCAGTCGACCGTTTTGAAGCCATGAGGACCCTCACCCCGGACCAGAGGGTTTATAACTACCGTCTGGCCAGAGCCAGAAGAGTGGTGGAGAATGCTTGCGGGATAATGGCCAGCCGGTTCTGCCTATTCCTTACGCCAATCAACATGGCTGAATATAAAGTAAATTATAATGACTGCGCTTAGGACGATAGTAGGTATGCAGCCCCCCTAAAGAAACACCCCGGAGGTGCTTCAAAACTGAATATGTATATAGATGGGGTAATGGCGCTCCCTAGGGCTTATTTGGGCGGGTGAAGAATCAGAAACGACTAAAGTACTACAGATCAGTACCCCGGCTCCAGGCCGGGTTACCCCCCTAGAATGAAAAAGATACCTGACAGTGGTAAGCTAGCGACACTCCCTATATAGCAAAGGTGAGTATACAAATTAAATAAAAATATAAAGTGATGAAAAATCATAAAAAATATGTAATAAAATTATATATATATATCACCATTGTATTGGTAAGTAAATCTACCCTGAGTTTTCATACATTATATGTGAATGGAACCATACATAAAGCCTTGTATAGTTTAACCTTGCATGTATGTGCACCCACTTTAGTGGTGTAATTATTAACCTGTGAATAAATAAATGGGTGATGGTAACCTCAAAATAGCCAACAATTACCAGTAAACATATAAGTGACCATATACGTACCAGTGAACACAAATCGTTTATACCTTGAATTAATTTTTAACCTTGAGTTAATTATAACTCTTGATCTATTTTATAAATTAATTATTTAAACATTACATGATTAATAGGCAGTCCAAAGTTGTGAAGGCGTCTTCCCCATAGTGAAAAATAGGAAATGAAAAGTAAAAATAGAAATTAAACTCAAAAACGTGACTTGAGTACATTCAACGTCCTGGTGGCTTGGTGACTTGGTGCTCCCCCTCAAGGATCCCCACTCACCAGATCCATTCACCCCAAAGGGGTAATTCGCATGCAGATGTAGCCTTTGCGATCTCCCTGCCAGTGTAATGGATGGATTTCAGGGGGTGGTCCTCAGCGTACACAGGAGAATGGAGCTTTAATACTCATATGAAAAAGAAGGAATGGTGGACTCCCATAGTGTAGTAATTAAAAATAGAATTTATTCCAACAAAAAAGTTCTTCAGATAAAAAATCTTCAAATAAAAATACTACAAACCAGCACAGCTGGCTGTAGTAGTACAGCAGCAAACAGTAGATTTTAAATATACACACATCAAGGGCAACGGTTGATGGACGAAGAGGAGGGAAGAAGAAAGCGAAGACGAGAACACTAGGAAAGGGTATTTTCAACCTCAGTGATGTTCTATTCACAGAGGATGAAATGAAAATTCTGGATTTAGGACTTAAGTTTGCACCGGAGAAATCTCTAGACAAGTTTGAGACGTATATTGATTTAAAAAAATGTATGTGGAAACTGAACCTTAAGAAACATTTCTTTACGAATAAAGACACAAGAATTAGAAAGGAACCATTGTATGTACATACTGGATTGAAAAACAACTCTATTTTCAACCTGACAACATCAGGGAACCAATGTATGGGAGCCTTCCAAAAAATGGTAGAGGATGACCTAAGGAAACTGGATAAGCGTAGGAATCATAAAACCAAACATGTCTGGAAAACCATAAAAGCCTTGGGAGAAAGAAAGGAAGTGGTCATACGACCCGCAGATAAAGGGGGAGGATTGGTGATATTGAACAAGAGGGACCATGAGGAAGAGATGGAGAATCTGCTCCGGGTTGAGGACACCTACAAGAAACTCAATAAGAATCCTAAGTGTAGTTATGAAAAGAAATTGAGAGCCTATGTTAAAAAGGGGAAGGATATGGGCATTATCAATAATAAAGAAGCGGAATATTTGATCTCTAGTTCTACCAAAACCCCGGTTATCTATTACACACCCAAGATACACAAGAGATTACATAAGCCACCCGGGAGACCTATTATTAGTGGCATCAACTCTGTGTTTTCTAGGTTAGGTGAATATTTAGATAAATTTTTGAAACCATTGGTAAAAATGGGAAAATCATATCTAAGAGATAGTGCTCAACTTTTGGAGGAATTACAACAAATAAATGGGACTAAGGATTGGCTATTAGCCACCATTGACGTGAACTCCTTGTATACGAGTATTGTACAACAAGATGGGATTGCGGGGGTAGAAAAAGCTCTCCATGAGCTAACCCCTCTGAAACAAGAACAGATCGACTTCATACTTAAAGGTCTACAGCTAACTATGTCATGTAATTACTTCTGGTACAATCAAGACTACTATGTCCAAACTAAAGGAGTAGCTATGGGCGCACGTTACGCTCCTGATGAATATGTGGGAAGAAGAATACATCTATGCCAAAGGGATCCCCCAGTTGAAGCTGTACCGCAGGTATATAGATGATCTAATCATTCTCTGGGAAGGAACAGCAGAGACCTTTGAAAACTTCCTACAGAATCTAAATACCAACAGGTATGGTCTAACCTTTACAGGAAAATGGGATAATTATAAGATCGAGTACCTTGACCTTGAAATCTTTAAAAGGGATGATAGCTTACATACCAAAACCTTTTTTAAAGCTACGGACAGAAACGGGTATATCCCTATCACTAGCTGTCACCATCCCCGATGGAAAGGGAATATCCCTAAAGGCCAACTCATAAGATTGAGGAGAAATTGTGCTACCATAGAAGATTACTCACAACAAGCGAACATCTTAATTGAGCGATTCCAGGAGAAAGGATATAAGTTAAACATGTTAGTTAAGATGAAGAATGACATAGCAAATATGGATCGGAAAAAGCTGTTCAAAAAGTCCAAAAAAGGGAAAAACAATACAGACCTGGTGTTTGTCACAGGTTTCAATACTCAGTACAAAGAGTTTGAACATATCTTAACTAAGTACTGGCCAATCCTAAAAGAGGACAGAATCCTAGCAAATATATTACCTAATAAACCTAAGGTGGTATATAGAAGGGCTCCTACGCTTAGAGATTACTTAGTGCATAATGTCATCAACCCTCCAAAGCTGATCCAAATATTTCCGGAGATGAGGGGCTTTTATAAATGCCAAAAATGTTTACCATGCAGGGTCAGCAAAAAGCAACCTCGTAAAAGGGAAACCTTCCGATCCAGGATGGACCATAAAGAATATCGTATTAGGAAACTAATCACCTGTCAGAGTACCCATGTGACCTATGTCATTGAGTGCCCATGCCAATTGCAGTATGTGGGTAGGACCACCCGGCCCTTGTATGTATGTATACGGGAACATATTAAAAATATCAGGAAAGGGTTCCCTAAACATCATCTCTCCCGCCACTTTGATGCAGTCCACAGTCCCACAGGACTAACGGGATTCTACGGGATTGACTGCGTCAGGGATCATTGGCGAGGTGGCAATAAAACTACACTTGTGTCCCAAAACAAAACTAGCTGGATATATAGGTTGGGTTCCCTTGCTCCGAGGGGCCTTAACCTAGATATTGATTTAAATTGTTTCATAGCCAACCCCTAAGGGGGATAGGGGTAGGAATCCTCTTCCCTGTATCTTTCTAACCAAACATTTGGGTTATTCTAGCTCTGTTGTTATGAGAGAGAGGCATCCCTCTGTGGGGGGTGCGGGCAAGCTCAGAGGCCTAGCAGTAGGCATGAACTTATTTTTGAGTTGGGATTTAAACTGTAGTGATCTATATTATGCCCTTATATGTAAGGGAGTGGGCCCTCACTACTGATGTACATAGAAATGCATCTGGATGCATATACTATTTCCACACTTGCCCACAGTCGCTATATACCTTGACCCTCTATGTGAACTTAAGGTTAAATTACTCAACATTATTGGGGCCCATTCCCATCAGATGTCTTATTACCATACATCTGCAGTATGTTATACATTCACGGTTAGTTCCTTGTCACATTACCTTTAGCTTTTCTGCCTTCCTCCACACATATTAGCTTATTATTATTCCCACTGTCTTTCCTATCTCCACATCATCATGGACCCATTTACTATATAAAGATTATATTCATTTTGGCCCATATTGTATGTTTGGGTAACTGCCATAGCCATCATATCCTTGGATTCAGATCTATGGTTACACCTAGTGTGATGGACATGGATGACCTCTAGGGGGTCCCCTTGGAAGCTGGAATCTATGCCTGCATACTCGGAATTCACGGATATGCTGGTAATATTGAAAACCAAACAATTCTCTTTATTTAATATATATATTTTTAAATTTTTTATTTTTATTTTTCTTAATGATCTGTCATGCCCGTTAGTGACTTTTCTGTAGGAAATCAGCCACAATATCGGATGCTGCACACCTATTAGAACTTACTAATTAACCATTAGAGTCTGACATTCATTGCGTACACTTCTGTGAATGTTAGGCGTGGATTAGGCATGTAACCCTTCCTATACTCTAATACGATAGGTGCCTTTGCTATGAGGGGCGTCACCGATATGGCTGCTTCCCTATGAAATGACGTGGTGCGTGGCGTGCGGGTACCGCCGCTGAGGACGTCTATGACGAAACGCATACGACGGCGCCACGCACGCTACGTCATTTCTGCAAACTAGGCCGGTGGAACGCAGGTGGAGCGCAGACGCTCGGTTTACTTCCACCTTGCGGTATGGGCTGTTCAGCTATTTTTATCCACTTGAGCGGTTTGCGGGAGTTACATCAAGTCCATCAACCGTTGCCCTTGATGTGTGTATATTTAAAATTTACTGTTTGCTGCTGTACTACTACAGCCAGCTGTGCTGGTTTGTAGTATTTTTATTTGTAGATTTTTTATCTGAAGAACTTTTTTGTTGGAATAAATTCTATTTTTAATTACTACACTATGGGAGTCCACCATTCCTTCTTTTTCATATGAGTATTAAAGCTCCATTCTCCTGTGTACGCTGAGGACCACCCCGTGAAATCCATCCATTACGCTGGCAGGGAGATTGCAAAGGCTACATCTGCATGTGAATTACCCCTTTGGGGTGAATGGATCTGGTGAGTGGGGATCCTTGAGGGGGAGCACCAAGTCACCAAGCCACCAGGACGTGGAATGCACTCAAGTCACGTTTTTGAGTTTAATTTCTATTTTTACTTTTCATTTCCTATTTTTCACTATGGTGAAGACGCCTTCACAGCTTTGGACTGCCTATTAATCATGTAATGTTTAAATAATTAATTTATAAAATAGATCAAGAGTTATAATTAACTCAAGGTTTAAAATTAATTCAAGGTTTAAACGATTTGTGTTCACTGGCATGTATATGGTCACTTATATGTTTACTGGTAATTGTTGGCTATTTTGAGGTTACCATCACCCATTTATTTATTCACAGGTTAATAATTACACCACTAAAGTGGGTGCACATACATGCAAGGTTAAACTATACAAGGCTTTATGTATGGTTCCATTCACATATAATGTATGAAAACTCAGGGTAGATTTACTTACCAATACAATGGTGATATATATATATAATTTTATTACATATTTTTTATGATTTTTCATCACTTTATATTTTTATTTAATTTGTATACTCACCTTTGCTATATAGGGAGTGTCGCTAGCTTACCACTGTCAGGTATCTTTTTCATTCTAGGGGGGTAACCCGGCCTGGAGCCGGGGTACTGATCTGTAGTACTTTAGTCGTTTCTGATTCTTCACCCGCCCAAATAAGCCCTAGGGAGCGCCATTACCCCATCTATATACATATTCATGGCTGAATATAAACCTAACCATATAATCCTTGCATGCTGTATTCTACACAACTATTTAAGGAGAAATTCAATGAATTATGTGGCCTCAGTTGGGCCTGAGGCCGGACTTCAACAAGAAACCCAGACAGCGCTTGAAGCTGGCCGTCCTAGTTCCCCCCCCCCCAAAGCGCTCGCGAAGTAAGACAGAAGTATGTCGAGTACTTTGTGGTTGGGGGGCCATTGATATGCCAAAAAATGTTTTAGAAACATTTTATCCTAAATTTTTTAACTTAAACTGAAAGAAGATTTCCTTTGATTTACTGCCTGGGTTTCTTTTAACTGTCTCCTAGGTTCTCCAATGGGCTTTTCTTTTTGGACATTTTCTTAAATTGTGCAAATGTAATTTATTTGATACATGATGTGACAATCTCTTCTTCAGTAAACTATTATTATGTTGTGGGTCTGCTACACACACACACTTTGTTTTTGTTGTTAATGTATGTAATGCATTACTGAGAAAAATATTCATCATTTTCAGCACCATGAATGAATTTTGGGGAGTCATGAAAATGGCATGATTGTGGCAAATTATAAAGCACTGTGGGTGTTATTTACTAAAGGAAATTCCACTTTGCACTCCAAGTGCACTGCAAAAGTACACTTGAAACTGCACTGAAAGTGCACTCGTAGTGCAAAGTGGATTTGCCTTTAGTAACTAACCCCCATTGTCACTGTAAAAACCAACTTACTACAAGAATTGCTATTGAGCATTGAAAGGAGAAGCCACACATTGTTGAGTAGAAAACATTTTACTCAAAGCACATTCACATGTGCGTTAGAAAAGGGTTTTGGAACAAACCAACATCTTTGGTGTATAACTTTTTTTTTTTCACATTGTAAATATCCTTTTTTGGTTAAACAGGCATTTTTCAAAGCATAACATAAACAACTCAGGAACTTACGAAGTTCAACTTTGACAAAGTGAAGGCAATATCAGACATGAGTATATCCAAACTGTGTTGATATTGCCTTCATCAGATGGGGTGATGTCACCCCTGTAAAAGCCAAATTTTGAAGATGCACACAAATTGGGATTCAAACTGGGGATTTCCCTCCTGATCCCATGCCTAATGTCAACATGTGCTAGCTCCCATCATGGGGGATTAATGGAAGTGTTTTGAGGATGCAACCCCTTCCTCTCACCTAATTGAGTTGTGAGGAAGGGGTTGCACCCACAAAATGTGTACATTGATATCCTGTGATGACAGATAGCACATGTTGACACACCGTGTGTATATTCAAAATTTGGCTTTTAAAATACTTTACAAAATTTGTTTTCAAAGCAAAAATACACGATAAAACGGTTCAATTTTTGTGCGTTTTATATTCTGCCTAAAACATCAATGATGTTCTTTATTTTTTGATGAACATCATTGATGTTTTCCTTTATATTTTCTAAATCATGATTGCACCCCATTCTCTCCCCGATGAGGATCTGGGCACTTTCACTGGTGAAATGAGATTCTTCTTCCACAACATCCACATCACCTAAAAGAAAAAAACACACCATATATTATAAATATGCAGGCATTCATCTATTACCTGAAGCTGTAGTCTCAGACACTCACCTGTTGTGGAGACAATTTCGCCCACTTCATAAACGTCTCTCTCCTCATCCTCTGCTTGTGGTTTTGGGATTTCCCCTTCTTTAGGAGGTGTTGGGTCCCTGGTGTCCTCTGATGTCCCGAGTCTTTTCTCCCCTATGTGAATAGAAAATAGGTATACTTAGCACACAGATATTTAAGGGCAGAGATAGGAATATGAAACATTGCTTGGAAGTGTCGTATAATTGTCTGTTTTGGCAGAGTTCCAAGCTGAAGAACATTTCATTGCCTTTCTAAAGCTGGAATACTTCCCTTTTTTGTTAAAGTATCACACATGGAGACACCCCTAGTATCCACTGGAGCACCTGTGTGGGACACCCTAAAAGATTTGTTCTGGTGTCCCACACTAGTGCTTCTGCGTCCAGCTGTGGAGTGCCCTCTCCTTACACTGAATCAAGTTTGCATTTCATTCTAGTTACAAACCCATCTAGACAACAAACTTATTTTAATACAAATAGGCCTGAACAAATGTAGTTAACCTGTATCTACCAAAAACATCTTATAAGTGGGCGAACGAACGATGTTTCCTACATGAACATGAAAGTTGCCATTTTAAACTGTACAACAGTAAAGAAAAGCACATGGAGCACCATGCAAGTAATAAGAATAATAGGAATACAAGATGAGTACTTACTTTTTAGAAGCAGTTTCCTGATCTTTCTGTACTGATCTTGCTCCCTCAATTTGAGGTCTGACCATCGTTTCCTCAGTTGATCCTTGGATCGCCGTACCCCAAAATTCCTGTGCAGACTCTTTACAACTTTAAGCATGATCTTAGCCTTTCTCACATTTGGGTTTTGGTACAGTCCATACTTCCCATCATAGTTGGCTCTCTTGAAGATGTCCCCCTTCTCCACCATCTCTATAAAGGCCATAATTGAGGCCTTCAATCTCTTCCAGGATTGGGAGGTTCGTGGCTCCGGCCTTTCGTCTTTGCTGCTCTCCTCTGCATGCAGCTGTTATCTCTCCGCCATGTGCTCTCCCACTGCGCTGAAAGACAAGGGGCGGGGGGTATACTAGAAAGAACGTTAGGCGGAGTTTCACGCATGCGCAGTGTATATAAAGCGCAACACGCGTGCTTCGTACGTACGATCTGTGAGCGGAGGACGGAGTAACGGAAGCGATGATCGTTATAACGAAGGCACAATTTTAACTTGGTGCATCAGTGGCCTATACTGCTTATAGATTGAGGCCTATATTGGGTCAAGATTAGGAGAGTTTCTCCTGATATTAGGGTTTGTCTTGTGTTGTGTCTTGCAGAGAAAATGGATCCCTTCAATAATAGGGAATTTTTAGGAATATTCATTGATATGTTCAGGGAGCTGCCCTGTCTGTGGCAGGAGAACCACCCGTTTTATAATAATCAAACAGAGGCGTGCAGCGCTGGAGAAACTGCTTGAATTTGTGAAGCTGGTGATCTCCACGGCAGACATCAAGTATTTAACATCCAAAATTGGTGGCATGAGGAGCACTTATAATAGGTAGCGCAAGAAGGTCCAGGATTCCCTGAGATCAGGAGCTGCAGCAGATGACATTTATGTACCCAGGCTGTGGTACTAGGACAGACTGCATTTTCTGGCAGGCCAGACTGAACCCAGGCCAGCACTCTCTAGTCTTCCTTCAAGGCTTCCTTCCCCCTCAGCTGAGGCTTCCGATGACCAACCTGGTCCTTCCAGGCAGCAACATGTGGAGGAGTCAAGCTTGAGTCAGGTATAGCATTCTTACAAATATTTCTGGTTTCCAAATTAATGATGTTAAATATATGTTAGTTTTGATAACTAATTTCTGATTTCACAAAGTGTTTTACATATCAATAGACAGTAGTGGCCACAAATGATTGGGACAAGAATGAAAAATGCTGGGGTCAGAATGATAGTCTTTTCTATTTATTAACATTCAATTTGCAACAGTCATTAGTTGAAAATTGTGTGTGATTGATGAACCAAAAACTAAAACTATGTCCTTTTTTCACACACAGGAAAGTCTCAGCCAGGAGGAGGCCATGGAAAGTGGCAGCCAGGAGGTGGCAGGGGTAAATGGCAGGCAGGAAGTGGCTGGGCCCAGTAGCCTTCCCGAATCCCAGGGCCCTCCCCTCGGTCTTCCACAAAAAAGTGCCAGGAAGAGGAGTAACCTGGAGGAGGCAGCACTTGGCCTATTTCTGAAGGCTACTGCGGCCCTCAGAAACCCCCCCCCCAGTCTTCAAGAGGATTATGCCTACATGACAGCCTGCAAAATGATGGAAATGGAGGAGGGCCTTATGTGATGAAGTGGTCTTACAAGCCCTAAATAAGGGGTTGAGGGGCGAACTCACAAGCCAAAGCCACGTTTGTGAGTTGAACCATGGTCCTCCTCCTCCTCCTCCTCCTCCTCCACCTCCTGCCACAACTCCAACACCAGAGCCACAGCCTGGAAGGAAGCGTGTAAGGAAGACCCGAGAGTGATGGCCTGGGTTCAGTCTGGTCTGACAAAAGATGCAGGCTGTTGTATGACCACAGCCTGGGGTCATCTGCTGCTGTTCCTGATCTCTTGTAGTCCTGGACCGGATTGTGCTTACTATTATATATACTCCTCAGGCCACCAATTTTGACTGTAAAATAATTGATGTGTGCCCTGGGGTACAAAGGCTTTGCCAATTTCAGCAGTTTCTCCAGCATTGCCTTTCTCTTTATTTTGTTATGACCCAGAATAAATGGCTATTTATTTTTCAGAAATACTTGCCTATGTGTTTTACTTCAAAAAGGACCGTTTGTTTGTGAGTAGGAAGGTACATTTCCTAAATACAATGTGGAATTAACAAGGGACATTAACACCAACCAACCTCCTTGAGGTTAAAAAATACAAGATAATAATGGTGTTGTGGTAACTTGACACAAAAAATGAGAAATAATATTATGGAGAGCACTAGGAAAAAAAATGTAGATCTTGATAAAAAAAAGCACAAAAAAAAGAGGCAAAAATTATAAACATTATTATGGAGATCTGACGGAAAAAAAATTAATATTATTCATGAGATCACGAGAAATAATAAAGAAATCAGTTTGTGAGAACTCGTGTGAATATGAGCAGCAAAACAACTTCATTCTTCTAGCATTCTAAAGAAGAAGAGAATGCGCTTCATTAAACTATTAAAAAAATTACAGCGTGACGAATGTGCTATCTCCATTATGAATGCTAGTTTTATCAGACCGAGCGCTTCCGTCTAGTAATTTTTTCTGAACATGCGTGGCACTTTGTGCGTCGGAATTATGTACACACGATCGGAATTTATGCGAACGGATTTTGTTGTCGGAAAATTTGAGAACCAGATAGCAAATTTTGTGCGACGGAAATTCCGATGGAAACTGTCCGATGGAGTCTACACACAGTCGGAATTTCCAACAAAAGGCTCCCATCGAACATTTTCCACCGGAAAATCCGACTGTGTATACGGGGCATAACAATAAAGAACCCTCTACGCAGTTTAAGGTTAAACCTGTTTTCTTCTAATTTCTTCTAATTTTAATGAGTGGCCACGTGTCTTATTAACCACTTGCTTACTGGGCACTTAAACCCCCCTCCTGTCCAGACCAATTTTCAGCTTTCAGTGCTCTCACACTTTGAATGACAATTACTCAGTCATGCAACACTGTACCCAAATGATTTTTTTGTCCTTTTTTCATACAAATAGAGCTTTCTTTTGGTGGTATTTGATCACCTCTGTTTTTTTTATTTTTTGCGCTATAAATGAAAAAAGACTGAAAATTAAAAAAAAAAAAACGAATTTCTGTGATAAAATTTTGCAAATTAGTAATTTTTCTTAATAAATTTTGGCCACAATTTATACTGCTATATATCTTTGGTAAAAATAACCCAAAATTAGTGGAAATTATTTGGTCTGTGTGAAAGTTTTAGAGTCTACAAGCTATGGTGCAAATCATAAAAAAATTATCACATCTGATTTATCACATCTGATGTACTGGTGGCCTATCTCATTTCTTGAGACCCTAACAAGCCAGGAAAGTACAAATGCCCCCCAAATGACCCCTTTTTGGAAAGTAGACATTTCAATGTATTTAGTAAGAGGCATGGTGAGTTATTTGAAGTTGTAATTTTTTCCCACAATTCTTTGCAAAATTAAGATTTTTATTTTTTATTTAATTTTGTCACAAAATTGTCATTGTAATAGCTTATTTCTCTCACATGGCATGTGCATACCACAAATGACACCCCAAAATACATTCTGCTATTCCTTCTGAGTATAGCGATACCACATATGTGGGACTTTTTCACTGCCTGGCCACATAGAGAGGCCCAACATGCAGGGAGCACCATCAGGTGTTCTAGGAGCATAAATTACACATCTCATTTCTCAACCACCTATTACACTTGTGAAGGTCCTGGAGCACCTGGACAATGGAAACACCCACAAAATGACCCCATTTTGGAAAGCTAACACCCCAACGTATAATCTATGAGGCATAATGAGTCTTTTGAACAGTTCATTTTTTTCCAATAGTTTTTGGAAAATGTGGAAAAAAAAATTATAACGCATTTTTTTTACACAAAGTTGTCCGTTTATAAGATATTTCCAACACATAGCATTTAGATAGCAATAATGACACACCCAAATACATTCTGCTACTCCTCCTGAGTATTATGATACCACATGTGTGAGACTTTTTCACTGCCTGGCCACATACAGGGGCCCAACATGCAGGGAGCACCATCAGGTGTTCTAGGAGCAAAAATTACACATCTCATTTCTCAACCACCTATTACACTTTTGAAGGCCCTGGAAAGCTAACACCCCAACGTATAATCTATGAGGCATAATGAGTCTTTTGAACGGTTCATTTTTTTACAGAAGTTTTTGGAAAATGTGGAAATGAAAACGCATTTTTTTTTTACACAAAGTTGTCCGTTTATAAAATATCTCCAACACATAACATTTAGATAGCAAAAATTACACCCCAAAATACTCTGCTACTCCTCCTGAGTATGGCAATACCACATGTGTAAGACTTCTACACAGCCTGGCCACATACAGAGATCCAACATGCAAGGAACACCGTCAGGTGTTCCAGGGACACATAGCATGCACATACCAAGAATTACAACCCAAAATACATTATGCTGAGGAAAGCATAAACAAAAGATTACCTGTGGTTGTAGTAGCGCAGTTGTACACAGGAGGATAGCACTGGTCCTGGCAGCAGGCAGGGACTTGGTCAGCAACGGCGAACACAATTGTTCAGGCAGCATGCAGGGATACTGTCCATATAAAGTCCAGGGTCAGTGCAGGCAGAGATATTGTCAGCAGTGCCAAAAATATTGGTCCTGGTAGTAGGCAGGAACATGTTGTGCGACAGGCAGAGACATAATGGCAGTAAGTCCTACAGACAGCAGGCAGAAGTAGGGCCTTGTTCAGGACAGAATGAGGACAGGGGTAGAGGCTTCTCCCACCCAAATCTCTTTGAAGCCTCCGAGTTTCCAGACCCTAATCTAGGAATGAGAAAACAAATAAAACTGTTTTATTCATCCAGAAAAACAATTCTGGAGCCCCTCACAACAATTCTGGGAGACCCCTGTGTTGAATCCCACTAGTCCAATAGCAGGGTACAAGATCAGTTCATGAGGCAGGCAAAAAAACATGGTCAAACAGTCCAAGGTCAGTTCCAGATCAGGCAGAGGTATGTACAGAATCGTTAGGCAGAAGCATGGTCGAATAACAGTCCAGGGTCAGTTCCAGATCAGGCAGAGGTATGTACTGAATCGTTAGGCAGAAGCATGGTCGAATAACAGTCCAGGGTCAGTTCCAGATCAGGCAGAGGTATGTACAGAATCGGCAGACAGAAGCGTGGTTGAATAACAAGCCAGGGTCAGTTACAGAGCAGGCAGTGGCTTAAGGGGTGTGAAGGTGTGTGAAGGCAGGAACTGAAGATTGCGTTACAAATTATATTCATAGATGCATTTTGGTTTTTGTATGGGGCCATTCCTTCTGGGGATTTCCACGAAGGTATCATTGGAGACAACATGTAGACATCCCTTCTGTCCCTCCACTTCACTGCCAAAATCTCCTTGTTTTGCAGACTTGCCGTTTCTCCTTTTCTCAACTTCTTATTGACAAGAAAGCCCTTCCAGTTCTTTTTTATGGTGCCACATGCTGGCGTCTTCTTCCGGTGAAGGTTGTGGAACAGGGGCAGAGATGTGTAGAAGTTGTCTATGTATAAATGGTAGCCTAATAGGCTTCAAAATCGTGTGAGCTCGGGACGCTGAGGATGCGCTCTGATCCTACCCAGGTGTGTTGCAACAGCGAATGAACACTGATCCTCCTCCCGGCCAATCGGGAAGTAGGTATGAAACCCATTTCCGGATTGGCCAAAACGTCAGGCGATCCTATTGGATGCCTAGTGCCAGGAGGAGCCACAGCAGCTCCGACCACTGCTCTCACCGCATGCATCCATGGTAAGGACAGCGGCTGGTGGAGGGGGGGTGTTAGTGCCATGTCCGCCACTGCAGTCAAATCCCACCAGCCGCCACTGCAGTCAACATTAAGGCAGATCTCCCAGACTGAGAAGCGAGCTGCAATGACACTGTTAAGTTCTCTGTGATGACTATTGCACTGATGACACTTGTACACTTCAGACACTCTCTTATGCATAGAGGACACTACTTTTCAGGTGTGCACCATTTTGAGGATGGTACTGCTGGGCCTGTACCGGGCTCCATCAATCCAGCAGTTCATGTCACCTCCCTTCCAGTGACACATCCCATGGTAGCTATAGCATACAGGGAATGCTCTCTCCCTCCTTCTCTCTCCAACCTCCATGCTTGCTCTCTTCTCCAGGGGTTCCTCTATACACTCTCTTTTGTGACTCTAGGCAGGGTCCCTAGGCACTCTGTGCTACGGGTCTGGTCCCAATTAGTGGAGAACTGCCTGCTGGTGGAGGGATCAAGCACTTAACCCCCTCCACTACCAGAGGAATTGTCACGCCTGCCAGTCACCTGTCTCTTGGCTAATTGGCTGCCTTAAGCAATGATACAAACAATGTAGTCTTTAGCAACAAAGCATTAACATATTCAGAAGAAATGGCTGCACACCACTGCCGATCCTTATGAACCATTTATTGTATAATCTTCAAGAGCAGATAACACTTAAAAGGAAACAAAATAGCTGCTGTTGATGCATTTCACGTGAACTTGTGCTTAATCAATTGATTAAGCTTAAAAGGGCACAAAATAGCTGCTGTTGACATGTTTCACATGAACTTGTGCTTAATCAATTGATTAAGCTTAAAAGGACACAAAATAGCTGCTGTTGACATGTTTCACATGAACTTGTGCTTAATCAACAGCAGCTATTTTGTGTCATTTTAAGTGTTATCTGCTCTTGAAGATTATACAATACAGTGCATTTAGAAAATATTCACAGCTTTTCACTTTTTCTGTATTTTGTTATGCTACAGCCTAATTCCAAAATGAATTAAATTCATTATTTTCCTCAAGTTTCTACAAGCAATACCCCATAAAGCCTACAGATAAAAATGGATATATAGCATTCGACAGCTGTCATCATAAACTCTGGTTACTGAACATTTCAAGAGGGCAGTTTGTGAGATTGAGAAGGAATTGTACCAGGAAGGAAGAATATATAGAACAAGCAGTTCAATTTGAGGAGAAGTTTGTACAAAAAGGCTATGATAGTGTTTTTGTTAAAAAAACAGTTGGAGATAGTTAAGAATATGGAAAGGAAAGATTTACTGGTAACAAAAGAAAAAGTGGGAAGTAAGGAAGGAGATGAATATAGGATAGTGATGGGATATGATATCCAAAAGAATAAAGTAGAAAATATAATCAAAAAGCTTTGGAATATACTGTTGAGGAATAAAGTTCTAGGGGGTGTCCCCCTCCCCTCCCCACCCCTCATTTGTATATAAAAAAGCACCAAGCTTAAGAAATATTCTGGCTACTGGAGTTCTAGACCCCCCTAATGGAAAAATGGGAACATTGACACCTTTCCTAACAGGCTTTTATGCGTGCGGGAGGTGCTTAGCATGCAAGACCACTAAAGGAAGCAATGTTAAAAAAAGGAAGGAATTTGTAGCTACGACTACAGGAAGGGTTCATAAAATTAAAGAATTCATCATGTGTTCATCTGATGGGGTGGTGTATGTGTTAGAATAACTGTGCAAATTCCAGTATGTTGGTCGGACTTCCAGACCTCTGCTGGTAAGAGTATGTGAACATATTAATAACATCAAAAAAGGGAATAAGGAACATAGCGTATCTAAGCATTTTAGAGAGGTCCACAATAGGAACCCAAAAGGTTTAAAATTCTGGGTGGTTGAGAAGGTTGGTCATCATTGGAGGGGAGGCAACTTTATAAGATATCTTAGTCAACGTGAGTCAGCCTGAATATATGAGACCCAGGTTTTAGCGCCTAGGGGGCTTAACATAGATTTTGACCTTAACTGCTTCATTTACAATGGTTAAAATAAGTGCATATGTAGATTAAAGACAGGGCGAATAATCAGTATGTATTTGGGAATATAATTTGTAAAAAGGTTTTTTTATAAAGATTATTTTTTCATACATTTTTTTATAAGTTTTAATAAAGCCCGTTTTTGGGATGGGTAATAAAGAAATAATTTTTAATATTTTATACAAGGAATATTCGTTATTCAGTTGAAAATATAGAAAAGTACAGGACTAATAAATATTATTGGGTTTTAGATTGTGAAAAAGTAACTGAAGGCATATATATTAATAAGTTCCTGTTTAGATTGTAACAGGAGGTTACCGTGGAGGTCAGCAGCAATGCTGTAAGAGAATGCTCTGTATTTAGTTCAATGATTGTATCCTGACACAGTGACAAACTTTCCAGTTTATGGAATCTGTGTTCCGTGGTCCACAGGAAGTAGGAGTGTCCGCAGACACTGCTGATGGCAGCACTAGTATACAATATATAAAGGTTCAGGAGAGGCAGCCCGCCCATCTACTGATGAATAGGGATGAGCTTCGTGTTCGAGTCGAATGCATGTTCGACTCGAACATCATGTGTTCGGTCGTTCGCTGAATTACAAACGTTATGGGCCGTTCGTGCCAAATTAGAGTGGCGTGTCATGGCCCATAATTTACTGCGGCATCGCAGTGCATTGCTGGCTGATGATTGGCCAAGCATGCACTATGACCCACATGCTTGGCCAATCACAGTGCCGTGTGTACAGAGAGCCGTAATTGGCCAAAGCCGGGTAGGCTTTGGCCAATTATGGCTCAGGGGTTTAGTACACGCCCCACACTATATAAGGCCGCCTGCACGTCGGCCCTGAGTAGCGTGTTGCGGTGGAGAGAGATAGATAGACAGAGAGACAATCATTTGATTTAAGTTAGATAGAGTAGGCAGGTCGAGTCAGTTAGCTGCACTTGCAGTGTATTGTATATATATATGCATCCCAGGTGTTGTGTATATATATATATATATATATATATATATATATATATATATACACACTGTATTCAGTATGGCTAGATCCGTTCCTGATATTCTATTACTAATATACTGACAGGCAGGCAGGTAGTATAGCTACCTGAAGCCAGGTGCTTGTGTGCTTCCTCCATTAATAGCACAGGCAGGCTCTTAAAGTATTTCCAGTTAGTGTACTGTGTACCCTGCACAGTTGCAGATACAGTATAGCTACCTGAAGCCAGGTGCTTGTGTGCTTCTTCTGATACTATTAACAGCACAGACAGGCTCTTGAAGTATTTCCAGTTAGTGTATTGTGTAACCCTGCACAGTTGCACCTACACTATAGTTACCTGAAGCCAGGTGCTTGTGTGCTTCTTCTGATACTATTATTAGCACAGGCAGGCTCTTGAAGTATTTCAAGTTAGTGTACTGTGTACCCTGCACAGTTGCACCTACAGTATAGCTACCTGAAGCCAGGTGCTTGTGTGCTTCTTCTGATACTATTAATAGCACAGGAAGGCTCTTGAAGTATTTCCAGTTAGTGTACTGTGTAACCCTGCACAGTTGCACCTACAGTATAGCTACCTGAAGCCATGTGCTTGTGTGCTTCTTCTGATACTCTTAACAGCACAGGCAGGCTCTTGAAGTATTTCCAGTTAGTGTACTGTGTAACCCTGCACAGTTGCACCTACAGTATAGCTACCTGAAGCCAGGTGCTTGTGTGCTTCTTCTGATACTATTAATAGCACAGGCAGGCTCTTGAAGTATTTCCAGTTAGTGTACTGTGTACCCTGCAAAGTTGCACCTACAGTATAGCTACCTGAAGCCAGGTGCTTGTGTGCTTCTTCTGATACTATTAACAGCACAGGAAGGCTCTTGAAGTATTTCCAGTTAGTGTACTGTGTAACCCTGAACAGTTGCACCAACAGTATAGGTACCTGAAGCCAGGTGCTTGTGTGCTTCTTCTGATACTATTAATAGCACAGGCAGGCTCTTGAAGTATTTCCAGTTAGTGTACTGTGTAACCCTGCACATTTGCACCTACAGTATAGCTACCTGAAGCCAGGTGCTTGTGTGCTTCTTCTGATACTATTAGTAGCACAGACAGGCTCTTGAAGTATTTCCAGTTAGTGTACTGTGTACCCTGCACAGTTGCACCTACAGTATAGCTACCTGAAGCCAGGTGCTTGTGTGCTTCTTCTGATACTATTAATAGCACAGGCAGGCTCTTGAAGTATTTCCAGTTAGTGTACTGTGTAACCCTGCACAGTTGCACCTACAGTATAGCTACCTGAAGCCAGGTGCTTGTGTGCTTCTTCTGATACTATTAATAACACAGGCAGGCTCTTGAAGTATTTCCAGTTAGTGTACTGTGTAACCCTGCACAGTTGCACTTACAGTATAGCTACCCAAAGCCAGGTGCTTGTGTGCTTCTTCTGATACTATTAATAGCACAGACAGGCTCTTGAAGTATTTCCAGTTAGTGTACTGTGTACCCTGCACAGTTGCACCTACAGTATAGCTACCTGAAGCCAGGTGCTTGTGTGCTTCTTCTGATACTATTAATAGCACAGGCAGGCTCTTGAAGTATTTCCAGTTAGTGTACTGTGTAACCCTGCACAGTTGCACTTACAGTATAGCTACCCAAAGCCAGGTGCTTGTGTGCTTCTTCTGATACTATTAATAGCACAGACAGGCTCTTGAAGTATTTCCAGTTAGTGTACAGTGTACCCTGCACAGTTGCACCTACAGTATAGCTACCTGAAGCCAGGTGCTTGTGTGCTTCTTCTGATACTATTAACAGCACAGGCAGGCTCTTGAAGTATTTCCAGTTAGTGTACTGTGTAACCCTGCACAGTTGCACCTACAGTATAGCTATCTGAAGCTAGGTGCTTGTGTGCTTCTTCTGATACTATTCATAGCACAGGAAGGCTCTTGAAGTATTTCCAGTTAGTGTACTGTGTAACCCTGCACAGTTGCACCTACAGTATAGCTACCTGAAGCCAGGTGCTTGTGTGCTTCTTCTGATACTATTAATAGCACAGGCAGGCTCTTGAAATATTTCTAGTTAGTGTACTGTGTAACCCTGCACAGTTGCACCTACAGTATAGCTACCTGAAGCCAGGTGCTTGTGTGCTTCTTCTGATACTATTAATAGCACAGGCAGGCTCTTGAAGTATTTCCAGTTAGTGTACTGTGTAACCCTGCACAGTTGCACTTACAGTATAGCTACCCAAAGCCCGGTGCTTGTGTGCTTCTTCTGATACTATTAATAGCACAGACAGGCTCTTGAAGTATTTCCAGTTAGTTTACTGTGTACCCTGCACAGTTGCACCTACAGTATAGCTACCTGAAGCCAGGTGCTTGTGTGCTTCTTCTGAGACTATTAACAGCACAGGCAGGCTCTTGAAGTATTTCCAGTTAGTGTACTGTGTAACCCTGCACAGTTGCACCTACACTATAGCTACCTGAAGCCAGGTGCTTGTGTGCTTCTTCTGATACTATTAATAGCACAGGCAGGCTCTTGAAGTATTTCCAGTTAGTGTACTGTGTAACCCTGCACAGTTGCACTTACAGTATAGCTACCCAAAGCCAGGTGCTTGTGTGCTTCTTCTGATACTATTAATAGCACAGACAGGCTCTTGAAGTATTTTCAGTTAGTGTACTGTGTACCCTGCACAGTTGCACCTACAGTATAGCTACCTGAAGCCAGGTGCTTGTGTGCTTCTTCTGATACTATTAACAGCACAGGCAGGCTCTTGAAGTATTTCCAGTTAGTGTACTGTGTAACCCTGCACAGTTGCACCTACACTATAGCTACCTGAAGTCAGGTGCTTGTGTGCTTCTTCTGATACTATTAATAGCACAGGCAGGCTGTTGAAGTATTTCCAGTTAGTGTACTGTATAACCCTGCACAGTTGCACCTACAGTATAGCTACCTGAAGACAAGTGCAGGTGTTCTCATACTAATAATACTACAGGCAGGCAGTTGATTCTGCTAGCTGCAGTATAATCGGTATATATATACATACCAGTTTTGTGCAGCTACATCTCACTGTAGGCCAATAGTATGTCTGGAAGGCCAACAAGGAGAGGCAGACAGTCACAAGCCAATAAAAGAGGGCAAGCAGGCTCTGTGTCTAGAGGCAACAGTGCTGGTCGTGGACACGGTGCATCCTCATCAGCACGTGGCCGTGGAACATGCTTGGCCTTTTTTCGGCAGCTGGCCACGTTGAGCCACAACATGTGGAAGACTTGGTCGAGTGAATGACCAAGCCGTCCTCATCCTCCTCATCCTCTCTCACCCAGGCTCAGGGTACTTTGTCTGGCAAAGCAGCTGCCAACGCGGCCTCTTCCCTCGGCTCAATGGCATCAGTGACTCCTTCCCTAGCCCCACCATGTCCTCCTGAAGAGTCCCTTGAACTGTTTGACCACAGTGTTGGGTACATGCTCCAGGAGGATGCCCAGCGTTTTGAAGGCTCCAATGATGGTACTCAGCTAGAGGAAGGCAGTAACGTGAGTCCAGACAGAGGGTGTGCCCAAGAAATACAGCAATCTGGCAGTCATGTTCCCCCTGCTGCAGCATACTGCCAGGTTTGCTCCAGTGATGAGGAGGGAGGGGATGATGAGGTCACTGACTCCACGTGGGTGCTTGATAGGAGAGAGCAGGAGGAGGAGGAGGCACATCACCAATGAGGCAGAATGCCCTCCAGGAGCCAGCTTAAGGGCAGCACACTGACTGCATCATACCGCAGAGCTCCGCATGTGCTGGGCGCTGCTGTCTCTGCATGTTATTCCAAAAGTTCTTTGGTGTGGGCCTTTTTTGAGACGAGTGCATCAGATCGCACCGCTGCTATTTGCAACATATGTCTCAAGCGTATCTCTTGTGGCCAAAACATCTCCCACTTGGCAACCACATGCTTGACCAGACATATGTTGACCTGCCATGCAGTTCATTGGCAAGGGTACCTAAAAGACCCACACCAAAGAACAAAGAGGACCTCTCCTTGCTCCTCATCAGCTGGGATCTCCAACTCCACTATACCTTCAGTCCTCTCTGAGACCTGCACTAAGAGGAATGAAGGTGTAGAATTAGGTGTGTCACAGCCAAGTACTTGCGGGCAATCTGCTATTGGTACACTGACGTCAGATTGTACCAGGCAAATTTCCCTGCCCCAGCTGCTGCACCGCAGAAAGAAGTTAGCTCCCAGCCATCCACATGCCCAGTGGTTGAATGCTAGCTTGGCAAAATTGCTAGCACTTCAACTGCTACCTTTTCAGTTGGTAGACTCTGCCCCCTTCCGTGAGTTTGTGGAATGTGCGGTTCCTGAGTGGCAGGTTCCCAAATGCCACTTTTTCTCACTGAAGGCGATTCCGGCTCTCTACCGGCATGTGGAAGGCAATGTCTTGGCCTCGCTGGACAGGGCGGTCAGTGGTAGGGTGCATATTACCGCTGACTCAAGGTCCAGCAGGCAGGGACGTTACCTAAGTTTCATGGCGCATTGGGTGACTCTGCTGGCAGCTGGGAAGGATGCAGGACAAGGTGCAGTAGTGTTGGAGGTTGTTCCGCCACCATGCCTCCAAAATGCTACTACTGGTGATTCTGACACACCTCTCTTCTCCACCCCCTCCTCTTCTTCTTCCTCCATGGCCTCTTCCTGTGCTTTGTCCTCGGAACCAGCAGTGCTCCGTAGGCGTTCAAGGGGCTACGCAAGTACGCAGGCCAAAAGATGCCATGTGGTGCTTGAGCTTGTGTGCTTGGGGGACTGGAGCCAAACTGGGGCAGAGATTCTGTCAGCTCTACAGGGGCAGGTTCAGAGGTGGTTGACGCCATGCCAGCTTAAGCCAGGAATGGTGGTTTGCGACAATGGCACTAACCTCCTCTCCGCCCTCTGACAGGGACAACTGACCCATGTGCCCTGTTTTGCTCATGTCCTTAACTTGGTGGTGCAGCGGTTCTTGGGCAGGTACCCGGGCTTACAGGATGTCCTGAGGCAGGCCAGGAAAGTCTGTGTGCATTTCTGTCGGTACCTGTGTGACTATGGCACCAGGACAGGGTCAGGGGAGCTTGTTTTTTTTTCCCCACGCCAGTGGGCCATGATCAGGGATGCATGCACTGTCCTGTCACCATTTGAGGAGGCCACAAGGATGGTGAGCAGTGACAGTGCATGCATCAGTGATACTGTCCCCCTTGTCCACCTGTTGGAGCACATGCTGCGTGGAATAATGAACAGGGCACTTGAGGCAGAACAGAGGCAGCAAGAGGAGGACTTCCTTAGCTCTCAAGGCCCCCTTTATCCAGACAATGTTCCTGCGTGCCCGCCGATCACACAGGAAGGGGAGGAGGAGGAGGATTGTGTCAGCATGGAGGTGGCGCCTGGCACTCAGCATCAGCAGCAGTCTTTAAGGGATCATTTACAGTTCCAAGAAACCCGTGGACTTGTAGGCTGGGAGGAGGTGGCTGCGGATCATGTCGTCCTTAGTGACCCAGAGGACTCTGGACCGAATGCCTCAGCAAACATACGCTGAATGGCCTCCCTGATCCAGCAAAGCCTGCGATAGGATCCTCGTATTCGTGGTATCAAGGAGAGGGATCGTTACTGGCTGGCAACCCTCCTTGATCTACGTTACAAGGGTAAGATTGCGGACCTTATCTTGCCGTCGCAGAGGGAGCAGAGGATGAAACATCTTCGGGAGGCCTTGCAGAAAGGTCTGTGCAACGCGTTCCCAGAGACTGGAAGGTTACAATCTCCTGTTCCTGGACAACTTGTTGCTGAGGCTTCGGTCAGTCAAAGAAGAAGCGGTGGAGAAGGTGGCCGTCTGACCGTTGCGTTCAGACAATTTTTTAGTCCGACGCCCCAAGGTATGATCGGTTCCAGCAACCATCACCAGCGTCTGTTTTACATGGTGCAGGAATACCTAGGGGCAAGATCTGACTTGGACACCTTTCCCACTGAAAATCCTCTGGGTTACTGGGTCTTGAGGATGGATCACTGGCCAGAGCTTGCACAGTATGCAATTGAGCTACTGGTCTGTCCTGCATCCAGCGTTCTTTCGGAACGCACATTCAGTGCTGCTGGAGGCTTTGTAACTGATCACAGGGTGCGCCTGTCCACCGACTCGTTGATCGGCTGACCTTCATAAAAATTAATCAGTCTTGGATCACCACCAGATACCAAGCAACTGATACTGATGTAACCGAATATTTTTTTTTAAATGTCAGATTCCTTCAAGACTCCCTATGCTGATGCTGAGTGACTATCCTGTTATGCTGAGTGACTATTCTCTTCCTCCTCAATGATCATGCTGATAGCTTGTAAGAATATTTTTGGTTCTGGGCCAAGGCCCAATTTTTCTGCCCCTGTTTAACAACATACAGTATTTACAATTTTTGATGCAATCCTTTGCAGCAGGGCTCATTTCTGCGCTCCAACTAGAGTATCTGTGAGGGGTTTAACAATATACAGTATTTACAATTTTTGATGCAATCCTTTGCAGCAGGGCTCATTCCTGCGCTCCAACTAGAGTATCTGTGAGGGGTTGCAGTGTTGTGGCACCAGCATCAGTGTCTAGGGCCCAATTTTTCAGCCCCTGTTTAACAGGGGCGTGTAATTACAATTTTTGTTGCAATACTTTGCAGCAGGGCTCGTTCCTGCGCTCCAACTAGAGTATCTGTGAGGGGTTTCAGTGTTGTGGCACCAGCACCAGTGCCTAAGGCCCAATTTTTCAGCCCCTGTTTAACAGGGGCATGTAATTACAATTTTTAATGCAATACTTTGCAGCAGGGCTCATTCCTGCGTTCCAACTAGAGTATCTGTGAGGGGTTGCAGTGTTGTGGCACCACCACCAGTGCCTAAGGCCCAATTTTTCTGCCCCTGGTTAACAGGGGCGTGTAATTACAATGTTTGATGCAATACTTTGCAGCAGGGCTCGTTCCTGTGCTCCAACTAGAGTATCTGTGAGGGGTTGCAGTGTTGTGGCACCAGCACCAGTGCCTAAGGCCCAATTTTTCAGCCCCTGTTTAACAGGGGCGTTTAATTACAATTTTTGATGCAATATTTTGCAGGAGGGCTCATTCCTGGCTCCAACTAGAGTATCTGTGAGGGGTTGCAGTGTTGTGGCACCAGTGTTTAAGGCCCAATTTTTCTGCCCCTGTTCAACAGGGACATGTAATTACAATTCTTGATCTAATATTTCACAGCAGGGCACGTTTCTGCGCCCACCAAGAGTAACTGTGAGGACTTACAGTGTTGTGGCACCAGCACCGCCAACATCACCACCAAAGGCCCAATTTTTCTGCCCCTGCTCAACAGGTGCATGTAATTACAATTCTTGATCTAATATTTCACAGCTTGGCCCATTCCAGCGCCCACCAAGAGTACCTGTGAGGACTTACAGTGTTGTGGCACCAGCACCACCACCACCATCACCAAAGGCCCAATTTTTCTGACCCTGTTCAACAGGGGCATGTAATTACAATTCTTGATCTAATATTTCACAGCAGGGCCCTGTGAGGGCTTACAGTGTTGTGGCAACACCAACACCTAAGGCCCAATTTTTGCAGAGTATATAGGGCAGGCCCCTATTTTCAAACATCCAACTTACAAATGACTCCTACTTGCAAACGGAAGGAGACAACAGGAAGTGAGATAAAATCTACCCCTAGGAAGGGAAATTCTCTCCTGTAAGAGTTAATATGGCAAAAGCGTTTCTCCTCTCCACTGATGCTTTATCACCAATCCTTGTTTCACTAAAAACCCCAAATTGTCAAAAAACATTTGTCATTGGGACAGAAAGTGAGGTGAAATCTTCTGAGGTGCACAGACAGCAAAACAAATGTCACAGGGGTGATAACCCTTCCCTATGTTTTCCAAAAAGCTTAAAATAGATTTTTTGGCTGGAGCTACACTTTAAAAATGTACCAGTTCAAAATTACAAACAGATTCTACTTAACAACAAACCTACAGTCCCTGTCTTGTTTGTACCACCTGTATACTGCTGTTCAGAGTATATAGGGCCTGGGGCCCCACACCTTTCCTTTTTTAAATTTGGGTGCGGGGTTTCCATTAATATCCATAGAAGACCCAAAGGGCCTGGGGTGGGGGGTACCCATGCCATTTGTCTCACTGATTTTCATCCATATTGCCGGGACCCAACATTACATTAAAACCGCAAGCAGTTTTAAATGACTTTTATTCCTTTAAAAATTTCATTTTGTGCAGGGACTGTTCTAAGCACGGGAAACACGCGCCACTTTACAGGCATACCATAGACACCCCCCAGCATCATTAAAATCACTGCTCCCAAAAAAACTGCTGTTTTTAAAACTTTTTTTTGCATTGATACATGTCCCCTGCGGCAGGACCCGGGTCCCCAAACCCTTTTTAGGACAATACCATGCAAATTAGCCTTTAAAATTAGCACTTTTGATTTCGAATATTCGAGTCTCATAGACTTCAATGGGGTTCCAACGTTCATGTGAGGTTTTGGTCCGTTCGCAAGTTCTGGTGCGAACCGAACCGGGGGGTGTTCGGCTCATCCCTACTGATGAAGCCCAGTCAGTGGGCGGCACGCGTATAGAGGGCATGAGCCGAGCCTATGACGTCACGCAGCCACCGTGAGTCTATGCCAGTGGTGAACGAGCAGATGTATATACACATGCTGTTTTAAACTTTGGATCTTGTAAGTGTGCCTATTTTTGGGGCTGTTTTAATAAAGTAACAAACAGAGAGCACTATGGAGTCTATGTTTGTGATTACATGTCAATAATCAAGTTGAGAGAAGCTGAGCTGTAAGCAGTGAGAGAAGGAGAGAGTTTCCTGATTTTAATCTATGTGAAGTTATTAGTGCAAGCACACAGCTTGGAGAGTGTAGGAGTATCTGCTGTTGTGACGTGGAGGAGAGAGCTTGAGGAGGAGTAAAGGAGTGACCATTATTTTTTTTTTTAATTCTTTTTTATTATTAATTTTAAAGACAAACAAACATACATTCTTTGACAGGCAACATACCATATCGAAGTCGGCCTCGCAGGGCCTACAATAACAAGTCTAATAATCCTACCCTTCCCTCCCCCCAACCCCTCAACCCGACCAGCAGTCATAAAATAAAACAGTTATGGAACTGTGCATCAAAGATTTCAATTATTTGTAAAATCAAGCTACCCTTACAGAATATCCATTATACAAACATGTGCATCAGGGAAAATATACATTCATTGATTTACCGGTAACTAGAAAATCAACAGAATGTTAGTTAGACCACTCCATTCACCACCTAATCAAAGAATATTTCTCTTAACTCACTGTAGCTGTAGAGTCCAGCCAGGCCTGCCATATCTTATTGAATTTCTTTTCACAACCTCTAGAACGGTACGTTGCCTTGTACAAATGAATAACTGAATTAACCATTTTTTTCCAATATGACAGAGTGGGAGCAGTAGTTCTTTTCCAGTTTAATAAGATAGCTTTTCTGCCATAGAATAACCTGATTTTTAACAACGTGCAATGAGCACGGGAAGGAACAACCTCCTCCACCAGTCCTATTAAACAAACTCTAGGCGTCAATGGAACAGGGATACTAAGTACCTCCGCCAGACATTCTGTTATACCTGACCAAAACCTTTGAATGTGTGTGCAACTCCAGAATATATGTTCTGCGTCAGCTGGAGTGTGAGAGCATCTCCAGCACTGGCTACTCACTGTCGGGTAAATGCGAGACAACCTGGCGGGAGTGAGGTATACCTCAGAAACTTAAAATGAATTAAGCGTTCCCTTGCCGAGACTAGATATTTAAATGGATGGTCCCACATATCGTCCCAATCCTCCCCCTGGATATCTGCAATCTCTCTCTCCCATCTTTCCCTACATTTGGTGATCCCCATAGGTGTTTTCTTAAAGAGAGATTTGTACACTGAGGATAAAGGCTTGACTAGGTCCTCCTCCATTAAAAGGTTCTTCAATAATGATGGCAGGTATTCAATCCTTTGACCTGTAAATTGCTCCTTAAAGGCATGGCGCAGCTGTAGGTAGTGAAAGAAAAAGGAGTTGGGAAGGTCATGCCTGGCCTACTAGTAATGTCCTTCAAGACCTTAATACCCTTACATGCCCATATCATAGGACCAGGAAGGGAGAAGAGATGTGGGAGTTTCGGGTTCATCCATAAAGGAGCTAAAGGCGTAATCCCCGTATAGCTGGGAGACATTAAGGTAGTAGCGATTTACCAAGCTTTAATCGTTGCTTTCATTGATTCTGTCAGAGGTAGACAAGATTTCAGACCCTTATACAATGCCATCTTTAAACTTTCGTAAGACTCCAAGTGAGCTGCCTCAACTACTGTGGCAGAATCACCCGAATCCGCTGTCAACCATCTGTCCGGCAAGATAATATTTCTGCCAGTCAGGTAGAGCCAGCCCCCCCTGACCCCATGGTTCCTGAAATACTTTAATACTTATGCGCGGAGAATGTGGAGACCATATGAAGGTTCCTATGATACTGTTAAACATTTTAAAATACTCTTTGGGAATCCACACAGGGGAGTGACGTAGGAAATATAAAATTACCGAAAGGAATATCATTTTTATGAGGCTGACCCGCCCCAACAAGGAGAGGGGTAGGCTCTTCCATGCTGACGTTTTTTGCTTAAGTCTATTTACTAAAGATAGGAGATTTAGGGACATGTAATCCTGAATGCTGGCTGTTACTTTAACCCCTAAATAAGTTATTGATGAGACCCATTGAGGCGGTAAAGTGTCATCTTTTTGTTTTTTAGCTTCAATTCCTAACGGTAATATGGATGACTTACTCCAGTTTACTCGCAGAAAGTGGCAAATCTATTCAAAATCAACAAAGCTGCCCTAAGAGACGGGCCTGGATCCTTGAGAAACAACAGCAAGTCATCAGCATATAATGCAATGCATTCATTTATGGACCCTACCTGAATTGCCTGCACTTCCTCTGAACGCCGAAGTGCCCTAGCCAAGGGCTCCATCATCAAGGCGAAAAGAAAAGGAGAAAGCGGGCACTGTCTGGTGCCTCTACCTATGGGGAAGAAATCAGAAACCATAGTGCCAAGCCTCACCGCCGTCTTCGGTGTACTGTAAAGTAGATTGACCCAGCGACGGAAACCAGGACCAAACCCCATGGCCTCCAGAACCTTGTGCATGTAGTGCCAATCCACAGAATTGAAAGCTTTTTCGATGTCTATGGAGACAACAACTTTAGCCGGGAACTCTGTATTATCCATTTGTAAATGTGCAAACAATCTCCTCAAGTTTGTATCCGTAGACATACCTGGCATAAAACCTGTCTGGTCAATGTCTACCAAGGTCAAAATGACCTTGACCAGTCTTGTAGCCAACACTTTGGCAAGAATCTTTAGATCCATATTAAGCAATACTATTGGGCGATACAAAGAACACCATATAGGCTTCCATCATTGAGGTCAGCAAGGAACCATGCTTCCAGCAGTGTGTGAACAGTAAGTTTAGTCTAGGGGCCAGTTGTGACATGTAGACCTTATAGAAGTCGGCAGGAAAACCATCCGGGCCCGGAGCTTTTTTGGGAGGAAAGGCAAGTATGGCTGCCTCAATTTCCAGCACAGAGATATCTGAATCCAATTGGGCAATATCTGCATCTGTTAGTTTAGGCATTGAAAGGCTCTGGAGAAGATCTTCCATCCCTGCCAAGTCATATGACGGAATAGGGGAGTATAGAACTTTGTAAAAACTTACAAATTCATCCAAAATTCCCGCTGTGTCTGATATTAATGTCCCTGCACTATTTTTTATTATGGGGATGTTAACAGGAATCCTTAGGTCAGCTGCCAGGTTGGCCAACAGCTTACCATTTTTACCCGCCTCAGCAAATATATTTTCTGCCCTCCGCCTTGCCTCTGTATGCACCAAACCTGTAAAATGTAGTTCCACTAACCTCCTACTATGCAGCAAGGAAGCGTCGTTAGCCTCCGAAGGGGAGTCAGCCTGAAGCTGAGCGCATTCCCGCTCTTTGGCTACAAGGGTTTCGTATTCCTCATTATGATCTTTCCTGACTGCTCTAATTGCCGATATAAATTCTCCTCTTGATACCGCTTTCAAAGTATCCCAAACAATAGGTGGGTCAGCCGTATCCACATTTGTCTCCCAGAATGTTTCCAACGCAGCTTGAAGCTGGGTAATGACTTGTTCTTATAACCAACCCGGTGCCAATTTCCAACCCCCTCTCTGGCCTCTGGCGGGAAAAGTCAGGGTAACCAGCAAAGGATTATGGTCTGAGGTCCCCCCCGGCTAAATATTCGGACTCATAAAGATTATTTAATAATAAAGCATTCCCAAATGCTAAGTCTATTCTAGCTGAGGATTTATGAGTGGTAGACAAATGTGAATAAGATACGACTTCCGGGTTTTTCCACCTCCAAATTTCAGTTAGACCCGCTACTGATGCCCAGGAGCAGAGATCCACTGAAGCTGACCTATTAGCATTGGACGAATCTAATGCCAGATCTAACTCTAGAGCCACATAGCGTCCTCCTGGGTCGGTGAACACCTGGTGAATGGTACATGCAATCGCTTTACTAATCAATATAGAAGCTCCTCTAGCATAAGAGGAATAAGAGGAGTGAAAAGACCTCTGTATCCAGGGTTTGCGTAAAGAAAGAATTTTGTTTCCTTCCAGATGTGTCTCCTGGAGGAGAACGACATGTGGCTTCACCTGCTTGAGATATTGGAACACAGCCGACCTCTTGAATTTATTATTCAAACCTCTAACATTCCACACACAATTTTTATCCTGCTATCTATTATCTCTGGGTAACATATCTATTTTACGAATTTTCCCTGATGATAACACAAATATCGTCAAGCAAAATAATTCTGAGAGAGTGAGCATTAAAAGAACATCAGATGCAGCACATTTACAATACATATGACTGTGGTCAACCAGTGTGAAAGCCCTCGAGCTTTCACACTGGAGTGAATGGAGCCGCTTTTTTCAGGCGCTATGCAGGCACTATTTTTAGCACTGTAGCGCCTCAAAAACGCTGGCAGTGTGAAAGGGGTCTTAGAGTCCATGATTGCCAACAACCAACAAAGGCAGTAAGTCCATGATTAACAACTACAAGTCCATAAGTTCCCCAGGCATGAGACCCTTTCCAGAAATCTTGATAAGGCTCCTATTAGTCCCAAAAATGGAGTGATCGCTCCAGCAAAGTATCCAGCTACTGAAATTTCCCAGGCAGAACTCTAGGGGTTTGGAGGCAGCCCCTTTAATGTTGGTTAACCTGTAGGGGGCAGATACTTGGCTGAAAATGGTGGGGAAAACATTAAACATTACAGCATCGTTACGCAAAGCTCTTAGGTCATCTTTTGGACACAGGAAAACAACAAAACACTATATCATTTAGCACATGGCTGGCTTGTCAGGTCACCTGTGGGGCCAAGTGACTAGGAGCACACCGCTGAGATTGTGAACCCAAAGGCTGACTGTTGAGGGTCGATGGTTCTGAGAAGCAGCTACACAGGGTTGCAGCCACAGTCCTGGGCAGGGAGCTAGAGCATAAGCATCCCCAGGGCATGGAGTCTAAAAGCCAGCAAGTTTTCACCAGAGCCTCTGATGGTGAGGATGGACTTGGCTGCAACCGACTCCAGGTTGTGGCCCCCTGGGTCTCCCAGCTCATGCTCATGGCTGGCTCTGGTGGATGGAGAGGAAGCTGCAGTTCAAGGCAACAAGGAATAGTCAGGAGGACAAGCCAAAGGTTGGGGCAACAAGCAGACAGGGATGGTCAGGAGAACACACCAAAGGTCGGTATATGGAATCAAATGTAGAGCACATGGCAAAAACCACTCAGGGAAGCCTTCACACAATTGTTGCTCAGGCAAGGCTGGATTTCAGTGCACGGGGTTAAATAGTGTTTCCTGTTAGAGGCTGGGGTGGAGCCATGCTGAGAGAAGATTACTTAAACCCACAGGTGTGAGAGTACGGTCCCTAAAGCTGATACACAGACCAGAGAGGTAAGCAGACAGTCAGGGCATGAATCATTACTGCAGATTCATGACAGTACCCCCTCTTATGAGGCCCCCCCGCCTGGGTCTAGGCTTGGAGGGGAACTTCAAATGAAACTTCTTTAAAAAGTGAGGCGCATAGATATCAGATGCAGGGATCAAAGACCTCTCCTCAGGACCAAAACCTTTCCAATAAATGAGGTACTGAAGAAAGTCTTTACAGAACCGGGAATCCAGAATTTGACCTCATACCCCTGATTATCCTCAGAGACCAGAACCGAGGTAAGGAGAGGACGAGAGAACTTATTGAGGAATAAAGGCTTCAGAAGGGAAAAATTAAAGGAGTTTGAGATCTTTAAGCATTTAGGGATCTGAAGTTTAAAACAAACCGGGTTTAACTTAGAAATTATAGTGTACGGCTCAATGAATCTTGGGCCAAATTTCAGAGAAGGGACCCGGAGCTTTATGTTCCTGGTGGAAAGCCAGACCTTGTCTCCTGGCTGTAGTGAAGATGGCTTACGCCTGCACCAGTCGATAAAAATCTTGAAGTTATCAGCAGCTGCCCGGGGGGAATCATGCACGTCACCCCAAATAGAATGGAATGATTCTTAAACCGTAGCCAAAGCTGGAATGTCCGGAGAACAGGTCATCAGAAGAGGGAGCTGAGGGTGTCTCCCATAAACTGTGAGAAAAGGTGTCTTCTAAGAACTGATGTTAACATGATTATTGTGAGAGAATTTTTCCCACGGGAGTAGAGAGGACCAATCATTATGATGAGCAGAGACTAGAGTGCTAAAAAAGACCTCTAACTCCTGATTAACCCTCTCCATTGGATTGACACTGTCCATTGGATTGAGGGAGGTAAGAAGAGAAAAGATCCAAGATAATATTGAGGGATTTGCAAAAGGCTCTCCAAAAGCGAGATGTAAATTGAACACCCCTGTCAGAAATAATATAGGAAGGAACCCCATGGAGGCTGAAGATTTCTCGAACAAAAATGGGAACCAAAGCAGGAGCAGAAGGAAAACCAGGAAGAGGAACAAAATGGGCCATGTTGGAGAACCGATCTATTACCACCCAAATGACCATATTAGTTTCAGACAGTGGAAGATCGGTGATAAAGTCCATGGCAATGTGAAGACCAGCAGGAGCTTGCATGGAGGATTTAGACTGGGCACAGACATAACAAGCGTTAACGTAATCTTCGACATCCAACCATAGAGTAGGCCACCAGTAGTGGCGACTGATGAGAAGGAAGGATCGGAAGAGCCCAGTATGACCTACTACCTTGGAATCATATAAAACAGAGAGTCTTACGAGCCACAATAATCCAGTGCCCATGAAAAAACGCAGATATAGGTACCCAGCAGCAAACGCAGACCACGTTTCATAACCGTGCAAATCAATATAGAACAAGATTGCGCTGCGCTAGAGGAGATCACACTATCATATGAACTTCTCAACGTGACTATAATACCAGAAAAAAATATATAACTGAAAAATCATAAAAAGTGCTTTCACAAAATCGCATAGAAGTGCGATGTGCACATCAAACTAAGTGTGAATTTTCCAACATATAATCATAAAATCGCATACAAGTGTACTGTGCAAACAGATATAGATACGTGAATGTATACATAAATTCATAAAAATCGTGTGATAATTATATCAAATCCTAATAAAGTGCAACATGCATATACTATTGTATAAGTAAAGGGCAAAAATTTTTTTTTAATAAATAAAAATACACAAAAGTGCCCAGTGAACCACATATAAATTAAATAGACATGTAAAAGTATCTGTGGAAAAATCGCCCAAAAAAGTGCATATAACAGTGTCCAAAAATTGCATTTAAAATGACCCAAAAAAATGTGCATATATTAGTGTCCAAAAATTGAATTTAAATGTCCAAATTAAGTGTCATCCAGCATGCTTAATACAAGTGTTGTAAAACCATGCTCCAGTGTGCTTCGGTGACCCCCCCAAAGTGGTTGCGCTCACCTTAGAGCGGGTGACACAGTGACTAGCTGTGTCAAAACACGCTGTGGAGCCACCCCCAGGCTCTATATAGTGTAATAGTCCCTGTCACTGGGAAAAGGGATGGGATCTCTAACCCTGTGTCCATGTCTTATGGAGAGCCAGCAGGTTGTGTGCCCAGGTGCACACAGCCCATATAACGAGGGGCTAGTGAGAGCAGAGGGTGGAGGAAGGTGGAGTGTGTGTAGCTTGTTGCTACTGCTGTGTGAAGACAGACCTGTGTCTGGAGAGTGGTCTGCCCTGTGGGAGTCTGCAGCCTATGTAAAGGGGATTCTTTGCCCAGGGACTGGGAAAGGCTGGCCAGCCTTGAGAGTCGGGGAGACTGAGGAAGCCAGTGAGTCCAGGGGGCTGTAAAGAATTGGCAAATCTGTTGAGAGCAAGCAGAGGAACTGCTGACAAGAGAGCCAGGTGGCTTGGTATGTTTTCCTTATTTTTTTGGAGTGCTTAATGAAGTTAAACCCCTGCGTGGGAATCCTGAATGGACCTTTTTGCTTTTGTTTTTCGGTTTAATAAACGTGGGCTACCAGGCCCTTAACTATAATGCCTGTCTGAGGTGGACTCACTGCACTAAAAACGCATTTATCGCTTGAGCTAAATACCCCAAACATTACAAGTGGTGGAGAATGCGGGCAGAAGTCTTTGTCTGCAAGCCCAGATTTTTGTGCAAACCTATTTTCAGTCACCTCTGGCAACAGTGAGGAAGTACCTGTTGTGCCTGCAGGGGGTGCTAAGGAGTCAGAAGTGGCTGCTGCAGTTTCATCCCATGGCCACCAGGGAGAGTTAGTCAGTAAAAGTGCGATAAAGGATAGACAACGTACTCAAATGAAGCCAGAGTTACCTGCTACAGATTATGGTAAGACTGTTGCAGTTTGCGGGACTGATCCCAGTGAAGTGGGAGTATATCCGGCTGGGAGATCAGCAGAAGTGGTAAAAATGGACTTGCTGCAGTTTGCTACCCCGAGTAGTGGGGAGACACAGGTTGAAGCTCAACCTGCAGCAAGGTTAAGAACTCAAAAAGACTGGACTCTGTATGTACCTGGTGTAATCCACCAGAGTGCTGGAAGTGGTAACCTAGGGGTGACCAATACAGTTTGTGTGCCAGGTTCCCTAGTGACAGGTGCTACAGAGATGCCCAGGGAAACCTCCCAGGAGCCCGCAGTGGTGAGGCACATGGTTTCCCAGGACAACTGTGGAGCCGCCCTAGTGGGCAAAAGAATGCCTTTGGAGAGGAAGGGTGGTGTGCTGAGCGTTACACGGGGTCCTGTGTGTTCTGACCAAAAACAGCCTGTTAAAGCTTATAACACTGCTATGTCTATGGCTGATGATACATGTACTTATTGTGATGTATTCAAAAGTAATGATGATGTTGAAAAGTGTATTACTGACAATGTTGATGGTTTGGTGTCTCCCATGGTAACCACAGGTAGTGCAGCAGAGTTGTCCCAGGAAATCTCAGGAGGATTCCCAGTGTTGGAGCCGGCGGGGCTCCAGGACAGCTCTGATACTGCTCAGGTGGAAAACAATGGGAAAATAGCTCAAATGAGGGAGTATGTATTATCACAATCTGATGTGGTTGACAGTGACTGGTGCAGATTGTCTGCTGCTAAACCACTCTGTCCACCTGTGTCTCCATGGGCAGAGGGAGCAGTACTACAGAGTGCTGATGACTGGAGCACAGACAGGATAGACTGGGATAGTCTCGCCATTAAGGTGTTAGCGTGGTGGAAAGAAATTTCTGAAGGTAATAGTAAGCTGGACACTATTGCTGCTGTGACAAATGGAGAGGCTGCAAAGCCAGTAGACACAGGTGCGTTGGTTGTTGCAGAACTTAACCCCCTCCAGGCGGAAGGATCGGAAAAGGGCGCATATATAGCAGAAGTTTTGTCCACAGCAAAAGAGATGAGTAATGTTGAGTGTCAGGATGATGGGATAATGGATAGGGACATGGAAGAGCTCAGTGTTGCTGAAAATGAGAGGATGAGTGTGACACATGCGATTTGCAGTGCTCATGGGGAGCCGCAAGTTTTGTCAGTGGCCTCTGAGGTGGAGGTCTCTTTGAGTGTCTCAGCCTCTCAAGCCTTAGCAAATGAGCCCCTCCACGTCGTTAGTAAGGGAAAAGTCCCTAGAGTTCTGTGTTTAGATGTGGCATGTCTAGAAATAACTGAGATGTTGTTGGAATTGGTGAAAATCTTTCCGCTGTATACCTGCATGTATCCACCGCAGATGGGCGACCTGGTACTGCGTAGTACCAATCAGTGGAGACACGTGGTACAGGCGATGTTAAGCAATGTTGATAAAAATTGGTTACTGCAATGTTGGTTACTTTTGCAGAAAGTGGTCTCGCAGTTCTCTGCGAGAATGCTTCCAGCGACAGTTATGTGCGGAAGGCGTTCAGGGGAACTGCTAAAGGAATCAGAAATGATAGACATAGTAGAAGTCTCTCCGTATGCTGGTGTGATGAGGTGCATTCCTGCTGGTGCGATCCGAGGTGCAGCTGAGCAGTGGTTGGTACATGGCGCGTGTGCTGTCTCACCCGCTAGACCTCGTGAAAGGGAAGGGCCCGGAAAAGACGCAGCAGTAGTGGGAATTCAATCCATCACTCGCAGGGAGGTGCAGTTTGAGGTACCCGGAGACACTTTGACAGGAAATGGCAGTGTTGGTAACTGTAATGAAAAAGTGTATGAGAAGCACTGTAGAGCACTGTCGGACAACTCAGAGGTATTGGTTGAGGTACCAATGGACACAGAAATGGTTAAAGAGATTGGTGTGGAAAAATGTGGCGCAAAATGTGTGTTGGTAGGACAGTCGCTATTGGAGTGTTGGACAACCGGGAGCGATGTGAAACTGCGGGAATGTCCCATAGGGAGTAACTGCTTGCCTGTAGATGGTCCCTCCCTAGACCCTGTCCTAGCAAACCAGGTGACAAGAGGTCTTGATGATGATAATATTGAATTAAATAACCCCTTGTGGAACATTGCTATCGAGGTTAAACAGAAGTATGTGGTGTTGATCTCAGGTGATTTGGTTGCCAAGGGTAACCACACAGGGGTTAGTGAACCTGATAAACAGATGTTGTTGGTTAGTGTTGCGTCAGGTAGTGAGAGGGGTCAGTCCCTGACAGATTTCATGGAAATGGGTCCCCAACAGTCCCAGGAGAGTAGGTCTGTGGGAGGGAAAAGGAGGATCCCGTGGCCAGAAGGTGGAAGGGATAGAGAGATTAGTGGGAGCCCATGGTTCAAGGTGAAGTGCTGGTGGAAACATACCCGGAAAAAGAAATGGGCCTACGCAGCGAATGGCTGGCACAGAGGTGTCCCATTCTTAGTGACTGGTTTATGTGTTCCTCCCTCCGGTGCGAAACAAGGGGGGAGTATAGGGAAATGTAGGACCCTGTTAAGATCCAGGGTGGGACGTACCTGGAAGCGCACCCGAAAAAAAGGTTGGGCCTACGTGGCTGACAGCCAGCACAGAGGTGTCCCAACCATGACGGGTGCTGGTGTTCCTCCCTCCGGATCGAAACAAAGGGGGGGGATATGTAATAGTCCCTGTCACTGGGAAAAGGGATGGGATCTCTAACCCTGTGTCCATGTCTTATGGAGAGCCAGCAGGTTGTGTGCCCAGGTGCACACAGCCCATATAACGAGGGGCTAGTGAGAGCAGAGGGTGGAGGAAGGTGGAGTGTGTGTAGCTTGTTGCTACTGCTGTGTGAAGACAGACCTGTGTCTGGAGAGTGGTCTGCCCTGTGGGAGTCTGCAGCCTATGTAAAGGGGATTCTTTGCCCAGGGACTGGGAAAGGCTGGCCAGCCTTGAGAGTCGGGGAGACTGAGGAAGCCAGTGAGTCCAGGGGGCTGTAAAGAATTGGCAAATCTGTTGAGAGCAAGCAGAGGAACTGCTGACAAGAGAGCCAGGTGGCTTGGTATGTTTTCCTTATTTTTTTGGAGTGCTTAATGAAGTTAAACCCCTGCGTGGGAATCCTGAATGGACCTTTTTGCTTTTGTTTTTCGGTTTAATAAACGTGGGCTACCAGGCCCTTAACTATAATGCCTGTCTGAGGTGGACTCACTGCACTAAAAACGCATTTATCGCTTGAGCTAAATACCCCAAACATTACAATAGCTAATTAGATGCGGTCTCCAACCTGGATCAATGCAGCTCCATACAGCTCCATACCATAAATAGAAAGAGACTATATAGTGTAATACTGTAAAAAATGTCTTTATTCAAACATAAACCCACTCCCCGCAAGGGGGTACTCACATTTCCCTGGTGCGTGAATGCACCGTTCTACACAAACTTCATAAAAACCGCCGGTCGGCGTGTAGTATAGTGTGCGCTTCTCCCAGCTATGTTCAGTACTGCTCACTCCGTCCTGGCCCCTCCCCTATGCGTGTTCGACACAGGGATCACGTGTCTTCATCATATCCCCCTGTGCACATCGCACTTCTATGTGATTTTGTGAAAGCACTTTTTATGATTTTTCAGTTATATATTTTTTTCTGGTATTATAGTCACGTTGAGAAGTTCATATGATAGTGTGATCTACTCTAGTGCAGCTCAATCTTGTTCTACCTTGGAATCATGTTCCCAACGAAGGATCTTAACTCTAATGCCGCGTACACACGATCGGAATTTTGGTCGTAAAAAGCTATGATGGTTTTTCCGACGGGATTCTGCTTAAGCTTGTCTTGCATACACACGGTCACACCAAATTCCGACCGTCAAGAACGCAGTGAAGTACAACATGTACGACAGGACTAGAAAAAGGAAGTTCAATACCCAGTGCGCCACCCTTTGGGCTCCTTCTGCTGATCTCGTGTTTATCTCGTGTTAGTAGAAGTTTGGTGAGAGACGATTCGCGCTTTTCAGACTCATGCGTTTTCAGATCGTTTTACTGCTGTTCAGTTTGTGCTTGTGGGTTTGTATCTGTCTTTCAGTGCGTGTAGTCAGTTCGTATCTGTTTTTCAGTGCGTTCTTGTCTGCTCGTTACTGATTTTCAGCTTGCTCTTCACAGGCCTAGCGGTTCTTCAGTGTGTTTTGTTTAGTTTGTTCTGACCAGCCGACCGTTTTGAAGCCATGTTGCGGTTACGTACTCGTTGTAGAGTTCATGCTATGCAGGGGCTTGGTGTTGGGGTTCTTACTTTGACCCAAGCCCAGTCCATGAACAGGGTGGGGAGGAGTTCATGGACCAAGAATTGGTTACTCCAGCGTGACCAATTCTCTCATATGCCTTTGCTGAGGGAGATCCAGGAGAATAACCCTGATGATTTCAGGAATTTTCTCCTGATGACGGACCCCGTTTTTCACAGTTTGTTGGCTTTGCTCACCCCTTATATTACAAAGCAGGACACCTGCATGCGGCAAGCCATCACTCCCGAGCAGAGGCTAGTCGCCACGTTGCGGTACTTGGCGATGGGGTAAAGTCTACAGGACCTCAAGTTCTCTACAGTCATCTCTCCCCAGGCTTTGGGGATCATTATTCCAGAGACCTGTTCTGCCATCATTCAGGTCCTGCAGAAGGACTATATTAGGGTAAGTTTTCTCCTTTAACCTCACATTATATGTATTAAATGTTTGCTAAAGTATTGTATTTCTTTCAGCATTCCATAATTACCTTGATTGTAATGTGCTGTGAATGTCCTCTTTATCCTCATGCATGCTGTAATCCTTTAATGCTCCTTTTTTGTCCTTCATGCATATTTTCCTTCACTAACCTCCCCAGCATGCTATGCTGGGCCCATATACACCTAGCCTAGCCACTTAACAATGTGTTTTGTCAGCTCCATTGTAGTGCTTTACCCTAAACTCCCCCTAAAATGTGTCCAAATGTTATTGTTGTCCTTAATTTCAGGCAGAGTGCCAGAGGCTTTTTGTTGACTCCCAGACTCATTTAGAACCCCCCCTCCTAAAATTTTTACAATGGGCCATCAGAGGGGGTGAGGAATCTGATAAGTGGACCTTATATTTTTGTCTTTAAATACTCCTTAAAATAAATGTTATACTGATGTTGGCCAAGAATGTTTGTGTCTAATCTGCTTGCAATGTTTATGTGCAAAATTACTAATTTTTTTTTGGTTTGACTCCACATCGTTGGGACTTTCCCAACTGCAGAGGGGCAATCGATGGGAAACATGTCCACATCGTCCCACCACCCCATTCCAGGTCATACTATTTTAACTATAAGGGGTTTTATAGTATTGTGTTGATGGTGGGGGTGTCGGCAACATGTGGGTTTCTCTATGTGGACGTGGGGAAGAATGGCTGGATATCCGATGGTGGAGTTTTTGCCCAGACCGAGTTCTACGGACGTCTCCAGAGTGGTGGCTTGCCACCTGCTGAAGAGAACGTGGAAGAACTCCCATTTGTTTTTATAGCTGAGGAAGCATTTGGTCTGGGTGATCAAATGATGAGGCCATTCCCCCAGAGTACCTTCACCCCAGAGAAGAGGGTTTTTAATTACCGGCTGGCCAGAGCCAGAAGAGTCGTGGAGAATGCCTTTGAGATAATGGCCAGCCGGTTCCGCTTATTGCTAACATCAATGAACATGGCAGAGTACAAACTTAAGCACATTGTTTTATCCTGCTGCATACTGCACAACTTTTTAAAGCAACATGCACCTGGTTATGTTGCCACAGTTGAGCCTGAGGCCAGACTTCATCAGAATCCAATGACGACCCTGGAAGCTGGCCATCCTGGCTTGCCCCCCAAAGCGCCCGTGAAGTGCGTGAAAAATATGTGGAATATTTTACGGGTAGGGGTGCCATTGCTATGCCAGCTAATTTTTAAATATTTTCAGAATAAAAAAAAAATTCATATAATAAAATCTTGATTTGGATTTACTGCTTGTGTTTCTTTTATCTGTCTCCTAGGTCCTCCTAGTGCACTTGTAATGCCAAATGGTTTTAACATTATTTAAATAACATCCATTGTCACTGTAATCACCAACTTAATACAAAAAGTGTTATTGAGCATTGAAAGAAGAAGCCACACATTGTTGAGTAGAAAGCCTTTTACTCCGTGCACATTCTCATGTGCGTTCTAAAACATTTTGTGGTAAAAAAAAACACATCTTTTTTTTTAAACTTTTACCTTGAAATTTTTGAAAAAGTTCAGAAACAGGCATGTTTCCAAACATAACATACACAACTCTGGAACTTACAAAGTTCAACATTGCAAAAATGAAGGCAATATCAGACATTATAGTGTGAAAAATGTCTTGCTCTTGCCTTCATCAGATGGGGTGAAGTCACCCCTGTAAAAGCCAAATTTAGAAGATGCACACAAATTGTGAGTCAAAATGGGGATTTCCTTTCTGATCCCATGCCTAATGTCAACCTGTGCTATCTCCCATCATGGGGGATCAATGGACGTGTTTTGGGGGTACAACCACTTCCTCTCACCTACTAGAGTTGGGAGGAAAGGGTTGCACCCACAAAACGCATACACTGAACCCCCCTGATGGCAGATAGCACATGTTGACACACTGTGTGCATCTTCCAAATTTGGCTTCTAAACTGTATTAAAACTTTAGAGAAATTTTACAAAAAAAATGTGTAATCTTAATGGATTTAGATTCTCCCTAGTACATCAATCTTGCTCTTCAGTCTTTGTTCAATCTCCTTGTTTTTTTCGTTCAAAAGGTCTAAATCCCGACGACACCACATTATTTCCTGGATAAGCCGTTGTGCACTGTCACTGTTGAAATGAGTAGATTGTTCTTCCACAACCTGCACATCACCTAAAATAAAAATACACACCATGTATTATAAATATGCAGGCATACATCTATTACCTAAATCTGTGGTGTCAGACACTGACCTGTTGTGGTGACAATTTTAATCACTTCTTCCACCTCTCCTTCCTACACATCCTCAGATTGTGGTGTCCTCTGTTCCCCTTCTTTTGGAGGTGGGGGGGTTCCTGTTGTCCTCCGATGTCCCAAGTCTTTTCTCCCCTATGAGAATGAAACAAAAGGTATACTTAGCACACAGATATTTGTGGCCAGAAATATGAATGTGAAACATTGCTTGGAAGTGGGGTACAATTGTCTGTTTGGGCAGAGTTCCAAGTTGAAGACATCATTAATTCCCTTAACCAAGCTTGAATATTTTCCTTTTTTGGACAAGTTTCACATATGTAGACACCCCGAATATCCACTGGAGTACCTGTGTGGGACACCTTAAAAAGTTTGTTCTTGTGTCCCACACTAGTGCTCCTGAGTCCAGATGTGTAAACAGCTGCTGAGTGTCCTCTCCTTACATTACACTGAATCAAGTTTGCAATTCCTTCTAGTTACAAACACATCTAGACAACAATGTCCTAAACTTCTTTTAATACAAATTAGCATGACCAAATGTAGTTAACCCTGTATCTGCCCAAAACATCATAGTTAGTTGGCAAACGAACAATGTTTCTTATGACCGATTACTGTGTCCATGAACATGAAAGTAGCCATTTTAAACTGTACAACAGTAAAGAAAAGCACATGGAGCAGCATGCAAGTAATAATAATAATAGGAACACACCACAAATACTTACTTTTTAGAAGCACTTTCTTGATCCTTCTGTACTGATCCTGCTCCCTCAATTTAAGGTCTGACCAGCGTTTCCTCAATTGCTCCTTGGATCCTCGTACCCCAGAATTCCAGCGCAGACTCTTCCCTACTTTAGTCATGATCTTGGCCTTTCTCACATTTGGGTTTAGGTACGGTCCATACTTCCCATCATAGTTGGCCCTCTTCAATATGTCCACCATCTCCACCATCTCACCAAAGGACATATTGGAGGCCTTAAAGCTTCTCCTCCGGGATCGGAACGTTTCTTGCTCCAGGCTTTCCTCCTCCTCGTTACTGCTATTATGCACCTGCTGTGTCTCCGCCATGTCGTCTCCCACTGCGCTGAAAGAGAAGGGGTGGGGAATATTCTAGAAAGAATGTCAGGGGCGGGCGCGTGGGCGGAGTTTCACACGTGCACAGTGTATATAAAGCTAACACGTGTGTGTCGTACATACGATCTGTGAGTGGAGGATGCGCCGAACGTTATAACGAAGGTAACATTTTAACTTGGGACATCAGTGGCCTATACTCATTCTAGATAGAGGCCTATATTGGGATAAGATTAGGAGAGTTTAGCCTGATATTAGTGTTTTGGTCTTGTGTTTTGTCTTTCAGCAAATATGAAACAATTCAAAGACTCTGAATTCATGGGCCAGTTAATAGACAGATACAGGGATATGAGAAATTTGTGGGAAGTTAAAAACCACTTATATTGCAATAAACCAGCTAGGTAAGCATCGCTGGAGAAACTTCTGCAATTTATGAAGATACAGGTCCCCGATGCAGACATCGAGTTTGTGGAGAAGAAAATTGGTAGCTTGAGAAGCACAGGGAAGGAGGAAGGAGCTCAATAGGGTCCTAGCTTCCATGAGATCAGGAACTGCTGCAGAGGATGTGTATGTACCCAGTCTGTGGTACTACAACGGGATGCGGTTTCTGGAAGACCAGATGGAAGCCAGGGAATCACTTTCTACACTTCCATCCACCCTTCCCTCAGCCCTTTCCTCAACCCCAGCTGAGGCTTCCGAGGACCAACCTGGGACTTCCATCCTGGAAGAAGTTGAGGAGCCCAGCTGAAGCCAGGTATAGTATTTTTTAAAATATTTATTGTCCAAAAATGATTGTTGTTAACTAGATGTTATTATTGCTAACAAATTAATGATTTAACAAAAAGTGTTTGACATATCAATAGACAGTAGGGGCCAAAAATTAGTGTGACAAGAATGAAAAATGCTGGGCTCAGAATGATAGTCTTTTCTATTTATTAACATTCAATTTGCAACAGTCTTGAGCTGAAAATTGTGTGTGATTGATGAACCAAAAAACTCAAACTATGTCCCTTTTTCATACACAGGAAGACCTCAGCCAGGACGAGGCTCTGGAATGTGGCAGCTAGGAGGAGGCAGGGGTAAGTTTCAGCCAGGAGGTGGGCAGGCCCAATAGCCTCACCCAATCCCAGGTGCCTCCCCTCCGCCTTACAACAAAAAGGGCCAGGAAGGGGAGTAACGTGGAGGAGGCAGCACTGGGCCTCATTAAGGATGCTAATGCGGCCCTGAAAACCCCCCCTGACGCTGAAGAGGCCTATGGCTGCTATGTAGCTGCTAAATTGCAGCAAATGGAGGAGGGCCAACGCTTCAGGTGTGAGAAATTTATTTTTGAGGTCATTCAGAAGGGGTTGGGTGGCCAAATAAGTGATAACATGCACTTATGTGTGCTCGCCCATCCTCCTCCTCCTCCTCCTGCCACCTCCAGAGCCACAGCCTCCAAGGAAGGCTGCAGGGAAGGCTGCATGGAAGCGTGGAGGGAAGGCTGCGGGGAAGACAAGAAAGTGATGGCCTGGGTTCAGCCTGGTCTGAAAGAATACGCAGGCTGTGGTAGTACCACAGCCTGGGGACATGTATGTCATCTGCTGCTGTTCATGATCTCGGGGAGTCCAAGACCAGATTGTACTCCCCATTATATGGACTGCTCAAGCTACCAATTTTATTTTCAAAATTGTTGATGTGTGTCCTGGGGTAGAAAGGCTTCGCAAATTCCAGCAGTTTCTCCAGTGTTGCCTTCCTTTTTATTTTGTTATCAGCCAGAATAAATGGAGGTTTTTTTTCTGAAAATACTTGCCTATGTGTTTTTCTTCAAATAGGACAGTTTGTGAGTAGGCAGGTACATTTCAAAAATACAATGTCAAATTAACAAGGGACACCAACCTCCTTGAGATTTAAAAATATAAGATAATAATGTTGTTGTGTATACTTGACAAAAAAAAAAAATATATATATTATCAAGATGACTAGAAAATAATTTCAAAATATTTAAAAAAAAATTTCTTGATTAAAAAAAAATAAAATGACAATAAAAAATAATTTCAAACATTATTATAGAGATCTGGCTTTAAAAACAAAAAAGATTATTCATGACATCACGAGAAATAATAAAGAAAGAAGTTTGTGAGAACTCTGTGTGAATATGAGCAGCAAAACAACTTCATTCTTTTAGCACTACAGTATAAAGAAGAAGAGAAAGCGCTACATTAAACGAATGAAAACATTTCAGCATGACGAATGTGCCATCTCCATTACGAACGGTATTTTTACCAGACCGAGCGCTTCCGTCTCGTACTTGAATCTGAGCATGCGTGTGTTTTTGCGTGTCGGAATTGCATATACACAAATGCATTTACGGATAGGAACTTTTTCTGACTGAAAAATTGAGAACCTGCTCTCAATCTTTTGCTGGTGGGAATTCCGCCAGAAAAAGTCCAATGGAGCATACATACAGTTGCATTTTCCGTCCAAATGTGTACGCGGCATAAGCTCAGTGGGGACGAAGGTCTTGCCAAGAGGAATTTTTGACACGAGGGTGGTAGTATGGGCAAGAATGCACGAAGTAGGAATGATCGGCTCAGGTTCCGAGGTGGGCTCCTCATCCAGAATGTCAAATAGAAAGTGCACCAGCCCGACTGTTGCAAGAACCAGGTTTGTATGTAATAGTGAAATTAAAATGGGACAAGAAAAGACTCCACATGGCCTGTCTGGAATTCAGTCGTTTGGCATTCTGTAAGTACTGCAGATTTTGAAATTTGTTATGGAGTGAGAGGAACCCTCCAAGAGATGATGCCACTCCTCTAATGCCAAATTTAATTGCAAGAAATTCCCAATCGCCAATAACATAATTTTTTTCTGCCTGAAAAATTTTTGGGAGAAAAACGCACATGGTTGCTGTTTTTTCTCGAAGGATTGAAGAAGCACAGCTGCCACTCCAGTCGAAGATTTTCAATAAAAAATGTATCCTCAGGATTAGATCTCCTCAAAAGAGGTCCAGAAACAAAGGCCTATTTTAATTCATGAAATACAGAGACAGCTTCTGAAGGCCACTCCTCGGCATTCGCACCCTTCTTCGTCCAGGTGATAATAGGCGGAGCAATGGAAGAGTAATTCCTAATAAACTTCCTGTAATAATTTGTGCACCCAAAAAAACGTTGTGTCACCTTGAGGCTGGCAGGGAGAGGCCAGTTAGCAATGGCCGAGACCTTTCCAAGATCCATTTGAAGACCCAAACTAGAGACAAAACAGCCTAAGAACAGGACATCAGAACATTCAAAAGAACACTTTTCCAACTTGGCATACAGATTATTCTCTCTGAGGCACTGGAGTACAATTCGGACATGGTTTCTGTGAACAACTAGGTTTTTAGAAAAGATGAGAATGTCATCCAGATAGATGACAACAAATTGATATAACAGATCCCTGAAGATTCCGTTGACAAAGTTTTGGAACACAGCTGGGGCATTACACAGACCAAAGGGCATAACCAAGTATTCGTAATGCCCATCTCTAGTGTTAAACGCAGTTTTCCATTCATCGCCTTCCTGTATCCGGATCAGATTTTATGCATCCCTGAGATCCAACTTAGTAAAAATGGAGGCTCCTTTCAATCTGTCGAACAGTTCAGACATTAGGGGAAGGGGTATCGATTATTGATTGTCACCATGTTTAAGCCTGGATAGTCAATGCAGGGTCTTAAAGTACCATCGTTCTTGGCAACAAAAAGAACCCTGGCCCCGCAGGGGATTAAGATATCTGGATGAATCCTTTTTCTAGATTTTCGGCAACATACTCAGACATGGCTTGGGTCTCTGGGATGGACAGGGGGTAGGTACGGCCCCTGGGCAGAGTTGCTCTGGGAAAAATGTCAATAGCACAGTCAAAGGACCTGTGAGGAGGAAGCACCTCAGCTAAGTTTTTGCAGAACACATGCCAGAAATCGTTATATGCAGCAGGAGGAGCAGAAGATACTGATGTGGTGGCAACAGAAAGTCTCTCCTTTGGTTCAACCTTAAGTAGGCAGGATGAGAAGCAAGAGGAACCCCAAGCCAGGATTTGTCCAGAAGTCCAGACTAGTGAAGAATTGAGCTGAAACCAAGGAAGGCACAATACGATGTGGGGTTGAGGCCTTAGGTAGGATAAGGAAGGATATCCACTCCTGGTAGAGTACCCCTACCGACATCTTAACAGGTAGGGTCTGGAATTGGATAGGGCCCCCTAGAAGAACAGTGCCATCAATCGCCGAGACCACCAGCAGAGTGGTGAGAGGCGAAAGGCAAAGTTCCAGAGAAGATGCATTTCCCCAGTCCATAAAATTGCCAACGTCTCCGGAATCCAGCTATGCCGAGACCAAATGGGAGAAAGTGGCAACATAGAGGAACACAGAAAGAAGGAGACGAGGAGGTGAAGGTGATATTTCTGGGTCCAGTACTCCAACTTTCAGATGTATTAGATTCGAGCGTTTCCCAAACAGTGAGCAGGTGCCACGAAAATGACCTTTGCCCCACAATAGAGATGCAGGCCCAGAGTTCTGCGCCTAGCATGTTCCTCAGGAGATAGCCTGGTCTGGCCCAGCTGCAAAGATTCCTCCACTGTCAGGGGATGCAGAGGGTTGAAGAGAGGGAAGCTCAGGCTGACTAAGGACCAAGGAGTGCTGGCGTCTTTTTTATAGGTATAAGTAGAAAAGATATTCTCCTGCGCTAGTACGAAGGGCCTTAGTGCAAATGGGAGTATTTCCTGGTAGTGAAGTAATCATGCATACCCCGCTGCAGAGGCCAACTAGCGGAAGTCCAAAATGCTATGTAGAAAAAAGAAAGGAAGGCGCGTGGTCTGATGCATGAATCATAGGCTACCTTTGCCTGATCAGATGGGAAATTTTGGGGCTGGAGTTCAAAATGAATGGTGCATTGGCTAAGGGATCCCCTGCAGGCCTTGGAGTCCCCAGAGTAACGGGACTGAGCTGGTAAATGCAGAGAATTTGTGTCTCTGACTGGAATAGGTACGGCAGTGGACTGCAATTGAGGTTGTTGAACCAGGGGTCCTAAGGAGGCCTAAAGCTGTTGAAAGCGGGGGGTCAAATCCTGAAGTAATCGCATCACCTGGGTCTGATTAGATTCCTGGGTCTTGAGTCTGCGGACTATGCCCTGCAGCTGATAAATCGGTGGGTAGAGGCACATCAGCATTAGGTTGATCCTCTGTGTCCTTTCCCCTAAGTCATTGCCAGCTTCCCTTGTCTTGCATGGGACTTCACCTCATCTGGTTCAGATTCCGGCATTGGTCCTACAGGTTGTTCTAAGATAAAGACCCTTTTTATGGGCTTGTCAGTGGTTATTGCCCAACCCACAGCTGGACTGCTCTTGGACATCCTGATTGTTTTTAATTCCTATGTTCCAAAAGGATGAGAAAGAAAATAAGGATGTATTATTTACTTTAAAATCTATTTCTTAGAGTCCATTGAGGGTCCAATCCACTTGTAGAAGGCAGCATAACCCAACCATTTCTGAATTCCTGTGTCCCCCAATGGACTCCAAAAAATAGATTTTACAGTAAGTACAAAAATCCTATTTTCCTGTTTGACATGCATTGCTGCAATGCAGTGCAATTTGTGTTGAATGACACCCTAACACACCTTCTAATTGCACTTGCGTTGCAACGCAATGCGCATCAAAACACTAACATGTATTGCATTGCCTAAAATGCTGAATGTACCTTTTTTGGTGCGGTTTGGTGGTTTATACAGCTCTTTCAAATGAATTGGCTACCCTAAAGTGTTTGTTACCCCAGCATTTCATATTCTTGATATGTGCCTGTGTCAGGAACGGTGTCATTACTTGGTTCACCTGCTGATGGCACTGTTACGTTCAGCACCAAAGGGTGTCGTTCTACTGGCCACCAGCGGGTGCTTCCCTGCCAAGATTACTAACCAACTATAAAGTTACACCTGATGTGGGTCTGCTGGACTATATAAGCCCGCCCTTAACCAAGGCTCAGGGCTTCAGTATTCGCTCTGCAAGCCTTGTCCCTGCCTGAACCTGATTTGTTTCCTGCCTTGTCCTGGACTCGCTCCTAGTACCTGGTCTTCTGTTCCCCTTTTCTCTTGTCCCTGTCTTGGTTATTTATGTGTGTTTCCTTTGCTTGTGTATATATTAGTTTGATAGTTAGGTGTTTTGAGGTTTGCTGTGTTTCATTACCGTTTTATGGTTTGCTGGTGTTGCACGTATGTCTTTACCTTAATAAATATACCCTTTTTCACTTACACATTTGCATTCCTGATTCCTTAAGTGCAGCCCAACGATCTGATCACCCCGTGCTGGATGCCTGTGTATGGCATCCCTGACAGAATTCTGAAGCCATGCAATCAGATCGGCTGCACCTGGGAATTGGGTCTGAGCACTTGCTCAATTACTACAAGATGCACCTGGAAGATATTTAGTATTTTTCACTCTTGGCAATAGATGACAGAGATTTTTGCTGTCAAACTTTGAGAGAGCCCACTAGAGAGCAGCTGTTGGAATGTATCCGTCTGGCTCATGTTTTCATTGATCAGGGCAGTTTTCTGTTTGAGGATGTTCAACCACTGATTCGGATTTGTGCAGAGTTGGCCCTGTCTAATGCCTCTAGTGGAGGTGATGATTATACACCCCTTTTAGTGCAGCTCAGGTGGAGTCTTTGGTTTGGCTATTGGAGTGCATTTAGTTCAGTCTCTGGTCAGACAAGCGGCATAGGCGTGCGCACAGGGTGTGCCGGGTGTGCCTGGGCACACCCTAATCACCCCATTTGCATTAGCATTATCCAGGGGTGGCACCAGGTGGGTGGTTGGGGTGCCGGTGGCCAGTCTAAATGCCCCCATTATATTAAAGGTTAGGTTCAACTGTAGAAACACATTACACCTATACTTAGGATGTAAGGTAATAGACTCCCAATCAACTGTCTCCCACCATCAGAGCCTCCTCCCTGTGACAGCAGGTGGTGTTCATGTAAGTTTGAGCTTTGGGGTGCACACCCTAATGTAATAGGCTGCGCACACCTATGACAAGCGGTGTGCAAATCTGATTTTGTACAACCATTATTACAGGCCTGGTCAAATTTGTTACACTCAGCTAGGGATGAGCCGAACACCCCCCAGTTCGGTTCGAACCAGAACCTGCGAACGGACCGAAAATTTGCATGAACGTTAGAGCCCCATTGATGTCTATGGGACTCGAACATTCGAAATCAAAGGTGCTCATTTTAAAGGCTAATCTGCATGGTATTGTCCTAAAAAGGGTTTGGGGACCTGGGTCCTGCCCCAGGGGACATATATCAACGCAAAAAAAGTTTTAAAAACGGACGTTTTTTTCGGGAGCATTGATTTTAATGATGCTTAAAGTAAAAAAAAATTCCTTTATTCCTTTAAATATCGTACCTGGGGGGTGTCTATAGTATGCCTGTAAAGTGGCACATGTTTCCCGTGCTTAGAACAGTCCCTGCACAAAATGACATTTTTAAAGGAATAAAGGTCATTTAAAACTGCTTGCGGCTTTAATGTAATGTCGGGTCCTGGCAATATGGATGAAAATCAGTGAGACAAACGGCATAGGTACCCCCCAGTCCATTACCAGGCCCTTTGGGTCTTGTATGGATATTAATGGAAACCCTGCACCCAAATTAAAAAAGGAAAGGCGTGGGGCCCCCAGGCCCTATATACTCTGAACAGCAGTATACAGGAGGTGCAAACAAGACAGGGACTGTAGGTTTGTTGTTAAGTAGAATCTGTTTGTAATTTTGAACTGGTACATTTTTGACGTGTTTAGCTCCAGCCAAAAAATCTATTTTAAGCTTTTTGGAAAACATAGGGAAGGGTTATCACCCCTGTGACATTTGTTTTGCTGTCTGTGCTCCTCTTCAGAAGATTTCACCTCACTTTTTGTCCCAATGACAAATGTCTTTTGAAAATTTGGGGTTTTTAGTGAAACAAGGATTGGTGATAAAGCATCAGTGTAAAGGAGAAAAGTTTTTCCCATATTAACTCTTACAGGAGTGAATTTCCCTTCCTAGGGGTAGATTTCATCTCACTTCCTGTTGTCTCCTTCCATTTGCAAGTAGGAGTCATTTGTAAGTTGGATGTTTGAAAGTAGGGGCCTGCCCTATATACTCAGCAGAAATTTGGGCCTTAGGTGTTGTTGTGGCCACAACACTGTAAGCCCTCACAGGGCCCTGCTGTGAAATATTAGATCAAGAATTGTAATTACATGCCCCTGTTGAACAGGGGCAGAAAAATTGGGCCTTTGGTGGTGGTGGTGCTGGTGCTACAACACTGTAAGTCCTCACAGTTACTCTTGGTGGGCGCAGAAATGGGTCCTGCTGTGAAATATTAGATCAAGGATTCTAATTACATGTCCCTGTTGAACAGGGGCAGAAAAACTGGGCCCTAGGCACTGGTGCTGGTGCCACAACACTGCAACCCCTCACAGATACTCTAGTTGGAGCACAGGAACTAGCCCTGCTGCAAAGAATTGCATCAAAAATTGTAATTACACGCCCCTGTTAAACAGGTGCTGAAAAATTGGGCTTTAGGCACTGGTGGCGGCACCCAGAACCAAAAATGTTCTTACAAGCTATCAACATGATCATTGAGGAGGAGGAGGATAATTACTCAGCTTAACAGGATAGTCACTCAGCATCAGCACAGGCAGAAGGGATCTGACATTTCAAAAAAAAATATTCGATTACATCAGCATCAGGTGCTTGGTAGCTGGTGGTGATCCAAGACTGATTCATTTTTATGAAGGTCAGTCGATCGACTGATTCGGTGGACAGACGCACCCTGTGATCGGTTACAGCAGCCCTGAATGTGCGTTCCGAAAGAACGCTGGATGCAGGACAGGCCAGTAGCTCAAATGCATACTGTGCAAGCTCTGGCCAGTGATCCATCCTCAAGACCCAGTAACCCAGAGGATTTTCGGTGGGAAAGGTGTCCAAGTCAGATCTTGCCCCTAGGTATTCCTGCACCATGTAAAACAGACGCTGGCGATGGTTGCTGGAATCGATCATACCTTGGGGCGTCGGACTAAAAAATTGTCTGAACGCATCGGTCAGACGGCCACCTTCTCCACCGCTCCTTCTTTGAGTGACCGAAGCCTCAACAACACGTTGTGCAGAAACATGTCTTTCTTGGGACTGTAAATGATCCCTTAAAGACTGCTGCTGATGCTGAGTGCCAGGCTCCACCTCCATACTGACACAATCCTCCTCCTCCTCTTCCTGTGTGATCGGTGGGCACGCAGGAACACTGTCTGGATAAAGGGGGACTTGAGAGCTAAGAAAGTCCTCCTCTTCCTGCCTCTGTTCTGCCTCAAGTGCCCTGTCCATTATTCCACGCAGCATGTGCTCCAACAGGTGGACAAAGGGGACAGTGTCACTGATGCATGCACTGTCACTGCTCACCATCCTCGTGGCCTCCTCAAATGGTGACAGGACAGTGCATGCATCCCTGATCATGGCCCACTGGCGTGGGGAAATAAACCAAGCTCCCCTGACCCTGTGCTTGTGATATAGTCGTACAGGTACTCATTGATGGCCCTCTGCTGCGTGTGCGGCCGCTGCAGCATGGCCAATGTTGAGTTCCACCTGGTGGGCATGTCACAGATTAGGCGGTTCCTGGGCAGGTTAAATTCCTTTTGGAGGTCTGCCAGCCGAGCACTGGCATTATATGACCGGCAGAAATGCACACAGACTTTCCTGGCCTGCCTCAAGACATCCTGTAAGCCCGGGTACCTGCCCAAGAACTGCTGCACCACCAAGTTAAGGACGTGAGCCAAACAGGGCACATGGGTCATTTGTCCCTGTCGGAAGATGGAGAGGAGGTTGGTGCCATTGTCGCAAACCACCATTCCTACCTTAAGTTGGCGTGGCGTCAACCACCTTTGAACCTGCCCCTGCAGAGCTGACAGAACCTCTGCCCCAGTGTGGCTCCTGTCCCCCAAGCACACCAGCTCAAGCACCGCATGGCATCTTTTGGCCTGCGTACTTGCGTAGCCCCTTGAACACCTACGGAGCAGAAGAAGAGGAGGGGGTGGAGGAGAGAGGTGTGCCAGAATCACTAGTAGTGGCATTTTGGAGGCGTGGTGGCGGAACAACCTCCAACACTACTGCGCCTTGTCCCGCATCCTTCCCAGCTGCCAGAAGAGTCACCCATTGCACCGTGAAACTTAAAGTAACGTCCCTGTCCATGTCTGCTGGACCATGAGTCAGTGGTAATATGCACCTTACAGCTGACCGCCCTGTCCAGTGAGGCCAAGACATTGCCTTCCACATGCCGGTAGAGTGCCGGAATCGCCTTCCATGAGAAAAAGTGGTGTTTGGGAACCTGTCACTGAAGAACCGCACATTCCACAAACTCACGGAAGGGGGCAGAGTCTACCAACTGAAAAGGTAGCAGTTGAAGTGCTAGCAATTTTGCCAAGCTAGCATTCAACCACTGGGCATGTGGATGGCTGGGAGCGAACTTCTTTTTGCGGTGCAGCAGCTGGGACAGGGAAATTTGCCTGGTACAATCTGACGTCGGTGTACCGATAGCAGATTGCCCGCAAGTACTTGGCTGTGACACATCTAATTCTACACCTTCATTCCTCTCAGTGCAGGTCTCAGAGAGGACTAAAGGCATAGTGGGGTTGGAGATCCCAGCTGATGAGGAATACGGAGAGGTCCTCTTTGTTTTTTGGTGTGAGTCTTTTAGGTACGCTTGCCAACAAACTGCATGGCAGGTCAACATATGTCTGGTCAAGCATGTGGTGCCCAAGCAGGAGATGTTTTGGCCACGCGAGATACGCTTGAGACATATGTTGCAAATAGCAGTGGTGCCATCTGATGCACTCGTCTCAAAAAAGGCCCACACTGAAGAACTTTTGGAATAACGCGCAGAGACAGCAGCACCCTGCACATGTGGAGATCTGAGGTGTGATGCAGTCAGTGTGCTGCCCTTAGGCTGGCCCCTGGAGGGCATCCTGCCACTTCGGTGATGTGTCTCCTCCTCCTCTCTCCTATCAGGCACCCATGTTGAGTCAGTGACCTCATCATCCCATTTCTCCTCATCACTGGAGCAAACCTGGCAGTATGCTGCTGCAGCATACTGCCAGGTTTGCTCCTCATCACTGGAGAAAACCTGGCAGTATGCTGCAGCAGGGGGAACATGACTGCCAGATTGCTGTCCTTCTTGGGCACCCCCTCTGTCCATGCTCACGTTACTGCCTTCATCTAGCTCAGTATCATCGTCAGAGCCTTCTAAACGCTGGGCATCCTCCTGGAGCATGTACCCAACACTGTGGTCAAACAGTTCAAGGGACTCTTCAGGAGGACATGGTGGGGCTAGGGAAGGAGTCACTGATGCCATTGAGCCGAGGGAAGAGGCCGCGTTGGCAGCTGCTTTGCCAGACAAAGTACCCTGAGCATGGGTGAGAGAGGATGAGGAGGATGATGACGGCTTGGTCATCCACTCGACCAAGTCTTCCGCATGTTGCGGCTCAACATGGCCAGCTGCGAAAAAAAGGCCAAGCGTGTCCCACGGCCACGTCCTGATGAGGATGCACCGTGTCCACGACCAGCACTGTTGCCTCTAGACACAGAGCCTGCTTGCCCTCTGTTATTGGCTTGTGACTGTCTGCCTCTCCTTGTTGGCCTTCCAGACATACTAATGGCCTGCAGTGAGATGTAGCTGCACTAAGCTGGGATATATATATACTGATACTGCAGCTAGCAAAATCAACTGCCTGCCTGTAGTATTATTAGTATGAGAACACCTGCGGTAGTGATAGGATCAGGAAAACACCACCAACCTTCTACAGGTAGCTTTAGCTGAACACTGTGCAGAGGTCGCACTACACTAACTTGTAACTTTAGCTGAACACTGTGCAGAGGTCGCACTACACTAACTTGTAGCTTTAGCTGAACACTGTGCAGAAGACGCATTACACTAACGTTTAAATAATGTAGCTGCCTGCAGTAGTGATAGAATCAGGAATACACCACCAACCTTCTACAGGTAGCTTTAGCTGAATACTGTGCAGAGGTCGCAGTTAGTGTAAATAATGTAGCTGCCTGCAGTAGTGATAGGATCAGGAAAACACCACCAACCTTCTACAGGTAGCTTTAGCTGAATACTGTGCAGAGGTCGCACTACACTAACGTGTAAATAATGTAGCTGCCTGCAGTAGTGATAGGATCAGGAAAACACCACCAACCTTCTACAGGTAGCTTTAGCTGAACACTGTGCAGAGGTCGCACTACACTAACTTGTAGCTTTAGCTGAACACTGTGCAGAGGTCGCACTACACTAACTTGTAGCTTTAGCTGAACACTGTGCAGAAGACGCATTACACTAACGTTTAAATAATGTAGCTGCCTGCGGTAGTGATAGGATCAGGAAAACACTACGAACCTTCTACAGGTAGCTTTAGCTGAACATTGTGCAGAGGTCGCACTACACTAAGGTGTAAATAATGTAGCTGCCTGCAGTAGTGATAGGATCAGGAAAACACCACCAACCTTCTACAGGTAGCTTTAGCTGAACACTGTGCAGAGGTCACACTACACTAACTTGTAGCTTTAGCTGAACACTGTTCAGAGGTCGCACTACACTAACTTGTAGCTTTAGCTGAACACTGTGCAGAGGTCGCACTATACTAATGTGTAAATAATGTGATAGGTAGTGATAGGATCAGGAAAACAACACCAACCTTCTACAGGTAGCTTTATCTGAACACTGTGCAGAGGTCACACTACACTAACTTGTAGCTTTAGCTGAACACTGTGCAGAGGTCGCACTACACTAACTTGGAGCTTTAGCTGAGCACTGTGCAGAGGTCGCACTACACTAACTTGTAGCTTTAGCTGAACACTGTGCAAAGGTCACACTACACTAACTTGGAGCTTTAGCTGAACACTGTGCAGAGGTCGCACTACACTAACTTGTAGCTTTAGCTGAACACTGTGCAGAGGTCGCACTACACTAACTTGTAGCTTTAGCTAAACACTGTGCAGAGGTCGCACTACACTAACTTGTAGCTTTAGCTGAACACTGTGCAGAGGTCGCACTACACTAACTTGTAGCTTTAGCTGAACACTGTGCAGAGGTCGTACTACACTAACTTGTAGCTTTAACTGAACACTGTGCAGAGGTCGCACTACACTACCTTGTAGCTTTAGCTGAACACTGTACAGAGATCGCACTACACTGAAAAATAATGTAGCTGCCTGCGGTAGTGATAGGATCAGAAAAACACCACCAATCTTCTACAGGTAGCTTTAGGTGCACACTTTGCAGAGGACGCACTACACTAACTGTAAATACTGTAGCTAATAGGATCAGAAGAATACCAGCAATTTTCTTCAAATACTGTAACAACACCTGCCTGCCTGTCAGTAGGAAGATAATAACAGGAACAGATCTAGCTAAACTGAATACAGTGTATATATATATATATATATATATATATATATATATATATATATATATATATATATACAACACCTGGGATGCATATATATACACAATACACTGTAAGTGCAGCTAACTGACTGACTGTCCTGCCTAATCTATCTAACTTAAATCAAATGACACTGTCTGTCTCTGTCTCTCAACGCCGGAACACACTACACAGGGCTGATGTGCAGGCGGCCTTATATAATGTGGGGTGTGTACTAAACCCCCTGAGCCATAATTGGCCAAAGCCACCCTGGCTTTGGCCAATTACAGCTCTCTGTACAGATGGAGCTGTGATTGGCCAAGCATGGTCATAGTGCATGCTTGGCCAATCATCAGCCAGCAATGCACTGCGATGCCGCAGTGAATTGTGGGCCATGACGCGCCACTCGAATTTGGCGTGAATGGCCCATATCGTTCGCAATTCGGCGAACGATCGAACAGACGATGTTCGAGTCGAACATGGGTTCGACTCGAACACGAAGCTCATCCCTACACTCAGCCTCTGTCAGCTCCCAACCACCCATTTCTGTGGCTAGATACCAGCCTGCTGGGATGTCTTCCTCTCACCCACAGCAACCACAGTTGCTGCCCAATATACCCTGCTACCAATTAAGCACCAGTACCCTGTTTCCTCCTGCTGCACCTACCCTGCATTTAACCCTTCTGCTTCTTCTCAGCTACCTCCAACAATTCCACTAAATCTCTCCTCAACAACTGTTTCCTCTGCCTGCTGTCCAGTCTGATGTTCCAGTGCCCACTGTCCAGTCTGATGTGCCCGCTGCCCAGCCCGATGTTCCAGTAACCGCTGTCCAGCCTGTTGTGCCAGTGCCTCTTCCTGCTGTCCAGTCTGATGTTCCAGTGCCCGATGTCCAGCCTGATGACATGCCCGCTGCCCAGCCCGAAGTTCCAGTGCCCGCTGTTCAGTCTGATGTTCCAGTGCCCGCTGTTCAGCCTGAAGAGTTGGTGCCCACTGTCTAGTCTGATGTGCCGCTGCCCAGCCCGAGGTCCCGGTGCCCGCTGTCCAGTCTGATGTGCCAGTGCCTCTGCCTGCTGTCAAGTCTAATGTTCCAGTGCCTGCTGTCAAGTCTGATGTTCCAGTGCCTGCTGTCAAGTCTGATGTTCCAGTGCCCGCTGTCCAATCTGTGCCCACTGTTCAGTCTGATGTCCAGGTGCCCGCTTTCCAGTCTGATGTCCCGGTGTCCACTTTCCAGCCTGATCTAGTGCTCGATGTCCAGTCTGATGTTTTGGTGCCTGCTTTCCAGTCTGATGTTCTGGTGCCCACTGTCCAGCCTGTTGTTCCGGTGCCCGATGTCCTGCTTGATGATCGATGATTAGTGATTCTGTACCTGATACCCAGCATGACCATCCAGTTCCTAGTGGTCCTGTTTCTGATACCCTGATACCTTGCTGCCCAGCCTGATGACCTGGATCCTGCTACCCAGCCTGATGACCTGGAGCCTGCTGCCCAGACTGATGACCTGGTGCCCTTTGCCCAGCCTGATGACCCAGTGCCCGTTACCCAGCCTGCTGACATGGTGCCTGCTAAACCAGTTCCTGATGCCAAGCTTGCCGCCGATGCTTTCTGGCCAAATGCCTAGCTTGACGTTGTTTCTCTCCTGCTTGACGTCCAGCCTTACTGTATAGCCCTGTGTGGTCTGCCTCCGATGGGTTCTTGCCCGTTGCCCTGCTAATTGTCTTTCTGGATCCAAACTACCTGACCCTGGTGGTGGGTTGCGTGTCCCATTTTCAGACTCAGGTGGCACATCTCTCAGTGAATTAAAGGACTCTGGCCTAAGAAGTGTGAAGGAGTTGCAGACTCAGTAGGGAAACTTTTCAGGGTTTTTCCGCACCTACTTGCACCCTCAAACCAAGGGCTGAATAGAGAGTCTGGAGGCCACTTCTTAAAGGGGGGGGGGGGGCTGTCAGGAATGTTGTCTTTACTTGGTTCCCCTGCTGGTGGCACTGTTCAGCACCAAAGGGTGTAGTTCTGGTGGCCACCAGCGGGTGTCTCCCTGCCAAGATTACTAACCAACTATCAAGTTACACCTGATGTGGGTCTGCTGGACTATATAAGCCCGCCCTTAACCAAGGCTCAGGCCTTTAGAATTCCCTCTGCCAGAACCTGATCTATTTCCTACATTGTCCTGTACTCCGTTTTGTGTATCCTGTCCCTGAGACCTGTCTCCTGTTACCTGCTCCCACTTGCTGACTGCTCCTAGTACCTGGTCTTCTGTTCCCCTTTATTCTTGTCCCTGCCTTGGTTATTTATGTGTGTTTCCTTTGCATGTGTGTGTGTGTATGTATATGTATACGTAGATATGTGTGTGTGTGTAATATGTTTTGGGATTTGCTGTGTTTGGCCCCTTTCACACTGGGGCAGTGGGGCAGGAGGTGTGTCGGCGGTAAAGCGCCGCTATTATTAGCGGCGCTTTACCGTCGTTTTAGCAGCGGTATTCGACCGCTAGAGGGGCGGTTTTATCCCCCGCTAATGGCCGAGAAAGGTTTAAAAAACCACCGCAAAGCGCCTCTGCAGGTATTGCCGTGCTGCTCCATTGATCTCAATGGGCAGGAGCGGTGAAGGAGCTGTGTATACACCGCTCCAAAGATGCTGCTAGCAGGACTTTTTTTCCTGTCCTGCTAGCGCACCCACGGTGCTTTCACACTGGAGACACAGCAGCAGCTGTTTCGGGTTGGTTTGCAGGCGCTATTTTTAGCGCAATAGCGCCTGCAAACCGCCCCAGTGTGAAAGGGGTCTTTCATTACTTGTTTATGGTTTGCTGGTGTTGCACGTGTGTCTTTACCTTAATAAATATACCCTTTTTCACTTATACTTTTGTTACTGATTCCTTAAGTGCAGCCCAACGATCTGATCACCCTGTGTTGGATGCCTGTGTATGGCATCCCTAACAGCCTGCTGTACACTGTACTTGTATGAAAAAGTATCCTATTCTCTTTGTATTGCTTCCTTTGTGTGAAATCCCTGGTGTTCCTGTCAGTCTCTCTGCTTTCCTAATAAAAACCGATCACACTAAGCAGGAGAGAACACTGTGGTCAGTTCTCTAGCTATGAGGGGGACTTTGTGTGCTCTCCTCCATTGATCAGACCTATCCTGACATGCCTCTCCCTGCACAGCCATTCACTGGGAAGATCACGATTCATACTTCCTGCCGACACCACCGATTGTGGAAGAAAGTTCCACATACTTACCGCTCTGACAGTGAAAAACCCCCTACGCAGCTTAAGGTTAAACCGCTTCTCTTCCAGTCTCATCGTGTGGCCCTGTGTCCTTTTACACTCCCTTGGACTGAAACATTTCATACATACACTGGAATCACCATTGAGATTTGTATATTGCTATTATATCTCTTCTCCGCTCTTGGGCCCCTGCAAAGTGTGAAACTGGGGCGCTTTGCAGGCACCACAACGCTAAAAATAGCACCTGCAAAGCGCACTAAAACAGCCACTGCTGTGTCTCCAGTGTGAAAGCCTGAGGGCTTTCACACTGGAGCGGTGCGCTTACAGGACGAAAAAAAACCTCCTGCAAGCAGCATCTAAGGAGCAGTGTATTCGCCGCTCCTGCCTATTGAAATCAATGGGGCAGCGCGGCTATACCGTCGGCAAAGCGCCACTGCAGCGGCGCTTTAACCCTTTTTTTGCCACTAGCGGGGGTTAAAACCGCCCCGCTAGCGGCCGAATAGCTCCGCTAAAAATAGCGGAGTTTTACCGCCGACGCACGCACCGAAGGGAAAGTGAGACCCGTAGGAGAGAAAAGACGGAGGGGATGCATGACTATGGGAGGAACAGGGGTCAGGGAACGGTCAGTCAGGTCAGTGGTGGGGCATAGGTTTAGCTCTTACCTGATTGGAGGTAGAAGTCAGTGGGGGCTGGATCCAGAGGTTGGGGTCCAGTGTAGGGGGTGGATTCTGCATCATTCGGAGAAGTTTGGAGAGGAGACATCTTCTTGGGACATCCGTGCTGGTCACCTGCAGGTAGACAGACAGGGAGATGAGTGAGTTAGAGGCCTTGTTAGCTCAGGTCAGGGCCGCAGCAGTCGAACGGGGCCCTCAGTGGCTGCAACAGCAGCTGGCTGACGTACTTGGGGGGTCAGGATCTTCCACTTCACCTGTCCCTTCTTCCCCGGGGAGGAAACGAGCCAGAAAGGTGCGCCCGCCGGAGCGCCTGAGCCCATCTCCTGTCCCTAGGGCTCAACGGGCGAGAAGGAGCCCCTGTTCCAGGGACCCTCCAGGGCTTACTATGGGGCTGCCTGCCAATGCCTCCGGTGTGGGCCCTGGGAGGAATCCTACTCCACGGCGCTCTTCTACTGCTCGCAGCACAGGCCGGAGCATGCGGCAGCCCTCCCCCTCCCCCCCCCGTGTAGATGTCCTGTGTGGGAGGGCTGCTCAGTGGGGGAGACGCAGCGGGATGCGCAGTGGGGGGTGTCCCTGCCCCTCAGCTGTCCGGAGAGAGGATGATGCCCAGGCTTCAGGGATACTCACTGGGGGGGTGCCGTCATCGTCCCCTGCCAGCCGCCGACACAGGGCTCCGGAGCGTTCGGCTCCCTCTGCCGCTGCTAAGCAGAGCGGTGCTCAGCTAGATGAGATTACAGTCACGAACAGCGGTGGGGTGGGAGCGCCCTCTGCTGGTTCGCCATCCACATCACAGGCGGGACGTCACAGCAGGATGAGTGAGAAGGCCCAGGCTGGGGGACACGCCCCCTTAAAGAGACAGCGCGTCCCTGCTGCAGCTGGGGGTACTACTGTGCCCAGCAGTTCTTCCATGGAAAGAACAGAGCCCAGGGCAGAAGAGGAGGCTTCCAGGAGCCCTGAGGAGGAGCCGCTCGAGCAAAGGAGGCAGGGGACGTCGCCGCGGCAAGATTCTTCGGCCGAGTCCGGTGAGCTCACCAGCGCGGATGAAGACGATCGGTCGGTCGGGAGGCGTCCTGCTTTGCGGAGCCAGCTGGGATCCGGACGAACGGCTAGTCGAGTGGCGGTGCGGCTGCAGCCTGGTAAGTCGCCAATTTTACCTTTACATACTAGTCAGGTGGGGGGGGTTAATTTGGGGGTTTCTTCAGAGGTTAGTTCAGTGCCAGGAGTGGTGGGAGGAGATTCGGGTGCTGCGCCGGTTTTGTCCGCATTTTTTGCAGGTTTTTGGGAGTTATTGGCCCGTTTCGATCCGGCGGGGTCTTCTTCAGCATCTCAGGGGCCCGTTGGGGCATGGGCTCCCGCTGCCGCTGGCGTGGACTCTGTTGTGCCTCTCACACCCCCCTCAGCAGGGCCGCTTGCGGTAGCGGTATCCGGGGCGGGGGGGTCCTCCGGGGTTAGCGTGACGTCTGCGTCGCAGACGGAGGTGACTGGGGCGGACGCGAATAAAGGGAAGGAGTCCTCTGAGGATAAGGTGCGGTTGGCGGATGCGGCGAAGTGCGAGATTTATGTGTGCTTTGAGGGCCCACTGGGGGTGCATCTAAAGCAAGATGTACGGGAAAAGATCTGGAAAGGGGAATATGTTGAAATATTCTCTCTTTTGCCGTTAGAAAAATTTAATATCGACAAGGGCAAGGCGGACGAAAGCAAGAAGGAGGAGGAGGAGAAGCGACGCTGGAGGCTTATTCCTCGCACCTTTGGGAATTGGCTTCAGGCGTTTGCCATTTTGGCTAGCGTAATTGGCGAAAAAGCACCGGAGAATTGTTCTCCGCTTTTTTGTTATCTGGATGCCATTGGGGAGGCTTATCGAACTTATGGGGGAATTGCTTGGCTGCGCTATGACGAGCAGTTCCGCCAGCGCAAGGCTTTGCGTCCGGTCTTGCGCTGGGACCATAAGGACATTGGGCTTTGGATGAAGCTTATGTCACAGGCGAGGGTTTCAGGACAGCCCTTTCTCGGAGGGGCCGGCAATTCGGGTGCCGCTGGACAGTCGGCCACACAGCGAAAGGGAATTTGCTGGCAGTTTAACGAGGGGTCGTGCCGTTTTGGCGCAAACTGTCGTTTCCATCATGAGTGCTCTGGTTGCGGGGGCTCCCACAGTTATGCCAAGTGTTTCAAAAAAGGAAAGTCCCAACCCGTTGAGTCAGCCTCAAAAAGGGAGGACGCCAGTAAACCTTCCCGAGATGGTACCGTATCTAGATAGATATCCGCGAAGGGAGGCGGCAAGTTTTTTGGCTGATGGTTTTGCCCATGGTTTTCGGATCCCGTGTTCGGGACCTGTGGCCCTGTCCCCGCGGGCTCAAAACTTGAAATCAACGCGCCAATTTCCCCAGGTTGTTTCGGACAAACTGGCAAAAGAGGTGGAACTCGGGAGAATGGCCGGACCATTTGCTCAACCCCCCGTTTTGTCTTTACACGTTTCTCCCCTTGGGGTGGTACCCAAAAAGGAACCCAATAAATTCCGGTTAATTCATCATTTGTCGTATCCGAAGGGGACTTCGGTAAATGATGCCATTTCTCTGGAGCTGTCTTCGGTGTCTTACACCTCCTTTGATGCCGCGGTCGGTTGGGTTCAAAGGTTTGGCCAGGGTTCATTGATGGCGAAGACGGATATAGAATCCGCCTTTCGTCTGCTGCCGGTGCATCCGGACAGTCAACATTTGCTTGGCTGCTGTTGGGAAGGGCAGTTTTATATGGACCGTTGTTTGCCGATGGGCTGTTCCATCTCTTGCGCATATTTTGAGGTGTTTAGCACCTTCGTGGAATGGGTAGTTAGGGAACAGACTCAGTTGAGGTCGGTGCTGCACTATCTCGATGATTTTCTGTGCATCGGCCCCCCGGATTCCTCAGTTTGTTCAGTGCTGTTGCACACTTTGGAATCTATTGCGTCATGTTTTGGAATTCCCTTGGCGCCGGGAAAGATGGAAGGTCCTTCCACAGTCATGCAGTTTTTGGGCATTGTCATTGACACGCGTCTGATGGAATGTCGTCTCCCGAACGACAAACTGGAGGACTTGCGTCAAGGGGTGGCGGAGGCTGAGGCGGCGAGGAAGGTCAGGCTTAGGCAATTGCAGTTGTTATTGGGTAAGCTTAATTTCGCCTGCCGCATCATGCCTATGGGACGCATCTTTAGTCGTCGCTTATGTGCCGCCACTGCGGGAGTACTGAAGCCGCATCACTTCATCAGGCTTTCGCGTGAGCTGAAGGCCGATTTGAGGGTTTGGGGTGAGTTTTTGTCCACATACAATGGCAGGTCTTTATGGATGGTGCCGGTTGTGGCAGCCTCTGACCTTGATATTTTCACTGACGCAGTGGGTAGTTCTGGTTTTGGGGCTTTCTGCCAAGGGGCTTGGTGCGCGGCGGTGTGGCCAGAAGAATGGAGTTCGGCGGGGTTCTTACATAATTTAGTGTTACTGGAACTATTTCCGATTGTGGTGGCGGTTGAAATCTGGGGCTACAAATTTCGGGATAGGCGGATCTGTTTTCACTGTGACAATTTGGGGGTGGTGGAGGTTATAACGAGCTTGTCCGCGTCTTCTCCGCCGGTGGTGCGCTTGTTGCAGCACCTGGTTTTAAAGTGCTTAAGTTTGAATTGTTTTGTACAAGCTGTTCATGTCCCGGGGGTTTTGAATTCCATTGCCGATTCTTTGTCTCTTTCCAGTGGGAGAGGTTCCGGAGGTTGGCGCCGGAGTCGGAGCAACTGGGGGTTCCTTGTCCCGACAGGCTGTGGAGACTGGCATTGGAGTAGCTGAGGAGCTGTTACGTCGATCGGTGACTGGGGGTACGTGGGCGGCGTACTCGTCGGTATGGGGTGAGTGGTCTACCCTGGTAAGTTCGGTTGGGGGGGGTGTTTCATCGCATGATCACGTGGCTTTGTTGCTGTATTTTATTGGGACAGGATTTACACAAGGCAAGTCAGTGTCCAAAATGAACAAGAGTTTAGCTGCCCTAGCTTTTCTCTTTAGGATGCAGGGCCTGGCGAATATGACAAAGGATTTTAGGGTGCGTCAGGCCACGAAAGGGTTTCGGCGCGGGAGAGTACTGCCAGATACGAGGCGCCCGGTCTCGTTCGAGTTGCTTCAAGAGTTGGTGGAGCTGTTGCCCGGGGTTTGTACGTCTGTTTATGAGGTGAGGCTGTTCAATGTGGCTTTTGCGTTAGCATTTTTTGGAGCGTTGCGCATTGGGGAACTAGTTAGCAAGAACAGGTGTGGAGCAGGGGGGTTAAGTTTGAAGGACGTGACCCTGTCTGGGGATTGTGTTCGGATTCATATTGGCAAGTCTAAAACTGATCAATTGGGAAAAGGGGTTTCTGTGTCGTTGTTTCGGGTGCTGCCGGAATCGGTTTGCCCAGTTTCTTCGGTGCAATGATATCTTGGGGTGAGGGGGTGGAGGTCGGGGACCTTTTTGATGCACAAGGATGGCTCATCCTTGTCGCGTTTTCAGTTTTTTCCGTTTTTCGACGTTGTTTGAAAAAGGCGGGCAGGGAGGTTTCCCAGTTTAATACTCACTCCTTTCGTGTGGGGGCAGCAACGGAAGCGGCTAGGTGGGGTTTGGGTTCGCAGGTAGTGAGACGTATAGGGAGGTGGGAGTCAGATCGTTTTAAGATTTATGTTCGCCCTCATTTGCTTTGAAGTTGCATTGAGTGTGTGGGTGTGGTTCTATGTTCCTTTTTGTGTTTCTTTCAGATCTTCCTCCTGGCCTGGTCTGGATTCTGGGGGATTCATACGTGTTCTGGGGGGCTGTTAGGGCTGATGTACGTCCTGAAGGGAGGCAACTGGGCATTTCTCGGAGTGAGGCTGTCTTAAAATGGTTGGGTATCCGTGGAATGATGTGGGGCCAAGTCCTTCCTGAATTTCACTATTTTTCCAGAATTGACAGGCCCCCAGATGTTCTAGTTTTACAGGCTGGGGGAAATGATTTAGGGGTGCGGGCTGCCAGGTATCTGGTGAGGGATATCAAGTTTGATATTTTGCGCCTGCTACGTGATTTTCCTGGTTGCATCATTGTGTGGTCAGATATTGTGGCAAGAAAAGTGTGGCGTTTCGCCCGCTCCGTGGGCCGGGTGAACAAAGCCAGAATTAAGTTGAATAGGGAGGTTGGGAGGTTTGTGGCCCGGCTCGGGGGCATAGTGGTTCGACACAGGGAGCTGGAGGATCAGTCTGTTCGCTATTGGCGAGACGACGGTGTTCATTTAAATGCGGTGGGCATAGACATATGGTCCTTGGACCTTCAGGAGGGTGTGGCAAGGGCGTTGCAGGTGTGGAGGGATTCGCTTGAATGAGGTTTTCAATCAAGCTCACGTGGCGGTTCAAGGGGTCTTTGGGGGTCAGTAAAAATTTTACATGGTCACAGGATTAGTGGGGCCCATCTAAGGATGGCGCTTACATTTGGTTAGCGGTGGTTCTCCCAGGAGATAAATCCCCTGGGGGAGGGGAATATGGAAGTAGGTGTGATGTCCGAGTGTCCTCGAGCCTGTTGGGGCACAGCTGAGGATATAGACCGTTACAGTTATAAAGTGTGCCTTTTAAGACACCCAAAGACCTCTTGCTGTTGGACATTATTTTGTTCTTACGGGTATGTGTTACATGTTTTTCATGTTTTTGTTATTTATTATTTGGTTAATAAATTGGCTGCTGTGGCCTTATAAAACCCATGTCACGCAGTCTGTGTCTTTAATTTAATGGTAAGACCCAAGGTTGACGAATCCTTTAGTCAAATGAGACCCGTAGGAGAGAATAGACGGAGGGGATGCATGACTATGGGAGGAACAGGGGTCAGGGAACGGTCAGTCAGGTCAGTGGTGGGGCATAGGTTTAGCTCTTACCTGATTGGAGGTAGAAGTCAGTGGGGGCTGGATCCAGAGGTTGGGGTCCGGTGTAGGGGGTGGATTCTGCATCATTCGGAGAAGTTTGGAGAGGAGACATCTTCCCACCCTCCCGCCCTGGTGTTAGGAGTCAGCAGGCTGGATAGGTGTGGGTTGGTGGGTTGTATTGGTATTTTATGAATACGAGTGAAGGTGTTTGTGTCATTCAATCTTATTTTCAAAAAAAAAAAAAAAAAAAAAAAAAAAAAGGAAAATAAAGAATAATTAAAATAAATAAATAAATAAATAAATAAATAAATAAATAAATAAATTAAAAAAAACAAACAAAAAAAAAAAAAAAACTCACGTTGTCTACGGTAAAAATGTAATGTTGTGGTGTATTTTCAAACTTGTCACAGCAGTTGGTGGTTCAAGGGGTCTTTGGGGGTCAGTAAAAATTTTACATGGTCACAGGATTAGTGGGGCCCATCTAAGGATGGCGCTTACATTTGGTTAGCAGTGGTTCTCCCAGGAGATAAATCCCCTGGGGGAGGGGAATATGGAAGTAGGTGTGATGTCCGAGTGTCCTCGAGCCTGTTGGGGCACAGCTGAGGATATAGACCGTTACAGTTATAAAGTGTGCCTTTTAAGACACCCAAAGACCTCTTGCTGTTGGACATTATTTTGTTCTTACGGGTATGTGTTTCATGTTTTTCATGTTTTTGTTATTTATTATTTGGTTAATAAATTGGCTGCTGTGGCCTTATAAAACCCATGTCACGCAGTCTGTGTCTTTAATTTAATGGTAAGACCCAAGGTTGACGAATCCTTTAGTCATGTGATCACTTATAAAAAAGGGGAACAAATGTATTTATAATGTTTTGCCTTTCATTTCTATTTTAAACTTAATGGATTGTTTTACAAGGTGATCGTTTACAATCACTAGAATGTAACACATGTTAATGTGCGGCACAATGCGCATTAGTACATGATAATGTGTTGGGTCCTAGAAAGTTTTAATATTGCATAAGGCCTGGTTCACACTAATGCGATGCAAGAACCCTGCAAATCCAGTGCGGGTTCCCGCATCGCACCTGAATCGCACAGTTGTTCACACTGAGATCTGCAAACTGCTGCAGATGTCCATGTAAAGTTAATGACACTCCCAGCTCAATTTGCAGATCGCAGTGCGAACTGTGAAATGGTGCAGGAATCGGATCGCATGGGTGTGAACACCTATGCAATCCAATTCCAGTGCGGACCGAAAAAAGGGTTGCATTTTGGTGTGAATGCATTGCGATTTCAGCCATACAGTTTGTATGGCTGAAATCGCATCGCACAGACATCGCATGTGATCTGCACAGCAATGCGGTGCGAATCACATGCAATGTCTGGCATCGCACTAGTGTGAACTGTGCCTTAAACTTTCAGTCTAACCCAATAACGATTGCTTTGTTTGTTTTCATAGATCAGTTTAAGCACCCATTTGGACAAGTTTGTAGCAATAGTAATGGTAAAGGAATGATGTGTATAGAGGGAAAATATAAGATTTAATATGAACCATCTATATATCAGGAAGTTATCAAACCAGTGATAATAATAACAATAAGGGAAAGTAGTAGAAAAGAGCGTTAAACGATGACCACCTGCTATCTCTAACATCAATAGGTATACAAGATATTAATATAAAAAAATTATAACTTTAATACAAACTATTAAAAATGAAAGTTTCATATCAAAAAGGGCACTGAAACAACAAGAATAAGATAGCAGTCAGACTGTTCATGGAGCTTTCCTACGCATTGCGTGGTCAAGGCCACTTCTTCAGGGCTTCAGTCTCTCATCATCCGACTGATTGCCTCAAAACCCGTCAATATCCAGTAAGGCTACGGGGAGACCGGTGTAGAAGAACCTAACATGGGAATTCCAACTCTGGGACACAGAGCGGGCCCGGTAACACCTCCAGGGGGCCTACACACCAAACCCCAACCCAGGCTCATCACCTTAACTTGTATGTGATGCTGGAATAAACCCTCCTGAGTCACATATTGTAGTAGGAAATGGTGGTATACAGATATGAAAGTAAAAGCATATCAATGATCAGCAACCCAGCACACAAGGGATCCCACAACAGGTTCAGGCCCCTTTCACACTTATACGACTTCAAAGTCACACGATTTTACCGCGATTTGGGAGCAGTACTACTTTGTACGATTTTGCCACAACTTTGGCATTAACAAATGAAAACATACATGGTGTGAGGCTTGTGCTTACAGCTTGTGCTTACAAAGTCGTACTGAAACCGTGTCTATATTATTCAGGTACGATTTGCATGCTACTTGAGGGTTTAACATTGAGGTCTATGGAGTACAACTCGCATGGAAGTTGGACCAAAGTAGTGCAGGGACTACTTTGAAGTCGGCACGACTTAAAGTCGTGCCAATATGAATGGTAGTCATTGAAAATCATGGAGAATGACTTGTCATATGATTTTGCAGTACAAAATCGTGGGACAAGTCATATAGGTGTGAAAGGGGCCTTAGTCTTGGACAAAATATATGTTCCACTCCTAACCCAACAGGTATAGTGATCACCATAGAGGCTCCTGGGTCTACTGAGGACCCGAACCCATGGTGCAGTGTGTGGCTAATTAGAGCAGGTACTTTTTTTTAATACAGTACAATCACAGCTCATTCAGAATTAAAGGGCCACCTTAAAACAACATACTTCAATATAAAAAAATGAATGCGGCAAAGCAAAGGATGAATTGGGCCGTAAAGGAGAAGTGATGGTTTCAGAAGAGCCTACTTTACAGACCATGTAACCAGGGTGTGACAGTTTTAATTTAGGCACAAAGATGTCTTTATCTCCCATCCCAGAAAACTGGGCATATGATTTTGTTTTGTTGACATTTATAAAACATATTCCCTATTATTCTGTATTGTAAAACATGCCATTCTAGTATAATGACACTAGGGGGGGCAATTGGACTGCTTTTTGTACTTTCAAATTACACAATAAAATGTTACTGTAGTTTCTAAAAATAGTATTTTCCCTTTCTAGCCAATCTTCTTATACTGTCTGTGTATACAAAAGTGGAAAGTATTTGCACATAACCTTTCTATATATCAATAAAGACATTTTTGATTTGGGTAGACATATTTTAAATATAATTATGTGCCTTAGACTGTTTCTCCCACATTACCAAGATAAATGCAGAAATACTATAAGATTTGTGGAATAATTATTTTGTCGGGAGATCACATATAAAGCAGACCCTCTAACTTGACCCACTCCACATTCTAAAAAACACTCAGCACCTGATCTTCCTTGCCTTTCTGATTACATCCTTGTAAGGTTAATCAGTGGGTTCTTGTTAAGGGTTTACTTAAATGTCATAAGAGTGTAATTAGAGGGACAGATAGATCAGGAGTGTTTTCTACCTACTGGAGTGCGTCATATTAGAGGGTCTTTAAAAGCAGCTCTCAGTGCCCATTTACACTTGTACATGTCTGTGGCGTGTTGCATGTGCTTGTTCATTTTCAAAGGGGCCTCAAAATGCAACCATGGACCAAACAACGCATCTGTTTTATTATGTTTTTTCCAGCCAAAGGTAATATGTGTTTTATTTTGTCCATCAATGAACAAATGAAAGTCACTACAACCCACTAACATGTGCACAGTGCATTAACCACTTCAGCCCCGGAAGGTTTGCCCCCTTTTTTGACCAGGTAATTTTTTGCGATACGGCACTGCGTTATTTTAACTGACAATTGCGCAGACGTACGACGCTGTACCCAATTAAAATGTATGTCCTTTTTTCCCACAAATAGAGCTTTCTTTGGGTTATATTTGATCACCTCTGCATTTTTTTTTTTGCGCTATAAACAAAAAAAGAGCCGTCAATTTTGCAAAAAAAAACCAAACAAATATTTTTTACTTTCTGCTATAAAACAAATCCAACAAAAAAGAATGTAAAAAATCGAATTTCTTCATCAGTTTAGGCCAATATGTATTAGTTACATAGTTGGTAAGGTTGAAAAAAGACCATCAAGTCCAAGCTGTGTGTGTGCGCTTTTATGTCAATATTACATTGTATATCCCTGTATTTGTGGCCGTTTAGATGCCTATCTAATAGTTTTTTTAAATTATCTATGCTCCTTGCTGAATTCCGGTCAAATCTCTAATTTTAGTGAATGGCCACGAGTCTTTTTAAATGCCCTATCGTAAAAAAGTTTTATCTCTATTGTAGGGTCACCGGAACGGTATTTGTACATTGAAATCATATCCCCTCTCAAGCGTCTCTTCTCCAGAGAGAATAAGTTCAGTGCTTGCAATCTTTCCTCATAACTAAGATCCTCCAGTCCCTTTACTAGCTGTGTTGCATTTCTCTGTACTCTCTCCATTTCCACACATCCTTCCTATGGACTGGGGCCCAGAACTGGACGGCATACTACATGTGCGGCTGGACCAGAGTCTTGTAGAGTGGGAGAATTATCGTTTTATCTCTGGCATTAATTCCTTTTCTAATGCATGCCAATATTCTATTGGCTTTGCTTGCAGCAGCTTGGCATTGCATGCCGTTGCTGAGCCTGTCATCTACTAGGACCCCTGGGTCCTTTTCCATCCTAGATTCCCCCAGAGGTTCTCCTCCTAGTGAGTAGATTGCATTCATGTTTTTGCCACCCAAATGCATTATTTTAGATTTTTCCACGTTAAACCTCATTTGCCATGTAGTTGCCCACTCCATTAATTTGTTCAGATCTTCTAGCTAGCTTGTATGGTAAACGTTTGTGGGGAACTGTATCAAATGCCTTAGCAAAATCCAGATACACCACATCTACGGCCCTTCCTTCATCTGCATGGCAGCTCGCCTCCTCTTAGAAGGTTAGTAGATTTGTTTGGCAAGAACGATTTTTCATGACTCCATGCTGATTACTGCTAATGATACCGTTTTCATTACTAAAATCTTGTACATAGTCCCTTATCATACCTTCCAAGAGCTTGCATGCTAACTGGTCTGTAGTTCCCAGGGCTATATCTTGGTCATTTTTTAAAGATTGGTGCTACATTGACTTTTCTCCAATCAGCTGGTACCATACCAGTCAGTAGACTGTTCGTAAAAATTAGGAACAATGGTCTGGCAATTACTTGACTGAGTTCCTTAAGAACCCTTGGGTGCAAGCCATCTGGTCCCGGTGACTTATTTATGTTAAGTTTTTCAAGTCTGTTTCTGATTTTATCCTCTGTTAACCATGGTGGTGCTTCCTGTGATGTGCCATGAGAATAAACATTGCAGTTTTGGTTACTGAAGCCCCCTGTTTCCCCCGTGAAGACTGAGGAGAAGAATATATTCAAAACCTTCGCCATATTCTGCTACATATTTTTGAGGAAAAAAATCACAATAAGCGTATATTGATTGGTTTGCACAAAAGTTATAGCTTCTACAAACTATGGGATGTTTTTATGTAATTTTTTTATTATTTTTTTTTTTACTAGTAATGGCAGCGATCAGCAACTTATAGCGGCGCTGCAAAGGCGGCAGACACATCAGACACTAAGCAACACTTTTGAAACTTTTTTGAGGTCAATGACACCAATACAGTGATCAGTGCTAAAAAATATGTACTGTTACTGTACTAATGACACTGGCAGGTAAGGGGTTAACATCAGGGGTGATCAAAGGGTTAAATGTGTCCCTAGGGAGTGCTTTCTAACTGTGTGGGGGATGCTTTAACTGTGGGAAGACAGAGATCCATGTTCCTGCTTAGCAGAAACACAGGATCTCTGTCTTCCCTTGTCAGAGAACGACGATCTGCATCTGTCGGTAACGATCGGCAGGTACTGCCGGCGGCAGACCCAGAAGGGCAGACCCACGTACAGGTACGTGAATCTGCCTGTAGGAGCCACCGCCCCACAATATATGTACGTGGGGCGGTTGGCAAGCGTTAAATAAACCCTCAAATATTACACACTCCAGTAGTAAAGAAGCACTCCTAATTAAATGTGCTGTTCAACTTTAACGTGGAAGAAAACCTTAACTATAACTATTATAACTTCCTCCTACCTATCCTGCCTTAGCTATATAAAAAAATTATCTGTGCACTTACCTTTTTTTCAATCAACCCCAGTCCAGTCATGTCATCCTGCAGCTCTATGTAAGGGAACACTTGGCAACAGCTCAGCAACCCTGCAGCTTACTGACACAGGGAAGCTAGAGCTGCAGGGTCACGCGACCGGACCAGTACACACTTTTTTTTATACAGGTTAGGCAGGATAGGTAGGAGGATAGGGAACATATTAAGGAATAGTTATAGTATAAATAGAAGATCCTGAGTAGAGTTGTCCATGGTTTTGGGCATCCCGATGAGTCGGTGCTCCCAATGTGAACCACAGGTCCCACCAAATTTCTGGAAGCTCCTGTTCTCTTGCCCCCTTCACCCCCAGGAAATATTAACCCCTTCCCCCTGACCTGGGTGGCCAAGTAACTAACTAGTCACAGAAGGCACACTGCCTACAAACAAATGCGTTCACCCATCCTCATAAACAAGATGGTTTGAAGAATCGTCCCCGTTGTGCCATTGTATTCTTACAGTGGGACTCTCTGCTGTCAGAATATAATGATTAGCGGCTGCAGCTGACTGGCTACAGCCGACTGATGAAGAATTTCTTTTCCACCATTCCTGTTTGACAGAAGTCAATCATAGATCAACTTCAGTTGAGCGATAACGGTCATAGATGGATTGAAGTTTGACCAGCCCCTGTTGAACTGGTCGAATTGTGATTCATCTTTAGTCAGTTTTTTTGTGCTGTATTGCCTTTCATTTCAAATCACAAGGGAAAATTCATGTCTATTTGTTTGAACAAATGTGTTCATGTTCTTTTAGGCTGCAGTAGGGTAGTAGAACAATCTAAAAAATATACTATTGCATAGTTTGAGATATTTTTCTCTACTTTTCAAATGATACCCGGATGTAGAGTCCTCAGTATTGCAAATAGGTCCTCAGTCAATAATGTGTCCTCAGTCTTTTGTGCAGGCACAGTCTCAGTCACTGCAGATGCTGTAAGATAGAAATTAAAGTTTTTTTACACTTGCTAGTGTTTTAAAAGACTAATTTGATGTTCAGTATCAGATCCAGTTGGAAGCAGATCTGAGAATTTCACCATTCTCATTTCCTATATGTAGGATTCTGACACAGATAACAAAGCCATTGACATCGGGTCACTTACTTTATTCTCCAGCCAGGCAAGGCAGTAACTGAACCACATACACTGACACAAACTGGGATAAACCATACCAATTTTAATAATTTGTGCTGCTTGCAGTTTAACACATTATTAACCAAGAAATATTCCAACCCGTCACTAGGACAAAAATTGAGGGGAAACCTCCCATCCGACTACACAATAACTTTTCTTTTCAGGAAATTCCTAAGGTTAAAAACTGAGATGAATGTTAAAAACTGGTGATGAACCCAGAAACTACATGTGCTGGCATACCTAGCCAAAATGTTCAGGGACATATATTCAGGAAGCAAGTCAAATGAGAACAATACAAACTAAGGGGAAGCATTTGGCACAATCTGTCGCACAGATTATATTTCTCACCTAGCTTCAGAGAATCAGGCAGTCTGTTCAGCCAGGCAAGTGGCACGGAAAATGGAGCTCTTTAGAAAAACAATCCAAAGCAAAGTGGCAGTCCCTTGTCCAAACAAAGGGAACTGTTTGCAGAAGTGGAAAGTTTTTCCTATTTATCCTAGGATGTTGAGCAAGATGTCATCTAAGTAGTTTATCTTTCTTGAACCTAGATGGCCCCTGAGCAGAGTTCCTTTAGTGACACATCACTTCAGAACAGCTGCTATGACAAGACCCTGATTCACCTGTTTTTCTCATTGCCAAATCCTTATGGAGCTCAAAGTAGCTAAGGCTCTATCACCAAACCTCCTCAACAACACCACCCACACCTGGCACCTTAGCATTCTCAACTTCCAAGGCTCTATGCTTACCCTAAAAACCCAGATGTGGGGGTTGAAGATGTTCAACGCCTAGTCAGGTAAGGGGTGATGTTGATGGTGGCCATAGAACAAATGAGAAAGTTGAGGGCTTGCAGGGATTGTATGGTTTCAAGAGCTGTAGGTGTAGGTTATATTGTGTGCAGAAGTGGTGGAAGGGACGTTAAGGGCTGTGCAACTATTAGTCACTTGTAATAAAAGAGACCAATATGGCCAGCAAACATAAATGTTACTCTAGAAACTGAGGTTAAGTCTATCTGGCTGGGGTTAAGTCTATCTGATTATAACTTTAGACTGAGCAGTCTCAACAGAGCAGGAGGGGAAGTGAGGAGATGGGTCACTGCACTGATTTATTCAGTTGAAATTTTCAGCTTGAGGCACAGAATAAATGTAGCAGGCTTCCTAAAAAACAAATGAAATAGGACAAGACTAGTTTGGCAAACATGTGAAGAGGAGCCTAGAGCTCCACCTACTGGGTGAGAATATGAGAATATGCAAGTGTTTACTAAAGGCAAATATGCTGTTCATTTTGCAAAGGAGTTTTTGCTTAGCCTAGTGAATGAGGTAAAAGGGTAAGACCACCTGGGACTGTAAACTCAAGATCTAGCAGGTCAATGGGACAACTAAACAGGTGTACCCTGGTACCAGTCCTCACAAAGTGACCGCCCGCAAACAGAGATTTGCCAGAGTTGCAGGATCTAAAGAGCCACCCAGTATTCACCAGAGTCACTGGAGGTTTGGATGTTGCGATGCGGGGCAGCCCCCCCCCCCCCCCGGTTTCGGAAAAAAAAAAAAAGAAAAAAAAAGATTACAGCGCACACATGCAAAAATGACATTTAACTCCTGCAAGGCTATTTAAAACAACTTGAGCATATTCAGAAAATACAGGGGTTTGGTCACACTATATGGTCATATAGTGCTAAGCCCACATACTGCGACAAAGTACCCTGAATTAGTGGGTCCTACGCTGTCCATAGAATGGAAGGTCCTGCTTTTTTGAACCATGGGAGTATACATTCCTCTAAATGGGAGAATTAAAATGACTCCTCCTATAACACAGGTGGACACTAATAAAAGGCAATGATGGGGGTGGGGGGGGGGGATGCACCAGCCCAAAGGGATTTGGTCAGAATCCATACACTAGACAAACAAAGATTTGGGGGGCACACCCTAAAAAATGCATAAAAGATGGTGCAGCCATAAGACCATACAGACAAAAAAAAGATTACAGCGCACACATACAAAAATGACATTTAACTCCTGCAAGGCTATTTAAAACCACCTGAGCATATTCAGAAAATACAGGGGTTTGGTCACACTATATGGTCATATAGTGCTAAGCCCACTTACTGCGACAAAGTACCCAAAATTAGTGGGTCCTACGCTATCCATAGAATGAAAGATCCTGCTTCTCTGAACCATGGGAGAAATACACTCCTATATATGGGAGAATTAAAAGGACTTCTCCTATAACACAGGTTGACACTAATAAGAGGCAATGTTGGGGGGGGGGGGGTGCTCCAGCCCAAAGGGATTTGGTCAGAATCCATACACTAGACAAACAAAGACTTGGGGGGCACACCCTAAAAAATGCATAAAAGATGGTGCAGCCATAATTCATTTTCTGAATATGCTCAGGTGGTTTTAAATAGCCTTGCAGGAGTTAAATGTCATTTTTGTATGTGTGCGCTGTAATCTTTTTTTTTCTGTCTGTATGGTCTTACGGCTGCACCATCTTTTATGCATTTTTTCGGGTGTGCCCCCAAAATCTTTGTTGGTCTAGTGTATGGATTCTGACTAAATCCCTTTGGGTTGGAGCACCCCCCCCCCATCATTGCCTCTTATTAGTGTCAACCTGTGTTATAGGAGGAGTCCTTTTAATTCTCCCATTTAGAGGAGTGTATGCTCCCATGGTTCAGAGAAGCAGGATCTTCCATTCTATGGATAGCATAGGACCCACTAATTCGTGGTACCTTGTCGCAGTAAGTGGGCTTAGCACTATATGACCATATAGTGTGACCAAACCCCTGTATTTTCTGAATATGCTCAGGTGGTTTTAAATAGCTCTGCAGGAGTTAAAGGTCATTTTTGTATGTGTGTGCTGTAATCTTTTTTTTTCTTTTTTTTTTTTCCGAAACCGGGAGGGGGGGGCTGCCCCGCATCGCAACATCTAAACCTCCAGTGACTCTGGTGAATACTGGGTGGCTCTTTAGATCCTGCAACTCTGGCAAATCTCTGTTTGCAGGCGGTCACTTTGTGAGGACTGGTACCAGGGTACACCTGTTTAGTTGTCCCATTGACCTGCTAGATCTTGAGTTTACAGTCCCAGGTGCCACCATCTTTTATGCATTTTTAGGGTGTGCCTCCCAAATCTTTGTTAGCCCCCTGGTTTCGGCTCTCTAGGACAACCGTGCAGGCACAGTGCAACAAAATAACATGCTGGAAGGACATGGGTTCTCACAGGAGACAGAGAACCAAGAAAACTTACTGCAGCTAATTAGGAAGGGATGCCAGGGGAAAGGACGCAGGGATCAAGCGTAAAGCGCAGGAGAGGGGGATGCTGAGCAAGGGTGCAGAGAGAGAGAGACTCAGCAAGCTGGAAAGGGCTGCAGGCAATCAACAACCAGAAACAAATGGTGGGAAAGACACACACAGCAACAGGAAATAAGGGGATCCACGGACAGAAACTAAAGGGAATATAACTGCACAGCCAGAGGATAAACACTGAGAACAAAGACAGGATCAAACAACACTCAGAATATGAAATACCCAGACAGAGACGAACACCACAGGAAATGAGGGGTCCGGCTTCCACGTGAAGACACATTGCTCAAACACTAACACACAGGTGCAAAGGCTTAATAATACGGATAGGCAGGAACCAGAGAAACTCATGCAGGACACAAAACCCGCTGCTGGATCGATGTGTACGGAAGCCTGATACATTCAATCATGTGCAATCAAATATACTGTTTTTTTTTTTTTATTTCTCTTGCACGTAACTGGGTATTCTTTGCAAAAGTAATTATTACCATATTCGCTAAGCTAAGGGAAAATTCCCCTTCAAAGTAATCAACCTACAGGCTTTCCCCGGGTTACAAACATCTGACTTACAAACAACTCCTACTTACAAACGGAAGGAGACAACAGGAAGTGAGAGGAAATCTACCCCTAGGAAGGGAGATTCACTCCTGTAAGAGATATCATGGGAAAAAGGCATCTCCACTGAAGCTTTATCACCAATCCTTATTTCCACAACAACCCAAAATTTTCAAAATCCAATTGTCATAAGGACAGAAAGTGAGGTGATATATTCTGAACAGGGACATAGACAGCAATGCAAATGTTACAGGGGTGTCAACCCTTCCCTGTGCTATCCAAAAAGCTTAAAATTGTTTTTTTAGCTGGAGTTACATTTAAAAAATGTACCTGTTCCAACTTACAAACATATTCAACATAAGAACAAACCTACAGACCCTATCTTGTTTGTAACCCGGGGACTGACTGTATTTGCCTTTTGTAAATGAACCCCAATATATTCATTTGCAGTGCTGTATATTTTTTTATTTGCTTAACAAAAAAGAAAATATTTTTAAATGTATATTAGTCCTGACCATAATTGGGGAAAAACTATTTACATGGTCGATATACAGCCCTTATAAGGTGTGTAGGTTTAGCAGACACATTACACTTGAGATTGATATACAAACATTTTTGAACAAAATATGTTACGTAATAAGACAAAGCAAACAATCCAGCAGACATTCTTCCCCACAACTCACAATGGCACTCTTAAATATATAAAAAAATATATAAAGTTGCATATTTATAAATAGCTTGGCAGCTCTATGCCTCATGGAAATGTCACTAAATGAATATTTTATGAGTTATTCCGGAATTGCTAGAGATGTCATAAGTGCCTAACGTTCAGGCATATAAAACACTGTAAACTGTTATCCGTTCAGTCATAACTTAGACTGATTGGGAAGACACACTACTACTATTTTCATGTTATTGTCTGATTCTATTGCTTTTCAAGGCTAATTATTAGTGTATCATTTTTTTTTAATTCTTTATTTCTACTCCACAAATGACAGCTTTAACAGAGATATATCAAAAGATTATTATGGTAAGAGAACACGCAAGAATAAGAGATTGCAATGTATGTAATTGTATTAACAAGAAGTCATGGGGTTGATTTACTAAAGGTGAATACCTTGTCTTAGTAAATGTAAATGTGGTAAAGCTTCACTTTGTAAAAAATACCCAATCAGGTGCAAAAAAAAAAGCAGTTTTGCTTGCACGTGGTTGCATGATGGAAATCAGCAGAGCTTTACCATATTTCCTAAGCTCTGGGGGAAATGAGCAAAGTACACAGGGGTTAATGTACTAAAACTGGAATGTGCAAAATCTGGTGTGGCTGTGCATGGTAGCCAATCAGCTTCTAACTTCAGCTTGTTCAGTTAAGCTTTGACAAAAAAATCTGGAACCTGAATGGCTTCTATGCACAGCTGCAGGGGCGTTGCTAGGGGGTGGCTATTGGGGCTATAGCCCCAAATCTGGGGCCCATAGCCCCGAGTCTCTTGCCGCAGGGTCCCTGCCTAACCAGCGGGTTGCGGCTGCTGTGGCAGGCTGGCTGCATGAGAGAGGCAGAGGAGAGAAGCGAGTTGGCGGACGAGCAGTGATGACATCTCTCTCCGCCTCTCCACATCAGCGCCCTTCACAGCCAGGCCTCTTCAATTTGGGAGCGAGATGCAGCGAGCAGCAGAGATTACATCATATCTCACTGCCCGCCACACAACAGCGCTCTTCCGCCCTCACAGCACGGTGGAGTGGAGGTCACGTGCTTCCTTTCATCGTGGGGCTCCACTTTGCAGCCAGACCCCCTTGCTTCAATGTCGGAGGTGCGGCGGGGAGCAGCGAGATGACATCATCTCTCAGTGCCCGCCCTGCATCACCACTCTCCTGCTGTGACTAAATGGACCAGTGCTGTGCTGTCAGCCTGCCACCAATGCTGCGTCAATGCACATTTGGTGGCACTGTTTGGCATGGCAAGTGTCAATCCACATCAGTTGGCAAGTGACAACCCACATCTGGTGGCTGGTGACGTGGCAAGTGACAATCTGCAAATGGTGGCAGGAGATGTGGAAAGCCAAATGGTGCGAGGAGACGTGGCAAGTGACAATCTGCAAATGGTGGCAGGTGACGTGGCAAGTGACAATCTGCAAATGGTGGCAAGAGATGTGGTGACAATCTGCAAATGGTGGTAGGAGATGTGGCAAGTGACAATCTGCAAATGTTGTCAGGAGACGTGGCAATCTGAAAATGGTGGCAGATGATGTGGCAAGTGACAATCCACATCTGCTGCCAGGTGAAAGTGGCAAGTGACAATCCACATCTGGTGGCAGGCGACATGGAAGGTCCCCCCCGCAGGCATGCAAAAAGGTTTGTGACTGCTGCTATGGACTCTAGATCTTTTGCAGACCTAGCAACGCCCCTGCACAGCTGCACTAGATTTTGAACTCTCCAGATTTATTAAATCAATCCCAATGTATATTTGCCTTTAGTAAATCAACCCCTATGTGTTATAATCATCATTGCATGTCGAAGATTTTTGTTTAGCCATTTTATGGAGGCAGTGCAAGAAAAACAGTCAAAGTATTCATAACAGTCACAACAGTGGTAATAGTTTATAGTCAGGATAATTTTAGAGAATAGGTCCAGGAACCCAACCACGCCACCACTGTTGACACACAACCCCCCGGCTAAGTTGCACTAACAGTGAGGGGGTTTTAACGGCACATTGGTAAATACTGTGAGTGTTACGTAAAGAGTGCAAGGTGCAGGATTCTCTCAAGTACAGATATAACAGTGTGCTATGTAAAGTGCAGGATTCATCAGTGTGCTACATACAGAGTGCAGTGTTTAGAATTTTACTAAGTACAGAGTGCAAAGTATAGCAGTGCGCTATGTCCAGAGTGCAGGGTTCAGCAGGATGCTATATACAGAGTCCAGGGTTCAGCAGTACAATATATACATAGTGAATAGTGCAGAAGTGTTTTATTTGATTTCTTGAATCTTCAAAGGATGTAGTGCAATGTGGAAAGTAATACGTGTGAAACATTAAAAGGAAAGGAGAAGAGAAATATCACAAGGAAAAGTCCTGAGCAATTCAAAGAGGGGTCAGGGGTATTGGGAGGGAGGTAAGGGTAGAGGATAAGGTGGAAAATACAGAGAGAGGAGGCTGCCCTGACCCTGGGGGTGGGGGGGGGGGTCAACTTACCTATGATCAAATACTGCATACAGTGAGGGGTGGATGACATATTGGGGGGGATTTACTAAAGTTGGAGTGTGTAAAATCTGGTACAGTTCTGCAAAGAAACCAACCAGCTTCCAGGTTTTATTGTCAAAGCTTAATTTACCAAGCTGGTCTTAAAAACTGATTAGCTGCACAGCTGAGTGCTCCAGTTTCAGTAAATCCCCCCATTAGGTCTCTCTGGTGAGAGAGTCCAAAATTGAATTTCATTGTTTTGTTTGGTGGCCCCCACACCCAATGCTATTTATTTTTTTAAATTCCTTTATTTTTTATTTCAACAATGCATGTTACAGTGTGATATACAAGTTATCAAGATCCATAACATTTAGTGAGTAGCAAAAAAGAAAAAAAAACAGAGGCATGAAGAGGACTTTAACAGAAACTACCGTCGACTAAAGATGTGACACGTATACATTCCTCTAGTTTACACGGTCTGTATAATGAAGGCGGAGCCTGGGTGTATGGGAAAGTCTGATGTAATGATTATCATACTATCCATTTGCAAGCAGTTCCCTGAGATATGCCTTGTTTAAACTAAAGACTCGTGAATTAATCCTTAAACAACAGGTATAAGGGTAAACCAAAATAACAAAGAGAGAAGCTCTCCACTGACCGGGGGTGGAGATATTCCTTGCCGATCAGTAGAGTCCGGCAAGGGGCAACTAACGTAGAGTAATGTATACCATGATATTCAACATATCTGATCTGATCTTCCCTTAGCCGGAAAAGTATAGGGGGTTGTGTGAGAACCTAGGGAGAGAGGGGGGAGGGGGGGGAGGGAGGGGGAGAAAAGCGGGAGACAGTAAGGAGGGAGAGGCAAGAGAGAATGAGAGGTGAAGTGGAGAGGGAGAGGAAGAGAGAGGTAAAGAGAAGAGGGTGGCGGTGTCACCCTCCAGCCAAGCAGGGTCCTCATATCAAGGAGTGTCCGCATTAAGTCATCTCTCGGAGGTAGGCCTCGGTGTAGATGAAGTGTTGCCAGGGGCGCCAGGTCTCCCGAAAGGCTTCCTCCCTGTCATGCAGGGTGGCCGTAAGATCTTCCATGTCCCGCAGATCATTGACCCTAGCATACCACTGAATCTTCGTTGGTGGGATTACCGATCTCCAAAATAGAGGGATGCAGGCCTTAGCCGCATTAAGTAGATGTATGGTGAGTGAAGCTTTATATTTCTTAATTGAACTTCTAGAAAGGTGCAGTAAACAGGCCCCGGGGTCTCCCCCCAGTGCGACACCCGTCAAACGCTCGACCGTATCTGTCACCTCTTTCCAGAGCGGTTTAATCTTGGGACAGTCCCAGAAAATGTGCAACATTGTTCCTTCTGCTCCACAACGCCAACATAGATCCGGCACCTGCGGGAGGAACCTGTGAAGAGTGGATGGTACTCTGTACCATCTGGTCACAATCTTGTAGCAAGTCTCCTGGACCCTTGTGGCCAGAGAAGATTTTTGGGCAAAGTGTAAGATCTTTTCCCTTTGTGTTTCATCAAAATGCGCTCCTAGTTCTGTCTCCCACTTAGTAAGGAAGGGGGGCACAGAACCTTCAGCCAGGGCGATCAGAGAGAGGTAGATCAGGGATAAAGAGTGGCGTATGGGCTCTCTGCGGTGGCAGATACGTTCCAATTCCGTAAGTGGGCGTGGGGGACCTAGAGTTCGGGCGCTTCGGCGTAAAAAGTTACGCAGTTGGAGACCGCTCAGGAAGTCCAATGGCCTGTCTAGGACTTCTATTCCCGCGGTCGTCCTGAGCTGGCCTCCGGAATCCAGGAAGTCATGGAGGTGTGGCCATCTATCTCCCGCTGATAAGGCTCTAAAAATCGGCCCCTGGCAGCCCGGCAAGAAGTCAGGGTTACCCAGGATCGGCACCATAGGGGAAGGGATAGGTGAAATCTGGGTTTTGCGAAAGGTTTCTCTGACCACTCTCAATGTGTTTCCCAGAGTTGGGTGTTCGGCAATGGACTTCGGGATCGGAGTGGTAAGCCACGGCCAACTCCTGGCCGTACCGCCTGAGTCCTCCATCTCCATGGTGACCCATTGTTTGGCCTCTAGGTGACAGTACCAGTCTATCAGTCTGGTAAGATGCGTTGCCCTGTAGTAGGCTTTTACGTCTGGTAAACCCACCCCTCCCCTGCGTTTTGCCAAGTAAAGTAGTTGTAATTTTATGCGTGGCTGCCTGTGTGACCAGACAAATTCTCGGAGGAGTGCGTCGATTCGCTTGAAAAAGGAGGGCGGGAGATGTATGGGGAGGGCCTGTAGAAGATAGAGTATCCTTGGGAGGGCTGTCATCTTGATGGCATTACAGCGTCCAAACCACGTTAAAGTGAGGGCGTGCCAATGCTGCAGGTCTGTTTTAAGTCTGTGTAGGAGAGTGGCAAAATTTGCTTGGTAAAGGTCAGCGGGGTCCGCGGTGATGGCCACACCTAGGTACGGAATGGTATCGGTTGCCCAGTGGAACTGGTAGTTCAGGCGCAATTGTCGGGTATTTTGCGAGCTCAGTGTGATATTAAGCATGGAGGATTTAGACATGTTTATTTTAAATAGAGACAGAGCCCCGTATTCCCTCAGAGAATGAAGCAAGACGGGGAGTGAGGCAATGGGGTCAGCCAGGAAGAAGATAAGGTCATCTGCGAATGCGGCGACCTTGTGGGCTCCAGATGTTTTACGGAAGCCCTCTATGTGGGGGTTGGCCCGTATCTTACAGAGCAGGGGTTCTAAGGTAAGAATGAAGATTAGGGGAGACAGGGGACAACCCTGTCTGGTACCATTCCGAATGTCAAAATAACCCGACCTGGTTTCGTTGACCCTGACCGCCGCTGTGGGGTTAGAGTAGAGTGATAGGATCCAGCTGAGCATCGACGACCGAAGGCCAATGTGTTCGAGAGTAGCTCTAACAAACGTCCAATCTACACGGTCGAAAGCCTTCTCTGCGTCAGTTGACAGCAGGAGAAGGGGTCATCGCGTGGTCCTAGCGGCATGTATGAGGTTCAGCACTCTAATTGTGTTGTCACGTGGTTCCCGTTGAGGGACAAAGCCCGCTTGGTCTTTGTGAATTAGGTTTGGTATGTGTGGGAGCAATCTGTTCGCCAAGATCTTGGCAAATAGTTTCAAGTCGGTGTTTAGTAGAGCTATCGGTCGGTAGTTTCCACACCTAAGTAGGTCCTTTCCCTCTTTGGGGATGAGAGAGATGTATGCCCTAAGGGAGTCTATGGGGAAGGAGTTACCTTTCGTGATAGAGTTAAGTGCAGCCACTAGCGGTTTGGAGAGCGTCTCAAAGAATGTTTTGAAGTAAGTTGGAGTGAGGCCATCAGGGCCTGGGGCTTTCTTTGGCTTGGAGCTCGCCAGTGCTACCCCCAACTCCTCCACCGTGATGGGGTCCTCCAACTCCTCCACGGTGTCGGCAGGTAGAGATGGCATGCCAGAGGAAGCTAGATATTCATGCGGGGTGGATCCTCCAGTAGGGTTAGGGGCATCGGGAGAGGTTCTATCTAGGTTATAAAGACCGCTGTAAAATGAACGGAATTCCTCTGCTATTTCTGTTGAGGTAGAGACCCTCCGACCCGTAGGGGATAGAATGTGGGGGATGAAAGTTTTGGTGCGGGGACCGCGTAAAGCTCTGGCTAGGAGAGAGCCAGGTTTGTTAGAGAATTCATACATTGTACGACGTGACCATGCTAGCCTCTCTTTCGTTTTATGCAACAGAAGCGAGCGAAGCTCTTCACGTGCTTTAAGTAACTCCTGGTATACGGAGCGTGCTAGGCTAGCCTTATGTGTGCATTCAAGGGTCTTTATCTGAAGTAGAAGTTCTTCAGTTCTACGGGTTCTTTCCCTCTTGAGACGTGCCCCAATGCCTATCAAAATGCCCCTGATAACTGGCTTGTGCGCCTCCCACATCACCAAGGGATTGGGGACCGAGGCTACATTAAATGCAAAATATTCCTGCAGTTTGGCTTGGATCTCCGCGCGGGTCTCTGCAGATTGAAGCAGTGATTCGTTCAGTCTCCACGAAGGTGGAGATTTAGACATTGGTCCCATTTGGAGCGTCAAGTGTATGGGGGCATGGTCAGAAAAGGAAATGACATCTATGGATGAGTCCACCACCCTTGGCAGGTCCTGATGGGAAAGGAGCAGGTAATCTAATCTTGAGTACGAATGGTGAACTTGTGAAAAGTACGAGTAATCCCTGTCCTTGGGGTGTAAGAGGCGCCAGGGGTCCATCAAACGAAGTGAGTGAAGATCAGATTTAATACGTTTAAGGCGAGCGTATGAGAGATGAGAGGCACCCCGTGAGGTGTCCAGCAGGGGGTCCATTGCAAAGTTCATATCGCCCCCAAAAATGAGCATCCCCTCCGTAAACTCAAGTAGTATGGGTATCAGCCCACGCAGGAACCGAGCATGGTCGGCATTGGGGAAATAGATATTGGCAAGAGTGACCTGAACGTCCGACACCCTGCCCCTGATCAGGAGAAAGCGGCCCTGAGGGTCCGCCTGCTGTGCCCCGAACTCCCACTGTACAGACTTTGCCACTAAAATGCTAACCCCCTTAGATTTGGAGATAGGTGAGATGCTGTGGTATGCCGTCGGGAACAGATTATTAGTCAGTTTGGGAATATGCTCACCATGAAAGTGGGTTTCCTGTAGAAAGGCAATTTGGGTTTTAGTTCTGCGTAGGTCAGCTAGTAGCTGGGAACGCCTTTCCGGGATATTGAGACCCCGTACATTAAGGGAGGTCACCTTTAGGAGAACCATTGTGGCGGCCCGGGCGCTGAGGATCGTTGACAGAATGAGGAGGACAATCACCTCTGGTTTAAGTTCACGTCCCCTCCCAACTAGAGGGCAACAGCACCAGAGAATAGAGAGGAATAAAGAAGGTGAAGACAGGATCAGAGAAGGAGGAGGAGCGGGTAGGTAAGGGGGGGAAGGGGGAGGGGGGGAGGGAGCAATCTAAGTTAGTCAAGTGACTTCTCTATGATCTCCCGGCCGAGGCACAAAAGGAATTGTGCAGCAATCGGGAGGTCGCCCTAAGGGGGGGCGGTCGATGCGTCAAAGTGCGCAACAAAAAGTTTTTGCTTACACCTAAGTGAGCAAATCAAGCAATATGAGAGGGTACTTTTGGGAGTGGTAGGGAGATGCACTGAGTGGGGGGCCTTCAGAATCAGAAACATTAAGAAAAAACAATACATTAACCATCATAAGTAAGGTGTAATTTACCACAAAACTGGGCATAACATCCATAAACGTAACTGTGTTTAAGGTTAGTATGTGCAACTAAGTAAACCTCTAACATCCATGATCTACTGGCGTTGACGCATTGCAGAGGCGGCCGGGGGCCGAGGACCCCGGGGGTCAACTCACCCTTCTCCTGTGCAGGGCCAGGAGGGGGCCCCCACCGCTCGGCTGTCAGTGTGCCAAGGCAGCCTGACCAAGTGTGGCTCATGAGAAGAATGTATGTGCCTCCTCCTCAGCGTCTACGTTCATATCAAATATGCTCGGGTGGAGTGCATGAAGTCTGGCCTACAGCAAGAATACCACATTTATAACAGTTATAACAATGCGTCCCCCCTCCCTCTTCCCCTGTCCATAATTGAGAGTTAACCCATGGAGAAAGAGAACAAAAAAAAATAAAAATGGTGCAGAAAAAAAAAAAAAAAAAAAAAGGGGGGGGGGGAAGTCCTGGTGCATGGGTTTGAATGTTCCTGGAAGAATCGCCATAGGGGGGGGGAGGAGCGGGGCATCTGCCCATAGGAGGTACCGAAAGCCTTACCAAGAACCAAAAAGTGGTGAGCGTTTAGTCCTCGGATGATGTTGGATGGGCTCTTCTGCCTTCTCGGTTTGGCGGGCGGGATCTTGGGCGTCGAGATCTCTGTTGTCTGGGTGGTGCTGAACCTTGTGAGTCCTGGGAAAGCAGATAGTCAAACCAGTTGGGCACCTCAATCACCGGCCTGGAGATGAAATGAAAGAGGGCAGGGAGTTGGTCTGGCGTGCGGAGGTAGAATTCCGCCCCCTGCCTCCTGACGATAAGATGGAAGGGGTGACCCCATCGGTAGGTGGCATCTGCCTCGCGAATGACTTCCAGTAGGGGTCGCATGAGCCCACGCATGGTGCGAGTTTGTCTGGAAATGTCAGGGAAAATCCTGATGGGAGCCCCGTCAAAGTCTATTGGGCCCTTTTCCCAGGCAAGGCGAAGAATGTCCTCCTTGATAGTGAAAAAATGCACCCTGCATAGTACATCACGGGGAAAGTCCAGTTCGGATGATGGTCTCTGTGCAGAGGGTGGGGGTCTGGGGCCTGGGATACGGTGCACCCTGTCCAGTTCCAGGTCAGCTGTCGGTGGTTTGCCCAGGACCTGGTTTAAGATGGCGACCACTGTGGATCTGAGGTCTGGGCCCATGGTGGCTTCTGGGATCCCCCTTAGGCGCAGATTGTTCCGTCTGCTTCTATTCTCGCCGTCATCCAGGCGTAGCTGAACGTCGACAAGATGGCGGCGGAAGGCCCCATACTCCGACTCAAGCGTAGTGAGGCGCGCTTCTGTGGTAGATTGGGAGGCTTCGATCGTGGTGACTCTCTCCTCGACAACATCCACTTGCTGTTTTAGGTCATGCAGTTCTCTGGTTAGTGCATTGACAATAGAGGTGGCCATAGCGTTTAAGTCCTGTTTGGTGGGGAGGCCTGACACTATGTCTCTTAGAGAGCTTTCAACTAGGCCGCTTAGGTCATCAGCGTTATCTGGATGCAGTGGCGTGTCAGCGGTTGTGAGAGCCGGGGACACTATAGGAGAGGGTACTCTGTGTGGCAAGGGGGGAAAGTCCTCCTCCGCTGCAGAGGTAGTTGCAGGAGCGCCTTTCTTACTTGAGGGTGTAGCGCCCGCCGTGCTGACTCGAGGTGGCGCCATCTTGCTCTGTCTCGCCAGCGAGGGAATCTGCTGTTGCCGCAGAAAGTAGTGTGAAATTTCGGGTCCCCTCCGTTCCTCAGTGACCTGTGGGCGCCTGCGGCCTCCTGGCATGAGTGGATGGCTTAGCTGATCAGTGCTACGGGTGATTCACGGCCCGTTTCAGTGCAGAGCTCCCGACGACGCGTTCTTACGTTTCCATAGCTAGGTCACGTCTCCCTCCAGTAATAAATTTTGTGCTGAAGTTTCTGTGCCTCATGCAGGCGTTAGGGGGCCCACGCCAAGCAGTAGTGAGCAAGCGAGTGATGGAGCCTGTCTGCAGGGTCAGGGGTAATCAAGCAGTAAGTGTGGTACAGTGTGTGACCCTTTTTGATGATTTATAGTATTGGAGAGGACACAAGAAGGGTACGGGCTTTGAAAACTGCGGTTATGTCACCCCTAGCAACAGTACCTTGTTGTAGAATCTGCAGACTGTTCTTTAGGATACAGGCTGGGAGGGAGAGGGGGGAACGGCTCAGCGATTTCACAATGACCTTTTGCTGTTTGTTCCCTCTTGTGCAGATCCCAGGACGGGTGGCAGCTCTCTCCCCCAAACCTCTGCACCCCAGGCCAGTGTTGGTAGGACCCTGACCTCCAAGATGGCTGCCGCTGCATGGAGCCCACCGAGGGCCTTTATGGAGATTCCTGTATCCCCCTCTCGTGTTCTCCGGGTCCCGCTGCCGCTTTCAGGTAGGTGGCTCTTATGTAAAGCTTGCGGTGACCCCCTCTCCGCCGATTGCGGTACCCGAGGCCGGGGATGGCGAGGGCTCCACAGGCCGCAGGATGGCAGATCGCGGCCGGGTTGTGGTGCCGACCGGGGGTCTTAGCAGTGCGGTCGCTAGATGCCTGTCTCCTCCTGTTCTCGCTTCCTCTTACCTCCAGCCGCGACCGTTGCGCGAAGCGCTGGGGTCCCCCCGCCGCCGAACGCGGCACTTTAGGCCGGGGATCGCGAGGCCGCAGCAGGCCGCAAGATGGCGGAATGCCTTCCAGAGGAAATGCCGGCCTGTTACCTCACTCTCGGGCGGCTGTTCTTTACAATAGCCTCCTCCCCTGTTGAGGATGGTTCCCTGCCACACTAGGGAAGCCTTGTGCTTTTAAAAAGGTGGTTTTAAGGGCAGGATGGCTGTGGATAGAGCCAGGACCGGCGGAGCTGCTCTGAAACACGTCCTGCTCCTTGCTGCATCCGGACACGCCCCCTCTCCCAATGCTATTTAACCTCCTTGGCAGTATGATTATTTCAGATTTTTGTGTCTCAAAGCGGTACAATTATTTTGCATAGAAATTTGGCGTTTTATATTGTAGGCCTGTAATTCTTAGCAATAAACAAGGAAAAGGGGCGCCTCTGAGTATATATCAATAATCATTTATTCAACAGACAATATCCACTCACATGGAAGACTGTAATGTTGCGTTCCGGTACGTCTCTGAGTAGAGGAAAAGATGGAGGACTACAAGTCTCAGCAAGTCCGTGCAGTGCTGATCCCACATCGGATCCTGGCGAGGATGGGTTGCGGTAACTGGGCACAGCAGGGGCTCCCTCAGGTCTCCAGATGGCACTTCCGGATTAAGATAAGATAGAAATGACACAGACCATCTGTCTGCGGGTTCCAAGGATGGGGCTGTAAGGACGCCAAATCCGATCACCGGGCGTGCTGCGGTGTGTGGTAAGGCTCGTACGGCTCCGTAGGTGGAATAGTTACGGCCATGTGGGGAGCCAAAACGAGGCCTGGAGCAAGATGCTTGAGAAAGGAGTGCCGCTATTCTTACCACCAATAGCGCGCAGACTCAGAAACGCGTCGCACAGCTGTGACGTCACAGCCCAGCGCCGCGCTGTGCTTGCCCTCCAGGCCTCGTTTGGCTCCCCACACGGCCGTAACTATTCCACCTACGGAGCCGTACGAGCCTTACCACACACCGCAGCACGCCCGGTGATCGGCTTTGGCGTCCTTACAGCCCCATCCTTGGAACCCGCAGACAGATGGTCTGTGTCATTTCTATCTTATCTTAATCCGGAAGTGCCATCTGGAGACCTGAGGGAGCCCCTGCTGTGCCCAGTTACCGCAACCCATCCTCGCCAGGATCCGATGTGGGATCAGCACTGCATGGACTTGCTGAGACTTGTAGTCCTCCATCTTTTCCTCTACTCAGAGACGTACCGGAACGCAACATTACAGTCTTCCATGTGAGTGGATATTGTCTGTTGAATAAATGATTATTGATATATACTCAGAGGCGCCCCTTTTCCTTGTTTATCTCTTTTAGCCTATTGGACCTCGCTTCTGGTCTTTTTTGGTGGCAGCCCTGACTGACTTCTTCCTATATATATTTTTATATATACCCATCTTGCCATTGGACTATTTAGGAACAGTTATTTGAGGTATACCTGCATTGCGCCTTTTTTACTTGTCTAATGTAATTCTTAGCAATAACACACTTAAATCTGTCCACCAAGAGTCTAGTAGATATCCCGGGTATGATGAAGTTTGAAACACAAAATCATAAATTATAATATAATAAATAAATATAAATAATTTAAAAAAATAATAATGTAATAATAATAAAATACATTTCCCCACGATTCACTATCGCTCAATTCTGCAAGTGTTCTAATTTACTATTGCTGTTTTCTAGCTGGTCTAAAGCCACTTTTGACGTGAAGGGACACTTTTTGGTTGCTATGGACAAGCTCGATTTTTCAGGCAGAAAGAACAGTATATATAATATAAAACTGCATGCAGGGCATTGGACAAAGCATTGGGGACAAAAGGGATGTGAAATGATTTCATACAGTACTGTAATCTGTAAGATTACAGTACTGTATGTGTTATGATTTTTTACAGTTTTTTGAATTTGCCGCCAGGCTCCGTCCCCGTGCGTCGCGGCGCTCGCAGGGAACGGAGCCCGGCACAGAGAGGCTTCAGGAGGAGGACAGAGCCCACGGACACAGCGGGGGGGACATCGCAGGATCCTGGGGACAAGGTAAGTATACCACGCCAGGATCCTGCAATGCAATCCCGAGTGTGGCTCGGGGTTACCGCTAATGGTGCGGAAATTTAACCCTGAGCCACACTCGGGAATACCGTCAGGGAGGCTACACCTAGGCCAGAATGATGTAGGCCCCTAAGAAACCCCCATTGGGTATCGCTGGAGGCTGTAGGAACCCATTCACAAAACAGCCCAGGGGGCGGAGCTGTGGCATCATCAAGGGCCGAGCTGTCTGAACTCTGAAGAAAACCAAGATGGCGGCATGGGACACAGGCATGGATACGTGGACAGCAGATTGCTGCAGAAGAATGCTGGATCCGCTGGACAGATGCGTGTGCATTTTGAAGTTTCCCCATCATAAAAGGTATGGGGGGGATTGGTGGGGTGTTTTTCTTTGTCTTTTTTAGGTTATTTTGTGGTAGAGCAAGGAAGCGGAAAACCCTGTAGTACTTTACAAACAAGAATGCTGTACATATGTAGCGCCATCCCCAAAGGAGTCGCTTGGGTATATTTGGCTCTGTGCTCCTCCTCTCAACCCCAAGAACAGTCTCAGTCCCTCTGGCACACCTAATAGACAATGTCACTACAGCATAACAGTAAACAGGCAAATGGTAGTAGACCAGAAAGTGTCTTTACCAAGTGGCTTTGGTCATAGAACAACAGCAATAATGACACTGAATAATAAAAAGACTTGAAAACTGTGATATAAATAGTATATCTATAAAGGCACAGGCAGGTTATAAAGTAACACAGTGCAACCGCTTAAAATTGCTCAGGTGTGGCCTATGTGCTCAGGCATAAAGGGGAGAAGAGGTGGCTTGATGTAGGCCAGTCTGTCTCCCTGAAATTCTGAAATCGCAGGACCCAACTTTATAACTGTAACAACATGTGCAAACAATATTAACTTTAGTACGGAAGGTAGCGTTCCCCAGTGTAAGTGCAACACTGAGTTCCTGATGAACAGAGTAGAGATGTGGAAGTCCGCACAGTGGATATGTCCAATATCTTCAGCTAGCTCTTAGTTGGTGTACTTTAGGTGTTCTGTTTAGCAGGGTAGAAACAAAGTAGGTTTAAGATGTCCTGGCAAGCAGGCTAATATAAAGTGTACTTGTGGAGTTCTGGCAAGCAGGAGAAATCTTATCGCTCAGCAAAGTAAGTGTAGCACAGGGTCTCTCTCTTTAGCTTAGTTGAAACAAGTATATAACGGTGTCTGCATGCAGTGTCTCTTTGTATCTGAAAGATGTGCAAGTGCCCGCTCACCAATCCTGCAACAGAAGGCCCGATGATGAGATGTCCTGGATGCCATGAATCTGCAGCAATGTTTCATACCCTGTCTGCTCACCTCTGGTCTGTGTATCAGCTTAGGGACCAGGGTCTCCCACCTGCATGTTTAAGTAATCTTATCTCAGCATGGCTCCACCCAAGCTTCTAACAGGAAACGCTATTTAACACTGTGCACTGCAAGCCAACTTTGTCCGAGCAATAGTGTGTTAAGACTACCCTGTGTCTTTCTTGCTGTGTGCTCTGTGTTTGATTCCATGTACCGCCCTTGGCTTGTTCTCCTGACTATCCCTGTCTGCTTGTAGCCCCAACCTTTGGCGTGTTCTCCTCACTAACCCTGTCTGCTTTTAGCCCTGACCTTTGGCATGTTCTCCTGACCATCCCTGTCTGCTTGTTACCCCAATCCTTGGCTTGTCCTTCTGATGATTCCTCATTGCCCTGCACTGCTGCTTCCTCTCCTTCCACCAGAGCCTGCTGTGAGCGTGAGCTTTGAGATCCTGGGGGCTGCGACCTGGAGTCAGCTGTAGCGAAGTCCATCCTCACCATCAGAGGCTCTGGTGAAAACCTGCTGGCTCTTAGACTCCGCGCCCTGGGAAAACCTATGCTCTAGCTCCCTGTTCGATCTGTGTCGGTGCTCAGGTGGAGCTGCTTTTCTGAACCACCCAGAAGCTCCATCCACAGCACTCATGAAGGCTCCACAAGCTTAGCGTGCACTGCTGACCCCTGTGGTGTGCATCTGTCACCTGGCCTCAGGTGACCTGACACTAGAATAGGCCCTTATAGGTTGCCTGAATGGCTACCTGGGGACCAGAACGCATCAAGATATATGCAGAAATGCAACTGGTGATGCACCTGGGTTCCTTCTCTGGCGAGATGTCCACGATGGACCATGGATCTGTGGCGGGAGACAGTCACACCCATCCTGGAGCTCCCAGGCAGCCTCCTCGATTCCTTCCCTCAGCTTCACTCCCCCTTCTGCTGGGCACGCTAGATTATGTAGTCTGCCCCTAGGAAATGTGGCTGCTCGTGGCTGGGACTACATGTCCCATGATCCTTTGCTGCATTAATAATCCTTTAAACTCATTGGCCCATTCCCCCCTGCCAATGAAGAAGCAGGGGAGGGAGCAGAGTGGGCAGCTATTGGGCAGTTATTGTGAGTGCCTCTCGCCTCCTGTGTAGTGTGAGTAGGAGAGGGTGAAATCCTCTGCAGCTGTGGCTCTGTCCCCTTCTCCTGTTTCTGCCAGTATGCGCTGCTGCCTGTGTGTCCGGCGCTGGCTGAATGGTGGGGGGTTGTGAAATTCCACACCTGTTACACGTACAAAATACTTGCAATTGTAGGAAAACAAGACAATAGATACAGAGTACTAAAAAAATGCATTTAACACAGATATACACACCACCCAACCCTTCCAGTAAATTGATGGTATGCAATAGTGATACACTAAAAAGTTTCCATAACAAACTAGGCTCAGGCTACCCAAGTGATTGTTAAAGGAAACCGACTGCTCTTATAGTATAGATTTAGATCACCAGGTAAAGAACCTTCTTTGGATCTATGAAATCACCTTTGGCAGATACTTTCCTTCTTAATTCTTCTTGTTATTATGGAGCCCCCTTTTCAGCTTACGCTACTGGCCTTTTATTTAGAAAGTTTAGGTAGTCACTCCCACATGGGCGTATCCTTTACCTTTTCCTTATACATCTATGAGAGACACATTTTCTAACTCAAACTATCATGTATCACCCTAACTATCAAGTATCATATATGCCATAGGTCAAATAGGTCTGTAGCACTTACCCCTGGAGGAGCCACTGTAGATTACCCCATGTCTCCCTTGCTAGTTCAGAGACTTCTAGACCCAGACAAAGATCCAAACACACTAATGCCGCGTACAGACGATCGGACATTCCGACATCAAAACCGTGGATTTATTTCAAATAGATGTTGGCTCAAACTTGTCTTGCATGCACACAGTCACACAAATGTTGTCGAAAATTCTGAACATCAAGAACGCGGTGACGTACAACACGTACGACGAGCCGAGAAAAATGAAGTTCAATAGCCATGCGGCTCTTCTGCTTGATTCCGAGCATGCGTGGAATTTTGTGCATCGGAATTGTGTACACACGCTTGGAATTTCCAACAACAATTTTTGTTGTCGGAGAATTTGAGAACCAGCTCTCAAACATTTGTTGTCGGAAATTCCGACAGCAAATGTCTGCTGGAGCATACAAACGGTCGGATTTTCCGACAACAAGCTCACATCGAACATTTGTTGTCGGAAATTCTAACCGTGTGTGCGAGGCATTACAAACACAGGCTCAATCTACAGATTTGTGTTTATTGCAATGCTTCAAACTGGAGAGGGGGGATGAGGATACTCAAAAACCATCAGCAACTATAAACAGGAGGACAAAGTTTAAAGCGGAACTTTACCCTCTCACTTAACATTGACTATTTTTAACCATTATGCTACTAGTAAATAAATAGGAAAGAATATCATAGTTACTTGTTTTAAACCAGGCAAATTATGCCATACATCCCAGGAGTCTTCAGGAAGGAAGGAGGGGCTTTCTCAGTTAAGCACATGCTGGTGGATTCCAGGAAGTAAATACTACATGAATCATCTGCCCTTACTCAAGATGACCATGGCCAGAAATGCTATGGGGTGTTTTTCAAAGTGATTTCTCAACACAAATAAAGCATGGAAACGTGGATGGATGAGTAAAATTGCTTTGAATAATAAACTTAATTAAACAGCGTTTTTGGTTTGTGGTGCTCAGATGAAGTTTAGTTCCACTTTAAGCAGAATTCTCTAGTAGTCTTTTTTTACTGGGGGGTATAAAGGGGTAGCCAGCTAATTTGGGACTCTGCAAGTAGTCCCATTCCTGCCAGCAACCTCTCACACTTAATACCCTGAGCACAGGTTCAATAAAGTCCATAACTCAGTGGTTGACCCTCCTTTTGGAGTAACCAACCACTCTACTTAGGGAAACCTGACCAGACCTAAATTAACAGATTAATACGCCACTGAATACAGCAGAGCCAAGTTAAAATTGGCCTAACTAGGGCAGGGCACTACATGTCAAAAGGTCAAGCTATTGCTGACTTTTATTGATGTATCCTGGGTGCAGTGTTTGACCAAAACTCCTCTAAAGCAATAAGAGTATCTTAAAATGTGTACATTGAGTTTACATTGCATTAGAGGACAGCATGCACAAACATTGTTCCAACATCATTTGTCAGAGAAATGTTCAAACAAGAAGACTGATGTTTACTTCTGTAGCACCCTCTAGGTAGGTAGGTGCTAGAGTGAGGATGTTTGGTTAGGATTAGGTAAATTTAGGCAGGCCTGGCTAGTCGCCAGGCCTGTTTGTTTTGATATGGTCTGGGCTGGGAGTGACTCACAGGCAGCAGCACTGAGATCTCCCTCTTCTTTCTAGAAGATTCTGGAAAAAGAGGAGGGGAGGAGAGGTGGAACTGCCTGCCTGAGGTATTCTAAGGAGCCCTGACCAATCCCCAACCTGGATTGGCAGGGGGCAGGCCTCCTTTAATACTCAGGGTCAGCCCAGGGGAGGGGTTGTCGGGTGGAAGAGCTGGAGTGAGAGAGTGTGGAGGCTGTCGGGTCCTTTGGGGGAGCTCCCCAGTATGGGGAGGGTGACCTCGGGGCCTGGGCTTGGGTGCAGTCAGGACCAACTTCAAGAACATGTGAAGAGGTCCTGGACCGGAGGCACAAGAGAGAGAAAAGAGAGGACAGCAGGAGAGAGCACTGCTGAGACTCCAGGGAGGACAACTGGTTGCAGGCGGGAGGGCTGGTGAGTGTATATAGTCGTCCCAAGCAAGTTTTGTCAATTCTGATGGGCATCCCATATTTCCCTAACCCCATCCAAGTTCAATCCCCTCAATAAAACAAAAAAACTAAGTTCTCTGACTGTTTCATGTCCCTGAGTGACTGAGAAGTGAATGCTGGGCTGGGCAAGGTGATGGGTGAACTACAACATCTAGCAGCCCCTACAGGGGTACTGCTACACTTCTAAAAATAACAGATTTTTATACATAATTCAAAAAAATAACCAAACCTACACTATATGTGATCTGTTGGGGAGGGGGTTTCACTCAAGTGTAGTACTCACCAGTGAGTACAGTCCATGCCAGATATACTGTTTTAGGGCTTGTTGGCCACTTTTATTTAAACTGGAAAAAAAGTCCAAACAAAACAAACGGTTGCCCTCGCAGGGGTTCCCACCACCACTTCAACATATGGAAAACAAACAAAAATGAATAGCTTACTGGCTTTGTTCTTCAGTACCACTGCTCAGGCCCTAACCTCAGGCCTCTGGTTTGAACCCACAAACCAGCTCCCAGCACCATTGTGCTAGCCTACAAATTCTGTACCTCTGTCTCTGGCACTCCCAGCTCTCTCACAGCTTTCTTTTTCTTACAGCTCCCTGCTGTTCTGGCACTCAGGCTTAGGGCTTCCATCTGTTCTGTCACAGACTGCACCTGCACTGTGCAAACTTACATACCTCTGGCTGCTTCCTGGCAACAACATGGACTCCTCGGAAGGTTGAAGCAGCGAAGTACTGCCAGGTCCCAGATTACAACAGGTGAGCACACCTGCACACTCAGCCTTCTGGTCTACAGCAAAATCTGGACACAAAGCTATTCAAGCCTAAGACCTTGATCCAGGAATTACAAAGCCCATAGAAAACCAAAAGTTTTGTTTTCTATGATCTAAACAGCATTTCTGGAGCCCCTCACTTTAAATACATGTGTTATATTCTGTGTTATATTCATATATATCTGACAATGCATTCCGCTCATGCTTTTTTCAGACACCACATAGAAAATCACCTAATTTCTAATAACACTATTACCAAACATTCACTCGCCATGAACGCCACCCCCCAGGACACAACATGATGCATCAAAGGCTTTATTTTCCACAGCTCTTGTAGTCTTCCATCGTTCTCTTCATCATGAAGCCACTTTCTCTGGTCTTCCTATGGATCAAATCGCAGAGAGCCTGTGGAGCAGAAAACAAAGTGAGTTATTTGTTTCTTCCAATAATGCATTGAGTAGTATTATAGACTGTCTTATCAAACCAATTTGAGCTAGAACTGTCATGGCGACCTCCGTTTCAAGTTTCACTTTCTATCGGTCGGTCACATAATGTTAATACCCATTTAACTGTTAGCTTGCTATTAAGAAGAAATGAACTCCAACCAAACTTACTATTCGGTTACACCTAGATTACAGCCTAAAATACACCTAGACTTTATGCATATTCATAGCCATAAATTGTTTAACTTAATGCTTGTAAGACAGAGATACTTCCTTTTCACTTGGCTCACATGAGCTGTGTCTCTGTGTGTTGTGTCTCTCCACTGCAGTGTATGAAATAAATTGCACTTATTCATTTATCGATTTGGGCTCACTGTCTCATCTGTAAGGTCTTGTTTTAAGACTCCCTAACTTGACTTAACAACATAAACTGTAGAACCTGGTCTTTCAGCTACAATCTCCCCTCTAACTAGTTTCTTGCCTGGTTCTCTGACCAATACTTTACCACCTGCCTGTATCCATTTATGACCCTACCAAAGAACACTGATAGGGAAGAGAGGAACTATACTGGTATTTCCCAGGGGAATCTTGTTTATCTTGGAAGGTTTGATGTTCTAGAGCAGAGGATTTGCTTTCAGAGGTGTCAGCTGAGTGGATAGCAGGTCATCCATCAAGGCTGACAGCGGAATCCAGAAACCACTCAAGGTGTAGTTGGGCCACAGGCAATGGCCACAGGTGACACCCAAAGCCAGAGTCATACACAGCTGGTCAGAACAAGCTAAGTCCTTTAAGCAAGCTGGGGTCAAAGCCAGTAGTCAGGTAGCAGAAAGGTCCAGAGGCAAGTCAGGTCTGTAACAAGAAGTCCACAGAATACAGGCTACACAGGAGAAAAGGGTATGGTTGAGCTGAAGATCATCCAGCAATATATAGTTTCTGCTACCCTCCCTATATAGGGTGTTTGGTGCCAGCTCTGACAGAGGGCATACATGGCCGAGCACAAGTGCTCACACCTATGCCAGCGCACACGAACACGCATGTTGGCACAATCCTAATGCACAAACGGGCACACAGCCATTCAAAATATTGGCAACTATGCCAGGCCTTCTTTTTACATAGTTACATAGCTAGTCAGGTTGAAAAAAGACACAAGTCCATCTAGTTCAACCAATAAAAAAAAAAACAATCATACAATCCCATATACACAATCCTATACCTACAGTTGATCCAGAGGAAGGTGAAAAACCCCAGCAAAGCATGATCCAATTTGCTACAGCAGGGGAAAAAAATCCTTCCTGATCCCCTGGGAGGCAATCGGATATTCCCTGGATCAACTTTACCTATAAATGTTAGTACACACTTATATTATGTACATTTAGGCAAGAATCCAGGTCTTTTTTAAAGCAATCTACTGAGCCTAGGGTTGTCCCGATACCGATACTAGTATCGGTATCGGCACCGATACCGAGCATTTGCCCAAGTACTTGTACTCGGGCAAATGCTCCCGATGCTTCCCCCGATACCTAGAGGACAGCTGTGATCGGCGCGTGGGGGAGTTACAAGATTCTCCCCCAGCGGCTTTCACCAGCTTTAGTGACATACAGCGGTGATCGCTCACAGCTGACTGTCACTGCATCCTCCTCCATGCCCCCTCCGTTCCTCTGTGCCTCTCCGCTGTCCCCTGCATTCCTCTCTCCTTATCTGTCCACCTCCGTTCTCCCCCTCCGTTCCTCTCTTCTTATTTGTCCCCTCCGTTCCTCTCTTATTATCTGTCCCCTCTGTTCCTCTCTCCTTATCTGTCCCCTCCGTTCTCCCCCTCCGTTCCTCTCTCCTTATCTGTCCCCTCCGTTCTCCCCCTCAGTTCCTCCGTCCCCCTCCTCCTTCCTTTGTGTATGGATAGAGTCAGCTGACTCTGTCCATTCACATAACTGAAACATTGTAATCTCCTGTGATTACGATGTGTCAGTTTATGAATGGAGAGGAGCCGCTGTCTTCTCTCCATTCATTCTCAGTGCAGCTGACGCTGCAGAGAAAGGGACTGGGGAATCTCTATCCTCTGTCTCTTTCTCTGTCTCAAGGGGGAGATATCAGAGGTCTGTTAAGACCCCTGATATCTCACCAAAGCCCCCCAAAAGGGCTGATTAAAAAAAACAAAAAAAAAAAAAAACAATAAAGAATAAAAAAATATTATTGTAAAAAATAAAAATTGTAAAAAAAAAAACAAAAAAAACACACACACATACAACGTTCACCCCCCCCCAAAAAAAATAGCAAAAAAAAAAACTGTCACATGACATTAAAAAAAAAGTATCAGTATCGGCGAGTACTTGAAAAAAAGTATCGGTACTTGTACTCGGTCCTAAAAAAGTGGTATCGGGACAACCCTAATTGAGCCTATTCCACATTTTCACGGCTCTCAATGTGAAGAAACCTCTCCACTGTGGGCGCCCGGCTGTGGCTTCACAGCCGGGCACCTACTGCGCATGCGCGAGCCGCGCCACACGCTGTCACTGGCCCCGCAATCATCTGGGACCGGTCACATGTCCCAGATGATTGACAAGAGGGAGGGGAGAGAGGCGATCTCCCTTCCTGCGCCGAGGGAAGTGACGTCACCAGCCCAGGCACCAAAAGAGGCAGACTACGAGGGACCCCCTAGCAACAAGCATTTAGAGGTGAGTAAAAAAAAAAAATTTCTCCAAATGTTTTTTTTTTTATTTTTTTTAAACACATTACTATTTTTTTTTTTTTTTTTTTGAGGTTGGAACTCCACTTTAATACAAGAAAGGACTTTGCTCACTTTGGAAACCGCAGCTTGGCATTGCATGCTATTATTAAGCTTACCAAAACCCCCAGAGCCTTCTCCACTATGGATTCTCCCAGTTGTACTCCCTCTAGTATGTAAGATGCATGCATATTCTTAGCCCCCAAGTGCATAACTTTACATTTATCAATATTAAACTTCATTTGCCACATAGTTGCCAATTAAACAGTGTACAGGCATACCCCGCTTTATGGACACTCACTTTATGTACACTCGTGAGTACAGACATACCCGCGAGTGTATGTAAAGTGGCTGGCAGCTAAAGCTGCAGCTAAGTAATCCCTGCATGGATACTTGGAAACACGCTCTACTAACTGTGAGTCGGCTATATGCCAAGATAACACTATCTATAGCTGTCACAGTTACTGCCGTGAAATTTATGTGCACAGGAAGACTATACAGTATAGCTATCAGCCAGGAGGAATGAAGCTAAGGGGTTTTACTACCCCTGCCTGAGAACTTTATTTCCACTGGCCTGGTTGGCTGTTACAACCTAGCATCTGTGCCATTCTCTTGTGTTGAACTCTACAGTTCTATAAACTTCCCTCCCTGACCCCCCCACTACAGTCCCTGACCCACCTCTACAGCCCCTGACACCCACACTACTGCCCCTGACACATCCACTACTGCCCCTGACACCCCAGAAGTGAAAAAAAGGTATTGCTTTACTTTAAGTACATTTTCGTTTTACATACATGCTCTGGTCCCATTGTGTACTTAAAAGTGGGGTATGCCTCTATTAAGGTTGGCTTGTAAGTTGGAGACATCCTGTAAGGACATTATTCCACTGCATTGGAGCTTGGTGTCATCTGCAAAGACTGAAATGGCACTTTTAATCCCTGACCCTATATGATTTATAAAGGTATTAAAAAGTAAGGGTCCCAACACTGAACCTCGGGGTACACCACTAACCTTAGACCATTCAGGGTAAGAATGATTAACCACTACTCTCTGAATTCTGTCTTTTAGCCAGTTTTCTTTTCTTTTTTTTAATTGTTTATTTATAACAGGGACAAGACCCGCATGGGCCAACATGTAACAGGGTACAACATTATAGCCAGTTTTCTATCCATTTACAAAGGTATCTTTCCAAGCCGTAGACTTTACCTTACACATTAGCAGTGTGTGGGGAACTGTGTCAAACGCTTATGCAAAATCTAAGTATACAATATCCACAGCCACCCCTCTGTCCAAGGTTTTACTTACCTCCTCATAAAAAGAAATCAGGTTTGTTTAAAAACTTCTGTCTTTCATGAATCCATGCTGTTGCTTAAAATATTTTTTTCCAGCAAGAACTCATCTATATGGTCTTTTAGTTAAACTAACAGGTCTATAGTTACATGGTATAGACTCTGATCCCTTTTTAAATATAGGCACCACATTGGCCCTACGCCAATCCAGTGGTACCATTCCGGTCATTAAAGAGTCCCTAAATAATAGAAACAATGGCTTTGAAATGACAGAGCTCAATTCTTTGAGGATCCGTGGGTGGATGCCATCTGGTCCTGGTGCTTTATCCACCTTTATTCTGTCTAAATATTTTTGGACCATATCATGTTTGAGCCTTGTGGATCATTTGGGGCTGTGTCAATGCCATCCACATTATGGACATGAGCTCCCCCAGCATAGCATAGCACATGCACACTTTTGTTCCGAATGGCATCCTGACAGTTCCCCCCTGGCGGGCAGCCACCAGATGCCTAATTGAGCCACCTTTTCTGGATGCTTGTCAAAGAACTCCCGAAAAAAATTTGGAGCATGTTTGTTATCCTCAGGCTCTGAAGTTATTTTCCTCAGGTGCATAGCCCTTCCATTTTATATGATGCTTTATTTGTCCTCCACTTTTTCTGCAATCTAGGATTGATTCCACCTCAAATTCCACTTCCCTTACCGTTGTTGTTGGAGGTGGTGGGTCATCTCTTCCAGGAAAAGTATCAGGACCAGCCGGCTTAAAGTGTTAATAAACCTACAACAGTTAAATCAGTCTGTATATGCAGTAAAGCAGGCTTGTTATACTCACTGTGGAACCTAAGGGATTAATCCTCCGTATTGTGTAAAAAGGCTGTTTTATCCTGGCTTCTCTGATACTCCCCTTCTTCCACTGTTCCCTAATAATCTCCTGATAACACATAGCCTATGGAGTCAGGCTGCACATGCTCAGTTTGGTGTGTATCGCTACAGAGGTTTTTTTTCTTGGGAGGATATGTGTGTGATCAGCACAGGGCCAATCAGCACCAATCCAGACAGAGGGTCAGGGGTCTTACCTGTCTCATAGGTCAGTCAGAAAACTCCACCTACAAGCTTTAACCAGTGCTTGCCTGGAAGTCACAAGACTGCTATATACTACTGATGAGAAAAGATATTTAACAGTTTATATTTACGAAAATAATTGCATTTCCATGTTCTATGTACTGTGAGAGACCAGATATATTGAATGCAGGGTCCTGTGTTTAGTAACACTTTACGTAAAGAGACATGGAAAACCGGATGGATTTTGTAAGAGTCAGGAAGTGATAGTTTATAAGGCACAGCGTTAATGTCCCTTTAGACTTCAAAAGGAACAATATACCTTGGTTCCAGTAGCCAAGATGGGCTGGAAAATTTCAAGTTAGCAGTGGACAACCAGACCTTATCCCTGAATTTCAGAGTTGTATTTCCCCTCCTCTTTTTTATCAAAGTGCTTTTTGTAGTCCTCCTGCACCTTTAATATGATCTCTTGGAATACCCAGCAGTTAGTTTGAATAAAAGTCAGCCTGTTCTGTACTGCGGGTATCACTGCTTCTGGAATAGCATCTGGCAAAAAGGAAGGGTGGAAACAGTAATTGGCCCAGAATAGGATTGGTTGGTTAGCTGACGGAATCTAATTATTATAATTATTATATGCAAATTTGGCAAACAGGAGAAGTGAAGTTCAATAATCTTGAGAAAAAGATGAAAACCATTGAAGATACCTCACCAACAATGTATTGGTCCATTCTGTTTGACCATTGCTTTATGAGTGGTAAGCCGAAGACAAGCAGATCTCGACTCTAAAAGCCTTACAAGGGGACTGGAGGTAAATTGTTCTCCTCTGTCGAAGGAAATATTACGGGGCAATCCATGCAGTCTCACTACCTTCTTGATGAAAATGGTGTGCCCTTCATTGGCAAAAAATGGGCAATTTTAGACAGCTAATTAACCTCAACCAGTATGGTGGTAAACCCTTCAGAAGGAGGTAAGTCCACAATAAAATCCATGACGATCATCTCCCAAGAACGATTAGGAATAGGTTTAGTTTCTTTGGTTTTATCGCCCTTGCTATAGAGACAGATTGTGCAAGATTTCACATAGATTCTACAGTCCTGATTCACGTTGGGCCACCAAAAGGACTGCTGGATTAGTTCAACTGTCTTATGAGCCCTGAAATGTCTGGCTAGCTGGTGGTTATGAAAAGTTTTAAGGACTCATGGCCTTTCTTCCAAGAGCACAAAGATTTTGTCATTCTGTCACAGTACCCCTCTTTGTTTCTTCAGCAAGCTATCTTCAGACTCACAATATACAAACAAACCCACACTAGAGGTGCCTGTGCCTATACACTCATGTGTTGCTGCTGTTCATCTTCAGATCAATAATATACATCAAACCACAGCACAAACAATATAAATATTCCAATGTGCTTACAACAAAAGTGCCACAAATATGCATACAAAATTAGTTATATTCTAGCAAATTATATCAAGCAAATATTTGTAAAGTCCAACATAAAAAAGGGAAAGTTCCCGAAAAAGGTTTCTTCCAAAGTGCTGATGTGCAAAGAATCCTAAAGTGCTGTAGTGATCTAAACGGTCACACAGTGAACTGTGCTCCACACAACCCCTTTGTGCTTGTACTCACAAGATGGGATGGACCCCTTAGCAGTACTCCATGTGGGTCTATTATGCTTAAACTGGTGAGAGGAATACGTAACCACAGGTCCTTTGTTTCTTCCTGTGCTGACACCACTCATACATGAAGGAAAGAGTATAGTGTAGTATGTTCTTGTTTATTTGTATAAAAGTTTAAAAATACACTTACGGTGTTCCAGAGAATACACTCTTTGTATACATAATTGCTGGGCAGTTAGCGCGCTCCTGGAACACGCTTGGTCAGCGCAACCTAGCACGCGTTCCACCACTGGACGGACGTCACTAAGGGACTGGAATCTACGTCGACGTGTAGCCTATCTCCATAGCCCTCATCAGGCGACTTCCCAACAATTATATATACAAAGTGTGTATTCTCTGGAATACTAAAAGTGTATTTTTAACCTTTTATCTTTCATAAAAATTGGCAAAGCCCAGAAATCTTTGAATGCCCTTATCAGTTGTACAGATCATTTGTGGATAGCTAAGACTTTCTGTGGGTCCATAGTGATTCCATCAGTGAAGTCCAAAAAATTGGATGGACTGTTTATCAACTAGCATTTGTCAGCTTTTGTACACGGGCCGTGCTCTTTCAGTGTGGATAAAACTTTTTTCACATGGACCCAGTGCAACTCTAGCAAAGCTGAAAAGATCAAAATATCATCTTGATACAGGATTCAGAAGAGAACCCATAAAAACAAGCATGTGTGTCGGCGCAATCCCAATGTGCCTGCGCACATTCTTAGTTGCATAGTTACATAGTAGGTGAGATTAAAAAAAGACACAAGTCCATCAAGTCAAACCCATGTGTGTGATTATATGTCAGTATTACTTTGTAAACCCCTGTACGTTGTGGACGTTCAGGTGCTTATCTAATAGTTTTTTGAAACTATCGATGCTCCCCGCTGAAACCACCGCCTGTGTGTCAGGGCTGGACCCAGCCCTTCCTTCTCTGAGCTGGCCACTCAGCTGTCGTCTAATTGCCAGCTCCTATCTCTCCACAGTGACTCACCTGTTGATGATATCCTGCTCGTCAGTCCTGCCTACTTAAGCCGTCCAGCCCAGATGATCTCTGCCTTCGCCTTGGTCACATGACAGGGGTCAATTTTGCATTACTTCTTACCACAGCATTCACTGCCATGAATATACCCTGTTTAGTCTGAAATGACTGACCTAGAAGTACATTCATTCTAAGAATATTTTCAGGTAACTCTGATACCAAAACATTTGTCAAAAATCCTGGTCCCTTGCCAATAGTTAATTTCACCCCTATCCTGACTACTGGTGTGGTTTGCCCTCCCAAACCTTCAACATGTATCAGTTCTCCTTTGTGATGGGAAAGATTTTCTATCAAAAATATGACTTCAGCACTAGTATCCACCCATTTCCTAGAGAAAATTAGTCTGGTTTTCTCTGCACCTCCTGTCTTCTCTCCGACCTTCCTTTTCTTCCTGTTCTTTTCTGCTTGTTTTCTTCCTGCCTGGCCTTAATCTTATCTATTGCCCTGACAGGTTTGCTTTTAGTCTCATCTAGCTCCTCCAAGTGGCCTAAAAGGATAATGGTTCATGAATCCTGCTATTTAATTGTGGGCAAGGACAATAATGGAGCCCTAAGAGTAAGTGGCAAAGACTTCACCAGCTTAGAGCACAGAGTAGATATAAAGAGTTCCATATCTGAACATATCCATTCTGGGATCTCAGTTAATCCAGTTATACAATCCATTTCATGTAACCTGGCAATACCTTCTCCTATCATTCTCCATGAGTAGGTATATCCCAAGTCACTAGGATTAGCTTATGCTCAGACTATCCCATCTCTCATGAGGTTTAACAGTAAAAAATCACAGTAAATTGCCATGTCATTGCACAATTGTGGATCATGGGTTAACACTACCATAGTCACTGCTTCCTTGCCTGGCAAAATAACACTGTCTGCCCCCTTCATCCCACCAATGTAGGATCCAAATTATTAAAGGCTTTGTGGACCTGTGTTTGCATTATTTTGCCAGTTTATGGAGTTCAGTTTATGAAAACTCTCTTAATTCTTTAAATTCTACATCTCTGGGGTTGCAGTAATGCACCTCCCCATCTTCTATGTCCACTCTATCATGTTGCCTTTTCTTGTGCTTAGCAGTTAAAGGTCTGCCACACTTTTTCTTCCCCACTGGGTGCTCATAATCAGAAATACCAATTCTATCTCTTCATTCTCGCTATCGCTTGAGGAGAGCACATCCTCACTATTCCAGTCGTGGAATATGACAATGGCAGGTACCTTGACCTTACTAACAAATTTATGGCCTTATTTTGCCCTAGGGCATGAATTGATTTGGTCATGAGAGCTGCACACTGCTGTCAAAAATCACTAGCCTGATTAGCAGTTGAAACAACACACTCCAAAGCAACTGCTAGCTTTTAGTACTTTAATGTCTTTACTTAAATCAAAACCCTCAAGGCAAACTTTACAAAATGATCTTAAACTTTATTACCACAAGTCTTATTAAAGAGAGAAGCATAGTTTGCTAATTCCTTAGCAAGAGGCATCCACTGACTATCTCTGGCCCAAGCAGGCAGCTTACACGCCCCCTCCAGCCTTGATTTTCACAAGCATTTTTCAGCAACAGAAAACATGCCTGTTTCAATTCAACTTTAGCGCAAATCCTGAACAGGTCCCCAATTCCTTTACATTGTCTCTTTTGGATTACCTTGCAGTAAAGCAAGGAAGCAGAAACCTCTGTAGTATATTCATGTGCTTTACCAACAAGAATGCTATACATTCATTTGTAGGAAAACATTATAAGACATAGAGAGTATTACAGAAATGCATAGAACACATGCACACACTACCTAACCTTCATAGCAAATGAGCATTGAAAATGGTCTGTATACAACAGGGATACAATAAAAAGTTACTTAGCCTGGGTTAAAGGTTGTGCTTTCCATAGCAAACATGACTCAAGCTACTCAAGCAATTGTTGCAGGAATCCAGGCGGTCTTGTAGTGTAGATTGTGTGTCATACCCAGGTGATGTTCCTTCTTTGTTCTTGTGAAGTCCCCTTTGGCACAGACTTTTTTTTTTAGTTCTTCTTGTTGTTAAGGAGTCTTTCAGCTTATGCTGCTGGCTTTTAATTTAGAAAGTTTGGATAGCCATTCCCACATGGTCATATCGCTTTACTTCTTCCTTTCTACATCAGTTTTTATGTGAGAAGAATTTTTTAACTCATCACTAAATGGCACTTCAGTCTTTACAGATGACACCAAGTCGTGAAGTGGAAGGACATCCTTACAGGATGTCTCAAATTTGCAAGATGACCTCAATGCACTGTCGAATTGGGCAACTATGTGGCAAATGAGTTTTAATTTTGATAAGTGTAAAGTTATGCACTTGGGGGCTAAAAACATGCATGCAACATACATGTTAGGAGAAGAACAGCTGGGGAATTAATGGTGGAGAAGGATCTAGGTGTTCTGGTAGATCATAGGCTTAATAATAGCATGCAATGAACAGTGGGTGCAATAAAGCGCCCGCATCATGGGATTGTGGTTGCCAAAGAAAAAATATTTTATAAAGTTTTAATTTTCAAAAAAAAAAAAAAAAAGAGGTCACGAGGCAAGGAGCGGGAAAAACGTTTTCTCCTCAGACTAAGAGGCTATATAAGCCTCTGTGTGACAGACCCGCTCACACTTGCCCTGAGGTGGCTTAAGTTTGAGCTCCCCTGCACTAACCTGGCTGGCTTGGGCTGTCTCTGGGCATGAAGTCGCTAGTAAGAAGAGTCCTTGAAAGGGCTGCAGCAGAAGGAGGTGATGAATGGCTGCAGCGGTGTTTAGCTCTCTCAGAAACGGACACTCCTGTGGGTAATGTAGCGTAACAGCGAGCTATGGAGCCGCTCTGTGAATCTCGGCCAGCTGTCTCTGACTCAGCACAGCGCTCACAGGCTCACAGCATTCAGCGGAGCTCTCCCTCAGAACGTTCTTTTTTTAGAAACAGCAGCGGTGAGTGAGGATAGAATTACAGCCATAACTGAGCAAGCGGAGTCAGTGCAAGGGGTTAGAAGAAGCAACAGGTGGGGGAAAAGAAGTAGGAGAGTTTTATCCCCTTCTCCAAGCCGTAATAGCCGAGGCAGGGGCAGAACACACATATCATCAACACAATGCAGGGAAACTCAGCTCAGGAATGAAGCAGCTTTGCCTAGTTTAACAGATGTTTCGCCGGACTCTCCACCTGCAAGCCTGGCTTCACCTACAATACAGCAGTCGCCACAGTATGCTGGTAGTCAGTCCAGGCAGATACCTCAGTCAAATGTGGCATCACTTGCATCCAGGCCATCCAGGCTGGATGCTGTGAGAGCCCCTCTGTCTCTTTCCTCCCTTACAGGTGATTTTAGTCAAGCAGCGCCAGGTACACAGATTCCAGTCAGATGCAGTCATTCTGAAAACAGTCCAGTCAGTCAAATTCCTGTCAGATACAGTCAGTCTGAACACAGTCATGCTGGTCCTGATATTAGTCAAGTAACAGCACCAGGTATACAAATTCCTGTCAGATGCAGTCAGTCTGAACACAGTCATGTTGGTGAGTTTGCTCAAAATGAATTAATTATTCAATTATTAGTGTCATTAAATAAATTTAATGAGAATATAGCTATTAATAATTCCACGTCTGTCTCTACAAACATATCTCCTTCTCCAGCTAATGTTTGGTCTGGTAACTCTGTAGCTAATATTAATCATATTCCTATAAATACAAGCATTCCTTTATGCATTCCTAACTCTGTTTCTGAGATATCTTTTAAAGAGGTACTCCCCTGTGAAATGTCTCCATTAGGTTTTCATTTGCCTTTATCAGTAAAAGAAAAAATATGGAAAGGGGAATTCTTGGATTTATTATAGTTATTACCTATTGCTAAAGATTTCATTATAAAATGGATAGAAGATCTGAGGATAGTGCTGAAGATAGACGCCGACCTGTTGCTAGATCCTTTTTTAATTAGTTGCAGGCGTTTTGTATATTCTCTGCGATAATGGGTGAGAAGCATCCAGAGAAATGTCCTGGACTTTTTCAGCATTTGGAGCATATTCTAGAGGCATATAAAAGTTTTGGCGGCATGGGATGGTTTAATTATGACGAATCTTTTCGTCAAAAAATTGCAATATACCCTAATTTAAATGGGGTAACAAAGATGTTGGGCTGTGGTTAAATTGAATTATTCCTCAGAAACCGGTATATGCAAGACCTCAGCCTCAGTCAAATCTGACCTCAAATGCGTCAGCATCAGTTTATAAGGAAGGAACATGTTACGCATTTAATGAAAATCAATGCAAATGGTTGAATTCATGTCGTTACCGTCATGAATGTTCTTTTTGTTTTGGTAGCCACCCAGTCTCCAGATGCTTTAAAAGAACATCTAGCAATCAAGTCCTCAGGGATCATACAAAAAGTCTGCACGCCTGTGAGGCTAATCGAAATGCATCCATGGTTAATGTTGTACCCCGACAAGGAGAAAGCACAATTACTAATTGAAGGTTTTTCTACAGGTTTTAAACTCCCTATTTTCACAGGTCCAGGTTGTCAAGTATCAAAAAATTTGACATCAGTCTCCCTCAATAGTGAAATAGTTAAGAAAAAATTAATAAAAGAAATTTCAGCCAATAGGATTGCTGGCCCTTTTCTCTCTCCACCGTTTAATAATTTTAGAGTTTCCCCGTTGGGTTTAGTACCTAAAAAAGAGCCTAACTCTTATCGGCTCATTCATCATCTCTCTTTTCCTACAGGTCAATCCCTAAATGATGAAATTGATCCATTATCTACTGCAGTCAAATATGCCACATTTGATGATGCTATTCATATTATTAGAAAATTCGGTAGGGGTGCTTTATTAGCAAAAGCAGACATCCAATCAGCCTTTAGATTATTGCCCATTGCTCCAGAATCTTACAATTCCCTTGGTTTCTGTTTTGAAGGCTATTTCTTTTATGATAAATGCCTTCCAATGGGCTGTTCATTGTCCTGTTTTTATTTCAAAGTTTTTGCTTCTTTTCTTCAGTGGGTACTACAATTTGAATCGGGTCATACTGGGATAATTCATTATCTAGGTGACTTCCTGTTCGTTGGTCCGCCAGATTCTGTAGTTTGCGATTTAATCCTCAGGTTATTTTTTCTGTTTAGCTAAATATTTCGGTATCCCCCTAGCAATGGAAAAAACTACTTTTCCATCTCCAATTATTGAATTCTTAGGCATTATTCCAGTTTGAGCTTCCTGCTCTTAAAATTTACAGGTTACAATCCTTTATTTCCTTCTTCCTGCGCAGAAAAAATATTTTATTAAAAGAGCTTCAATCATTTCTGGGTCTTCTGGCTTTTGCTACACGCATTATGCCTATGGGTAGAATATTTTCTAGAAGATTATCCTTGGCTATGTCAGGTCTAAAATCCCCATTTTCCCACATTAGGTTGATGATCTACTGGTATGGTCCCAATTTTTGCAGGATTTTAATGGCAGATGATCTTTTTTCCAGGAAGACTTTGTTTTCACAGCAGATTTAGAGTTATTCACAGACGTTGCTGGTTCTCAAGGTTTTGCTGCTATTTTTCGTTCTCATTGGTGTTCTGGTGTATGGCCCCCACTTTGGCTTGTTAACAAGTTTACAAAAAACATAGTTTTGCTGGAACTTTTTCCGGTTCTAGTGGCTTTGGAAATTTGGGGCGATCAGCTCGCTAACAAAAGAATCATTATTAATACAGATAATAGAGGTGTATTATTCGCTTTAAACTGTCTTTCTTCAAAATCTTTACTGGTCATAAAACTTTTGCGTTATTTAGTTCTCTTATGTTTAAAATTAAACATTTGGATTAAGGCAAAACATATACCTGGCAATCTTAATGTCATCGCTGATGCCTTGTCTCGATTCCAGATGGCTCGCTTCAGACAGCTATTGCCTCATGCAGATCTGGTTGGGTACCGCTGCCCGAGTCATCTTTGGGATCTAATTTAAACCCAGTAATCCAGGTTATTAAGAATTCGATTGCTCAAAAAACATGGACCAATTATTTGGTTACATGGGAAAGGTGGTTGAATTTCAATAAAGAATTGGGTTCTCCTGCTTTACCACCTTCTGAGAGTTCGATCTTAGCATTTCTTTGTTCTTTAATTCAATTGGATTTTTCCTTTAATCACATTAATAAAATATTAGCAGGAGTTTCTTTTTTCCTGAAGCTGAATAATTTCCCAGCCTGTAACAGTTTCTTTTCTGTTAAACAAGCTTTAAAAGGTTTACGGAAAGTTAAGTTGGCTCCAGATAAGCGAAGGCCAATTACTTTGGACACTTTGTCAAAGCTGTGTTTGGCTACTCTTTTTGTTTGTATCTCGGAATACGAAGCTATTTTATTTCATGCTGCATTCGTTTTGATGTTTTTTGCGGCCTTTCGTATATCCGAGATGTTGCCAAATAACAATCACAGTTTAGAAGGTTTGTTTTTATCAGAAGTATCCTTTTCAGACGATAAGGTCTTTGTTTTTGTCAGAAAATCAAAAATGGATAGATCAGGCAAAGGCCAGTGGCTCAATCTATTCGCTTTTGGTGACTCCATCCTCTGTCCTTTATTAATTCTCAAAAAATACCTTTCAGCCAGACCAGCTTCAGGTGAGCATTTTTTTGTTCACATAGATTCATCTCCTATGACAAAATTCCAGTTTTCAGCAGTCTTAAAACGTTGTTTTACTCATTTGGGCCTATCCCTTTTCAAATTTTCTACTCATTCTTTCAGAATTGGAGCCGCTACAGAAGCTGCTAGATTGGGTTTGAGTGATGAAGTTATTATGAGATTAGGTAGATGGGAGTCTAGTAGATTTAACATTTACATCCGTCCTAACTTGTCTCTTTGATTATAGGTGATAAATCTTGCATTTGGATATTTGGCCATTCATACATTTACTGGGCTCATAAGAGAGCTGCTCAGCGTTGCTATGGTTCCAACTTATCCTTGCCTGCTGATAAGTTTGTTATACTTTGGAAAGGTATTCATGGTCTACAATGGACTAATCTTTTCCTTCACATTTCTGAATTATTTCATTCTTGGCCTTATCCATCTATGATAATTTTACACGTTGGAGGTAATGATGTTGGTAGATTAAAAACTTTGGATTTAATGTTTTTAATGAAGCAAGATTTGCATCGTTTAAGATTAATGTTTCCAAATACGTGTGTTGTTTTCTCTGAAATGGTGTCTCGACTGCATTGGTTATATTCTAATGACAGCAGACCACTGGAAAAGATAAAGCGGAGAATTAACCATTCAATTGAAAAATTTTTACCATCAATCGGGGGGATCTCCTTCCATCACGTAGATTTGGAAGGTGGTTTGCCTGGTCTTTACAGACAAGATGGTGTACATCTTTCAGATGTTGGTCTTGACATTTTCAATTTAGGTCTTCAAAATTGCATTGAACAGGCCGCGGTGCTGGGGTAGCCTGGTTTTGTTCTCAAAACCCGGCTGGTGGGGACTTGTTTTTTATGAATTTAATTTTTCAGCTCGAGTCCTATGACTGAGCAAGTTAGAATTGGTTTTAATTTGAAAGAATATTTATTAATATTTCATGGTTTATTTGAATAAAGTTATTTGTTTAATTCTAATACCAATAAAGGTGCCGCGGCCAATTTTATTCCAACCTGTTGTAGTGTGATTATTTATTATTATATAGTGCATCCTACAATTCCATGCTAAGCTGCGGTTTCCAAAGCGAGCAAAATCCTTTTTTGTATTAATAGAGGTGTAGTCTGCAGAGAGAGAGAGACATAATTTTGCCCCTGTAAAAATCATTTGTAAGACCTCTAGATCTAGAATATGCAATTCAGTTTTGGGCACAGTTCACAAAACGGATATCAAGGAACTAGTGAAAGTGCTGAGAAGAGCAACCAAACTGATAAGAGCCATGGAGGAGCTCAGCTGTGAGGAAAGATTAGCTGAACTGAAATGATTCTCTCTTGTGAAGAGGAGATTAACCATTCGCTGACCGCCTCCCTTAGGAGTATGGCAGAGCGGCTCGTCTGCGCTGGATTACGTATTCAACCACAGTACATATACTGCGGCAGGTTTGCTCTATTGCGCAAAACTATGTGCCTGTACATCATTTTGTGTAATAGATACTATGGGCGCACAAGCGCGCCCGATGCGCTCCGTGGGAGCACGCCCACGGGCCTGGCGGACTCAATGTCTGCCGGAAACCCGAACAGGGATCTGCCTATTTAAACAAGGCGGATCCCAGTTCTGACAGGGGACAACATGGAAATCTGCTGTTTCCAGTGATCAGGAACAGCGATCTCTGTGTTGTCCCAGTGAGCCCATCCCCCACACAGTTAGAACACACACAGGGAACACAGTTAACCCCTTGATCGCCCTCTAGTGTTAACCCTTTCCCTGTCAGTGTCATTTATACATTGATCAGTGCATTTCTTTAGCACTGATCACTGTAATAATGTCACTGGTACACAAAAAGTGTCACTTGGGGTTAGATTTGCTGCCGCAATGTCACAGTCCCACTAAAAATCACAGTTTGCTGCCATTACCAGTAAAAACATAAAAAATTATAAAAGTCCATAAATCTATCCCCTATTTTGTAAACACTATAACTTTTGTGCAAACCAATAAATATACACTTATTGTGATTTTTTTTTACCAAAAATATGTGGCAGAGTACATTTTGGCCTAAACTGACGAATAAATTAGTTTTTTTTTTTTTTTATTTATATATATATTTTTTTGCATATGTATTATAACAGAAAGTCAAAAATGTAGTTCTTTTTCAAAATTGTTGATCTTTTTTTGTTTATAGCGCAAAAAGAGGTGATCAAATACCAACAAAATAAAGCTCTATTTGTGAGAAAAAAACAACATAAATTTTGTTTGGGTACAACGTTGCACGACTGCACAATTGTCAGTTAAAGCGGTGCAGTGCTATATCACAAAAAATGGCCTGGTCATTAAGGGGGTAAATCCTTTCCGGGGCTGAAGTGGTTAATATGAGATCCAGGTAGGGGACGTGCACACGTCCGTTGTGTTGGCTGTGCTGTAATTAGACACGGCACAAGCCGATCAGTGGGTCCCGCCCAATGATTGACCACTGGCACCCGCTGATCGGCGAACAGGATGACAGGACAGAGCTCTGTGAATGGAAACAACACAGAGCTATGTTTTTCATCTGAATCTGGGTCATAGGAGTGCAGAAATAAGTGCAATCCTGTGACCCAGAAGAGAAGTATGGCCAAAAGAGCTTTGACCATACTTATCTTTTCATGTATTTAGAAAACTTATGTGTTTAGCTGAGGCCATTCGATAATGATATTTAACCTAACATTGTAGGTTTGCTAACGTACGATACTAAACTGAGTCTTAAGGAAGAGAATAGCGCTGCCAAGGCACAGATTGACACCCGCCGTTTAGCATCTGTTTTCTGTGATTGCACAGCTCTTCTAATGGTTCAGTGACTGAGAGAGAATCTGATTATAGCTATCACATAGCACAAGAATATGTGTTTTCACATGTCTTCACCCAGAAGTCGTGGGCTGATCGACTGTATGGAACCTTGCCGCATACATTCGTGTTTTCACAGTTCAGAAGAAAATGTATGGCTCTCTTTTAAGAAATCCCCAACACATCACAGCTGTGTACTCAGTGGGGGCCATGAAAAGATTGTATAAAAAAGCACTTCGGGAAGCTAGGTGAGTCATCTAAAATTAGATAGCCAGCATAGACCAGCCAATGCTCTGTACTGAGCATGCTAATCTAGTTAGTTGAATGAGGGATGTAGTAGGGAAAATTGTACTATAATGAGCATGTACTATACCACCCTGGGAAGAGAGAGGTGAGCAGCCCCAGTTCTATAAGGCTTTCTGTTCTGAAAGAGTGGTAATGTATTCTTCAAAACGTTAACACTATGCATCTGTCCATACCGGAGCTGCTTGTGTATTCATCCTGTGATATTCCTAGTGAGCGGCCTGGATTAATGCTTCTCACATAATTGCCAGCAGGGGACCTGCAATGGCAGCAGAAACATCATTAATTTATTGGATTTAATTTTCAGCAGCCCACATTTTTCACTGGCTGCAACTGTGAATTACAACTGAACTGGAATATGTTAGAAGAATCTGTGATACAATATAATAGTGTACAAAAAGGGAACATGGGAACTGATCTATCTATCTATCTATCTATCTATCTATCTATCTATCTATCTATCTATCTATCTATCTATCTATCTATCTATCTATCTATCTATCTATCTATCTATCTGTCTATCTATCTATCTATTTATATATATATATATATATATATATATATATATATATATATATATATATATATATATATATAATATAATAATTATATTATATTATTATATATCTCACAAAAGTGAGTACACCCCTCACATTTTTGTAAATATTTTATTATATCGTTTCATGTGACAACACTGAAGAAATTACATTTTGCTACAATGTAAAGTAGTGAGTGTACAGCTTGTATAACAGTGTAAATTTGCTGTCCCCTCAAAATAACTCAACACACAGCCATTAATATCTAAACCGCTGGCAACAAAAGCGAGTACACCCCTAAGTGAAAATGTCCAAATTGGGCCCAATTAGCCATTTTCCCTCCCCGGTGTCATGTGACTCGTTAGTCTTACAAGGTCTCAGGTGTGAATGAGGAGCAGGTGTGTTAAATTTGGTGTTATCGCTCTCACTCTCTCATACTGGTCACTTGAAGTTCAACATGGCACCTCATGCCAAAGAAATCTCTGAGGATCTGAAAAAAAGAATTGTTGCTCTACATAAAGCTGGCCTAGGCTATAAGAAGATTGGCAAGACCCTAAAACTGAGCTACAACGCGGTGGCCAAGACCATGCAGCGGTTTAACAGGACAGTTTCCACTCAGAATAGACCTTGCCATGGACAACCAAAGAAGCTGAGTGCACGTGCTCAGCATCATATCCAGAAGTTGTCTTTGGGAAATAGACATATGAGTGCTGCCAGCATTGCTTCAGAGGTTGAAGGGGTGGGGGGTTAGCCTGTCAGTGTTCAGATTGGTCTGCATGGCTGTCACCCCAGAAGGAAGCCTCTTCTAAAGATGATGCACAAGAAAGCCAGCTTTTCCTGTTTACACAAAGCCCGCAAACAGTTTGCTGAAGCCAAGCAGACTAAGGACATGGATTACTGCAACCATGTCTTTGTGGTCTGATAAGACAAAGATAAACTTATTTAGTTCAGATGTTGTCAAGGGTGTATGGTGAGGAGTACAAAGACAAGTGTATCTTGCCTACAGTCAAGTATGGTGGTGGGAGTGTCATGGTCTGGGGCTGCATGAGTGCTGCCAGCACTGGGCAGCTACAGTTCATTGAGGGAACCATGAATGCCAGCATGTACTGTGACATACTGAAGCAGAGCATGACCTCCTCCCTTTGGAGAATGGGCCGCAGGGCAGTATTCCAACAAGGTAACGACCCCAAACACACCTCCAAGGCGACCACTGCCTTGCTAAAGAAGCTGAGGATAAAGGTAATGGACTGGCCAAGCATTTCTCCAGACCTAAACCCTATTGAGCGTCTGTGGGGCATCCTCAAATGGAAGGTGGAGGAGTGCAAGGTCTCTAACATCCACCAGATCCATGATGTCGTCATGGAGGAGTGGAAGAGGACTCCAGTGGCAACTTGTGTAGCTCTGGTGAACTCCATTCCCAAGAGGGTTAAGGCAGTGCTGGAAAATAATGGTGGCCACATAAAATATTGACTTTGAGCCTAATTTGGACATTTTCACCTAGGAGTGTACTCACTTTTGTTTAGACATTATTGGTGTGTTGCGTTATTTTGAGGGGACAGCAAATATACACTGTTATACAAGCTGTGCACTCACTACTTTACATTGTAGCAAAGTGTAATTTCTTCAGTGTTGTCACATGAAAAGATATAATAAAATATTAACAAAAATGTGAGGGGTGTACTCACCTTTGTGAGATACTGTATATATTATCTATACTATTATGTCAAAAGTATTGGGATGCCTGCCTTTAAACGCACATGAACTTTAATGGCATCCCGGTCTTAGTCTGTAGGGCTCAATATTTAGTTGGCCCACCCTTTGCAGCTGTAACAGCTTCAACTCTTCTGGGAAGGCTTTCCACATATTTTAGGAGTGTGTCTATGGGAATGTTTGACCATTTTTCCAGAAGCGCATTTGTGAGGTCAGGCATTGATGTTGGACAAGAAGGCCTTGCTCATCCATGTCTTTATGGACCTTGCTTTGTGCAGTGGTGCGCAGTGATGTTGAAACAGGAAGGGTCCATCCCCAAACTGTTCCCACAAAGTTGGGAGCAAGAAATTGTCTAAAATGTCTTGGTATGCTGACGCCTTAAGAGTTTCCTTCACTGTAACTAAGGGGCCAAGCCCAACCCCTGAAAAATGACCCCACACCATAGTCCTCCCTCCACCAAATGTTTTGGACCAGTGTACAAAGCAAAGTCCATAAAGACATGGATGAGGGTGTTTGGGGTGGAGGAACTTGACTGACCTGCACAGAGTCTTGACCTCAACCCAATGGAACACCTTTGGGATGAATTAGAACAGAGACTACAAGCCAGACCTTCTCATCCACATCAGTGCCTGAACTCACAAATGCGCTTTTGAAAGAACAGTCAAACATTCCTATAGACATGCTCCTAAACCTTGTGGACAGCCTTCCCAAAAGAGTTGAAGCTGTTATAGCTGCAAAGAGTGGGCCAACTTTAATATTGAACCCTATGTACTAAGACTGTGGTGCCATTACAGTTCATGTGTGTGTAAAGGCAGATGTCCCAATACTTTTGGCAATATAGTCTATCTATCATGCCAATCATTGTATGTCTTTGCTAAGTGTGCCCCCATGTTGGGACACTGTAGCAAAGGGGAATGAGCACAGCTGTTGAAAATTCATAATAGCATATATTTTAGCAATTGTAACAATCCTTTCTAGTGTTTTCCTTCCATTTTTTTTTTTGGAATGGCTACCACCTTAGTTCTTCCTTCTCCTCATTAAAACGGTAGTAAAGTCTTCAAGAAAAAAAAAAAAAAAAAAACTTTCCACCTGCAAGGCATTATCATAACATGCTAGTATGCATTGCATACTGGCACATTATTAAAACATACCTTAAAACGAAGCCCTCCAGCGGCACGCTGTCACCAATGTAGAGACTTCCATCTTCACCCAGTCTTCCTTCCAGATTTGGGGACCCCAGCCATTGCAGCCTTGGTACACAGCTCAGAAGAAACGGCACGGGTATGCCCGACTGCACCAAGACCGTCCATGGGGCAGGGTTACCACCATGGGTGTCCGCAGAACTTTTTTTTGGGGGGGGGGGGGCGCTTCGGCAGCGGCGATACACAGTCGCATTTAACTCTTTCTTCGACCAGTTAAAAGCGCACCACTAGCAGCCGATAGCGCCACTAAAACGATAGTTTTATCGATAATGCGGCCAGATGGCAGTGTAAAATAGCTCTTGAGATAATTCAACTTCACTCCATGCCCATATAAATATAGCCTAGAGAATGTACATCTTTCTATTTGAAATGTATTGCAATACCTCTGTTGTGGCGATATTTTGATCTTTATGAAAACAGCCTATACTGTATAGGTTGTTTTCATCAAGATCAAAATATGGCCACAACAGATGTATTGCAATACATTGCAATATAGAAAGATGTACATTCTCTAGGCTATATTTATATGGGCATCATGGACTTGTATGCCTGAGAGACTGAGTAACTTCCATACAAAGTGAAGAAGATATTATAACACACAACACAAATATATTTTTCCAGCAATAGCTCAGTTTACTATAGCTTACTTTCCAAGCAATATATATATATTCTCCTCCTAACTGGCACAGTGGCACTGCAGTGCTGTTACCTGTGGTTCCTCAGTGATGTAATAGCACTGGCAGCTTATTCTCTCTCAGTCACTGCACTCACCTGTGGGAGGAGCCGGCGCAGCGCCGGCCGGATCGGCATAGCGACGTTACACAGGCAGGCTGAGGCAGCCAATCACGTTCCGGAAAAGCTGAGATGTCGAACAGAGGCCTGAGCGGTAGTCAGAGCCAATCCGATGATTGGGCCGGGGGTGAGGGAGGGAGGGACGGATGTCTGTATCAATCTGTGATAAGTCGGAACAGACTGAGAGCAGCCCCAGGCCAGCAGACGTAGCAAAAAAAGTCAACGGCTGCCGCGGCGGCCATTGCGTTACACAGGGCAACTGTCACTCTTCACTCTTCAACACCTTCTTATAGAGGTCGACCGATATGGGTTTTTCTCTGGCCGATGCCGATATTTAGAAATCGGGGTGGCCGATGGCTGATATATGATACCGATTTTTGCGGCCAATATTTTAGGCCAACTTTTTTTTTGGCAGGTGGCACTGGCAGGCACTGACAGGTGGCACTGGTTGGCACTGGCAGGTGGCACTGATTGCCACTGGCAGGTGGCACTGGCAAGTGGCACTGGTTGGCACTGATTGGCAGGTGGCACTTATTGGCACTGACAGGTGGCACTGGATGGCACTAATTGGCACTGTCAGGTGGCACTGGTTGTCACTGGCAGATGGCACTGGCAGGTGGCACTGGGTGGCACTGATTGACACTGGCACTGACAGGTGGCACTGGCAGGCACTGATTGGCACTGGCAGGTGGCACTGATTGGCACTAGCAGGTGGCACTGGCAGATGGCACTGGCAGGTGGCACTGGTTGGCAGATGACACTGGCAGGTGGCACTGGTTGGCAGGTGGCACTGGTTGGCACTGGTTGGCACTGGCAGGTGCCACCGGCAGGCACTGGTTGGCATTGGCAGATGGCACTGGCAGGTGGCACTGAATGGCACTGGCAGATGGCACTGATTGGCACTGGCAGGTGGCACTGGTTGGCACTGGCAGGCACTGGTTGGCATTGGCAGATGGCACTGGCATGTGGCACTGGATGACAATGGCAGGTTTCACAGCCGATAGTGTAACTGTGTGAAACTGTGTGGAGAGATAGAGAGGATCTGACAAATTTAGCTTGATGTGATGTCGGAGGTGGGTGGGACCCGGGGTGGGCGGGGCCCAGCAGCTATCCTGCCAATGATTGGGATGTTTAAGAAAGGGGCGGGGCCACATACACGTAGCGGCCCACCCAGATCCCATCACATTGGCTGGTGTTGGATAGCTGGGTCCAATCTCAATTTTGACAGCTCCTCTTTCTCTCCATACAGGTTCACACCGCGGCCCTGCTCTGCCAACAGCGTGTGGAGAAGGGAGGAGGAACCCCACGTTCCTCCTCACTTCTCCAATATATTGGTCGAACTCTACCTTCTTATGATTCCAGGGGGGCAGTTGCCCCCCCCCTGCCCTATGTTGCGGACACCCATGGTTACCACATGACTCTGTACCATGGAAACAAAGACACAAATCTGAAAGGACAATATGAACCTTCACAACCTAAATACATCATTATATATCCATTTGTTTAGAATCTGGTTCTAGAGGGAATTAATGTAGGGATAGATTAGATAAAGAGGGAAGGGAGAAAAAAAGAAAAGAGAGGAAAAAAGAGGAGGTAGGGGATCAAGAGGGAAAAAATTAAAAAATAGAAACCAAGTGGAGGGAAAGGAGAAGGGAAAAGGAGGATAAAAGGGAAGAGAAAAAAATATAGAGCAGATGGGGTGTTTCAAAGACTCAGTATTTACCTGAAAGCAAAGCGTATAACAAGAAAGATTTCTAAGTATGCATCTCGTTTACTCCCGGAGGAATGGTTGCCTTTAAGCACTCAATTCATTGCATTTCACGCTGCAAGATTTGTCGATCCCAGTCCAGCGCATCACTCACTGCAGACTATTACTTCTAGTCACCTCCTGCACATCACTTGCTGCAGACTGTTACTTCTAGTCACCTCCAGCACATCACTTGGTTCCCCAGGAACCGCTAGCACTATTTGTTGGTTAGGCCTGGCACTGACTCAGCCAGGCCTCAGCAAATGCCCTTTGCAGGCTGGGAGCAATGGTGTAGCAGAAAAGTCCTTGTGCTAGCTGCCCTACTATGGCTACTGATCCCAATTAGCCCTCTTTAGGCCCTGCCAGCCCTCCTGGCTGCAGCTGCCTCTTTCCACTGCCCCTTCCACCACAGTTCACACTTCTGGTTCTGCACCCATCTCAGACTGCAAACTCCCAGTCCTCTCAGGTGGGCCTCCCCAGTCCTCCTGACTATGCCTCACTCACCAGCCCTCCTGGCTGTGACCAGTTGGCCTCCCTGGAGTCTCTTAGCAGTGCTCTACCCCGCTGTCCTCTCCTAGCTCTCTCTTGTGCCCCTGGGGACCTCTTCATGTGTTCCTGAAAGTGGTCCGGACTGCACCTGAGCCCAGGCCAAAGGTCACCCCCCCAGACTGGGGAGCTCCATCAAAGGCCCCGACAGCCTCTGCACCCTCTTACTCCAGCTCTTCCTCCGGACAACTCCTCCCCAGCTGGGCTGACCCTGGGTATTTAAGGAGTCCTCCCCCCTGCCAATCCAGGTTGGGGATTGGTCAGGGCTCCTCAAACACCCCAAGTGGCTCCACCTCCCCTCCCACCTCTCTTTACAGAAAGCACTAGAAGCTTCTGGGAAGAAATAGGAGGTCATGAGGACACCACCTGTGAGTCACCCAGCCCTACCCTGAGCCACTCCTAGCCCAGAATGAAAACAAACAGGTCTAGCAACCAGCCAGGCCTGTTTAAATTTACCGATCCTCTCTGGCACACTACTAGAGGGTGCTACAGTAAGTACCATAGGATAATAAAGGTCCTGTTTTGTCAGGGCAATAGTGGTTAGTTGTCAGTCGATCTCGCAGTGATGCTGCTCGTCTAAAGGCTAGTTTGGGGGTAGGTCTCACATATTTGGAAAGAGTATGTTCCTCTGTAATGAGGTGCCAATGTTTCAGTTTACTTTGTATTATAAAGTAGAGATGTTCTAAAATGGCCTTTTGCTTTATTGTAAGCTTTTTAAAGAAGTGAACGAGAGTTACCCTGAGCCAAGAGGCGGTGCTTAAAGTGGTTGTAAACTCTCCCCGACAACTTTGTCCCATGTAAATCAGCATAAAAAACCCTAATGAACACTGCTTGTAGATGTCACCCCACCTCACCTGTTGTTTCCCACTTTTGTTTTACGTTGAACACTGAATTTATGTGTAGTGCTACCCTCGAAGGAGCCGCTAATTAATATTTGGTTCTCCACCCTGCCTCTCAACCCCAAGAACGGTCTCAACTCCTCTGGCACACCTGCTTGGTAATATTAGTGTGGGACCCAGCAATAGAGAGAAACACAGTAAAGATGAACCACAAAATATATTTACCATAGCCCTGGATCCCATCACTTCACCAGCTGTAGTAGTAATAGAGACTCACACAGAACATTAATTAACCACTCAGAAAGTTTACTAAGGTGGGTATTAAACATAAAGAACAGTGTGATTAAATGCAAACAATAAATGACAGTTGATAACAATTAGCATGGATATGAAGACTGTGAAAAATAAAGAACAAAGATAGATGGGGGTACAGTGGGACAAATGCTCAATATTCTCAAGGACCTATATTCAACACTTTCCCACTGAAGCCCCACTAAACGCACACACCAAATTACAAGGTAATGTGAAACACATGTAATGACACAATGCAATATCTATCTTTTACTCAAGGGCTCCCCTTAAGTTGTAATTCAATGTCCCAACTTCCTAGTAGAACTGTGACGCTTTGTAAGAGATGATAAAAGTTCCTTGTCTTCAGATATCTTCAGCTAGCCCGTGTTTTTAAACTGCAGTATTTGTAATCCAACAGGGAAACAGAGAGAAAGCGAACCATAGAATAAATGAAGAGCTGGTAATTGTAACTGAACATATATGACCCTTGTAACACTTCCTCCTTTTCTGTGAGTGTAATACAGTACTGACTTTATAGCACAGGGAATAGCAGACCCTAGAGTTCAGCTGTATGTGGCCTGTGAATAGGTAGGATCACTTCTGTGGGACTACAAGTCTCACCAGCAGTCTGTAAATAACTCACTCATCACAATAGTGCATTTTACTGAAATGGGCAGATGCCTCTCACCACAATAGACCCAGAGGCTGTGAGGCTCTGTCCAGACTCTCCTCTTGATGTCTCAGTCTGATGAAAGATGGGGCCCCCATGCTGTACCGCTCCTCCGGATGGCTGGGATGCAGGAAAACTTCCAGCTGTCCTGACACTGCACACCGATCCGCTTGCTGGACTCGCAGGGCTGTATCCTGAATTCCCTCAGAGGCTGGGGATCCCTCTCCTGCAGGCTGCAGTCTTTATTGTCACACACACCAGCCCTCCCTGCTGGCTGTTGAATGGCGTCTGGAGAGGCCGAAAGCCGGCCACACCTGTCCTTTTATCTGCTTACCCAGCAGGCTGTTCTGTGACTTGGCATTGTGGGTTTGTGAACTGGGCATTGTTGGTCAGTAATTCCCAGACTGATTTGACAACATGATTTACTTCCTCATCAAACTACCAATCCCACAATGCATAACTGTTTGCTTCTAAAATAGAGAAAAGGTCCTGACAAAGTTTTAGTGGTCACTAGAGGGAGCCTAACCCTTACTTAAGAAACAACACATTACTTAGCCTGATAACTTTGGTAGCATTCCCTGCGTTACATACTCCCCCCACTTGAAATCTTTGGTCCCCAAAGATAGTAAAAGTTTGTGACCTGTTACATGCTTTTATATAGAAGCGGAGAAATAGGTTAATGCACACATGACAACAAACGAGTTGCATTTTCATGAGAGGAGTTCAAACTCAAACAGCTCATATCATGACACAGAGCTGACAGAGGAGCCTCCCACCAATTGTCATAGGAAGGGAGGCTGTTCTGTCTACTTGCTACTGACACTAAAGTGTCCTGTATAGATGTGCCAGGGAGTAAGATGGGGTTGTCCTCCACCAAATCAGCAGTGGAAGGAATGTGGCGTACACACGGTCAGACTTTTCGGCTACAAAAGTCTGACAGACACCGACGGACCAAATCCGGCGGACAATTCGATCGTGTGTGGGCTTCCCCGGACTTTCAGCTGACTTTTCCTATCGCAAATCTGACAGACTTTAGATTTGGAACATGCTTCAAATCTTTATGTCGTAACTCTGCCGGACCCAGAAATCCGCTCGTCTGTATGCTAGTCTGACGGACAAAAACCCACACTAGGGCAGCTATTGGCTACTGGCTATCAACTTCCTTATTTTATGTGTACGTCATCACGTACGAATCCGTCGGACTTTTGTGTGATCGTATGTAGGCAAGTCCATTCGTTAGAAAGTCCGCCGCAAGTCTGCCGCAAGTCCGCCAAAAGTCCGTCGAAAGTTTGTCGGACGGGCTGTCGGACTTTTGTAGCCGAAAAGTCCAACCGTGTGTACGCCCCATTAGACAAATCTCCTCTGAATATTCACCCAAAGTGTCATAGGTTAGTTAGTCTCTTGGGTGGGTGAAAAATTCTCTTCGCCCTCTGTTCTTTAGGTTCTGGTGTTACAGGCACACTGGTATTGTCTTCATCCATGGCCACTTCTTCCTCCTGTACATCCACTTCAGCTTTCTGTATTTCAGCTTCTTGCATTTCAGCTTCAATGAAAGAAGAAGAACCCTCAGAGTCTGTTCCCATCAAGGAAGTTTGGAGGTCTTACAGATCTCCTGAAGATCTATCTTGAGGCACAAACTCAGGGGCCTCTGGTCGGAGAATTCCACTGTCTGTCACCGTGCAATGAGGAAAAGGAGTGGTAGCAATCTCTGGTGTGTGAGATGGCCACAACCAGTATATTCCCATCTCTTCATCTTCACTGTCTTCATCATCTACATCAAGAGACACAGACTGAGATCTAGTCACTGGTCGGGATCTCTGAGGGGTGGTGGATGTGGACAGTGAATCTTGCTGCAGTGGTACACAAACTGCCTCCGACAGAGGCAAAAGATGATTGCGATGCCAAGTCTTTAATGGGCCTGTGCATCTCTCTGGCCGAATTTGGTACACTGGCATTCCTGGGAGTTGTTTGCAGATAACATAGGGCTGCAACTTTCAGTGATTCAGCCAATTTGTGTCTCCTAGGTACACCTAGATTCCTCAACAGCACTCTATTGCCTGGTTGTAAGTCCTGTACTCGCCCCCTGAGGTTGAAATTTCTTTTGCTCCTCTGTCCTTGGGCATCTGAAGCAGCTTGAGCTTTATCATAGGCAGTCTTTAGGCTTCTCCACAGTCGGTCCACATACCCTCTGTGGGAAGTTGCTGAGGTATGGTCCAGGGATGTGCCGAAGGCTAGATCTACTGGTAGCCCGGCCTCCCACCCAAACATCAACCGATAGGGAGAGTATCCTGTGGCATCATTTGCAGTGCTGTTGTAAGCGTGCACAATGGCCGCTATGTGCTTGCTCCAGTGTTGCTTTTGCTTTGAAGTTAGAGCATATTAAAAAGAGTTCTGTTGAATCTTTCTTGTTGAGGATCTCCTTGAGGATGGTACAGGGTGGTTCTAGATTTCTTGATGCCCAGCAAGTCTAAGAGTCTCTTAATGAGGCTGCTGTCAAAGTCTCTCCCTTGGTCAGAGTGGATACGCTGGTGCAGGCTATAATGTAAAAAGAACTTCTCTACTAAGATCTTGGTCACCGTGGATGCCTGTTGATCCTTTGTGGGAAACGCCTGGGCATAATGGGTGAAATGGTCGGTTATCACCAGGATATTTCCCTGCCCACTCAGATCAGACTCCAAGCACAGGAAGTCAATGCACACCAGCTCCAGTGGTCCCTGGCTCTGAAGGTGGCCCATTGGGGTGGCGCGGTGAGGCAAAGTCTTCCTTTGGATACATCTAAGGCAAGAGTGGCAGTAGCCCTCGACTTCAGCCCACATTCGGGGCCAATAGAATCGATTCCTCACCAGTTGGAAAGTCCTCTCGGGCCCTAGATGACCATGATGATCATGTAGAGCAATTAACACTGTCTCGCGATGCTTTTCTGGTAGGAATAACTGCCATTTTTCTTCGAGATCTTCAGAGGGGCCCCTTCGGTAGACCACCCCTTGTTGCAGCTGCAACCGATCCCACTCCTTGTGCAGCAAGCAAGCTTCATTTGGAGAGTTAGTGAGGAGCAGGTCAGGGCGTTGGCTCTCCAAGGCCTTTAATGCCAGGCTACAGAGGGGATCTTCCAAATGGTCCCTTCGCAGGTCCTTCTTGGAAAGCTTTGGCAGACCTTCATCTCAGATTTGGGTGATGTTGCAATAGCATCTGGGTACCCCAGCCGCTGACACTCCAACTTCCTCAGCCCTGGCTCCACCTCTTACTTGCTGTTCTGCTCTTTGACAAAAGGCTCTCACCCCCTCAGGGGTCAGCTGAGCCCATTCTTCTGGTCCATTCTTCTGGGGGGTCTCGGGAACAGTGGGGTCTTCTCGATAAAGCATCTGTATCCTTGTTCCTAATCCCTGGCCGGTACTTCAGGCTGAAGGTAAAGCCTGATAGGGCAGCCAACCATCTGTGACCCGTGGCATCCAACTTGGCGGTAGTGAGTAGGTATGTGAGGGGATTATTGTCGGTCTTAATTACAAACTCTGCTCCATATAGGTCATCCCTCAGTTTATCCACTACTGCCCACTTCAAGGCCAGGAACTCGAGCTTATGTGTGGGGTAGTTCTTCTCAGCGGGTGCCAAACTCTGACTCACATAGGCAACAGGCCATAAGTGTCCCTCATATTCTTGATACAGCACCCCGCCTAACCCATCTCGGCTGGCATCTACATGTAGTTCGTACGACTTAGCTGGGTCTGCATAGACCAAGACTGGAGCAGTTGTAAGGCCCCACTTCAGCTGTGTAAAAGCCTTTTCACACTGGGCGGTCCACTGGTCCTGAATGGACTCTTTGGGCTTCCTAAGCTCTACAGCTGGTCTTACAGGCTTAACTGAATCTGGATCATCGTTTTCCTCTTCGCTTTTCCATAGTTCATTGAGTGGATGTGCTATTTTAGCAAATCCCTCGACAAATCTCCGATAATATGAGCAGAATCCCACAAATGACCTAAGCTTGGTCACATTAGTGGGTCTCGGCCAAGAGGTGATGGCTTCCAGCTTCTGAGGGTCTATGGCCACACCATAGGCAGACACGATATGGCCAAGGTAGTTGACCGAAGGTTGATAAAACTGGCACTTCTCCATGGAGAGCTTCAAGCCTTCAACATGGACTCTCTTCAGGACCTTTTCTAGATGCTCTTCATGCTCCTCCAAAGTCTTACCAAACACGATGATGTCATCTAAGTACACCAATACCTTGATCAGGTTCATGTCACCCACAGTCTTCTCCATCAGCCTTTGGAAGGTGGCTGGGGCGCCAGACAGGCCTTGAGGCATGCGATCAAATTCAAAGAATCCCACTGAGGCAATGAAAGTGGTCTTCTCCCGATCTTCAGGGTGCATGGGGATTTGGTAGTACCCACTCTTCAAATCTAACACGCCAAACCATTTCACCCCTGACAGGCTCTGTAAGGCTTCCTTCTATCCTTAGGGTGGTATATTGATCAGGAATAGTCCTTCGGTTTAGCGTCCTGTAGTCAATACACAACCGCAGAGACCCATTCTTCTTCCGCACCACCACTATTGGGGAAGCGTATGGGCTCTGAGACTCTCGGATGACACCTGCTCTCTCCAATTCTGCCAGCTGTTTGCGCAGGTCTTCCAAGTCCCCTAAAGGAATCCGTCTGACTCTTTTTCGGAATGGCTTATCCTCTTTAAGACGGATCCGGTGTTGGGCACTTTTTGCACATCCCACGTCAAACTTGCTCTTGGAGAATGCAACTCGCCATCTTAGGAGCTGGGTCTTGGCCCTCTACCTCCAGGCAGGTGAGAGAGTATTCTTCGGATAGAACCCCTCTACAGGGATTTCATCTTTCCCTCCTCCCACCAAATCACACGGTGAGACCGAGTGGCTGGGTTTACTTGCCCCAACAACATCCAAGCTGGCATATTCACAGGTCAGGCTATTGTGTTACGAACACTAACTGAGATCTTCCTGTGACTTCTCTGTAACGCCTTGGGACCACTTCAGGAATTATTTACAACCCCATGTCTTCTTTCTGACCGTCCGCTTCAAGGACAATGAAAGGGCCTGGTTGCTCCCAATTCAGCTTGACGGATGCTCTCAAACAAGCTACCTCACCGGGCTGTAACATTTTCTCACTCCGGTCCAAGCCCCAGAACTTTCCCACGCCTTCAGCTGGGGCCTTCTGTTCTTGCACCAGGCGCTGATAGGCTTGTAGCAACATGGGGTTCACACTTGTAGTTGAAGTGCCCTGCTCTTGGACAAGAGGTGTTAACAGTCTTCTGACAAGGTCAGTATTAGTCCCGATGATGAGGGAACTTTTACTAGCCCCTGGTGGGTGAGGACAGACCACTGCCAAAGCATCAATTGTCTCAGCCTTCCTAGCTACGGAGGGGTCAAAGGTCAGTTTGACTGGTAGATAGCCATCATAGGGGTACTTCTGAGTCCCAATACCCCATATCTCTATCTCTTCTAACTTCTGTAAAGGCAGGTGTTTGAGTTGTTTGTCATAAAAGTCTCTATAGAGGAGGGTCACTTGAGCTCCAGTATCCAGGAGGGCCTTGGTGTAGACTCCTTCCACTTGGATGAGGACAACTAGAGAAGGTCCCACTAACTTGAGAGGGAATTTGAGAGAAGTGGCAGGCTGAGCCTGTTCGGTGTTTTGTATCTGCACTCTTTTCTTATGGGAAGCCTGATTCGGCTTGGGTTTCTGTTGAGCTTGGGGAGTCTGGTGTGCACTGACTTCCCGATGCCGGGCTGTATGTGTCAGAAGGAGTGGGTTATTAGATCGCTCAGAGGCAACAATGGAAGCCCTCTGTAAGGATTTTGACTTCCGCTGCTGTCTGGATGTGTTGTCATTTTTGGGGTGAGCCACTGTAGATGGGCACCTGGTTGGCTCCTTCACTGGGGGCCCCTGGAGTTTTCCTCTGGCTTCTTGGCGGATATCTTCTTCAATGCTTTGTCAACTTCCACTGCAATATCTGCCAAGTTTTCTCCATTTGGGCACTGCGCGATAAAATGTCCTACCTCTCCACATTGATAACATTTCGGAGCTGGGGAGGGGGTCACATTTCTTCTTCCAACTGTAGAGGTGGGCCCGGCGTGTTTCATTTCTGAGAGTGACTTTTGCACATCAGCTTGGGCTTTCATCACTTGTTCAACTGTCTGCTGAATCTCACTGAAGGTTTTGTGTAAAACAGTCTGTGCTTGTGCCAGTTGAGCTACGGCTTGTGCCGAAGCGTCAATGGGGTTGTAGATCCCTTCCTCTGGGCTGGTCTCTATTTCAGGTCCCAACTATATGATGCAAGCTGAGGCATGTTGGTGTCCCTCGGTAGGCATAGGCCTTGGTACCTTGACTGTAATAAGCTCCTCCTCTTCTCTGATAGTCTTCATTAATTTAGAGTAAGTGCGGAGGTTACTCAAGCCCTGGGCCTGAAACTGTAGCACAAAGCTGTATCCTGAAATCCCTCAGAGGCTGGCGATCCCGCTTTATGCCGTGCAGGCCGCAGTCTTTATTGTCACACACATCAGCTCTCCCTGCTGGTTGTTAAATGGCATCCGGAGAGGCCAAAATCCGGCCATGCCTGTCCTTTTATCTACTTAACCCGCAGGCTGTTCTGTGACTTGCCATTGCGGGTTTGTGAACTGGGCATTGTGGGTCAGTAGTCCCAGACTGATTTGACAACATGAGTTACTTCCTCATCAAACCACCAATCCCACAATGCATAACTGTTTGCTTTCACTTACACTTCATTACACTCCTTCATGTACTATACATGGAGCACTTTCCCTCTAGTGTTCAACATGGGGAATAATCACACCACTTTCTTAATGCAGAGGAAAACAACTATTCACTGATAGCAGAGGATTGTGGGACATGTAGACCGGTCACCTAAATTTACACTAGACTTAATACTGTTTGAAATTACAAGCTCCAGAGTGCTGGAAGACTGAAGGAATTCTGGGCAAGCAGATAAATTGGACTGTCCTGGGTGGGCAGCGGGCTTGCTCTTTTGGGAAATGGTATTCAGAGCTGCAAGAGGCCATCACTCTGGGTGTTGTTGGTAGGCACCACGGCCTGGGCAAAGCTGGGATCTCTCACCCTTAGGGCTGCATTGCTGGGCACAGGGTGGCCACCACAGTCATTCGCAGCATCCACTGCATTGCTGATCGGGTTCTCATCTACTGCACACCCACGCAGTCATTGCTGGACTTCTGAGACTACATGCTGCCATCCGGCACCTCACAACTCACTGCGGATATTCAAGAGCCTGCGCAGGTACATCCTGCCTCACAGGACCTGTGTATCGGTCGGATTGGTGAGCGAGCATGAGCCCATCTTATCTCTGACACTTTAACCAAAAGACACTGCATGCAGACACCTTTACACCTGCCAAAATGGAGGGTCTTTGCTGGGGAAAATACATCTCTTACATTCAGCCTCATTGGCTGGCTACTGCACAGTAACAGCTCCTAGCAAAGGTGGCTGAAGATCAAGGACACCCATACTCCAAGGACCTCCTTTCATCAAAAGAGACTTTGCCCATAGAACCTGTGGCAGAATCCAACCTTCTCATAATTATACAACTGTTTATTAAAGGTGAACTCCTACACAAACCTCATAAATATATATAGACAGGTTGAGAGGATTAATAGGCGCCATCGGAACAATTTGAAGAGAGATAAAGTATTGGAGTCTGTCTTGCCTGGGAATCCTGGGTTTATATATAAGAAAGTCCCCACGTTAAAAGACAAGGTCGCCCCAGGGGTGATAGACCCCCCTTACATAGGAAGAGTACCTTGTTTGGTTTTTTAACAGGGTTTCATGCATGTGGGAGATATCAAGCTTGTCGTATTTCTAGGACTAATATTAAGAAAAAGAAAGAATTTATTACCACCAGCACTGGAGGAAGTTATCGTATCAAGGATTTGATTACTTGTTCCACTACTGGTGTCATGTACATGCTTGAATGTGGATGTGGCTACAGTATATAGGACGCACCTCTAGGGCCCTGCATGTTTGGGTAGAAGAACATATGAGGAACATTAAAACATGAAATAATGAAGGAGTGGCTTCACAACAACTCCGTGACTGTTCTTGAATGGCCCAGCCAGAGCCCTGACTTAAACCCAATTGAGCATCTCTGGGTTACCTAAAAATGGCTGTCCACCAACGTTTACCATCCAACCTGACAGAACTGGAGAGGATCTTCAAGGAGGAATGGCAGAGGATCCCCAAATCCAGGTGTGAAAAACTTGTTGCATCTTTCCCAAAAAGACTCATGGCTGTATTAGATCAAAAGGGCGCTTCTACTAAATACTGAGCAAAGGGTCTGAATACTTAGGGCCATGTGATATTTCAGTTTTTCTTTTTTAATAAATCTGCAAAAAAGTCAACAATTCTGTGTTTTTCTGTCAATATGGAGTGCTGTGTGTACATTAGTGAGGGAAAAAATGAACTTAAATGATTTTAGCAAATGGCTGCAATATAACTAAGAGTAAATAATTTAAGGGGGTCTGAATACTTTCCATCCCACTGTATGTATACCTGTGGACACAGCTATTTACAAAGAGGTGTATTTCATTTCATTGGTTTATATATATATATAAACAATATTCTTTTTTATATTATTATTTCACTTCTTCATTGATATACCCAATTTTGGGATATACCTCAGTGATTTAAAGCTATAACCTTTTTCAAAATCTGAAATATTATGTAGGCTTCTCTGTTCACCTGCTGATGTTATCCTATTATGATAATAACCACTGTGGTTACAGAGACCATCTCTGGGAGTTATAAGCTGTCCTTTGCTTCATCTTTACGGCCAGAAGTATAGAGTTATTAAAACCAACGTAATTTTTTTCCTACTTTAATACTATATCATATAGTTTCCTCAATATGGGTCATAACAAAATAAAGAGGAAGGCAACGCTGGAGAAACTGGTGAAATTTGCGAAGCTTTTGTACCCCAGGGCAGACATCAATGATTTTACAGTCAAAATTGGTGGCCTGAGGAGTCCTTATAATAGTGAGCACAATCCGGTCCAGGACTACAAGAGATCAGGAACAGCAGCAGATGACATATCTGTCCCTAGGCTGTGGTCTTACAACAGCCTGCGTCTTTTGTCAGACCAGACTGAACCCAGGCCATCACTTTCTTGTCTTCCTTCCACGCTTCCTTCCATGCTTGCTTCCAGGCTGTGGCTCTGGTGTTGTAATTGTGGCAGGAGGTGGAGGAGGAGGACCATGGTTGAACTCACAAACGTGGCTTTGGCTTGTGAGTTCGCCCCTCAACCCCTTATTTAGGACTTGTAAGATAACTTCCTCACATAAGAGGCATTGGCCCTCCTCCATTTCCTGCATTTTGCAGGCTGCCATGTAGGCATAGTCGTTTTGATTATTTGGGGGGGTTCTGAGAGCCGCAGTAGCCTTCTGAAATAGGCCAAGTGCTGCCTCCCCCAGGTTACTCCTCTTCCTGGGACTTTTTTTTGGAAGGCAGAGGGGAGGGACCTGGGATTCGGGCAGGCTACTGGGCCCGGCCACCTCCTGGCTGCCACTTACCCCCGCCACCTCCTGGCTGCCACTTTCCATAGCCTCCTCCTAGCTGAGACTTTCCTGTGTATGAAAAAGGTAAATAGTTTTAGTTTTTGGTTCATCAATCACACACAATTTTCAGCTCATGACTGTTGCAAATTGAATGTTAATAAATAGAAAAGACTATCATTCTGACCCCAGCATTTTTCATTCTTGTCCCAATCATTTGTGGCCACTACTCCTCCACTTCTTCCTGGCTGGAAGGCCCAGGTTGGATGTCGGAAGCCTCAGCTGAGGTGGAAGGAAGCCTTGAAGGAAGACTGGAGAGTGCTGGCCTGGGTTCAGTCTGGCCTGCCAGAAAATGCAGTCTGTCATTTACCACAGGCTGGGTAAATAAATGTCATCTGCTGCAGCTCCTGATCTCTGGGAATCCTGGACCTTCTTTCGCTCCCTATTATAAATTCTCCTTATGCCACCAATTAGGGCCTTCAAATAGGGGATGTCTGCCGTGGGGATCACCAGCTTCACAAATTCCAGCAATTGATCCAGCGCTGCCTTCCTCTTTGTTTTATTGTTCTAAAAGGGGTGGTTTACCTGCCACAGACAGGGCAGCTCCCTGTACATATCAATGAATATGGGGATAAAGTCCTCATCATTGAATAGATGCATTTTTTCTTCAAGACACAACACAAGACAAACCCTAATGTCAGGCTAAACTCTCCTAATCTTGTCCCAATATAGGCCTCATTCTATAAGCAATATAGGCCACTGATGCACCAAGTTAAAATTGTACTTCGTTCTAACGATCGGCGCTTCCGATACTCCTTCCTCCTCTCACAGATCGTACATACGATGCACGCATGTTACGCTTTATATACACTGCGCATGTGTGGAACTCCGCCCGCCCCTGACGTTCTTTCTAGTCTATTCCCCGCCCCTTGTCTTTCGGCGCAGTGGGAGAGCACATGGCGGAGAAAGAGCAAGTGCATGCAGACAGCAGCAACGACGAAAGCCCGGAGCCACGAATGTCTAGATCCCAGAGGAGATTTAAGGCCTCAAATATTTTCTTTATAGAGATGGTGGAGATGGTGGACATCTTGAAGAGGGCCGACTATGATGGGAAGCATAGAGCTTACCCAAACCCAAATGTCAGAAAGGCCAAGATCATGGCTAAAGTTGTGAGAAGTCTGCACAGGAATTTTGGGGTACGACGATCCAAGGAGCAATTGAGGAAATGCTGGTCAGACCTGAAATTGAGGGAGCAGGATCAGTACAGAAAGATCAAGAGAGTTCTTCAAAAAAGTAAGTATTTGTCGTGTGTTCCTATTATTATTATTACTTGCATGCTGGTCCATGTGATTTTCTTTACTGTTGTACAGTTTAAAATGGCAAATTTCAGGTTCGTGGGCACAGTAATCGTTCGTAGTAAACATTGTTTGTTCACCCACTAATACAATGTTTTTGGCAGATCCAGGTTAACTACATGTGTTCAGGCCTATTTGTATTAAAAGAAGTTTATGACATTGTTGTCTAGATGGGTTTGTACTAGAATTAAATGCAAACTTGATTCAGTGTAAGGAGAGAACACTCAGCAGCTGTTTACACATCTGGACGCAGGAGCACTAGTTTGGGACACCAGGGCAGTGGTGTCTCACACAGGTGCTCCAGTGGATACTAGGGGTGTCTCCATGTGTGAAAATTGTACAAAAAAGGTAAGTATTCCAGCTTTAGAAAGGGAAAAAATTATGTCTTCAGCTTGGAACTCTGCAAAAAAAGACAATTGTATGACATTTCCAAGCAATGTTTCATATTACTATTTCTGGCCTCAAATATCTGTGTGCTAAGTATACATTTTTTTTATTTACACAGGGGAGAAAAGACTCAGGACATTTGAGGACACCAGGGACCCCCCACCTCCTAAAGAAAAGCAAATCCCCACACCACAACAAGAAGATGTGGAGGAAGGAGAGGTTTATGAAGTGGGCGAAATAGTGACCACAACAGGTAAGTGTCTGAGACCACAGCTTCAGGTAATAGATGTATTCCTGCATATTTATAATACATGGTGTGTTTTTTTACTTTAGGTGATGTGGATGTTGTGGAAGAAGAATCTCATTTCACAAGTGCAAGTGTACACGTCCTCATCGGGGAGATCATGGTGTGCAATCGTGATTTACAAAAGATCAAGGAAGACATCAATGATGTGGAAAAAAAAACTCAAAAACATCATTGATGTTTTAGGCAGAATCTAAAAGACTCCGAAAGTCTTCTAGTTTGTTTGTATTTTTATTATTTTCATACATTTTAAATATTTTTTAGAAAGCCAAATTTTGAAGATGCACACAGTGTGTCAACATGTGCTATCTGCCATCACAGGATATCAAGGTACGCGTTTTTGGGGTGCAACACCTTCCTTACAACTAAAATAGATGAGAGGAAGGGGTTGCACCCCCGAAACACGTCCATTGATCCCCCATGATGGGAGCTAGCACATGTTGACATTAGGCATGGGATCAGGAGGGAAATCCCCATGTTGACTCTTAATTTGTGTGCATCTTCAAAATTTGGCTTTCACAGGGGTGACATCACCCCATCTGATGAAGGAAAGATCAACACAGTTTTGACATACTAATGTCTGATATTGCCTTCACTTTGTCAAAGTTGAACTTTGTAAGTTGTGTATTGTTTTATGGTTTTAAACATACCTGTTTTAACACAAAAAAGGCTATTTTTACTGTCAAAAAAAAAATGTTATTACTAAAATATGTTGGTTTGTTCAAAAACCATTTTTTAACGCAATGTGAATGAATGTGCACAGAGTAAAAAGTTTTTGACTCAACAATGTGTGGCTTCTTCTTTCAATGCTCAATATCATTTTTTGTACTAAGTTTGTGTTTACACTGAAATGGGGGTTATTTACTAAAAGCAAATCCACTTTGCACTACAAGTGCACTTTCAGTGCAGTTTCAAGTGCACTTTTTCAGTGCACTTGTAGTGCAAAAGTGGACTTTCCTTTAGTAAATAACTCCCACAGTGCTTTATAATTTGCCACAATCATACCATTTTTGTGACTTACCAAAATTCATTCATGGTGCTGAAAATGATGTATATTTTTAACAGTAATGCATTACATACATTAACAACAAAAACAAGGTGTGTGTGTAGCAGACCCACAACATAATAATTGTTTGCTGAAGAAGAGATTGTCACCTCATGTATCAAATAAATTACATTTGCACTATTGAAGAAAATTACCAAAAAAAAAAAGCCCATTGGAGAACCTAGGAGACAGCAGTAAATCAAAGGAAATATTATTTCAGTTTAACAAAAAAAAGGTTATTTTTAAAATGTTTATTAAACATTTTCTGGCATATCAATGGCCCCCCTACCCCCAAAGTACTATATATATTTTATACAGACCTCGCATGTGCTTTGGGGGGCAAGCACTGAAAACCAAATACGAACCCACTAGCACAAACCGAAGAGCAGTAACGATCGTAAAAGCACGAGGCTGAAAAGCGCGAATTGTCTCTCACCAAACTTCTACTAACACGAGATTAGCAGAAGGAGCCCAAAGGGTGGCGCACTGGCTATCGAACTTCCTTTATCTAGTGCCGTCGTATGTGTTGTACGTCACCCCGTTATTGACGTTCGGAATTTCCAACAAGATTTGTGTGACCGTGTATATGCAAGACAAGTTTGAGCCAACATCCGTCGGAAAGAAAACATAGATTTTGTTGTCGATCGTGTGTATGCGGCATAAGTATGCAAGCTTTGCATCAATAAAGGGAGTATTTGTGGACCTAATTTTCAATTTAAAGCAGAAGTACAGGTTTAAAAACTATTTAAAAATAAATTGCCCATATGTTCTAAAAATAAAAAAACTGCAGCTTTCACTTTAATACAAATCTTTTCTTCTGTGCAGAAGGTCTGCACCCCTGGTGCTCTTCCAGATTACGGTAAATTATGGGCAGCGTTAATCAGTTTTACTTCTTGTGAGCCCAGGCTTTATCCTGAGGGTATACCACCACATTGGCTTGGGCCCACAGTACAATACTGCAAAGAGCAGCTGTGACGTTATAACATTGGCATTGCTCTCTGTGGTATTGAAGACTGCCAAAGTTGGAGTAGAAGACTCTGATATATTATGTGACCTGCTAGAACACTGCTGGATTTAAGATACGCATAAGAATTTTGTTTAAAATAGGCACGTAGGGGATATTTTTTATAGAATGAATATTTTATAAAAATGTAAACAATTAACATAGCTACAACCCCTATGCTGTGTACTGTGTAACAGACATATACAGTGCATCCACAGTTCAAAGTAATGGTCATTTCAACTATATGAAAATAAATATGGTGATGGTTCCTAATGTCCATATATGATTTGCACAGTCTTGTGCAGTTGGAGATAGTTAAGTTATCCATGTATGGTGAAAGAAAATATTCAAATAACAACAAAGATCTTTAGTGTATCCTGAGGGAGACAGTTAGTTTGCCATTGCAGGATAAGTGGTTGTCTGCCTGTCAGAGGGGCACAGGCAGGTGCTCTTTTGTAACTTGTTACATGTTACACCCTACATACTGGTGTGGCATGCAATATGCTGCCAAAGGTGAAATTATACTTTAAACAGTTGCCAGAGAAACAGGTGTCTACACTTGAAGGTTTCCCCCCCACCTCTTGTTCCACTGACAACTGACAATTTTTGGAAATTCATCATTTTTTGTCTCTGTGACAATAGTCACATGAATATAGAGGGTGAACCTCCCAAGCAGGGTGATAGACAGCTCCAAATCAACACACTGAGAGTGGTTAACCCATCCCCACATGAAGCAAAATCACACTTTTAGCTAAAGATATATTTGGTCAGTGGCGGCCCATCCATACGGGGCGTAGGGGTGCCACTGACTAATCTACATGCAGGGTGCTGGACGCATTGGATTCCAATGTTTTTTTTTTCTCTTTAGAAGCACGTGATTAGAGCCTAAGGCTCTAACTGGCTTCAAAAAAGGGTGTGCGGGGGGGGGGAAACTGCCCCCTGAGCCCAGTTGTGTGACAATAGTGAATTAATATTCGCTATTGTCATCTTGATTCTCCTCCTGTCCAATCAGGAAGCGGGTCCTGAGACCCGTCACCCGATTGGCCAAGAGCAGAAGCGATCCTATTGGCTGCCAAGGAGGAGGGAGGAGACACACGGCGGAAGCCGCCGTGATGCCGAGGAGGAGGAGATGCAGGGGAAGCTGGCGCGCACCACCCGGAGAAAGCACTGCCCGTGACCTAAATGGGGTAAGTGTGGGGCTGGTGACCGACTGACCAGGGGGGTGCATTGTTTGCCCCCCCCCAAAAAAATATACCAGCATAATATAGCCGCCACTGTATTTACTAGCTTTTTAGGAGAAAAACACTTAGAGCTCTTTCAGACTGAGCCAGTGAGGTAAATCGCTGCTAGTTTTAGCGGCGCTTTACTGTAGTTTTAGCGTCGCTTTTCGGCTGCTAGCAGGGGGCTTTTAACCCCCACTTGCGGCCGAAGAAAGGGTTAAATGCGCCCAAAAAGCACAGCTGCCGAAGCGCTTTTTAGGCGATTCGGCATCGCTGCCCATTCATTTCAATGGGCAGGGGCGGTGGAGGAGCGGTGTATACACCACTCCTGCACCCCCCCAAAGATGCTGCTTGCGGGACTTTTTCTAACATGCTGCAAGCGCGCCGCTCCAGTGTCTCTCACACTGGGGCTGCAGGGGAGGCGTTTTTCAGGCTCTATTGTTAGCCCAGAAGTGCCTGAAAAACGCCCCAGTGTGAAAGGGGTCTTACAGTATTCCCCAAATTTTCAAAACTAGAACAATATTTTTCAGTGTTGGAAAAAAGCTTCAAATGTTATTACAGAAGAAACATAAAATTTCCTGCTTTGTAAATGGGAAACAGTCACATCAGGAACGAATGGGAAGAATCACTCTTATGCCCCGTACACACGCTCTTATGCCCCGACAACAAAATCCTAGGTTTTTTTCAGACGGATGTTGGCTCAAACTTGTCTTGCATACACACGGTCACACAAAGTTGTTGGAAAATCCGATCGTTCTAAACGCGGTGACGTAAAACACGTACGTCGGGACTATAAACGGGGCAGTGGCCAATAGCTTTCATCTCTTTATTTATTCTGAGCATGCGTGGCACTTTGTCCGTCGGATTTGTGTACACACGATCGGAAATTTTATATCCTGCTCTCAAACTTTGTGTGTCGGAAAATCCGATGGAAAATGTGTGATGGAGCCCACACACGGTCGGAATTTCCGACAACAAGGTCCTATCACACATTTTCCGTCGGAAAATCCGACCGTGTGTACGGGGCATTACTCTATAACATCTACTGTCAGTCCTCCTCTGCTACCACCACTACATTGTTGTCCTTTCCAGCAGAAGCAGGTAAAGAAACACTAATGCCCCGTACACGCGGTCAGATTTTCCGATGGAAAATGTGTGATAGGACCTTGCTGTCGGAAATTCCAACCGTGTGTAGGCTCCATCACACATTTTCCATCGAAATTTCTGACACACAAAGTTTGAGAGCTTGCTATAAAATTTTCCAACAACAAAATCCGTTGTCGGAAATTCTGATCGTGTGTACACAAATCCGACGCACAAAGTGCCACGCATGCTCAGAATAAATTAAGAGACGAAAGCTATTGGCTATTGCCCCGTTTATAGTCCCGACATACATGTTTTACATCACCGCATTTAGAACGATCGGATTTTCCGACAACTTTGTGTGACCGCGTGTATGCAAGACAAGTTTGAGCCAACATCCGTCTGAAAAAATCCATGGATTTTGTTGTCAGGAATGTCTGATCAATGTCCGACCGTGTGTACAGGGCATAATAGTTTAAAGTTTAGGATTTAATAGAGTTTCAAGCTTGTGGTCAAAAAGTGAGACAACAATATTTACAATCATTTGCTGAGTAATTCTTCCTGGGCCACGCAGCATTTTACTGACAGCTATGCTTCCCACACTGGAGTGATAAGTCATTTCCTAAGGTCAGTTTTTATTACCCTGACAGATGAGAACACACATCCTACCTCAGCTGTCTCATGGGAAAGGGAAAGCATATTTTTTCTCAAATGTTACTGGATTTTGGAATTTAGCTGCTCTCAGATTGTCCTGTCCAGCTTTGCCCTACCTTGAGCAAATAAAGTGATACTAAAGTCTTGATTTTTTTTTCTTTAAAAATAACAAACATGTTATACTTACCTTCTCTGTGCAATATTTTTGCACAGAGCAGCCTGGATCCTTCTATTCTCGGGTCCCTCGCCAGCCCTCCCTCCTGTTGAGTGCCCCCCACAGCAAGCAGCTTGCTATGGGGGCACCCAAGCCAAACCGCAGCTCTGTGTGTCCATTCAGACATGGAGCGTTGGTTTGACCCTGCCCCCTCTCTCTCCTCTTTGGCTAATAGACTTTGATTAACAGCAGCAGGAGCCAATGGTGCCATTACTGTATCTCAGCCAATCAGGAGGGAGAGTCCCGGACGGCCAAGGCATTCGTGCACATCGCTTGAACGAGATGGGACTCAAGTAAGTATTAGGGGGGCGTCTGCACACAGAGAGTTTTTTTTATCTTAATGCATAGAATGCATTCAGAATAATAACCTTCTGCCTTTAGAATCACTTTAACAATCACATCAGTCACAGTAACATTATTTGACACTTGGTTTTTAATACATTTAGTACTCAGTGTGTTAAACTCAGATGGGGGACAATTTGTGGAAAATATTTGGCAAGTTGCATAATATCCCCAGGTTCAGTGGTAGACCTGCTTAAAGGTTTAAAGCCAACAGCTTAAAGTGATTGCAAACGATCACCTTGTAAAACAACCCATTCACTTTAACCACTTAAGGACCGAGCCTCTTTCTGAGATTTGTTGTTTATAAGTTAAAAGCAGGTTTTTTTTGCTAGAAAATTACTTAGAACCCCCAATCATTATATATATTTTTTTCTAACACCCTAGAGAATAAAATGATGGTGGTTGCAATACTTTCTGTAACACCATATTTGCGCAGCGGTCTTACACGCGGTCTTACAGCGGTCTAAAAAGCGCACTTTTTTGGAAAAAAAATACACTTCTTTGAATTAAAAAATAAGACAACAGTAAAGTTAGCCCAAATTTTTGTATATTGTGAAAGATAATGTTATGCCGAGTAAATTGATACCCAACATGTCACGCTTCAAAATTGCGACTGCTCGTGGAATGGCGACAAACTTTTACCCTTAAAAATCTCCATAGGCGATGTTTAAAAAATTCTACAGGTTGTAAATTTTGAGTTACAGAGGAGGTCTAGGGCTAGAATTATTGCTCTCGCTCTAACTATCGCGGCAATACCTCACATGTGTGGTCTGAACACCATTTTCATATGCGGGCGCTACTCACGTATGCGTTCGCTTCTGCGCGAAAGCACGGCGGGACGAGGTGTGTTTAACAAAAAAAAAAATTCTTTCTTATTTATTTTACCTTTTACTTATTTATTTTTTTATTTTTACACTGTTCTGTTAAAAAAAAAATTGTGTCACTTTTATTCCTATTACAAGGAATGTAAAAAAGCCCTCAGATCTCATATTTACACTAAAATGCAATAAAAAAAAAAAAAAAAAAGACTTTAATGATTATTTTTTCAGTGGGTATCTTTTTTTTTAATAGCGGTTACTGCCCATGTATAACATGTCATTATTTGCACCATGAACTGGTGTTCAGTTGACAAATCATCCACTATGGATATATGTTCTCTTGTTTGATAGCCAATGAAAATACTGTCTGCTGATCTGAAGTTTGTACTGTTACTTATTCAAATGCAATCAGTGCATATTTTTTTAATTAAACCAAGTTTGGACTGGTAAAGTAGCTCATAAGACCTTTAAGCAGTTAACAGTAATATACAAACAAGTAAGGGAATACAGAAATTGCTCTGGAACATTTTATTGGGTGAAATTTGAGAGAACTGCTAGAAGAAAAAAAAGCATCACTAGTTATAGTATCTTGTAAATTGATGCTTAGTCTGTTCATAATTACCAAGCAGTCTGCATCATCACTTGATTGAAAATAGCTTACTAGGGTGTAGGCAGGTTAAAAGCTGTGGTTCTAGCAAGTCAGCAGCTGGTCCAGGCTGGGGGAAATGGTTAACTGTTGTAAGCTCTATACCCGGGCTTTTTGGTCCTAGCCAGGCCACCTGTGTTATCAAAAGAGGGAAGGCTTAGGTCAAGGGCTCTTCCTTGCTGGATTGGTGGGTTCTATTCTGTTCATGGCATCAGGATTGAGGCGCCTTGCTGGCTGCTGTGACCATGGGATTTTCAGAGACAGCCAAGCCATGGAGAATGCCAAAATGGACTCTCACATCCTGGAGGTATGCCTGGGCAGCAACACTACTTTAGTTAGGGTTAGGGAATGAGCGTTGTTCACATTAAACTGCTATGCCGCAATCTGATCATTAAAGTTACAGAACTGCTCTAAGCCTGGTCTGAAGTTATTCAAAGTAGTGCATGTTGGTTCTGGCATACTTAAAGAACCAGAATCTGTAAAGCACAATGGGGTAAGAAGTAACACCGCTACAGAAGGGTTAGCTCAGCAAGATAACAAGAGAAGTGTTGTTGCTAAGACTAACCAAGTACGTGTTCAAGACACAAAGCAACCATTCATTAGGTGTGGTACCTTGTAAGGTGGCAGGTCCTCCTGTAGCAAGGGGGTCAATTCTCTAGCGGTCGGTATCCGATAGCAACGGGATCCAAACCCGCATTACGGAGAGCTATGGTCTGAAAGTAAAGTAGTTATAGAGTGCACGCACGAGGTCCACGGTGGGACCCCATTCTGTTATTGGGAGTGAGGTAACAGTGGTAGGCTGGACCGGTGCAGTGGGCGCAGGCTTGGCGCGTCTCTCCTAGTGCAACATAAAAGTTGCAGTGTGTAGTGACATGGGGCAATGTATTTTTACTGCACACAGTAAGAGTTTGGAGAACTGCCTTAAGTTTAGATTTTTCACATGACCATAGTGTTCGTCTGGTCCCTGGCTCCGCAGGAAAGGTACTTCTGCGTGCAGGGCAAGTAGGCCCCACCCACCAGGGCATTGTATTGGTTCCAAATGTGACACAGTCAAGCTTAGAAAAACACCTGGTAGAATAAAGCTAAGGAATCCTTATGCTATACCTGAAACTGTTGAGTAACTTTGCAGAGACATACTGTACATAGGTGTGCACACAGGGTGTGCCAGGTGTGCCCAGGCACACCCAAATCACCCTGTGCAGAACAGATTCCCCCTACTAATCTGGCTCCCCCTCCTTCCCCCCGCAGCACTGCCAGCTTCCCACTTCTCCCGCTGGCTGTTGCTGCGGAATGTTTTAGGATGAGTGGGGGAAGGGGCCAGTAAAAATTTAATTTACTAGCCCTTTCCCTTTCTGAATGAACATCATGAGTAATCGGTAGTGTGTGCTTGAGCTTTGGGGTGCACACCCTAATGCCATAGGCTACGCACGCTTATGATACTGTACATAACCACTATGCACATAGTTGCAAATGTTTATAGTTGCATCACAAATTTCAGGAATTCATAGACGCGGATTGTCTTACAGCCATCTGTAGCACACAATGCAGCAATTTGACAGGTAAAGTAAATGTGAAAAATTAAAGACTGCTGTGATTTGAAGAGGCATAGCAACGAGTTTCTTGGCCCAACCATTACACTTGCACCACCTGTACCAAAAGCCATAACATTTTTTAAGGGAAATACAACCTTCCAGAAAACATTGTTTAAACGCTTGCCTACCAGCCGCCGAATCACGAATCACCGTAGGTGTACGTCGGCCGCTTTAAGCGCTCTAGGGGGTGCGTGCACGACGTGACACGGACATCACAGCTGCTGGTTACCCATGATCGCTCATCAGAGAGCCAGAACAGACTCTGTCAATGTAAACAGACAGATCCCCGTTCTGCCAGGGGAGTAGAGAGGGGTCTGACACTTATAAGAGCCTTTCCTCTGCTCTCCTGTAGCCTATTCACATAGGCATTATTTGCATTTACTTGAGCATAGAGATTATAGTGTTCACTATTGAATGTTTGAATCTTAGAGGTATTAGTTGTTTCGCTGTTAATAACATTATTGGAAAACAATATTTCAAAGTGTAAACCTAATTTGACTCTTTAATTTATTTTGCTATCATATCATTGAGTAAACTATTTTCTGATTTAATCAATTCTGGTGTATTTACGTCTTACTGCTGTTATCTAAAGGGAAAAAAATGTTTGAACCCAGGGTGTCAGAGATGGCAGAGGACTCACAGGGTCAGGGCAACCAGAGGGGTACTGATTTATCTTGTGACCCTCAAGAGGGCAGCACTACACATGATTCATATTTTAACCTGTATTTGAACTGTACATGTGTTAGCCAAGAGCCTGAAAAGGAACATAGCCTAAGCTTGTGAGGGAGGTTTGAAGGAGGAGGTTTCCATTTCTAAAGTGGAACTGCAGACAATGCAAACGTTGGCAAAACCAGACCCTTTATATTTGGCCCACCTCTGTGTGTAACCTACAACCATCACCAGCCTCTTAAATTTGACCCACATCTGGGTGTAATCTATGTCCAGCATCAGCCCTTACAGGTTCACCCCATGGCCAAAACCAGCTCTTTCTAGTGCCTGAAATACGGAAGATTTTACCCAGTTCCAGCCGCCCCCACCCAACCAACTCCCAGGTGAGGTCTGCCCTGCTGCCCATTTCCAAGACTCCATCGATCTCCCAGTCCCTTCTTACGCTTCTCCAGGATAAAGTGACTGAGTGCCCTCACAGATAGAGTAATTGACTGCCCCACAGGCAGAGCGAATGACTGCCCCTATGGATTTATTGGTGGAGGAGCTGAAGTAGATATGTGTCATCACCACACACTTACCCTTTTATTTTACATGTTAAGTAATCTTAAGTGCCTTATAGAATAAACAGTACTCCCCTTTTTTTCCCCAGAAGGCAGAAGTCATCATTGTATATGGTTGTTGTGCATTATGGTGTGCTGGGTTGGAAAAGAAGGTGCAGATCATTAAAACCTGTGTAACCCTGCATTGATAGTCTATTCAAGATTAATAGGTTGCCTAACTGCAAAGCACACCTAAGTACAACATAATGCATATTACTATGTGTGAGATAACACAATTCAAAAGTGTGAATGCAACCCTAAGGTGATACTAAGTCTAGGATCACATTTATGCGGCTGCACTTCATGTATTTTTCAGGCACATTTTTCAGTGCATTTTGCGTTTTTAAACCAGTGGTTTTTTATGCGTTTTTGCATGCAGTTTTAATGCATTTTGCCTTTTTTTTCTTTCTCTTTAAACACACTGTAAAACACATTGTAAATAGCTGGCTGCTTAGGAGGGGGCCAGGAAGCCGGCTGCCACATCCTTAGCCACCGACGAGTCAATAGCTGTCAGCAGGGTTCCTGAATGTAAAAAAAAAAAAAAAAATGCCGGCAAAAAAATTTGTGAGAAAAACGGTTTGGGGTCCCCCCCCAGGTTCATACCAGGCCCTTCAGGTCTAGTATGGATTCAAAGGGGACCACCATGGCACAATAAAAAAAAAAAAAATGTCGTGCCTCCCTCAAAATCCACACCAGACCCTTATCCAAGCATGCAGCCCGGCAGGTCAGGAAAGGGAGGGGACAAGCGAGCGCCCCCCTCCTGAACCAGACCAAAAGGGAGTGGGTGTGCCTTGCCCCCATGTTGAGGACAAGGGCCTTTTCCTTCCTGACAACACTAGCCGGTGGATGTTGGGGTCTGTGGGCAGGGGGCTTATTGGAATCTGGAAGCCCCCCTTCAAGAAGGGGGCACCCAGATCCTGCCCCCCATATGAATGGGTATCGGGTACATCGTACCCCTACACATTCGCCAAAAAAGCAGTGGAAGGTAATAAACACACAAAAGCCAGTTCTTGACAATCCCCTTATTAATAGCTCTGTCTTCTCTAGCCGTCTCTCTCCATCGTCTTCTCCTTCCCGCTGTCTCTTCCTGCTGTCTTCTCCATCCCGCCATCTTCTCCTCGAGCTCTCTCTTCCCACTACTGTCTTCTTCCTCGCAGCCAGTTACCCGCTAAAAAATAAAAAAGCTGCTCTTGTTCTATTGATGTCATCTGTTTTGTTGTCGCCCGCTCTCTACTGAATCTTATATAGCAATGGGGTTTGGCCATCCGATTACATCACCCGGAGAGCCCGCCCCTTGTCACAGAGGGTAGGCTCACCGGGTGATGTCATCGGATGGCCATGCCCCATGGCTATATAAGAGTCAGCAGAGAACGAGCGACAACAAAACAGACATCAACAGAACAACCCTCATGTTGAGGGCATGCGGCCTGGTATGGTTCAGGAGGGGGGGGGCGCTCCTTTGTCCCCTCCCTTTCCTTACCTGCCGGGCGGCATGCTCGGATAAGGGTCTGGTATTGATTTTGGGGTGACCCCACACCATTTTTAAAAAAAAAAATTGGCGTGGGGGGTCTCCTCCGAATCCATACTAGACCTGAAGGGACTGGTATGGACCTGGGGGGAACTCCACGCCGTTTTTTTTGCAATTTTTTCTTTTTTAACATTCAGCATTCAGGGGGGAACCCCGCTGACAGCTGATGACCCATCGGTTGTTAAGTATGCGGTGGCTGGCTTCCCGGCCACCTGCTTAGCAACCAGCTATATACAGTGGTAAAATAAGAACCGCAAAACCATTGAAGTCTATTAACCGCAAATCGCGGGGAAACCAGTCCCTGACCCTTTCCAAAAACCCACCGGACGCAAAACGCATAGATGTGAACTAGTACCATAGGAAACCATGTTAAATGGACTGTAGTGTATTTCTGCAAGCTGCAAAACGCACTATAAAACACATAGTTGTGAAGGTAGGGTAAAGGCTGTTTTTTTTTGTTAAACTAAAATAAAATGTTATACTCACCTGCTCCATGCAACAAAATTGCATAGAAGGGTCCCTTACCTCCTCTGGGCACCTTCTTAGCAAGCCAGGTGCTAAGAAGGCACCCATGCACATGCGCTCCTGAGCTGGACTGTATGCATCTATAGACTGACAGCAGCAGGATCCCATGGTTCTCGATGACCTCAGTGTCTACTGCGAAAGTAAGGAGTGAGGGAAGTGATGCTGGAGTGGTAACTCAGGTAAGTGTTTAGGGATGGGGGCAGGTATGACAGGTAGTGTGGCATATTTTACCTTAATGCAAAGAATGTTTTAGGGCTAAAAACCTTTTGACTTTCGAGCCATTCTAAAGTGTTTCTAAAGCTAAAACGTTTTTTTACCTTAATGCATTCCTTGCATTAAGGTAAAAAATGTTTTAGAACATGCTGTATGCCCCACCCCCCTCCCTCCCCTCTAGACACTTACCTGACTCCTGGATCGATACAGTGCTGTGCCCGGCTGCAGTCCTCTCTCCTCTCTCCCTCTTCACACAGGGACTGATAAGCACCAGCTGTAGCCACTGGCTCCTGCTGCTGTCAGTGAAATTCAGTATAGAGAGAGCAGGGGGTGGGGCTGAGCGGCACTGTGTGTGCGGCTCCGCATTGAGCCCACATGAGTACCCTCATAGCAAGTGACTTGCTATGGGGGCCCTCAGAGAAGAGGAGGAGCCAGGAACATTGGTGGGAAACCCTAGAAAAGGAGGTTCAGGGCTGCTTTGTGCAATATCATTGCATAGAGCAGGTAAGTATAACAAGTTTTTTATTCTGAAAAGCAGAAAGCAGCTAATTTAGTGATCAAGCAGTACATTTATTGTAACACTAAGGAGTTAATTTAATAAAGGCAAATAGGCTGTTCATTTTGCAATTTTTTACTTTGCAAGGAAATTTCCCTTGGCTTAGGAATGTGGTGAAAATTCACTTTGTAAAGGAAGCCCAATTACATGCTAAAAAAATAAATAAAGAAAACTGTAGTTTTGCTTACACATAATTGGATAATGGACGTTAGCAGAGCCTGACCTCATTCACTTAGCTAATGGAAAATTCCATTGCAAAATGGACAGCCTATTTGCCTTTAGTAAATCAACCCTTTAAGCTGGCCCCACACTATTAGATTTTTTTCACTGAGTCTGTGTGTAGGCAGGTTACCTATAGAATGTTAGCTAGGCATTTGGCTGGCCCAAGCTGGGTGAATGTACTTCACCCCTGTTCCTGGGCTTTTTGGACCCATCCTATCCGCCCTGTGATATAAATAAGGGGTAAGACTAGGTTTCGGAGCTTTGGCCGCTCAGGAAGATGTCATGATTGCTGCAAAGCCCCAGCAGGGAGGACTGTGGCACCCTGTAGTCTGCCACAAGGCACCGGAAGTCTGGAGAACTACCAAGCCCTGGAGGATGTCACTTATGGACTATCACCTTACTGAGGTATGCCTGGGCAGCCTAGTTGAGATAGTTAGGGAATGTTCCATTAAAGTTGTTCATATTAAACTGTACCTTTAGGTGTCCAAGTAAAGTTGCATTAACCATTCTAAGCCTGGGGCATGATGGTGCATGATGGTTCCTGAAAATAACTAGGGTCAGTGAAGCAAATGTGGGGTATGAAGCAAAGCCTCAGGACAAGTAGGAGAAGTAATACAGTTTCTATTGGTAAACAAGAACTAGTGCAAGGTACATTGCAGCCAGTCGTGAGGCGTGGTACCTGGCATGACAAAGGGTCCTCCGGTAGCGAGGCGGTCGGCAATCTGGCTCCCTCTCCAAGGGTCAGTTTATGCAAAGCAGCCGGGACCGAACCTGCGTTATGGAGACCCATAGCCTGGCCGCATGGTACAGAAGAGAAGGAATGAATGGGTGTATGCATGAGACCCACGCTAAGTGCACAGCGGGGCCTCATTCTGTCACTGGGTGTGAGGCGGCAGAGATACGCTGGACTGGTGGAGTGGGCTTAGGCTCAGTAGTGTCCCTCCTAAATGCCACATACTTCTAGCTAAGGTGTGTAGTGACACAGGACACGGACACTTCACAGAGGAACTCTGCATGTTTACGCACTGCATACTGTTCAAGTCCCATCTCTAAGCCAGGGGAACTCCATAATGTTTGATTTTCACATGAACATGGCATCTACCTGGTCCTGGGCATTGATGAGCATACTCCACGCAAAAGGTATCCTCACATGCAAGGTGAGTGGTCCCCGCCCATATGTGGACTGAACAAAAAAATCAAACACATTTCTCAATTTACAGTTTACAGTGTTGTTGTTGTATCTCCCGCTGCAGCTACTATATTCTGATAGCTGGCTCCATCGGCTGTTAGAATCCGCAAACAGAGGCTGCATGTGAGTGAATGCAGCTGCTGTTTGACCAACAATTTTCTGTTTGGCTTCTTCAATTCTTCAATCAAGTCATGTCGGGCAGAAAGGTTGTGGGAAGGTTGAAAAAAGGGACAATCATCGAGTGAATTTTGACCTGTTCCTGTTGAACTTTGCATAGTCTATGGCCAGCTCAGTGTTACAGTAATCTTTTTTAAATATGTGCTTTTGGAGCATCTAAAGCTAATTGTAGAATGGGTAGGTCTCTACCATATTCCTCACTACAGTGAAGGTAGTGATGCATGTAGGTATGCAGCCAGATCTTTAGTTTAAATACTTCTTCTGAAGCACAGGTTTGCTTCAAAACTCTCTATATATGCATTGAAACTGTCATTCTGCCAGTGTAGGTGTGCATGGACTTTGCACTGATTCAAAAAAGCTCATGTGCACTTTGACTGACTGCACTGGCTAAGTTCAATGCAAGTTGAACTGCAGCTGCAAGGCCCTCCCACTTGTTGTTTTCATGGATCATTAAACCCCATGAGCTGTTTTCACAATCTAATGACTGTTTTGCAGAGAGCATCTGAAAAGAATAAGATCTGATCCAGCTTCCACTGAGCACAGTAAAGGATAAATAGGGCACTTTGGTATAGCCCAGTTATACCTACTTAGTAGAAACAAGACTGACCATAAATGAAAACTAATATTGCATTATTGTTCAACATGCATGATACACAGTAAGTGAAAGTTAAAGCCTATGTCACCTCAAAATAAACAATATGCATAAAACCTCTACAATACAAGCACATTTCCCCATGTTTTATCCCTTTAACCACCTGCCACCTGCCTAGTTCTGGGAGGCCGTCATATGACGGCCCCCGTGAACATGCCCGCCGTGCGCCCGCTGAAGGGGCGTGGGCAGCGTGCTCTGTGATCAGTGTCCGGAGGACACTGCTGATCACAGATTGCGGTAAAGTGCCAATCAGCTGTGTCCAATCGCAGCTGATCACTAATGTAAACAGAAGTCGGTTATCGGCACTGCTTTCCTCATGCTAACAGCATAAGATGAGGAGAAGAGAGCCAATAACCGGCTTGAGTAAAGGGATAAGTACACTGATAATCAGGGCGCTGATTATCATTGCAGTCCCAACAGTGCCCCCCAGTGCTGCCAATCTGTGCCCACCAGTGCTGCCAATCAGTGCCACCTATTATTGCCCATCAGTGCCGCTTATCGGTGCCCATCAGTGCTGCCTATCAGTAAACATGAGTGCCGCCGATTAGTGTAGCCTCATCAGTGCCCACCAGTGGCGCCTCATCAGTGCAGCCTATCAGTGCCCATCAGTGCAGCCTCATCAACACACATCAATGAAGGACACAAATTACCTGTTTGCTAAATTTTATAACAAAATTTATAATAAAATGTTTTCAAAATTTTCGGTCTTTATTCATTTATTTAGCAAAAAATAAAAAACCCAGTGGTAATTAACCACTTGACCACTGGTTACTTAAACCCCGTTCCTAACCAGACCAATTTTCAGCTTTCCGTGCTCTTACACTTTGAATGACAATTACTCAGTCATGCAACACTGTACCCATATGAATGTTTTGTCCTTTTTTCACACAAATAGAGCTTTCTTTTGGTGGTATTAATCACCGCTGGGTTTTTTATTTTTTGCGCTATAAATCAAAAAAGACTGAAAATTTGTTAAAAAAAAAAAAAAAAATTCTTTGTTTCTGTTAAAATGTATTGCAGAGTTTCGGCGAGTATTGGCAGAGTATTGGCGAGTATTGGCGAGTATTGGCCAGTATTGCAGAGTATTGGCAGAGTATTGCAGAGTGTTGGCAGAGTATTGGCAGAGTATTGCAGAGTATTGGCAAAGTATTGCAGAGTATTGGCAGAGTATTGCACAGTATTGCAAATTATTGCAGATTATTGCAGCGTATGGGTAGAGTACTGCAGAGTACTGCAGAGTATTGGCACTGAGCAGCGCTGTGGGCACTACAGATCCAGCCCACAGCGCTGCTACAAACGATCTCTCCCTCTCTCCCCTCGCACTGTACAGATCGGTACAGAGAGGGGAGGGAGGAACCGACATCATGACATGACGCCGGTTTGTCATTTGACGGAGCGATCACGTGGTAAACGGCTGCTACCAGCGGCCATTCACCGTGATCCATGATGCGCCAGGTCTTCCATCATGGATGTGTCCGGGAGCACGCCCCAGGGGGGCGCGCAAGAGCAACATTCTGGGGGGAAGTCCCAGAATAAGCCGACCGTGCTGTAGCTATGGCCTGGTCGGCAATTGGTTAAATACCAACAAAAAAAAACTCTATTTGTGTGAAAAAAAATTATAAAAAAAAATTGTTTAGGTACATTGTTGCATGTCCACGCAATTGTCATTCAAAGTGAGACAATGCTGAAAGCTGAAAATTGGCCTGGGCAGGAAGGGGGTAAAAGTGCCCAGTAGGCAAGTGGTTAAAGACCCTGTCCAAAAAATTAAAACCTTCTGATCTGCCGGAATGAGTGTTGGTTTTCCTGCCCAGTTTCTTTTGCCAAAATTCTCAATCTGTCCCACTGTCTTTATCTCCAAGGAATAGGCACTAAGTGACTAGTGGGAACTAGGAGGGCTAAAAAGACTTGTTGAGATTGTCCAATCCACAATGATTGTACTCAGGACAGCTAATCATTTAAGGCAACATCAACAGTTTTTTTTTAACTTATAAAACAGATAAATGTTAAATGGTATATTTAACAGACCAACATAAAGCCAATTAGAGATGTTCATTGTTATGGATTACATACACTTTAATGATGGAGGGAAAAAAAAACCTTTTGTTACAATAACGGTATTCCTACAACAGTCCAGCACCACACTATATGACCATTGCCAGGTCACAAATGCTGACAGTCATGTGGCAGAGATACTGTATATTATCTTCTAACAATCCAGTCTAAATCCAATGAGATCTTCTACAGAGTGACCCAAAACAAAATCCATTTGGAACTTTATTTTGACCTGACAGTTTGGAGCAGTGTGTGCAAGGAGAGGGGGAGAAGAGATGTACATAAAGTGAGAGAGCAGTCTGTACAGACAGGCTCCCTCACTTGCCACCCTGACGTTATTGTCAACTTTTAAATCTAATTGTCAGCTCTTTTTTTTTCTATAAACAGTGCAGAGCCAGTTATGTAAAAATAAAAAGACATTCCTCAGGGCAAAGAGATAATGAAGAGATACAATGTATCTCTCGGTTCTTAGAACAAAGGAATGAACTTCGGTCTGTAGATGAGGGCAGTTTAACCACTTAAAGACTAAACTTTTTCGGTCACTTGTTGGTTACAAGTTAAAATCAGTATTTTCTGCTAGAAATTACTTAGAACCCCCAAACATTATATATATATTTTTAGCAGAGACCCTAGACAATAAAATGACGGTTGTTGCAATATTTTAGGTCACACGGAATTTGCGCAGCGGTCTTTCAAACACAATTTTTGGGAAAAAATACACTTCTATGAATTAAAAAAAAAAAAACAAAACAGTAAAGTTAGCCCAATTTTTTTGTTTAATGTGAAAGATGTTACGCCATGAGAATCGCGATCTTTATTCCAAGCAAAAAAAAAAATAGTGATTCTCATTTTATTCAGAATCGTGCAGCTCTAGTGTCAGCCAAAAGTTTGACTCAAGTGATTAAGTAGATGTAAAGAACTGATGTAAACTGATCCGTTTTTTCTTTGAAAAAACTTGACTAAACTGATGAAACAAACTGAAGGCATGTGTGAAAGCGGCCTTAAGTTGACATACTCCTGAGATCCAACAATGTAGTAAGGTATGAGAAAGAACAGAAAATGGTGAACAATGGTCTTCTGGAGATTACCTTTATATGAAAGATCAGATGTCAATTTAGATTTGCCACAGCTGAGTTTTCCTCCTCAGTGTTCCAGCTGTGTATATAAGGTTTGAATATTTATTCAGCAGGCTCAATAGATAATTAATCACCCAGACTGTTGGCAGTATGAAGAGTCTAGTTGTTATCACAAAGCTATGAATCATATTGTAGTGTGGTAAGTCACGTCTGACAAAATTGTCTGTGCATGTCAAAACAATCATTTCTAGATAGATGAATATCAGATATGGCAGTCTGGAAAATGTAGATTTTCTGCATGCTGGCTTTATACAAGATTAGGGTAGACACGTCAGGGTCATGAGGTTAGCTTGGAAGTCCTTCTGATGACCACATGCTGCAGCTTCTCCAAACTATGACTTGTAGATTCATACTGATAATAAATATAGTGGAAGCTTCATGTTTACCTGATTTGTTATGTACTGTATGTTCATTTTATTATATAGAATAATGAAATTACATTGGTAATTAACAATTCATCTTTAAGGTATATGTAAACCCAATCAGTAAAATTTTTAAACGTTTTTAGCATGTTAAAGTATATGTGACCCCAGGGGCTGAATAGCAACTTTTGGCCCAGGGGGCAAGTACAACTTTTTACTCCTCTTCACCAGGAAGCCTTTAGGCATGTCTGCGACGGAAGAGGTGCAGGCTTTTTACAGGACATTAGAGCGGCACGGGAGGCAATTGCCCCCCCTGCGTCCAAACCAGTCTGCCCCTGTGTTAACCCCTACCTTGTGAACTCAAAATAAACCTAAAACCTTTAACTACTTTGTAGAAGGAAGATACTTATATCTATGTACAGTATTTTTAGAGTGATTCAGTTCAGTCATATGATCTCCCTAGTGGCTGGCTTCAGGGGAGAAGAGAGAGCACCAACAGCGTATGGAATGCCTGGGTGGTGACGTCGTCCATAGTCTTACTAAAGAGCATCAGTTGTCAGCTGTTCTTCCTCTCCCCTGAAACTGGCCACTGGGAGCCAATCACATGACTGGACTGGAGCGCCCTATAGGTAAGTATAGGAATATAGGCATTTTCCTTCGGCAGTGTAGTTGGAATAGGACTTAGGAAGGGGTGGAAGATGTTTTAAGTTTAGTTAGATCTAGACTGGACTTCTACTTTAATGTCACATGGACTGCATTGTCATATGAATGTTTTATTTATTAGGAATTCAGTGCTTGCACATTATGCATATCCGAGCAATCTGTAATATTATATGAAGCTTAATTTAAAGTAAAATTTTATTTTGCCCAGAATAAGTTTAGTAAACTGCTTCTATAAATGTAAAGCAAGAACTTGGAGGTTTAAATATAAGAATTGTAGATTTCCCACTAGATGGAGTGCTGTATTTTACTCATAGGGAGATGGTTGACTCATAGACTTGCATTGTGAAGAGCAGTAAAGCAGAACTATTGTGCAGGGCAGCTCCCACATAGCTCAGATCTTTTTCATATACTGGATATCCCTCACTTTGTATACATTACCTTTAATCTCACCAATCACAGCAATCACAGTAAGAATAGTAAACAAGGCTGTCATTCATAATGCCATGTTTACTACTGTGTGATCTCTGTGATTGGTCACAGAGATCACATGGTACCAGGTACCATGGCCAAACACAGTGGCCCTGTACCATGTGATAGCTGTGACCAATCATAGCTTTACATCAGTAAACAAAGTTTCATGAATGGTACCTTTGAACAGTGTTACTGATTGCTTATTACAGTGATGATGACTGTATTAGCAACCAGAGTTAAAAAAAAAATTCTGATAATTACCCCAGTAGTATCACTATGTCAACACTGCACTGCTTTGGTGACAATGTTAAAAAAAATTGTAATAAAAAGTGTGCAAAAAATTTTAAATATATATACAGTAGTATATCAATATAGATATACTATATATATATCTTTATTTTTTTTTGTACATATTGTCACCAGAGCAAGTGATGTGCCCCTGTGGTGATAATGTGCCTCTATGTGATCATGTGCTCATGTATAATGGCTGGTTCCTCTGATATCATTGCATCAGCAACCCACTCACAGTGTCTCTAATCACTGCAGTCCACTCACACTGTCCCTACCCACCGCCACCTATTCACAGTGTCCATATTCACCGACACACCAGTGAGTGTTCCTAATTACCATCGGCCACTCAGTGTCCCTAATCAACATTGTACCAGTCATATTGTCCCTGATCACTGCAACACCAGTCATATTGTTCCTAATCACCGCTACACCAGTTAAAGCACCCCTGATCACTGCCACACCATTCATATTGTTTCTGATCACTGCCACATGTGTTACAGTGTCTCTGATCAGTGATAGGTAGTCAGGAAATTACATGCACAATTTATGGCCCTTAAAAGCCCAAAAGTGCTCCTTGGATTTTGGGCCCCTCTATGCATCTTGTTTGTGAAAAAGTCTCACACATGTGGTATCCCCATACTGGAGAGGCATAGCATAATGTGTTTTGGGGTGTAATTAAAAAAATGTATTTTTGAAAATATGTGACAAAACATTACAACTTAAAAAAACAAAAAACTCACCATGCCTTTTACTAAATTCTTTGGACTGTATGCTTTCCAGAAAGGGTTAATTGGGGGAGGGGGGGGGGGGTATTTGTACTGTCCTGACGTTTTAGGGCCTCAAGAAACGAGATTGGCAGTCAGTAAATCAGGATTGATCACTTTTCAAATATACACCACAGTTTGCAGACTCTACAACTTTCACACAGGCTAAATACTATATACTGATTTGGATTATTTTACCACAGACATGTAGCATAATACATTTTGGCCTAAATTTATGAAGAAAGATTATTTATTTGCTAAATTTTATAACAGAAACAAAGAAACAGGTGTTTTTTTTTTTTTTTTAACTTTTCGGGATTTTTTCATTTATATAGCAAAAAATAAAAAAACCATTGTTGATTAACCACTTCCATACCAGGCACTTTCCCACCTTCCTGCCCAGGACAATTTTTAGCTTACAGCGCTGTCGCAATTTGAATGACAATTGCGCTATCATGCAACACTGTACCCAAACAAAATTTTTATCATTTTCTTCCCACAAATAGAGCTTTCTTTTGGTGGTATTTGACCACCTCTGCGGTTTGAAATTTTTGTGCTATAAATGAAAAAAGACCATCAATAAAAAAAAAAAACTGACGGGCACTGATAAGCGGCACTGATGGGCACCAATAGGTGGCACTGGATAGGCAGCACTGATGAGGAGCTACTGACAGGCATTACTGAGTGGCACTGATTGGCACTTTGATGGGGCAATGACAGGCTTTACTGATGGGGCCCTGATTGGCACTTTTTTGGGCACTGATTGCCACTGTTGTGGGCACTGACAGGCGTTTATTATGGGGACAGGCTGGCAAGTGTTGGGCACTGATTGGCAGCTGATGGGCACCTTTTGATGGGGGCTGTGCTGATAACCAAAGTGCTGAGTATCAGCACAGACCCCCCCTGACAGGGAGAGCCGCAGATCAGCTCTCCCTGTCAACGTGAACCGAGGAAAGCTGTTTACCAGCACTTCCTGGTTTAACCACTTCCCGCCCGCCCTCTAGCGGATTGACGTCCGGGAAGTGGTTGTGTTATCCTGACTGGACGTCATATGACGTCCAGCAGGATAACATGCCGCAGCGCGCCCCCGGGGGCGCGCATTGCGGCAATCGGTGGAGCGGTGTGTCAGTCTGACACACCGCTACACTGATCTTGGTAAAAAGCCTCCGGCTGAGGCTCTTTACCACGTGATCAGCCGTGTCCACGGCTGATCACGCTGTCAATAGGAAGAGCCGTTGATCGGCTCTTCCTCACTCGCGTCTGACAGACGCAAGTAGAGGAGAGCCGATCGGCGGCTCTCCTGGCAGGGGGGTCTGCGCTGATTGTTTATCAGCGCAGCCCCCCCTCAGATCACCCCACTGGACTACCAGGGATGCCACTAGGACCACCAGGGAAGGGGCAACGTGGATGGCCAGGTATGTACCCCATGGCCATCCACATGTGCCCAATCTGTGCCAATCAGTGCCCACAAATGGGCACTGATTGGCACTATTATGTCCATGATATGCCCAGATCTGTCCAGCAATGCTCTATCAGTGCCACCTGTCATTGCCCATCTGTGCCACCTGTCATTGCCCATCAGTGCCACCTGTCAGTTCCCATCAGTGCCCATCTGTGCCCATCAGTGCCCACCTATCAGTGCCCATCAGTGCCACACATCAGTGCCACACATACGTACCCATCAGTACCACCCATATATACCAATCAATGCCACCTACGAGTGCCCATCAGTGCCGCCTATGTGTGCCCATCGGTGCCACCTATGAGTGCCCATCAGTGCCGCATACCAGTGCCACCTATCAGTGCCCATCAGTGCCACCTATCAGTGCCCATCAGTGCCGCCTATCAGTGCCCATCATCAGTGCCCGTTAGTGCCACCTCATCAGTGCCACCTCATTGGTGCCACCTCATCGGTGCCCATCAGTGCCGCCGTATCAGTGCCCATCTGTGCCGCCGTATCAGTGCCCATTATTGAAGGAGAAAGCGTACTTATTTACAAAAAAATTTTACAGAAACAAAGAAAAACTTGTTTTTTTTCGAAATTTTCGGTCTTTTTTTATTTGTTGCGCAAAAAATAAAAACCGCAGAGGTGATCAAATACCACCAAAAGAAAGCTCTATTTGTGGGAACAAAATGATAAAAAATTTGTTTGGGTACAGTGTAGCATGACCGCGCAATTGTCATTCAAATTGCAACAGCGTTGAAAGGTGAAAATTGGGCTGGGCGGGAAGGTGTCTAAGTGCCTGGTATTGAAGTGGTTAAGCGATGATAAGCTGTGATTGGTCACAGCTGATCACGTGGTAAGAAGCCTCTGTCAGAGGCTCCATACCACGATCAGAGTTGCGGTGTGTCAGACTAACACACAGCACCTCCGATTGTCGCGGGCGCATGCCAGCTGTGTTATCCTGATCACGTCATATGATGTCCGGTCAGGATATCACAACCACTTTGCCGCTGCCATTCAACTATATGGCGGGTGGCAAGTGGTTAAATACCACCAAAAAAAGCTCTATTTGGCAGAAAAAAAAAATATATAAAAATTTAATTTGGGTACAGTGTTGCATGACACATAAAAAGTGCGACAGCGCTGAAATCTGAAAATTCGTCTGGGCAGGAAGGGGGTGAAAGTGTTCGATATTTAGGTGGTTAAAGTGTAACACCAGCCCATTTTTTAGATTTGTTTAGGGTATGTTTTGCTTGGACAGGGACATGACAGGAAGTAAGCCTGACCAATGGGGACACAGAAAGCAATAAAAGCCTTACATAACGTTTAACCCTTCCCCCTGTGTCCAAAACTAAAAACAACACTTTGGCTGGCATTCTACTTTCTACAGTCTAGAAAAATTCATTAATATTGATGGTATCTGAACCCTATCAAACACATCCATTACCAGTAGAACACATTTACAAAATAATTAACTGAAGAGAAAAAGTCTGAATAATTTATCCAATGTACTTTCCAGTGTTTTGTTATTAAACGTCATAATTAAAAATAAATGTCTCTTATTACTGCATATTTTTTTCTCTCCTTTGTAGTAAACATCAAAGGTTTTTTTTTTAATGCTGCCTGAATAATATTGTTAAAGATTTTAGTATAGCTGCCTCATTCTTCACTAGAACTCTCTCTGATCCCTTAAGTAGGTAATCTGAGAACACGCAGTACCATATCTTACTCTGTGATGCCCAGTTGATGTACTTGTTGACATGGAAGATCACAACTATGTGCAGGATTTATTAGGGCCAGTGAGTCATCTATACTGGTTCAATGAATTTGTCTACAATCATTTATTTTTACAGGCTGGTATCTGTTTGGTTCTTGTTGACCTACACTGGGGATATATTTTAAATGATATCAGAACAAGTCAGGTAAGTATATTAGTTTAATATCAACTCAATTCAAAATGATGTCTCAGTTTTGGGCAGGTACCAGTAGGTTGGCATACAGAGACCCTTCTTATATAGTATCTCCCAAAGACTTCAGTGGTGGAGCTTGCCAGCAGCAGTTTAAATGCCCACCTCCTTCTACTTCCTGGTAACCAATATACAGTGGGGCAAAAAAGTATTTAGTCAGCCACCAATTGTGCAAGTTCTCCCACCTAAAAAGATGAGAGAGGCCTGTAATTGTCATCATAGGTATAACTCAACTATGAGAGACAAAATGTGGAAACAAATCCAGACAATCACATTGTCTGATTTTTGAAAGAATTTATTTGCAAATGATGGTGGAAAATAAGTATTTGGTCAATATCAAAAGTTCATCTTAATAGTTTGTTATATATCCTTTGTTGGCAATGACAGAGGTCAAACGTTTTCTGTAAGTCTTCACAAGGTTGTCACACACTGTTGCTGGTATGTTGGTCCATTCCTCCATGCAGATCTCCTCTAGAGTAGTGATGTTTTGGGACTGTCGCTGGGCAACACAGACTTTCAACTCCCTCCAAAGGTTTTCTATGGGGTTGAGATCTGGAGACTTGCTAGGCCACTCCAGGACCTTGAAATGCTTCTTACGAAGCCACTCCTTTGTTGCCCGGGTGGTGTGTTTGAGATCATTGTCATGCTGAAAGACCCAGCCACGTGTCATCTTCAATGCCCTTGCTGATGGGAGGAGGTTTGCACTCAAAATCTTGTGATACATGGCCCCATTCATTCTTTCATGTACACGAGAGAAGAGAAACAGCCCCAAAGCATGATGTTGCCACCCCCATGCTTCACAGTTGGTATGGTGTTCTTTGGTTGCAACTCAGCATTCTCTCTTCTCCAAACACTATGAGTTGTGTTTCTACCAAACAGTTCTACTTTGGTTTCATCTGACCACATGACATTCTCCCAATCCTCTTCTGGATCATCCAAATGCTCTCTAGCAAATCTCAGACAGGCCCGGACATGTACTGGCTTAAGCAGGGGGACATGTCTGGCACTGCAGGATCTGAGTCCCTGGCGGCGTAGTGTGTTACTGATGGTAGCCTTTGTTATGTTGGTCCCAGCTCTCTGCAGGTCATTCACTAGGTCCTCTCGTGTGGTTCTGGGAAAGACCGAAAATTTTGAAAAAAAATGATATTTTCTACTGTTTGTTATAAAAAAAATCCAATAAACTCAATTTTAGTCATACATTTAGGTCAAAATGTATTCAGCCACATGTCTTTGGTAAAAAAAATGTCAATAAGCGTATATTTATTGGTTTGCGCAAAAGTTATAGCGTCTACAAACTAGGGTACATTTTCTGGAATTTACACAGCTTTTAGTTTATGACTGCCTATGTCATTTCTTGAGGTGCTAAAATGGCAGGGCAGTACAAACCCCCCCCCCCCCCAAATGACCCCATTTTGGAAAGTAGACACCCCAAGGAAATTGCTGAGAGGCATGTTGAACCCATTGAATATTTTTTTTTTTGTCCCAAGTGATTGAATAATGACAAAAAAAAAAAAAATATTTACAAAAAGTTGTCACTAAATGATATATTGCTCACACAGGCCATGGGCCTATGTGGAATTGCACCCCAAAATACATTCAGCTGCTTCTCCTGAGTATGGGGATACCACATGTGTGGGACTTTTTGGGAGCCTAGCCGCGTACGGGGCCCCGAAAACCAATCACTGCCTTCAGGATTTCTAAGGGCATACGTTTTTGATTTCACTCCTCACTACCTATCACAGTTTTGAAGGCCATAAAATGCCCAGATGGCACAACCCCCCCCCCCCAAATGACCCCATTTTGGAAAGTAGACACCTCAAGCTATTTGCTGAGAGGCATGTTGAGTCCATGGAATATTTTATTTTTTGACACAAGTTGCGGGAAAGTGACAATTTTTTTTTTTTTGCACAAAGTTGTCACTAAATGATATATTGCTCACACAGGCCATGGGCATATGTGGAATTGCACCCCAAAATACATTTAGCTGCTTCTACTGAGTATGGGGATACCACATGTGTGGGACTTTTTGGGAGCCTAGCCGCGTATGGGGCCCCGAAAACCAAGCACCGCCTTCATGATTTTTAAGGGCGTAAATTTTTGATTTCACTCCTCACTACCTATCACAGTTTTGAAGGCCATAAAATGCCAAGATGGTACAAAACCCCCCCAAACGACCCCATTTTGGAATGTAGACACCCCAAGCTATTTTCTGAGAGGCATGTTGAGTCCATGGAATATTTTATATTTTGATGCAAGTTGCGGGAAAGTAACACTTTTTTTTTGCACAAAGTTGTCACTTAATGATATATTGCTCAAACATGCCATGGGCATATGTGGAATTACACCCCAAAATACATTCTGCTGCTTCTCCTGAGTACGGGGATACCACATGTTTAGGACTTTTTGGGAGACAGCGCTGGAGTCACGGCTTTATGTATCGTGGGAGCAAACGCTGTTGCTGTCAAGATAAATAAATCCGCTCTGCAGCTGAATGGCGTACCTGAAAACAATAAAATGGTTACCAACAAAACACAGTAAACAGTAAAGTATAAAAAAATTGCATATCTGCATGCTTGGCCAATCACAGCGCCTTCGGTAGAGAGAGCTGTAATTGGCCAAAGCCAGGGTGGCTTTGGCCAATTATGGCTCAGGGGGTTTAGAACACGCCCCACACTATATAAGGCCGCCTGCACGGCGGCCCTGTGTAGTGTGTGTGTTTCGGCGTTGAAAGAGAGATAGACAGAGAGAGAGACAGTGTCATTTCATTTGAGTTAGATAGATTAGGCAGGACAATCAGTGAGTTAGCTGCACTTACAGTGTATTGTGTATATATATGCATCCCAGGTGTTGCATATATATATATATACACTGTATTCAGTTTAGCTAGATCCGTTCCTGTTATCTTCTTACTTACAGGCAGGCTTGTCTTGTTACAGTATTTACAGCTACCTGAAGAAAATTGCTGGTGTTCTTTTGATCCTATTAGTACCACAGTCAGGCAGCTAGACTATTTACAGTTAGTGCAGTGCGTCCTGCTCACAGTGTTCAGCTAAAACTACAAGTTAGTGCAGTGCGTTCTGCTCACAGTGTTCAGCTAAAACTACAAATTAGTGTAGTGAGACCTCTGCACAGTGTTCAGCTAAAGTGCATGCATCCCTGATCATGCCATCCACATGCCCAGCGGTTGAATGCTAGCTTGGCAAAATTGCTAGCACTTCAACTGCTGCCTTTTCAGTTGGTAGACTCTGCCCCCTTTCGTGAGTTTGTGGAATGTGCGGTTCCTCAGTGGCAGGTACCCAAATGCCCCTTTTCTCACGGAAGGCGATTCCGGCTCTCTATCGGCATGTGGAAGGCAATGTCCATGCCTCGTTGGACAGGGCGGTCAGCGGTAAGGTGCATATTACCGCTGACTCATGGTCCAGCAGGCATGGACAGGGACGTTACCTAAGTTTCACCGCGCATTGGGTGACTCTGCTGGCAGCTGGGAAGGATGCAGGACAAGGTGCAGTAGTGTTGGAGGTTGTTCCGCCACCACGCCTCCAAAATGCCACTACTAATGATTGTGACACACCTCTCTCCTCCACCCCCTCCTCTTCTTCTTCCTCCTTGGCCTCTTCCTGTGATTTGTCCTCGGAACCAACAGTGCTCCGTAGCCGTTCAAGGGGCTACGCAAGTACGCAGGCCAAAAGATGCCATGCGGTGCTTGAGCTGGTGTGCTTGGGGGACAGGAGCCACACTGGGGCAGAGGTTCTGTCAGCTCTGCAGGGGCAGGTTCAGAGGTGGTTGACGCCACGCCAACTTAAGGCAGGGATGGTGGTTTGCGACAATGGCACCAACCTCCTCTCTGCCCTCCGACAGGGACAAATGACCCATGTGCCCTGTTTGGCTCACGTCCTTAACTTGGTGGTGCAGCGGTTCTTGGGCAGGTACCCGGGCTTACAGGATGCCCTGAGGCAGGCCAGGAAAGTCTGTGTGCATTTTCGCCAGTCATATAATGTCAGTGCTCGGCTGGCGGACCTCCAAAAGGAGTTTAACCTGCCCAAGTACCGCCTAATCTGTGACATGTCCACCAGGTGGAACTCAAAGTTGGCCATGCTGCAGCGGCTGCACACGCAGCAGAGGGCCATCAATGAGTACCTGTGCGACTATGGCACCAGGACAGGGTCAGGGGAGCTTGGTTTTTTTTCCCCACGCCAGTGGGCCATGATCAGGGATGCATGCACTGTCCTGTCACCATTTGAGGAGGCCACGAGGATGGTGAGCAGTGACAGTGCATGCATCAGTGACACTGTCCCCCTTGTCTACCTGTTGGAGCACACACTGCGTGGAATAATGGACAGGGCACTTGAGGCAGAACAGAGGCAGGAAGAGGAGGACTTCCTTAGCTCTCAAGGCCCCCTTTATCCAGACAGTGTTCCTGCGTGCCCGCCGATCACACAGGAAGAGGACGAGGAGGAGGAGGAGGAGGAGGAGGAGGAGGAGGAAGATTGTGTCAGTATGGAGGTGGAGCCTGGCACTCAGCATCAGCAGCAGTCTTTAAGGGATCAGTCCCATGAAACACATGGATTTGTATGTGGCTGGGAGGAGGTGGCTGCGGACCATGTCGTCCTTAGTGACCCAGAGGACTCCGGACCGAATGCCTCAGCAAACCTACGCTGCATGGCCTCCCTGATCCTGCAAAGCCTGCATAAGGATCCTCGTATTCGTGGTATCAAGGATAAGGACCAATACTGGCTGGCAACCCTCCTTGATCCACGTTACAAGGGTAAGGTTGCGGACCTTATCTTGCCATCGCAGAGGGAGCAGAGGATGAGACATCTTCAGGAGGCCTTGCAGAAAGGTCTGTGCAACGTGTTCCCAGAGACTGGGAGGTTACAAACTCCTGTTTCTGGACAACGTGTTGCTGAGGCTTCGGTCAGTCAAAGAAGGAGCGGTGGAGAAGGTGGCCGTCTGACCGATGCGTTCAGACAATTTTTTGGTCCGCAGTCCCAAGGTATGATCGGTTCCAGCAACCATCGCCAGCGTCTGTTTTACATGGTGCAGGAATACCTAGGGGCAAGATCTGACTTGGACACCTTTCCCACCGAAAATCCTCTGGGTTACTGGGTCTTGAGGATGTATCACTGGCCAGAGCTTGCACAGTGTGCAATTGAGCTACTGGCCTGTCCTGCATCCAGCGTTCTTTCGGAACGCACATTCAGTGCTGCTGGAGGCTTTGTAACCGATCACAGGGTGCGTCTGTCCACCGACTCAGTCGATCGACTGACCTTCATAAAAATGAATCAGTCTTGGATCACCACCAGCTACCAAGCACCTGATGCTGATGTAACTGAATAATTTTTTTCAGATCCCTTCAAAGACTGCCTATGCTGATGCTCAGTGACTATCCCTGAGTAATTATCCTCTTCCTCCTCAATGATCACGCTGATATCTTATAAGAACATTTTTGGTTCTGGGTGCCACCACCAGTGCCTAAGGCCCAATTTTTCAGCCCCTGTTTAACAGGGGCGTGTAATTACAATTTTTGATGCAATACTTTGCAGCAGGGCTCGTTTCTGCGTTCTAACTAGAGTATCTGTGAGGGGTTGCAGTGTTGTGGCACCAGCACCAGTGCCTAAGGCCCAATTTTTCAGCCCCTGTTTAACAGGGGCGTGTAATTACAATTTTTGATGCAATACTTTGCAGCAGGGCTCGTTTCTGCATTCCAACTAGAGTATCTGTGAGGGGTTGCAGTGTTGTGGCACCAGCACCAGTGCCTAAGGCCCAATTTTTCAGCCCCTGTTTAACAGGGGTGTGTAATTACAATTTTTGATGCAATACTTTGCAGCAGGGCTCGTTCCTGTGTTCCAACTAGAGTGTCTGTGAGGACTTACAGTGTTGTGGCACCAGCACCACCACCACCACCAAAGGCCCAATTTTTCTGCCCTTGTTCAACAGGGGCATGTAATTACAATTCTTGATCTAATATTTCATAGCAGGGCCCATTTCTGCGCCCACCAAGAGCGAGTGAGGACTTACAGTGTTGTGGCACCAGCACCACCACTAGCACCAAAGGCCCAATTTTTCTGCCCCTGCTCAACAGGGGCATGTAATTACAATTCTTGATCTAATATTTCACAACAGGGCCCTGTGAGGGCTTACAGTGTTGTGGCCACAACAACACCTAAGGCCCAAATTTCTGCTGAGTATATAGGGCAGGCCCCTACTTTCAAACATCTAACTTACAAACGACTCTTATAGGGCGTACACGCGTACACATGGTCGGACTTTGTTCGGACATTCCGACAACAAAAAACCTAGGATTTTTTCCGACGAATGTTGGCTCAAACTTGTTTTGTCTACACACGGTCGCACAAAGTTGTCGGAAAATCCGATCGTTCTAAACGCGGTGACGTAAAACACGTACGTCGGGACTTTAAACGGGGCAGTGGCCAATAGCTTTCATCTCTTTATTTATTCTGAGCATGCGTGGCACTTTGTCCGTCGAATTTGTGTACACACGATCGGAATTTCCGACAACGGATTTTGTTGTCGGAAAATTTTATCTCCTGCTGTCCAACTTTGTGTGTCGGAAAATCCGATGGAAAATGTCCGATGGAGCCCACACACGGTCGGAATTTCCGACAACACGCTCCGATCGGACATTTTCCATCGGAAAATCCGACCGTGTGTACGGGGCATTACTTGCAAATGGAAGGAGACAACAGGAAGTGAGATGAAATCTACCCCTAGGAAGGGACATTCTCTCCTGTAAGAGTTAATATGGGAAAAACAATTCTCCTTTCCACTGATGCTTTCCAATCCTTGTTCCACGAAAAAACACCAAATTTTCAAAAAACATTTGTCATTGGGACAAAAAGTGAGGTGAAATCTTCTGAAGAGGAGGACAGACAGCAAAACAAATGTCACAGGGGTGATAACCCTTCCCTATGTTTTCCAAAAAGCTTAAAAAAGTTTTTTTGGGCTGGAGCTAAACACGTTAAAAATGTACCAGTTCAAAATTACAAACAGATTCTACTTAACAACAAACCTACAGTCCCTGTCTTGTTTGCACCGCCTGTATACTGCTGTTCAGAGTATATAGGGCCTGGTGGCCCCACACCTTTCCTTATTTTAATTTGGGTGCGGGGTTCCCCTTAATATCCATACAAGACCCAAAGGGCCTGGTAATGGACTGGGGGGTACCCATGCCGTTTGTCTCACTGATTTTCATCCATATTGCCAGGACCAGACATTACATTAAACCCGCAAGCAGTTTTAAATGAGATTTTTTCCTTTAAAAATGACATTTTGTGCAGGGACTGTTCTAAACATGGGAAACACGCGCCACTTTACAGGCATACTATAGACACACCCCAGGTACGATATTTAAAGGAATATTTCACTTTTTTTTTTTTACTTTAAGCATCATTAAAATCACTGCTCCCGAAAAAACGGCTATTCACTCTCATTGATGTATTTTAGAATCTCAATATTAGAATATCCATAAAATGAAAAAGACAAATTCCTGTAGGTTACATATATATTTTGTTGTAAATGTGGTAATCAGTTGAAGAAGAATGTGTAATTTTGCCCTTGCCCAGCACGTTTCGATTAACTCTTCCTCAGGGAAAGAGATGGAACTTCAAGATATCATTAATGAGAGTAATATACTTATCAGTAATATGAGAGTTAAAATAATACCAGCCCTTAGATCCAAATTGCGGTTTGGTTCTAGGTGTACAGAATTAGAATGATAAATGGTAGGTACACAACTCTAGCAACAAAATCCTCCAGCAGTTAGGACCCATCTGGATTGCTCTAGCAGTAAAGCAGTCTTTATCTTTTCAATATACACACTAATATAAGAACAATAGCTATAGATGGCTTACTGGTGTCCCTGGCAGACTGACTGCTCAAAGCCATGGCCCATGCAAAAGTCCATCCCTGGTGTTCAAACAATTATGCTGTCTCATCACAAACAACAGGGGTGTTCTGAGAAAATCCACTTCAACCAAATACTAGTTCACTGGAGAATAATTCTCAGGGGATCATCACTCAACCCAGCTGAGAATTACTTGTTCAAACAAGAATCATTTCATGCCCGTGGGTGCCTTGAATTTAGTCCATGTCTTTAAAGTTGAGCCCCAGACTGGAACAAAAAAATACCATTGCTGTGACCCCCCCACTGCAAGGGTTAATGTGGTTGTAAATATGTACCCACTGAAGTGACTAGCCTCAGGTAAAACAGAGATTAAACAAATTCTCCTACATAAGCTGTAAATTTTATCTACAGTCATCTTCTCTAAAGCCAAAGTACAGAATTTAGACTGCATTTCTCAACTCCAGAAAGCAGGGGACAGGGATCTGATGTCACAGACTGCCACTGCGCAGCATAGAGCAGGGAGCTGAGTGTAATCTGTGACCTTAGTGGAGGCAATGGACACACCCCCTCTACAGAATCTCATAAAGAAACATGCACAGCTGGGGCTGTCAATCACATGCTGTAGACAGGAAGGAGACAGGGCCATCCTCTGGAATTGCTTGATGTCGAGTTAGATTGTCAGAAGTGACTCAAGCAGATAGCAGAGGAATGAGAGATCAGACTGACATCACTCTAAGTGCTATAGATTGAGGCTCATACACATTATAAAAGAATATTGTGCGCATGGACATGCTCAGATGCAGAGAAATGTGCGCAGGCATGTGACAGTTGCTTTATTGCGCACATGCGTGCACATACAGTACAGAAAATGGCATTGAATGCCCTATTTAAGAAAGTGAGCAGTCATGAGAGGTTGCTGGATGACCTTCTGCTCCCATATACACCTTGTCTCCATGATCCCTGCTTTGGTTTCTGATTTTCTGTTACTGACTTTGCCTGCTTCTGGACTTTCCTTCAGCTTGACTTTCCATTGTGACCCCACTTGTTTAAAGGTCTCTGCTTCTTTAATCACCTGTGTTTGACTGCGTTTGCCCTCCTGACTTCCATGCATGACCTTGGCTCTGGCTCCTGACCTCCCTTCCTGCTCTATCCACGTATAACCTCAGCTTGGACCTAGACCATGCTCACGTTCCTCCATGACAACCTGATCCTGCACTTGCCACGAGTGACACTACTGGCTGCTGCATAGTACCTTCTCCTCCACTCAGGTCGCCTCTGTCTCTGCCATCTGTTGAAGTACCAACCAGTCAAGCACTACCAGAAGCAATAACAGCAGACCAGCCTGTCACGGAACGTCCCACACTCCGCTTCAGTGCTTCCGTCATATACTACTTCCTCCCAGTCTGTATACAGATATCAGATATTCCAACCTCTCTGAGCACAAAACAAGGCGACACTTGCTTGTTGCTAACATGAACTCACTTTATTCAGAACCAGAATACAGTCTTATATACAGGAGAAGATGAGGTTCCACCCTCCTGCTCATATTACTCTAACAATACAAACGTAACCTAATTAACCTAATTAACATGAGCTAATTAACTAATCCTTTATACAGCCTAGGTGACTGAGACATGACCTTTTGCCCAGACTGAGTTAATTATCACAGGACATTTTCTCACAATAGCAGCAGCTCCAATAGGAGTCATCCCGTCTCCAACATTGTATAGAGGACAATGTGATCAGCTCATTCAATTAACATAAACACAGGTAGTTGGAGTTGATGACACCAGCATCTCCTCACAGTATGTGTCCCAACAGTATAATTCAGTCTTATCAGCAGGGGGCTGCTGGAGGAATCCCCCCTCCCTCTTCAGGGACACAAATCCCAAATGACCACAGCAAGGAGTCCCCAACAGAATCAAACAACATACAATATATACATATATACACGACTGAGTCCGGTTAGTACAGTTCAGACTGGATTTCTAATTCACCTCACAAAGAGTATTGTTCCATTGAAAATCCAGGGCCCATAATCAAAAGGCAAGAGGCTTGCATTCAGTCCTCTCCAACAGCCTCTGTCCCGGCTAGGTCTGTCACACAGCCTAACTGGCAACCATGCTTCTTTTGGCCTTGCACTCGCTGTCACCATCTCCAGGGGTGCTTGGGCTTCAGCCACAAGGGAAGCCCTGTCGGCACTCCAGTCTCCAACCAGGTACATGATAGATATGCTTTGTTCAGTTTATCTTTTCAGACGTTTACAACCATTTTAATGCTTGTTATGTCTAGGGTTTCTGAAATAAGGAAAAATGCTTACCTTATTCTACTCTGCAGCAGGCTTCCTCTATCCATGTGACAAATCCAGCGCTGCCACCTCCCTAAACCAATCACGGCTGCTGTCGGATCACTACCTTCACATACAATGCAGGGTTAATAGACCTCCATTGTATGATGACACTAAGGGATGAGCTGGGGGGGAAGGACACACTGCAAGGGTTATTTTTTTTTTTTTTTATTTCCTGCCTGGAGTTCAGCTTTAATGAACTAAGCAAATTTTGACTTAAGTTGCATTGTTTCTGTCCATCTTCTGCAAAATGTTGCTTCACGTGTTTGAACAAGTGAAAAAAAGAGCTGTACATTTGCTAAATCTGTTTGTACTGGCGGTGTTGAAATGGGATGTCTGAGTGTTGGCCTTTGTTTGCTAATTGCTTAATTTGAAAGGAAAAGCAAAAGCCAGAAAATTTCTGATAAGCTTCAACCTGCGTATGGAAAGAGTCACACGTGTAAGCTTAAAATAAACGGATGCTTAGCCTGTCTAGGGCCGTGTGCCCAGTGGTGCATCCCAAATATAATTAATAATTTTACTTACATTCTGAGCTCACAAAGGTAATTGTAAATTGACCGTGAAGTGAAAAATTTACAATAAACAGACAGCTTAGAGGAAAACATGTTTTCTAGTTTTTGATCTTTTTTATCAGGTCAATAGATCAGGGATTCAACAATATTTTTCCTTTCTAAACCAGAATTAACTATTTAAAGCTGAAATTGAATCTGCGTTTATTTTGCTTTACCTGGTTCCTTCTTTTTCCACTCATCAACATGCTAAGGGAAATTTTAAATAAAAATTTAATTTTCAAAATATATTTTACTTTAGATCCAGTGATGTCATTACTGGATTAGTATTTGTGGTTCTCTATGTAATTCATGAAAGACAAAAACAGAACATTCCATAGCTCAACTCACCAACCAGTCTGCCAACTGACCAAATTAACCTGTCCAACAGTCTGTGTTAAAAACAGGGGTTTAAGTTAGCACTCATTTAAAAACGCATGCATAAGCTGCAAGGCCTCTTCATGGCACCCTGTGTATGCTTGCAGTCCTAACACTACTGAATTTAGAAGCGTCTCCACAATGGAAGCACATGCATTAAATGGATAGATGAGGGGCAGATGGGCCTGGAGGCAGCCCAATCCCCCTTAAAGGAACAGGAGCACACTGGACACCCAGCAAGAGCACGTTGGCAGCAAAGGTGTACAGTGTGTCCCAGGACCATATTTTACACCAGTAACAAACAAATGGCCCCTGCCCCCACCTATAACTGGCCTTCACGGCAAGGAGCACATGGAAGGGCAATCACATGAAAGGCAAAAACAGAACATTCCATAGCTCAACTCACCAACCAGTCTGCCAACTGACCAAATTAACCTGTCCAACAGTCTGCTTTAAAAACAGGGGGTTTAGTTAGCACGCATTTGGAAACACATGCATAAGCTGCGAGGCCTCTTCACGGCGCCCTTAATTTGGTCAGTTGGCAGACTGGTTGGTGAGCTTAGCTATGGAAAGTTCTGTTTTTGTCTTTCATGTGTTTGCCCTTCCATGTGCTCCTTGCTGTGAAGGCCAGTTATAGGTGGGGCAGGGGCCATGTGTTTGTTACTGGTCTCTATGCAATTCAGACAGATCGTGGCTGAGGGAGGGGCCAGCAGAACAAAGCTTCCTGAAAACAACCCAGCACCCGTCTCTGTACTCTTTCCAAGAGTTTTCAGTCTTGATGCAAGCAGTGGGATGGCTTGGAAGAAAATACGCAAATATCAAAAATGCCTTGATGGGTGGATGTCAGTTGTCACCAGGCTAACTGCATTAAATGTCTGACTGCCCTGGCCAATTTTCAGCTTTCAGTGCTGTCTCATTTTAAAAGACAATTGCACGGTCATGCAACAGTGTACCTATGTGAAATTTTTACAATTTTTTTTGAGACAGATAGATCTTTTTTGGTGGCATTTAATCACCACTGGGTTTTTTATCTTTTGCTAAACAAATAAATAAAGACCAAAACTTCTGAAAACAAAATATATAATATAGCATTTTGCAAAAACATAGTTTTTTCTCCTTTACTGATGTGCACTGATGAGGCTGCATTGATGGGCACTGATAGGCTGCACTGATGGGCATTAATAGGCTGCACTGATGAGCACTGATAGACTGCATTGATGGGCACTGATAAGGCAGCATTGATGGGCACTGATAAGGCAGCACTGATGGGCACTAATATCCTGCACTGATGGGCACTGATAGGCTGCACTTGATGGGCATTAATAGGCTGCACTGATGAGCACTGATAGACTGCATTGATGGGCACTGATAAGGCTGCACTGGTGGACACTGATGAGGCTGCACTGATGGGCACTGACGAGGCTGCACTGATGGGCACTGATAAGGTAGCACTGATGGGCACTGATGAGGTGGCACTGATGGGCAGTGATGAGGCTATACTGATAGGCAGCACTGATGGGCACTGATATGATGCACTGATGGGCACTGATATGCTGCACTGATAGACACTGATTGGCACTGATGGGGGTGCACTGATCAGTGCCCTGATTATTAGTGTAGATATTCCCTGTCAGAGGAAAGCTGCTTATCGGCTTTCCTTTCCTCAGACACTGACAACACTGAGGAAGGGAAATGCTGATAACCAGCTTTTTTCTTACATGGGGTCAGCTGTGATTGGACACAGGTGATCACATGGTAAAGAGCCAATGTCATTGGCTCTTTACTCTGATCAGTAATGCGATGTGTTCAAGGGACGTGGCTGACCACCGATCTCCACACACCTGTGTAGAACTTATACTTGAATTTGGCACACATTGCACCACTTAGAGAATGCAAGCAAGACACTTTCACAAAAATCCATGTGTGCCATGGTCTTTCTTTATTTGTATAAGATACGAACTTTCGGTATGTTATTTTGAAATTGGCGCAGGCATTTTGCCCCGTTATAAAAGTGGCACATTTTAGAACTACCTGAATTTGGTGCACCAGTCACTGTTAGAACTAAAAGTATCGCAGATGTTTTATGAATTTGGTGCAACACACTAACAAAAGGCATTAACACCAGAAAAGTGGTGCACCAACTTTATTGAGTTCTCCCTATAGAATTACAAAAGTATTGCTAAGGTATCGATATAAGGAAAAATGTTTACTGCCAGAAGGAAGCAGGTCAAAGTAAAGCATGGGGTAAAAGTAAAGCAGGGGTACATAACTTCATTGTAAAAAGGAATAAAATAAAACCAAGCAGATTAGATTGAGTTAGCTGGTCATCCTAGCAGCTGCCTGGCAGTACTCACTGGGGCCAAGGGAGGAAAGTTTGGCGAGATCATGTTGGGTGCCCATTAAAACACGCTAGGTCAATATGTTTTGTTTTTAATATTACCCAACCATACACATTAAATATTCTGCTTGAAAAATGTATTTATTCAAATTTCTAACAATATCAAAATCTGTTTTATTGAAAGCTAATTATTATTCCTAATTATTCAGAAGTGGTTTGCCTAAACAAAAGAAGCACTGTGGGATGTAAGCAAATATGAATGAAGAGCAAGTATTTTTATTTAATTAATTATCTTTTTATTAAATAGAACACAAGCTAAGACTAGCTCTAAATACAAAATTGCCATTTAATGTGCCTCGATTTCTTTTCCTTTGCTTTTAGCATAATTAAATGTTTTATTTGAAAAACAGCATATTGTCTTGATAGAGCGAATTAAGAAAAGCAATTTAGATTATTTATTTAAAGTGACAATGAAATCTATTAAAGCTGCACGCGGATATTTATGAAAACTAAATGCTTATAGTGGGTCCCCCCAAATTACAAGTGTTACCTACTCATTAGATCTAGGGGTAGAGAAATAAGCTGTAATACTTACCTCCTACAGGTTTCTGGTGCCCTCCGCTTCTCTCTGATGCGCTAGGTTGGGTTGGGCCTTCATCATCCCCATGTATAAAGCTGGACTACTGGTTTTACATTGTATGTAATGATGTCAAAGTACAACTGCTGGCAGAAGCACAGGAGGGAAGAGGCTTTGGGGGCCCTATCATACAGCATGGTGGAAGCTTGCCAAAATGAGGAGTAAAGTAAGTATTACAGTTTATTCCTGTACCCCTAGACTTAAAGTGTTACTAAACCAAGGACCCTACATTCAGTGTATCTGATCTCCCACAGTACACAGAACATGGAAATGCAATTATCTTAGTAAATATAAACTGCTAAATACCTTTTCTCATCAGCAGTGTATAGCAGTCTCTTGACTTCTATCAGTGTCCAGCCCAGTTCTAAAGCTTGTAGAAGGAGTTTTCATTCTTCTCTGACTGTCCTATGAGGCTGCATGGCCCTGACTTTTTGTCTAAACATTGCTGATTGGTCCTGTGCTGATCACATGCATCCTCCCAAACTCCCAACCCCCCCCGACAAAACACCAAACTGAACATGTGCAGAGTGCCCCCAAGGCTCTTTACTATCAGGAGATGGACTGGGAACAGTAAAAAAATGGGAGGATTATAGTCAGGATCAAACAGCCTTTTTACACGATGCGGAGGATCAACCCCTTAGGTTCCACAATGAGTATAACAAGCATGCTTTACTGCATATACAGACTGATTTTACTGTTGTGGGTTTAGTAACACTTTAACAAGTTTTATCCTTGCAGTGCGTGTGTGGGTTGGGGAGGGGGGGGTCACTGCAAGGGTATTTTTTACAAAATTCCAGAACTTAGCTTTAAAGTGTATTTCCACTTCTGCAGTTGAATTTGTAAAGCCTCCACTATATACTTGCCATAATGAGTGAACATGCCTGTTGGCTCCACACCTATGGACACAACAGAGCATAGTTCCATATCTATAGATTTATGTTTTTACTTTATAAAACCCTCCCCCCCCCCTTTGAAGTAACATGCCTTTTTGAGTTTATCCAGCTCAAACAATTTCTATATAGGTCATGTTTTCTTTATATATAGATCAACGTGCCAGAGTTCATATTTAGTATAGCATATCTGACTATACATTATCTTTACACCATAGGACTTGGCAAATGTATCCATTTAGCCATTCCTTGTGGACCGCATAGGCCGGATGCATTCTATGACTCTGCCTGTCTCAAATGCTGCTACCCATGAATATTGAGATGGGACAACACTACTAAATGATGTTTTGAGCTTTCAATCTACTCCAACCTTTTCTCCTCCACTACCTCACAAATTTGGGAGATCAAGACTGCAAGCAATACACTCTAAACATTGCATCCTCCTTGATCCTTATAAACAACTGTAAACGGAGAAACCAGTAAGTTTTTCTTTTTGTTGGTGTGTCACTATTACTAGCTACATTTATTTCCAAGCTCCCCAACCAACTCTTGTATGCCCACCAAACTACAGATGCCTAGTATTTTTGTACTTTGTTTCTTAGTATATTTTCATTTCTTATACACTTGCAGATTACATTCTATAACTGCACAGGAAACTCCCTGAAGAAGGAATTCACATTTCAAATATTCCGAAACATGTTGGATCTTTCCATATGTATCATTCACGTATGAGTTCTTCACTAGTAGAACCTGTATGTTTAGGATCATTTGCAGTTTCTGTATATCTGACTGTTTTTAATTCTCTACATTATGTGGGATTTTGAATAAAGTAATACAATTTTTATATATTCTGTTATCCTTCACCTTCATACTTCTTTCTACCTTTCGTCTCCCTTCCACCCACAAAATCCCTGGGGTCGCCACACTTTTGAGTTCCATATATATATTTTTTCGTTAATTGTTTTTGGGATGTGGTGAGAGGTGAGCTCTACCTTTGAGTCTATCTGACTTTTCACTTATATCGATTGATGGTTCAACCATATTTATATCTGGCACATACATTGATCCCCCTGACACATACACTTATCCCCCTGACACATACATTGACCCCCGACACATACACTGATCCCCCGACACATACATTGATCCCCCCTGACACATACACTAACCCCCCTGACACATACACTGACCCCCCGACACATAAACTGATCCCCTAACACATACACTGACCCCCCAACACATAGATTGACCCCCCCCCGTGACAGGTGACCTCTTGACACTCCTGCAGCTCAGCCTTACCTGTGTAGTGTAGCCCATCTCATTCTGACCACTCTACAGCAGGCTGCACGCATCAGGGAAAGAGAGCCAGTATAGGAGAGCTGCTCTGCTGCCTGCCTATTTACACAGAGCGAGTAGGGAACTCCCAGTGCCCAGCGTGGCTGAAGTGTCATTCCTGCCTCCTCCTGGACCCAGCGGCGCCTATGATGGATATCACACGTTCCGCGGTCTCGGCATTGGACCAGTGGGATGTCCATCATAGGAGCCGGGCCCCGGAGGTGGGACTTTTTGTACGTCACTTGGTCGCGCTACATAATCGGGAGATCATTCCTTGTTGCCTGTGGAAATGGCTCGGGGCTAATAATGAATTCAGTACTATTGAGACCAGGGGCTTTTTGGGGGCACACTCGGGCTCCAGCCCCAGTTAGCCCCCCCCTCCCGACGCCACTGACTGAGCCATTCTAACACATGAATATGCTTTGATCTAAACTATTCCAGTGTAGCTCTGGCTGTATGTTTAGTAGACATGTGCAATCAGTTTCGTAACGAACCGAAATTCGGCCGAATTTTGCATCTTTCTGACTTTCTGATGCATCTAAATGTCTGAATAAAAAAATAAGGAATTTCAACTAATACGAAAGAAATTGCAGTGAATATAACGAATGAATTTGACATGATTCGGTAGTTCGTTAAAGATCTAATGAAACAAAAGGTCAACTCAAATTAAATCTTACAGTCCAATCAGCTGATTCATTTTGTGCTGGAGGTTGGATTACTGGCAAGTGGGAAGTAGTGTATTCCTGAGAACTGAGTGGGAAGGGTGTTGTATTGTATTTGAGCAGAGGAGAAGAGATATTGTCATTGTGTGTGTTAATAGATTCAATTCAAACAAATGACTTTCCAAACTACGAATTATTATCACGAATATATATACATACATAGGTATCGAATTTCAACTAATACGAAAGAAATTATAGCGGATATAATGAATGAATTAGACATGATTCGAGATTCAGTATAACGAATATCGACATTCTACGCATAATTACGAATTATCCAAAAACTAATTAACGTAACATAACGAATATAACAGAACGAAATTATGTATTTTATGAATGACAACGAACCAAAACTAAACAAAATTTCCCGTTGTGCACAAGTCTAATTTAGGGTTATTTTCCTTCTGGAAGGTGAACCACCACCCCAGTTCCAAGTCTTTTGCAGACTCTAAAGCTGCGTACACACGAGCGGAATGTCCAACAGAAAAAGTCAGACGGAAGCTTTTCATAGTCTATTTCGATTGTGTGTATGCCTCATCGGACTTTTTTTTTTTTTTAAATTCTGATGGACCTAGAAATGGAACATGTTCTAAATATTTACGATGGAACCATATCCGCACGTCTGTATGCTGTTCCGACAGACCAAAAACGACACATGCTCTGAAGCAAGTATGAGACGGAAGCTATTGGCGACTGGCTATTGAACTTCCTGTTTCTAGTCCCGTCATACGTGCTGTACGTCACCTCGTTCTGGACGGTCGGACTTTGTTTGGACTTTGGTTTGACTGTGTGTAGGCAAGACCGCTTGAATGGAATTTCGTCGGAGAAACCTTCGGAGTTTCATGTGTATGCGGCATAACAGGTTTTCTTCTAAGATTGCCCTGTATTTGGCTCCATCTATCTTCCCATCATCTCTGACCAGCTTCCCTGTCTCTACTGAAGAAAAGCATCCACACAACATGATGCTGCCACCACCATGTTTCACACTGGGAATGGTGTGTTCAGGGTGATGTACAGTGTTAGTTATCTACCACACATAGCATTTTGCTTTTAGGTCAAACAGTTAAATTTTGGTCTCATCTGACCAGAGCACCTTCTTTCACATGTTTGCTGTGTCCTCCACATGGCTTCCTGCAAACTGCAAACAGGACTTCTTATGGCTTTCTTTCAACAATGGCTTTCTTTTTGCCACTCTTCTATAAAGGCAAGATTTGTGGACTGCAGGACTAATAGTTGTCCTGTTGACAGATTCTCCCACCTGAGCTGTGGATCTCTGCAGCTCCTCCAAAGTTACCAATGGGCCTCTTGGCATTTTCTCTAATTAATGCTCTCCTTGCCCGGCCTGTCAGTTTAGGTGGATGGCCATGTCTTGGTAGGTTTGCAGTTGTGCCATACTCTTTCCATTTTTGGATGATGGATTGAACAGTGCTCTGTGAGATGTTCAGAGTTTGGGATATTTTTTTATAACCTAACCCTGCTTTAAAAGTCTGCTCAACTTTACCCCTGACCTGTCTGGTGTGTTCCTTGGCCTTCATGATGCTGTTTGTTCACTAAGGTTCTCTAACAAACCTCTGAGAACTTCACATAACAACTATATTTATACTGAGATTAAATTACAAACTCTATTTACTAACTTGGTGACTTCTGAAGGCAATTGGTTCCACTAGATTTTAGTTAGGGGTATCAGAGTAAAGACGGCTGAATACAAATGCATGTCACACTTTTCATATATTTATTTGTAAAACAATTATGTGCCACTTTGTGTTGGCCTATCACATAAAATCCTAATAAAATACATTTACATTTTTGGTTGTAACATGACAAAATGTGGAAAATTTAAAGGGGTATGAATACTTTTTCAAGGCACTGTAAATAGTGTTTTTGCTTTGTGGTGCCCAAATGAAGTGAAGATCTGCTTTAAGATTCTTTGTGGTTAAAAGTGGATGTAAACCCTCACATATACCCAGTGAAGGGAACAGCTTTAGATGATACACAGAGATGAAACAAATCTCCCTACATAAGTTTTACATGTATATCTGCTGTCTTCACCTTTATATATTGTTTAGAAAGTGCACATCCTGTTAGATTTTTCACTTCTTCATTCATCTTCCTCATTCACTGTGAGACAGTTGATTGGAGGAAAGGCATACACTCCTCCCCACACATGCAGAGGTTGCCTGTGAATAGTTTAGCAGTCTGCTAATCTATTTATAGCAACCTCCCCCGATACACACTTCTATCTCCCATCTCGGAGAGCTTGTGAAAAGTTATCAGGCTGATAACAGAAGAATGGAGCAGGACAAAGCTACAGGACATAGTGCTTTCACAAGAGACAAAAAAACACTACAGATATATGTGCCCAGCTCAAATTTGATGAATCAGGTTTACATCCACTATAAGCAAGGAAGCACTTAACCACTTGCCTACTTGGCACTTTTACCCCCTTCCTGCCCAGGCCAATTTTTAGCTTTCAGCACTGTCGCACTGAATGACAATTACATGTCATGTAACACTGTACCCAAACAAAATGTTTTTCACACAACTAGAGCTTTCTTTTGGTGGTATTTAATCACCACTGAGTTTTCATTTTATTTTTGCTAAATAAACAAATAAAGACCAAAAAGTTTGAAAAAAACCCTTTTTCATAGTTTGTTATAAAATTTTGCAAACAGGTAATTGTTCTCCTTCACTGATGTGCACTGATAAGGGTGCACTAATGGGCACTGATAGGCTGCACTGATAGGCTGCACTGATGGGCACTGATGGGAAGCGGCAGAGGAGAAAGACCGGAGGACGAAGCGGGGGAAGAAGAAGCTGGAGGAAGATGGAGAAGACCAGAGGAAGAAGCAGAGGGAGATGGAGGAAGAAGCAGAGGGAGATGGAGGAAGAAGCAGGGGAAGAAGCAGCTTGAGGAAGAAGGAGAAAACCGAAGGAAGACCGGAGGAAGATGGAGAAAGAAGTGGGGGAAAAAAGAAGACATTTTTAATAAAGGAATTGTCAAAAACCGGCTATTGTCGTTTGTCACATTTCACTGCTTTTTTAGGTGAATGGGTAGGGGTACAATGTACCCAATACCCATTCACATGGGGGGGCCTGGGATCTGGGGGCCCCCTTGTTAAAGGAGGCTTCCAGCTTTCGATAAGCCCCCCACCCACAGACCCCCAGAACCCTTGCCTGGGGGTTGTGGGGATGAGGCCCTTGTCCCCATCAACATGGGGACAAGGTGCTTTGGGGGGCGTGCTAGGATAAGGGTCTAGTATGGATTTTGGTGGGGACCCCTACGCTATTTTTTTAAAAGGTTCCCCTTACAATCCCTACCAGAACTGAAGGGCCTGGTATGGATTTTGGGGGGACACTATGTCAGTTTTTTTTTTCATTTTGCCATGAGGTTCCCCTACCAGATCAATACCAGTTTCAAAGGGCTTGGTATGCACTGGGGGGGGGCTACACAGTTTTTTTTACTTTTTGCTATAATAAATATCCCCCAAAAATATACAAAAAACCATTTTTTTTCCTCAGTTTAGTTGCTTCTATATATTTTTGGTAAAAAAAATAGCAATAAGCGTTTATTGATTGGTTTGCGCAAAAGATATAGCTTCTACAAAATAGGGGATAGTTTTATGGCATTTTTATCAATAATTTTTTTTACTAGTAATGGCGGTGATCTGCGATTTTTTTATCGTTACTGCGACATTATGGCGGACAGATCAGACACTTTTGGCGCTATTTTGGGACCATTCACATTTATACAGCGATCAGTGCGATTAAAAATGCATTGATTACTGTGTAAATGTGACTGGCGCTGCAGGGGTTAAGTGTGTCCTAGGGAGTGATTCTAACTGTAGGGGGGATGTGCTACATGTGACATGACACTGATCACCTCTCCCGATCACAGGGAGCTGTGATCAGTGTCAGTGTTATTAGGCAGAAAGGGGAAATGCTTGTTTACATCAGCATTTCCCAGTTCTTCCATTCTGTGAGACAATCGCGGGTATCCCCATGGACATCGAGTCTGCGGGACCCGCGATCACACTCACGGAGCTCGCAGCAGAGTCGCACTCGCGCCGACCACACGGTGGCAAATTTAAAGGGACGTACCTGTATGCCCATTTGCCTGTCCATGCCATTCTGCCGACGTAAATGTTTGTGCGGCGGTCGGTAAGCCGTTCAAACTGCTCGTGGCTGTAATGTATTGTCGGATCCCAGCAATATAGATAAAAAATAGCATGAGTCCCCCCACAGTCCATTACCAGGCCCTTTGGGTCTGGTATGAATATTAAGGGGAACCGTACACGAAAAAAAAAAAAATTGAGTGACCCATAACTGACCCTTATCTGAGCACGCAACCTGGCAGGCTGCAGGAAAAGAGGGGGGGACGAGACAGTGGCTCCCCCCTCCTGAACCATACCAGACCACATGCCCTCAACATGGGGAGGGTGCTTTGGGGTCCCCCAAAACACCTTTTCCCCATGTTGATGGGGACAAGGGCCTCATCCCCGCAACGCTTGCCCGGTGGCTGTGGGGGGCTTATCGGAACCTGGAAGCCCCCTATAACAAGGGGGCCCCCAGATCCCCCCCCATGTGAATGGGTATCGGGTACCCATTCACCAAAAAGAAGCAGTGAAATGTGACAAAAAATAATAGCTGTTTTTTGACAATTCCTTTATTGTAAAATAGCTGAGTGGTCTTCTCCCCTGAGCCGTGTCTCCCGCTGTCATCTTCTCCTGGTGCTGTCTATCTTGCCGCCATCTTCTGAAAAACGGGGAGAAAAAAACAGAAAATGGTTGGTCACGAACAGATTAATATAAAGTATGTATAGATATATTAGGAAACTAATCATATAATAATATGCTGGTATCTTCAATCAGAGATCGATAGTGGGACAAATGTAATAATTTCTAAAAAAATAATGTATATATATATATATATATATATATATATATATAAAGATCTAAAAAAATATATAATACTTGGTACCTACACGCAAAGGATTATTGTACAAATGTGTAGGTCACCTTATATGTACTGTATTAATACCTGAATTACAAGCATTTAAAAAAAAAACTAAAAATAAATGCTAAAAATAAAACATAAACTATTTTTAATTGATGTTTAAATGAGCCAATACATAAACCTGCTCAGTCTGGAAAGGGCCATGTAAAGAGAAATCACATGATGCTGTGGATTTTGAGTTCCTCATTGAGGCCCCCAGGTGTACGAGAACCCAACAAATAGCTCCAAAAATTTTCCCACTGCAAAAGAGGGAAAACCTCTTGTTCTCAGTAAGAGTACCCTTAGGGATGCTCTCAATTGCCAAGACCTTAAGGCATGGGATGTCTTTGTTGTGTGCCTGGAGGAAATGGCGTGGGACACTATCGAGTTGATTTACCAAAGGCAAATCCACTTTGCACTGCAAGTGCACTTGAAAGTGCAGTCACTGTAGATCTGAGGGGAAGATCTGAAATAAGGGGAAGTTCTGCTGATTTGATCATCCAATTATTTGCAAGCTAAAATGCTGTTTTTTATTTTCCTTGCATGTCCCCGTCGGATTTACAGCGACTGCACTTCCAAGTGCACATGCAGTGTACTTGTAGTGCAAAGTGGATTTGCCTTTCGTAAATAACCCCCTATGTTTGTCAAAACATATTTTGATAAACCTGCGGTGTTCGCCTATTCTCGTGCAAAGAGTACGTATAGTACGGCCCACGTACAGTAGATTGCATGGGCATCACAGGACATAAACAACAAATTCTGTTGAACATGTGATGAACTGTCTAATCTGGAAGGAATTACCTTTATTAGTAACAATCTTAGAACATCCATGAGAAATGGATTGGCATGTAAGGCAGCCTCTTTTCCGGCATTGAAAAATACCTGTTCTGTTGTTAAAATATGCCCTAATATCAAAAAAAGGTCTATTATTGGGTTTTTCTAACTTACTCGGGGCAATAATGTTTTTTATGGTACGTGCTTTTCTGAATGTTATTTGTGGCTTAGGAGGCAACAAAAGGGCCAGACGTTGATCCAGATTTAATATATTATAATATTTATGGATAATTTTTTAAATAGTTCTGTATTTGGTATTAAAATTAGACACAAATCTAGCCGTATTTTCAGTTTCTTTAGTGTGATTGTCTTTGTTTTTTAGTGGCATATTGATGTGTGAAAAGAAAGCGTCTTGGACTAAATCTCTGGGGTAACCCTTCTCTACAGACTTTTTTGCATATATTCACCTTGTGAGTTATAGTCTTCCACTCTTGTGCAGTTTCTCCTTAACATGTGAAATTGCACATTGGGGATGTTGTTCTTCCAAGTTGTGTGGTGGCAACTATCATAATATAAGTAAGAGTTGCCACTGGTGGATTTATGATTACAGGTAGTGATGTTCTGCTGATCGTGAGATAATCCCAAATCCAAAAACACCAGCTCCTTGGGGTCTAACACATGTATGTAAGATAGGCCCAGTGCGTTTGTATTACAATGGGTGACAAAGGAGGAGAACAAATCTGGGCCACCACTCCAAATAAGCAGGACATCATCAATGTACCTGTAAAAAAAACCTTTAGCTTCCGTCCGGTGCGCACTAATGTGCATGTGCGCACGCACGGGCATCTGCACATGCCTAGGCGCGTTAATGCGCATTCGCGTGCGCGCTCAGGAACACGCCCCTAGCGCCAATTGGCGCCAGGCGGCTTACTTAAGGAAGTGCCCTGACCCCAGATCGTTGCTAAATGGTCTTCAGCTGTTCCTTGCTACCCAGTATCCTGCTTATTCTGTCTGACATCCATTGCTGAACCTGAACTTGAACTTGAGGAGTTACGGAAGTACATCGATGAGAACCTTGACAAGCGATTTATCCGGCCTTCTTCTTCCCCTGCCGGAGCAGGAGTATTTTTTGTTGAAAAAAAAGATTGCACACTCCGGCCTTGTATTGGCTATCGGGACTTAAATAAAGTAACCATTAAGAATCGGTACCCCTTACCCCTCATCCCTGAGCTGTTCCAGAAACTGCAAGAAGCCTGTGTTTTTTCCAAATTGGATTTAAGAGTAGAGTATAATCTGATCAGAATTAGAGAAGGGGATGAGTGGAAGATGGCCTTTAGGTCTCGCTTTGGGCACTTTTTTATCTAGTGATGCCCTTTGTACTCAGTAGCGCACCAGACACCTTTCAGAATTTCGTGAACGATGTGTTTCGGGACTTTCTTGATGTACTTACCATCGTCTACTTAGATGACATACTAATATTTTCCACCTCCCTAGAGTCACATCGGGTCCATGTAAAGAGGGTATTAGACAGACTAAGGAAACACCATCTTTATGCCAAAGCAGGGAAATGTGAATTTGAGAAGCTTACCATCCAGTTCTTGGGTCTCAATATCAATCATGGATCGCCATGGACCCACCGTCGGTTGCTGCAGTACTTGATTGGACAGCCCCTACTGACAACAAATCTGTGCAGCTTTTTGTGGGGTTTTCCAACTTTTACAGGAAATTCATTAAGAACTTTTCTGGTATCATATCCCCTATCACCCAATTAACAATATTATGCACAACCTTCACATGGACTTTAGAAGCTCAAGCTGCATTTGAAAGATTGAAGGGCCTTTTTACATCCGCACCCATTCTGAAACATCCAGACCCTACCTTACTCTATGTTCTCGAGGTTGATGCCTCTGAAATTGCCGTGGGAGCCATACTGTTTCAACGACAGGGGACTAAATCCCTACTTCACCCTGTTGCCTTCTTCTCCAGAAAACTAACTGCCCTAGAAAGGAACTATGACATTGGTGATCGTGAGTTGCTTGCTATCAAGTCTGCTTTGGAAGAATGGCGCTATCTTCTAAAAGGGGCAGTACATCCTATTCTTGTATTCATCGATCACAAGAATCTTGAATATTTAAGAGCAGCCAAAAGATTAAGACCCCGCCAAGCCAGATGGGCCCTCTTTTTCGCAAGATTCTGCCTTCATATTACTTACCGTCCTGGATCTAAGAATGGGAAGCCTGATGCCCTTTCCCGTATGTTCCAAGATACTGAGGTTCCCCCTGAATCTGATACCATTTTATCCGCTAAAAATTTTCTTTTGTTACAGACTGAGCTCATCTCCCAAATCAAGTCAGCAGTTCAGGATCATCCTCCATTTCAGAAACTCCACCGTCAGTTGAAAGAGGGTCTCTATTTTCACGGTGAGCAGATCTTTGTTTCTGAGCACTTACGGACAGCAGTTCTTTACATGTGCCACGACCACCCCTTGGCAGGACATTTCGGAGCTCAAAAACTTCAAATCTGGTCCTCTGCTCTTTCTGGTGGCCAGACCTGGTACAAGATTGCAGGGACTATATCAAATCCTGCACAACATGTCTTCGAAATAAGTCGGATAGAGCCAAGAATTGGGGTCTGTTGGAACCCCTTCCTGTTTCTGATAAATTATGGACCATGATCTCTATGGATTTTATTGTCGAATTACCCCCATCTGAAGGGTTCACCACCATTTTTGTAATTGGGGATCAATTGTCCAAGATGGCCCACTTTGTGCCCCTAAAAGGTAAACCTTCCTCTGTGGAGACTGCCTCTTCTTTTATCAAGGAAGTTGTACGTCTGCACAGTATCCCTTCTAACATCACCTCGGACCATGGGGTACAATTCACGTCCAGATTTTGGAAATCTTTATGTGAAGTCTTGGGCATTAAACACTGTTTGTCATCTGCTTACCACCCTCAGACTATCGGTCAAATGGAGAGGACAAACCAGACCCCGGAGCAGTATCTGCGTTGTTTTTCCTCATTTGCACAAGACGACTGGGCCTCTCTTTTGCCGTTGGTGGAATTTGCATATAATAACTCAATACATTCTGCAATCAAACAAACCCCCTTTTTTGCAAATGATGGGTTTCACCCACCCTTTTTGCCTGATGTCCCCCAGGAATCTTCAGTCTCTGCAGTAAAGGATCTTCTGGATGTCTGGAGGTCTAACAACCAGCTCTTGCAGGAAACTATCACTAAGTCCCAGGAAAACAAAAAGAGGTTCTACGATAGGAGGAGAAGAGGTAACCTAGACCTTAAAACCAGGGATAAGGTATGGATTTCCACTACGAGCCTGAAGCTGGCTTGTCCCTCTAAAAAATTAGGACCAAGGTACATCAGCCCTTTTCCTGTGAAGAAAAGAATTAATGCTATAGCCTTTGAGCTTAGCCTGCCGGTGAGCTTGAGAATTCATGTTTCCCTCTTGAAACAGGCCATGGTTGATCCTTTCCCTGATTGAGAACCTGAGACTCCTGCCCCATTGCTTGTTGAAGGGAACAAAGAATTCGAAGTTGAAGCCATCCTGGATTTCAGAAAGAGAAGGGGGCGAACCCAGTTCTTAATCAAATGGAAGGGCTATGGCCCTGAAGATAACTCATAGGTGCCTTCCTCTAATGTACATGCTCTACGGTTAATTCAGGCCTACCTTCATCTCCACTCTGAAAAAAGTTCCCTAGTGGGCATCCTGAGGCTGCCCGTAAGGGGGGGGCAATGTAAGAAAACCTTTAGCTTCCGTCCGGTGCGCACTCATGCACGTGCATAGGCATCTGCAGATGCCTAGGTACATTAATGCACATTCACATGCGCAGCGGACTGCATGCACTTCGATGACATCCAAAAAAGTAAAATATTTATGCCGCAAACAAAAGTCTATGCTATTTAGTACAAACTCAGATTCTGTAGAGCTCATCTCTCCATTCTTGGTGAGGAAGTATTGCACAGCAGCGAGTCCAACATCATGGGGTATAGACGTGTATAGTGAGGCAATGTCTAGAGATGCCCACAAATAACCCTCTTGTCAAGAGTACTCTTTTAAAACTTCGGTGACATGACTAGAATCCCTAATGTAAGATGAAAGTGGAAAACTATGGGCTGTAATAAAAACTCTAGATAAATCGATAAACCACTAGTGAAGCTATTGGTACAAGCTACAATTGGTGTACCCAGAGGGTCCACCAAGGCTTTGTGCACCATGGGGAGGTGATAGATGTAGGGAGTGCTGCAAACTGCAGGTAACAAAAAACATTTTCTTATTTAGCACCCCCTCTTTCCAGACCACTTCAACTAGAGTGACAAGCTCCAAGTGATAGTGAGGAAGAGGATCAGAGGAAAGTTTCAAATAAGTATTATTGTCAACCAAAAGCAGATAGAATTTGATTTGTTTTGCACCACTAAACTACCGCCTTTGTCAGCCTGTTTGATGATGATGATGTCTTTGTTTCGGATGAGATCTCTAAGAGCTAGACGTTCAGGTGCACTTAAATTGGTGGAGCTCTGTCTACCAGGGGTATCACATAATTGCACATAGTTACATAGTTACATAGTAGGTGAGGTTGAAAAAAGACACAAGTCCATCAAGTCCAACCTATGTGTGTGATTATGTGTCAGTATTACATTATATATCCCTGTATGTTGCGGTCATTCAGGTGCTTATCTAATAGTTTCAAAGTTACAAAGTCCCTATATACTGCCTGATAGAATATCTCTATGTGTGGACCTTTGGATTGTGTGGGGTTGAATGTAGATGAAGGTTTAAACGTAGTAGGTTTGATTTCAGGATCCAAGAAAGGTTCTTGTGTTTGACTCACTTTTACCCTCCACCCACAAATCCTCCAGAATGTGCAGAATATCATCCTGGGGTTGGGTAGGGGTTATGTCATTGACACCTTCCAATGGTAGATTCCCACTAGAATGACTCAAGTTCTCATTCCTAGCATTATGTCGTTTTAATGTGAGGGAACGAATTAACTTATTAAAATCCCTGAACAGACAAAATGTATTAGGCCCTATGGAGGGAGAGAAACTGTGCCCCTTTTTAAATAAAAAAGTTCAGCTGGTGTGAGGGTGTGTAATGACAGATTGTATATCTTAATAGTACTGTCTTCTAGTTGGAGTCCATACTCTCTTTTTTGTTTAATCTTGGATTGTCTTCCTCCTCTTCTACCTTGTCTAGTTTTATTATTTATTTATTTATTTAATTGTGGGGCTCCCTTTGGAGACTGGAATAAAAAATTCCCATCGGCCAATAATGTATCATTAGTATAATTAATTACTGTAGATGGAAAAGTAGCTAGCCCATTGTTCCTAGGTCAAGCTCCCTCTTTGATGTAAACGTCCAGATCCCTGGATAAAGGACTGTATTTATTCGATGTAATTGCAGCAAAGGTGGATGATGTAAGATTGCCACTGCTACATGGCTCCAGTGGTGCTGTTGGATCCATAAGTAGAAGATCAGTGCTCAAAGATGAAGCAATATGAGATATAATCTGAATGGATATGGGTTGTTGTGACTTATCCAGAACAGAAATGGACAAGATTCCTGCTCGAGTCAAACCAGAATTGTACTTCTGTGTATGTGCATGTTTTGGTTTATGTGTATTGTTTTTATGTTTATTTTTGTTGTTATGTTTATTTTTATTCTTATTTTTACTTTTCTTGATACGATTAGTCATATTAGTCATGGATTGAACATGGTGAATATTAGCATCATGTCTATTCTGTACTGTATTACCAGGAAAAACTTGTGTGGAACGTTTCCACTCGAAAACCTGCCTAGTTTTGTAATCTGTAATGTCGCTTTCTAGTTTTTTTCATTTTTTTGATGATTATTTCATCCTCATCTTTTTTGACATTATTTTCTTTCCTATTTGGAAAAGAGGCAGGAAGAACTAAAGGCCTGAGCCGCCTCGGTCTTAAGCACCTGTAGCTCTCCGGCCCTTAGCTTTCTCTCTCTTTGCTGAACAAGAATCTTGATCCATTTCATAGTACAAAACTCAGAGACCATATGCCACTCTATAGTGAGGTCCTCGTCCAAAATGCTACATTGCTTTTTGATACGAAGACCTCTAGGGGTGATCCCCAAATCCAAATAATCCAAATAATTTTGTAAATGTGCGAGATCCCACCATATATTTATGTATTTTGGCTCCTACCCATAGAGCACTGCTTTTTTATTTGTATATACAGTGGGGTTGGAAAGTATTCAGACCCCCTTAAATTTTGCACTCTTTGTTGTATTGCAGCCATTTGCTAAAATCATTTAAGTTCATTTTTTTCCACATTAATGTACACACAGCACCCCGTATTGACAGAAAAACACATTTTTGCAGATTTGTTAAAAAAGTAAAACTGAAATATCACATGGTCCTATGTATACAGACCCTTTGCTGTGACACTCATATATTTAACTCAGGTGCTGTCCATTTCTTCTGATCATTCTTGAGACGGTTCTACACCTTCATTTGAGTCCAGCTGGGTTTGATTATACTGATTGGACTTGATTAGGAAAGCCACACACCTGTCTATATAAGACCTTACAGCTCACAGTGCATGTCAGAGCAAATGGGAATCATGAGGTCAAAGGAACTGCCTGAAGAGCTCAGAGACAGAATTGTGGCAAGGCACAGATCTGGCCAAGGTTACAAAAACATTTCTGCTGCACTTTAGGTTCCTAAGAGCACAGTGGCCCCCATAATCCTTAAATGGAAGATGTTTGGGATAACCAGAACCCTTCCTAGAGCTGGCCGTCCGGCCAAACTGAGCTGTCGGGGGAGAAGAGCCTTGGTGAGAGAGGTAAAGAAGAACGCAAAGATCATTGTGGCTGAGCTCCAGAGATGCAGTTGGGAGATGGGAAAAAGTTGTAGAAAGTCAACCATCACTGCAGCCCTCCACCAGTCAGTGGCAGAGTGGCCCGACGGAAGCCTCTCCTCAGTGCAAGACACATGAAAGCCCGCATGGAGTTTGCTAAAAAACACCCGAAGGACTCTAAGATGGCGAAAAATAAGATTCTTTGGTCTGATGAGACCAAGATAGAACTTTTTGGCCTTAATTCTAAATGGTATGTGTGGAGAAAACCAGGCACTGCTCATCACCTGTCCAATACATCCCAACAGTGAAGCATGGTAGTGGCAGCATCATGCTGTGGGGGTGTTTTTCAGCTGCAGGGACAGGATGACTCGTTGCAATTGAGGGAAAGATGAATGCGGCCAAGTACAGGGATATCCTGGATGAAAACCTTCTCCAGAGTGCTCAAGACCTCAGACTGGGCCGAAGGTTTACCTTCCAACAAGACAATGACTCTAAGCACACAGCTAAAATAATGAAGGAGTGGCTTCACAACAACTCCGTGACTGTTCTTGACTGGCCCAGCCAGAGCCCTGACTTAAACCCAATTGAAAAAAGAAAGTAGGACGGCGCCCTGTACGTGCAGCATGTATGTTAAAAATATTTATTACAATAGATAAAAACACTCACATTTGAGTTGCTAAAAACCAGCATGTAAAGTAGTTACATCCGTGTGCTCTCGGGGGATGTGGGTGTCACGGGCCAGTGGTGAACCGCCCGCCTCACCCCGCTCCTGGAAGTGAAGATGCAGGTCAGCACAGCGCTCCACGGAGGATCCATGACCGACATCCTGGCCGCCCGGAGGCTCTGAGGACCCTCGACACCACCGGAACAGCTACCAGGACCCAGGTCACAGGACTCACATCCCAGGAACCCCCCCACTGGCCCGTGACACCCACATCCCCCGAGAGCACGCGGATGTAACTACTTTACATGCTGGTTTTTAGCAACTCAAATGTGAGTGTTTTTATCTATTATAATGAATATTTTTAACATACATGCGGCGCCATCCTTCTTTCTTTTTTATTATTCCAGAGCTTCTTCTAGCTTTTATAGATTGGCTGCCTTCCATTTTTTCAGCATCATTTTATCCTTACATGGACTAATACCTGAACTTGTTGTGAAACATTAACTACCACCATCAAGTTCCCCCTCTCAGGAACCCCCAACCCACCCCCTTCCCCCCTTTAAACCCAATTGAGCATCTCTGGAGAGACCTAAAAATGGCTGTCCACCAACATTTACCATCCAACCTGACAGAACTGGAGAGGATCTCCAAGGAGGAATGGCAGAGGATCCCCAAATCCAGGTGTGAAAAACTTGTTACATCTTTCCCAAAAGACTCATGACTGTATTAGATCAAAAGGTGCTTCTACTAAATATTGAACAAAGGGTCTGAATACTTAGGACCATGTGATATTTCAGTTTTTCTTTTTTAATAAATCTGCAAAAAATGTCAACAATTCTGTGTTTTTCTGTCAATATGGGGTGTCGTATGTACATTAATGAGGAAAAAAAATGAACTTAAATGATTTTAGCAAATGGCTGCAATATAACAAAGAGTGAAAAATTTAAGGGGGTCTGAATACTTTCCGTCCCCACTATATATATATATATATATATATATATATATATATATATATATATATATATATATATATATCAGATATATAATACATTTTGTTTTGGGTTCAGACATGCTTGAGGGCCAGTTATATGCACTACATTTATGGAATCCCAACACATCTTCCTGATAAACATGTGTTACAGTGCAACAATACACTAACATGCATTGAGTTGTGCTGTACTGAAATAAATGGTACATACACCAGTTTTTGGTGCTTTTTAGTGCAAAATGAGTGAGCTGCCTTAATGCAATGCATGTTAATATGCAACATAATGCAAGTACATGTGTGTTAATGCACAATAAAGACGTAAATGGGCCCTTAATGATGTTTTTAATATCTGCCTAAATTTCAGATTTAAATTCCTCCTGTTCCTATAAAGCCCTTCCCTATTACAGCAATGTCAATATAGCAGCAAAGCACTTCACCAACATACTGTACTAGTGAAGCATGTGTAGGAATAAGCATTTGTCATTCCTTGTGGATGAGGATAACCTTCTTGTCCTGCATTCTCCTTATAAAGTAACATTCTCTTGATGAGCAACAAGCAAGGGCCAGTTACACAGCAAATTCTCATCAAGCTAAACCATGAAGTTCAAGGCCATGGAGGCTGAAGAATCTACTCACTGAGTTCCTGAACATAATAAGTAACCCAGCGGGGGATCAACCCCTGCTGCAGTCCACCCAGAATCTAATAATCTTCTTCCAGTGGACTTGCCCTTTCAAGTAAGATTTAAGGTAGCATTTCTCAGAACAACTTTTTTTAATAACATTGTAATTAAATGAAACACTTACCCGAGGACAACTCAAGGTCTTTTATAATCAAAACTCTGTCACGCTGCATTTAGAGTCTTAATTAAAATATGGAAAAGATTAAGCTTACAGTAATGATACTGTTAGAAATAATGTATGTGTCTTATTACACAGTATATCAGAACACATTGAAATAGAAACAGTCATATATGAGTGTTTAAGAAAAGAGTCAATGTTAACATTTACTAGGGTATAAATTTTTTAAAAAAAACTTCTATTATGTGTATGCAGATGTTTTATTATTCAGCATTGATATCACAATTCATATTACCATACTGAAGGCAAATTTTCTAACTCATAACTAACTTCAAAAAAGAAATGTTTTATTTATAATTAAAAACCCAAAGGAGAGCAAAACTGCAGTGCAGCAGTGAACGGTTTGTGTAGCCAAATTGTGAACACAATGGACAGAGATATGTAATGTACAATATAATATAAATAGTGCAAGGGTCAGGGGTGTATAATGTGCAAAGCGCAGGGGTCAGGTATATGTTATACATAGAGGCGTGGCGCTCTGCAAAGAAACCAATTAGATTCCATTTTTTTTTTTGTCAATGCTCAAATGAACAAGCTGAAGTTAGAAGCTGATTGGCTACCATGCACAGCTGCACTCTCTGGTTTTAGTAAATCAACCCCAAAATCTAGGCATCAGGAGTGCAAAATGAGCGCATAAGTCAAGTGTTTGGTAATGCACATAGCGTAGGTGTCAGTATAGTGTATTCCCCCCCCACAGCAAATTATTTTTTTTACACTTTCCCACTTTGCAAAAATCCCCCCCCCCAAAAAAAAAAAAAAATGCAGCATTAATCTGCATGCTTCTCTACCCACCTCCCAATATAAATTCTCTTTGCAAGTCAGAATTTTCTCCAATCAAAACAGCAGAATTTCTTCCCTCCTCCCAGTACTAATCCCCCCCCCCTCCAGCTGAAATACCCCCCCCCCCCGTACAAATCCATCTCCCAGCACAAATACACTCTTCTCTCAATCATTCCTCCCAGCATAATACATCCTCCCTCCAATCACCTCTCCCAGCACAAATCCTCTTCCCCCAGACAGAAATCTTTGTTACCTCCTCTCCCAAGTAATTTTCTGCCCAGAACAATTTCCCCTCCCTCCATGAATTTACAGACTTCAGACACAGCACAACAGAATGTCGCGGGATGTCCCTCCCCCCTTGTGGTGTGCCATGTGACACAACAGAGCTAAGGAGGAGCCCAGGGGCATTTTTGCTCAGAAATGTAGTGAGCTTCTATCTTTTTTGCTGCACTGAAATCCCAAGCAGCGTTGTCAGCCCTGCCTGAGCTCTCGTCTGGTGGATTGCAAAACATCAACCTTATTGTTTGGAGAGGAGAAGGTTCTCTGTAGTCTGTAGTATACAGCTTAGCTTTGTAGTGCAGCAGAGGCAACATTGTCACTGCACTATAGGAGGTTAGGAGCACCTTGGATTTCTGGCAGGATCAATGGGCATCTTTTTGAGCTCTCAGCATTTCTAAAGAGACAGTACATGGGAAATCTGCATATATTGAGATATAATGAATATTTTTATTTTACCCAGACATACACTTCAATGGAAAATTATAGGTTTTTAAATGTAAACTTACCACAACCATCACATTGTAATGTGTTTGTAATAAATATGAATTGAAATAATATTAATTATCCACCAGGAATCCTTTCTATTATTGGTCATCATAGTGAGGCTGGCCAACTCAATCCTTATGGGGAGGCAATGCTGATTGATTGCTGGCATGTGCGAGAAAATATCATAATCAACCAGTTGCTTCCGCTGTTAACCTCTTGGGAATAAAGACATAAGTCACCCTGTGCTGCTCAACCAGCTCGCAGGAAAAATATAAACATTGAAACAGACTCAGTCACAATGAGTGATAATATTATAAGAACTATATGAGTAATAGTCGCAAAAAAAGCCACAGCAATTTTCTGAAAGCTTTCTGAAAAAACCCTATAAATTGTGCTTTGACTGCAATTTTCAGATGTTTTTCAGATGTTTTTCAATAACCTTCTTTCATCCATAAAGCTGAAAGCTGAACTCTGGGCAAAAATGTAATTAAAGTGATCCAGTTATTTTTATTAATTAAATTTAAAAAAATGACATTTCTAAAAAGAGAAGGTCATTGGATCATTCGGGATATTTTTTTTATTGTACTGCCCTATATAACAGCAAATGGACTGAAAGAAGGCGGGTCAGCTCTCTGAGCCAATCAGAGCCCTGCATAATATGAAATACAAAGCACACCAATGCCTTCATCTGTGTGCTGCTGCCCCTTTATTGTCTACTTAACAAGCTGGAGGTGGGTTAGTGACCAAGCTTTCCTGCTGTTTTGCAGTGTGGGGTCAGAGTCCTGGCTTTGCCTACTTGCACTGGTGGCTGGATCAGACTTGCTGAACAGACCTACAGTACATGTCTTTTGGTAGATAGAACAATCCATATGCAGTAAATATTTTTTACACATTCTTTATTTAAAGAAAGTTTTCACAATTACAATAAGTAGAAAAACATAGTAATACACAAGATACATAGACCTAACCATCCAAGTACAAATTCAAAAAGGGTACCAGTAGGATACCACCTAATGTCTAGGTCTAAAATATTCAACATAGGTCCAACATAAACCCATCATGGGCCAAAAGCATATCCCAACAAACTTAGTTTGGTAATCAATAGCCTGTCGTGAAACCTAATGCAATGTGGAAGGGTATACAGGATGGACAATAAGAGAAATGTAAGCTTAGAAAAGAAGAAAAGGGAGAGAGAGAAGAGGGAAAAAAAGGGGGGAGGGAGGAGAGAAGAGAGGAAAGGTCAGCTCTCTGAGCCAATCAGAGCCCTGAATAATATGAAATACAAAGCACAGCAATGCCCTCATCTGTGTGCTGCTGCTCCTTTATTGTCCACTCGACAAGCTGGAGGTGGGTTAGAAACCAAGCTGTCCTGCTGATTTGCAGTGGGGGATCAGAGTCCTGGCTTTGCCCACTTGCACTGGTGGCTGAATCAGACTTGCTGAACAGACCTACAGTACATGTCTTTTGGTAGCTAGAACAATCAAAATGCAGTATATATTTTTTATGTATTCTTTAGCCCAACAGACTTAGTTTGTTAATCAATAGAAACTCAATGCAATGTGAAAAGGCATACAGGATGGACAATAAGAAAAATGTAAGCTTAGAAAAGAAGAAAAGGGGAGGGGGGGGGGAGGGGGCAGGTGAGGCAGCACCACCAGTTGGAGGAGTAACAAGAGTACACCTATCGTAATTATGCCTGGCAGACAAATAAAGTTCAAGAACATATGTAGTATATTTATTTCAACTGTTAGTCATTGGCTTGGATATCAGCTTTAACCATTTCAGCCCCAGAAGATTTTACCCCCTTCCTGACCAGAGCACTTTTACAATTTGGCACTGCGTCGCTTTAACTGACAATTGCGCGGTCGTTCAACGCTGTACCCAAACAAAATTTGCATCCTTTTTTACCCACAAATAGGGCTTTATTTTGGTGGTATTTAATCACCTCTGCGGTTTTTATTTTTTGCGCTATAAACAAAAAAAGAGCAACAATTTTGAAAAAAAAAACTATTTTTTTTACTTTTTGCTATAATAAATATCTCCAAAAGTTTTTTTAAAAACAAATTTCTTCCTCAGTTTAGGCCAATATATATTCTTCTACATATTTTTGGTAAAAAAATCGCAATAAGCGTATATTGATTGGTTTGCACAAAAGTTATAGTGTCTGCAAACTATGAGAAAGATTTATGGCATTTTTACAGCATTTTTTTTTACTAGTAATGGCGGTGATCTGCGATTTTTAGCAGTACTGAAACATTGCGACGGACAGATCGTAGACTTTTGACACTTTTTTGGGACCATTGGCATTTATACAGCGATCAGTGCTATAAAAATGCACTGATTACTGTGTAAATGTCACTGGCAGGGAAGGGGTTAACACTAGGGGGCGATCTAGGGGTTAAATGTGTGTTCCCTCAGCATGTTCTATCTGTGTGGGGATGGGAGTGACTAGAAGAGGAGCCACATAGTTTTTCCTTCTTAGTAGGAAGAAACAATATGGCTCCTCTCCTCTGACAGCACAGGGATTTACGTGTTTACACAGACAAATCCCAGTGCTGGTGCTCGTGCATGCAATCGCTTGTGGCCGGTGGCGATCGTGCCCGCCGAGCGCGCGCATTGGTTCCCCCTCCTTGCAGAGCGCACACGCCCTCTGGTGGCCAAAAACGGGTAGGACATACCCGTACGGGATTTCGCCCAGGAGTGCCATTGTGCCACAGTAAATCTGCATGACACGGTCGGCAAGTAGTTAAAGTATTGTGAATAGGTCCTAGGGTTCTCTCTCATGCATTTCAAGAAAATTTGACAATATGAAACAAGGAAAAGTACTTCAATTGTGGAATGTACACAATTTTCAAGAGATGACCTTAATGTGTTTTCAGAGACCACACAAGTATACAAAAAGGAATATGTGTAGTAGCAGACATAGGGCACATTTGTCTGAAGCAGAAGAACATCTTTTTACTTGCATCTTGGCTTAATGTCTTGATTTCCCAATGGTAGGAGTATGGGGACTGCTAAGAATAGGTATTGAAATGTTCCAGAGATGCTCAGCACAAAACAGTAACTTCACTAAAGCACTTATGTGTATTGGCCATTTGGTTCTGTGCCCTGTTTCTGACCTTTTCTGTCTGTGAGTGCCCCATTTTAATGGTTTCAAGTCCAGTCATAACATATAGTGTGTATGGTATTATCCTAATATTAAAATAAAATGCAATCACTAGTCGATAAATATTTGCTAGCATTGTAATGTTTAGTCAACTGATAATAGATGGTTCAAGACTACTTGGGTAATTTTTATATCCTTACTATAAAATACCTAACCAATCAATAGCACACAATGCATTAAATTGACAAAAGTCATGTAAATCCTCAGAGCCATTCATTTCTTCCAGGGTGAAGTGATTTCTATCTGCAATTGATTTATCAGCCTTGTTCTCAAGAGCTACTCGTAGAAACTCATTGAGACATGTTAGACTTGTGACTAGCCAGATACCATAAATTTGAAACTTATATTATATACAAATAATGCTTATGTTTCTGTCAATCCAAACTGAAAGCAGCATCTTAATTTTTTCTGAAAAACTGAGAAGGGTTGACATGCAACCAAGCATTTTGGTTTAGGAACAAACTGCATTTGTTCAATGAACATTGACTCAATGGTCTCACTAACGATTATGACACAGTGGTGGAGGCTTGATTTATCAAATTTAGGGAAGCTTAATAAACATTAAAAAAAAAAAAAAAAACTCTTTTCTTAACAAACATAAATAAAAATAAATAAATAAAAAAGGAAATAGGTAGTCTTTTGTATATATTTGTATTTGTAATGTTTTAAACTCATTTTTTTTAATTAATTTGTCAGATAAATATAAAATACAGCATATCAACATTTGATATTAATGTTTACAGCCAACAGGTGAAGCTCTAGAATCCTTTTGACATGTTTACCATGCTAATCTTAGCTGCTTTGATGAAGAAAGTCGAATAACAGTGCAAAAGGTTTCAGATGCTTATCATTTGCCTTGTCAAGTGGGGCGAATTGTCATGGGGCCACACTGAAGAAGGTAAAGCTAAGGCTTGAACCTCTGCAGAAATCTCCTACATTAACATCACCACTTTCAGGAGCATCAAAGGCAGATATCTCTACCACAGCTGCTGGAATGGAAGACAAAAATTCCCCAGATCACTCTCATTCCCAGTGTCTTAATGTCAGCTTGGTAAAACATCTGGATTTGCAGCTGCTCTCATTTCAGCTAAATAAATCAGCCCCCCTTCTCCAAGTTTATGGCTTGTGCAACTCCAGTGGTGCTCAGCTTCCAATACTTTCCCTCCACCAGCATGTAGAATGTAATGTGTTTTGCTGTACTGAGCTGTCAGTGGCAGGGTATATATATGACCACCAGTGTTGGATGAATGGTTTGGCCGAGCAAAAGTTCGGCCTGAACATCGTTTGTTCGCCTGTTCTGCAAACATCCGAATTTGCGGGGCGCTCGGCAGGATGTTCGCTTGCCGAGTGCCCCACTATGCACTGCGCGCTGGTCAAGTGCAAGGCTTTGCCAATTAGGGCACAGAGTACTGTCAGAGCCCTGATTGGACAAAGTGATGATGACTTTGTCCAATCAAGGCTCAGTGCTCATAGTCCCACCCACACTATAAAAGGTTCCTTCCCATAGGAACCTTTTGCAGTGTGTTGTTGGAGTGGAGATAGGGCTCAGTTTGCTACTAAAGAGTTAGTGTGTTCACTTACTGTGACTCAGAGTGTAGAGTGTTAAGCCTCCTACACACGATGCGATTGTTGGCAGGGGATTGTCTGTTGACAGACTGTTGTCCTAAAATCTGACCGTTAGTATGCTCCTTTTGACAATTGTTGTCCAACTTTCAGCCAACAAATGTTGGATGGCAGGCTAGTAACTTTTTGGCGGACAACGGTTACTTGTCTGATTTTCGTATGGTCAGTACACAAAAGTCCGTCACACAAAAGTTGAAAGTACAAACACGCATGATCGTAAGCAAGAAACGAGCCAGAAGCAGTCAATCTTGTAAACTAGCGTTCGTAATGGTGAATTAACATTCGTGACGCGGCAAATTATGAAATGTCTAAATGTCTAGATGCAGCGCACATTCTCTTCTTCTTTAATGGGAAAATAATGAAGCTGCTTTACTGGTGATACTAATGGAGTTATGGCAAACGTATTTTAAAAGGATTTTTTTTCTAGTGATATCAAGAATATTCTTATTATGGCTGTTGCTGTTTTTTTTTTTTGGACAAGTTACCACAACACCATTAACAATTTTTATCCATAGTCTTTAAGATCAAAGATACAACTATGTCAGTGTCCCTTGTTAGTTAAGTGTTCTTGCATAGCAAGACCACTTACTGTTATCTCACATATATATTATTAGTGGGAATGCTTTAGCAGTCCCACTATTGTTATTCGATTCTATTTATTTTTATTCCATACGTTTTTTAGCTCTGCGTAACTTCTGCATACTTTCAGCTATTAAAACCATTCAACTATTAAAATGTTCGTCACTTTCAGCTGATGATGGGACTTTTTCAACTTTTTTTCTACTATTTATACTTTTTAAAATATTAAGCTTTTTAACACTTTTTTAACATTGAAGTCAATGGGAGCATGCTTGAAATCCTTAAAATCTTCTTCCGCTCCCAAAAGTTTCAGCTCCTTCATACTTTCACCTACTAAATGTTCACAAAATATTCAGCTATCTGGCTATATCTTTTTAGTTTGATATCTTTTACAGTTTTTGTGAAAAAGCTTTTTGTTTAGAGGTCATTTCAGGAAATTTTAGCCATTAATCAGAGTGTACTGTGTTGCTTTTGTTGCCATGGTTACACAAGCTTCTGTTATACACAGGGGGGGGAGGTGGCTGGAGCATCTCAGCTCTGATTACAGAGCCCGGGGGAAGGGACAGACACACCATGTACTGATTTATAATAGAGGAATATGATGGGGCAGTTTTGATGGGGCAATTCTGATTAGGCAGTTTTGATGGTGGCAATATGATGGGGCAGTTTTGATAGGGCAGTTCTGATAGGGCAGTTTTGATGGAGCAATTCTGATGGGGCAGTTTTGGTGGTGCAATATGATGGGGCAATTTTGATGGGGCAATTCTGATGGGGCAGTTTTGATGGTGGCAATATGATGGGGCAGTTTTGATGGGGCAATTCTGATGAGGCAGTTTTGATGGTGGCAATATGATGGGGCAGTTTTGATGGCAATATGATGGGGGCAGTTTTCATGGTGGCAATATGATGGGGCAGTTTTCATGGTGGCAATATGATGGGGCAGTTTTCATGGTGCAATTCTGATGGGGCAGTTTTGATGTTGGCAATATGATGGGGCAGTTTTGATGGGGCAATTCTGATGGTGGCAATATGATGGGGCAGTTTTGATAGTGCAATTCTGATGGGGCAGTTTTGATGGTGGCGATATGATGGGGCAGTTTTGATGGGGACAATTTTGATGGGGCAATTCTGATGGGGCAGTTTTGATGGCAGTATGATGGGGGCAGTTTTGATGGGGGCCATTTTAGCAATTCAGCTATTCAGCATTCCCACGCATTTTCCCCAGGAAATGCATTTTCTAGTTATTCTTATTATAGCCAAATTTACAACCCTAACTCCTCCCACAGTTTTTACACTACATAGACAAGTAATATACCGAAACGTGCGGATTATTCCCGATTGGTGTGCTATTACTTTGTGGAACGTTTCGCCGAATGGTTCACAAAATATTGTCGTTTTTGCGGCAAAATTGGTCCCATAGGAATGAATGGGAAAATGTTCAAAACTAGAGTGGGAGGTGAAAAAAGCTGAAAAATCAGGACATGATTTCTAAACTGCCACCACTCCCTCATTTTCAAGCCCACCTACACAAATCTTATATCAAAACGTTCAGCTATCCCTGCTGCCACTAAACATGTCCACGGCTAAGCCATAGTCCTGATAGTTTTCACAATATGACCATTTGTTTGCAACTCACGCCGTCCATTGACATTCATTGAAACTACACTCTAGCCCCTTCAAATTTGAAGGGCAATTTCTAAACTGCGACTGTGCCTTCATTTTTAATATTTCAGAGACATACTATACATCAAAATCTAGGTCTGGGTCTTGTAATTCTCACAATATAAAGCTCTTCGCTGTAGGATTTATAGTTTTTAAAATACGTTTGAAGTACTGCAGTTATTACAGCTATCATGATCCTGCAGTGGTTATGAAGTTATGCTTCATACAGGGCATGAGCGTTGCTAGGAAACAGTGGTTGTAAACACAAGATGCTGAGACCCCCCCGAATGCATGTGGTCATACTTTCATCTGCTAGGCTTGATAATGCTTGTAGACTACTGGTGGAGGCAAGATTGGTGTGCTATTACTTTGTGGAACGTTTCGCAGAATGGTTCGCGAAATATCATCAAATTGGTCCCATAGGAATAAATGGCGAAATGTTCAATGTCATTTAATTGGTGTGCTATTACCTTGTGGAACTTTGTGAAAAGCTGAAAAATACCAATGGTTCGCGAAATATCATCAAATTGGTCCCATAGGAATAAATGGCGAAATGTTCAATGTCATTTAATTGGTGTGCTATTACCTTGTGGAACTTTGTGAAAAGCTGAAAAATACCAGTGTGAATCCGGAATCAATGTCATTTAATTGGCGTGCTATTACTTTGTGGAACGTTTCGCCGAATGGTTCATGAAATATCGTCGTTTTTGCAGCGAAATTGGTCCCATAGGAATGAATGGGGAAATGTTCAAAACTAGAGTGGGAGGTGACAAAAGCTCAACCCCATAATCAGCCAAAACATTATGACCACCCCATGATCAGCCAAAACATTATGACCGCCCCATGAAAAAAAAAAATATTTAAAAAAAAAATAAATAATTTTTGAAAAAAAAAAAATCATTTTTGAAAAAAAAAAAATCATTTTTGAAAAAAAAATTCATTTTTGAAAAAATAAAATTCATTTTTGAAAAAATAAAATTCATTTTTGAAAAAAAAAATATATTTTTGAAAAAGAAAAATTCATTAAAAAAAAAAATTCATTTTTGAAAAAAAAATCATTTTTGAAAGAAAAAATTAAAAAAAAAAAAAAAATTCATAATTTTTGAAAAAAAAAATTATTTTTGAAAAAAATGTTCAGCTCTTTCAGCTAATGATGGGACTTCGTTGACTTTTTTACTACTATTTATACTTTTTAAAATATTAAGCTTTTTAACACTTTTCACAGTAACTCCAGCCACTCCAACCACACAACAGTTACTCAAGCCACTCCATCCAGTTACTCCGCCCACTCCAGTTGTAGAGGCAAGAACACTTTTCACAATTTCCCCAGAAATTGTAGCTTTTCTAGTTTTACATTGTATTTTTTAAAATGTAAACTGCCTACTCCCAAACTGTCAAGTGAAGTAAAACACATAGCCAAGTATTATTCTACACAATTTTTTTTTTTTGTGCAGAAAAAAAAATAAAACAAATTTAATTAGAGATGCTATCTGCCATCCAAATACAAAGAACTTAACCAAAAAGTGCATTCTATGCATACAAAAATATCCTCCTCCAGATTCCTGCTCTTCCTGGCCCTTTTAGCAGCAGGAGGGTGTAGGGGAGGAATCTGCGACTCCCTCTGGCTGCTGGCCGCTGGCTCCTCCAGACTGACACTTTCTTTTGTATGAAAATGGGACATAATTAGAATCTTTTTTAGGGTTTGGTCATCAATCACACACAATTTTGATCTCCTCACTGTTGCAAATTGAATGTAGAGAAATAGAAAAGACTATCATTCTGATCCCAGCATTTTTCATTCTTGTTCAAATCATTTTTGGTCACTACTGTCTATTAATATGGAAACCACTTTGTTAAGGCAGACATATTTTAACAATACCATCTAGTTATCATCATTGTATTTTTGGATACAAATATGTTCAACAATGCTATACCTGGGTCAAGCTGGGCTCCTCCACATCTTCATCCTGTGCAACAGGACCAGTGTGGACTTCAGGAGCTGTGGCCTCAGCAGATGTTGAAGGGAGCGTAGACAGCGATGGCCTGTGTTCTGTCTGGTCGGTCAAAAACCGCAGGCTGTGGTAATACTACAGCCTGGGGACATATAGGTCATCCACACAGACGACGGAACATTCGGGAGGGACAACATGGTGGATTCTGAGGATTACAGCCAGCCCCGCGATTCTGGAGCTCATAGGAGGCACAAAGCAACCCCCATGAGCAAGGGTGAGATGGTGCGCATCCTAGAGAAGCGCAATTATACCTGCAAGATGCGCAATTACGAAAGGCCCAATAGCCGAAAGGACCTCATTTTGGAGAAGGTCTCCATTTTGCAGTGTGAATTTTCAGTGGAACAGTCAAAGGACCAAATCCAAAAACGATGGTCTGATCTCAAACACCGTGAACAAGACCAGATGGAGTACATACATCAGATCATAAAAAAATGTAAGCAATATTTGTATCTAAACAATATGTATATGTGTAAATTAGCTGTCTGTATATGTTCTTTAGCTCTAGAGAATTCTATATAAGCATTTCTTAAATCTTTGTATGACTTGGGATTCCAAAGATGAAGGTAAATATAAATCATATATGAACATTCTTATTTAGTCATGTTTTTGGACATTCCTTTTTTTTTGGAACTTATTGTTTTTTCTTCTTTCAACAGGGAGGCACCAAAAAGGAGTCTCCAGCCAAGTCACCACAAGGGACGAAGGGAGGCTACCCTCGCTCGGGCCCCAACAGGGGAGGCAACAAGGCCATCTTCCCCCCAAAAACGTAAGTGCCAACTTCAAACACACTCATTTAGCCACCGACAGGGTGTTTCTAGGTGGGCCAAAGGCCATGGGCTTAGGGCAGAACTTAAGGGGTAAAGAACACTTTCTGGTTGCTGCCTGGCTTATCAGTGCCAATTAATGCAGCCTTGCCAGTGTAGTCATGGGTAGAGGAGAGGCCCCGGGGCTCCCAGTCACAAAGAGTCACGCCTGCTAGGATGGTCATTATATATCCCATATCCCATAGGAGACAAGAGGGGTGGGGGGCAACTGAAGGACTTTTTCAATGTTTTCAATGTTTCAATGTTTCAATTGTTTGCCCTCTGTAAAATGCCATCACCTTCCCTTTTCTATGCATTTTTCGCAGCAAAAAAACAGAGTGCAGCATGGTGGAGTCCACTAGTCAGAAGCAAACACTGACATCAGACCAAGTGCAAGGTTGGTCAACTAATGTAGCAAAACTGATGCTAGAAACAGATGTGACTTGAGGTGGCTTAATGAATGGTGTATTGTTTCTTTTTAGAGGAAAGTGAGTGTGTCACCCAGGATGTTTCCTTGGAGCCATGGGATCTGACTCCTGGACCCGGCATAAACATTGCCATTGTGGTCGTCAAATCCCCTGATGCGAGTCACATGAAGGGCCAAAGCAAACCAGAAGAGGAAGAAAGTATTTGAGTGCCTCTAGTTTGCGCAAGTAAGGATTCTTGGAATCTTGCTTCAAATCTGTATACATGTCGAGTGTTTAGATGTCCAAACCAAACACCCACGCCACACATTACCAAAGTATGAGTGCCCTAACATTAGCATGGAGAAGAAAGTGGTGGAAGGAGCTGGCAGTGCTGATAGGTACTCGAGTTTGGGAGACCCAGGCACCAGGGCCAAGATTATAGAGTAGTTGCAGTGTGTACATTCCTAGTAGTGTAGGTGTCTAAAGGGCATGCAGGTTGCAAGCAACAATAGACTGGGTAGGAAGGTATTTCCTGAATTTGACTAGTAACGTGACCATAACTCACTATGTAGTGTCTCAGCCACTTGACCATCGTCCCCCTACTTTTTACTCTTCTTACTAGGTCATGATATTCCTCGATGTACTATTAGCAGAATGAGTGCAGATATGTTGCATTGTTTGAAGGACCTGGAGCAAATCAAGGAGGCTGCCACTGCTTTACCGCAAAGAAACAGCATCAGCAGCAAACATTACCATGTTTTTATTACTTTTTAATGTGAAAGTATAGTGACAGAACTCAGTGTTTCTACACTCTACTCCTCTAGGTGCACCACCAGGTTCTGTTTTCTTCTTTTTCCTCAGTCTAAAAATGACTGGGCGAATTACTAACAGTGAAAATGGCATCATCACATGTGCCAAATTCGTTTGCATCTTGAAGAGGAGAGTTGGGAAGCACTGCCCTAACCAATGTGAATTGTTTTGTTTATGTGTTTTTTATAATCTAAAACCACAGATTTAAAGGTGCCCCCACATTGGACCTTAACATTCTTATTTCCCCCATGATCCCATGCCTAAAATGTGTGTAGTTCCATACATCTGTTTTTCAAAAAACCCAAAACACACAGTGTGTCAACATGTGCTATCTCCCATCACAGGGTGTCAATGAATGCATTTTGGGGGTGCAACCCCTTTCTCATAACTAAAGTAGCTCAGAGGAAGGGGTTGCACGCCTGAAACGCGTCCATTGATACCCCGTGATGGGAGATAGCACATGTTGACACACTGTGTGTTTTGTGTGTTTAGAAAAATAGATGTTTGTAACTACACACATTTTAGGCATGGGATCAAAAGGGACATTTAACTGTTATGCCTCTACTTGTATGTGGCTTCAAATTTTGGCTTTTTAGAAGGATGAGATCACCCCATCTGAGGAAGGCAACGTCCACACAGTCTTGGGATACTAATGTCTCATTTGGCCTTTGCTTTACCAAACTCGAACTTTGTAAGTTACTGAGTTTGGAATGTGTATCTAATATTTTAGAACAGGCCTGTTTAGCCACAAAAAAGGAGAAATAATGCAAAACATACATGTTATACACCAAGATGTTGGTTTGTTTTAAAACCTTAAAATGCACATGTGAATGTGCTTTGAGTAAAATGTTTTTTTACTAAACAATTTGTGGCTTATTATTTCATTGCTCAATACCAGTGTATTTTGTAAGTTGTTGTAGTTACAGTGACAATGTGCTCTTAAATGTGGACAAGTCCCGAAATTTCTAGGCCTCAAAAAAAAGGAGTTGTAAAGGCATAATGTTTTTGAACTTCATGCATTAGATCCATTAAGAACAAAAACATTGTGTGTGTGTGTAGCAGACCCACAGCACACCATATTAGTTAGGTGAAGAAGATATTTTCACCTCATGTAGCAATTAAGGTACATTTGCACTATTAGAGCAAGTGGTCAAAATAAAGCTCATTTGGGAACATATTAGACATATAGGAAGCACAGACAACAGTAGTTCAAAAATAGGAGTTTATGATCTTACAAAAAAAATTAAAAATTATCAGCTACAATTTGCTGCCAAGACACTGCCTCTCTACCCACAAAATATTCCAGGTATTTCTGCCATAAATCTCTGGCAATTTTTAGGGCAATCCAGCATGGTCATTTTCAATAGCCGTCAGCATGCCCACAGGTGGACAAGCTGCAGCCTCTTCAGCTGGGGCTGCCACAGCAGGGTGCACATGATTTGGCAGGGAGGCTAGGTAGCTGGTAGCATTCCTCCTTAAAAAAAATTATGGAGAATACAGCAGCACAGGACTGCATGATTTATTTTGTAGAGTGCCAGGTTGATTGGAGACAAAAACAGCCTCAATAGGATGCCAAAGCTATTTTCAACCACCCTTCTGGCACAAGAGAGCCTGTAATTAAAGATTCTCTGCTCTGGGGTGAGGTTTCTCATAGGAAACGGCTTCATCAGATGTTCCCCCAGAGCAAAGGCCTTATCTGCCACGAAAACAAAATTGAGGCCTTCAACATTCTCCTTAGCAGGTGGCAAGTTTAAGGTGCCATTCTGGAGCCGCTTGTAGAACTCTGTCTGCATAATCACTCCTTCATCAGAATTGCGTCCGTTCTTCCCAACATCCAGATACAGGAACTCGTAGTTGGCAGACACTACAGCTAGCATGACTATGCTGCAAAAGCACTTATAATTAAAATAGTAGGAGCCAGAGTTGGTTGGTGGTACAATCCGGACATGATTGCCATCAATAGCACCCACTGATGATGGAACTGGGCTGCAACGTCCTGCCATTGCTCTGGGTTGGAAGGAAACTGTGGATTAAAAAAAGAAAAAAGAACTACTTCTGCACATAACATTGCAAGCAGATTTGACACAAACATGCTTAGCCAACATAAGGATACACTTAAATGAGTATTTAAAGACAAAAGTGAAAGGTCAACTCATCTAATCTCCCCCTCTGGTGGCCATTAGACAAATTTTAGGGGGGGGAGAGGTAATGGGAAGATGTTTTGGACAGGTAACCCTCTCCACTTCCATGAGAGTAGTTTGCATAAATAATCAGTGATGCTTTGGCCAGCCCCTCCTTACTTACACTATTAGCAGCCCAGTGGACAGATAAGAAGTGTCATAATCGAAAAAGCTAGATACACAATGTCCAAATTGCAGCACATGTTGACATTATGATTTAACCAATCAATATAATAGGAGCCAAAAAATTAGGACGTTTCAACTTGTAGGTAATCAGGAAGGCCTTTGCACTATGGTTTGCCGAATTTATACAGAAATATGAACACAAAAGAGGGATAGTGTGTATGGGTTTTGCAAAGTCAGCAGATAGAGCATTTGGATCTGTTGACTTAACATTTTTAGGGGGGAGGAAGGGTTCCAAATGAGTTTGGGCCACATAAAATGGCCTCTTGCACTCTGCCTGAATTTGAGGACAACAATAACATTTGTACACATTTTAGGGGTTGTTTAGGGTAAGCCCCAAAATGTAGCTGACAAAAAACATTGTTAATTTACTAGGCTAGGTGTGTATGGGCCCAGGATAGCATGCTGGGAAGGTTATTGAAGGAAAATATGAATGGACAAAAAAAGAGCAGGAAAAGCGTACAGCATGCATGAGGACAAAGAGGACATTCACAGCATATTACAATATTGAGAATTATGTAATCAACAAATTAATACAATATATTAGCAAACATAAATACATAGAATGTGATCTTAAAGGTAAAAACTTACCCTAAAATAGTCCTTCTGCAGGACTTGAATAATGGCTGAGCAGGTCTCTGGAATAATGACTCCCAGAGCCTGGGGGGAGATCCCAGTCGTAAACTTGAGGTCCTGGAGAGTTCTCCCCTTCGCAAAGTACCACAAGGTGGCTATGAGCCTTTGCTTTGGAGTGATGGAAAGCCTCATACATGTGTTCTGCTTCTTAATATAGTAGGACACCAATGCCAAGAGTTGGTGAAAGCAGGGGTCCGTCAGCCGGAAATAATTCAGAAAATCAACCGGATTATTCTCCTGGAGCTCCCGCAGCAATGGCATATGACATAATTGGTCACAATTAAGCAACCAATTTTTGGTCCAAGAACTCCTCCTCTTGTTCCTGGACTGGACTTGGGTCAAAGAAATAACTCCTAGCCAATGATAACACGTTCTCTCTTCCGATTACACAACATGGCTGGTTGACGAACGGCCATTCAGAAACTAACTGAAAAGCACAAAATGAACAGTGCGAATCGACACTCACCAAACTTCTACTAATACAAAATTAGCAGAAGGAGCCCAAAGGGTGGCGCTTGAGAAATGAACTTCCTCTTCATAGTCTCGTAATACGTCTAGTACGTCTCTACGTTCGTGTTTGTTGTCTGACAATTGTGTACCGTTAGTATGCAAGACAAGATCCAGGCACACGCCCTTTTGACAAAAATCAGACGCTCGGTTGGCCAACAATCGCATTGTGTGTACGAGGCTTTAGTGTAGTGTTTAACATAGGATTATATAACATTTAGTGCTGTATACAGTGTTGTATACCCTTTTTTTAATTTGATTGCTGCGTGTTTTTTTGTTTGTTTTTTTTTGTCTCCTGCCTGCCTCCTTTTTTTAAAATTGTCCGCCACAGTTTTGCTGACTGCAACGTTGATGTTATGACTTTTTTATTTATTTTTTATAGATTTTACATTTCTGTCAGTGTCAGTCCTCAATTTAAAGTGCACCAAACACCACTTTTCATTCAATAAAGTGCATCCAATCACACATTTCCCAGTTTCTATTAAATTTGGGTAATAAGCCCCACCCCCATCATGTCTGGGAGGCCAACAAAGAGAGGCAGACGTTTCCATGCTACTATGAAGGGTCCAGCGGTTTCTGTGTCCTCAGCCAAAGGTGGACGTGGTCCATCCTCAGGCAGGGCACATTTGTCTCTGTTTAGTGATGTTGCCCATGCTATCCAGCCACAGCATGCAGAGGAGATGATGGACTGGCTTACTAAACCATCCTACTCCTCCTCATCCACTATCACCACTAGCTGAGACTAGTGCGCAATCCACCACAGCTGCCAGAGCAGCTGATTCTACCTCCTTGTCCACAGCTACTCCTGCCATAGCCCCAGCATTATGCATAGAGGAGTCAGCTGAATTATTTGAACACAGTGTCAGCCACTTGCTTCTTGATAATGCACAGACATTACTTGATTCTGATGTCAGTTCTGAGGTAGAGAAAGGGAGTAACATGGACCTACAGAATGGGGAGAACACTGATATACAACAAATTGGCAGTCATGTTCCCCCAGCCGCAGCATAATGCCAAGTTGGCTCCAGTTATGATGAGGATGGACGGGATGATGAGGATGAGGTCACTGACTATCTAAAAAAAATGTTATGTATTACAATTTGGCTTCTTCACATAGGGCTTGCACACTGTGGTAAAAAAATTGTTATTTCCATTCAAAGTCTGCCAAAGAGACACCAGAATTTATCCAAAAAATCTCTATTCTTGTTCTGAGTGCACTAAAATGTGGCCTCATCATACAGACTGGCTTCCCAAGCCTTTGTTTACAAAATAAAGAAATCTTGCAGGGAAAATTAATTTAAATGTCATTTTTTTTCTTTATATATATCAGTTTTGCTGCAGCAGGTTCTATACATGGTATATAGAACAGATGTGCCACTTTACAGGCAGACTAAGGGGACACCCCAGGCACTATATTTAAAGGAATTTTTCATTTTTATTGTTTCACTTTAAGCATGAAATTTGCATTTATACATGTCCCCCAGGGCAGTACCCAGACCCCCCATAACCTTTTCATGGCCAATAAATTGCATATAAACCTTTAAAATGAGCACTCTTTTGCGATGTTCAAGAGTTCTTGCTCTAACCGAACCGGGGGGTGTTCGGCCCAACTCTAATAACTACAGGTACGTGGTCCACTCAGCATCTCTTCATGGCACACTTGTTCAATTTTCTGGCAGCTGGGAAGGATACAGGATGGGACACCCTGCTGGAGCTGGTGTCACCACTTGTCTTGTCCAGTGCTGACAATGCAGTAACCTGTACCCTCTCCTCCTCATTGGCCTCATCCTCTGACTCCTCAGAATCATCAATCCAACTCAAGTGCCCCAGAGCATATGTAACATCCCAGGTTAAATGCTGCCAGCTTGTATACATTGCAGAAAAAAGCTGTATTGGGCAAGAGATGCTTGCAGCTCTCGAGGCCCAGGCCAAAAGAGTGGCTGAACCCGTACCATCTTCAGCTAGGCTAGGTCACATGTAACAACTAGAGATGATTTAATTTCTTCATATTCGTTATGATAGAATGATTCGTTTACAGAATTTGTTATGAATATTCGGATTTGTTTCATATATTTGTTATTTTCTAATTGAATTAAAAAATGTATTTGAATTAGAAAAAGCATTCAAATTTGAAATGGAAACATATTGCAATAAATACAGTGAGGATTAAAAGTGAAATAAGACGAGGATTCCTACTTAGGCTGCTTTATAGAATAGAATATTATAGAAAATATAGAATATAATAGAAAATATTGTATGAAATAGAATAGCAAATACAGATTAGAATAGGATAGAAAAGAATAGAAATTATCAAAAAGATTAGAACATATTAATTAGAATGGAACAGAATAGAAAACAAAGAACAGAAAATTAATGTATATTTGAAGAACAAAACTGGCTCCTCTCCCTCTTATATTACAACCTAATTACACTGCTTGCATACTGTCTTGACTAATACATTTTAATTTTTATTGCAAGATTAAACCTGCCTTGTCTCTCCCTCTTATTTGATTTAATTTGATATGGGATTTGTACTGCGCCGAATAAGCTCCGTTAGGAGCGCGTCTAGGCGCACAGAGACCCTAGAGTAAAGTTGAGATTTCCAATAGAACGTTAATAAAGGAGCCTAGGGTGCCAAATATGAAAGAGGTAAAGTAAAACAGAGAAAAAACAAGGGAGTCCATGTTTTTTGCACAATTCCTATTCTTCATTAGATTATCCGTAGGCCTGGATAAAAAGGAAGGTTTTTAAACCCTTCCTGGAACTTAGGAGGGAGGGTAAGCACCTTACAGACACTGGAAGGGAGTTCCACAGCTCATTGCCCTTTGTAACCAGGCATCTGTTACCAGCAAATTTTAGTCTGCTGATTATCGGTTCTGTGAGAAGTAAGTTGGCTGATCGAAGTGGTCTTGACAGTACATGGTGAGAGGCCCATTCAGACAGATAAATTGGGCCCAGTTTCCGGTGTGCCCTCTACAAATAGCACATTGCCTTGAATAGTACTTGCTTAGTGATAGGAAGCCAGTGCAGTTTTTCCAGCACGGGAGAGATGTGGTCTGTTCTGGCACATCCGGAGACCAGGCGAGCAGCTTGATTCTGAGTTGCTTGCAATTTTCTTTGCCACTTCAATGGAAGTCCAAGAAAAATTGCACAAGACCCTTGCGGGATTGCACAAGACCCTGTAAAAGAGTTATATATTATAATTGCAGCCTAACCAAGATACTTCTATACTGTCCAGCCACTGTGCAATATTTGGGCCTACTGTCTCTTAAATAATACACTCTACTGTCTATTTCAAGATAAAATGCCGCTGACTCACTGGGGACTTGCTATTTTTTCATCTCTCTTTTTCCACATTATCAACAGTTTTTTGGCAACTTTGCCACCTTTCTCCTACGAGACCTGGGATCTGCCAGCGAAAAAGAGTTCTCACAACTCCTGGACAGGCCAATGTGGACCAGTTGGCATTCCCCTCTTTTTTATGCTTGTTGGGGTTAGGTTACAAATCTTTACTGTTGGGATTTATATCCGGCATTGGTTGGTTTTGGATACCTTATTTGAACTATATATGATTTTTTAATTCTCCTGTGGAAGCGAGTGTTGTCTCGCAAAACCAGTCGAGAGATAATGTACAAGAACTCTTTTCTTATGGACTATAAATCATGTTTTAACCTATGTAACTACCTCTAGTCTTTATGTGCATTTCTGCTGAAATGTTCAACATTTTAGATTTGTAACCTTTTAGGGTATGTAGTTTGAATAAAATGTAATTTTTTATCAATTTCAATGTGCCTCTCAAAGGCCCTTGGGCAATGTTGTTTAGTAAATTAGTATAATATATAGGGGAAGAGACACATTATGCCAATACACACCAGCTATTATATGTGACTCTTTCAAGATAAAGCCTGCCTTGTCACTGCCTCTTATATTGCAGTCGAACCAAGCTGCTTACATTCTGTCAAGCCACTGAACAACATTTGTGGCTATTGTCTCTTTCTATTTGCTGTCAATTCAAGTGCTCTTGTACAGTCTTGATGCTAGTCAATTACAATTTCTATTTAATACATACCTGAAGTCCATATTTTAAATATTTGGGAATAAATGGAAATACTGGAATGGTAGGGGGTTCAGGGAATGTGGGATTGTAGTTTTGAAGCATTTTTGTAAACTCTGTTTTAAAGTTGTATTAAACTTTATAGAAAATGCAGTGTGGTACTGCAGAAAACGAAGCTCAAAAACTACATTGTTAACCTATTTTTCCACCAGCCAATTTGTACAAAGTTAAGGGCTTTAGTTTTAAGTTTTTTGGAGTATCGTTTTTTAAATCTAATCGATTAACACTCTGTGAATCAAACCTTGGCAGATTCACCTATCCCTACTCCCAAGCAGCAAGTAATGTTTATTGTTGGCCATGCAATTTCAAGTGTAAACCCATCTCAACAGTTAGAATGTTGATAATATGAAAGGTGGCAGGTTCTTTAAAAAAAAATAGTAGGCAACACTCTATATGTCATCCAGCTTTCATTGTTCAAATAAAGTTCAGTTTAAAACTGTGATTCATAAAAAAAAGTCTCTGCCGCATTGCACAGGGATTAAGTGTACTCGATCTTTCATCAGTAGTATGAATTCCCTGAGCGATTTACTATAGCGTAGGCATTAGGGCATCCTATATTAGAGAATGTCAAATTTACTGTAAGCAAACAACCATAAAGAAAATTAGAAACATTCTATTTCATACATGTGTAGCAATAACTCACGGTGGAGCTGCTGATTTAAAGGGGGCTTCCGTCACCTTTTTACCTGTAGTTTCACAAATGCCAGAATTAGAGTCCATGTTGAACTTATCATCTGACAATGTAGGCACCAGTCACTTTAATACTTTTCCAATGCTTTAATGGGAGATAACTGGAAGAAGTAGCAGGAAAGAGGTAGAAGAAGAGTTGTAGGGAAGTTCAAATACCTTTTCTTGGTGTAGCACTAAGGAATTGATATCTCAGAGATGAATTTTATCTTCAGTTCAGGATTAAATCTTTGCCCGCCCGGATAGGCCTCTATCACTGACCTAGCAGCCGGAGTGCAGCATGATAGAAAGTCTCTGCCACAGACTTGAGTAGAACAACTGTACGATCCTCTGCCACAGGACGTAGTAGTTTTAGATGAACAGCAACACAGTACCAGAACCTTTAAGCCGACCCGGCAGTACTATGTGGTAGGTTAACTTAAGATGCGTCCTCCAATTTAATCACCAGGCCCCTCTCCAGACCAGCGCTTCGCATGATCCTTCCAAGACGGGTCCTCCCCTGGATTCTTCCCGCAGGACAGACAGCCCAGGACCACCTCTGCAGTAGTTGTAGTAGGCCCCCGACAGACTTCTGGGCCCACCCGCATACTGCAGCAACGCAGTTCTCCGGCCCAGAGGACCATGAGGTAGGACTCCTAGCACATACCTGTCGGCCAGGAGGGCCAGCAGGTGGAAAGAAAAGACCGAGAAATATGGCATCTGTCCCTTACATACCCCCTCCCAGAATGCACCGCAGGGGACAACCTCTGCTTCTGAGAAAGAAGAGCACTCATATACTTCAGCTTGTTGCTTTCCAACAGCGACCTACGGTGACAACGACACCCGCAGGCACAATGTGGAACTGCACGCAACACAGCCAAACTGGAACAGAGGCTAATTTAACAATAGATTGAATCTGAACTATGTACAAAACAGATGACCCTCTAAATTTACATATAAGCGGTAGATTAAAAAAATCTACCAGTGCTACACATGATTTTGAAAAAGTATTCACCAAGGTTCTTTAACCACTTGACCTTTGGAAGGGCATTTTTTGCTATTCAGCACTGTGCAACTGACAATTGTGTGGTCATACAACATTGTACCCAAATGAAATTTATATCATTTTTTTCACACAAATAAGGCATTCTCTCAATGGTATTTGATCACCACTGTTTTTTTTTTTTTTGAGGGGGGGGGGGGGGGGTTATTATATAAATGAAAAAAGTCTAAAAAATTTTGGAAAAAAAATGATAGCTTCTTCTGTTATCAAAAAATAAAAAAATAAATAAAATGTATTCCTACATTTATTCCTGCAACAAAAATGTATTCTGCTACATGTCTTTAGTGAAAAAAAATAAAATAAATAAGTGTATAATAATTGGTTTGTGCGAAAGTTATATCGTCTACAAACTATAATATATAGAGTATATTGCAATTTACGCAGCTATAGACAATATACTGTAATGGCAGTGATCAGAGACTTATAATGGGACTGTTATAGGGTGACGGGTAAATCTGGAGCTAACAGACACTGGCTGGAAGGGTCATTAACTTACACTGATGTCGCTAGTGACACTAATACAGTGATCAGTGATAATACTGTCCACTGACACTGTACTAATGGCACTGGCTAAGAAGAGGTTAACATCTAGGGGCAATTAAGGAGTTAGCTGTGTGCCAAACAATGTGTAATGTGTGCTGCTTTTACTTTGTGTTCTGGCTGATTTTTCCCCCTGCTTTTCAGGAAGAAACAGCCAGATCACTGTTTTTGTAAACACAGAACTCTGTGGGGGAGATTTACTAAAACTGGAGAGTGCAAAGTCTGGTGCAGGTGGGTATGGTAGCCAATCAGCTTCTAACTTCAGTGTGTTCAATTAAGTTTTGGCAATAAAACCTGGAAGCTGATTGGTTTCTATGCAGAGCTGTACCAGATTTTGCACTCCCCAGTTGTAGTAAATCAACCCCTGTGTGTGATTGGATATAGCCGATCAGCAGGTTTCAGCCAAAATAATTTGTTGAAATCTGCTGACAAACTTGTGCTGTGTCCAACCACAGCACAGTGAGGCAGGGGCGTGCGCATGTGTGCCGCACACTCAGAAGGAGGCCGATCGCATACATGTATGTGACTGTGCCTGTACCTGCCACCCACTCGCAGTATGTTTACTGTGAGCGGTCGGCAGGTAGTTAAAAGAATGTACGCTATATTGTCAAAAGTATTGGGACGCCTGCCTTTACACGCACATGACCTTTAATGGCATCCCAATCTAAGTCCGTAGGGTTCAATATTGAGTTGGCCCATCCTTTGCAGCTATACAAGCTTCAACTCTTCTGGGAAGGCTGTCCACAAGGTTTAGGACTGTGTCTATCAGTGGGCCACCCCCCTAATCCATGTGTCCGTTCCCCTAATCTCCATGCAGGGCGCCGGACGCATAGATTTCAATGGGATCTTTTTTTTTTGGAAGCACATGATTAGAGCTTGAAGCTCTAATTGGGTTCAAAAAAAGGGTGGGCTCGGGGCGCAGAGCACTGTGTGACAGTTGTGTGAAAATAGCAAATTAATGCTCGCTATTGTCTTCCTGATTCTCCTCCCGGCCATTTTAAAAGCGGTTCCTGAGACCCCATTGGCCAGGAGGACTCCCGGCCAATGGGGTCTCAGGACTCACTTTCTGTTCGGCCAGGAGGAGAAGCAACATCTGTTCAGCTAGGAGGAGAAGCCCTAGCTCTTCCCTCGGCTGGAGCCAGAAGCTGTTATAGCTGCAAAGGGTGGGGCAATTCCATATTGAACACTATGGACCAACTGGGATGCCACCAAAGTCCATGTGCGTGTAAATGCAGGTGTCCCAATACTTTTGACAATATAGCGTATATCGTTTTTAATCAATTATAACGCATCAAGTCTCACTGTATACAGTTTTCTTGCAGATTAATATTGCTAAGCCACTGCCTGTCAATTAGCAGCAGCATTGTCCATCTGCAATGTATGCTCATTTAGTTGGGTTTCCTATCGGTTCTGCAATAGCAAACTAAGGGAGCACACATGGCAGTCTGACAATCTTGCTGCTAATTGACAGGCAGTGGCTTGGGGTTGTCAGCTTGAAACAGAAAGAGCTGTTTAATAAGGTAAAGCTGGCTATACATGGGCCAGTTTTTTCAAACAGCCAGCAGGCTAATCAAAAAACTGAACAACCCCATCTCCAGTGCTGGCTATCCTAAATGTAGTCATAGATGACTTCCCTTTACATCTATGCACAGTAATCACCCATACTCTTCTAGCCGATAGACTAGTTATCGCATGACACTGGAGACAGTCTCTTGCCCCAAACCCTTCAGAAGCTATTGAGCGGCTTAAAACAAACTGCACTAATAAAAAAATGTTAACATTGAGACTTGACAAATACTCTGCATGAGAAAATGCCTGGAAACCGTGGACTTTGTGGCTGGTTAAATTCAAGTAATCTGTATTTCATGTTAACTATACCTATTGCATGATTCTCCTTGTACTGTTTGAGATTATCTTGCTCATCATGTCATATATTTTACTCCTTTTGTTCTTATCGTTCTTTACCTGCTGTTAAGCTTGTGTCCTATTTTGAGCACTGTTTGTAAACTTTCTATTCATAAAATCAATAAAAAAACAAAAAACAAAAACAAAAAACTGAACAGATTCCCAAATCCACACAAGCGAGGTAGATGGGGGAATCTTTCCAGCAGTTAGAATACAATAACACAGCAAAAAGGATTTCCCTATCCACCTTGCTTGTGCTTCCGAAAGGGAACTGCCATAGACGCATCAAAATTAGGATAGTCCCTGCTGAACCGGCCAAATTTCGATCCATCTATGGCCAGCTTAAAGTGATTCTAAAACCTAAAGGTTTATAAGAATAATCGGAAGTAGCCATTTTAGTTCTGAATTGTTTTGCTGAAGTAGTGTATCTCAACTAAATTCTATGCTGTTAAAAGTCTTATAGAGACTATGCTATGCAGCCATATGTTACCACAGAGATATTGTTGTTAAGAATCCATGTTTGGCAGCTTTCATAATCTGCTTTGTAAAATTTTGCAGTGTATGCATGCGCTTTGCCATCTTGAAACTTTTGCAATTTTGCTTCTACCTTTTCACTATTTTGCAAGTTTCCCTGTTTGATTGTTTGATCATTCAGTCAATTATCTATTCTGTTAAAGTACAACAATCCAACAGTGCACAGACTTTGAAGGAGCATCGATGAGGCAGGCGTCAATCTAGAACCCTATTATACATGGGAATATGTTACTGGCCATTACAAATAATTAGGTATTCTGGGATCTCTATATTATCATGGTTTGAAATATAACACTAGAGGACATCATCCTCACATAATCATGCATTCAAAAGTAGGACTCAGCCTTTTATAATGAACTTTAAATATGTCCAACTGGTGTTATGTGATCCTACCTCATACAGTAAATTTCTTCCCTTTTAAAAAAAAAACAGGTCACCTAGGTAAATCCAAGTTACAACCCCGAGAGGTTCAAAATACATAATAAATTGGTCTAAAATGCTTGAGCTGCACAATATAACAGTCTACATGTTTCACAGGGTTACCGCTTCTTCAGGACTGATAACCCCTTGACCTCCGGAAGGTTTCCCCCATTCATGAGTAGGCCATTTTTTGCTATATGGCACTGTGTTATTTTAACTGACAATTGTGCGATCATGCAACACTGTATGTATATATAAATGAAATTTATGTCACTGTTTTCCCACAAATAGAGCTTTCTTTTTGGTGGTATTTGATTGCCACTAATCTAATTTCTTCACAAATTTAGACCAATATGTATTCTGCTGCATATTTTTGGTTAAAAAAATCCCAATAAGTGTATATTGATAATGGCGGCAATCAGCAGCTTATAGTGGGACTGCGATGTTGCAGCAAAAAATCTGACACTAACTGACACTTTAGACACTTTGTGGGAACAGTGACACTAATACAGTAATCAGTGCTAAAAATATGCACTGTCACTGTACTAATGACCCTGGCTGGGAAGGGGTTAAATATCTAGGGTGATCAAAGGGTTAAATGTGTGCCTAGCCAGTGTTTATGTGTACACAGTATGACGTTTTAACTAAACGTATGACGTTTTAACTAACTACCACATCACTTCTGACAGGACAGAGCTCTGTATTGCTTACATATGCAGAGCTCTGTTCTGTGTCTCTCCTCCACAATCAGGGGGTGCAGGCGGTCATCCATTGGATGGCGCCCACTGATCGTCTTTTGCTGTGACTAATCACAGCTGAAGCGGTCTACACGCATGTGCACCCCCTATGTGGAGGTGCAGAATCACATATATATATATATATATATATATATATATATATATATGTGATTCTGCACAGAACGGCTGCCCTGTAGCAGTAAATCTGCTATAGGGCAGTCGTGAACTGGTTAAATAAGTTTTCATGTGCTTTTCAAAAGACAAGTAGAATCTCCAGGAGATGGGGTGAGGCTAACCATGTCAACCATGAGTAGCTGACTTGCTGATGGCACGTGTCCACTTTGACTTTCCAGCATACAGCCTTGCCTTACCATGAGCAATAAAAGCAGCAACAGAAGAGAATGATGACAGTGTTTGCTTATGAAGTTTTCTGATAGAAGAAGGAAGAAAAGAAGGTTGGGCCTAGAGGTGTTGACTTTTTAGTTGAAGTCAATATTTACATGAGAGAAGGTCCAAGATTTTAAGGGTTGCATAATCAATTTCCCCTAGTGTCAGTGGATCTAAGGCTCACTGAGGTTTGTGTAGGCATCTCTTAATTTTTTGGAGCATGCATTGATATTGAACTTGACATTTTTATTATTGGAGCTTAGTTTACAGATAGTATGCCCTGCAATGTAGTGTCTCCCAAAGGCTTACCCATGTAAGGTGCCTGCTTAGGACACCTTACCTTTGATCTGCCCATGAATCTGGGAAAGAGCCATATAAAAGGTTAGTTGTTTGCCCTGTGTATGCACTACATGAATAATTTGTATGTACTGTATATTGTATACAAATCTGCATATTAACCTCAAAGCCCTATTTTCCTCTTTGTTAATATGTCAGACAAATACCTTTTCACATATGCAGTGGTTAGGATGAGATTATGAAAGTGATGGACATCAACTGCTGGAGAAAAAAAGTAGATAAACAAGGAGCCCCATCTGTGCTTGACAAATGTAATTGAACTTGTGCAATGCAGTATTCCCACTGATTAAAAATAGCTGCGTTTCAAGGCTGCGTACGCTTTCTGAAACAAAATTTTCTGATTCCAATTTTTTTTCCCCCGAGTTTGACATCACAGAGCATGACTTTGCCATATTATCTCCATGACAACATATTAATCTTTATAGTATCATAAGGGACTAGAGAATATGACAGGATACCTGTGCATACCAAGTTTTAATTTAAAAGCAACCCGTGTCTCGTCTTTCTGAAACTCAGAACATCATGAGACTGAAAAACTGTGACCTTCAGACTAGAGTGAAGTGGTGTAGCTATATTGCTTTCTTTTTTTCATGAAGCAATAAAGTATATGAGCCTGTCTTTGTCTTGTCTATTAGACAGGAAGTCTTTATCGAATATTTATATGCGTATAGTACATGTGTGGTTAACTAATCTCCAGTGGTGTATTGGAAATTGTTTACCCGCTATGGATAAAGACCGAATGTAGGAATTATTAATGGTGTTCTAGTTGCTTTGAAAATGTTAATACATTTTTTTTTAAATTCTACCACTGTAGAAGCTAGGAAGTAGTTGTTGGTAATGAGTACTGTAGTTTTGGCTTAGCCTTTGTTTTAGGATTTAGCTTAATAAGTACGGTATGTTAACAATATCTGCTATAGTGACCACATATCATTAACTTGGTAACTTTCAAGAAACTGCTTTTCTTACTTTAGATACTGAAACAATCTGACAGCTGTAACATTTCATAATTAAAGGTTGGATTGATCATTAGTGGGCCAAGTGTAGACGTACAATTAAAATTCCCACTTCATAGTAAATTAATACGTTTTCGTTGCCATGAATAAAAAAATGTGTTAAGGGACTTAAGCCTCGTACACATGATCGGATTTTCCAACTGGAATTGTGTGATGATAGGCTGTTGGCGGAAAATCCGACCGTTTGCACGCTCCATCGGACAATTGTTGTCAGATTTTCTGCGTAAAAATGTTGCATAGCAGGTTTTAAAATTTTCCGCGGACAAATGTCTGTTGTCGGATTTTCCGAGCGTGTGTACACAAGTCTGTCGGACAAAAGTCCAAAGTAGAAACACGCCTGCTCGGAAGCAAGGGTGAGCCAGAAGCGGTCGGTCTTGTAAACTAGCGTTCGTAATGGAGAATTAACATTCGTGACGCGGCAAATTATGAAATCTCGAAATGCAACGCACATTGGGGGTTATTTACAAAAGGCAAATCCACTTTGCACTGCAAGTGCACTTCAAAGTGCACTGAAAGAGCACTTGAAAGTGCAGTCGCTGTAAATCTAAGGGGTAAATCTGAAATGAGTGGAAGCTCTGCTGATTTTATCATCCAATCATCTGCAAGCTAAAATTCTGTTTTTTATTTTCCTTGCATGTCCCCCTTGGATCTACAGCGACTTTACTTTCAAATGCACTTGCAGTGCAAAGTGGATTTTCCTTTCGTAAATAACCCCTATTATCTTCTTCTTTAATGGGATAATAATGAAGCTGCTTTGCTGATGATACTGATGGAGTTATTGCAAACAAATTTTCAAAGGCTTTTTTTTTTTTCTAGTGATATCAAGAATAATATTATTATGCTTTTTTTTTTTATTTGGGCAAGTTACCACAACACCATTATCCCATAGTTTTTAAGATCAAATATACAACTATGTTGGTATCCCTTGTCAATTTTACATTGTATTTTTTTAAATGTAACTGCCTACTACCAAACTGTCATTTGAAGTAAAACACATAGCCAAGTATTATTCTCCACATTTTTTTTTATTGTGCATTAAAAAAAGAAAACAAATAAAAATAGACATGCTATCTGCCAACAGAACTTTACCAAAAAGTGCATTCTATGCATCCAAAAATTTAAATACTGTACACCAAATCAAATCATTATTATTCAACCAAAAAATAAAATAAAAGCTTCATGCATATGTCCTGCTTCTTAATATAGGAGGTCAACAATGCCAAGAGTTGGTGAAAGCAGGGGTCCGTCATCCGGAGATAATTCCGAGAGTTGTCTGGATTATTCTCCTGAAGCTCCCGCAGCAAAGGCATATGACATAATTGGTCACTATTAATAAAGTAACCAATTTTTGGTCCAAGAACTCCTCCTCCTCCTGTTCCTGGACTGGACTTGGGTCAAAGCAATAATTCCAAGGCCAATAATAAATAATACGTTATCTCCTCCGATTCCGCAACATGTCTGGTTTACGAAGTTCAGAAACAAACTGAAAAGCACGAAATGAAAAGCTCAAAATGAAAAGCTCTAAATGAAAAGCGCAAATCAACAATCACCAAACTTCTACTAACACGAAATTAGCAGAAGGAGCCCAAGGGGTGGCGCTAAAGAGCTGAAAAACCACATAGTACATCAGTACAATTCCTTGCCACTTGTATGCAAAACATAATCCAGGCACACGCCTTCAGACAAAAGTCTGAGGTTTTGTCTGCGGAAACTCCGATCAGGTGTTCGAGGCTTTAAAGGGGTTGATTTACCAAAGACAAATGGACTGTGCACTTTGCAAGGTGCAGTTGCCCTCTGCAAGTGCAGTTGCTCCAGAGTTGCTCCAGAGCTTAGTAAATGAGTTAAAACTTCACTTTGCAAAGAATACCCATTCATGTGCAAGGAAAATAAAAAACTTGCATTTTTGCTTGTACATGATTGGATGATGGAAGTCAGCAGAGTTCCTGCTCATTTACTAAGCTCTGAACCAACTGCACTTTGCAAAGTGCACAATCTTTTTCCCTTTAGTAAATCAACCCCAAAGTGTCATTAAACTCAGCATCTTTAAAAATGTCTTTAAATATTATTTTTCATTGTATACATATAGAATTAATTACTACATTCGCTTTATGCATAGTAATAAAAACCTAGTTGATCCTGCAGTTTGCTGCCGCTACCTCCTTGCCGGTGTCTCCACTGCCACATGAGATCCTAGGGATCAGCCGTTGCTGCCTTCACTGCACATGCTCTGGCTTCGATTTCAGTGAACAGGCAAGCCGTTCACTTAATTTTTTTTACTAAATCATGTGACCGCAACAGCACCAATCAGCGCTGTGCGGACACAGGAAGATAGCTAAGACTTCCCTAGATGACATATAGAGTATATGTCATCAGATCGCTAGGGGCTTCTCCCACAGATCTTTCCCTGCAGACGGGAATGAGCAGGAAAAGATCACATGGCTGCACATAACATACAACACACTGAAAATAAGGGAAATAGAGGCTTTTTTTTTTTAAAGGGGTCCTGGAAGTATCAGCGCTGGTAAGGGACCCCAGAAGAGGAGGTTTGGGGCAGCTCTATGCAATACCATTGTGCAGAGCAGGTACTGTATATATTCGAGTATAGGTCGATCCGAGTATAAGTCGAGGCCCCTAATTTACCACAAAAAACTGGGAAAAACTTATTGACCCAAGTATAAGTCGAGAGTGAGAAATGCAGCAGCTACTGTAAGTGGAAAAGAGGGTCAACAATGTCCATCTGCAGCTGCATGCCTCCCTGTGTCCTGTGTATGTGTCCTGTGCATGTGTCCCTGTGTATGTGTGCATGTGTCCCTGTGTCCTGTGCATGTGTCCCTGTGTATGTGTGCATCCTACCTGTGTCCTGTGCATGTGTCCTTGTGTATGTGTGCATCCTACCTGTGTCCTGTGCATGTGTCCCTGTGTATGTGTGCCACTCTGCACCAATCAGCGTGTGATAATACCATTCGGCGGCCATTCCACTGTTCAAAAGCCGCGCCTCCTCCTCGTCTGTGATAGGCAGCACACTCCATTTCCCAGCAGTCAGTGGTCAGCCTATCACGGACATTCTCTCATCCTCATACCATGGACGAGGATGAGAGAATGTCCGTGATAGGCTGTACACTGGCTGCTGGGAAATTGAGTTTTCTGCCTATCACAGACGAGGAGGAGGCGCGGCTTTTGAACAGTGGAATGGCCGCCGAATAGTAATATCACACGCTGGCCGCCGTCTGTCTGCATGCCACGCTGATCATGTAGGCAGACGGCGATGACTCGAGTATAAGTCGAGGGGGGGCACTTTCAGCCTAAAAAAAAGGGCTGAAAATCTCGACTCATACTTGAGTATATACGGTAAGTATAACATGTTTGTAATTTTAATTTAATAAAAATATAGGTTTGCAATCACTTTAATAGGCCTATTTTTTATTTGAAGCACATCTCTGGGTAATACTGTTCTACATTTGAGCATGCCTAAAGTGTCAAGCAAACTTTTATAAATATGTCAGACTATAGTGCTGAAAATCACTGATTTTCTTTATAAAGCCTTGTTTGCAAATACCGGCCTTTTTCAAAGTGGCTTGCCCCTTTTTACAAAGCCCTGTTCTCGTTTGCAAAGCATTATGATTTTTCACAAGGTGATCCCCTATTTCATGAAGCTCTGCCTTTTTTCACAAAACAATGCTCTTCTTTGCAAACCCCCACCCTTCTTCAAAAATCATTGACCCTTTTCCCATAGCCCTTCCCTTATTTACAAAATCTGCCCTTCTACATAATGGGCTGCCCTTCTTTGCAAACTTTCTTCGCAAAGCCATTTCTTTTAAGTGCTTTATTAAGATCAGAGTAGATGGCTTCTGAGCATGGTTGCCATCTCATTCCTCTTACTGGCTACTCTATGATATACACAGAATTTGCAGCCTGTTATAGACAGGTAGATAGACATTTACTGAATTAAATTAACCACCCAATCTGTAGAAAGTTAGTCATAGAGATTACAGCATAGGTGCACAGGCAAACACAAGCCCACCAATTCGTATGATATGAGACCCCATCTTAGTGCACCTTATTTTCTAAGTACATTTTTGATTAATTTGTTGATCACCCTCCTTCTTAATTCAGAAGAACAAACATAAGTCTGAATCAGGAGATTATAGTATGTTAATTCATCAAGTGTGGCTGCTAGGAGTTGGAGTAGAAGGCTCTTATCTACTGTTTGGTTAAAATGTCTGTTTATTTAACTAATGGAGCCGGGAGGGAAGAACGCTGAGCAAAATGGCTTTCCTTGCTCAGTGTTGTACAAACAATACATGTAACATACACAATGTATTAAATGAAGCAGCTTGGACGGTAACATATTTTCTTTAAAAATTGTACTATTTGTTATTACAGAGACACAGACAGGGAGAAAAAAATCAGCCCTGGAGTATAAAGTATGCCAAGCTTTAATTTTGTCTATGTGATCATAGTAAATGCTACCTACAGGCATGAGATTAACCAGTTCTGGTCACCTGATAGACTGGTTTGGGAGATAATTTTTTTGTGCATCTTAATATTATCATGCATTGTATATGTGATTATCATCCTGATTATATATTAATTAATTCCCTGGACAGTATTCATTTTACCCAAGGATTATGGATAATGTAATCTGTGTTGCGATCTAGAGCAGTGGTTCCAAACCTTTTTTCACTTGGGTACCCCTTAGGAAGCCTATTTAACATAAATTGCATATCTCTCCCCTTGTGGGGGTAGGACCAGTGCTGTATTTGGCCGACAAGGCACAGGCCTAGGGTGGCACTTTGCAGGAGGGGGGAGTCTATTGGCCATTGGTTGCTAGAGCCGCCTGGCATCTAGCAACCAGTGATGTCACGGCCGCCACTCCCTGCCCATAATTCAAAGCGGAGGAGGATTTAACTTCCTCCTCCATGCCTAGAGCTGGGCCCAAAGAATTCCGCAGCGGGGTGCAGGGCAGCGGAGCAAAATCACACAGCGAGTGGGCGGCTGGCTAGAACCGAGAGCTCAGGAGGGAGAAGACCTCCACTGCCATGGCACCACCCTGTCCTGAACAGCAGCGGGCGCAGTATCCCTGGTGCCTCCCAGAGCCTGCACTTCAACCTCCTCTCAGCTCCCAGCTGGGACAACAGGAAGACAGGCTGACTGAGGACACAGAGGACGGGTGGGAGCTAGGTGCATAACATACACCTACCCACAGACAGGGGGGCACTGGTGGGACTGCAGACAGGGCTAGGGGGTCTCCCATCCACACCCCTCTCTCTCTCTCCTACCCACCCCCTCTCTCCCTCGTCCCCCCCCTCTCCCTCGACCCCCCTCACCCCCTCTCTCTCTCATCCCCACCCTCTCTCTCATCCCTTCTCTCTCTCATCCTACCCCCCTCTCTCTCTCTCCCACTCCCCTCTCTCTCATCCCCCCTCTCTCATCCCCCTCTCTCTCTCACCCCCCCTCTCTCTCTCTCTCTCTCATCCCCCTCTCTCTCTCTTATCCCCCACTCTCTCTGTCATCCCCCTCTCTCTCACCCTCCCTCATCCACCACCCTTTCTCTCTCCCACCCCCCTCTCTCTCTCTCTCCCACCCCCTCTCCCTCACCCCCCACTCTCTCAATCTCACCCACCCCCTCTCGCTTACCCACCCCCCTCTCCCTCTCTCATCCTCCCTCACCCTCACCCTCTTTCTCCCTCTCTCTTACCCCCCTATCGTGAGATCTCAGGGGTTCTTGCTTGGACTTGTCCTTCAAATTTGGAGGGAGTCACATCAAATAAACAGGAAGGGGTGGGGCAAATTTACAGGGGGAGGGGGTTATAGCTGTGCTGAAATAGTGCCAATAGTTGTGGCATACAACCAATATATAATTGGTTCAATATGTACTACTGATCCATACTGTAATGTTACTCACTGACTCCGGCAGCAACACTCTTTTGATCTGGGCTTCTTTCCAGGTTCTCCTCCTGCCAGACAACCCAACAGCTATGATTTAGGACTCCTCTAGACTTTGGACACTTCTGGAGTCTGGACTCAGAATCCTGGATACAGAACACTGGAGACAAGACTCTACATAATACACTAAATACTGGACTCAGGACACAGGAAACTGCCCTTTGGACACAGGACACTGGGCGCTGAACTCAGGACACTAGACTCAGGACTCTACTCAGTACTATGACACTCTGAACTCAGTACAAAGGACACAGGGCACTGGTCTCGGGATAGGGGATTTAGTACACAGGGCTAAGGAAACTGGACACTGGACTCAGGACAATTTACTTTGGACACAGGACTCTGGACACAAAAAAAGACAAAAACAGAACATTCCATAGCTCAACTCACCAACCAGTCTGCTAACTGACCAAATTAACCTGTCCAACAGTCTGCGTTAAAACCAGGGGTTTAGTTAGCACGCATTTGCAAACGCATGCATAAGCTGCAAGGCCTCTTGCACCCTGTGTATGCTTGCAGTCCTAACGCTACTGAATTTATAAGCATCTCCACAATGGAAGCACATGCATTAAATGGATAGATGAGGGGCAGGTGGGCCTGGAGGCAGCCCAATCCCCCTAAAGGAACAGGAGCACACTGGACACCCAGCAAGAGCACGTTGGCAGCAAAGGTGTACAGTGTGTCCCCGAACCAAATTTACACCAGTAACAAACAAATGGCCCCTGCCCCCACCTATAACTGGCCTTCACAGCAAAGAGCACATGAAAAGGCAAACACATGAAAGACAAAAACAGAACATTCCATAGCTCAACTCACCAACCAGTCTGCCAATTGACCAAATTAACCTGTTCAACAGTCTGCAGGGGGTTTAGTTAGCACGCATTTGCAAACGCATACATAAGCTGCAAGGCCTCTTCAAGGCACCCTGTGTATGCTTACAGTCCTAACGCTACTGAATTTATAAGCGTCTCCACAATGGAAGCACAGTATATATCAAAACTGATATTATAAGAAATTCTACAAAAAAAATGGCATAAAACATAAATCTGTCCTTCTGTATGGCTGCCCTACACCCACACAGGATATGTCATCAATACCATAAGGTGTATATATCCTGTATGAGAGTGTGCATGTAGTCATTTGGACCCAACATGTTTTGCGGTCCCCGCTTCTTTAGGAGTCCATTTGAGGGATTGGATTCTATAAACTTAAAAAAAAAAAAAAATCCAACATGATACCAGTAACAAGTGTAGCACTGACCCCCCAAGGAGCTGCTGATTTATTTGGGCCTGTACTCTGCTTTATTTCCCCTTTGAATATCTCAGTCTCCCTGACACAGCTGTGGTTAAATAGTGTGCAGTCAAGACAAAATCCTAAAGGCAAGTTCACAGTACACAATATAATGATGCGGAGGAAGACAACACTCACACAGTTGTACTTGAATAAGAACCTCGTTTACTGCGGTTGCTGTAAAGGGTAAACACTACAATGGTTGTACTGTCAGACCAACATAGTCTGACAATCAACTGAACTTTATCTTACAAAGATATTATACAGATATAAAGAGTCTGAAATAGTTTGTGAGTAATGTATTAAAGTAAATAGGATAACCGTCAGAGTGAATTGTTCTCACTATGAGCACTATCCTATTCTATGCGCGCTTTATAACTATACCAAATCAGAGATTAACTTGATAAAGTATAATGCAGTATTTAGAGAGCTCCCATCTTCAGTATCACATTAACCTTAATACGATAAAGGAACACAAGACCTTGTATTTTACTAAACAGTCCTTCTTTTCTTCTGCTAGCAAAAAATAAAGTAACTTTGTAATTCAAGGGTTAATGACTCCTGATCAAAGTAGGCTGAAATGTAGAAGCAAAGTTCTGGTGCAATAGCACTGTAACTATCTTTGGTGCCAGTGACTCAGTACTAAACTCTCAATGAGGTACAGGCCCGAAGCCTAATATTAACTCAGTCTAATCCTCTTGACTTTGCTTGTGGAACTATGGGTCCCAGCAACTCTGTCTTGTACAGACGGATGTGCATCAAGAAGCTTTTGGGCAACAGCCCTCTCACCCAACCAGGACAGTGTTGTCAGAAGACTCCATTCCGATGTGCAGGGTTATGTCTCTGGCCGGCAGGCACTGCTACGCTGCTCCGCTCCACAAAACAAGATGCTCCGGAACTCCCAGATGACTCCGACAGGCTCCTCTGGCTCCTTCCCAGTCTTACCCCGCCGTCAGTTCAGCTCTCTGGTGTGTCACGGTACTGCTGCTCGGATCGCTGTTCCGTGGAGGTAGGCCACGCTGTGACACAGATCCCTCCAGGCTGGCCATGTGTGCCCAAGAGACCTAAGATGGCCGCGCCCAGCCCTTTTATAATCTTCCCACAATGCAGTTGTGTTCTCCTGAGGTTCATGGGAGTTAATGGGCATCATGGGTAGGTCAAGTTAATGTCCAAATGTAAACAAACAAAACACTTCCATGTCAACTTCTTAAATCATGAAAATAAAGATGCAGTGCTTTTATATTTTGGCCGCTAGATGGCGCCAGATATCAAGATATACTATACATTAAGTTACATACCAAATATGTGACCGCTACACAAGTATTATGAAATGTATGGTTATATATAGAATTACATATGATTGCTGGATTGGGTGGCAACACGTACCCCAAAGGCCAGATGGAGATAGCCGACATTCACCACAGAGACCTCAACAGCAATGTTTGCCGGGCGAGCATGGGAGTGAGCTACCAAGCCACAAGATGGCACAAATAAATAAATCAGTATCCAAGAACCAATTACAAAAGGAAAAAAAAAAAAAGAAATTACTGGTCTATGCAAAATACACATACCAAGAGTGGTCCCACATAGCGGTAATTCCAAACTATGGGAATATTGTTCCTGAACTACTCAAGGTCACCTCATTGATGTTCAGCTCTGCTCCACCTGCCCTAATTCCATAGTTTGGAATTACAGCTATGTGGGGCCACTATTGGTATGTGCATTTTGCGTAGACCAGTACTTTTTTTTTCCTTTTATAATTAGTTATTGGATACTGATTTAATTATATGTGCCATATATATTTTTAGACATCTTGTGGCTTAGTAGCTCACTCCCGTGCTCGCTCAGCAGACATCTCTGTGGTGAATGTCGACTATTTCCATCTGGCCTATGGGGTAAGTGTTGACTCAGCCACCCATTCCAGCAATCATATGTAATTCTGTAGAAAACCATAAATTGCATAATAATTTGTACCTGTTTTTTTTTTTTTTTTTTGATGTTTATAGAAGGCAATCCCCTCAAATAGAGTCTTGAATAAGTGGGCGACTACGAAACATGTTGGGTCTGATTGACTACATGCACACTCTCATATAGGATATACACCTGATGATATTGATGACATCTGCTGTGTGGGTGTAGTGCAGCCATACAGAGGGGCAGATCTGTTTTATGTCATATTTTATTGTAGATGTTCTTATAATGTCAGTTTTTGTTAATACATTTTGTAACTTTTTAAATTTAGTGTCATGTCTTTTGACGGTACCAAGTAAAATCCTCTTGCCCCCTTATCTTTTCAAATTAAACATATGACTATAAGATGTCGGTATCAGCTATACTTTCTCAATCTGAGCATTTAATCCTTTTTTGGTTAAAGGTCAGGTTGAAGGGTCATGTTTAGGTTTAGATGTTATGTTGAGGCTAAGTCAGGAAGAAACTTTTACTTTTTCAAGTGTGATATATCAATGAATACTTGTATAATTCATACTGAAAAAAAACACTTGCTGAAAATGTATATGGCAACAATTCTGTTTTAAAAATAACCAGGCTGGTATTCAGAACCCAAAAACCATTGTACCATTGGCAGGTGCAAACCCTATCTCCTCATCAAGGTTAGCAAGCCAGCAGTGCCTGCCTGCTGCTTGCTCTCCTCTCTGCGTAGGTGCTAAAGTTCTGAGTATGTGCGGGTTATTAGACATTGCCTGAAGTTGGTTGGATCATTTCTACGTGCCTCTCCACCCTCTTAAATCTTTGGTATCTCACAGGAAAATGCTATTCTCGTATTGGAACTGCCTCATTTAAAACCATTCCTGCTGACAAAAGCAGAATTTCAAAAATGCTAAGATGTGTTTAGCTATCCAAATAACAAAATATATTTAATTTGATCAGTCTGGTCAGACTGATAAACTTGTACTGTGAGAAAAGAACATGAAATCTAAATCACTGGGGAGCCCTACTAGGCAGAAAAAAAGCCTACAAATTTAATTAACTGTTCTTATATATTTTTTAATTCATATTATGTGGGAACCAGCTTCAAACAGTAGAGCATTGAGGAACCAGCCACTTACTAAAAGTGGAAATTCACCCACCCTGTGCCTTGGTGAAGCGACTCTTGTGCCCATGTGCGTTAGTGATATCATCATGACCGGTCATTCAAGTGGCCACAAGGAACAAACTCAGAAGGAAGAGCAGGCAAAGATGAAGCAGCTGGAGTGGTAACAGAGCAGCGCTGGAGGGCTGCACAAGTGTGTCTGCCATATTGTGCTAATATGCGGTGCATGCTAGCACATTATGGCATAATCCACCTGTGGGCCCATTAAAAAGGAAAAACTTAGTGGAGTTCAATATCGCTTTAAGGTAATAACCAGCATCTGATGAAGTTTGCTGTTAGGTAGGACTTTTTAAAAGATTAACATGGTGCATGAGTTCACTATTAATAGCAATGTAGTAATATAATAGCCATCTGGCATTGCATTGTAACATAATGATGCTGCAGGAGACTGGTGTATCATAGACAATTTAAGATTATATTACACACTCCGTGAACTTGTATTTGTAAAATGTTCTACAAACTATAGAAACTTGTATTACAACCAATGTAAAATAATATTGGAACCAATGACCATAGTAATACAGTCAATGTAAAAACGTATAAAACCCAGTGACCATCAATATTATAGCTAGTGTAAAATAGCATAGCAATCAAATGACTGCAAAATTAAAGTAAAGGCTTATAGATAGAGATGTAAAAAAAAATATAGCGATGCAAAGAAAAATAGTATTACATTATTATCTATACTATATAACTGCCAGTGTAAAGTTGTATAACAGCCAATGACTCTCTTTACAACTAGAGTGGATCCCAAATTTGGGATGATGGTAAATTTGGATCTTATGTAAATTTCAGTGTTGGTTTTTGTGATTTGGATCAAAGGCTGCCTCAAAGGCTGTTTTTGCAATTGCCTGAGCACTCTTATGCCCTGTACTCACAACCGGTTTTCCCGTCGGAATAAACTCTGAAGGTTTTTCTGACGGAGTTCCAACGGAATTCCACTCAAGCTGTCTAGCCTACACACGATCATACCAAATTCCGACAGTCCAGAACACAGTGACATACAACACGTAGGATGGGACTAGAAAACGGAATTTCGATAGCCAGTAGCCAATAGCTTCCGTCTCGTACTTGCTTCAGAGCATGTGTCGTTTTTGGTACGTCGAAACAGCATACAGACAAGCAGTTTTCCCGATAGGAATTGGTTCCGTCGGAAAACTTTAGAACATGTTCTCTTTCTAGGTCTGTCAGAATTTTCAACGTAAAAAGTCCGATGGGGCATACATCAGAATATATGATGAAAAGCTCCCGTCTGACTTTTTCTGTCGGACATTCCGCTCGTGTGTACATGGCATTAGCTTGCCTGCCAGTGTCACTAAGTTCCCCCTTTTTATTTTACTATCTATTATATTATTTACAGTATACAGTATGTCTGTGTTACCATGCACCTTCATTGCTTCCTGTGTGTGAAATACCTGGTGGTTCTGACAGTCTTCCTGCATTCCTATTTTAAACTGATCACACTAGGCATGGAAGCACATTCATCTCAGCGTGATCAGTTTTCTTCTTTGCACTCTACTTGAGAGCTACAGGATGATGTGCTCACACACAGCATGCTTGTACTCCACTGGTCAGACTTCTGCTGACATGTCCTCCTCCAGCTCTTCCTGAGAAGATCGGTGAATTGCTGTTTCTCTGCCTTTGCTGACATGCTCCTCTGCCCTGGTCATCACAGTATATTTTTTTCTGCATTTTACACAAGTCTGTGTCTGTGCTTTGGTCTGACTGCTGATGCCACAACAATCCCCCCTCCCCCTTTTTTTTGTAACAAGGAGTCTCCACCCTAATCTCTCAACGCCCCTTATGCATATGAGAACAGCTTTTCCATAATCATTCATTTAAAAAAAAAAAAAGAAAAAATTAATAATTTTTAAAAATATATATTCAAATGTTCCCCTTCCAGACTGAATAGGTTCTTTTACAAGGGACAGGGTTCATATAAACATTAATTAATAATAATAAAAAAAATGTGGATATACAGTATATATGTCGCACCCTCTAGTTTGCTACTAGTGTAAGTGCTAGTGTAAGTGCAGGCACATTTATGTTTTGGCTCATGATAAAATGAGTCTCTGAGCCTCGGTCAAAAGTTTACTGCAGTTCAGGGCTTGATCACTCATACAGGCAGGACTCTGGTGCCTCTCCCTAGTTCTGGAAGGTTGGAGAAACATCTGGAAACTGGAGGGTGGAGGACAGGGTTGATCTGCATAATTAAAGCAGAGTTCCACCCAGAAATGGAACTTCCGCTGATCCGGTTCCTCCCCCCTCAAATTTGGCACCTTTCAGGGGGAGGGGGGAGCAGATACCTGTCTAATCCAGGTATTTGCTCCCACTTCTGGTGAAAGAGCACCATAGAATCCGTGGTGAACTACGCCTCGTCCTGCCCCCCCCCCCCGCTGTCTTCTGGGAGACACACAGCTCCCAGAAGACAGCAGGGACCATTCAGAAGTAGGAAAGGCTTCACTTCCCAATTTCCTTACTGAAGATGCCGGCTCCTCCACCTGGAGCTGAGGGACAGGTTGGCTTCAGGTGAGGACATCGCGGGCGCCCTGGACAGGTAAGTGTCCTTATTTTATAAGTCAGCAGCTGCAGTATTTGTAGCTGCTGAGTTTTATTAACTTTTTGCAGGTGGAACTCCGCTGTAAGGAGTTTGGCCAGTCTCCAGGCGGTGGGCCTGGCATGGTGGCTCTGCCTTCGGCTGAGGCTGGGTCTAGCTTGGGAGGATTCTATAGCATCACAGTGTAAGTACATCAGCATGGTCAGGAACTTGCAAAGGGAAAGCCTGTCACCTGTAGCAAGCCTTTCTGGAAGACAGCATTGGGATTAAATCTTTCCTTTACTTTGCCCTGGGAAATCTTCAGTAGCAATCATGTGGGCTAAAGAAGATGCAGCCAAGTGGGCTATTAGTTCCTGCTGTTAGCAGAACTGGAATCAGTGCCTATGGTGGAGTTTGAGCCACTAGTGTATGCAACCTACAGCATTTTTGTGCTACTTTCCAAAGGGACTGAGACTTCCTAGTCCTTAAGGGGCTTTTACTTTTTCTATCAGAGACTATCAGCAGTCGGGAGTGAGATCAATCTGGAGTTGTACAGTGCATAACAAAAAAGTGGAGACAAATCAGAGTTGTACATAGGGAGCAAGTTGTCCATGGTTTTGTTGCTATCAAGTTGGGCATCCCATATTTCCTATTCCCCATCCAAGTTATTACCTCTAATACAACATAAAAAAACAAGCTCAAAGACTGTTCCTTGTGTCTGGAGAAAGTGTTGAGAATACTTGTTGACTGGCTATGCAGGAGTGGGGAACCCAATCACCAGCGGCTCACTTATGAGATACTCATTTGTGTGTTTTAGAGATCCCTTAATATGCAATCAAATGCCACCCCCTGAAGAAGACTTAAAGGGCTTGTAAGCCCTCATATTTTTTCACCTTAATGCATCCTATGCATTTAAGGTGAAAAAACCTCTGTCACTGACCGCCCCCCCGCCGCCCCCCCCGTTTTACTCACCTGAGTCATGTGATTCACATGCGGGAGACGCGCTCTTCCCCTCTGCCTGTTGTCTCGGCTCTTGATTGGATAGATTGATAGCAGCGCAGCCATTGGCTCCCCCTGCTGTCAATCAAATCCAATGACGTGGGCGCCGGGGGCGGGGCCAAGTCCGGCATTCTTTGTCTATGGACACAAATGCTGGACTCCGGAATGAGCCCGCAAGGTAACTACCGGCAGAGCGCTTCTCCTAGGGGGTTATACGATGTGGAGAGGAGCTACCAGCACCACCAGGAGACCCCAGAAGTCGAGGATCAGGGCCACTCTATGCAAAACGAACTGCACAGTGGAGGCAAGTATGATATATATAGTATCTCACAAAAGTGAGTACACCCCTCACATTTTTGTAAATATTTTATTTTATCTTTTAATGTGACAATACTGAAGAAATAACACTTTGCTACAATGTAAAGTAGTGAGTGTACAGCTTGTATAACAGTGTAAATGTGCTGCCCCCTCAAAATAACAACACACAGCCATTAATGTCTAAACCGCTGGCAGCAAAAGTGAGTACACCCCTAAGTGAAAATGTTCAAATTGGGCCTAATGTATCAATATTTTATATGTCCACCATTATTTTCCAGCACTGCCTTAACCCTCTTGGGCATGGAGTTCACCAGAGCTTCACAGGTTGCCACTGGAGTCTTCTTCCACTCCTCCATGACGACATCACGAAGCTGGTGGATGTTAGAGACCTTGCGCTCCTCCACCTTCCGTTTAAGGATGCCCCACAGATGCTCAATAGGGTTTAGGTCTGAAGACATGCTTGTCCAGTCCATCACCTTTACCCTCAGCTTCTTTAGCAAGGCAGTGGTTGTCTTGGAGGTGTATTTGGGGTCATTATCATGTTGAAATACTGCCCTGCGGCCCAATCTACGGAGGGGGTCATGCTCTTCTTCAGTATGTCACAGTACATGTTGGCATTCATTGTTCCCTTAATGAACTGTAGCTCCCCAGTGCCAGCAGCACTCATGCAGCCCCAGACCATGACACTCCCACCACCATGCTTGACTTGTCTTTGTACTCCTCACCTGGTTGCCGCCACGCACGCTTGACACCATCTAAACCAAATAAGTTAATCTTGGTGTCATCAGACCACAGGACATGGTTCCAGTAATCAAAGTCCTTAGTCTGCTTGTCTTCAGCAAACTGTGTGCAGGCTTTCTTGTGCATCATCTTTAGAAGAGGCTTTCTTCTGGGACGACAGCCATGCAGACCAATTTGATGCAGTGTGCCGTGTTTGGTCTGAGCACTGACAGGCTGACCCCCTACCCCTTCAACCTCTGCAGCAATGCTGGCAGCACTAATACGTCTATTTCCCAGAGACAACCTCTGGATATGATGCTGAGCACATGCATTCAACTTCTTTGGCCGACCATGGCAAGGCCTGTTCTGAGTGGAAACTGTCCTGTTAAACGACTGTATGGTCTTGGCCATTGTGCTGCAGCTCAGTTTCAGGGTCTTGGCAATCTTCTTATAGCCTAGGCCATCTTTATGTAGAGCAACAATTCTTTTTTTCAGATCCTCAGAGAGTTCTTTGCCGTGAGGTGCCATATTTTCAGTGACCAGTATGAGAGAGTGAGAGCGATAACACCAAATTTAACACACCTGCTCCCCATTCACACCTCAGACCTTGTAACACTAACGAGTCACATGACACCGGGAAGGGAAAATGGCTAATTTGGCCCAATTTGGACATTTACATTTTGGAGTGTATTCAATTTTGTTGTCAACGGTTTAGACATTAATGGCTGTGTGTTAAGTTATGTTGAGAGGACAGCAAATTTACACTATTATACAAGCTTTACACTCACTACTTTACATTGTAGCAAAGTGTCATTTCTTCAATGTTGTCACATGAAAATATATAATAACATTTTTACAAAAATTTGAGGAGTATACTCACTTTTAATAAAAACACAAAAGATTCAGCGCTAAAATGACATGTGAAAAAAAACTTAAATTGAAAACAAGTTGAGACCAGAGAAAACTAAGGCAGAGTATCATTAAGATACCAGAATAGATCAATGGTTAATTAACATGTAAAACATAATTTAGGGATGGGCCGAGCACCCCCCGGTTCGGTTTGTGCCCAGAACATTCGAACACCGTTAAAGTCTATGGTACTCGAACGTGAGAAATCAAAAGTGCGAATTTTTAAGGCTAATATGCAAGTTATTGTCCTAAAAAAGGTTTGGGGACCCGGGTCCTGCCTCATGGGACATGTATCAATGCAAAAGAAAGTTTTAAAAACGGACGTTTTTCCGGAAGCAGTGATTTTAATGATGCTTAAAGTGAAAAAATAAAATAAGTGAAAAAAGTCATTTAAAATTGCTTGCGGCTTTAACCACTTCAATACAGGGCACTTAAACACCTTCCCGCCCAGACCAATTTTCAGCTTTCAGTACTTTCACACTTTGAATGACAATTACTCTGTCATGCTACACTGTATCCAAACAAAATTTTTATAATTTTTTTCTCACAATTAAAGCTTTCTTTTGGTGGTATTTACTCACCGCTGGGTTTTTTCTTTTTTGCGATATAAGCGAAAAAAGAGCAAAAATTTTGAAAAAAAAACACTTTTTTTTAGTTTCTATTGTAAAATTTTGCAAATAAGACATTTTTCTTCATAAATTTGGGCCAAAATTTATACTGCTACATATCTTTGGTAAACATAAACCAAATTAGTGGATATTATTTAGTCTGTGTGAAAGTTATAGAGTCTACAAGTTAGGGTGCAAATCACTGAAAATGTATCACATCTGATCACACCTGATGTACTAAAGACCCATCTCATTTCCTGAGACACTAACAATCAAGGAAAGTACAAATACCCCCCAAATGACCCCTTTTTGGAAAGTAGACAGTCCAAGGTATTTAGTAAGAGGCATGGTGAGTTTTTTGAAGTTGTAATTTTTTCCCGCAATTCTTGGGAAAATGAAGACTTTTTTTTTTTTTTTTTTTTACACAAACTTATTGTATTGACAGGTTATTTCTTGAACAAAGCATGCGCATACTTGCAACCACACCCAAAAATACATTCTACTACTCCTTCTGAGTATGGCGATACCACATGTGTGAGACTGTTACACAGCCTGGCCACATACAGAGGCCTAACATCCAAGTAGCACCTCCAGGCATTCTAAGAGCAAAATTACACATATAATTTCATGATGACCTATCTCACTTTTGAAGGCCCTGGAGCACCAGGACAATGGAAATGCCCACAAAATGACCCCATTTTGGAAAGCAAACACCCCAAGGTATAATCTATGTGACATAATGAGTCTTTTGAACGGTTCATTTTTTTCCAGAAGTTTTCGGAAAACGTGGGAAAAAAATGAAAACGCATTTTTTTTACACAAAGTTGTCCATTTATAAGATATTTTTAACACATAGCATGTACATAGCAAAAATGGCATCCCAAAATACATTCTACTACTCCTTCTGAGTATGGTGATACCACATGTGTGACACTTTTACACAGCCTGGCCACATACAGAGGCCTAACATCCAAGTAGCACCTCCAGGCATTCTAAGAGCAAAATTACACATATAATTTCATGACGACCTATCTCACTTTTGAAGGCCATGGAGCACCAGGACAATGGAAATGCCCACAAAATGATCCCATTTTGGAAAGTAAACACCCCAACGTATAATCTATGAGGCATAATGAGTCTTTTGAAAGGTTCATTTTTTTCCAGAAGTTTTCAGAAAACATGGGAAAAAAATTAAAACGCATTTTTTTTTACACAAAGTTGTCCATTTATAAGATATTTTTAACACATAGCATGTACATAGTAAAACTGACACCCCAAAATACATTCTACTACTCCTCCTGAGTTTAACGATACCACATGTGTGACACTTTTACACAGCCTGGCCACATACAGAAGCCCAACATCCAAATAGCACCTCCAGTCGTTCTAGGAGCATAAATTACACATATAATTTCATGACTACCGATCATATTTTTGAAGGCCCTTCATATTTCTAACACATAACATGTAAATACCAAATAACAAAAGATTACCTGTGGTTTTAGTAGTGTAGTGGTCCACAGAGGAGAGCATCGGTCCAGGCAGCAGGCAGAGATGTGGTCAGCGACAGCAAAAGCAATCATCCAGGCAGCAATACTGTCCATAGTTAGTTCAGGCAAAGATACTGTCAGCACAGCCAAAGCATTGGTCAGGTAGCAGGCAGAGATGTTCAGGTAGAAATACTGTCTATAGTCAGTAGAGGCAGCAGGCCGAGATATGGTCAACACAGCCAAAGTATTGGTCCAGCCAGCAGAAATAAACACAGTCCATAAAGTCCTGGGTCATTACAGGCAGCGATATGGTCAGCACAGCCAAAGTATTGGTCCAGGCAGCAGGAAGGACCATCAAGCTTAGGGCCAGGGGGACAGGGGTAGAGGCTTCTCCCACCCAAATCTCTTTGAAGCCTCCGGGCAACCAGACCCTGTTCTGGGAACACAGAAAACCAAAAACTGATTTTCTCTACTCAGAACGCTATTCTGAAGCCCCTCACATATGTGAGACCCCTGTGTACTGAAGTAGAAGGGCAAAAGATCAATCCAAGTGGCAGGCAAAAACATGGTCAATTTAACAGGCCGAGGTCGGTACACGTGGAAGTCAGAAACGTGGTTAAAACGGCAGGCAAAGGCATAGTCGGTAAACAGGCTGAAGTTGGTACACGTGGAAGTCAGAAACATGGTTAAAACGGCAGGCAAAGGCATCGTCGGTAAACAGGCTGAGGTTGGTGCACGTGGTAGTCAGAAACGTGGTTAAAACGGCAGGCAAAGACATTGTCGGTAAACAGGCCAAGGTCAGTTAACATGGAAGGTAGAAACATGGTGGCAGGCAAATGATGCACACAGGTAATTGAAATGGGGAAATGGCATTCTGTTACTAATAAGGGGAACTAATATCTGATGGATGTGTGATAATTTTTGAAGCAATCACCGATACACAGGCCAGGTTGGGAGGGACATTGGGGACAATAATAACTTGTATCTCTTCTGGCTCCTCTACTTGAGCATACACAACATTTCTTTTGGCGTCTTCTTCCGGATCCTGCAGGGGGAATGTTATAGGAAAAATGTTGCTCATTAAGTCGACTCACACTATCAGAGCGAATGCTTCCTGGGGCGGGTCCTTGCTGGTAAATAAGGGCAGTGATAATATTTTCAATATATTTGAGGTAGGTGATGGGTTGGTTTTCGGGTGATTTTTGATAGCAGACAAATGAATTGAACATGGCCATATGAAACAGATGAAATGCAACTTTTTTATACCAATAATTGGACTTGCGGGTTGACAAATATGGTTGCAGCATCTGATCATTTAAATCCACCCCCCCCCATATACAGAATGTAGTCATGGACACATTCAGGCTTTACTACGGGGCCACGTCTTCTCTGAACCTCCACCAAGGTGTCATTGTGAATGGTACTCATCATGTGAACATCCTTCTCGTCCCGCCACTTTATGGCCAACACCTCCTCATTCCTCATGAATGCGGCTTCCCCCTTTTGTAGCCGTTTTGAAAGTAAGTTCTGTGGGAAGCCCTTCCTATTTTTTCGGAAGGTTCCGCAGGCCAGGGTTTTTTCACGATACAGGTGACGGAAAAGGGGCAGGCTGTTGTAGTAATTATCTACATATAAGTGGTAACCTTTTTTGAACAGGGGGTATGCAAGGTCCCACACAATTTTACCACTGGTTCCTACGTATGTGGGGCACTCACGGGGCTGGAGCTGGGAGTCTTTGCCCTCATAAATACGAAATGAGTACACGTACCCAGTGGCTCGGTCACATAATTTGTTCAATTTCACGCCGTACCTGGCTCTCTTACTTGGGATATGCTGTTTGATATTCAGCCGGCCAGTAAAGTGGATAAGGGATTCGTCTACACAAATATTTTGGTCAGGAAAAAAGACTTCAGAAAATCGCTTGGTAAAAGAATTTATTAGGGGGCGAAGCTTATATAAATTGTCGTGGTTGGGATGATCTTGGGGAGGGCACTGCGAATTATCATTGAAATGTAGGAAACGCATTATCATATCGTACCGTGTCCTGGACATAACAGAAGAATATAGGGGCATGTGGTGGATGGGGTGGGTGGACCAGTAGGCATGCAGTTCGTTTTTCTTTGTAAGCCCCATATTAAAAGTAAGGCCCAAGAACAATTTGAATTCGTCTAGTGTGAGACGTCGCCATTGGAACATACGGGCGTAGGACGAACTGGGGTTGGCAGCAATAAATTGCTCTGCATAGAGATTTGTTTGGTCCACCATGTACTGCAACAAATCTTCCGGGAAAAACAAATAGAAATAGTCCAAATATGAAAAATTCGAAGTGTTGGGCTGCACACCTGGCTGTGCAGTGAAAGGGGGGATTGTAGCGGATCCTGAATTGGCAGGCAACCATAAGGGGTTTGCCAGGGCATCGGGAAGGTAGGACTGGGCCTGGATTCTTTGGGTTGGGTGTGCAATTCCAGTACTGATACTGAGCTCCTCTTCTTGGTGTCTGGCGCTGCTGGTGGTAGGCAGGTGTTTTGATCTTGGTCCTGATCTCCTTACTCTTTTAGGAGGGGCGGTTTCCTCCGCTGACTCGGACTCCGATCCACTACCCTCCACTGGCTCGTATTCTGAACCAGAATCGGATAATGAGAGCTCCCCACTGCTCTCATCATCCGACATGGTAAGGATGTTATATGCCTCCTCAACTTGTAACCTCTTTGGGACATGATGGTGGTACTTTTGGCGGGCCTGTGTGACGGAACTGGTGGTGCTATTGACAGCTCACTGATGGTGGGCCTGTGTGACTGACAGGTTACCGATGGCCTGTGTGACGGTACTTATGGCGGGACTGTGCGACGGTAGTGATGGCGGGCCTGTGTGACAGATGGGCAATGACAGATGGGCTGTCAGATCTAGATGGTACCGGTGGCGGTACTGATGGCGGTACTAATAGCGGTACCGTTAGTGGTACTGATGGCGGCCTGTGTGACAGATGGGCTGTCAGATCCAGATGGTGGCGGTGGCTGTGCTGATGGCGGTGGCTGTGCTGATGGCGGTACTGATGGCGGTGCTGATGGTGGGCTGTGACAGGTTCTGATGGGCTGTGACAGGTTCTGATGGGCTGTGACAGATCTTGATGGGCTGTGACAGATCCAGATGGGCTGTGACAGATCCAGATGGGCTGTGACAGATCCTGATGGGCTGTGACAGGTTCTGATGGGCTATGACAGGTTCTCTTTATTGATGAGGGGGGTTCGTGTTGTGCAGACAGTAGATGTAAAAATAAAGATGTTTCACTCACTGATCGGATCTCTCCTTCTCTCTCCTCACACGATCGGTGTGTGAGGAGAGAGAAGGAGAGATCCCTGGAAACCGCTACCATGTTTATACTTGTGACCGGCTGTGATTGGACACAGCCGATCACATGGGTAAACAGCCATTTCATTGGCTGTTTACCCTGATCGGGATGTGACTGTGTCCAAGGGACACTCGGCATCTCAGATCGGCGTGATGCGCGCCCCTGGCGGCGCGCATTGCGCGCGCGTCCGATTTGTTATGACATGTGACCGGCTGTTATTGGACACAGCCGATCACATGGTAAACAGCCAATTTCATTGGCTGTTTACCCTGATCGGGGATGCGCTGTGTCCGAGGGACAATCGTCATCCCCGATTGCCGTGGTGCGCGCCCCCCCCCGGGGCGCGCAATAGCGGTGAATCCTGCGGACGTCTTATGACGTCCAGTCAGGATTTTCAAACCACTTTGCCGCCGTCATTTTGCAATAGAGCGGGCGGCAAGTGGTTAATGTAATGTCGGGTCCCGGCAATATGGATGAAAATCAGTGAGACAAAGGCATGGGTACCCCCCCAGTCCATTGCCAGGCCCTTTGGGTCTTGTATGGATATTAAGGGGATCCCCGCACCCAAATAAAAAAAAAAAAGGTGTTGGGCCCCCAGGCCGTATATACTCTGAACAGCAGTATACAGGCAGTGCAAACAAGACAGGGACTGTAGGTTTGTTCTTATATAGAATCTGTTTGTAATTTGGAACAGGTACATTTTGTAAGTGTAGCTCCAGCCAAAAAAATCTATTTTAAAGTTTTTTGGAAAACATAGGGAAGGGGTATCATCACCCCTGTAACATTTGTTTTGCGGTTTGTGCCCCTGTTCAGAAGATTTCACCTCACTTTCTGTCCCAATGACAATTGCATTTTGAAAATTAGTTTCTTTTTAAGGGAAACAAGGATTGGTAATAAATCAGTGGAGGAGACACGTTTTTCCCATATTAACTCTTACAGGAGAGAATTTCCCTCCCTAGGGGTAGATTTCCTCTCACTTCCTGTTGTCCCCCTCCGTTTGTAAGTAGGAGTCGTTTGTAAGTAGGAGTCGTTTGTAAGTCAGATTTTTGAAAGTAGGGGCCTGCCCTATATACTCAGCAGAAAATTGGGCCTTAGGTGTTACCAGAACACTGTAAACCCTCACAGTTACTCTTGCTGGCCGCTGGAACGGGCCCTGCTGTGAAATATTATATCAAGAATTGTAATTACATGCCCTGTTGAACAGGGTCAGAAAAATTGGGCTTTAGGCACTGGTGCTGGTGCCACAACACTGCAACCCCTCACAGATACTCTAGTTGAGTGCAGGAACGAGCCCTGCTGCAAAATATTACAGCAAAAATTGTAATTACACGCCCCTGTTAAACAGGAGCAGAAAAATTGGGCTTTACGCACTGGTGCTATTGCCACAACACTGCAACCCCTCACAGATATTCTAGTTGAGTGCAGAAACGAGCCCTGCTGCAAAATAGTACAGCAAAAATTGTAATTACACGCCCCTGTTAAATAGCAGCAGAAAGATTGGGCTTTAGGCACTGGTGCTGGTGCCACAACACTGTAACCCCTCACAGATTCTGTTGTTGAGTGCAGGAACGAGCCCTGCTGTGAAATATTAGATTTAAAAATTGTAATTATGCGCCCCTGTCAGTCAGTCAGCATCAGCACAGGCAGTCTTCAAGGGATCTCACATTCATAAAAAAATTATTCGGTTACATCAGCATCAGGTGCTTGGTAGCTGGTGATCCAAGACTGATTCATTTTTATGAAGGTGAGCCGATTAACCGAGTCGGTGGACAGGCACATTCTGTGATCGGTTACAAAGCCTCCAGCGGTACTGAATGTGAGTTCCGAAAGAACGCTGGATGCAGGACAGGCCAGTAGCTCAATTGCAAATTGTGCAAGCTCTGGCCAGTGATCCATCCTCAAGACCCAGTAACCCAGTGGATTTTCGGTTGGAAAGGTCTCCAAGTCTGATCTTGCCCCTAGGTATTCCTGCACCATGTACAACAGATGCTGGCGATGGTTGCTGGAACCGATCATACCTTGGGGCTGCGGACTAAAAAATTGTTTGAACGCATCGGTCAGACGGCCACCTTCTCCACCGCTCCTTCTGTGACTGACCAAAGCCTCAGCAACACGTTGTCCAGGACCAGGAATTTGTACCCTCCCAGGCTCTGGAAACGCGTTGCACAAACCTTTCTGCAAGGCCTCCCAAAGATGTTTCATCCTCTGCTCCCTCTGCGACAGCTGGATAAGTTTCGCAACCTTACCCTTGTAACGTGGATCAAGAAGGGTTGCCAGCCAGTAGTGATCCCTCTCCTTGATCACATGCATCCGATGGTCCTTTTGCAGGATTTGCAGGATCAGGGAGGCCATGCAGCGTAGGTTTGCTGAGGCATTCGATCCGGAGTCCTCTGGGTCACTAAGGACGACCTGATCAGCAGCCACCTCCTCCCAGCCACGTACAAGTCCATGGGTTTCTGGGGACTGTAAACGATCCCTTGAAGACTGCTGTTGATGCTGAGTGCTAGGCTCCACCTCCATGCTGACACAATCCTCATCCTCCTCCTCTTCCTGTGAGATCGGCGGGCCCGCAGGAATACTGTCTGGATAAAGGGAGCCTTGAGAGGTAAGGAAGTCCTCCTCTTCCTCCCTCTGTTCTGCCCCAAGTGCCCTGTTCATTATTCCACGCAGCGTGTGCTCCAACAGGTAGACAAGAGGGACAGTATCACTGATGCATGCACTGTCACTGCTCACAATCCTCGCGACTTCCTCAAATGGTGACAGAATAGTGCATGCATCCTTGATCATGAGCCACTGGCATGGTGAAAAAAAGCCAAGCTCCCCTGACCCTGTCCTGGTGCCATACTCGCAGAGGCACTTGTTGATGGCCCTCTGCTGCGTGTGCAGCCGCTGCAGCATTGACAGCATTGAGTTCCACCTGGTGGGCATGTCACAGATGAGGCGGTTCTTGGACAGGTTGCATTCCTTTTGAAGGTCAGCCAGCCTTTCCTGGCCTGCCTGTAAGCCCGGGTACCTGCACAAGAACCGCTGCACCACCAAATTAAGGACGTGAGCCAAACAGGGCACATGGGTGAAGTGTCCCTGTCAGAGGGCGGAGAGGAGGTTGGTGCCATTGTTGCAAACTACCATCCCTGGCTGAAGCTGGCATGGCGTCAACCACCTCTGAGCCTGCCCCTGCAGAGCTGACAGAATCTCTGCCCCAGTATGGCTCCTGTCCCCTAAGCAGACCAACTCAAGCACCGCATGGCATCTTTTTGCCTGAGTGCTTGCATAGCCTGTAGAACGCCTACAGAGCACCGCTGGTTCTGAGGACAAATCTGAACAGGAAGAGACCATAGAGGTAGAAGAAGAGGAGGGGGTGGAGGAGAGGGGTGTGGCAGAATCACCACTACCAGCATTTTGGAGGCGTGGTGGTGGAACAAGCTCCAACAATACAGCACCCTGTCCTGCATGCTTCCCAGCTGGCAGCAGGGTTACCCAGTGTGCCATGAAAGAAAGGTAACGTCCCTGTCCATACCTGCTGGAACATGAGTCAGCAGTAATATGCACCTTACTGCTGACCACCCTGTCCAACGAGGCCAAGACATTGCCTTCCACATGTCGGTAGAAAGCCAGAATTGCCTTACGAGAAAAAAATTGGCATTTGGGAACCTGCCACTGAGGTACTGCACATTCCACAAATTCTTGAAAGGGGGCAGAGTCTACCAGCTGAAAAGGCAGCAGTTGGAGTGCTAGCAATTTAGCCAAACTAGCATTCAGCCACTGAGCATGTGGATGGCTGGGACAGAATTTCTTTCGCCGGTTTAGCAACTGGGGTAGGGAAATTTGCCTGCTACAATCGGACGTTGGTGTAGCGATAGCAGATTGCCCGCAAGTACTTGGCACACCTAATTCTGCACCTTCATTCCTGTCAGTGCTGGTTTCTGAGAGGACTGAATGTATAGAAGGGTTGGAGATCCCAGCTGATGAGGAGCAAGGAGAGGTCCGCCTTGTTCTTTGGTGTAGGTCTTTTAAGTACTGTTGCCAACGGACTGCATGGGAGCGCGACATATGTCTGGTCCAGCCGGCTGCTGTTTTGGCCACGCTTGATACACTTCAGACATATGTGGCAAACAGCAACAGTGCGATCTGCTGCACACGTCTCAAAAAAGGCCCACACCAAAGAACTTTAAAAAAAACGTGCAGAGTCAGCAGCGCCCTGCACATGCAGAGCTCTGCGGTGTGATGCAGTCGGTTGGCTGCCCTTAAGCTGGCCCCTGGAGGACATCCTGCCTTATTGGAGATGTGCCTCCTCCTCCTCTCTTCTATCAGGCACCCATGTAGAGTCAGTGACCTCATCATCCCCTCCCTCCTCACCACTGGAGCAAACCTGGCAGTATGCTGCAGCTGGGGGAACATGACTGCCAGTTTCTTGTCCTTCTTGGGCACGCCCTCTTCTCTCTGGGCTCACGTTACTGCCTTCATCCTCAACCTGGGTACCATCATCAGAGCCTTCAAAACGCTGCACATCTTCCTGCAGCATGTACCCTACACTGTGGTCGAACAGTTCGGGGGACTTGTCAGGGCATGATGGTGGGGCTAGGGAAGGAGTGACTGATGACATTGAGCTGATGGAAGAGGCTGCTTTGGCAGCTGCATTGGCAGACAAAGTACCCTGAGCCTGGGTGACAGAGGATGAGGAGGATGAGGACGGCTTGGTCATCCACTCTACCAACTCTTCTGCATGTTGTGGCTCAACACGGCCAGCTGCCGAAAAAAAGGATAAGCGTGCCCCACAGCCACGTGCTGAGGATGCACCATGTCCACGACCAGCACTGTTTGCTTTAGACACAGAGCCTGCTTGTCCTCTTTTAGTGGCCTGTGAGCGTCTGCCTCTCCTTGGTGGCCTTCCAGACATACTGTAGATTAGATTAGCAAAACAACGCCTGAAGTTTATTAAAACAGTACACCAGGGATGGCCTACAGTAAGGTATAGGCTTGACTGGACTACAATGCAGTGGATATATATTTTATGAACTGCAGCTCAATGAGTCACCTGCCTGGCTGAAAGTGTCTTTGAACACGCACTCAGGCAATATCCTAGTAAGGTATAGGCTTGGCTAGAATATATATATATATATATATATATATATATATATATATATATATATATATATATACAAGCCTGTATATATATTTATTAAATGAACTGCAGCTTAGTGAGTCACCTGCCTGGCTGAAAGTGTCTTTGAACACGCACTCAAGGAATGGCCTACAGTCAGGTATAGGCTTGGCTGGAATACAATGCAGTGGATATATATTTTATGAACTACAGCTCAGTGAGTCACCTGCCTGGCTGAAAGTGTCTTTGAACACGCACTCAGGCAGTGGCCTAGTCAGGTAGTGAGTGACCTGCCTGGCTAAAAGTGTCTTCGAACACGCACTCAGGCAATGGCCTAGTCAGGTATAGGCTTGGCTAGACTATATATATATATATATATATATATATATATATATATATATATATATATATATACAAGCCTGTATATATATATATATATATATATATATTAAATGCACTGCAGCTCAGTGAGTCACCTGCCTGGCTGAAGTATATTAGAAACAATACACCAGGAATGGAATATATATATATATATACAAAACCGGGATGCATATATATATATATATATACTAAATACACTGCAGCTATCTAACTGTTTCGCCTGCCTGAAGTATATTAGCAACAGAACACCAGGAATTGCCTGCCTGCTCAAACTAAATGAAATGACACTCTCCCTGTCTCTCTCTGAACAAACACCACCAACACACTACACAAAGCCGACGTGCGGGTGGCCTTATATAGTGTGGGGCATGTACTTAACCCCCTGAGCCATAATTGGCCACAGGCACCCTGCCTGTGGCCAATTATGGCTCTCTTCGCTGACGGCGCTGTGATTGGCCAAAGCATGCTTGGCCAATCATCAGCCAGCAATGCATTGCGATGACGCTGTGCATTATGGGCCGTGACGTGCCGCTCGAATTTGGGGCAAACCGCCCATAATGTTCGAAATTTGGCGTACAAGCAAACGACTGATGTTCGAGTCGAACTCATGTTCGACTTGAACAGACAGCCCATCCCTAATAATCACGTGAACAATGATGGAAAGGCAAAACATATGTGAAAAAATGCTTTACAAGTGAAATATATGAAGAAAAAAGTCCCATTAGATTTCCAGTCCATGAATTAACAAGGAAATTACACCCATCTGTGAAAATACAGGAAAAAAAGATATCCTCCGTGTGACTTCACACCCAAGGTGAGTAAAGTAATCTGCTTACCAGATGGCAATGACTGCTATTACAGCAGTCTCGCCCAGCGCAGGGAAATCGGTCTCCCCAAAACCCAAAGCACAATACCGGAACAGCAACTATAAGCAGGTGATTCTCGGAAACATAAAACAAGAGACTTCCTTAGTGCAGTATGTAGATAAAAGGTAATTTATTAATAATCAAAAAGGAATCGCACTTACAATATTGTAGTCAATCATAAGCGGTAAGATGTAGTATAAAAACAGGTTGCGGTGTCTCCGTCTGCTGTGCTTCACTTCCTAAGTCCGTTTGTTAGCCCATCCAAAAACGTAATGAAGTCATTGTCGCAGGCTCCTCCCTATGCGTTTCGTCACAATAGGATGTCGCCTGGGGATTGGCCAGGAGATACTTTTGTGAGATACTGTATATATACAGTATATATACATATATGTATATCAAACACTGAAGAGGGTGAGGTGCAAGTGCAAAGCAATCAGGCCTTCCCAAGGGCCGTATATAGAAAAAAGATATATAGTTCCCAGAGGTAATAAAGAATAAAATATATTTTAAAGTACTATACATTTTTAAACACTATATGTTCTGCATATCTTAAAAAGCTATACTACCAGCAGCTAAATTGTTTTGTTTATTGTTAACCATTTATCTGTACGTTCAAACTGGAGCTTTTTACCTGCCAAAGGATTTGTATGACTGTCCATCCAGTCCACAGCTCTGGCCTCCAGCACAGGGCAGAAAACCTGATTCTTCTCTGCTGTATACGGGTCTCCCCAGCCTGGGATTGGACAGTGAAAGGGGAAAAACAGACCAATCAACTCATCTCTCTGTCACTCTGCTCTCTCCTTTTATTAGCATATCACTTGTTAGCACATGGGCCTTGCAGCACAGATAACTGGCTCCTTGTAGTGCTTCTCTCTCTCCTAGCTTGAACTCTGCAAAAGGGTAATAGCAGGTCAAATTAGGATACTTCCATTACAATGAAAAAGGAAAAAAGACTTTGATGTATTAATAAATAGAGCTCTGCATTAACTTGTGTCTTATATTTGCCTGGAGTAACGCTTATATTTTTCAAGGATAGTTGCTTTGCTTTACTGTTTTCTTGCCTTTTAAGCAGTTTTAAAATTCATTATAAAGTATGTGAAATACCTGAATATTTCTGTGTGTGTTTATGTGTTTATTTTGTAAACGCCATTCCAGAAATGAATTATTCTTTTAATTGAATCGTGCAGTATCCCTTGTGTACTGCATGTGGCTATACACTTAGAACTGCAGGCTTGCTAACAGCTAAGAGTATTAATGAAGATAATTTATCACAATATTCATTGTAATATAGACTGTAATTTCCACTTTGATAAAAAAAAAAAAGCCATAATGACATCACTGCCTAATGGTATTAGCCGACTGATTCACGTCACCGCAGCTAGCCGACTATTTGCTTTGCCTGCCACCTACGTAACAAGCGAATCCCTAACCACATCAAACAAAATACTTTTGGTCTCCAGGGGAAAAAAAAGAGAGAATAATAACGAGATGTAATTGGGATTTTTCTAACCTTATTATTTGCAGCCTGAAATGTACATAGAAAATTGCTCTAAATATCCTGTGGATATCAAAGCGTAAAAAAAAAAAAAAAAAAAAAAAAAAGTGGTGCAGAAAAGTGCCCACAGCTGTGTAGCTGTCATGGTTATATCTGTGTAGGTGTTCACAGACAATTGGAAGAGATGTGGGATGATTGTTTTCAAACATCTTCTCATCTCTTTCTACTACAAGAGCGGTGCCGAGCTTCTGAATGCCTTATGATCATTTTCTGTTATAGGCACCTCTCTTTCCTTTGTTGAATAGAAAAAAAAAGCATAGTTGTGCAGACAAAATAATTGGAAAGTGAAGTTAAGGGACTCATTAGGCACACAGATTTGCATTCTGAGAAATGCTTGAATTTTTTTTTTATTAGGTCTGAGACCTTAGCTGGAAATATCTGCACACATCCTGTAATTTTCTGTAATTTAAAGGAACGTACCATACTAATATTGGAAATGGACCTACAGTGAAAATTAATCACCTCATCATCTTGATTATCACACCCTTTGTTAAAAGGAAATTGCGTATATATATAAAAAAAAGCCTACTTAGACCTGTGCTGCAGAAAACACTGCTCCTGGCTTCCAAGGGGACTGCTCACATGACTATATGTTTACAGATTTGATTTCACGATTTTAGTTGAAGCGTAGGATTACAGCAGATTATAGGTTTTCCCTTATACCAACCCTAAATCCTAAGTAAGGATGAGCTCCGGCGTGCACAGCCCACGTGCAGAGCCCGCCAGGAAGTCGGCACTGCGCTGCGCTAATCACAGGCAGTGAGACATTAAGTGAGACATCTGCAGCCGCGTATCGGGAAAATGTCTCACTGCCTGTGATTAGTGCAGTGCCGGCTTTCTGGCGGGCTCTGCACGTGGAGTGTGCAAACACGCCGGAGCTCATCCTTAGTCCTAAACCATAAGGATGAGCTCTGGTGTGTTGGCACAGCCCACGTGCAGAGCCTGCCAGGAAGTCGGCACTGCGCTAATCACAGGCAGTGAGACATTTCCTGATCTCTGCAGCCGTGCATTGAGAAATGTCTCGCTGCCTGTGATTAGCGCAGCGCAGTGCCAGCTTCCTGCAGGTGGGCTGTGTGAACACGCCGGAGCTCATCCTTAGTCCTAAGCAGGGAATAATGTCATGTATAGTGCCATTAAGGATGGGCTCGGGCGTGTACGCAGACTCCACGTGCCGAGTCCGCCAGGAAGTCGGCACGGCGATGCGCTAATCACAGGCAGTGAGACATTTCCCGATCTCTGCAGCCGCACATCAGGAAAATGTCTCAGTGCCTGTGATTAGCGCAGCACCGTGCCAACTTCCTGGCTGGCTCTGCACGTGGGCTGTGCGAACACGCCGGAGCTCATCCTTAAGTGGCATGAGAATTCTTTAGGTGTTATCTTAAGGAGCTTAAAGAGTTATCTCCTGAAAGTGAAGGGAAATCCCACCTTTCATAGCTTTCACCTGAACAGGTTTCATTATTCAGAGTTTCCCTCTACTCCTGTTCTAGTGACAACCATAAATTTTAGATTTCTCTCTCTGGTTTCATTGGTAATCAACACTGAGCTTAGCCTGACTGGCAAGCAGAAGTATTCGTGCTAGGAAGTGTGCACATACACTATATTGTCAAAAGTATTGGGACGCCTGCCTTTACACACACATGATCTTTAATGGCATCCCAGTCTTATGCCGCCTACACATGATCAGAAATTCGGCCAGCAAAAGACCGATGAGAGCTTTTGGTCGAAAAATGCGACCGTGTGTATGCTCCATCAGACTTTTGCTGGCCGAATTCCAGCCAGCAAAAGATTGAGAGCATATTCTCTATTCTTCGGTCGGAAAAAGTTCCTATCCGAAAATGCGATCGTCTGTAGCAATTCCGATGCACAAAATTCCTACGCACGCTCGGAAACATGTTGGAACATGTAGGGGCCATCCCAAAATTGTTCCAACAAAGTTGGGAGCACGAAAAAAAAGGGTTTGATTGTGCTCAAAAATTAATTCATAACATGAACATAATAATCCAAAAAGTGCATTTATAAGTACATTCAGCAACAGAGGCTGAGTGAAGGAAAACAGTTAATTAGATGAATGAACAACAATCTAAGGTGCTTATGCAAAGCAAAGTCCAAAAGGAATCCTTCACCTTGTGGCGTCACCAACAGCAAAGTCAGGATGTGCTCTTACCCCAAATAATGGACCCTTTATTATGGAAGGTCACATATGTATTTGGATATCCCAGCTGTAACGTATCCACGATGCAGCAGGTCCCTGAGACATTTCCCCTTAACACCACTGTGCCGTCCCAAAGTCGCCTCTTCCAGCATGAGATGGCGCTATGCTTTACCCATTTCATTACTATTTTGTTGTGTCATATCTCACAATATTTGTTGCAGATATTTCGTTATTATTCACACAAGCGCAATATTATTTTGTTGTTTTTACAAAGTTGGGAGCATGAAATTGTCCAAAATGTCTTGGTATGCTGAAGCCTTAGGAGTTCCCTTCACTGGAACTAAGGGGCCAAGCCCAACCCCTGAAAAACAACCCCACACCATAATTCCCCCTCCATCAAATGATTTTGACCAGTGCACAAAGCAAGGTCCATAAAGACATGGATGAACGAGTTTGGGGTGGAGAAACTTGACTGGCCTGCACAGAGTCCTGACCTCAACTTGCTAGAACACCTTTGGGATGAATTAGAGTGGAGACTGCGAGCCAGGCCTTCTCGCCCAACATCAGTGCCTGACCTCACAAATGCACTTTTGGAAGAATGGTCAAACATTCCCAGAGACACACTCCTAAACCTTGTGGAAAGCCTTCCCAGAAGAGTTATTAAACTTAAAAAATTGCAGCGCTAATGAAACATCAAAGCCGTGAAATACAGTAAATTGCAAAAACCTTATAACCAATAAACTAATCACATATCTCTTAACGTGTAAAATCAAATAAACATGTGCCAATGATTAATTAATTAGTGTTCTTAAAGTAGTCCAAATAAACAGATCCAGTACTTCAGTGTAATGAAGTGATAGTCACAATGAAAATCAAGTAAAGATGAGGCTTACTAAATCTTCACAAATCCTCAGACATCCTTATATTAATTCACCTCAGTGCTCCCCAATTAGGTATGCGCTCACCTCATGAAGTTTGGCCTCACATTTAAGTTTGGTCAAAAACAGCCTTATAGTCACCTTGGACTAACAAATCGTGTTTTCCTCCTTCCCGCCCTGTCAGTTTTTCTCCACCATTGCTCAATATATGTGAAAAGAAATGAGCTCCAAATAGTGCTTACCTCTTTTAAAACCAATAATGTTTATTTGAAATAGTTGTATCAAACTCACATTTATCAAGTGCTCCAGTGCACCAACTATGTACAGCATGTAAAATTATTTAATCCACGACACTGCAACAATTGTGTTCTATGCGTCTTGTCAAACCATCTGCCCCTCTCCTACGTGTTGCATCACATGATCACATGACTTCCTCAGGGGGATTCCTATTGGTGGACAAGACTCTATTTCCTTGTATCCTATTTCCACTCCGCCAATTTGATTTTCAGTCCGTAGTGCAGAGATGTGTTAATACTAAAAACTGCTGCTCACATAAGACATCACCGCACCTAGGGCTAATGAGATCAATCAACCCAATTCCAATCTATGTTCTATGTGTGTATGTGGGGATAAACAAAGCTATTGCCCCAATGTTGTTGCTGTCTGGTGGGTTACATCAAACAATGTTTCACCATTCCTATATGTCATTATGGGAAATCACACAATATTATATAAAATATTAAAAATTGTTTTAAAATTATGACAATCACAGTATATAAAGGAAATCTAAGTATATGATTTTATCTATTTTTTTCACAATTATTAATTAAACCCCTATTGAGCATTAAAATTGGTGTCTCGCCTGGATTTTAATAATTACTAAGAAAACCTAAATCAAATTTCTTGTTTAACCCCTTTGACGCCATGACAGATAATTCATGGATCCAGCATAATTCCCTTTTGCTTATCTCCATAACTCAATTTTGTCCCCTTCGATGTTTTTTTAAGGCTTCTTCACCTCAAAATTGCAGCCCCCCTATAATCTCTATTATGAACTTTTTTGAAACGGAAGGAAAGATGTTTTTTCTCATCCAACATCAGTGCCTGACCTCACAAATGTGCTCCTGGAAGAATGGTCAAACATTCCCATAGACACACTCCTAAACCTCCCCAGAAGAGTTGAAGCTGGTATAGCTGCAATGATTGAGCCAACTCAATATTGAACCCTAGGGAGGAAAACTGGGATGTCCTTAAAATTCACGTGCATGTAAAGGCAGGCGTCCCAATACTTTTGACAATATAGTGTATATTTCTGTGAAACTAACCAACTCAAAGTGAAGGACCACAAGTCAAGGCACACACATATGCCAGCCTGTGGCTGTGCCCAACAGTGAATTCTTCCTTAAAATAGAACTATAGACATTAACTTTTTTTTAGTTTTAATTAGAGTAAGGGAGGATTATAACCCCTGTAAGGTTTATTTTTGTCCTCTTTGTCCTAATAAGAAGATTTTCCCTCACTTCCTGTCAAATAGCCAAAATAGGAAATGAGAGGAAATCCCTGCAAATTAACCACTTAAGCCCGGAAGATTTGGCCCCTTAATGACCAGGTAATTTTTTGCGATACGGTACTGTGTCGATTTAACTGACAATTGCGAGGTTGTGCGACGCTGTACAAAACTGATGTCCTTTTTTTTCTCACAAATAGAGCTTTCTTTTGGTGGTATTTGATCACCTCTGCGATTTAAATTTTTTGCGCTATAAACAAAAAAAGAGCGACAATTTTGAAAAAAAAAAAAACAACATTTTTTATTTTTTGCTATAATAAATATCCCCCAAATTTTTTTAAAAAAACTAATTTCCTCAGTTTAGGCCGATATTCATTCTTCTACATATTTTTGGTAAAAAAAAATCTTAATAAGCCTATATTGATTGGTTTGCGAAAACGTTATAGCGTTTACAAAATAGGGGATAGATTTATGGCATTTTTAGTATAATTTTTATTTTTACTAGTAATGGTGGTGATCTGCGATTTTTATTGGGACTGCGACATTGCGGCAGACAGATCGGGCACTTATGACACTTTTTTGGGACCAATGATATTCATTCAGCGAGAAGAGCTAAAAATTGCCACTGATTACTGTATAAATGTCATTGGCAGGGAAGGGGTTGACATTAGGGGGCGATCAAGGGGTTAAATGTGTGTCCTAATGAGTGTTTCTAACTGTGGGGGGTTAGGACTGCCTGGGGGAGGAGACCGATTGTTGTTCCTAAGCATTAGGAACAACTGATCAGTCTCCTCACCCCTGACATAATGGAGATCTGTCTATTTATATTGACAGACCTCTGTTCTGTCTCTGTGTGGAGCGATCGCGGGTGTCTGGAGGACATTGCGACCTCTGGGCACGTGCATCGGCCAACCTGCCGCAGTATAACTGTGGTGGCTGGTCGGGAAGCAGTTATGGGAATCCCTTGGTAACCCCCAGGTCACCAGAATTAGCATCCCCATTAGAAGATTTCCCCACTATTACTTTTCTGGGGACAACACACAATTTGGGACTTTGGTAAATGGGACAACTAGAGAGGGTGAATCTCCCTAACGGGGACACAGACAGCAATAAAAACTGACAGGTGTTCTAATCCCTCTCCACTCTATCCACAACTACAAAAAAAATGCCTTTGGTTACACTTTAAATGCATACTATGTGCTGCACCTGCACTTCTCCACCCTTCACTATGGCTCCTCCATATGGCATTATTATGCAGGCTTTGTGAGTTAGGAGACACGGGCCAGAAACTTCTGGTGCTCTCCGGGCTCTGTGACGGTGCTCTGAAATTGACTCTGTTGTCTTGGACTTTACCTGGCTGATGTAAGCACATTTCTTTTATGTTATCCGGACTGCGCTAACACCGACAAGGAGTATTTTGAATTTTCTTTCACTGTTATGGACATTGTTTGCTGCATATGTAGTATTCACTCCCTCAAGGACTCACTGCTTTGGTCCCAAGGTTCTTTGCCCAATAGGTGGTCTAGCAGCCAGATACACAGTCTCAGTCTCCTCTCTGGCTCAATAATCAATATTTTTCTTGCTTTATTGAAAGAAACCTGAACTTGGATGGGTGCAGGGTAACAGTGGGATACTCCAGCAACGTTAAGTAGTAGCTTGGGCACACCTATCTTCCTCTTAGAAATTCTGAACACAGTCCTTGGAGCAGCAAATGCTAGACTAAGCTACACAGGAACACCATGAACAATGTCCATTTTAAGTACCGGCTGACTCGTTGCAAGAGGGACAGCAGCAGCGCACAGTTACTAGAATCTCACACACCAGTCTGTACTCACTAATGTCCTTGGATGATTGGATGCTTCCTTCCAAAATCATTCAGATCTCTCTCCTATGAATTCTCCAGACCAGATTGCAAAAGTAGACCCTCAGTCAGCTTCAGCAGAGTTCAGTAGAGTAGCCCCCCCCCCCCCCCAGCAAGCATAGCTGGGACCTCAATAAGCGGTAGAAAACACAGCTGGATTGCCCTTTGGGCTGGGATCTCCTCATCCTGGACCAGACCCCTCTGTTCCATGCCCAGAACTAGTTATGCTTCCTCCCAGACACCATCTGGGCAGCCTCCCCCAGGGATTAAACACAATCAATTAAAGCAATAATACATATGATAAAAACCATCACCCATGCGAAAACATAAAATAATAAAAAAAAATTGATAATTGTGCACAAATAAGTCCAGTGCCTAAAAGTGTTGAAAGCCATGCTTATGCTTTAATGCTGTAATCTATTGTGGCAAGCTATTCCCCACCAACATTCCACTTTGTGCAAAACAGTGCCCTTTCCCGATGGGAACACACTCACCAGATGGGTATGACCCCCTTAGCATATACCAAGACAGGCTTGAAGGGCTTTTTCCACAGATCGTCTGTGCATGGCAAAATTCTTTACTTCCAGTGAACAGAGGTCCGTGACACCGCTCATATGTAGAGTAGAATTTGGACAAAAAGGAATACATAGCACATACCATATTTATTGAAATCCTCATATAAACAGTTAAAATTACACTCACAGTGTTTGGTGACCCTCATCTGCCGATTATTTAAAACAAGCCAAACCACCATTCCACTCTGTGAAAGCTGGCTTGTGTTCCAACACTCGGAAGCAACTTTCCTAACCCAGTATGCCAGCTGCCTTGACCTGTACATGTGTCGTCACTCCAAATGACATCATCAGGAGCAATTATTATTGCTTTAGTTGATTGTGTTTAATTTGCACAATTTTTTGGGTAAGCGCAGCTTTATTTTACTTTTGATTGGTATGTTAAAGTTATCACATTATTAACAGCTGTAGCTACCCGACATTGCACTAGTAATATTACCATTGCTCAGGTTCTGTACTATATTATCATTTGACATCCCTCAGGGATTGGCTGGGATTGCATAAATATTCAGCTGCTGATTTGACTCTCCCAACCCACTAATTTCCAGAACCCTCCAGAAGACAGTGGGAAGCAGTCAATCGTGCAACCAGTAAGACACAGAACAGCCTAAAACATTCACAAGCAGCCCAACTGATTACAGTGGAGCTAATAACTAAATGTATCTAACCTAGTACCTATCTAGGAGGGTGCCACACATACAAGATCTTTAAGTTGAATAAAGCAATGCCTTATTTCGAGAAGCTGTCCTGAGATCTCCCTGACCCCCAAACATTACAATGCATATCTTTTTTCCATGGGTATTCAGTCCAGTCACGTGATCTCAGGGGTCCAATTTCTTGTGTTCTTCATCTGGCAGGTTGAATGCTGCAAACAACAGTGCAATATAATGACCTGGCACTGTTTTTTGCACCATTATCCTATGAGCACAAGGAAGCTTGATGATACACTTCCTGGAAGTGGGTTAACTGATGCTGGCTGTCAGTCATTTAACTCAAAAAAGAACTGGTGCTGGATTGCAGAGCAGGGAGTCTCTAGGGGACAGTGGAGATAGGATAAGTATTGCATTCAGAGCTGCTTTTTATTTTTAACTGGAACAATGCTATTGTTTTTGTACATTTTATCTTTACTGACTGTTGGTGATCTCAGTGATTAATATAAGACCTTATATGACCAAGGAGCCTGGACACAGTGTGAGGCTTCCCCATATATTTCCAAACATATGCAACCTCTGATTTTAAAATGGAAACAGATTAGCACTTGTGTTAACAGTTTTTTTTTTTTTTTCCTGCCAAAACTACTTTTAACCTGAAAACACGCTGCATTTGCCCGTTGATAAAAGCAGGCTCTCTTTGGTTACAAGTAGGTCTGAGTGCCAGATAATTTTCATCTAAGCTGCATGGGCAATTTTAATAGCTGAATTGTGCTACTAAATTCAACAGTGATAAATCATTTAAAAGCAGCGATGCATTGTTAATGGATGAAACAAACAGCTCCCTATGGTGTAAGATATGCAGCAACATATGGTTGTAATTAGTCATACAATCACTACATTGTGCAATGCAATGTAATGAATTGCTATCACTATATGCTAATATATATAGCATAGGAGCACATGGCTGCCGCTCACACTGTGTGCTTAGTGTCCTGCCTCACTTTGTCATAATTTGCTACTAAAAATTACTGTCTAATATGTTTACTATTTGAAGATTTGAAATGGAAAATTGTAAAATCAAAGTGGAAAGAATTGTGATAATCTAAATACAATACAATAGCAAAGTAAAAAAAGCATATATGAGGTTGATAGGCATAGCAGTGGTGGCTGCTCATGCAGGGCGCAGGGCCCAAATCCATGCGTCCGGGCCCTAATCTACATGCAGGGTGCTGGATGCATGGATTCCAGTGGGGTTTTTTTTTTATTTTTAGAAGCACATGATTAGAGACAGAGGCCCTAATTGGCTTCAAAAAGGGTGGGCTCTGGGCGCAGAGCACTGTGAGCGAGAGCCAGGGGGGTGGGGGTAGGGTTGCCACCTTCTCTTCGAGCCAAACCCGAACACTTTCACGGCGCACAGCAATTTTTTTGTAGTACACGTTATAGGATTGTAAAATACCTGGGACACCTTTTGGGTTACCCAAAGAGAGTAGTAATGAGGTGTTCTACGGTGGCCAAATTTTTGACCTCTCTCTCCTGCTGTCTTCTCTTGCTCCCCCTGTGTCTCCTGTCAAGGACACCTCCACATTTTCTTGGAGCCCTGTCTGCACCCGAGTCCAGGCCCAAGGTCACCCCCCCAGTCTGGAGAGCTCGCTCCAAGGCCCTGAAAGCCTCAGTACTCCATCTCCAACTCCTCCACCCGACAACTTCTCCCAAACTAGGCTGACCCTGGGTATTTGAGGAGGCCTGCCCACTGCCAATTCCAAGTTGGTGGTTGGTCAGGGATCCTCAGAATACCCCAGGCAGCCCCGCATGCCCTCTCCTCTCCTCTTTCCAGAACCTTCTAGAAAGCTCTGGAAAGAAGAGGGAGGTCTTGGTGATGCTGCCTGTGAGTCACCAAGCTTCTACCCTGAGCCACTCCCAACCCAGATCAAACAAAAACAAACAGGCCTGGCTGCCAGCCAGGCCGGCCTAAATTTACCTACACTAACAACTCTCACTCTAGAACCTACGTTACTAGAGGGTGCTACAATTTGCGTAAAAAATATTGGGCGTTGACTTAAAGGGGTGTGGTTTAATACAATCTGAGATGATTTACTTGCAGAATGCGGTAATGTTAAATAGGGAATTTACAGTGCAGAGTGGACGGCGGTGGGTAGTATATGCAGGAGAGGGGTGCTGAGCGTATGGAGGTGGGTAGTATGTGCAGAAGAGGAGTATGGAGTGTATGGAGGTCAGTAGTATGTACAGAAGAGGAGTATGGAGTGTATGGAGGTGGGTAGTATGTGCAGGACAGGAGTGCAGAGTTTATGGAGGTGAGTTGTATGTGCAAGAGAGGAATGCAGAGTGTATGGAGGTGGGTAGTATGTGCAGGAGAGGAGTGCAGAGTCGGTGTCAGTGGTTGGTGTCAGTAGGGCAGTGGTCAGTGTCAGTGGTCGGTGTCAGTAGGGCAGTGGTCAGTGTTAGTGGTCGGTATCAGTAGGGCAGTGGTCGGTGTCAGTGGTTGGTGTCAGTAGCGCAGTGATCGGTGTCAGTGGTTGGTGTCAGCAGGGCAGTGGTCGTGTCAGTGGTCGGTGTCAGTAGGACAGTGGTTAGTGTCAGTAGGGCAGTGGTCGTGTTAGTGGTCGGTGTCAGTAGGACAGTGGTCGGGGTCAATGGTCGGTGTCAGTAGGGCAGTGGTCGTGTCAGTGGTTGGTGTCAGTACGGCAGTGGACAGTGTTAGTAGTTTTTTTTTTATTTTTATGTAAGTTAATTTGTTCTTAATTTTTTTTCACAATCCTTTTTGGGGGTGGGGGGCTTGGGGCTTTGGACCATGTTGGTATGGGGGGGCAGTAGTTTTTTTATTTTACTTTTTTATCTTTTTTTTTACAATTTTAATTTGTAATATTTATGTATTATTATTATTTTTTTTAATCCTCCCTGTTGGGGGCTTTGGTGACATTTGAGACAGAGAAAGGGACAGAGCACACAGATTCCCCAGTCCTTTTCTCTGCATTGAAAATGAATGGAGAGGAGACAGAGGCTCCTCTCCATCAGTGTTGCCAACCGTCAGTATTTTTACTGGCAGCCAGTAAAAAATGGGCACTTTTCTCCTGCCAGTAAATGTCAGTGATAGGAAAAGGTTGCAAGTAAAAATATGTCTGTGAAGCTTGGCTCGAAAATGCGCATGCAGTGTTTCGGTCCGGAGCCGGCGGAGACCATTCATTGATTGCTACAGTGTGTTTGGGTGGCACTGGCAAGGGGGGGTGGATCTGGCGAAGGCAGTGCCTGAGTGTGTCGAGTGATGTCATAGTGCAAGAGAACCGAGCTGAGCAACTGGAGCCTTGGGTTCGGGAACAGGAGCAAGGCAAGCCAGGAGTGGGACTGTCAGTGCTGTTTGGACTTGAGTGGACTGAAGGGACCACCTGGCATGGAGAGAAATTGTCACTGTGACTGAAGAAGGCGCTCTGCCTCTCCTGTACATGCTCTGGCCAAGGGGAGTGTAGATGTGGGTGGGAGTCTGCTGGCGTCATGACTCCGCCCACCGAGCACCAGATAACAGACCCGCCCACTGAATCCGGAGTTTTTGGGGGCTCCAAATAGAGAAAGGGGAGATATTTGAAAGGTAAGGATACATGCAGGAGGCCTGTATATCCTTATAGTTTAGCACTATGGCAGTATTTTATAATTGATGAGAGTGGGTTTACATCCACTTTAAAGCATTTGTAAAACTTTATTTTTAATTCAAATAACAAACATATTATACTTACCAGCCACGAGTGACTGCCGGCCATGAGCGATCATGACCAGGAGACACAGATAGGGACGAGTGTGTGTAAACACACAATTCCCTGTTCTGTTCTGACAGGAGTGACAGATCGTGTGTTCCTATTAGCTATGAACCACGATCTGTCACTTCCTGTAGTTAGTCCCTCCCCCTTCAGTTAGAATCACCTCCCAGGGAACACACACTTAACCCCTTCACCACCCCCTAGTGTCAACCCCTTCACTTCCAGTGACATTTTTACAGTAATCAATGCATTTTTAAGCGCACTGATCGTTGTATTAATGCCAATGGTTCCAAAAATGTGTCAAAATTGTCCGATGTGTCCGCCATAATGTCACAGTCACGATAAAAAATCACAGATCGCCACCATTACTAGTAAAAAAAAAATAATAATAATAAAAATGCTACAAATCTATCCCATATTTTGTAGTTGCTATAACTTTTGCGCAAACCAATCAATATACGCTTATTGTGATTTTTTTTTACCAAAAATATGTAGAAGAATACATATCGGCCTAAACTAAGGAAAAAAAAATGTTTTTATATATATTTTTGGGGGATATTTATTATAGCAAAAAGTAAAAAATAATGTGTTTTTTTTTTCAAAATTGTCGCTCTTTTTTTGTTTATAGCGCAAAAAATAAAAACCGCAGAGGTGATCAAATACCACCAAAAGAAAGCTATATTCATGGGAAAAAAGGACGTCAATTAAAACTAACAGGGGACCTGATAAGAAAGCCCGCTTGGAAGGGGCCTTAAAGGGGTTGTAAACCCTCATGTTTTTCACCTTAATGCATCCTATGCATTAAGGTGAAAAAACTTCTGACACTGACCGCCCCCCCGGCCCCCCAGCCCCCCCGTTTTACTCACCTGTTTGTTCCCTCGGCGGAGACGCGCTGTTCCTCTCTGCCCATTGTCTCAGCTCTTGATTGGATAGATTGATAGCAGCATAGCAATTGGCTCCCGCTGCTGTCAATCAAATCCAATGACGCGGGCGCCGGGGGAGGGGCCCAAGCCCTGTGTTCTGTGTGAATGTAAACAGATGCAGGACTCGGGAGTGCACCCGCATGGGTGTCCACCTTAGGAGAGCCTTCTCCAACGTGGACACTCGATGCGGGGAGGAGCTACCAGTGCCGCTGAGGGACCCCAGAAGTCGAGGATCGGGGCCACTCTGTGCAAAACGAACAGCACAGTGGAGGTAAGTATGACATGTTTGTTATTTTTTTATTTTTTTTAAAAAGGGTTTACAACCCCTTTAAGGAAAACATATTAAGGCCTTATTAGTTGACACAGTATCTTCACATTATAGGGTTTTTTCGCTGACCATGTTGTAGTGTTAATATAAAATTATCTTTGGATCAACCACCATGATGTTGTGTTAGTGATATAATCTAGATAGCTTGTTACATATAGCGGAGGATGGAGAAGGATTAGATCATCTGTTGGGGGTTTACTGCTGTCTGTGTCACCACTGAGGAAGTGATTTTTCTTCACATCCTGTGAGCAGAAAGCGTGTTCACCTTTTCTGTGGGAACAGGGGTTCGGGAATTATGTTCTTCTATTAAAACATTTATAAACCCAACATTCCATATTCCAATCCTGATATGTGCCTTTATCAATATAGTCACTTTATTAATCTCATTATCCTTCACATGACTAATTCAAGTTGTAATAGATGATTACAACACTTTCTGACCGCCCAACAGTTAAATCTAACCACTAACCTACATGGGTATATTCATTAGCTAACGCTCTGACAATTTTCGTAGGTTCCGGCCCCACCTCCCCTGTGGCGTGATGGTGGGGGGGGCAATTATACGTGTGGCTCCTTGCAAGCCATATCAAGTGGATTCCTGTTCCCCCCTCTTCCGGGGTGCTGCTATGTGTGGGCACACTGGATGGTCTGGCTGCGGTGTGGGGAGGCTCTGATCGAAGGGTACATCCAAACTCAGTGGTAATTATGTGCAAAGTGTTACTAAACATGTTGCTAAACAAACTTGCCAATGCTGTAACTCTTTTAAATAAGCTGTACATACTATTATAAATTTTTCCTTTTTTCTTTAGCAAACTCATCCTCTGAAGAGACCCCAAAATGGGTCGAAACGCGTCAGGATTGTTATGCAATAGCCTTATCATATGCTGTGTATAACCTATGTTTGCTATTATATGTATTTGGTATGGGTATTTTCCCACTGGAGCTCCCAACTTATATTTATATGTTGTTACATTCATTCATTACCCTTCAATAAAGCATTTTAATATTTTATTTAATGCCTTGTTCATATCTATAGTTAGCTGCCTAAAAACCCCGCTCGGGGGACCTTTTCCCATTTTTTCTTGTCCATATTGGGGTGAGCAGCATTGACTCCTTAATGTGTCTTCCCTCTTTGATATGTGCCTACTGTACCATGCACTTGGATATAAAAAAATATCCTACTCTCTTTGTATTGCTTCCTTTGTGTGAAATCCCTCCTGTTGCTGGCAGTCACTTTATTTCCTGAACAACGTAGTTCTTTAGCTATGCTGGGAAGTCAGCCTGCTCTCCTCCAATGATCAGACTTATGCCCTGTACACACGGTTGGATTTTCCGACGGAAAAAGCGCGATTGGATTGTGTTGCCTGAAATTCCGATCGTGTGTGGGCTCCATCGGACTTTTTCAGTTGGAATTTCCGACACACAAAGTTTGAGAGCAGGCTATAAAATTTTCCGACAACAAAATCCGATTGTTTAAATTCTGATCGTGTGTACACAAATCCGACGCACAAAGTGCCACTCATGCTCAGAATAAATGAAGAGACGAAAGATATTTTCTACTGCACCGTTTATAGTCCTGACGTACGTGTTTTATGTCACCCCGTTCAGAACGATCGGATTTTCCGACAACTTTGTGTGACCTTGTGTATGCAAGACAAGTTTGAGCCAACATCCGTCGGAAAAAATCCATGGATTTTGTTGTCGGAGTGTCCGATCAATGTCGGTGACACGCGCGCACGCACACACACATACCCCTTTCACTGGGAAGACCGATGTCTTGCTGTTTCTCCTCCCCAGCTCTTATGCAACTGAGAACGGAGGGAATGTGAACATTAACATAAAAAATGGCGGAAAAGATATTAAGTACATTTTTTTATATATCTGTACACAAACTTTTTGCCTTCCATTTCTATTTCAAATTGAATTGGTGATCGTTTACAATCACTTTAATCTGGGGTTGAACTGGTTTAAATTGTTTGAGTCTTTATAGAGGAGAGATGTCAGGCAGTGTATGTACCAGCCAGATTTCACAATGATTCCACAAGAGAATTATGCTGAAACTTCATTATTACCACGTTTAAGTATGTGCCTGATCTTTAGATCAAGTTGGATTTATTTCTAACACCCCATTTTAAGTCACAGCAAAGTAATAACGCAAAAAAGCTGTGGTATGATTCCTTGTCTCTAGCACCAATATTAAAGAATTGTGTATAGGGATGTAGCACTATCCCCACAGGAGCCACTGATTTGCGTTCCTGGGTCTTTTCTCTCTATATAGCAGCAGCCAGGCACACAGCAACTTCCACACCTCTAGTGCAAGAAACAGTCTAGAGATTGCCTTTTTAACAGTTTATTGCAGGTCAACCTGGATGGGGATTAGGGAGCTGTGGGATACACCAGAACACTATGCAAAGATTTGAGGACACTATTCCCATTAGCAGAAGCTCCTTAATAAAGTCCTCTAAGTGTTAGGATATGAAGTGGACAGCACTGGTACACCGTTTGCAATGTCTCAGACCAGGGAAGCCTTACAGTGATTGTAAACGATCACCTTGTAAAACAACTCATTCAGTTTAAAACAGAAATGAAAGGCAAAAAAATTTGTGTATAAGTATCAAAAAAACATAAACACTTTTTTCTCTTTTTTTTTTATAAGTGATCACATTCCCTGTGTCCTCAGCTGCATAAGAGCTGGGAAAGGGGAAGCAACAGCACACTGATCTTTTCAGTGATAGGCTGTGCGGGGGGGAGGGGGGGGGTGTCAGGACAAGTCTGATCACTGGAGGAGAGCAGGCTAGAGAACTGACCACGATGTGCTCTCCTGCTTAGTGTGGTCAAAGGAGGAACTGACTGGAACACCAGGGATTTCACAAAAAGGAAGCAATACAAAGAGAACAGGATACTTTTTCATACAAGTACATGATACAGCAGGCATATATCAGGAATATGAAATGGGGTAGCAAACACTTTAAACTGAGTGTGGCAGGTGTAAAAAACAGCACAGTCACTGAGATCCTCTGTTCCTAGGTCTGTTCTGACAGCGTCCTGTGGGCTTGTATGTCTCACTCAATAAGGCAGATTTCTCTATAGCACTTTCAGATAAGATCCTCAGTGGCACCCCACTTTGGCTCCTAAGAGACTCATAGAAGGATAGGCTCCCCAGCTAAGTACAGCTGGGGCCTCGATGAGCTTTGCAGGATCCTGAGCAGAATGGCCAGGAAGGGCTGGCAGCCCTCCTGGGTAGGAACCACCCCTCCTAGTAAAGAACATTGCTCTCTGAGGCGCCAAACTGTTTTTGCAGTCCCAACCACCATCGGGGCATACCTCCCCAGGGATTGGCTGGTGCTGTATAAATATCCAGACTGCCTATCTGATTTGCCCACCCACTATGTTCTGGAAACTTCCAGAAAATCAGGGGAAGCAGTCAAATCATCAGTCTACAGAGCCCAGATCAGCCCGAAGTAATTACACTCAGCTCCACTGATTACAGAAGAGCCACAGGACTAAATTTGCCCAACCAAATACTAGCAGCCTATCTAGGAGGGTGCTACATCTGGATTAAGTGAGTACTGAAGAGGAATGGAAGTTGGGACAGGCAGTCACCTAACACCTATCCTAGAAGAGGATAGGCTATCCTAGAAGAGTTAGGATTGGCAATCTTATTTGTGCTGAGATGCTGTGGCCATGAATGATTTCCACCTCTTACTTCCCACTAATGTCCTTTGGCCTGACCTACTACTGTTGGGGCCAATCTGTGGTTATAAACTCATTACATAGGGTGGTGCATAGGGATGAGCCGAACACCCCCCTGTTCGGTTCGCACCAGAACATGCGAACAGGAAAAAAGTTCGTTCGAACATGCGAACACCGTTAAAGTCTATGGGACACGAACATGAATAATCAAAAGTGCTAATTTTAAAGGCTTATATGCAAGTTATTGTCATAAAAAGTGTTTGGGGACCTGGGTCCTGCCCCAGGGGACATGGATCAATGCAAAAAAAAGTTTTAAAAACGGCCGTTTTTTCAGGAGCAGTGATTTTAATAATGCTTAAAGTCAAACAATAAAAGTGTAATATCCCTTTAAATTTCGTACCTGGGGGGTGTCTATAGTATGCCTGTAAAGGGGCGCATGTTTCCTGTGTTTAGAACAGTCTGACAGCAAAATGACATTTTGAAGGAAAAAACTCATTTAAAACTACCCGCGGCTATTGCATTGCCGACAATACACATAGAAGTTCATTGATAAAAACGGCATGGGAATTCCCCAAAGGGGAACCCCGAACCAAAATTAAAAAAAAAATATGACGTGGGAGTCCTCCTAAATTCCATACCAGGCCCTTCAGGTCTGGTATGGATATTAAGGGGAACCCCGGCCAAAATTAAAAAAAAAAAATGACGTGGGGTTCCCCCTAAATTCCATACCAGACCCTTCAGGTCTGGTATGGATTTTAAGGGGAACCCCGCGCCAAAAAAAAAAAAAAAAAACGGCGTGGGGTCCCCCCAAAAATCCATACCAGACCCTTATCCGAGCACGCAACCTGGCAGGCCGCAGGAAAAGAGGGGGGGACGAGAGTGCGGCCCCCCTCCCTCCTGAACCGTACCAGGCCACATGCCCTCAACATTGGGAGGGTGCTTTGGGGTAGCCCCCCAAAACACCTTGTCCCCATGTTGATGAGGACAAGGGCCTCATCCCCACAACCCTGGCCGGTGGTTGTGGGGGTCTGCGGGCGGGGGGCTTATCGGAATCTGGAAGCCCCCTTTAACAAGGTGACCCCCAGATCCCGGCCCCCCCCCTGTGTGAAATGGTAAGGGGGTACCCCTACCATTTCACGAAAAAAGTGTCAAAAATGTTAAAAATGACAAGAGACAGTTTTTGACAATTCCTTTATTTAAATGCTTCTTCTTTCTTCTATCTTCCTTCATCTTCTGGTTCTTCTGGTTCTTCTGGCTCTTCTGGTTCTTCCTCCGGCGTTCTCGTCCAGCATCTCCTCCGCGGCGTCTTCTATCTTCTTCTCCTCGGGCCGCTCCGCACCCATGGCATAGGGGGGAGGCTCCCGCTCTTCTCTTCTTCTTTTCTTCTCTTCTGTTCTTCTTCATTTTCTTCTCCGGGCCGCTCCGCAATCCATGCTGGCATGGAGGGAGGCTCCCGCTGTGTGACGGCGCTCCTCGTCTGACAGTTCTTAAATAACCGGGTGGGCGGGGCCACCCGGTGAACCCCGCCCCCCTCTGACGCACGGTGACTTGATGGGACTTCCCTGTGACGTCACGGGGAATGCCACAGGGAAGTCCCGTCAAGTCACCGTGCGTCAGAGGGGGGCGGGGTCACCGGGTGGCCCCGCCCCCCGTTATTTAAGAACTGTCAGACGAGGAGCGCCGTCACACAGCGGGAGCCTCCCTCCATGCCAGCATGGATTGCGGAGCGGCCCGGAGAAGAAAATGAAGAAGAACAGAAGAGAAGAAAAGAAGAAGAGAAGAGCGGGAGCCTCCCCCCTATGCCATGGGTGCGGAGCGGCCCGAGGAGAAGAAGATAGAAGACGCCGCGGAGGAGATGCTGGACGAGAACGCCGGAGGAAGAACCAGAAGAGCCAGAAGAACCAGAAGAACCAGAAGATGAAGGAAGATAGAAGAAAGAAGAAGCATTTAAATAAAGGAATTGTCAAAAACTGTCTCTTGTCATTTTTAACATTTTTGACACTTTTTTCGTGAAATGGTAGGGGTACTTATGTACCCCCTTACCATTTCACACAGGGGGGGGCCGGGATCTGGGGGTCACCTTGTTAAAGGGGGCTTCCAGATTCCGATAAGCCCCCCGCCCGCAGACCCCCACAACCACCGGCCAGGGTTGTGGGGATGAGGCCCTTGTCCTCATCAACATGGGGACAAGGTGTTTTGGGGGGCTACCCCAAAGCACCCTCCCAATGTTGAGGGCATGTGGCCTGGTACGGTTCAGGAGGGAGGGGGGGCCGCACTCTCGTCCCCCCCTCTTTTCCTGCGGCCTGCCAGGTTGCGTGCTCGGATAAGGGTCTGGTATGGATTTTTGGGGGGACCCCACGCCGTTTTTTTTTTTTTTTTTTGGCGCGGGGTTCCCCTTAAAATCCATACCAGACCTGAAGGGTCTGGTATGGAATTTAGGGGGAACCCCACGTCATTTTTTTTTTTTTTATTTTAGCCGGGGTTCCCCTTAATATCCATACCAGACCTGAAGGGCCTGGTATGGAATTTAGGGGGACTCCCACGTCATTTTTTTTTTTTAATTTTGGTTCGGGGTTCCCCTTTGGGGAATTCCCATGCCGTTTTTATCAATGAACTTCTATGTGTATTGTCGGCAATGCAATAGCCGCGGGTAGTTTTAAATGAGTTTTTTCCTTCAAAATGTCATTTTGCTGTCAGACTGTTCTAAACACAGGAAACATGCGCCCCTTTACAGACACACTATAGACACCCCCCAGGTACGAAATTTAAAGGGATATTACACTTTTATTGATTGACTTTAAGCATTATTAAAATCACTGCTCCTGAAAAAACGGCCGTTTTTAAAACTTTTTTTTGCATTGATCCATGTCCCCTGGGGCAGGACCCAGGTCCCCAAACACTTTTTATGACAATAACTTGCATATTAGCCTTTAAAATTAGCACTTTTGATTTCTCCCATAGACTTTTAAAGGGTGTTCCGCGGCATTCGAATTTGCCGCGAACACCCCAAATTGTTCGCTGTTCGGTGAACTTGCGAACAGCCAATGTTCGAGTCGAACATGAGTTCGACTCGAACTCGAAGCTCATCCCTAGTGGTGCGGTATTCTGGCACAAAGTTGAACAAATCTTTAAAGTTAATCAGAAAGGCTTCTAGAGTTGAAATTAATTTGGCATTTTTAATTAAATGCTTTAATTTAATCAAAATGTAATTATTCCAGGTAATTCCTAATCTTTCAAATATGCCATAAATCTTCAATCCTTTCCACAAAGAATTGCAGCATCAAGAATGCTGGTCCATAGTGGCTCTTATTATTTGCACAGCTGCCTTTATAGGAACCCTTATTTTAGTGAAAAGATCATGGCTGTTGAATACAGATGAGCTTTAGTCAATACTTTGAAAATTTCACATTTTTACAACCTCCATGTGACTGGTTACAGTGGTCAAAGTGGGAAACTGAAAGGTATGGTTTATTTAGCAATTGCAAAATGTCAATGGTATAAAGTATAAAAATGTATTAAAAACATGGATTTGTACATTTAGGCTCGGTTCACACTTTGATTTTGATCATTTGTGTAGCTTTTGCACATGTGACTTTACCGCGATTTGCGTCTTGCTTTTTTTTATTTGTGCCAATTTTTTGTTGGGCAGATAAAAAAATGCAAATTTCAGCAAAAATCGCAGCAAAAACGCACTAAATGCTTTCTGCAGCTTCTCCATTGAAGCCTATTGAACCAAAAAAGCAATTAAAAAGAACCGTTTTGCATGTTAAAAAAAAGTCCCTGACCCTTTCCAAAAACGCAATGGCTAAAAAAAGCATAGATGTGAACGTGTCCTATTGGAAACCATGTTGTATGAACTATAGTGCATTTCTGCAAAAAGCACCACAAAACGCATAGATGTGAACCAGGCCTTGGGCATGTCAACATGTTTCTATCTTATGGAGTTATTCTAAGTGTGACATCACCATCCCCGCCTCGCCACTTTATCCAATCAGGGAAAGCTTTGCTTTCAGTTCTGTGAATGGTGCGCATTTCGAGAGAATGACCCCCCATGTCCACTATGCAGCAGGGCAACTGCTCGGCATGGGACACAGAATCGGTAGGTATGGCACATGCATACATACTTCAGTCCATGCTAGACCAATATAACCTGTGAAATAAACCATACCTACCTTTAAAGTATAAACAAATGAACAGAAATGAACAGCTAACATACAGCTACTCATGCCTGTATACATGCTGCAGCCACAATGCTGTGCTTTGTGGCCCTGGCAAAACTTAAATAGTGTGTAGCTTCTGTCAGGCATTGCCACCACCAAAAGTGACTAGTGCAGCTCTGTGGGGCTGCAGTGGGGCAGTATGGCACTTATAGGGTTAAATCAAGCGGTGAGGAGGCAACATGTCGCTTCTCTGCATGTTAAATATCTGTGAAAAGTGATTCGAGCATGGATCGCTTTTCAGAGTAGAGGTAGTTCCTACTGTATATGTGAACAAGCTCTGAGATGTCATATGAGATAATGCTGAGAGTAGCAAAGGAAGCTGATGCTAAAAGATGTGAAAAGGTATGTCCCAACACAAATTGTTTTTTAGGAACAGCCACCAATCAATGCACCACCATGGCACACTTTGTGTGGGACACTTTCTTTAACCCATTGAAATCTTTCTTTGGTTCCCTGTCTAGAAAGGGCTAGTCAGTTGTGTTTGTCCCCCTGTCTAGTCTCCGTTTCTTCTCTGTTCCAAGGTTAAAAATACCGAACTCTAGCCAAGCTGACCAAGCCCTTAAGTTGGCCATACGTGGCTCTAATTTCTGCCAATTCATGCTGAATCGGCTGCAATTTGAGCTGCTGGCATTATCTGCCCTGACAAAGTGCAAGTGAAAAGTTTAAGTAGCTGGGTAGACAGCCAAACAGTGACTGCAGCTAATTAGATGCAGTCAATGTTGGGGTATTCAAGCCACAGTTTTGGGTTGAATACAATAGCCAGCAGCAAGCATTCTTCCATATACAGTGGGGAAAATCATCATTTGACCCCCCCTGCAGGTTTTGTAAGTTTGCCCACTTACAGAGAAATGAAGGGTCTATAATTTTTTATCATAGGTGTTTTTTAAAGGATGGAGACAGAATATCAACCAAAAAAATCCAGAAAAAAACACATGATGCAAAATTGAGTTGCAGTTCAGTGAGTAAAATAAGTATTTGATCCCCAAGCAAAACATGACTTAGTACTTGGTTGTGAAACCCTTGGTGGCAAGCACAGAGGTAGGACTTTTCTTGTAGTTGGTGACCAAGTTTGCACACATCTCAGGAAGGATTTTGGTCCATTTTTCTTTACAGATCTTCTCTAAATCCCTAAGGTTTCTTGGCTGTCACCTGGCAACTCGAAGTTTCAATTCCCTCCAAAAATTTTCTATAGGATTAAGGTCTGGTGGCTAGGTAACTCCATGACCTTAATGTGCTTTTTCTTGAGCCACTCCTTTGTAGCCTTGGCAGTATGTTTTGGGTCATTGTCATGCTGGAAGACCCATCCACGACCCATCTTCAGTGTTCTGGCAGAGGGAAGGAGGTTCTTATCCAAGATTTTACAATACATGGTCCTGTCCATTGGCCCGTCAAAAAAGATGACAAATAGTATATTGTTATATTAATTGCTTACGATACACGGAGCTTTAGCAAACTAAATGTCATACAGTTTGGATTAAGGTCCACTTTAATAAATAACTGTATTAAGGGGCTTTTTATAGCTATTTGTGACTGGCTTCTTTTTTATGGATGTTTTTATAGCAACAGAAACCTTGATTGTGATTACACTTAAATCTCTATTAACACCTCCTTGTACTGATGTACTTCTGTATAAATCTAGACTGTCATCAGTGAATTGTCATTAGTCATATTGCTAATTATCCCACACAACAAAGCCTTTTATATCAGGAAATAGGAATTGATTGCTTGAATAAATAATAATTACAATACTGTATAAATCCACCATAATTGAAGTATTATACAGCTTTTCAGGATGTCATTAAAAGGTCTGATAATTGTCACACACTTGCAGCATAATAAATAAATTATAATAATGTTTTCTAATGTCAACATTATTTTTTTCATTGCTTTATTCAGGGGCAGTAAAACATTATCATCCATACAATTCAATAGCCATAACGCACTTAGTCCCCTTTCACACGGGGGCCACGGCCACATTAGCGCCGCTCATTTTAGCGGCACTTTAGCCCTGTTTAGGCAGCGCTTTTCAGCCACTAACAGGGATCTTTTAACCCCAAAGAAGGTGTTAAAAGCTCTCGTGTTGCGGCGCTTCCAAAGTGCTTTTTAATGGGCAGGGCGTTTTGGGAGCGCTAAATACAGCCGCCCCGTAAGCGCACCGCCCCAGTGTGAAAAGTCATACTGAAGTGAATAGGAAGATGTTTTCAGGCGCTTTACAGGCGCTATTTCTAGCACTAAAACGCCTGAAAACCGCCTCAGTGTGAAAGGGGTCTTAATAGTTACATGCTGTACACCAGTGGTAGGCAACCTTTGAAAGGTTGAGATCTACCTGAACAACACGAAAGGGATCAAAGATCACTGGTGTTCAGCACCCTTCTTTTGAAGATATTAACTAGCAAAGCCTAACTAAATAGTAATGAAAACTTAGAAAAATATGAAAAAACTAAAGTCAGTGAAAAAAACGTATCTTAACTGCTTGCCACCTGACAACAGTACATTTACTGGTGACGGGCGGCACAGCCTGGCTAGGCGACATACTGGTACATCACTTAGCACATGTGCATGAGTGTGCCCCCTAAGGCATGCAACAGAATAATCCCATGATATTGGTGGACACAGCGGATCACAGCACTCAGTACCCAGTCACTGTAAGCAGCCAGTATATCATGCGATTGCTATGAATGTTCATAGCGATCACATGATTACAATGCTAACAAAACAGTCAGGAATGGCTTCCATTCATGACTATATTGTGATGCTGTGATTGGCTCACAGCTATCACATGGTACCTGGAACTCCAGCAGCAACATCCCCACGTCAAAGTTCCTGGTTATGGTGCTTTGCATTTTTGAGCTTTTAAAGATTCTGATGACTTTGTGGTGTTTCCGTTGTACCTGTTGCTTTCTCTATAACACGAAAGAATGAAAAATCCAACAGGGTTAACGAGGTCCTTACTGCCTCACAGAACATTACTTTTGCTTTGCAGTGACGTTTTAGTGACATTCTGTGCATATTGTGAAATACACAGGAGGGGGGGAGGTGGGGAGGTGTTTGTGCTGGGAAGAGTATTAGGGGGAAGGGGGGAATTTTTGCTAGAAGGAGGAATGGGGGGGTGTAGGTGTTAGGAGGCAGAATTGGGGAAGATTTGTGCTAGGAAGGGAGAATGGGGGGGGCAGGGATTTGTGCTGGGATGGGTAATTTGAAGGGGTTGTGCTAAGAGGACAGGTTTGAAGGGATTTGTGCCAGGAGGAGGGATTTGGGGAGGAGGGAGGAGATTTGTACCAGGAGGGAGATTTGGGGGAGGGTTTACACTAGGAATGGGGATTTGGGAGGGGATTAACCCTAGGAGTGGGGATTTGGGAGGAGGGTTTATGCTAGGAGTAAAGATTTTGGGGGAAGATTTAGGCTAGGAGGGGGTATTTGAGAGATAGGATTTGTGCTAGGAGTGGGGATTTGTGGAAGAGTATTTGTGCTAGGAGGGGGGAGGGATTGGGGAGAGCATTTGTACTAGGAGGGGGATATTTGAAGGGAGAACTTACATTAGGATTGGGGATTTGGGGGTTGGACTTATGCTAGGAGTAGGGATTTGGGGGAGGGTTTAAGATAGGAGGGGTTAATTGCGGGAGATGATTTGTGCTAGGAGGGGGAATTTGGGGGGAAGGGTTTAAGCTAGGAGGGGGTGATTGGGGGAGAGCATTTGTGCTAGAAGGGGGGATTTGGGGGGAGAATGTATATTAGGAGGGGGTAATTGGAGGAGAGCATTTGTGCTGGGGGGGAGATTTGGTGAGAGGGTTTAAGCTAGGAGGGGGTAATTGGGGGAGAGGGTTTGTGCTAGGAGGGGGGATTTGGGGGGGGGAATGTATGCTAGGAGGGGGGATTTTGAAGGAAAGATGATTTGTCCTAGGTGGGAGGATTTGTGCGGAATTTGAGCTGGAAGGTGGTATTGGGGGGGGGCAAAGATATGTGCTGGGAGGGGGATTTGGTCTGTGAGGATGGGGAATTTTTGCACTTTTGTATGGGAAGAATTTTAACTTGTAGAAGGAATTTATGCTCAGGGGTGAGCGGGTTGATTAGTGATTTTTTTTGGGGGGGGAGGGGGCGCTTCAGAATTCTTCTGAAATGTAAATCTGGCCCTGATTACAATATTTATTTGTAATATACAGTTTTTATAGAAATAATAATAAAAAAAATGAAAGACATTTTAAAAACGTATACATTTAAATTTACCTTCTCTCCCTCCAACCACCTTAAAGTTACCAGCAGAAACCTACGTCATCTCAACCCTTCTCTTCTCTGCTCTGCTATCAACAACCTCTACGACAAAATCTCACCCCTATCCTGCACTAATCTAGCCACTTCTGTCTACAACGCTTCACTTCTAGCCTCACTGGACTCACTGGCCCCCCTCACTAGAGACACAGAATCAAGCCCAGACCCCTTCAACCTTGGCAAACAGATGGTACTAGAAGTCTGAAAAGACATAGTCGTGCTCTTGAGCGCCTCTGGCGTAAGTCTAAGTCTCAGAGAGATTTCAGCCAATATAAATCTGCCCTCCAAAAATACAATTCCAGCCTCCTCTCTGCCAAGCAGACCTATTTTACCACTCTCATTAGCAACTTATCATCCCGTCCCCATCAACTCTTCTCCACCTTCAACTCTCTGCTTCATCCTCCACCGCCTCCACCCGCCAACTCACTCACTGCCCAGGAGATCGGCAATCACTTCAAACAGAAGATTGATACAATTTGCGCGGAGATCTCTACTGTTCCGACACCCTCCACGCTTTACACTTCATGCCCACAGGCACAATCATTATTTCCCTCTTTCAACCCCACCAATACAGACGAAGTCGCTAAACTACTTGCTAATGTCCACCTTACCACCTGCCCTCTGGATCCTGTTCCCTCACAAATGCTACGTTCACCCTCTGGCCCTAGGCTACACTCTCTAACCCACATCTTCAATCTCTCCCTCTCTTCTGGCATCTTCCCCAACTCTCTAAAACATGCACTTGTCAGACCCATACTTAAAAAGCCCTCACTGGACCCATCCAATCTTAACAACCTATGCCCCATCTCCTTGCTCCCCTTCTTATCCAAACTCCTCGAACGTCTGGTCTACAACCGACTGAGCATCCACCTCACTGATAATAACCTTCTTGATCCCCTTCAGTCTGGATTTCGTCCTCAACACTCCACACAAAAGGCTGTTCTAGAACTAACAAACGATCTACTAGCGGCCAAAACCAATCGACACTATTCTGTACTCCTACTCCTGGACCTCTCTGCTGCCTTTGATACAGTTGACCACCCCCTCCTCCTCAAAAAACTACACGCCTTTGGTCTCCGTGACTGTACACTTCACTGGTTCTCTTCCTACTTATCCAACCACTCCTTTAGCATTTCTTATAACTCTACTTCCTCCTCTCCTCTTCCTTTCTCTGTTAGGGTCCCCCTGGGTTCTGTTCTTGGACCTCTCCTATTTTCAATCTACACCGCCTCCCTGGGTCAACTGATAGCCTCCCATGGCTTCCAATACCACCTCTACGCTGATGACACCCAAATCTATTTCTCTACCCCTCAGCTCACTCCCTCTATCTCCTCAAGTATCACTAATTTACTATCAGATATATCAAACTGGATGTCACACCACTTCCTCAAACTCAATCTATCCAAAACTGAACTTATAATTTTTCCTCCCCCATATGCCCCTTCCCCTGATCTCTCTGTCAAAATCGATGGCACAACTATAAGCCCATCCCCCTCATGCCAAGGTTCTAGGTGTAGTCCTACTTTATTAGCTTTTAGACGATCCCTGAAAACCCTTCCCTTCAGAGAAGCCTATCCTACCCACACCTAAGAAACTGTATTTTCATTTTTTCCATCAGCTCATCCCCCACAGTTATTACCTTTTGTTTCCACTTGACCCTCCCTTCTAGATTGTAAGCTCTAACGAGCAGGGCCCTCTGATCCCTCCTGTATTGATTTGTATTGTAAGTGTACTGTCTGCCCTCATGTTGTAAAGCGCTGCGCAAACTGTTGGCGCTATATAAATCTTGTATAATAATAATAATAATAATTAAATTGCCCTGTAATCATTCTGTTTTCCCTTTTGACTTTTATTTTAATAAAATAGGGCAGACATCCAATGACCCTTTGTGTGGAAAGCACACTTGACCACCAGTAGTTATTTTAATGGTCATCTGCTTCAGCTCTTTCATAGGGTTCACTTTGCACAGTAAGCAATCACATTAGTTTTGTACCTTGAAAAATTAATGATCCGTCAGAGAACAAACTGTATGTTATTAATCATCCTTATTAGCTTTTAAACTGGGGAACATGTGTTAGCCTGATAGGTGTTTGCATTTTAGTTTTGTTATTTTGCATTTGAGCAGTTTAGTGGTAATATATATGGTCTTTTAATAAGTACACAGTTATTTTTCTATGTACCTGAAAGTAATTTTTAAAGCTGAACTCCAGGGATGAGACACAATCTACCCTTGTGGTGGGCCGCCTCCCGTAGTGCAAGGATTAAATGCTCGTTTAGTTTAGGGGTGCAAGGATAAGGTGTACAGAGAGATTTATATACAGGATTTATATAGTGTCAACAGTTTGCACAGCAATTTACAAAATAAAGGGAGACAATATAGTTACAATACAATTCAATATAAGAGGGTTAGGAGGACCTTGCACAGTGGCTTTCTGATCTGTTCTGCTTGTCGGTCTTTCGGATAGACCTTAACGGACACTCCATACAGCTCTATAAGCAGGCAGATATAAATGAACTTGTGTCTATTTACATCCACCTACCTCTGAGTCCACACAGGCCAGGAAAATAACTTTTTTTCTGGACCTAAATGTGATGGATCGGAGGTAGCCTCATGTAAATGTAAATGGATACAAGACCGTTTTACATTTGGCAGGCGATAGATCCAACATGGGTCAATCACAGTCCACTGTCAAAATGTGGACAAATACTGAATAAATATAGATGCAACAAAAGTTACATTCATCCTGTTGTGCTCTGATTCAATGAGGTATCAGTTTACGGATCCCCTGCTGAACATAGAGGAGAATGCCTATGTGAAAGGACCCTAAAAAGAAGGACAAGAGGTACAAAAATGTATAATCAAGTGGAGATGGGCTGATGGAACAAGTACAATTTACATTTTTAGGTGAAGATGAGATAGGCTTCCCTTAAGATAAGAGTTTTCAGAGATTTCCTAAAAGTGAACAGAGTGGGATATAGATATACAGGTTGGGGAAGGGAGTTCCAGAGGATAGAGAGGCTCTGGAGAAGTCCTGTAGGCCAGTATGGGAGGAGGTGACAAGGGAGTTAAAAAGCAGGAGGTCTTGGAAGGAATGGAGAGGATGGTTTGGGTGATATTCTGACATGAGGTTGGTGATATAGCTTGGGACAGAGTTGTGGATGGCTTGTATGTTATTGCTAGTATTCTGAATTTTATATGTTGGGCAAGCAAAAGTCAGTGGAGAGATTGGCAGAGAGGGGTGGTGGGCAGTGAACAATTGGTAAGGTGGATACGTCTAACAGCAGAATTATTAATAAAATAGTTGTAAGGGATACCGAGTGCAGTTATCCAGGAACAGCCGGGGTGACCAGTTCAGTGTAGCTGCAACTGAGACCAGACTGTATGATTAGAGTAAGATTTATTAATGCACTAGAATCCATAAACAGGGGACTTTAAAGGTAGTAATTACCACACGATTTTTTTCTATAAAAGTTTAACAATTTATATAATTAAATCATTAACATCATTAAAACCACTGGAGCCACGAGGAGCATTCCAAGCCTCAGACACACTGTTTCCAATACTCATGTTTGGGTAAACAGTTCATCAGCTGAGACAGGGTCTGCGAACACCCCCGGTGGTGTCAATAAGATATGTTCCCTACTCTTGGACCCTTTGTGTCTCCAAAGGCCATCTAATCCGTTGCACTGTGGTCATCAAAATGTTGGTTCCAAATTTTGATATAGAAACAGACAATTTTCATCATTGTCTATGAAAATGGTTCAATACACGGTACAGTAGGCTACAAAAAACTCCTGAATAAGTGGCAAAACATGTCGAGACTGTTGAATCTGCTGTAGTATGGAATATGTATTATTCAGTTTGCTATTGTTAAATTTACTATGACCGTTGGTTTTAACCTGATTTTAATGATTTAATTAAATAAATTGTTAAACTTTTAAAAAAAAAAATGGTGTGGTAATTAGAACCTTTAAAGTCCCTTTTTGTGTATACTAGCACATTTAAAAATTGGGATGCAGTGCTGGATGTAAACTTTCTCCTACCCATACTGGTTAACAAACAATTACAATTTCTTAATAATGAAACAAACCTATCCAACACCAGCAAACAGAATACACAGCAAAAGTGAACATATTCATGAACCATAAACCAGCTGAGAAAATACCTAACTAGCAACCTAACTATAATACAATAGGTACAAAATGGGCAACACAGATTAACAGGGTAAGACAGGAGCTAAAAGGAGATTGAAAAGGGAAGAAGATCAGAACTAGGATCAAGAACAAGAGGAGCAGATATGAAGTAGCAGAGAATAGAATGCAGGTACTGGAACAGAATCACAGCAGAAATCAGGAACATGGACAGGAGCAGTGCATCAATAACCAGGTAAACCGCACACAGGCAAAATACTGAGCCAGCGAAGGAAGTTAGGAAAAGGTTACATTCCTTGCCAGCAGCCAGCATCAGTTGAAACTAGTTACTGGGACTACTGAGAGACACCTGCTGGTGGCCACCAGAACTACACCCTTCCACTCTGGGAGCCACAGCGGTACCAGCAGACAATCCAGGCCTTGACACTAATGGGGGGGGGGGTAGCCTGTGCAAAGGTAGGCCTATGAGAAGGGTGTTGCAGTAGTCGAGAAAAGAGATAAGCAGGGAGATTGACATGTGTAAATATGGCATTGCTGTTTTCTTTAAAAATGTTCTTTGCATGACTGTGATTCTGATCTCACTACCTACCTGACCTGGTAAAAACAGTAAAATCGGGAAATCCTTTAGTTCTGCTTACTTGTGCCAGGTCAGTGACTTAGTGAAGCCAGGGTCAGGATAAGAAGCATGAAATTTGCAACTTTCAAAAACAACTCAACAATGGCTGCTGACATCATTCCATAATCGCAGGTGCACTTTAAAGGGATGGTATATTATAATTCTAGTGAGCACTTATTCTGAGTTATTTTTCTGGTGTACAGCAGCTGTGAAAGTGTGCACGGCTTTCTAATAACAATTTAAGAAAAAAATACACTGGCAAAAGGAATTCTACTCTTAATGCATCTTTAAAAATAAATTGAATTGAATCCAGAGGTTGATGATGGAGCTGTGCAGGTGCAGGCTACTGTAATTAGCTCATACAAAGCCAAGCTAAATGACATATATTAAAACCGGGGTGGCTTTCTGTATGGGACAAAGATTAATGTTGGAGATATGATTCAACATCTAATGCACATTAATGTTAGGGCCACAATGACTTAAGGGAACCCTCTTTTGAAACTCCCTCTATCCTGAAATCAAAATGCAATGTTCCTCCTTCAGAGTAAGCTGGAGAAAGAAAAGCCAATGTTTTAGGCATATTTCACAAAAATGAACTCACATTATTGCTGCAAAAGCCTGCGTGGGGAGATAGAATTACATTTGGCTTTGGGAGTTTGGAGCTTGTAGCTTCTGGCTCCTTAATTTAAATCTTTTTCTAGCATTTAACCTAAAATGTAATCTTCTTTAAAATTGCTATGTGCATTGTCAGCAAAAGGGTTTAAATGGACATATGCTTTGCCCATGCAAACCAAATAACAGGTTAATTTAAAGCTGAATTCTGTGAAAATTAAACATTGGGATTGATTTACTAAAGGCAAAAAGACTGTGCACTTTGGAAAGTGCAGTTGCAAACGGCAAGAGCAGTTGCTCCAGAGTTTAATAAATGAGCAAAGGCTCAGCTGACTTTCATCAACCAATCATGTGCAAGCAAAAATGCTGTTTTTTATTTTCCTTGCATGTGATTGGGTATTCTTTGCAAAGTGAAGCTTTACCTCATTTACTAAGCTCTGGAGCAACTGCACTTGCAGAGTGCAATTGCACTTTCCAAGGTGCACAGTCTATTGGCCTTTAGTAAATCAACCCCATTATCTCTTGCAATGGGGCCGCACCTGCACCGCAAGAGTTAAAGTAGAACTATAGGCAAAACATTTTATTTTTTATTTTTGAAGGAGTGAGAGAGTTATAACCCCTGTCAGATTTTTTTTTTTAAATCTGTGTCCCATTAAGGAGATTTACCTTCACTTCCTGTCCCATAGCTAAAACAGGAGGTGAGAGGAAATTCTTGCAAATTAGGGGACTCCCATGGGGCCCCCAATTTACCAGAACTAGTGTCCCCATTGAAAAATTTCCTCTATTATTTTTTTGGTGACAATCCAAAATTTGGGATTTTTACTTTCACTTTCAATGATAATGGTAAACAGGGCCAATAGAAAGGGTGAATCTCCCTAACAGGGGCAGAGGTAGCAATAAAATCGTAATAGGTGTTCTAATTCCCCTCCGCTCTATCCAAAGCTAAAAAAAAAGTTTTGCCTTTAGCTATACTTTACTTTAGTGTAAATATGACAAGCTGAGGTGAACTATGAAACCCTCCACCGCACACCAACACATGGGCCTTTTACCACAGTAAATGGACCATTAGGTTATACGTGGTTAGATAAGCATGATATATCCACTATAGCACGACTCCACTCTGGTACCAAACAGCTGAATCTCATAGGGTCCTAACATGAAGTGATTCCACTGGTTCATATGTAGGATAAAAGAGAAGCAGTTCCTCATAGTGTAGTATGTTAATTCAAGATGCTTTTATTAAGTAAAAAGCATACAGCATACTCACATTTGGAGGATTAAAACAAGCATTTCAGGAACAAAAAAGTCCTTAGTTAATATTTGTTTCCAACCAACAAAATGGCCGCGGTCAGCACGTGTAGGTTCGTGACGTCAGATCTCTGGGCTCCACCCTATGCATCGTCAGGGACGTTCCTTATTGGACGAAACACCACGTAGGGTGGAAGCCGGAGATCTGACGTCCCGACACTACACGTGCTAACCGCTGCCATTTTGTTGGTTGGAAACAAATGTTAACCAAGGACTTTTTGTTTTCCTGAAATGCTTGTTTTAATTCCCCAAATGTGAGTACCCTGTATGCTTTTTAATTAATAAAATCATCTTGAATTAACATACTACACTATGAGGAGCTGCTTCCCTTTTATTCTACATATGAACCTGTGGATTCACTCCATGTTATGACCCTATGAGAATCAGCTGTCTGGTACCAGACTGGAGTCGTGCTATAGTGGATATATCATGCTTATCTGACCACCATTTTCTGCTGTAAGAGGCCCGGTGTGTTGGTGTGTGATGGAGGATTTCAAAGTTCACCTCAGCTTGTAATATTTACACTGTGGGTGATGCCATTTCTTAGAACATGGACTCTTTATGTTTAATGACAGTGGATTTTTATTTACATAGTTCATGCTTGTGTAGCACTAACTCACGGTGGAGCTGCTAGTTTAAATGGGTCTGTTACCTTCACTTTGCTTCCCTTTGTTTCACCGGCACCTGGCCTAGGGTTCCGTTAAGTTTACTTCTGGGCGACACACGCACCAACACTGGAGTACGTTTTCAATGCTTTATTGAACAGTTAAACTTTAGGAAGTAGCAGGAAAGAGATGGAAAAGGAAACCTTCAGGAGAAACTCAAAGATCTTCTTACAAGATCTTAGCGACAAATGTCCCGGTAGAATTCAGATAATTATGTGGAATGCGTTCCCCTCATGGGATGCACTCTTTGCTCGTCTGGATAGGCCTCTCTCACCGGTCTAGCAGCCAGTATGCAGCATGAATCTGTCTCTGCCACAGACTTATTTGGGGGGGGTAAATCTGCACGATCCTCTGCCACAGGATGTATCAGATCTTCTGCAGGGAACAGTCAGTCACAGTGCCTGAACCTTTAAGCCGAACCGGCGACACTATGCTGTATAATTACTTCTTTTGGATACGTCCTGCAACCGCGTCACCAGGCCCCTCTATAGACCAGCACACTGCGCGATCTCTCCAAGACGGGTCCTCCCCTGGGATCTCCTCGGCTGTCCAGCTTCGTCACAGGACCGACAGCTCAGGACCATTCCTCGGCCGCGGTGGTAGGCCCCAGACAAGCCTCTGGACCCACCCCTGCGCCGTAGCATCATGGGCCTCCCGATCGGAGGACCACGAGGTAGCTCCTTAACACATACCTGTCGGCCAGGAGGGCCAGCAGGTGGCTGCAAAACGACCTTAGAACATGGCGTCTGTCCCATAAATACCCCCTTCCCAGAATTCAACTCGGAGGACCACCTCCACCGAGCTTGTCCCAGAGACAGAGGAGACAGAGGAGCATCTATACACTTTAACACATTGCCCTTCCAACACTGACTAATGGTAACAGCGACACCCACCGGTCAGCATGGAAGCACACACAACGTCAGCCAAGCTTGAACAGAGGCGAACTTTCAACCTTCCTAACACACAATTTACTAAATTGACCTAATCTGCGGTAGATTGTAAATCTACCAGCGCTACACTTGTATTTCTAGCGCTGCATATCTTTATACATTTTTAAAATATTGTTACCTATATTTTATGCTAGCTGCTGAATAGACATTAGCGCAGTGATAAATTTTATTTATTATATTTTACTTTACTTACCCACTCCTGTACTCCTCCACGCTGCTAGACTGGTCCCTGCAGTATCTTCCTTCCCATGCTCTGGGTTCATAGCCCTGCTTTAGACATGATGATGCTGAGGGACGAGCCTCTGCCAAAGCATTGGGAAGCATTGTCTGTCAGGGCAGCAGAGGATTTGGTTAGTTGAAATGCTTTTCCTTTCCTTTACTAAACAAGCAGTTAATCCTTGCAGTAGGGTCAAAGCCCCCACTGCAACGGGTCACTTTCAAATTTCTTGGAGTCGAGCTTTATAGTAGAACTATAGGCAAAACTTTTTTTTTTTTCATTTTGGATAGAACCAATTTGGATATTGGTTCATTGTTTTGCCATCTGTTTCCCATTGGGGAGATCTACCTACACTTCCTGTCCTATGGCCAAAACAGGAAGTGAGAGGAATCCTTCAACAGCGAGGGAATCCCTAGTTATCATTGGGTCACCAGAACTTGTGGCCCTTTTGGAAGATTTGCCTCTATTCTTGTACTGATAATCCAGATTTTCTAACAGTTTCACACTTGGTGACAACAGTAAAAAGGTGAATTGGAAATAATATATATTTGCAAATTGTAAATAATTTTAAAGAGCAACTGATTTGCTACCTAACATGAGTTTGCTGCACAGTACAAGAGACTGTCAAAGACACAGCAGAATGAGGAACAAGAGGACCGGACAAAGGGGGGTGCGGTGTGGCAATGCCCTCTGTGCAAAATCTAATTACAGCTGTTGGTCTTCATTGGACATACTTCACCATTCATATATCAATCAGAGTGGGACCTGCAGTTGGTAACACATGACAGATATTAGATAGCTAGCTGCTCCCCATTTAGATCTGTGTTCACAGCATATAGCAAAGGAAGTCTTCCACCACTGATTACCTTTGCGGTTCTGATATGTAATGTTTCCCAGACACCAAGAGTCACAAAGGCAGCTCATGTTTGAAGATGTGAAGGTGAAAAGTGAGGGAAAAAAGTATTTGATCCCCCGCTGATTTTGTATATTTGCCCACTGACAAAGAAATGATCAGTTTATAATTTTAATGGTAGGTTTATTTTAACCGGTTCCCGACCAGCACACACCGATGTGCATCAGCAGAATGGCACGGCCGGGCAAATGAGCGTACCCGTATGTCCCTTTAAATTTGCCACCGTTCCATTGTGTGCGTGCCGCCGCGCTGCCCAGGAGCTCCGTGAGTCGGGTCGCAGGTCACGCGGACTCGATCGCCGCGGGGATACCCGCGATTGCCTCACGGAGAGGAAGAATAGCGCAAAAAATTAAAAACGCAGAGGTGATCAAATGCCACCAAAAGAAAGCTCTATTTGTGGAAAAAAAAGGACATCAATTTTGTTTGGGAGCCAGGTCGACTGCACAATTGTCAGTTGCGCTTTAGCGACGCAGTGCCGAATCACAAAAAGTGCTCTGGTCAGGAAGGGAGTAAATTCTTCCGGGGCTGAAGTGGTTAACAGTGAGAAACAGAGCAACAAAAATATCCAGAAAAACACATTTCAAAAAAGTTATAAATTGATTTGCATTTTAATGAGTGAAATAATTATTTAAACCCCTATACAATCAGCACGATTTCTGGCTCCCAGGTGTCTTCTATACAGGTAACAAGCTGAGATTAGGAGCACTCTCTTAAAGGGAGCTTGCTACCCGTACAAAAGACACCTGTCCACATAAGCAATCAATCAATCAATCAATCAATCAGATTCCAATCTCTCCACCATGGCCAAGACCAAAGAGCTGTCCAAGGATGTCAGGGACAATATTGTTGACCTACACACGGCTGAAATAGGCTACAAGACCATTGTCAATCAGCTTGGTGAGAGGGTGACAACAGTTGGTGGGATTATTCGCAAGTGGAAGAAACACAAAATAATTGTCAATCTCCCTTGGTCTGGGGCTCCATGCCAGATCTTACCTCCTGGAGTTTCAATAATCATGAGAACGGTAAGGAATTAGCCCAGAACTATACGGGAAAATTTTGTCAATGATCTCAAGGCAGATGGAACCATAGTCACCAAGAAAACAATTCGTAACAGACTACACCATTAAGGACTGAAATCCTGCAGCGCCCGCAAGGTCCCCCTACTCAAGAAAGCGCATGTACGGGCCCGTCTGAAGTTTGCTAATGAACATCTGAATGATTCAGAGGAGAACTGGGTGAAAGTGTTGTCCTCAGATGAGACCAAAATCAAGCTCTTTGGCATTAACTCAACTCGCCGTATTTGGAGGAGGAGGAATGCTGCCTATGACCCCAAGAACACCATCCCCACCATCAAACATGGAGGTGGCAACAATATGCTTTGGGTGTGTTTTTCTGCTAAGGGGACAGGACAACTTCACCACATCAAAGGGACGATGGACAGGGCCATGTACCGTCATATCTTGGGTGAGAACCTCCTTCCCTCAGCCATGGCATTGAAAATAGGTCATGGATGGGTATTCCAGCATGATAATGACCCAAATTACATGGCCAAGGCAACAAAGGAGTGGCTCAATAAGAAACACATTAAGCCAGTCTCCAGACCTTAATCCCATGGAAAATATGTGGAGGGAGCTAAAGATTTGAGTTACCAAACGTCAGCTTCAAAACCTTAATAACTTTGAGAGGATCTGCAAAGAGGAGGGGGACAAAATCACTCCTGAGATGTGCACAAACCCTGTGGTCAACTACCAGAAACATCTGACCTCTGTGATTGCCAACAAAGGTTTTGCCACCAAGTACTAAGTCATGTTTTGCGAAAGGCTCAAATACTCATTTCACTCATTAAAATGCAAATCAATTTATAACTATTTTGAAATGCGTTTTTCTGGATTATTTTGATGTTATTCTGTCTCTCACTGTTAAACTAAACCAACCATTCAAATTATAGACTGATCATTTCTTGTCAGTGGGCAAATGTACAAAATCATCAGGGGATCAAATACTTTTTTCCCTCACTGTATCACCTTGTCCTATAGAAACATCTACCTTCCATCATACCCACCAATCACTGCAGCACTATGGCACACTTTGCTTTGTACACTTTTGTTGAGATCACAGGTCATTCCCAGTTATCCCACGATGAGGGATAGCTACCATGTTAATATTTAGTAGCATGAATAGAAAGTGTGACAGATGTGGCATCAGACCCTGGCCACCTTCACCAACTTATGACAAATGGCTGGTCAAACTCATACCGTGATGCCACTGATACAGTGCGTGCCAATGACACTCTCAACCTCACCCTGCTAAGAGACTATACCCTAAGTGCCAGCAGACTGAGAGGGATCATCACTGGGTTTGGTTAATTACCCCTTATACCCCAACTCAATCACTGCCACCAGATATTTTATCGTAAATATCAAAGATTCATAATAACAGTTATTACTTACAGTATAATGTATGTAAACCACTGTCACCACAAACAGGAATATACCAATATTTACCATGCAGTAGCGCTCTTGAAAAAGACAGGGAATCGATAAGTTTTTGCTTAGTGCACTAGAGATAGTTAAATATTTAAAAATATCGATTAATACCAATAGAACAGGTAAAACGGTGCAAACAGAATATTTACAGAAAAAGAGGCTATAATGGAAGAGACAATGATGCAACAGAAAACAGAAACAGTTTAAAAGTAAAAATATTAAACAAAGTCCTGGTTTTGGCAAAATCCAGTCAATGAGCTTAAAATGGATCAGTGGCTGATGTTCCTTGTTTGGCGGTAAAAAGAGCGATCCAGACTACTGATGCAGGCTCTCCTTTCTGGTCCCTGAGGAAGAGGGCGTGGACAGAAATAATCTGACCACTCACACAGTCTGAGGATACCGTTTCATACAGATATTAATCTTAAATACTTACAAGTTGCATTCTGGTAACCTGTTCAGCATGCAATTACCATTTGAATGAATACAAATATGATGGGCATCAGATGCCTGTTTCATCTAGTAGATGTAATGTGTCCAGCCCTCCTCCAGTACCTTCTAATATAGCGGTGTTTGTGGTTAAAACTGCTTCTAATTAATTGATACAGGTGAATATGTGCTTTCTATGGTGGGAACTCAGCAAAGAGGAGGAGCCAGGAACACCGGTGGGGGACCCCAGAAGAAGAGGATTGGGGATGCTCTGTACAAAACCACTGCATAGAGCAGGTAAGTATAACATGTTTATTATTTTAATTAAAAACAAGTTAAAGGGGCTGTAAAGGTAAACGTTTTTTCACCTTAATGCATTCTATGCATCAAGGTGAAAAAACTTCAGACAAAACCGCCGCCCCCAGCCCCCCCCCGTTTTACTTACCTGACCCCTCGAATGTCCCGCGCTCGCTCCCGACATCGAGGGAGCTCGCATTAAGGTGGTGAGTCCTTGCAGGGAGGAGCTGAAATAGCCGCCGAGGGACCCCAGAAGACCAGGTTTGGGGCCACTCTGTGCAAAACGAGCTGCACAGTGAAGGTAAGTATAACATATTTGTTATTTAAAAAAAAAAAAATACCTTTACAACCCCTTTAAGCTTTACAATCACTTTAAATTAGTCAAGAGGTTTTGCTGTGTCTATCAACATGCTAAACATGCTGAAGGCTATAGCACGGGCCTTAATTGCTGGGAGGGCATCAATAGGCATCCTCCCGTGCATGAGCTGCCTGCCCCTGTGGGGCGTGTGTGACGCGCTCTGTGATCACTGAGTCAATGAGACTCGGCTGATCACAGAACGGAGTAAGGGTCTGATCCTGGCCCCTTACCACGTGATCAGCTGTCAGCCAATGAAAGCTGATTATGTGATGTAAACAGAAGATCAGTAATCAACTTTTTTTCCCCTCACGCTGACAGCCAATCACCGGCTTATGACAGAGGGACATTGGTCCCGAACAGGGATAGGCACTGCTGCTATGCAGTGCCCTCCAGTGCCACCTGCCAGTGCCTTACCATTGCCACCTACAAGTGCATATCAGTGTCGCCTACCAGTGCCCACCAATGCCACCTACCAGTGCCCACCACTGCCACCTACCAGTGCCCACCAGTGCCACCTATCAGTACCTATCAGTGCTGCCAACCAGTGCCCATCAGTGCCTCATCATCAGTACCACCTATCAATGCTGCCTATCTGTGTCACCTACCAGTGCCTACCAGTGCCCATCAGTGCCACCTATCAGTGCTGCCTATCAGTCTCACCTTCCAGTGCCCTTCAATGCCACCCATCAGTGCCACCCATCAGTGCCCATCAGTGCAACCTATCAGTGCCCACCAGTGCCACCTCATCAGTGCCCATCAGTGCCACCTACAGTATCAGTGAGTGCTCATCAGTGCTGCCTTATCAGTGCCCATCAGTGCAGCCTATCAGTGCCCATCAGTGCGGCCTCATCAGAGCACATCAATGAAGGAGAAAAATTACCTGTTTTCAAAATTTTATAACAAACTATGAAACTGTTTCTGTTTTTTTGTTTTTTAATCTACAGGTTTCTTTCGTTTTTTTAGCAAAAAAAAACAAAAAAACCCAGCAATGATTAAATACCACCAAAAGAAAGCTCTATTTGTATGAAAAAATGAAAAAAAATGTATTTGGGTACAGTGTTGCATGTCCACGCAATTGTCATTCAAAATGTGACTGAAAGATGAAAATTGGCCTGGGTAGGAAGGGGGTTTAAGTGCCCAGTAAGCAAGTGGTTAAACTTAAAGGAGTGTTTTTTATCTTAAGCTGTTCTCACTGGCATTAAGAGCAGGCATTTAAGAGGCGTTTGACAGGCGTTAAAAACGCCCCTCAAATTCCAATGCAATACTATGACTGCCATTGTATTCTCTAGGGTCTCTGCTAAAAAAACATATATAATGTCTGGGGGTTCTATGTAATTTTCTAGCAAAAAAAATATGATTTTTACATGTAGGAGAGAAATGTCAGAATTGGCCTGGTTTGCAAGTGGTTAAAAAAACAAAAAAACAAGCCTTTACATTCACTTTAAAACCCCTTTCTTCCCCATTCAGATGCTCGGTTTGAATACCAGCAAGTCGTCTTCACCATGTCTAGATGCTTAAATGCATTGAGCTGCCGCCATGTGATTGGCTGATTGGCAATTTGAGCTACTAAGCAATTAAACAGGTGTAATAAAGCAGCCGGTGAATGTATACTGTATGTGTAGCTCATCATTCTAATGTCAAAGGCAACAGCACCTTCTACTGATAGAAGGGGGAAGAATGGAATGGAATTAACAAGTCAATGTAATCACTAAATACTACAAATTGGCCAGGCTGATTACCACCTGGCACACTAAATTTACCTGTAGCCCTATTCTAGGGACAAGGGTGCTGCACATATATATATATATATATATATATATATATATATATATATATATATATATATGTATATTATACACACCACCAAGGCACAAACATGTAATACAGTACATTTTGTTATTCAACAAACAGAATCTAGTAGTTTGTGTTCCCCCACATGTGTCATAAGACAGACATTGATGGTCAGTGGCTAGCTGTTTGTACTCTAGCAATGCCCAGTTACTCTGCTAGAGAGCACTGTTGTTATCAAATAAATATAACATAGCCAGAGGCTAATAAAATTCAAGGCCATTACCGTTTTATGAAAAAAACCACAAGACGCTTTTTTCCCCCTCATTCTCCTCTTCCCACACACAACTAATTATTTAAGCATTACATGAAATTGTATGAGCCAGATGAAAGAAATCTCTTTTTCTATGTACCAGCACTGAATCTCACAGCGATACACCAGACATAATTCATATAGATAGAAGCCTAAGCCATAGTAACAACAATGACTGCACAATATATAAATAAAAAGAGTAGTGCTGTGCATTGTGCATAAAAGAAAACACATAATTCAGTCGCTTGCAGAAAATCCACAGAAAAGTATAGACTCAGACTGTGTGGGAACAAAGAGATGTAGGGTAGGGATGGGTGAACAGTTCGGCCCGAGTATAAGTTCAGGCCAAACTTTTGTTTTTCAGACGTTCAGCGAACATCTGAACAAACGGGACGTTCGACCCTTTGTTCGCCCCCCGAACCTACCACACTGCATTGCGGCGCTGAACAGTGCATTGCAAGCCCTGATTGGCTGAAGCAGTGAAAGCTTCAGCCAATCAGGGCACAGAGCACCGCCAGAGTCATGATTGGACACTGTTATCATGACTTTATCCAATTATGGCTCATTCCTGGCCCACAGTATAAAAGTATTCTTTCAATGGCAGCCATTTTTAGTGTGATTTTTGCATGGAGAGAGATAGAACAGGGCTCTGTTCAGTGCTAATAGTTAGTTAGTGTGCTATACTGTGCTATTTTGCTTCAATTGTCAGTGTAGAATATTGGTTTAGTGTCAGTCTAGAGATAGTGTGAGTATAGTGAGGAGGACCATCATTCAGCTTTGCATAGTGTGCAGCTAGAGTAGGGACAGGCCAGATAGTTTCACTGTAGTGTAGTGAGACTGTGTCATTCATACATACATTAGTGTAGAGTAGGGACAGCTCAGATAGCTTCACTGTAGTGTAGTGAGACCGTGTCAGTAATCTTTACATTAGTATATAGCTAGAGTAGGGACAGTTCAGATAGCATCAGTGTAGTGACGGTTGAACAACATCTATTTGATTGCATTACTGACAGTTTAACGCCATTTACTTCTGTGTGCGTTACTGCCAGTTGAACGCCATATAGTTGTGTGCGTTACTGCAAGTTTAACGCTATTTACTTCTGTGTGTGTTACTGCCAGTTTAACGCCATATAGTTTTGTGCGTTACTGCAAGTTTAACGCCATTACTTCTGTGTGCATTACTGCCAGTTTAACGCCATAAAGTTTTGTGCGTTACTGCCAGTTTAACGCCATATAGTTCTGTGTGTGTTACTGCCAGTTTAACACCATATAGTTTTGTGTGCGTTACTGCCAGTTTAATGCCATATAGTTCTGTGCATCACTGTACGTTTGGCGCATTATATTGCAGTATATTATAGTGTATCCGTGGAGTGTGTCTTTGTAGTGTGAGTACTCAAATTAAAGTGCACCAAACACCTCTTTTCATTGATTAAAGTGCATCTACGAACAGATTTCAACTTCTTCTTTACATTTGCTTATAAGCACCACCCCCTCCCTCCCAATAATGTCTGGGAGGATAACAAGGAGAGGCAGACGTTCCCTTGGCACTGTAAGGGGGCCAGCAACAAATGTGTCTACAGGCAAAGGTGGACGTGGTGGTCATCAGTCCTCAGGCAGGGCATCATTTCCTCTGTTTAGTGAGTTTGCCCATGCTATCCAGCCACAGCATGCAGAGGAGGTGGTGGACTGGCTTACTAAATCTTCCTCATCCTCCTCATCCTATGTTACGCAAGCAGAGACAAGTGTGCAGTCCCCTGCAGTTGCCAGAGTGGATAAACCTGCCTCCTTGTCCACAAAGAGTAATTTTTCTGCACCTGTTTTACAGGTGCATATCATTGCAATTTTTTACAGTAAGGCCAATTCTTGCTTTCATCAAGATTACCTCTATAGGGCTACGATGGGAAGGTGCCACCGACACCCAAAGACCAATTTTTACGCACCCGTTACTTCTATCCAAAGTCAAAGTGACACCAGAATGTATCCAAAAAATCTCTAATCTTGTTCCCAGTGCACTACATTATGGCCTCATCATACACACTGGCTCCACAGCTGTTGCTGCGCAAAAATAAAGGCAGCTTGCAAGGAAAATGTAATTTTTTTGGCTTTATAAATGCAATTATTTCTGTAGCAGATTCTAGAGATGGTACAGATCTGACACCTTACAGGTAGACTAAGGGGACCCCCAGGCTCTATATTGGAAGGTTTTTTCATTTTTATGCTTTCACTTTAAAAATCAAAAAATCACTGCTCATTTAAAAACGACGTTTTCACAAACTTTTTTTTTTATTGATACATGTCCCCCAGGGCAGGACCCGGACCCCTATAAACACTGTATGCCCAATTACTTGCATATAAGCCTTCAAAATGGGCACTTTTGATTTTTGACGTTCGGGTCCCATTGACTTTAATGGGGTTCATTATTTGGGTCCGAACTTTTGCAGTGTTCGAAAGTTCTGGTGCAAACCGAACAGGGGTCCATTCAGCCCATCCCTAATCAAGGGAACAATTCAATAATATGTAACGCTACCCCCCTAGGAGCCACTGATTAGGATAGGTCCTCTGTTCTTTGCCTAAACCTTTTCAGAAATAACCTCAGCACTTCTAACACACCAGGTTGAGTGTGCAAACATACATTTCACAGGAAACCACTGAAAGCAATACAAGGAAAACAGGCACTAAACTAGGTAGTAAAGGCAAACTTAATATATTGTCACCCAATATGGTTGGTAGCTAGGCAAGCATAAAATTAGCATACAAAGTTATTAACCATAAGGACTAGGCATAAGATGACATTTGGCAGCCAGATCAGCATAAAAGGTAGCAAGGCCACCCCAAGTGCAGCAGTGAGCAGTAGTAAAGTTTAATTTACTGAGTGCTGGAACTATACTAGCAAAGTGCATTTATGGTGGTGGTTAGTCCTAGACCGACTGGGTATGCACTCTCCAAAAGAATGCATCTCCAAAAGAAAGGCTTTCAGAACAATTCTTACAGAAGGGAGTCTTTTGAGATGTTCTTCTGCTGGCTATTGTCGGGGCCCTTTAAGTGTGTCTATGCATTTAACGACAGTTCCAGTTAACCTGCATGCAGTCTAGGTACGGTATAGGTACGATATAGTCTCGGCACAGGTGTAATTTGAATGTGGTTCAGATGTGGTATAATGTGGTATAGTGTTGAATAAGTGTAGTTTAGGTTTGGAACAGGTGCGGTACTGAGTTAGTATGGTTGCAGTATGGATTGGGTACACTTGGGGGTCAATTTACTAAAGGCAAATTGACTGTGCACTTTGCAAAGTGCATTTGCACTCTGCAAGAGCAGTTGCTCCAGAGCCTAGTAAATGAGAGGAAGCTTTGCTGACCTCCATCATCCAATCATGTGCAAGCAAAAACGCTGTTTTTTTTTTTGTTTTTTTTCTTGCATGTGATAGGTTATTTTTTGCAAAGTGAAGCTTTACCTCATCTACTAAGCTCTGGAACAATTGCACCTGCAGTGTGCAACTGCACTTTGCAAAGTGCACAGTCTAGTTGCCTTTAGTAAATCAACAACTTGGTGTCCTGCTGTCAGTGGCTCAGTCCCTGGTACCAGTGTCAGCAATGGGCGAATAGCCCACTTACCACTTCCCAGAATGCTGTGGTGAGCTCTCGCTGTGGGGGGGCAAAATCTCTCTCCAAAAGCCTCTAGTGATCAGCGGTGGAAAGCAGAGAGTGAGTTAATGCTTCAGTCTCCCTGCAACAGTGTTGAAGGTGATGCAGGTAGTGCTTTGCTGCCAACTGATGTCCTCACTCCAAGTTTTAGGGTCAATTCTCCGCTGGTATGGTTTCCCGCTACCCGGCAAATATCCAGACAGTGGTGCTCTCTCTCTAACTCCAAAAAAGTGCCAAGAAGAACTTTCCCAGAAAGTTTATTAAAGAGCATCTCTCCACTCCTCCTACTTCAAAGTGCCTACTGGGATCTGTAGTGTATGGAGTCTATTCAACCCATTATATGGCTGTCGTCTCAAACTACAACTTCCAGGAGTCTGAGCACTCTACATAGAAGCCTATGGTGTTGCTTGACTTTAGCACTTCCCCTGATGGCCAGAGGACAATTCTGCAGCATAACAAAAATATCTCAGTAGAGCAAGGAGAACACTAAAAGGCAATGGGGTTTATTTACTAAAGCTGGAGAGTGCAAAATCAGTCTCACTTCTGCTTAAAAACCAATTAGCTTCCAGGTTTTAATGCCAAAGATTTATTGAACAAGCTGAGGTTAGAAGCAGATTGGTTTCTCTGCAGAAGTGAGACTGATTTTGCACTCTCCAGCTTTAGCAAATACACTCCAATGTCTCCTTCCCCTTATAGATGTAGCCCAGCACCTGGCTACAAATAAATACCAGGGGCCCCACATGGCTGTGCCGTTACAAAAAAATGGAAAGATACCTCACCAATTTATAGTGTGTACAACCAATGACCATAAGTACAGCAGGTCAAACCATAGATATAACCATTGCAACAATTAGGATATATATAGGGCTTTAGGGCTGTTCATATATTTGGACACAGGCACAATTTTCATACTTTTGGCTCTGTATGCCACCAGAATAAAATTAAAATGAAACAATCCAAATTAATTTGAAGTTTAGACTTCCAGCTTTAATTCATGGGGTTGAATATAAATATCAAGTCCAAATTTTAGGAACTGCAACCATTTTTATACACAGTCCCCCCCATTTTCAGGGGCTCAAATGTAATTGAACAAATGAATATAATCATAAATAAAATGTTCATTTTTAATATTTTGTTGAGAATCCTTTACTAGCAATGACTGCCTGAAGTCTGGAACCCATGGACATTACCAAAGACTGGGTTGCATGCTCAATTGGGTTGAGATCAGGTGATTGACTCTGCCATTGCAGAATATTCCACTTCTTTTCCTTCAAAAGCTCCTGGGTCGCTTTTGCAGTGTTTTTGATCATTGTCCATCTGTACTGTGAAGCACCATCCAATCAACTTTGCTGCATTTTGGCTGAATCTGGGCTGACAGTATATCTCTAAACACTTCAGAATTCATCCAGCTGCTTCTGTCTTCTGTCACATCATCAATAAACACCAATGACTCAGTGCCACTGGAAGCCGTGCATGCCCATGTCATCACACTGCCTCCACCATGGTTTACAGATGACATTGTGACATTGATGACATTGTGTACTTTGGATCATGAGGTGTAACAAGCCTTCTCCACACTTTTTTCTTCCCGTCATTATGGTACAGATTAATCTTCCATCCAAAGAATGCTTTTCCAGAACTGGTCTGGCTTTTTTAGATGTTTTTTGGCAAAGTCTAATGTGAATTTTTTATTATTCAGGCTTATGAATGGTTTGCACCTTGTGGTGAACCCCCTGTATTTGCTCGTGTGAAGCTTTCTCTTGAGTTTAGATTTTGACAATGATACACCCACCTCCTGGAGAGTGTCCTTCACTTGTCTGGGTGTTGTGAATGGGTTTTTCTTTACCATAGAGAGGATCCTGCGATCATCTACCACTGTTGTCTTTTGTGGACATCAAGGCATTTTTATGTTGCTGAGCTCACCAGTGATTTAGTCACTCCCAATGCTGCTGTATCTCTCTTTGCTCCTTTGAAAGCATGATGTAGGTATACAGCAATAGATTCCGAATGCAAATACCACACTTAGAATCAACTCTAGACCTTTTACCTGCTTAATTTATGAAGAAATAAAGGAGTAGCCCACACCTGGCCATGAAACAGCTTTTGATTCAATTGTCCAATTTGGGCCCTTGAAAAAAAGTGGAAAGCTATTCTTAAGAGGTATAATTTCTAAACCCTTCCTCCAATTTTGGATGTACATACCCTCAAATTTAACCTGAGTGCACTTTCAGCCCATATCCATTATATAACTATAGCTTAAATATGTTTTGTTAAATACCTAAAAAAAACTAAAATTGTGCCTGTGTCCAAAGATATATGGACCTAATTGTACATTTGAGATGCTTCTGAGATCATTGAGCATTCACTGACAGGTACATTAGCCCTGCAGCTGACATCTTTGTAATTTGCACTTGACCTGCTTCAAGAGGGCTTTATGTTTTCATTCACTTGCATGGCAATGCAAAACCTGTCTGAAGGGTACAAAAGACCATCGGTACAAGCCAGTTAAAAGCCAAAACTGTTTTTTTTTTTTATTTTGGGCCACATAGAAAAGGTTAGAATTTCTGTCAGATTTTCATTGCTGTCTGTTCACGATCTCTCTCTATTTGCCCAGGTGATCATTGCTGTTAAAACTTTGTTTTGTTTTGTTGTGCCCCCTCCCCCCCTTTTTTAATTTTTATTTTGTTTCTTTCTCCCCGTTATGCGGACAGCTCCGCTCCCCCTTGTCTACTTTAGCCCCTGGGTCTAAAGGCTTGGGCATAATGCACTGACCCCCAGCCTCGGCTTGAGGGTCGGTGTCAGTTTATAATTTATACCCTTATAATATGTTTTATTATGTATTTTCGTGTGAACTTTTATCTTATGCTTCATGTCCATATCCCCTGAGTGGGAATTTGTTGTCTGTTTTCCCCCTTTTTATATATCAATAAAAACATTGTACCAGAAAACTGAAACTGGGTAAATCCCTAATTTTCTGGAGTACAGAAAAATGTACATATACATATGTATATATAGTTGGGAAAATAATTATTTGATCCCCTGCAGATTTTGTAAAGGAGTGAAGAAGCACATCAAGGTCATGGAGTGGCCTAGCCAGTCTCCAGACCTTAATCCTATAGAAAATTTATAGAGGGAGTTGCCCAGCGGCAGCCAAGAAACCTTAAGGATTTAGAGAAGATCTGTAAAGAAGAGTGGACCAAAATCCCTCCTGAGATGTGTGCAAACCTGGTCACTAACTACAAGAAACGTCTTACCTCTGTGCTTGCCAACAAGGGTTTCTCCACCAAGTACTAAGTCATGTTTTGCTTGGGGATCAGATACTTATTTTACTCACTGAACTGCAATTCAGTTTATAACCATTGTATCGTGTGTTTTCTGCAATTTTGGTTGATATTCTGACTCTATCATTTAATATACACCTATGATAAAAATTATAGACCATTCATTTCTTTGTAAGTGGGCAAACTCTGCAGGGGATCAAATAATTATTTTCCCCACTTTGTGTATATAAATATATTGATATACATTTTATACAGTACATACATCATTTCATTAACCATTAACAATTCCCAGCTCTAATTCTAACTCAAATTGGATCTAGACCAAAGCTCTTTTGGCCCTACTTCTCCTGTAGGTCACAGGAGTCCGCTGTCAGCTGAAGTCACTTAGCTCTTCCAAGTTCTGGAGAGATCCAGACTTTAATATCAGGATTCACCCAGATGCCTGTACCAGCAGCTGGCTCAGCCTCTCAGCATACCACTGAGAGCCTAAGCTAGCCACTCCCACACCCTCCACAGCCCAGTGCTCCAGTAAACACTAGAGCAGGGGTAGGCAACCTTACAGAGGTGGAGATCTACCTGAACAACACGGGAGAAGTCAAAGATCACCAGTCACAGTGTCGCCTCCTCACACCTGTTTTAAACCTCTAATTTCAGGACTACCGTGTCCCAAATGCTTGCATTGCATGGCAATCATGGGTTTAAATCAGGTGTTGAGAAGGCAACATATCGCCTAGTCACCGCCTATCAACACACACTCATCACTTTTCAGAGTAGCAGCATTTGTGCTTGTTCATACATAACATTAGGGGGTGATAAAAAGTAGGATATAATAGAAGTCTATGGCTAGGCGCAGTAAACGCGCAGGAAAACTGCAGGCACACTGCATCCGTTGTGTGGATAATCCGCAGCACATCACTGTGAATGCAGCCCTATACTATTATGCCCAGTGTATTGCTTCACGCTGACTTGAAGATCTCTTCTTTCCTACTGTTGGCATCACTCTGGAGACCGCTAGCCGGGATAAGTGATGGAGCAAGTTGGTATCACTCTGCATGGGACAGGAGCCAGCACTACAGAGGAGGCATCGACATATATGGCTCTTGCTCCATTCTACAGCTCTAACTTTACAAGTGATCCCTCTGCATTGCACTCTAATATGATGCTCTGGAATGGTGGGTCAGCAAACCCAGACCGAGATCTACCAGTCACCTGTCTGCGATCTACTAGTAGATCGTGATCTACAGGTTGCTGACCCCCGCACTAGAGGGACAGAGCAGAGAGCTCACTGAGGACCGAGAACCAAGCGATCAGCGGTCTATGATCACTTTTTTCTAGGTCTTAGAGGTGGTGGGGGATCGGATTGATGCTGCATCCACCTAAGTGAGTATGCAGGTTTGTTTTTTTAAAACCCAGCACTTCTCTTTTAAAAAAAATTGCTTTTCTTTTACTTCTTGGTTTTTCTCATGGTCAAGCGTGCATGTTATAAACTCCACTCCAGTCTATAATCCATCTGCACTTATTTAAACTGTATTTACTTGTCGAGGTAAAGTGTTATGATACCAGTACATCTAGCCAGGGAACCAGGGTTACAGGCTGCTTAGCAAAAAACAAAAACCATAGCTTGGGTAAATTTGTAATCTATGACTCTCTAAAACATGCAAGGCAAGCATTGGGGTTGATTTATTAAAGGCAAATACACTATGCACTTTGCAAAGTGGAGTTGCACTCTGCAAGTGCAGTTGCTCCAGGGCTTAGTAAATGAGGTAAAGCTTCACTTTGCAAAGAATACCGAATAACATGCGAGGAGAAAAAACAGCATTCTTGCTTGCACATGATTGGATGATGGAAGTCAGTAGCTTTACAAAGCACTGGAGCAACTGCACTTGCAGAGTGCACAGTCCATTTGCCTTTAATAAATGAATCCCATTGGAGTTTATTTACGAAAGGCAAATCCACTTTGCACTACAAGTGCAAACTACAAATGCAAAGTGCACTTGAAATTGCACTCAAGGTGCTCTTGGAAGTGCAGTCGCTGTAAATCTGAGGGGTAGATCTGAAATGAAGGGAAGCTCTGCTGATTTTATTATCCAATCATGTGCAAGCTAAAATGCTGTTTTTATTTTCCTTGCATGTCCCCCTCGGATCTACAGCGACTGCACTTCCAAGTACACGTTCAGTGCAATTTCAAACACACTTTGCACTTGTAGTGCAAAGTCGATTTGCCTTTAGTAAATAACCCCCATTGTCTTTAGTAGACTGGTGCCATCTCTAAGGCCAGAGCAAGCTTCTGTTTAGATATGGCAAGTGTGAGAAAATCAACCAACTCCACACTGCTAAATTCAACAGCTTTGTTTGATTAGTGCCTGAACCAAATATATAGCAGCATGGAAAGATTAACAATATTAGACTGTAATGCTGGCCATAGAAATACAATTTACATCTAATTTTGATTGCAAAAATGTAATACATGAAAAAAAAACAATCTACCAACATCCCCATATAAATATAAATATCTGCAGCATTTATAATAGGATGGTATTAATTTGTTTTGTTGATTTTGTGATTAAAAAACAGGCAGAAGTGATTGAAACTGCCATAATTAGACCGGTCATAGATAGGCATATATCGTGCCATTCTCCAGGAATGATGGATTGGAAACCATCTGTCCATCCTTATGCCACTTTTCCCAGCAGTGGGAGCTGCTGCGATTCTCTGCTGCTGCTGACAGGCACAGAGTATTTTTGATCTTTTACTCTTCTGCATTGAAAAATTAAGAATCATAGCACGTTAGAAAGGGACATTTCCCATCAAGTTGGGTGATCCTTCTGTGCAATAATTTCCTGAGGAACTTTAACTTCTACTTTTCAAAACTAGAAACATTTTGGTTAAGGCCCCCGTCAAGGAGAGAAGAGACTGCCCAATAAAGTCTTGGGAAGCAATGCTTGAAATTGGAAGCATTGCTTACTTTTATCAGGGTTGATAAGGACATCCTAAGGCAATGTGCTACACTTTTTTGCTTGAACTTGAAATCATTTAGAAAATATGACCAGTACTGCTCACTGATCTCTCGTTGCACAGCGCAAAGGATGAGGCTTGTAATAGCACAATTAATTTTTAGTGCTAGGTATGAAGTAAGAAAGAAATGTTTATAGAATAGACCCCAAAGCAGATAACCACTTTTCAAGTGTCTGGTTTAGCAATGTATTTCTCACAATCTACTAAGATTATGTAGCCAGGTGCTTGGCTAGAGACAGAGAATGGTTTAGCAGTAGTGATGACAGAAGGTGTGAGGACACAATGTAACAGGCAGCGCCAGCTGAGGTTTGCAGGAAACATAAGACCATAGGATCATCAGGCAGGAACTAGGAACTGGAACACAGTGACACTCGATCAGCAGGCAGGAGTATAGCCAGGACACAAGCCAAAAGGTCATCGACAGCGAGGTACAGGAACATCAGGAAGAGGCAAAGTCAGGATACAGGCTGGGGTTGGTACACAGTGAGGTACAGGAACACAAGACAGGAGCATAATCAGAATACAAGCCAAGGTCAAAGCAGGCAGGCAGGAATAAAGAGATTGGTCGAGGGCAAGCTGGATCATGAACGGATAGGAAAATATAGCAGGTTGAGGCGCAGGTAAACAGGAACTAGCTGAAGAACACTCAGCAATATGTTTATGCCATAGTTGCACTTAAATAGGCCATTTGGTGCCATACTGGGCGTGCGTGCGTGGGCATGCGCATATGCTCATTTTTTTGCCTCCAATATGTACTGAGTTTCTCTTACAGACTTGATGGTTGGCAGCACTGAATCAAGGGAGATGAAGATCAGGAAAGGAACTTTACTATGGCAGTCTATGGACCATTGGACTTTAATTACCAATGTGAGCAAGATATAAGAGGAGAACGTTCTCTTTGCTGTGAGGAGACTGAGGTGTGCACATCACTGCTCTTATGTGCACATCAACCTGCCACAAGCCTGCAGCCATGTGCTGAGGACCAGAGTTGCTCCAGGAAGATCCAGAAGTGAGCTGATATCTGAACAGTGAGACCACTGTTGCTGTACCCCTGTGATTGATGAGAGGACACTTTTGCTGCTAGTAGAGACTGAAAACATAGGGACTGGCCACCTGAATGCAGACTTTACTGGGACTATACTAATGTGCACCACTGAAAAGACTGGGCCCCAATGCTAGACGGCTGAAGAACTAGGGCTAAAGACTACTCACTCAGACAGCTGCTTCACAAGAACTTTGCCTATTGTCAATAGTAAGAGGTATTTCTTTAGGGAGTTTTACATTTTATTGCTGTCATTCATATAGAGTGCAATCTAAAGTGGATATAGCCTACAGAGGTGTCAGCACAGTATTAATTATTGTTGATATTACTGTTTTCTAATGCCATTACTTATTGCTAATTTTGTGGATTACCAGATTTACTCTAATGTAGTTGCATATAACTCCATTCTATGCTGCTATAGCCTAGTGAACATTTTGTCCAGTGAACTATGATTGACCTAATCTTTTACTTACTCATTGATGGGCATACTGTTAATTAGTGTAACCCTTGACAATATTTTGGGTTTATTTACCACCAACCAGTCTGATGTTTGCTTTTTGATACTGAACCTTAGTTTGTGTGTAGGGTATCTATATTTGTGCTCCCAGTAGCAGTGCAGTATCCATTTGCTTAACCTGGTGTGTCAGTGGGGCTGAGGTAATTCTGCGAACAGAAAACAGAAAACCGAATCTACCAAGTAGTTCCTGTGAATGTTGCACTAAAATCATATTATCCTAAATAACTAAAGCCAAGTGAGAAGGCATATTTATGGCGAGAAGGAAAAACTAGATAAAAATAAAGATTATGGAAACAATCTGAAGAAAGAATCTGTCCACCTAACAGTGTAAGCAGTTTTTGGTGGAAATAACCTAAAATGTTGCATTCAAGGCTTTCACAACAAGGGTTACTTTTCAGTAGCCATAGCTTTAAGTACACATATATTTTTACTGTTTCTAAAAATAAATTTTTAAACAGATGTAATCATACTTTGAGGCCCATTCACACCAGAGGCGATGGGATGTGTTTTAAAACGCACTCACAAATCAACGTTTGCTAATGAGCATAGTTCACACCACTGTCTGTAATAGTGATATCAGTGCCCATGTTGTAAGAAGAGAAAAAATTACTGGGTAAAACAGTAAGCCAATCATATACCTAGAAGGGTATGGGATTGTCATTGTTCTGTCCACCAGATGTCTTGCTGATTATTTGTACCTTATTTGTACCTGTGTTGTTAAATTTACATGCAAAATGTGTAATTTACTTAAGACAATCATATGTGGTGTGCAGGCTCCATCTAGTGTTCCTTTTTGGTATTGTTGCAGTTCTGTTTCTTTGTTTATTTGTATGTGTAACTAAGGAAGTTGTCAGCAAGCAGGGAATTCTGGGTAGAATCTTAGCAGGAAGTGAACCAGTCACCATTCTTTTCAACACACTGAAGGAAGCTACACATGTATTTCTCAATCTATCGCCATCAACCCTTAGAGAACTTAAAAAGTACATTTTTATTATCTTATCTTGTACTGTATATTGTTGTTTATGCAATGTATGCTGTATTGTATGCAATATTATACTTATTGAGGTCTATTTCTGTTATTTTGTAGTTTCATCTGGCTTGTTCTAATAAAACAGAGATCAAAGAAATATGGTATCTACAGTTATTGGGATAAGCAGGTTTAGCTATCTGCTCCTTGAGACAGAACAGTGAAATTTTTAAGCTGACCTCTGAAGGGAAGATAAGCCGACTTCGGAAGTCTGTACAGCCCGGGGCTACGCAGTATCCATACAGTCAGAAGCCTTAAAGATAAAGGCCTGCGGCAGGCGAAGCAAGCAGCCACGCTACACAGAGACGTGCTCTGTCAAGCAGCATCGACATTAGAGCGGTCTCTATACAGCAAGACAGCTTCTTTCCCGCAGCCATGTCTCACAGTGGGACATCGTCTTACAAAACATGTTCACGAGCAAGCTCATCTAAGTCATCTGTCGCAAATGCAGCAGTGATCGCCCGTTCAAAAGCCGAAGCAGCAAAAGCCAGGGCCGCATTCGCAGACCTAGAGTTGCAGATGAAAAAAGAAAAGGCCCGCCTTGATGCAGAAAAGATGAGACAGGAACAAGAGAGAGAGAAGGAAAGAGTACGCTTGGAGAAAGAGAGAGAGAAGGAAAGAGTACACATGGAACAAGAGAGAGAGGGAAAGAATACGCTTGGAAGAAGAACTAGCCCAGCAGGAAGCATCTCTGAAATTGCAGCAAGTTTTCTTATAAGCTAACATGGAGAGGCTGGCAGTAGAAAGAGACGGTGCTGCCGCCATTGCCGAAGCAGAAGCTTTAGAAGCAGCCGTCTATGATGAGCCAAGACTAGGCAGCAGCATACCGGGTCTAGAAGAGGACCAACAAGATTCTTCGCAACGCACGTCAGATTATGTCTACCAGCACTGTGACCCAAGCAGCATCCCACAACAAGAAATTAAACATGATGTCAGTGAGTCACATCAAATAAAGCAGCAACAAGACAACCTGGGACCCCAGTGCTACAAGCAAGAAAAATCTGACAGAGTTCCAGACTTTCCAGTTCCAACCAAACCTTCTACTCCACAAGGTACCCAGCCTTCCCTTCATACAAGCATCAAACACCAGTCTTCACTCCAAAGGTGTATGCAACGAACAGGTACGAACTGCCAACCTTATGTAAGTTTGAACCCAGCGCGCCTAAAGAAGAGACTTTTACCAGATATGCCTTTACACCGCACCACAATACACCAGCAGCCTACCCCAATGCCAATCGGGCTACTGTAGACTTTGCCAAGTTCCTGGCCAAAAGAGAGTTAGTTACCCAAGGACTTGTCAAATTCAGTGATTGCCCTCAACACTACAGGGCATGGCGATCCGCTTTCCAGAGTGTCATTCAAGGTCTAGATCTATCCTGCAGGGAACAGATATAACTCCTTGTAAAGTGGCTTGGCAATGATTCTGCTGAACATGCCAAAAGGATCAGAGACATTAATATAAACCACCCTGAGATAGGCCTTACAAACATCTGGAACAGAATGGATACATGTTATGGCTCACCAGAGGCTATAGAGAGTACACTGTTTAAAAGGATAGAAGACTTCCCAAAAATACCTAGCAGAGGTTACCAAAGACTCAGAGAATTCAGTGACCTGTGTATGGAGTTAAAAGTTGCTAAAGCAGAAGGAGACTTACCTGGCCTTTCTTATCTTGACTCTGCTAGAGGTATTAACTCCTTAGCACAAAAACTTCCTTATGAGTTACACGTAAGATGGATTACTCATGGCTGTAACTACAAACGAAAACACAATGTGCCTTTTCCACCCTTTAGTGAGTTTGTGGACTTTGTAGACAGACAAGCAGGAATGAAAGATGACCCCAGCTTAATTTTTCCAGTGTCTTATACCACTTGTTCTGGCCCTAAACAACTCAGAGCTCCAGTAGCAGTGCAAAAAACTAACATTTCTTCCCACAGATTTGTAGAGTCTCAGACAGAGGATCAAGACAGCGACCCTACTAAGTTCTGCCCTCTACATAAAATGCCACATCCTCTTCTGGAATGCAGAGCCTTCAGGACAAAGACCATCAAGGATCGTAAAGCTTTCCTCAAAGAGAACAACATCTGTTACAAATGCTGCTCTTTGTCCACACATTTCGCCAAGGACTGTAAGGTCAGTGTCAAATGTACAGAATGTGACAGCACAGAGCACAACACAGCTCTACACCCAGGACCTACACCAAGAACTTTCTCACCTGTTCATTGGGACAAGGAGCAAGGCGGGGAGACCAAAGACTCTAGCACAGATGCCATAGCAATCACTTCATAGTGTACTGAAGTTTGCAAAGGAAGTACAGCTGGCAGATCCTGCTCTAAAATCTGTCTTGTGAGAGTTTACCCAAAACTCAGGGACAAAGCAGTCAAGCTCTACATCATCTTGCATGATCAGAGTAATAAGTCACTAGCCAGATCTATGTTTTTTGACATTCTAAACCTTAAAGGCCCCAGCAGCCCTTACTCCCTTAGGACTTGTGCAGGTACAGTGGAAACGGCGGTGAGAAGAGCTGACAGTCTACAAATTGAATCTATGGATGGTAAGACATGCCTACCCTTACCAACCATAATAGAGTGCATCCAGATGCCAGACAACAGATCAGAGATTCCCACACCAGACGCAGCAGCTCACCAGACTCACTTGAATCACATAGCACATCTCATACCAGAACTAGATGATCAGGCTCAGATAATCTTACTCCTAGGAAGGGATATCTTGCAAGTCCACAAAGTAAGAAAACTGATCAACGGTCCTAAAAATGCCCCATATGCCCAAAAACTGGATCTTGGGTGGGTCATTATAGGTGATGTTTGCCTGGGAGGTGCACACAAACCCGCATCTGTTAATAACTTGCTCACTAGTACCCTCGAGAATGGTCATCCTTCTCTTTTCCAACCCTGTCAAAATCACATCCTCATAAAGGAACTACCACACAACAACCCTGTACCTCTTCCCTTCTTAAGTCCCCTCTGTGACAGCAATACCTATGACGAAGACCAAAGCAACTTAGAAAGCACAGTGTTCCAGAGAACAAAGGAAGATAACCAGGTAGCAATGTCCATTGAGGATAGGCTCTTCTTAGAAGTTATAGAAAGGAGTATGGAGAAAGACGGGACTAATAGCTGGGTTGCACCTCTTCCCTTTAGACCACAAAGATGACGTTTGCCTAACAACAGAGAACTAGTACATAAACGTCTCACTTCCCTAAGACAAAATCTTCAAAGGAAACCAGAGATGAAAGAACATTTCTTTTCCTTTATGGAGAAAATATTCCAGAATGGTCATGCTGAGATAACTCCAATGCTCAAGGACTCAGAGGAATGCTGGTACTTACCCATATTTGGGGTCTATCACCCTAAGAAGCCAGGACAGATTAGAGTGGTGTTCGATTCCAGCGCTAAACATGAGGGTGTCTCTCTAAATGATGTCCTTCTCTCTGGCCCTGATCTTAACAACAGACTATTAGGAGTACTTCTTCGCTTTCACAAAGATTCAGTCGCATTCATGGCAGACATACAACAAATGTTCTATTGCTTTCTTGTTAAAGAAGAACACTGAAACTTTCTGAGGGTTCTCTGGTTCAGGGACAACAACCCCTCTGGAGACATCACAGAATACCGCATGAGGGTGCACATATCTGGCAACAGTCCTTCGCCTGCAGTTGCTATATATGGCCTCAGACACTCTGCTAGAGTGGGAGAGTCAGAGTATGGGTCAGATGTCAGACAGTTTGTGGACAAGGATTTCTATGTAGACGATTGCTTGAAATCACTACCCACAAATGAAGCCGCAATCAGTCTCCTCAAAAGAACTCAAGCAATGCTTGCTTGTTCCAACGTAAGACTCCATAAGATTGCTTCCAACAGTAGAGAAGTTTTAGAAGCCTTTCCTGTCCAAGATCATTCTAACGAGTTAAAGGACTTAGATCTAGGCACAGACTCACTTCCCATGCAACGCAGTCTTGGTTTGCTTTGGGACTTAAGATCTGACTCATTTACTTTCCAAGTAAACACAGAAGAAAAACCTTTTACCCGTAGAGGTGTCCTGTCTACCATAAACAGCCTGTATGATCCCTTAGGCTTTGCAGCACCTGTCACCATCCAGGGTAAAGCACTACTGAGAGACTTAACCTGTGAGTCACTAGATTGGGACCACCCTCTCCCCACCGACAAAAAGAGCCTATGGCTAGAGTGGAAGGACTCACTAACAGCTTTATCCAACCTTAAAATTCCACGACCTTATGCTCCTCTGTCATCTGCTAATGTTCAGATGCAAAGACTTTGTGTGTTTTTGGATGCTTCTGTTAAAGCAATTGCTGCTGTAGCTTACCTGAAAACCATAGACACTAAAGGACAATGCCTTTAGTTTGTTCTAAATTGTTTAGGCTTGTTCTTATAAAAATGAGATCAAAGAAATATGGTATCTACAGTTATTTAAGGCTTTTTTTGTCTTTATTTTCACCTGTAGATCATGCCAGTAATTCTGTTATTTTTCAACTTCTTTTGAAAAGTGGTAGTTAGAGGTTTGAGACAAACCATTTACAATTGAGAGGAGCTTACAACGGTCAGCGTTTACTCATTTCTGTAAAACCTTTATCCAAAAGGAAAAAAAAATGCTGTAACTGCTTATAAAGTGCTAGCTGGAGTTTTGCCACGTACACACGAGCGGACTTTGATGGACTAGGTCCGGCGGACCGGACTCAGTCGGACAATTCGACCGTGTGTGGGCTCCAGCGCACTTTTTTTCCCCAAAAGTCCGACAGACCTAGAAATAAAACATGTTTCAAATCTTTCCGATGGACTCGAGTCCGATCGAAAAGTCAGCTCGTCTGTATGCTAGTCCAACGGACAAAAACCGACGCTAGGGCAGCTATTGGCTACTGGGTTTGTAATGGGGAAAGCAGAACTTGCACCACTTCTCGAACACACCATACCCAGGCTGGAAAAGCAAAACTGCACATGGATCTTAAACCCACCTCACTCTTCTCACATGGGAGGTGTTTGGGAGAGGATGATAGGCATAACCCACAGAATTCTTGACTCTATCTTCCTACAAGTAGGAACTGCGAGGCTTACTCACGAATGTTTAGTGACATTTATGGCAGAGGTTACAGCTATCATTAACGCCAGACCTTTGACATCCATTTCAAGTGACTCTGAAGATCCAGTGGTCCTCACACCTGTCATGTTAGTCTTGAAAAAGACTAGTCTTGCAGGTGCTATAGCTGGAGAGTTTTGTGAGAAGGATCTTTACAAACGTCAATGGAGACAAGTACAAACCCTTGCCAATATACCTTCTGGAACTGGTGGAGGGAACAATATATATCTACTCTACAAGTAAGACACTCAGTGGCACACTGAAAAGCCTAATCATAAACCTGGTGATGTTGTGCTCATGAAAGATTGCCAGACACTAAGGAATATGTGGCCTTTAGGTTTGATCACCAAAGTACTGCCAAGCAAGGATTATCGTGTCCGTAAGATCTTTCAACAGAATGAGGCAAAAGTATTCTTGAGACCAGTGACCGAACTTATTCTGTTGTTTTCTAAGGAGGACTCTGTTAGTGACATCACTTGATGTCAGGCGGGGAGTGTTCTGTCCACCAGATGTTTTGCTGATTATTTGTACCTTATTTGTACCTGTGTTGTTAAATTTACATGCAAAATGTGTAATTTACTTAAGACAATCATATGTGGTGTGCAGGCTCTATCTAGTGTTCCTTTTTGGTATTGCTGCAGTTCTGTTTCTTTGTTTTTTTGTATGTGTAACTAAGGAAGTTGTCAGCAAGCAGGCAATTCTGGCTAGAATCTTAGCAGGAAGTGAACCAGTCACCATTCTTTTCAACACATTGAAGGAAGCTACACATGTATTTCTCAATCTATCACCATCAACCCTTAGAGAGAAAAGTAAGTTTTTATTATCTTATCTTGTACTGTATATCGTTGTTTATGCAATGTATGCTGTATTGTATGCAATATTATACTTATTGAGGTCTATTTCTTTTATTTTGTAGTTTCATCTGGCTTGTTCTAATAAAACGGAGATCAAAGAAATATGCTATCTACAGTTATTGGGATAAGCAGGTCTAGCTATCTGCTCCTTGAGACAGAACAGTCATGGTTACAAGGAAACAACATTTGAATCATTTGTTAGTTGAAAACTGTAACTGGCTAAATGGTGCTTAGATCTGGTGGCTGCAATTGTTTTCTTTTAAGGCTTTTTTTGTCTTTATTTTCACCTGTTGATCATGCCAGTAATTCTGTTATTTTTCAACTTCTTTTTAAAAGTGGCAGTTAGAAGTTTGAGACAAACCATTTACAATTGAGAGGAGCTTACAACGGTCAGCGTTTACTCATTTCTGTAAAACTTTTATCCAAAAGGAAAAAAAATGCACACGAGCGGACTTTGATGGACTATTCGACCGTGTGTGGGCTCCAGCTGACTTTTTTTCCCCAAAAGTCCGACAGACCTAGAAATAAAACATGTTTCAAATCTTTCCGATGGACTCGAGTCCGGTCGAAAAGTCCGCTCGTCTGTATGCTAGTCCAACGGACAAAAACCGACGCTAGAGCAGCTATTGGCTACTGGCTATGAACTTCCTTATTTTAGTCCGGTCGTAAGCCATCACGTACCAATCTGTCGGATTTTGGTTGATCGTCTGTAGGCAAGTCCGTTCATTCGAAAGTCCATCGGAAAGTCCGTCAAAAAGTCCGCCAGACCTAGTCCGTCGAAAAGTGCGCCCGTGTGTACGCGGCATTAGGCTTTCATTTGTTAGCCAAGTCCATCTAAATTTGCTAGTTTATCTAACACTTCGCTCACTCCAGACTGACAATGGTGCTGTCCAAGGCCAGATTACTAAGTGATAATAAGGAAAAAAAATGTCAAGTCTGTGGTGTGAGGCCGGGTTGCTGAGAGGGCGCCCCTTCTGGCTGAGTGCAGCGCTTCCCTGGATTTGGGTACAGGGAATGCGATGCACAGAGGTGCACGGGTTGCCAGGGATACTGCAAGTTGGCTGGTTGGCTGAAGGTAGCTAGAGTGCGTTGTGGCAGCCGTGCGGAGAGAAGTCTTGAACGGTAACAGCAGGGTAAACCAGGAACAGGGTCCGCAGCCAGGCCAGGGGTCAGATACCAAAAGACAGTCCAAGAGAGGTACAGGAACAAGCCAGGTCATACACAGAGGGCAGAAGAGCGGAGAGTAGTCAGCCAAGCCAGGGTCAGAGTGAGGAGATAAACAGGAACACAGGTCAAGCCGAGCAGAGGTCAAGCAGGGGTCTTCAGAGTATACAAGGCACAGGAACACAGGAGCTGTTTGATAATCCAGCAAACTGCAAGTGTCAGTGGCAGGTTTAAATAGGCCAGAGTGGTGTTCCCACAAGATGCTCACTAGACTCGCCTGCTACCATGACGGTTACTGGCGGAAATGCCCACAACACAGCCATTTCCTTGACAGTGCCCCCCCCCAAGGGGCAACCTCCGGATGCCCAACCGGGCCCATCTTTCGGGGTAACGAACTCGGAATCTCTGCAAAACTCTAGGAGCATGTATATTGACTGCAGGTTCCCAAGAACTTTCTTCTGCTGGGTAACCCTTCCACTTTATAAGAAATTGAATGATCCTACCTCTCCGGCAGCAGTCCAGGATGGCCGCAACTCCATACTCTATTTCATCTCCCAAAGAAACTGGAGGCAGAGGATCTTCTTTCCTTCCTGAAAAAGGACTAGAGATAACGGCTTTAAGTAAGGAGACATGAAACACAGGGTGCACTTTATAAGAACTCGGGAGTGACAGTTCAAAAGCCACTGGATTAATCTCCCGTCTAATCTTGAAGACCAATAAATCTTGGTCCCAATTTCCGGGAGGGACAAGGAGGTTTAAGATTTGCCATGGAGAGCCAAACCTCAGCTCCAACCTTAAAGCTAGGGCTCTCCCCCCTCTTTTTGTCATATTGTTCCTTGTAGTCCTCTTGGGCCTTTTGCATGGTTAACTGGAGAGTTTGAAAGTTAGTCTGAATGGATTTTATCCTGTCTTGAACTGCTGGAACTGAGGTCTCTGGAATGACATTAGGTAGAAATGAAGGATGGAACCCATAGTTGGCCCAAAACAGTGACCAGTCATCCTGGGAAGTGGAGCAAAAACAGAGTAAATATTGTTCTAAGGTCTGATTAGTCCTTTCAGTCTGACCATTGCTCTGGGATTGATAGGCAGAGGATAGGAAAACTTCAATAGACAAAACTTTGCAGAGCTCTTTCCAAAAATCGGGAAGTAAATTGGACCCTTCTATCAGACACAATGCTGTCAGGAAGGCCGTGAAGTCTGACTATCTCTCTTATGAAGACCTTTGCTGTTTCTGCAGTGGAAGGAGTACCTATCATAGGCACAAAGTGTGACATCTTGGACAGACGGTCTACAACAACTAGAATCATTGTGAATCTTTCAGAGGGTGGCAGTTCTACTATGAAGTCCATAGATATATTCCTCCATGGTTGTTCTGGTACCGTCAAAGGATGTAGCAGACCCCAAGACTTAATGCTGGACCCCTTGTTTCGCTGGCAGGTAGTGCAGGAGCTTACATACTTTTTGCAATCAGTTTTCAAGGTAGGCCACCAAAAGGATCGCTGAATAAGATCCATAGTTTTCCGTACACCGAAGTGGCCAGCAAGTTGATGATCATGTAAAGTTTGTAAGACCTGGATTCTGGCTTGTTGTGGGACAAAGATCTTGTCCTGATACCAGAGATACCCCCCCGGCTTCTTAAAGAGGAAGTCTCTGGTTCCTGGCATTGGAGGGAGGCCTGTTCAAGAGAAGACCTTAGATCAGGTTGAATCAAAAGAAAGTTCTGTGGAGACAAGATCGTACTGGATGTTGTTTCTTCTGGGGTATCAGGAAACATTCGGGATAAAGGATCGGCCTTGCCATTCTTGGAGCCAGGGCGGTAGGTGATGTGAAAGTTGAATCGTGAAAAGAACAGAGCCCAGCGAGCTTGACGGGGTCTCAGGCGCTTGGCAGTGCGAAGGTACTCGAGGTTTCTGTGATTGGTGAATATCATTATTGGGTGCGTGGCTCCCTCAAGAAGGTATCTCCACTCTTCTAAGGCTGTCTTAATGGCCAGAAGCTCACGATCACCTACGTCATAATTCCTCTCGGGCTGGCTCATTTTCCGGGAGGAGAAGGCCACAGGGTGAAGCAGAGACTTGGGTCCCAGGCACTGTGAAAGTACTGCTCCTGTAGCTACCTCTGAGGCATCGACCTCTAAAATATAGGGCAGGGCAGGATCAGGGTGTCGAAGAATTGGTGCAGAAGTAAACAAAGACTTCAGTTTCTCAAAGGAAGATTGGGCTTCGGAGGACCACAGTAAGCGAACATGTAGGTGGGTTACTTGGGTTATGGGCGAGATGATGGAAGAAAAGTTCCTTATAAACCTTCTATAGAAGTTTGCAAACCCTACAAACCTTTGTACACCCTTCTTGTCTGACGGAGTTGGCCAGTCTAGGATTGCCTGCACTTTCTGTGGATCCATAGCTACACCACCGGTAGAGATGATGAGCCCAAGGAATTGTATGGATTTCTTTTCAAAGTCACACTTTTCTGCTTTCGCGTAAAGTCCGTGTTTTCTTAGTGTGAGTAATACTGTCTTTACGTGAGTCCGATGGAGCTCCAAGGTGGTTGAGAAGATAAGGATGTCATCCAGATAGATGATGACGAAGTAGTCAAGATATTCCCGGAAGATGTTGTTTACGAAGTGCTGGAAAGTAGCCGGGGCATTACAGAGCCCAAACGTCATCACCAAATACTCAAAGTGCCCGAACCTCGTTCCGAATGCCATCTTCCACTCTTCACCCTCACGGATGCGAACGAGGTTGTAGGCACCCCGGAGGTTGAGTATGGTGAACACTTGGGCTGAACGAAGTCTCTGGAAGAGTTCGGGGACCAGTGGGAGTGGATATCGGTTCTTTATGGTGATTTTATTTAATTCCCTATAGTCCAGACATGGTCTTAGAGTCTTATCTTTTTTTTCGACAAAGAAAATGCCGGCACCGGCAGGAGGAGAAGAAGGATGGATGAAGCCCTTTGCCAAATTTTCGTCTATGTACTGTCGTAGTGTCCCTGATTCCACTTCAGAGAGGGGGAATATACGTCCAAATGGAACTTCGGCCCCTGGAAGCAGCTCGATAGGACAGTCATATGGCCAATGTGGTGGTAGAATATCGGCCTTTCTCTTATCAAAAACATCCAGGAATTCATGGTACGCCCGGGGTACATCCTGGTTGGTGGAGGATACCGACTGGACTGTCAGACAACTGGTGGTATCTCTGGATTCAGGGATGAGGCAATGTTGTTGGCAATAGGGGGAAGTGAACAGGACTTCCTTCTTGATCCAATCGATCTGGGGGTTATGGGCTTGGAGCCAAGGGATACCCAAGATAATTGGAGACATAGGTGAACTCAAAATGTCAAAACGTATGAATTCCCGATGGCCATCGGGAGAGGTAATAAAGAGAGGAGAAGTCTCGTGAGTAACAAGGCCGGAGTTAGGTAGGGTGCCATCTGCTAAACGGACTTCCAGACCCCGTTTCTTGTGGAGGAGGGGCAACCTAAGGTTCCTTGCCAGGTTCAAGTCCATGAAGCAACTGCATGCTCCAGAGTCGATTATAGCCTGGAGTCGGATCTCTTCTTCTCCCAACTGCAGTGAAATGGGAAGAACGAGTTGTGAGGGAGAAGTCCCGGAAACCTGGAAATATGCTGGAGAGTAAGTAGGTGGCTTCTTAAACTTCCTGGGACAGTCGCATAGAAAATGTCCATTTCCTCCACAATAGAGGCAGAGATTGGCTAGGATACAACGACGTCTTTCATCAGGAGTTAATGCGGAACGTAACAGGTCAATCTGCTTGGGAACTGATCCAAAGGTGGGTGTACTGGCGGGTCTGCAGGTTCGTGATCGTTTGGACTGTCTCTCCCGCAAACGTCGATCCAGTTGGATGGATAATTGAATGAGACCCTCGAGTGTAGTGGGAATCTCGATCCTTGCCAACTTGTCCTTGAGGGATTCGGAGAGTCCTAGGCGGAACTGGTGTAGTTAAAGCTGCCTCATTCCAGGCTGTGTCTGCAGACCACCGCTGGAAGTCCAGGGTATAGTCCTCTACTGGTCGCCTACCCTGCTGCAGAGAGTGCAGAGTGGCTTCAGCAGTGGCAGTACGCTGTGGATTCTCGTAAAGTTGTGCCATAGCTGCCACCGTGCAAATGACTGGACTCTTTTGTTCCCATAAGTTATGGGCCCAGGCCTGAGGTTCATCGGACAGCAAAGAGATGAGGAACCCGACTTTAATAGTCTCTAAAGCAAAAGTCCGGGGTTGCAGGGCTAGGTACAATAGGCAGGCAGTCTTGAAGGATCTGAACTTTTTCCGGTTTCCGGAGAATCGTTTCAGAATGGGAACTAGGGGTTCCGGAGGCGGGAACATCATCAAGGGAGCCGCAGAGGATTGTTCATGAGCAGATGACTCTGACAGGTGTTGCAACTTATCCGTTAGTTGCAGATAACCTTCCTGTAATTTCTGAACTGCTTGGGTCAGATTGGTGGCTTGTTGGCACAAAGTCTCTAATGGGGACACACCTCCGCCGGCCTCAGTCATGGCTGAATTATACTGTCAAGTCTGTTGTGTGAGGCCGGGTTGCTGAGAGGGCGCCCCTTGCGGCTGAGTGCAGCACGTCCCTGGATTTGGGTACAGGGAATGCGATGCACAGAGGTGCACGGGTTGCCAGGGATACTGCAAGCTGGCTAGTTGGCTGTAAGTAGCTAGAGTGCGTTGTGGCAGCCGTGCGGAGAAAAGTCTTGAACGGTAACAGCAGGGTAAACCAGGAACAGGGTCCGCAGCCAGGCCAGGGGTCAGATACCAAAAGACAGTCCGAGAGAGGTACAGGAACAAGCTGGGTCATACACAGAGGGCAGAAGATCGGAGAGTAGTCAGCCAAGCTGGGGTCAGAGCGAGGAGATAAACAGGAACACAGGTCAAGCCGAGCAGAGGTCAAGCAGGGGTCTTCAGAGTATACAAGGCACAGGAACACAGGAGCTGTTTGATAATCCAGCAAACTGCAAGTGTCAGTGGCAGGTTTAAATAGGCCGGAGGGGTGTGCCCACAAGATCAGGGCGTGCTCACTAGACTCGCCTGCCACCATGACGGTTACTGGCGGAATTGCCCACAACACGGCCATTTCCCTGACAAAAAGCCTTAAAAAACCCCACAGCCACCACATTTAAGGATTGGTAAATTGAAAAACATATATTTTTTGTTTTTGGATTTAATACCGCTTTAAGCAAATGGAATCTGGAGCAGCTGTGCATGGCAATCAGCTTCTTTTTTCAGTTTGTTCAAGTGAGCTTTGAAAATGAAAGATAGAAGCTGATTGGTTGCCTTACACAGTTGCTCCAGATGATTTTGTTCAGTCTTAGTTCAGTCTACATTTCTCCAAATGTATTTAATAATATTAAAAAGCATTACTTTTGGATTGTGCAGCAGTTACATGAATTAGTTAATAAAAATAATATTTTCATTTAAAGGGGTTGTAAAGGTAATTTCAAAACAAAAAACAACAACAAAACAAACATGTCTATACTTACCTACTCTATGCAATGGAATCGCACAGAGCGGGGGAGGGGGGACCCTCCTCTTTTCTGGTCCCCCGCCGGCACTTCTAGCCCCTCCTCTGGCCAGTGCTTCAATGGGAAGCCGCTTCCCATGGGGGGCACTCATGCATGCTCGCACCCGAGTCCCTCTGCTGCGTCCATTGACACAAACATCGGGACTCGGCCCCATCCCCTGCTTCCTCGTCACTGGCTTTGACTGACAGTACTGGCAGCCAATGGCTCCCGGAGTCCCAGCAAAATCAGCGGGATCCAGAAGTGAGTGGAGAAATGATAAGCAGACGTGAACGGCGCTGGATCGAATGAGGTCTCAGGTAAGTAAAGGGGGGCTGAGTGGGCGATGCTGACACCTAAACATTTTTTTACCTTAAAGTGGATGTAAGACCTCACATATACCAATGAAGTGAATAGCCTCAGATGATACACAGGAATGAAACAAATATCTCTACATAAGTTTCACATGTATCTGCTGTCTTCATCTTTATATACTGTTTAGAAAGTGCATATCGTGTTAGAAGATTTTTACTTCCTGGTTAGCACTGCAGTGAAGCCTGGGCATAGAGCCAAGACAGCTGATTGGAGTAAAGGCACACACCCCCTCTCCTCATAGGTAGACTTCCAGCTCTGTTTTTTGAATCATTCAGCACACTGCTAATCTATTTATAGCATCCTCCCCAACACAAAACTCAGGCTGCTTTTATCATATGTGACAGAGAACTTGTCAGGAGTTATCGGGCTGATATCAGAAGAACTGAGCAGGAGACAGCTACGGGCATAGTGCTTTAAAGAGAGATAACAAAACATTGCAGATATATGTACCCAGCTCAAATTTAATGAATTGAGTTTACATCCACTTTAATGCAAGGAATGCATTAAAGAGGAAGTAAACTCTGCAGTCCCTATGGTGCTTTTCATCTATTTAATTTTAATCACCTTTTAGCAAGCATTAGTCTAATCAAGCCAGAATAGCCTATTACTTACTTTATTTTCAAACATTTAGAAATGTTGTTTTCCGGGATAAGGCGGCACCATCTTCAGTACTGTCATCTTGAGTCTGTGTAGAATATAATTTCCACCCTTTCATGTTTCTCACCATAATCTCGCGAATGCGCGATCTGACATTACTGCGGCAACCGAGCACCGCCACTCATAGCCGGCATGTTACATTGTTTGTTTTTGTGCTTTATATTTACCTGGTCTGGGTGTATGTGTACCTGTCAGTCCTGATCCAGCTCTCCTTTCCTGATCGCGCTCTCGGATGCAGTAAGTTTACTCCCCATGTGACGTCACACGGTCACATGGGGAGTTTCAAGCTGCTAGGAGAAACTCTGCAGTCTCACGAGATTTAATAGCTGTGCCGTTGGGAGAGGAAATCCCTTTCATGGCACCCTGTCAGTGGACGGACCGCACACAGAGCATGGCATAAATCAGGGGAAGGGAAGCGCATAAACATAACAAGACGGATTACAACAAAACTAAACAGGTAAGGAGACAGTTGCAAGCAGAAATCATTAGTGTTTTTATGAGGATTACAATATAGTAAAGTTGTGTGGGAAAGTTTACAACCACTTTAAGGTGAAAAACTTTTAGACTTTACAACCCCTTTAAATAATTGGCTTATGACCTGTAGTATGAATACAGTATATATTTAGTCTTACAATATGTTTTTTTTTCCATCTCTGAAAAGAAAAACGTATGTGGTTGCACAGAAGTGTTTTCTATAGTGTCCATGCAGTGTGTATATTTGTGATTGTACACAGCTCAGAGTTCAAAGTCTTGTTAGTCTTTGTGGTTTTACTTACGTTTAATTTCACAGTTATCAGTTAGCTCAGCATTTTTTCTATACACTATTTCATATCAACAAAGCTGAAAACCTATTAGCCAGATAATAGGAGCCAGTAATAACACAGTTCCCGGAAACATTTACAAAACAGTTTTCTGACTAGCAGGTTATTAGTTGTAGAGTAAAGCTACTCCAGCAATCAATATTAACCCGATAGAACAATTTTCAGCAGAGGAGGAACAAATCCATTTAAACAACACAACAAACATCCTGTTTATTGAGTATAGGGATGAGATTCAGGTTGAATTGGGTTTCAAAGAAAATCCAGGCTATTCATGGTTTGCTGACCCACCAAACAAATAGGCCCAAATTGCCCTGTTTACCCATTCAAATCCCTGGCTGCTGTAATGTAAGCAAACAATAATCTTCTATTTTCAAGGGTGGCATGGACCCAAATTGGTAGATTGGTGGGACAATCTTTGGTCAGGAAGGGGCTCCCCAGATGTCTGTGTTTTTGTGTTTGTGTGTTTTTTTTTTTTTGTGTTTTCTCTCTATCCTCTTTTTCTTACTTCTTTCACTTTTTTTTGGGCAGTTATTTGCCCCTGGGGAATACTCAATAGCACAGTATAGATGCTATGGAAGAACAGGTAGAAATACACATCTATATTTCATTTCTAACATGTACTGTATGAATTGCTTTATAGGATTGATATCATCTCTGTTCTAATAATACAATGGTATGCGGGATCATGTTGTCCCTGGCCATGTACTTTGAGTGTTACCCTTGCAAAATACTTAATAAAATGTAATTAAAAAAATTGCATTCATCAAAGTTGCAAAAAAAAAAAAAAATAGAATGAGTTGAATTATTTACAATTAAAATATATCAGTGTGGGGGCGTGTCCAAGATGGCAGAGTGAGCAGACATCTGTTCTGGAGCTCTGCTGCAGGGAAACTAATACTGCTATCATGGCCGGGTGTTTTTGTGCCTGTTCCTGAGCTGATTGCCAGTGGATGCCTCCTAAATGCGCTGGGCGAGGCACGGGAGGAAAAAAAGCTCAGTTTTCCCCCGGAAATAACAACTACAGCCAGACCTGAGAGGCGGGCAGGGAGGCGGCCAGCCACCACATGGCAGCATGGTGTCCCAAAACGGAGCTCCCAGAGGGATCTGATGCATCCACCCCAGGCATGCGGGAGGTCATTGCGGCCATAGCTACCTGTCAGGTGGCCATTGTGGCATGCCAGGCGACCCTCACCACTATAATTGTGGCGGTCCAGCTAGATGTGGGACTTGTCTGACAGGATTTGGACAAAGTCCGCTCCCACCTGTCTGCTGCTGAGACACGGGTCGGCCTGCTTGAGGACAGTGTGGTGGATAACTCGGGCGCGCTCCACTCCCTGCACTCCAGGGTCAAGGTGCTGGAACCCCATACTGAGGACGCCAAATACAGATGCAGAAGAAACAACCTCCACCTCGTTGGTCTGATGGAGGGAATGGAGGGTAAAAAACCCCACTGTGTTTGCAGAAGAGCTGTTTAGATCTCTGTTGCCAGCGGCTCAACTATCTCCTTACTTCACGGTTGAGAGGGCCCACCGTGTGCAACCCCAGCCAGGCCCGCTGGGGGCCCCCCTCGCACATTTATTCTGCGCTTTCTCAACTTTAGAGACTGGGATGAGTTGCTTAGAGTGGCCAGAGCGGCTGGAGAGCTGGTGTATCGGAACAACCACATAATGCTGTTCCCGGATTTCTCCGTAGAGACCCAGAAGCTCTGCCGGTCCTTTGATTCCGTTAAAGCAGCCCTACACACTAACGTTATCAAGTATAGTGCGCTTTTCCCAGCTCAGCTGCAAGTGGTGCACGGGTTAGGCAATCTGTCATGGATCTGCCACCTAAGGGTTAACTTAGTCCAGGCTGATTTCAGTGATTGACAACAGGCTATACCAAATTAAGGAACAATCAGTGCAAACAAATTAATAAAAGGATAAATGCAAGCTGAACACTAAGGGTAATCACCAAGCCCATAAATCAAACTAAAACCAAAATAAGTGCAGCGCAAATAATACTAAATAGACTTGGACATGGACTCTATTTAGTATTATTTGCGCTGCACTTATTTTGGTTTTAGATTGGCAACAGGCTGCCTTATTTAAACACCTCAGCAGCACTGTGTCCTTGCTGTCTGATCTGCAGATGTGTTTCCTGAAGATCTGATATCTGCTCCTGTTTGACCCAGCTTGTTTTGAGACTGTTCCCGTTATCCGCCTGCATCTGACCCTTGGCTTGTTTGATGATTCCTTCTGCCTGCTCCTCTTGTACCTCTGTTGCCAGCCTGATTAACAACCCGGGCTGCCTAACGTTCCAAGACTCTCCTCCAGTCTGCTATACTTACCTACTGCAGCCATCCAGCTCCGGTCCCGGTTTGCCTCACCTGTCTGCTGATCCATCCAGTCTGCTCACCTGTCTGCTGATCCATTCAGTCTGCTCACCTGTCTGCTGATCCATCCAGCCTTCTGGTCCTGTCTGCTGTGCCGGCCATCTGACCCATCTGCTGTTGATCCTGCCAGGCACTCATACCATTCTGCACTACCGTGCCACCTGTCTGCTCTACCAGGGGCTGCGAGTCAGATACGTAAGGGAGGCCTTCCTCTGAACTATCGGGCTCATCAGTCAGGTACATGAGAACTTGAAAGTATCAGACAGCCATGTCTGAGCCCAAGCGAGGAACCTCCCCCACGGAAGAACTGTGCCAACACCTGGCGGGTTTGACGCAAGCTGTTAAAGATCTAAAGGAGGGATATACTCGGCTGGAAGAACGAGTTCAAATTCTGTTATCTCCCGCCAACCCTCAAAGCGCTACCTCAGCTGGTACCTCATCCACACCTTCAGTAGTGATGTTACCACCAGAACCAAGAGTACCCACGGCCGAAAAATTTGCGGGTGAACGTCAAATACAGAGCCTTTCGTAATGCTTGTGAACTCTATTTTGCCCTACAACCCCGCACCTTTTCTCTGGAAGCAACTAAAGTGGGCTTCGTTATCTCCCTGTCGACCGGTGAACCCCAAGCCTGGGCACATCGCCTTCTAGAACAAAAGGCGATGGAATAAAATCGTTAAACAACCTCACCACATTCTTTGTCGCTATGTCACAACTTTATGAGGACCCCCAGCAGACTGCCACTGCTGAGGCCGCATTACATGCACTTCAGCAAGGCCTCAGAGCGGCAGAGGACTACGTGGCTGAGTTCAGGCATTGGAGTTCTGATACCAATTGGAACGATGCGGCCCTTCATTACCAATTTCGGATGGGACTATCTGATCCTCTAAAGGATGAACTGGCACGAGTAGGGATACCCCAATCTCTGGACGAACGTATTATTTTGTCAATTCAGATTGACCGATGCCTAAGGGAACGTCGCTCTGAAAGATCCATAGGTCAATAACGGCCAACTTGGATGCTACCTAAAGTTCCCAGTTTCTCCAGCCAGACTCCTTCCGCTCCTGTTGCTCCGGCTCCGGATTCCTCCGAGCCCATGCAGTTGGGTTTGCTTGGTCCCTCTCTCACCATGGGGGAACGACAGCGCAGACGAATCAATAACCTATGTAAGTACTGTGGGGGACCCGGGCATTATTGTGAGGTCTTGTCCTGCAAAGATGCGTAAGTGCCTCTCAATCTCTTCAACGCATGTTCCTGTCTTACCTAACCAAGCCTCTCACCTTGCTCTCCCCATCATGTTACACCTCCCAGGAAAAAGTATCCAGGTATCCGTCATAATTGATTCCGGAGCCTGCAGCTGTTTCATAGACTTGATGTTTGCTGCCAAACACCTCATTCCACTTCAACCAAAGACCCGGGGACTAGCCGTACATCTTGCTGATGGCTCTGTCATTAAATCTGGTCTGGTCACACAGGAGACTGTGCCTTTGCTGGCTATCATTGCTTCCCATCACCAAGAGTTTTTATGCCTGGATGCCATTTCATCACCTCTGTTCCCCATCATCTTAGGTATGCCCTGGCTGCAGGCCCATAATCCCCACATCAACTGGGCCACTGGAGAAATCAAATTTCCTTCAAGCTATTGCCAGCAACATTACCTGCAAGAGGCCTCAGTCAACCCCTCACCCTTACTCTGCCTTGGCACAGATCCTGAATTACCCTAATCAATCCCAGTGGCATACCACGATTTTCTGGACGTGTTCAGTAAGAAGGGTGCAGAGACCCTTCCTCCCCATAGATCCTACGACTGCCCTATTGAACTGTTACCAGGGGCTGAGGTCCCCTTCTCTGAAGGACTATATTGATGACAACCTTAAAAAAGGATTTATTCGCCCATCTACTTCTCCGGCTGGCGCAGGCATCTTCTTTGTTGAAAAGAAGGACCATGCGTAGACTACCGAGAATTGAACAAGATTACTATCAAAAACCGTTACTAACTGCCTCTTGTGCCCGAACTGTTTCAAAGATTGGAAACCGCAGTCATCTTCACTAAACTGGATCTCCGGGGAGCATACAACCTAATCTGTATTCGATAAGGAGACGAGTGGAAGACGGCTTTTCGTACCCGATTCGGGCACTTCGAATACCTAGTCATGCCTTTTGTGTTATGCAATGCTCCAGCCACCTTTCAGCACTTTGTCAATGACATTTTTCATGACTATCTGGACTTGTATGTCATTGTGTACCTGGATGACATCCTGATTTTCTCCTCCACAGTAGATGACCACCGTAGGCATGTCCGAAATGTGCTAACCCAACTCCGGCAGCATGGCCTCTACGCCAAACCGGAGAAGTGCGAATTTGAACTTCAGTGTATCCAGTTCTTAGGTCAGATAATCTCTGTTGAAGGCATCAAGATTGACCCCCAGAAAGTCACTGCCATCTTAGATTGGCCAGCTCCTGTGGACAAGAAGGGGGTTCAGCGCTTCATCGGGTTTGCCAACTTTTACCGGAAGTTTATTAGGGGGTTCTCTGCTATTATTGCCCCCATTACCAAACTAACTAAACAAGGAACCCGATTCCTCTGGTCTCCCAAAGCGCAATCGGCATTTGAAGCCCTCAAAAAACTGTTCACTTCAGCCTCCATCTTGAAGCACCCTGACCCTGCCTTACCGTTTGTTCTTGAAGTTGACGCCTCGGAAGTTGCAGTAGGGGCTGTGCTGTCTCAACGGCAAGGATCTAAAGCCCTACTCTACCCAGTTGCTTTCTTTTCCCGCAAATTATCTACAGCTGAAAGAAATTATGATGTGGGAGACCGTGAGCTTTTGGCCATCAAGGCCGCATTAAAAGAATGGCGTTACTTACTTAAAGGTGCAGCACATCCCATTCTGGTCTATACGGACCACAAGAATTTAGAATATCTGAGAACAGCTGAGATTAAAACCACGGCAGGCAAGGTGGGCACTTTTTTTCTCTAGATTCTCATTCCATATAACGTACAGGCCAGGGTCGAAGAATACAAAACCAGATGCACTCTCATGTATGTTCAACGACTCTGAGAGGTCCACACTTCCAGACACCATCCTTCCCTCAGGAAACTTTCTCATACTACAGGAGAATCTGCTATCCCGAATCAAACAGGCTTCTGCTGAGGTTGCTTCGTCTTCTGAAACCAGCTTACAGGCACAGGATGGCCTACTGTAGCATGAAGGTAAAATTCTTGCACCTAAGGACTTAAGGGTGGCAGTATTGGAGCTCTGTCATGACCACAAGCTGGCTCGGCACTTCGGTGCCCTGAAGACGGCCAAACTGGTACAACGCACGTTCTGGTGGCCTCAGGTGGTAGATGACTGTAAGAGTTATGTGGAGTCTTGTACTACTTGCTCCCAAAGCAAGAACAGCAAGGTAAAAGCCTGGGGTTAACTGAAGCAATTGCCCGTTCAAGAGAGACCCTGGAAAATGATCTCAATGGACTTCATTGTGGAACTCCCTCCGGAAGAGGGTTTTTCTACCATCTTCGTGGTGGTGGAAAGGCTGTCCAAAATGGCCCATTTTTTGCCCATGAAAGGAACACCCTCGGCTGTGGAAACTGCAAAAATATTCATCAAAGAAATTGTAAGGCTCCATGGAGTCCCAGCCAACATTGGGGTTGATTTACTAAAGTCAAATTAACTGTTCACTTTTGAAAGTGCAGTTGCTCCAGAGCTTAGTAAATGAGCAAAAGCTCTGCTGACTTCCATCATCCAATCATGTGCAAGAAAAAATGCTGTTCTTTTATTTTCCTTGTATGTGATTGGTTGTTCTTTGTAAAGTGAAGTTTTCCCTCATTTACTAAGCTCTGGAGCAACTGCACTTTCAAAAGTGCACACTCTACTCCTTTAGTAAATCAACCCCATTGTGTCCGACCGGGGTGTCCAGTTCACCTCCAAGTTCTGGAAAGCTCTGTGTGGGTCCCTTGAGATCAAATTGGCCTTCTCCTTCGCATACCACCCTCAGACGAATGGGCAAACGGAAAGAACCAATCAGACCCTGGAGCAGTACCTCCGTTGCTTTTCTTCGTTCTCACAAGATGACTGAGTCGCTTTACTCCCCATTGCCGAGTTCGCTTATAATAACTCTTCCCATTCTGCCATCAAACAAACTCCATTTTTTGCTAATTACGGCTTTCACTCATCCTTCCTGCCTAGTACCATACCTGAATGCTCAATCCCTGCAGTCTCTGAAACGATAGATTTCTTCTCTAAAAACAACAAACTTTTACAAGAGACCATGACCAAAACACAAGAGTACAATAAAAAGATCTTTGACAGGAAAGAACTAATTCTGGAACCCGGCAACCAGGTATGGTTGTCTACAGTGAACTTGAAAATGGCTTGCTCCTCAAGAAAATTGGGCCCTAAGTTTGTGGGCCCCTTCCCTGTAAAGAGAAAGATCAATGATGTAGCTTTTGAGCTGGAATTCCTCGATTCACTTAAAGTTCACCCCGTCTTCAATGTGACTCTTTTGAAACCTGCTGTTCAGAATCCCTTCCCTGAACAAAGTACTGGTCCACCGGAGCCTGTAATAGTCAATGGAGAGGAGGAATTTGAGGTGGAGGCAAACTCTTGGGAGCCTGAAAGCAATATTCATGGTAAAGAACTAATGCAATCCTTCAAGAGATCCCATGCTGTGAAGTTGGCCCAATTGGGCATGCGGAGGCTGCCCTTTAGGAGGGGGCAATGTCATGGATCTGCAACCTAAGGGTTAACTTAGTCCAGGCTGATTTCAGTGATTGGCAACAGGCTGCCTTATTTAAACACCTCAGCAGCACTGCGTCCTTGCTGTCTGATCTGTAGCTCTGTGTATGTGTTTCCTGAAGATCTGATATCTGCTCCTGTTTGACCCAGCTTGTTTTGAGACTGTTCCTGTTATCCGCATCTGACCCTTGGCTTCTTTGACGATTCCTTCTAGCTGCTCCTCTTATACCTCTGTTGCCAGCCTGATTACCGACCCGCCCTGCCTGACATTCCAAGACTCTCCTTCAGTCTGCTATACTTACCTACTGCAGCCATCTAGCTCCAGTCCCGGTTTGCCTCACCTGTCTGCTGATCCATCCAGTCTGCTCACCTGTCTGCTGATCCATTCAGTCTGCTCACCTGTCTGCTGATCCATCCAGTCTGCTCACCTGTCTGTTGATCCATCCAGTCTGCTCACCTGTCTGCTGATCCATCCAGTCTGCTCACCTGTCTGCTGATCCATCCAGTCTGCTCACCTGTCTGCTGATCCATTCAGTCTGCTCACCTGTCTGCTGATCCATCCTGCTGGTCCTATCTGCTGTGCCGGCCATCTGACCCATCTGCTGTTGATCCTGCCAGGCACTCATACCATTCTGCACTCCCGTACCACCTGTCTGCTCTACCAGGGTCCGCGAGTCAGATAGGTAAGGGAGGCCTTCCTCTGCACTCATCAGTCAGGTACGTGGGAACTTGACACAATCCGTTTTTTTACATCTCCAAGGGATGCCACTGACTGGTTGGAGACTTTGCCCCCTATGAGATGAAGCAAAGTTCTTACACCCTTGATAATCCTTACTGCCACTTGGAGATTCTTCCTGGATGTTTTTTTCCGCTACAGTTGTCCCTATGGCAGTGGCTGTGTGCTTGGCATAGCATGGCTGGTTACGGCTGACCCTTGAAATGCACAGGTGCTGATGGCCTGTGAGGTTTACAGACCTGTTGGTCTCTGTTGGAATAACAGTTCTAAGTTATGTGCCCCTGGGATAGCCCAGGTGATTACCAAGTACCCAGTTCCGATGACATTACATTACAGCATCTCCAATGGAACTTGTATGATTGTTTTCCCTTTTTATGGCTCCAGGTGATAGACTATGCTGAGATTCCTACCTCTCTGCATCTGATACACATCTCCCAGTTATTTGTTGCTCTCAGCAGGTTATTTAGGACTAATGCGGTCTCACTTTAGTTGGGTCTCACGGGGTGGGGGGAATGGGCTGCTAGCCGTTGCTGGCAGGGTGTTGCAGTATAAGTTGAATTATGTGTTGGGTTTTAATTTATTTTCACTAATGCACAGTTTAAATGCTATGTTCCTTTCTGGTATGGTTTAATTTTTCTCACACAAGATGACAGCTCTAGCCTAGCAGTATAAATGAGAGGCTCTTTCACTTTTACAGGGCTCTGTACTCCTCTAGGGTGGACTATACTACGGATGAATTGGATACTTTCCTAGATAAAGTTGCCCTCCCTACTCTTGACCCTGTGGTGAGTGAGGGACTGGAGTCTGCTATCACCCTGGAGGATATATAGATCGCTCTTTCACAACTCCAGGCCGGGAAGGCTCCCAGGATTGATGGCGTCCCGACTGAATTCTACTCCCATTATCAGGAGCTGCTTGCCCGTAGACTGATTTCTCTTTTTGACCAATTTTTCTCCTTAGCTGTTCTCCCTGAATCTATGTCCGAGGTGGTGGTGGTGTTAGTGCTCAAACCAGACAATGACCCTGAGGACTGCTCCTCCTATAGGCCGATATCCCTCATAAACGTTGATGCCAAGATTTTGGCTAAGATCCTGGCTAATCAGCTGTCGGGGGGTATTAGACGAGCTAACCCATGTTGATCAAACAGGGTTTATGCCCGGAAAGGGCACTGACATCAACCTCCGAAGCCTCTTTCTCAACCTCTCAGTATCCCATGCTAACAGTGGACATAGGGTTATCGCTTCCCTGGACGCCGAAAAGGCGTTCGACTCGGTCGCGTTGAACTTTCTGTGGGAGACATTGCATAGATTCGGTTTTGGCCCCAGGTTTCTCCAGTGATTGCATATGTTATATAGTTCACCCAAAGCCCGAATTCGGACTAACAGCCAATCGTCGTCCTTCCCACTGCAGAGAGGCACGTGTCAGGGATGCCCTCTGTCCCCTGCCCTTTTTGCCCTAGCCCTTGAGCCCTTCGCTATTGTAATACGAAGCTCTGACCGGGTCAGGGGATTGAGGGTGGGATCCCTGGAGGAAAAAATCTCATTATATGCCGACGACGCACTGTCTAGATTAGGTAAATCTACCCTGATTCTTCTGGTGCAATGCGGAGGGTTGGCCTTACCGGACCTCCAGACCTACTATTGGGTGGCCATTTTGGTCACAGTTCGGTGGTGGTTTGTGCTCTCTAGGGCCAATGCAGCAGTATGTCTGGAGGCTTTAGTTCTTGGATCGCTTCGGGAGTTGGGCAACCTGATATATAGGGGCTGTCGGGCCTATGTTGACCTTCCGCTTCCTACTAGATCGATTAAGGGTTTGGCCAGGCGTAGGTTCAGCTGACCCAATCTGTGGTCTCCCTTTACCCCGCTGTGGGGGAAACCCTATCTTCTGCAGTTTTGCTGTATCCCTGACCCCCAGGTGTGGGCCCGATATGGCATTAATACTATTGAGGATGTGTTCATGGCGGGGGCCCTACGCCCCTTCCAGGATCTCAAGGCCAATTTTAACTTAACTGGCTGGATGTATTTTAGATACACGCAATTAAGACATGCTGCTTGTGCCCAGTTCCCATCCCCACCAAACCTATCTATGGACCCCATTGAGGAACTCTTAGCTCAAGAATAATTATCTAAATCTCTGTCCACACTGTACCTGGCCTTGTTGAGTGTTGAATCTCCCAAGAAGGAAAAGCTCTGGGAAAAGTGGAAAGCCAACCTTCCAGACTTAGATAGGGAGGATTGGGAAGACTGTTTGGAGGATAGTGTTAAGGTGTTAGTCTCCTCCAAGGATAAGTTAATACAGGTGAAATTTTTACACAGGGTCTATTATACCCCCCAGAGACTGCACAGGATTTACCCCCAGAGATCGCAGGAATGTTCCAGGTGTGGTGATGGTGAGGGAACGTACCTTCACATCTTCTGGAACTGTCCAAGGATTGTTCGGTATTGGGAGGAGGTGGTGGACCTCATTAATGGTCGCCTCCAGCTGGCTCTTCCGGTCTCACCGGAAATGGCTCTATTGGGAATTCAGGATGATGAACAGTGGCCTAAACTACTGCTAACATACCTTCTCTTTTATGCCAAACAAGAAATTATTCTTAGATGGAATGCCCATTCCCCTCTGTCCGTGGGTTCATGGGAAAAAACAATTAGTGCTGCCCTTTCTCTATATAAGTTAACCTACATTAACAGGAATTGCCCCAAGATATTTGACAAGGTGTGGCGGCCATGGACGGACTAGGCTGGGCACCCCCCCCTTTTTTGGGTGCCTTGCCTTGGGCCAGAGTGGTAGCTTCACCTTTACACTGTCTCTACTAGGTCTTGATTGAGCAATAAGATTGGTGTTTAAACAATTCTGTCTGTTTTTTGATGATTATCCTCTGGGGATCTACACCATATTAGTTTGGATCTCTTTCCCTGATCCAGAAACCTTTAGTACTGCTTAAAATTATTTTGAATGCTCAAAGAAACAGGTCATCCTTCTCAAAGGTCTAAAAGCCAGGGTAGCCATACTATAAAACAGGTGAACATTGCCTTTCAAATGGACAAAAAATGATTAAATTCAATTATGCAAGTGCCATTCTCCAGCTTAAACAGGTCAATGAATATATTAAATATCCATTTGGAATGACAATGGAATGCTTCATCCACCCATTGCTCTTGTCAACAAAGAAATGTATTGTTTTTTAAGACTTTCCAGTCTATACAAGTTATTGTTGGTCTCCAATGTAGTGTTATCTGATTTGGTATGTGGTCAACACTGGGTCCATCCATCCAGAGGGGACTAATATAGTAAAAACAGATAATACTGTATGTTTAGATTGTTTTACATATTCAAACCGTTGACAGACCATTACATTTACATGGATTGTTGCCTTGCCCAGGTTAGGCAAAGCATCTACCACCAACAAGCACTTGTTGTATGTATGAAATGATTAAAATTTTTTGGTTAAATCCATCAGGTATCAGAACCATACCCCCCAAACAGGAGTATTGCATGTGCTCACAAAAAGTTCCCTGCACACTCCTGAGGTTTGTACTGGTTGATATTAGGGATGAGCCCGATGTTCGAGTCGAACATAAGTTTGAGTCGAACATCGAGTGTTCGCCTGTTTGCTGAACAGCGAACAATATGCAATTTTCGGTGCAAATTCGAAAGCTGCCAGAACACCGTTAAAGTCTATGGGACACACACTAACATGAAAAATCAAAAGTGCTAATTTTAAAGGCTTATATTGTCATAAAAAGTGTTTGGGGACTCGGGTCCTGCCCCTGAGGACATGTATCAATGCAAAAAAATTTTTAAAAACGGCCGTTTTTTAGGGAGCAGTGATTTTTTTAATGCTTAAAGTGAAACAATAAAAATGAAATATTCCTTTGAATATTGTGCCTGGGGGTGTCTATAGTATGCCTGTGACTTGGTTAAATTGATGATAGGCAACTCCTATCCTCATATTGATTAGTAGTTCCAAATTAATAATAACTACTGCAGTAGGGAACAGACACAAAAGATACGCTCAGCATCTTTCCAAATAACTGTTCTGCTTTATTATGACGCAATTGAAGGTTTTTATGCACATGATTACGTAGGTACCACATTAATATTACAATTGTACGTTTATGGTAACAAGGGGCGTTACATAGGCAGGCTAATTCTAATCAGGACTCGAAAGAATGTAAACATGTACTGAAAACATTATTAGTGCTGTGTGCACAGTGAGGGCAGTGTGCAAAACATACAAAATAGAATACAATTATATACAGAACTTAAAAAATTTCCATTACAGTCTCACCTCTTTTGATCAATATTTTGATCACTAACCATACCTGCTATCACCTTTAACCTGGAACCTCCACATGCTTAGGTGGAGGTAGTCCTGGCCAAAGAGGCAAAAAAACTCCATTGTGGAGAAAATAATAGCTGAGCAACTTTTTCATTACCAAATGACTTTTCATTGTGAAAAACAAATGATTGATAAGACATATTTACAAAGTACTGGCTGTACACTCCTTTGGCCAGAATGGCCTTCTAGCTTAATTTTGAGCATGCTGACTAGGGATGAGCTTCGTGTTCGAGTCGAACCCATGTTCGACTCGAACATCGGCTGTTCGATCGTTCGCCGAATTGCGAACGTTATGGGCCGTTCGCGCTAAATTCGTGTGGCGCGTCACGGCCCATAATTCACTGCGGCATCGCAGTGCATTGCTGGCTGATGATTGGCCAAGCATGCACTATGACCCGCATGCTTGGCCAATCACAGCGCTGTCAGTAGAGAGAGCTGTAATTGGCCAAAGCCAGGGTGGCTTTGGCCAATTATGGCTCAGGGGATTTAGTACACACCCCACACTATATAAGGCCGCCTGCACGGCGGCCCTGTGTAGTGTGTGTTCCGGTGTGCTGAGAGATAGAGAGAGAGAGAGACAGTGTCATTTGATTTGAGTTAGATAGATTAGGCAGAACAGTCAGTCAGTTAGCTGCACTTACAGTGTATTGTGTATATATATGCATCCCAGGTGTTGCATATATATATATACACTGTATTCAGTTTAGCTAGATCCGTTCCTGTTATCTTCTATCTAGACTATTTACATTTAATGCAGTGCGTCCTGCTCACAGTGTTCAGCTAGATCCGTTCCTGCTATTTACATTTAGTGCAGTGCGTCCTGCTCACAGTGTTCAGCTAGATCCGTTCCTGTTATCTTCTAGACTATTTACATTTAGTGCAGTGCGTCCTGCTCACAGTGTTCAGCTAGATCCGTTCCTGCAATTTACATTTAGTGCAGTGCGTCCTGCTCACAGTGTTCAGCTAGATCCGTTCCTGCTATTTACATTTAGTGCAGTGCGTCCTGCTCACAGTGTTCAGCTAGATCCGTTCCTGCTATTTACATTTAGTGCAGTGCGTCCTGCTCACAGTGTTCAGCTAGATCCGTTCCTGCTATTTACATTTAGTGCAGTGCGTCCTGCTCACAGTGTTCAGCTAGATCCGTTCCTGTTATCTTCTAGACTATTTACATTTAGTGCAGTGCGTCCTGCTCACAGTGTTCAGCTAGATCCGTTCCTGCAATTTACATTTAGTGCAGTGCGTCCTGCTCACAGTGTTCAGCTAGATCCGTTCCTGTTAAATTCCTACTGACCGGCAGGCTTGTCTGGTTACAGTATATAAAGCTACCTGAAGAAAATTACAGGTGTTCTATTTGATCCTATTAGTACCACGGTCAGGCAGCTAGACTATTTACATTTTGTACAGTGCGTCCTGCTCACAGTGTTCAGCTAGATCCGTTCCTGTTATCTTCCTACTGACAGGCAGGCTTGTCTGGTTACAGTATATAAAGCTACCTGAAGAAAATTACAGGTGTTCTATTTGATCCTATTAGTACCACGGTCAGGCAGCTAGACTATTTACATTTAGTACAGTGCGTCCTGCTCACAGTGTACAGCTAGATCCGTTCCTGTTATCTTCCTACTGACAGGCAGGCTTGTCTGGTTACAGTATATAAAGCTACCTGAAGAAAATTACAGGTGTTCTATTTGATCCTATTAGTACCACGGTCAGGCAGCTAGACTATTTACATTTAGTACAGTGCGTCCTGCTCACAGTGTACAGCTAGATCCGTTCCTGTTATCTTCCTACTGACAGGCAGGCTTGTCTGGTTACAGTATATAAAGCTACCTGAAGAAAATTACAGGTGTTCTATTTGATCCTATTAGTACCACGGTCAGGCAGCTAGACTATTTACATTTAGTACAGTGCGTCCTGCTCACAGTGTTCAGCTAGATCCGTTCCTGTTATCTTCCTACTGACAGGCAGGCTTGTCTGGTTACAGTATATAAAGCTACTTGAAGAAAATTACAGGTGTTCTATCCCAGCTTAGTGCAGCTACAGGCCATTAGTATGTCTGGAAGGCCAAGAAGGAGAGGCAGACAGTCACAAGCCAATAAGAGAGGGCAAGCAGGCTCTGTGTCTAGTGCTGGTCGTGGAGACGGTGCATCCTCATCAGCACGTGGCCATGGGACACGCTTGGCCTTTTTTTCGGCAGCTGGCCATGTTGAGCCGCAACATGCGGAAGACTTGGTCGAGTGGATGACCAAGCCGTCCTCATCCTCCTCATCCTCTCTCACCCATGCCCAGGGTGCTTTGTCTGGCAAAGCAGCGGCCTCTTCCCTCAGCTCAATGTCATCAGTGACTCCTTCCCTAGCTCCACCATGTCCTCATGAGGATTCCCTCGAACTGTTTGACCACAGTGTTGGGTACATGCTCCAGGAGGATGCCCAGCGTTTGGAAGGCTCTGATGACGATACTGAGCTCGATGAAGGCAGTAACATGAGCGCGGACAGAGGGGGTGCCCAAGAAGGACAGCAATCTGGCAGTCATGCTCCCCCTGCTGCAGCATACTGCCAGGTTTGCTCCAGTGATGAGGAGGGAGGGGATGATGAGGTCACTGACTCAACGTGGGTGCCTGATAGGAGAGAGGAGGAGGAGGAGGAGGAGGCGGCAGCACATCACCAACGAGGCAGGATGCCCTCCAGGGGCCAGCCTAAGGGCAGCACATTGACTGCATCACACCCCAAAGCTCCACATGTGCAGGGCGCTGCAGTCTCTGCGCGTTATTCAAAAAGTTCTTTGGTGTGGGCCTTTTTTGAGACGAGTGCATCAGATCGCACCGCTGCTATTTGCAACATATGTCTCAAGCGTATCTCGCGTGGCCAAAATATCTCCCGCTTGGGTACCACATGCTTGACCAGACATATGTTGACCTGCCATGCAGTTCGTTGGCAAGCGTATCTAAAAGACCCACACCAAAGAACAAAGAGGATCTCTCCTTGCTCCTCATCAGCTGAGATTTCCAACCCCACTAGACCTTCAGTCCTCTCTGAGACCTGCAGTGAGAGGAATGAAGGTGTAGAATTAGGTGTGTCACAGCCAAGTACTTGTGGGCAATCTGCTTTTGGTACACCGACGTCAGATTGTACCAGGCAAATTTCCCTGCCCCAGCTGCTGCACCGCCGAAAGAAGTTTGCTCCCAGCCATCCACATGCCCAGCGGTTGAATGCTAGCTTGGCAAAATTGCTAGCACTTCAACTGCTGCCTTTTCAGTTGGTAGACTCTGCCCCCTTCCGTGAGTTTGTGGAATGTGCGGTTCCTCAGTGGCAGGTACCCAAACGCCACTTTTTCTCACGGAAGGCGATTCCGGCTCTCTACCGGCATGTGGAAGGCAATGTCCATGCCTCGCTGGACAGGGCGGTCAGCGGTAAGGTGCATATTACCGCTGACTCATGGTCCAGCAGGCATGGACAGGGACGTTACCTAAGTTTCACGGCGCATTGGGTGACTCTGCTGGCAGCTGGGAAGGATGCAGGACAAGGTGCAGTAGTGTTGGAGGTTGTTCCGCCACCACGCCTCCAAAATGCTGATTGTGACACACCTCTCTCCTCCACCCCCTCCTCTTCTTCTTCCTCCATGGCCTCTTCCTCGGAACCAGCGGTGCTCCGTAGGCGTTCAAGGGGCTACGCAAGTACGCAGGCCAAAAGATGCCATGCGGTGCTTGAGCTGGTGTGCTTGGGGGACAGGAGCCACACTGGGGCAGAGGTTCTGTCAGCTCTGCAGGGGCAGGTTCAGAGGTGGTTGACGCCACGCCAACTTAAGGCAGGAATGGTGGTTTGCGACAATGGCACCAACCTCCTCTCTGCCCTCCGACAGGGACAAATGACCCATGTGCCCTGTTTGGCTCACGTCCTTAACTTGGTGGTGCAGCGGTTCTTGGGCAGGTACCCGGGCTTACAGGATGTCCTGAGGCAGGCCAGGAAAGTCTGTGTGCATTTCCGCCGGTCATATAATGCCAGTGCTCGGCTGACGGACCTCCAAAAGGAGTTTAACCTGCCCAAGAACCGCCTAATCTGTGACATGCCCACCAGGTGGAACTCAACGTTGGCCATGCTGCAGCGGCTGCACACGCAGCAGAGGGCCATCAATGAGTACCTGTGCGACTATGGCACCAGGACAGGGTCAGGGGAGCTTGTTTTTTTTTCCCCACGCCAGTGGGCCATGATCAGGGATGCATGCACTGTCCTGTCACCATTCGAGGAGGCCACGAGGATGGTGAGCAGTGACAGTGCATGCATCAGTGACACTGTCCCCCTTGTCCACCTGTTGGAGCACACGCTGCGTGGAATAATGGACAGGGCACTTGAGGCAGAACAGAGGCAGGAAGAGGAGGACTTCCTTAGCTCTCAAGGCCCCCTTTATCCAGACAGTGTTCCTGCGTGCCCGCCGATCACACAGGAAGAGGACGAGGAGGAAGAGGAGGAGGAGGAAGATTGTGTCAGTATGGAGGTGGAGCCTGGCACTCAGCATCAGCAGCAGTCTTTAAGGGATCAGTCCCAAGAAACACATGGACTTGTACGTGGCTGGGAGGAGGTGGCTGCGGACCATGTCGTTCTTAGTGACCCAGAGGACTCCGGACCGAATGCCTCAGCAAACCTACGCTGCATGGCCTCCCTGATCCTGCAAAGCCTGCGTAAGGATCCTCGTATTCGTGGTATCAAGGAGAAGGACCAATACTGGCTGGCAACCCTCCTTGATCCACGTTACAAGGGTAAGGTTGCGGACCTTATCTTGCCATCGCAGAGGGAGCAGAGGATGAAACATCTTCGGGAGGCCTTGCAGAAAGGTCTGTGCAACGCGTTCCCAGAGACTGGGAGGTTACAAACTCCTGTTTCTGGACAACGTGTTGCTGAGGCTTCGGTCAGTCAAAGAAGGAGCGGTGGAGAAGGTGGCCGTCTGACCGATGCGTTCAGACAATTTTTTGGTCCGCAGCCCCAAGGTATGATCGGTTCCAGCAACCATCGCCAGCGTCTGTTTTACATGGTGCAGGAATACCTAGGGGCAAGATCAGACTTGGACACCTTTCCCACCGAAAATCCTCTGGGTTACTGGGTCTTGAGGATGGATCACTGGCCAGAGCTTGCACAGTATGCAATTGAGCTACTGGCCTGTCCTGCATCCAGCGTTCTTTCGGAACGCACATTCAGTGCTGCTGGAGGCGTGGTAACCGATCACAGGGTGCGTCTGTCCACCGACTCGGTCGATCGGCTGACCTTCATAAAAATGAATGAGTCTTGGATCACCACCAGCTACCAAGCACCTGATGCTGATGTAACCGAATAATTTTTTTTGAAATCTCAGATCCCTTCAAAGACTGCCTATGCTGATGCTGAGTGACTATCCCTGAGTAATTATCCTCTTCCTCCTCAATCATCACGCTGATAGCTTGTAAGAACATTTTTGGTTCTGGGCGCCACCACCAGTGCCTAAGGCACAATTTTTCAGCCCCTGTTTAACAGGGGCGTGTAATTACAATTTTTGATGTAATACTTTGCAGCAGGGCTCGTTCCTGCATTCCAACTAGAGTGTCTGTGAGGGGTTGCAGTGTTGTGGCACCAGCACCAGTGCCTAGGGCCCAATTTTTCTGCCCCTGTCTAACAGGGGCGTGTAATTACAATTTTTGATGCAATACTTTGCAGCAGGGCTCGTTCCTGCGTTCCAACTAGAGTGTCTGTGAGGGGTTGCAGTGTTGTGGCACCAGCACCAGTGCCTAAGGCCCAATTTTTCTGCCCCTGTCTAACAGGGGCGTGTAATTACAATTTTTGATGCAATACTTTGCAGCAGGGCTCGTTCCTGCGTTCCAACTAGAGTGTCTGTGAGGGGTTGCAGTGTTGTGGCACCAGCACCAGTGCCTAAGGCCCAATTTTTCTGCCCCTGTCTAACAGGGGCGTGTAATTACAATTTTTGAAGCAATAATTTGCAGCAGGGCTCGTTCCTGCGTTCCAACTAGAGTGTCTGTGAGGGGTTGCAGTGTTGTGGCACCAGCACCAGTGCCTAAGGCCTAATTTTTCAGCTCCTGTTCAACAGGGGCATGTAATTACAATTCTTGATCTAATATTTCACAGCAGGGCCCTGTGAGGGCTTACAGTGTTGTGGCCACAGCAACACCTAAGGCCCAAATTTCTGCTGAGTATATAGGGCAGGACCCTACTTTCAAACATCTAACTTACAAACGACTCCTACTTGCAAACGGAAGGAGACAACAGGAAGTGAGATGAAATCTACCCCTAGGAAGGGAAATTCTCTCCTGTAAGAGTTAATATGGGAAAACAAGTTCTCCTTTCCACTGATGCTTTCCAATCCTTGTTCCACAAAAAAACCCAAATTTTCAAAAAACATTTTTCATTGGGACAAAAAAGTGAGGTGAAATCTTCTGAAGAGGAGGAAAGACAGCAAAACAAATGTCACAGGGGTGATAACCCTTCCCTATGTTTTCCAAAAAGCTTAGAAAAGATTTTTTGGCTGGAGCTAAACACGTTAAAAATGTTCAAAATTACAAACAGATTCTACTTAACAGCAAACCTACAGTCCCTGTCTTGTTTGCACCGCCTGTATACTGCTGTTCAGAGTATATAGGGCCTGGTGGCCCCACACCTTTCCTTATTTTAATTTGGGTGCGGGGTTCCCCTTAATATCCATACAAGACCCAAAGGGACTGGTAATGGACTGGGGGGTACCCATGCCGTTTGTCTCACTGATTTTCATCCATATTGCCATGACCCGACATGACATTAAACCCGCAAGCAGTTTTAAATGAGATTTTTTCCTTTAAAAATGACATTTGGTGCAGGGACTGTTCTAAACATGGGAAACACGCGTCACTTTACAGGCATACTATAGACACCCCCCAGGTACGATATTTAAAGGAATATTTCACTTTTTTTTTTTTACTTTAAGCATCATTAAAATCACTGCTCCCGAAAAAACGGCCGTTTTTAAAAGTTTTTTTTGCATTGATACATGTCCCCTGGGGTAGGACCGGGGTCCCCAAACCCTTTTTAGGACAATACCATGCAAATTAGCCTTTAAAATGAGCACTTTTGATTTCGAACGTTCGAGTCCCATAGACGTCAATGGGGTTCTAACGTTCGTGCGAACTTTCGGTCCGTTCGCGGGTTCTGGTGCGAACCGAACCGGGGGGTGTTCGGCTCATCCCTAATGCTGACTTATCAGCATATATAAACACAGACAATTCTACATAAAATGGAAAACGTACAAAAGACAAAATATGACTCCAACATGGCTAAACTACTTTTCAAATATATATATCCCTTACAATTAAAGTAATGGAATCAAAAAGTACCCTAGACTGTGATCACAAGCGGGAAACAAATCAAACACAGAGATTTTTTTAATTAAGTCATTTTTGCAGTTTCTGGTATGGATCCAGGTGACTTTTCCTTCAAGTTTTGCAAAAACTGTACATGAAATAGATGCTGTATTGAGTCTCCAAACATTTCCTTATATATAAATGTCTCTTAACAACCCAAAAGTCACCTGGCTTTAGTTTTAGATCCTTCTAAACTTTTAGGATCTGGAATTGGGGAAAAAACACATAAATGAGTTTGTCAAAAACCTTAAAAGATCAGCAGCATTCTCTGTGAGATCCGAATGGAGGACTTCAGCTGCTGAGACAAAATATAAGCAAGTGAGTAACACACTCCCAAACAAAATCCCATAGGGAGAGAGTCCAACATCCCCCTTAGGGGCTTCATAAAATATAAGAAAACATTCAGGCACAAGTTTTCTAGTTTCTTACTCTACTTTGTCCGATACATTGTAGACAGTAGGGGGTGTAAAAATAAAACCTCAAAACTTCTAGTAAGGACTCTTCTAAAAAAAACGATTTCCTCTGTTACTCTCTGTACTTTCCGGCACTCTGTACCTACCAACTACTTCTGATAACACTTTTTACTGTGGCCTTTGCAGTAGCATTTGCCACTGGACATCCAAAAAAACATGTCCATACAGACAAAATGCATACTTGTAAGATCCTGACTTGGGCATCTGGATATATCTTTTTTGTAATCTCTGGAAGGGATGTTCAGCTTTTGGTAACACCTTTGGTAACAGGTAAAACAAGAAGTGGTATGTTATAAAAACAACTGTGGAGAACCCTGGCTCTATCCCATGCTCATTTACTAAGGCAGCCATAACTGCTTGTGACTGATGACACGGTCCATGTGTCAAGCTGGAGGGAAAAGAGTGGTTGGCAGACATAAATGATCACCTTTTTCCAAAGTCCTGTTTCATAAGAAGTTGCCCCCTGTGGACCACTTGTTCTTCTTGTTCTGGGGTCCTTAAAGTTGAATTATTAATCCCAGCTATACTGGGCCAGAACTAGGGTGGAATCTGTGAGTTGCACAGACCCAGCAAGTGTCAAGTGCTGTAATACAGCATCCTTAGTCACCTGGTCTGCTTCCATGTGTGAAAGTTAATATGGCTACCTCAGCAAGAACCTGGAAGACTGAAAACAGCCAATCAAATTAACTTGGCATGCTTTATTGGTTTAGCTGCCGAAGTAAAAACAAACTTCTGGCACTTCAAATGGAACCAAAAGCTCTCTATATCTCGACTATCTGTATAAATTTACACTCTTTTTATAGCTCACAGGCTTTGCTAAAACATGGATCTCTGCTTCTTGAGCTGGGGAAAAAGGATCCAATGACTTTGAATACAGAGTATCCTTCTGGGTGATAAACTGCATACTCAAATCTACAAAAAATGTAATATCTGAGTCTTCAGGGAGTGTGTCCCGCACTGGGCTCACAGCAGCTGATTCCTACACCATCAATTTAGCACATGTGTCTTCCTTTGTCTCCAGCCTCCTCCAATAGAGGCAATAAGGTGGCTGGATTCAAATGTACGCATTTTTCATTGTTAGATTTGTACATAAACAAACTCATATTTTAAACCTTTCATTAGACAAACATTTAGTTAGCTGTATATTTGCTGCACAGAATGCCGGACCATTAAAAATTAAATGTTTGACCAAAACAATATCTAACTTTGTCTAATAGCACCTTTGCATAAAAGCTGCAGCTCTGATATATCGGGATGAACCCTTCATTACTAGGTCCAGCTTGCATAAATATATTACAATGGCTTGTTTTCTATCATGCTGTTTGTGTAAGAACTCCAGTTTCATGTTTCAAAAGACAACTTTTTCCTGGCAATATTATAATAAATGATAACAATACCCTGCGGTCATGGAGAGATGCCCATAAATCCAAAATATCCTTCTGCTTATACCACTGTACTTACAAGGAAAAGGGGCACATCATTTCACAATCCACACATTCTGCTTTGGATTTCAAAAATAACAATAAATAATACAAAAGGACCAAGAATCTGTATAATGAACCAGAAAGCATCAAAAACTAAAAAACAACTGGCTGCAGGTGGCATCTATCCTAACAGGGTGTGTGGACTTGATGTGACGGGTCTGTTATTTTTAAATTTTATTTATTATAACTCTCACATCATGGACCGCACATCAAGTTATTATCAAAAACTTAAAAATTTCATCTTTGTAGAAAAACTTCTTATATATCCCAGCTATCTTGGCTTTGTTAAATATTACGGCAGCTGTATTCCAAATAACAACCTCATCTTAATCTTTTTTTCTCTCAATAAGGGCTTATTGAATAACTGTAAAATTACAAAATTGTTATCTTAATCTAAACTAATCCCATTTTTTCCCCAATAACCTGGATTTCATTTCCAACCAAAGGTTGTCTAAACCAGTTTCAATATATCTATATTATTAATAAAATTGTTAAACTTATATTAGAAATTAATACTCATTATTACTTCATTTTACTTGATTTCCCTTTTTTAAATGCACTGTTTCCAATATCAAAGGATATTCAATTTGTGTAATACATGGTTAAATGTAACCTTCATTTTACCATGTCTGGAAAACAGATTCAAAATAATTGTGATCGCATTGTTTATCATTAGATTCGTTAACCAGGCACATTTTGTTATAAATGTTTTGTCTAAAAAACTGGAATTGGCATGGTGTCCTTCCAGCTTATCACTGACCTCTTATCTCAGCCACATTCTTTCATGAGAGCACAAAGGAGGGGGTCACATCTGCGTACATGACACACACAAGCGATAGAACTAAAGGTCCCAGCATTCGCACACATATACACCAATATCTCTCTAAAATCGCTTACATTTTTCCCATTTGTACACAACACATGCATATCATTCTCTCACTTTCTTTTAACTCTCATTAATATTTCCCTGCCTAAATTCTGCTTTCTTTATTTTGTTCAGATATCTTTTATATCTAGCTTCTATGATCAGACGGGCAGCCAGAGTGCTCTTCCCATCTTCCCTCTCTGAAAACATATAAAGTATTCTGTTTTACCTCTCATTTCTCTGTTTCTGACTCTAATAGTTGTAGTGCTTGACCCCAAATTCATCCCACAACTTAACATGAAAATGTCCCTTTCTGTCTGGTGTTAATGTCACCCTTGATCCATCCTGCTCACATAGATAGCTGTTTCTCTAGCTGTTTACTCTGCATGATTCTTAGTCCCTGTGGACCTTGGTAACCCAGTTACCCATTGTGGATCCTTGTCCACTTTAACCATTAATCTAGGGGCTCAGTATAGGCGGAACCGCACCTTCGGTTCATATATAGCGCTCCTCTTGCGCTGGGCATTTTTGAGGGTCTCTTACACTTCATTCCCTTACTTAATTAAATGCCCATAATGACTGGCCAGATTTCTCTACTTGTGCCTATACCCTCTTGCCTCTAAACTACTTTATCTAGCAGATTTACTACATATACCTGTGAACGGCACTATTCTTCCCTTTCTTATCTATAACACTCTGATGGACAATAGACAGGGAACATTACATATAACCACCAATCAATACAGTTCGATTAAGGGGAGTAAAATAGGTACCCTTTGTCCCGAAAATGCCTTACCGATCAAGGAAGTCTGATAACTCAAATGTAAGCAAAAGGCTTACCTCAGCCGGCTGATTATCAGAAATTCCCGGATCGTCTCAAGCTTCTCATTTCGGATACTCAGGGTCACCTGGAATCCCCTCATGGCTGGATTTGCCATGCTGACTTGGTTAAATTGATGATAGGCAACTCCTATCCTCATATTGATTAGTGGTTCCAAATTAATAACTACTGCAGTAGGGAACAGACACAAAAATACGCTCAGCATCTTTCCAAATAACTGTTCTGCTTTATTATGATGCAATTGAAGGTTTTTATGCACATGATTACCTAGGTACCACATTAATATTACAATTGTACGTTTATGGTAACAAGGGGCGTTACATAGGCAGGCTAATTCTAATCAGGACTCGAAAGAATGTAAACATGTACTGAAAACATTATTAGTGCTGTGTGCACAGTGAGGGCAGTGTGCAATACATACAAAATAGAATACAATTATATACAGAACTTACAAATTTCCATTACACCTGCAAAGTGGCGCATTTTTCCTGTGTTTAGAACAGTACTGCAGCAAAATGACATTTCTAAAGCAAAAATTGTCATTTAAAACTGATCGCGGCTGTAATGAATTGTCGGGTCTCGGGAATATAGATACAGATAATTGAAAAAAAGAGCATTACCAGGCCCTTTGGGTTTGGTATGAATATTAAGGGGAACTCCGAACCAAAAAAGCGAGTAGTTGATCATCTAAATTGGTTCAAGGCAAATGCGGCAGGTAATAGGCAAAACCATCAAAAAGATGGAATATGCCGATCAGCTGCATCTTAAATGTGTGTAAACAGCATCCTCCCGGAAGGGGGGCGTTCCCCTGGCCAATGTGGCGTCCGGCGTCACCACGCACATGGCGCGATGATGCCAGACGTCGACACGGCTGCCGACACAGCAAATGGGCAAACAAGTACGGGCAAGAATGTAATGGCTAACTGTGCAGGTGCCGCAAGGAGAGAGCCTCCAAACAGACACGCAGTATAATGCAGCCATAACAGATGGAGAATCAGTGCTGACAGGATGCAGAACTTTGACTGCGCATGCGCTGCTCCGGAAGACATCCAAGCGGTCACGCAGTGTACTGCAGCCCATGTAAGGGAAGTGTCCTGAGATGTAATGACATCTAAGGGCCCCTGTGTGCCGGGGAGCCTCGATGAACCACAGACATGGGGAGCAAAACCACACCATAACATAGCCATATATGTTCAAATTAAGAAAGGCAGTAATTATAGTGACAGCAAGGAATTGAGACTAGAGGCCACCATCCGTCTTGTACATTCATATCTCATGAGTAATTGTAGAACATTTAAAAAAATGACAAGCTGAAAAAAAGAAAGAAGAAAAAAACCCAAAAATAAATAAATACATGGGAACAAAAACAGAGAAATGCAAAAAAGAGATTATGCGTATGAAATAGCAATATCACTTTTGGCATGATTAAATAAAAAATGAAATAAACAATATGAAAATAAATATTGGTTCAGGAATATATGGCCTATAAGGATATGTACATACATGATTGAAGATGAATAAAACCCATCCATAGGGTAGGCAGAACAAAAATCAGACTGAACGGGAGAAAATATATGTGAAAAATTGAATAAAAAGTTATAGATCTCTATCGAAGCCCCCAGAGGAGAAGCCTGGTTAAAAAAGGCTTCAGACCTGGTGGCACAGTGGCATTTAAATTTGATAACCACCTTAACTCGCGTTGTAGGAGGAGCTTGTTAAAGTACCCTCCTCGAGAGCTAGGGTGTATACGATCGAGTACCAGGACTGACACCCTGGGGCATGCACCACTATGGGTTTATAGAACATGCCTACCAAGGGGGAGGTCCGGATCCTTCATCTGCATTGCTCGGATATGTCGGTAAATTCTTTGCCATAGTTTTTGTATGGTTTTCCCAATGGAGAAGCAATTGCAACTGCACAACAACAGGTAAACCACACCCTTAGTCTGACAAAGTGAAAAGTGTTTCGGAATAAAAAGATTCCCATTGGGTAAATATATGTGTTTTCTAGAATCCATATATTGGGAATACATGCAGGAACCACAAGGAAAATGACTGAAGGTCCTGCAAGGATCCCCACGTTTAGAGCCTCGATATTCAATGCTGGCCAGCAGGTCACCTACCGAAGTAGCACGTCTGTAGGTGATCGCAGGGATGGAGGGTACTTACCTTCCCCAGACCCAAAGGGCATGGTAATGGACTGGGGGGAATCCCATGCCCTTTTTTTTCAATGAGTTTTATCTATATTGCCGAGACAATTCATTACAGCCGCAATCAGTTTTAAATGACAATTTTTCCTTTAGAAATGTAATTTTGCTGTGGTACTGTTCTAAACAAGGGAAAAATGCGCCACTTTTTGGGCATACTATAGACACTCCCCCAGGCACAATATTTAAAGGGATATTTCATTTTTATTGTTTCACTTTAAGCATTAAACAAATCACTGCTCCCAAAAAAACGGCCGTTTTTCAAAAAAAATGTTTGCATTGATCTATGTCCCCTGGGGCAGGACCCAGGTCCCCAAACACTTTTTATGGCAATAACTTGCATATAAACCTTTAAAATTAGCACTTTTGATTATTCATGTTCGTGTCTCATAGACTTTAACGGTGTTCGTGTGTTCTGCCAAATTTTTTGCCTGTTCGCATGTTCTGCTGTGAACCGAACAGGAGGGTGTTTGGCTCATCCCTAGTTGATAAGGTGTAAAGACTGGTCTCTGCAGGTGAAAATCATCAAACTCCAACCAAACAATGGGATGTCCCTGTGTGCTTAGTATCTGGAAAGTGTAGAAATTATACTTACAGGTTGACACATTTCATCAGGGAAGGTTAACTGCCCATGGGTACTGCTGGGAATGTCTGGAATTACTGTGATTTTTCTGTGGATTAATGCCTGTTTAAATCAGTAAGGCAGCCAACCCAATAGGCTGTCAATGCACCCCAATACATGAAACAAATGCACCTGCACTACTTTTGATAATGCAGTGACCCACATTGCTCTGAGTATTCACATGTGTGCATTGTGGCATTGTGAATGCCACCACAAATACATCTTCAAAGTCTCCTTAGAGGTCTAGGACAAAGCACCTGATGCTTTTGAGGGGGCTTTTATTTAGCATTAGCTTTGCTTTGTTTGGAAGGTATTGCAGGTATGAGATATCTTAGGATGCACTGGGAAAACAATAAATGAACCGGAAAGTCATCAAAGAGTGACCTCCGGTTCATGTGAATATATTCTGGAAGTGTCTGGTGCAGATGTCACATCTGGTGTGCAGCATGGAGCAGCAGGAATGTGAATGGGGTCCGGACTGGAGAAGAGCAACTAGCAGAGGGCACATGTGGTTTGCAACAAGGGAAGGCTACAACAGAAGGTGAACGGAACTGGAGAGAGTGAACTGTGTGGCAGAGGTTTAGCATGACTAAGCTCCGGGGGGCGGAGTGAAACACGTTGGGGATGTGGCCCGGTGGGAGCCCAAGCTGAGGTTGTCTCTCTCATACCACCATAGGACTCCGTGGATGTGCGGCACCAGGGATCTTTCCTCTCTTCCATCCAGAGGTTTAGCAGAGCTGGAGGACCGGAGCAGGAGAAACTAGCAGATGTCACATGTGGTGCACAACATCAAAGCAATAGAGTAGGAGGTGAACGGGGAATGGAGAGAGAGGAGGATCAGAAAACCAAAGGATCAGCAGAGCTGGGGTTACTACTGAGTGGGGGATCAGCAGAGCTGGGGGTTAGTACTATGTGGGGATCAGCAGAGCTGGGGGTTACTACTGAACCGGGGATCGGCAAAGCTGGGGGTACTACTGAGTGGGGCATAAGCAGAGATAGGGGTATTACTGAGCAGGGAATCTGCTGAACAGGGATCTTAATGAGCTGGGGATCTGCTGAACAGGGGTACTAATGAGCTGGGGTTCTACTGGGCCCCTTTAAACAAATAGAAATTCAACACACACAAGAAATTTGCCAAGCTTCACTAAAGCTTAAAAAAAGAATCACCATACCATCACTGAAGCATCAAAAAAGTATGTTGAAGTGGTAGGTGCTTTAATGTGTTTAAAGTCGAAGCAAGTTAAAATGAGCCCTAACTATTTTGAATCCTTATGCTAAAAGCCTGGTTTAATATATATGAAGGCATATTATATTTACTTGTTTTAAACCTTTTACATTTCTTCAGTCGCTTCCTGGTTTCTGGTCTAGGGCAAAATTATGTCATACTTCCCAGGAGTCTTCATGGGCATTTTATTCTTTCATCAGGAAGAGGGGAGGAAGGGCTTTCTCAGCTAAGCACATCATCCTGCCAGCATGTCTGAGCTAAGGATAGATGAAAGTAAATGCTACATGAATCATCTGGCTTTACTCAAGGTAGCCAGAAGTAATAGAGACTTCTCAAGAAAATAAAGCATGGAGACATGGATGGATGGGTGAGTTTCCTTTCAATATATAAAATAAAATAAATAGAATTTTCAGTTTGTGGTGCTCACATACAGTTAAGTTCTGCTTTAACCAACAGGCATATGTTTCTTTATGGTTTTTAATTTTAGTATTTCCCTTATGTAGACACTTATGCTCAGATGCTGAAGTAGAATGTCATTAGATGAAAGGTTTAGCATTGTAAAATATTGTTGATATATAATTAATGAATTTTACATACAACTATATAGATCAGACCTAAATGAGGGACAAATGAGGAAGAAAGAAGGACAGAGGGACTTTGTTCCGAATGAGGAACAATCCCTTAAAAGCAGGGACAGTTGGGAGCTATAGGTGGGGTGCAGCATGGTGTGTTTGCAAAAATTCACAGTCAGGTGCAATATAAAACTCGTATGGAAGTAATGCAGCAACTGTTCACAATTGACCCCGGGACAGCTACCCAGCTGGGCACACTTATGCCGCGTACACACGATTGCACATTCCGACAACAAAATCCATGTTTTTTTTTACGATGGATGTTGGCTCAAACTTGTCTTACATACACACGGTCACACAAATTTTGTCGCAAATTCGGAACGTCAAGAACGCAAAAATGAAGTTCAATAGCCAGTGCGGCTCTTCTGCTTGATTCCGAGCATGCATGGAATTTTGTGCATCGGAATTGTGTACACACGATCGGAATTTCCAACAACAGATTTTGTTGTCGGAAAATTTGAGATCCAGATCTCAAATTTTGTTTGTTGGAAATTCCGACGGAAAATGTTCAATGGAGCCTACATACGGTCGGAATTTCCGACAACAAGCTCCCAATGAACATTTCCCGTCAGAAAATCCGACCGTGTGTACGCGGCATTACAGTTTCCAATAACATGAAGAAGCAGGTTCCAGTCGAATCAAAAGTGTCTGATGCGAGGGGACAGAATGCAGCCAGGCCATCTCGTACCCAAACAGGAAGGCATCCAGAGAAATGCAGCCCTACTTGTCCTTGTCAGGATCCTTTCCCTATAACTAGCAATGTCCCTAACAGACAGGGTACCTTTGCCTACATTGCTCACTTGCATAAAGCGCACCAAACCCAGGGGCCAAGGTCTTAAATAGACTCTGCCACACTTAGGATGGTGACCAAAGCCACATGGGCAGCCAGCATCCAACTGGATCGCTTCCCCAGTGACTCAGGAAACCACAGAGAAACCCTGTTCCCCATGACTTACTCTCCCTCTGCATTGCTGCTGTGGTTGAGTGCCACATGCAGCAGTGACAGCAGACTGCGCCTGCCTACAGGGTGTCCAGGGAAATTTTAAGGTGCAGGGTTGATTGGAGAGCCCAGAAGCTCAATAATATATCTTGAATCTTTTTGAGAATGCATTTTTGTGTGAATATTGTGGGGGAGGGAGAAGACACCTCCCATGAATGTCGAAGATGGGATCAGCCAGTGCTGGGACAAACACCTTGGCAGGCGGCTGAGAGCTGGAGCCAGCTTCACCCATCCCCACTACCCATTGCCCCAATGAGTGCTGGAGGAGCAGAGCTGAGAGCAGTGAATGATAGTCACTGCTCTGCACTCCAAGCAGACCGAAAACTGAGTGATCAGCAGTCATGTGATTGTTCATTAAATCGGGCTTAGAGCCAACGTGGGAAAGCTGCAGCATAGAGGGGAGTATAGATGGGTTTTTTTTTTTTGTTTTTTTTTTTTACAAACCCCATATATTTCATTTAATGATAGATTCCAGGTATGGCATTGTTTACATTGATTCAGTTGGGACCAGTGTAACTTTGCATATACCATACATTTGGGATCTATCTGGGAGTTGGAAATCACAGAAGTAGACACTGCTACTACAGCAATCTTCACTAGTTTCCAGGTTCAATGCCGAGCAGCTGCCCTGGAGTAGCGGTGTTTACTACAACAATTTCCAGGCTCTAGAGGGTTCCAACAGGTATGGTGCATGCACAGCTATATTGATCCAAGCTGGACTAATGTAACTATGTCAAAATATCCCTATCTGTAATTCTTCTTTAACTGATTGCCATCCATATAACTTACATATATGGCAGCAAGGCAGCACTCCTGCTCCAGATCACGTACCTAGTACATGATCCGGGACTTCCAGGTAGGGGGCGTGCACCACCGGTGACTGGGCTCTGCTGTGATTTTACACAACAGATGCTGATCAGCGGGTGTCGGCCAATACATTACCGCCGCCACCCACCTATTATCAGGAACACACACAGGACAGGGCTATGCCTATGTAAACAAGACAGAGCTCTGTCCTGTCAGTGGGGAAGTAATGAATTTTCTTTCCCCACAAAACAGAGAATAAAATCCATTATTTCCCTTAGTAAAAGCACCACGCTGTTCCCCCATAAACACTGGCTAGGCACACATTTAACCCTTTGATCACCCTAGATGTTTAACGCCTTACCAGCCAGTGTCATTAGTACAGGGATAGTGCATATTCTTAGCACTGATCACTGTATTAGTGTCACTGGTTCCCAAAAAAGTGTCAAAAGTGTCAGTAATGGCGTGTACACACGAGCGGACTTTCGACGGACTGAACTCCGACAGACTTTTTGACGGACTTTCGACAGAGTTCCGACGCAACGGACTTGCCAACACACGATCACACCAAAGTCCAACTGATTCGAACGTGATGACGTACGACCGGACTAGAATAAGGAAGTTCATAGCCAGTAGCCAATAGCTGCCCTTGCGTTGTTGTTCGTCCATCGGAAAGATTTGAAACATGTTCTATTTCTAAAGTCCGTCTGATTTTTCAACAGCAAAGGTCCGCTGAAGCCCACACACGATCAAATTGTCCAGCGGATTTGTTCCGTGGACCTTTGATGTCGAAAAGTCCGGTCGTGTGTACACGGCATTAGTGTCAGATTTGTCTGCCGCAATATCGCAGTCCCGCTATAAGTCGCTGATCGCTGCCTTTACTAGTAAAAAAATAAATGAATAAAAATTCCAGTATATATCCCATAGTTTGTAGACACCATAACTTTTGCACAAACCAATCAATATACGCTTAATAGGATTTTTTTTTACCAAAAACGTGTAGCAGAATACATATTGGCCTTAATTTATCAAGAAAGTAAAAAAATTTTTTTTTTTTCAAAATTGTCTTTTTTCGTTTATAGCGCAAAAATAGAAAAACGTAGTGGTGATCAAATACCACAAAAGAAAGCTCTATTTGTGGGGAAAAAAATGTGTGTACAGTGTTGCATGACTGCGCAATTGTCAGTTAAAGCAACACAGTGTCATATGTCATATTGCAAAAAATGGCCTGGCCATGAAGGCGAGGGGGGGGGGTAAATGTTCCGGAGGTGAATGAAGTGGTTAAAATTTCAGAATCCAAGGGAAAATGTGTAACAGTTTTCTTTTGTAATGTACCTATGTAAACTTCACATTCACTGTTAATGAGAAAAAATGAATTTGTCATTTCAGCATACAAGCCTTGGATATAGATGAACATGCTAATTAGTTAGTCTCTGAGATGTCTTTTATACAAGCTCAACCTACGCAATATTCCTATTCATTAACTGTAAGTAAGATTTTGCATTCCTAATTTAGTTGCCTGTTTCTGAACCCTCTCCCAAACTCCTATGACATTTTTACATTTAGTAAGCAGTAGTGGACATAATATTTTAGGTATTAACTGAACAAGATAATAGGAAAGCAACCATCTCCTGATTTCTATACCCTTTACAAACCACAGATAGAACATTTATCAGTTATGAACCAAGTTCATTTATTTGTAGCTCAGATCAGCTAAAATAATTTTGAGCTAATATCTTGCATGCCTAACTGAATATTATCTGACAAATCTGTTCTAAAGGGAACCTATTAATTATAATTAAAACAGAAAATGTCTGAATGTGTGTTTGCCTTGTAACTATTTTTTTTTTAATGCTCATTAAAGACTAATACTGAGAAACAATATAATTGGCTTCTTCCTCCAAGGCAGAAATGGAGGACACTAATAAACTCGAGCCGTCCTGAACTTTTATAGCAAACTGCTGTCATTTCATTAAATGAAAAATGAAAGAGGTGCTCCGCCACATGCATTGCACAGTGCAAGAAACTGGATTAAGCAGGGTCCATATACTGTAATATATCAACTTTCGGTGACCTAGTTCATTAACGGACACTGTCGTGATGGATTTGTTATGATATGTATGGAGCACTGGTTATTCCATAAGAGAACTAAACTATCAGGAATTTCTATCTGTTCTATATGCATTATAGATAGTTACAAAATAATCACTAAACCTAAAAACACCATCCTTCTGAAAAAATCCTGTAGCACTACTGAAGGGGGCCTGCCATATTCCTATTACAAGGATGTTTACATTCCTTGTAATAGGAATAAAAGTGATCAAAAACTGTTTTTTTGGAAAAAAGCATCAAACTAAAATAAATAAAGTAAAATGAACAATAAAAAAATAAAAAATTTAAAGCGCCCCTGTCCCCTTGTGCTCGCATGCAGAAGCGAACGCATACTTAAGTCCCGCCCACATATGAAAACGGTGTTCAAACCACGTGTGAGGTACTGCTGAGATCGGTAGAGCGAGAGCAATGATTTTGGCCCTAGACCTCCTCTGTAACTCAAAACATGAAACCAGTAAAAACTTTTAAAACGTCGCCTATGGGGATTTTTAAGTAATGACGTTTGGCACCATTCCACAAGCGTGTGCAATTTTGAAAGGTGACATGTTGGGTATCTATTTACTCGGCGTAACTTCATCTTTCACATTATAGAAAAACATTGAGCTAACTTTACTGTTTTGGTTTTTTTTAAAGCACAAAACTGTTTTTTTTCCCCAAAAAACGCGGTCGAAAAATTGCTGCGCAAATACCGTGAGAGATAAAAAGTTGCAACAACTGCCATTGTATTCTCTAGGGTCTTTGATAAAAAAATATATAATGTTTTGGGGTTATATGTAATTTTCTAGCAAATAAATGATGATTTTTACATGTAGGAGAGAAATGTCAGAATTGTCCTGGGTGCTCCAGAACGCCTGAAGGTGCTCCGTGCATGTTGGGCCTCTGTATGTGGCCACGCTGTGTAAAAGTCTCACACATGTGGTATACTTGGGAGTAATAGCAGAATGTGTTTTGGGGTGTAATTTGTGGTATGCATATGCGATGTGTGAGAAATAACATGATAATATGACAATTTTGCGAAAAAAAAAAAAAGAAAAAAAAAAACTTGATTTTGCAAAGAATTGTGGGAAAAAATTACAACTTCAAAAAACTCACCATGCATCTTTCTAAATACCTTGGAATGTCTTCTTTCCAAAAAGGGGTCATTTGGGGGGTATTTGTACTTTTCTGGCATGTTAGGGTCACATGAAATTAGATAGGTCGTCAGTACTTCCGATGTGATAAATTTTCAGATATTGGCACCATAGCTTTTGGACTCTATAACTTTCACAAAGACCAAATAAATATCCACTGATTTGGGTTATTTTTACCAAAGTTGTGTAGCAGTATAAATTTTGGCCAAAATATATGAAGAAAAATTACTCATTTGCAAAATTTTATAACAGAAACGAAGAAAAATGCATTTTGTTACAGATTTTTCGGTCTTTTTTAACGCAAAAAATAAAGAATCCAGCGGTGATTAAATACCACCAAAAGAAAGCTCTATTTGTGTGAAAAAAAGGACAAAAACTTCATATAGATACAGTGTTGCATGACTGAGTAATTATCATTCAAAATGTGAGAGCACCAAAAGCTGAAAATTGGTCTGGGTATTAAGGGGGTTTAAGTGCCCAGTGGTCAAGTGTTTAATATGTATTGCCACAGTGTCTCCCAGTGTTAGCCTGCTCTAAAAGAGTGAACTGAAGAGTTGAGACCCTGCATAGAAGTGTTTGCAGAGTGGGGATATGTCCGCCAGCGAAGGGCCCCTGTGCAATGCACAGACGATCGTCTGGGGGGGATGAGTTCACTCTGCAAAGACATTATCGGTTATGGGGGGGGGATGTACGCTCGTGACGCTCTGTGTGTCTGATCAGCACGTGGAGGGGCTATGGTGTGTCCTTACAGATAATCTCCCATCAGCAGGAATGGTAAATAATCGTTATGCGTTGTTCTCTGAACAATACAGAATAAGTATTCATGCCAATGGGAAAAAAGGCAGTGTTTGTGTTCGTTATGGTCGGGGACAGTGTCCATGATTTCAAGGCCAGTCACGTGGCTTCCTTTATCTTACTGGAGAGCATGACTTACAGGTACAGGGGGTGGGAAATTATACACGCTGCCCCTGCCCAGACACGCTCATAAACTCCCCTAGTCTTTGTTCATTGGTTGAGATTTGTATAACTCCTCCTGTTTGAAGGAATGCCTGTACTTGATTGGCCGACTGTGAAGCTACCGAGCTCTATTGTTAAGTACTATGAATAAACAAAACACAGGTGCTCCAGCAACAAGTCTTCCTGTAGAGCTAAGGATGTGATGACGATGGGTATGTCTGTGTTACTTGGGAAGATACAGGTGTACACATATGCATTATACAAAGAGGCTGAAAGGGCGCTTTATTAGCGCAGGGGACATGGATTACACGTAGCGTAAAGAGAAATGTTCCACGTCACATAGAAGATTCGACATGATGGTAACAATAGCGATCTGCGTTTATCGAACCTGTGGTTGAATGTGCCTAACCTAACTCTATTAGTCCAAGATTATTCGACATAGAGAGAAAAGATTTGACATTATAGAGAGCTAAAGATTTGACGAAGCAGCTAAAAACATACGATCGCCGCGAGCGGACATTCACGGTCAAATGCTCCGCCCATAGGCTATAGAAGAATTCTAATGTTGTTTGACTAGTAATACTTGTAACAATTACTAGTCAAATAACATTAGAATTCTACTATAGCTTGTGGCTGGAGCATTCGACTGGAAATGTACGATTGCGTCGTCGTACAGTTTAGCTGCTTCGTCAAATCTTCTTAGAACATCCGACAGACACCATAAGCCTTCAATTGACAGATTCAAACTTAATTAATTCGGCTTTTTGTACAAATGCATTTTTTAACAAAAGAAAATAAATAAAAATTAATTTCAGGAGTAACTAAATAAATTTATTTTTCGGATAAAACCGAAATTATGAAACAAAATATTTTAGTGTGCACATGTCTGTTGAATGTAAGCACTGTCCTTTGTGCTGATTTTTTTAGGGACTCTTCTCATAAAATGCAAGTGCTGTCCTTTGTGCTGTTTTTTTTTTTTTTATTATTATTTTAACTATACTAAGGTTTTAAACAATAATTTTATGTAAACATGCATCTTATTTTTTCCTTTTGTTAAAAATTTATGATGTCGTTTTCTTGCTAGAATATGCTGAATCTACAGCACTATGAATATATCAGTATAATTTTATTATACTAGATTATTACAAACAAAGAAGAAAAATTGCCGCATGAAACATTTACACATGGGCAAATGTAATATCTAATTTCATAAGGGAAAAAAGAATGGCACTTTTCCAGACTCTGCAGAAAGCCAATATAGTTTCTGTTGATGTTCATCTGTCATTATAGATGAACATTTTCCAAGTCAAAAGGATGGGAGAAATTCTGCCATTTGTGCCATACTTACTATAGGATCTAAAAAAGCTTGTTAACTAATTACTGTATTTAAACCTCTTTACCAATGTAGGTTAAAGCAACCCTGTCAGCACAGGGTCAATAGTAGCCAAAATGATATCTGCTATAAGAAGAGGGCTTACTTTTCCAGAAGCCGGTGTCTTGAAACATTGCTGGTTCACTGCTCCCCGATCACTGCACGTATTCAACCAATGAGGTTGGTCAAATATCTATTTAACTCACTGCACTTAGTGTTTTCTCCCACCAACTTGTACCCCCTGCAGTGATGTATGAGCTATCAAGAGGAACTACAGCTTACAGTGGGGTGCAGCATTCCAAGTGTGGAATAGTTGCAGCGACTGGGGAGCTTGTTTCAGGACACGGGCCACCACAAAGTTAAGTATAACGCCACATCTTTTAGCAAGTATGGTTTTGACTACAAGTGACCCTGTGCTGACAGAGTTTTTTTCTCTGTTACAGCTGCCGTGCCACTGAGGTGGAAATCGACACTTCCAGGAGTGTCAGATTGCTCTGGCACCCCTTATGCCCTGTACACACGGTCGGATTTTCCAACGGAAAAAATGTGTGATCGGAGCGTGTTGTCGGACATTCCGACCGAGTGTGGGCTCCATCTGACTTTTTCCATCGGATTTTCCGTCACACAAAGTATGAGAGCAGGCTATAAAATTTTCCGAAAACAAAATCCGATCGCGTCAATTCCGACCGTGTGTCGCCAGTTCTGACGCACAAAGTGCCACGCATACTCAGAAGAAATTCCGAGACGGAACAGCTTGGTCTGGTAAAATTAGCGTTCGGAATGGATACAGCACTTTCGTCACGCTGCAATGTTTTAAATAGTTTAATACAGCGCACTCTGTTCATCTTTATAATGTGGTAAGAATGAAGTAGTTTTGCTGCTCATATTCACACAGACTTCTCACAAACGTATTTCTTTATTATTTATCGGGATTCCCTCAATATATTTTGATTTGTCACATCTGACCAAATTTCTATTTTGATGTTTTATTTTTGTTTTGTATTTTTTTCAAGACTGTTTTTATTTTTTTGGGGGGGTTTGTATTTTTTTCAAGGCTGTTTTTATTTTGTGTTTTTTTGTGTTTTACTCCATAATATTTTTGTGTGTGTTTTGTGTGTCAAGTTACCACAACACCATTATTATCTTGTATTATTTAATCTCAAGGAGATTGTTTGCTGTTGGTGTCTCTTGTTAATTTCACATTGTATATTCGAAATGTACCTGCCTCCTCACAAACAAACTGTCCTTTTTGAAGGAAAACACACATAGGCAAGTATAATTGAAACAAAAAATCCCTTTATTAAGGGCTCACAACCAAACAAAGAGGGAGGCAACGCTGGAGAAACAGCAGAAATTGGCGAAGCCTTTGACCCCCAGGGCACACATCAATTATTTCCAGGCAAAATTGGTGGCCTGAGGATTCCATATCTAAGGGAGTGCAGTCTGGTCCAGAAGTCCCAGAGATCCGGAAAGCAGCAGATGACATCTGTGTCCCCAGGCTGTGGTCATACAAGAGACTGCATCTTTGGCCAGACCAGACTGAACCCAGGCCATCACTCTCTGATTCTCTGGTCTTCCTTCCACACTTCCTTCCATGCTGTGGCTCTGGTGTTGGAGATGTGGCAGCAGGAGGAGGAGGAGGAGGGGGATGGGCCAACTCACTCAGGTGGGTATTGGGTGTGATTTAGCCACTCACCCCCTTAGTTAGGACTTTATACAGAAGGTCCTCACACAGCTTGCGTTGACCCTCCTGCATGCCCTGCAGTTTGGTGGCAGCCATGCAAGCAAAGGCCTCTTCAGGAGTGGGGGTGGCTCTGAGGGATGCAGAAGCCTCCTAAATGAGCCTGAGTGCTGAATCCTGAACGTGACTCCCCTTCCTCGGTCTTTTGTATGGAAGGCGTAGGGGAGGAACCTGCAATTCGGTCAGGCTCTGACTGGGCCCAGGCTTCTCCTGGCTGCCACTTAGCCCCGCCTCCTCCTGGCTGCCACATTCCACAGCCTCCTCCTGGCTGCCACATTCCAAAGCCTCCTCCTGGCTGCCACATTCCACAGCCTCGTCCTGGCTGAGGTCTTCCTGTGTATGAAAAAGGGACATCGTTTTAGTTTTTTATTCATCGATCACACACAAGTTTCACCTCATGATTGTTGCAAATTGAATGTTAACAAATATAACAGACTATCATCCTGAGCCCAGCATTTTTCAGTCTTGTCCCAAGTATTTTTCAAAACTACTGTCTATTGATATGTAAAACACTTTCTCAAATCAGCAATTAGTGATCAATAATAACATCTAGTAAACATAATTTCTTTATTGACCAGAAATCTAGAGAAAAATGCTATACCTGACTCCATCTGTGCTCCTCCACTTCTTCCTGGCTGGAAGTCCCAGGTTGGACATCGGAAGCCTCAGCTGGGGTGAAAGGAAGAGTGGAAGGAAGAGTGGAGAGGGATTCCCTGACTCCAGTGACTGACTCCAGTGTGGTCTGACAGAAATTGCAGTCTCTCATAGTATCACAGCCTGGGGACATAAATGTCATCTGCTGGAGCTCCGGATCTCTGGGAATCCGTGACCTTCTTGCGCTCCCTAAGATAAGTGCTCCTCAGGCCACCAATTTTGGCTTTTAAATAGGGGATGGTTGCCGTGGGGACCACTAGAGTCACCAACTCCAGCAGTTTCTCCAGCGCTGCCTGCCTCTTTTGTTTATGATTATAATGTGGGTGTTTCACCTGCCACAGACAGGGCAGCTCCCTGTATTTGTCTATGAACAGGGGGAGGAAGTTGGTGGTCATTGAAGCCATCCATTTTATCTGCAAGACACAACACGAGACAAACCCTAATGTCAGGCAAAACTCTCCTAATCTTGTTACAATATAGGCCTCAATGTAGAAGCAGTATAGGCCCAAGTTTAGATCTTACCGTCGTTATCACAATCGGCTCCTTCCTCCGCTCACAGATCGTACGTACTACGCACGCGTGTTACGCTTTATACACACTGCGCATGCGTGTAACTCCGCCCGCCCCTGACGTTCTTTCTAGTCTATTCCCTGCCCCTTTTCATTCGGCGCAGTGGGGGAAGAGCACATGGCGGAGACACAGCAGGTGCGTGCTAATTACAGCAACGAGGAGGAGGAGGAGGAAAGCCTGGAGCCAGAAACATCTGGATCCAGAAGGAGAAGATTTAAGGCCTCAAATATGTCCTTTTGGGAGATGTTAGAGATGGTCAATATCCTGAAGAAGGCCGACTATGATGGGAAGTATGGACCTTACCCCAACCCCAATGTCAGAAAGGCCAAGATAATGGCGAAAGTGGTCAAGAGTCTGCACCGGAATTTCGGAGTACGGCGATCGAAAGATCAGCTCAGGAAGCGGTGGTCGGACCTCAAATTAAGAGAGCATGAGCAGTACAGAAAGATCCGGAGAGTGCTGCAAAAAAGTAAGTAGTTGTGCTGTGTTCCTATTCTTTATTTTTATTACGTTCGTGCTGCTCCTTGTGCTTTTCTTAACTGTTGTCCTGTTTAAAATGGCAACTTTCATGTTCATGGGCACATTATTCGTTCGTATCAAACATTGTTCGTTCGGCCTAGAAAACACCATGGTTTTGGCCATATGCATTTAGCCACATTTTTTAGGGCCTACTTGTCTGAAACTAATTTGGTTGTGTAGATGGGTTTGTAACTGGAATGAAATGCAAACTAGATTCTGTGTAAGGAGAGGACACTCAGCAGCAGTTTTCACATCTGGACACTGGAGCACTAGTGTGGGACACAAGAACACCCTTTTTATTAGGGGGCCCATACAGGTGCTCCAGTGTATACTATAGGGGTGTCTCCATCTGTGAAGCTTGTACAAGACAGGTAAAGTATTCAAGCTTGACAAAGGACAAGAAAAATGCTACATCTTGAAACTCTGCCCACAAAAAAATTGTACCCCATTTCCAAACAATGTTTGATATTTATAGTTCTGCCATCAAATATCTGTGTGCTAAGTATACCATTTTTTTTTTACATAGGGGAGAAAAGACTCGGAGGACATCCCTCATCCGAGGAGACCAGAGACCCCCCACCTCATGAAGAAGTGGAGACCCACCAAAGACAACATGAGGAGGAGGAGGAAGATGGCACCACAACAGGTGAGTGTCTGCGACCACAGGCTCAGGTAAGAGATGGATGCCGGCATATTTATAATACATGTTTCTATCTTTTTAGGTGATCGTGATGTTGTGGATCCAGATACTTTCACCTCGGAAAGTGCACAGATTCTGATCGGGGAGATCATGGGGTGTAATAGGGACTTGGAAAACATCAAGAAAAACATCAATGATGTTCTTCAAAAAAATAAGAACATCATTGATGTTTTAGGGAGAGTTTAAAACTCCTCCAAATCCCTTTGTTTTTTGGTGTGCTACAATTTTTTTACATTTTTTGACAAATTGGAGAAAAGCCAAATTTTGAAGATGCACACAGTGTGTCAACATGTGCTAACTGCCATCACGGGAGATCAATGGACGCGTTTTGGGGGTGCAACCCCTTCCTCAATAATAAAGTAGCTGAGATGAAGGGGTTGCACCCCCAAAACACGTCCCTTGATCACCCATGATGGCAGCTAGCACATGTTGACATTCGGCTATTTGTTTGCATCTTCAAAATTTTGCTTTTCCTGCAATATCAAACACAGTTTGTAAATACTCATGTCTGATATTGCCTTTAAGTTCTACCAAATGTGAACTTTGTAAGTTCAAGATTTGTGTCTTTCTTGTTGGTTTTATCTTAAATGGACATTTCTACTTTTTCTAATGTGACCCCAAAAATTGTTATACAACAAACATGTTGGTTTGTTTTAAAAACCTTTTCTAAATGCACATGTGATTGTGCTGGTATTAAAAAGATTGTTAATCAAGAATGTGTGGATTATTGTCTCAACGCTACAACACTTTTGTGGTGCTCTAATTGCTGTTTTCTGTGACAATGGATGTTATTTCCTAAGGGCAAATCCACTTTGCACTACAAGTGCAGTTTCAAGTGCACTCGTAGTGCAAAGTGTCTTTGCCTTTAGTAAATAACACCCAACAATGCTTTGTAATGTTACACAATCACGCCATTTTCAGGACTCACCACATTTCTCTCAGGGTCAGCTAAAACAAACACAAGCAGTAAATGTCACCAAAGATTTGATTTTTTTTTTTTTTTATTTGAAAAAGGTTTTAAACATTTTCTGGCATAGTGATAGCTCCCCTACCCGCAAAGAATTCAAGGTATCTTAGCCGGACATCACGGGCATTCAGGGGGGGCAAGCCAGGACGGCCACTTTCAAGCGCCGTCAAGGTTGGTTCATTTTGAATTCCGGCCTCAGGCCCAACTGAGCCAGCATAGTTGGCAGAATGTTGCCGTAAAAAGTTGTGTAGAACACAGCACGCCAGGATAATGTTATTCAGTTTGTACTCCGCCATATGTATGGGTGTAAGAAATAGGCGGAACCGGCTGGCCATGATTCCAAACGTGTTCTCCACCAATCTTCTGGCTCTGGCCAGCCGGTAATTAAAAACCCTCTGGTCCGGGGTGAGGGTCCTCATCAGGAATGGCCGCATAAGATGGTCCCCCAGCGCAAATGCTTCATCCGCAATGAAGACGAATGGGAGTCCTTCCACATTGTCTTCTGGAGGTGGAAAGTCCAAGCTGCCATTCTGGAGACGCCTGTAGAACTCAGTCTGGGTGATGACTCCACCATCGGACATCCGGCCATTCTTCCCCACGTCCACATACAGGAACTCATAAGTAGCCGACACCACCGCCAACATCACAATACTATTGAACCCCTTGTAGTTGTAATAGTATGACCCCGAGTTGGGTGGTGGGACAATGTGGACGTGTTTCCCATCAATTGCCCCTCCACAGTTAGGAAAGTCCCACTGCTGGGCAAAGTGGGAGGCCACAGTCTGCCATTCCTGTGGCGTGGAAGGAAACTGTGGAGTCAAAACAAAAAAATAAATTAGTAATTTTGCACATAAACAGGGAAAGCAGATTACACACAAACATTCTTGGCCAACATCAAGATAACATTTTTTGGAGGGAGTTTTTAAAGACCAAAGTATAAGGTACACCTATTATATCCCCCCCCTCATGGGCCATTTCTAACATTATAGGGGGGGGGGGAGCTCTTGGACAGGTAACCCTCTCCACCTAATTGAGAGATGAATTCCTAAATAATTGGTATTACTTTGGCCAGCCCCTCCTTAATTACACTATTGGCAGCCCACTGGACAGGTAAGAAGTGTCATAATACAAAGATATAAATACACATTGTACGCATTTGAGCACATTTGGAAAATCTGCTATTATCTATCAAGATAATAATAGTATACAAAAACTTTAAACAGTACCATTTGAAAGTATTCAAGCAGGCCCTTGCACTACATGCTTTGGGGAATTTATCCATAAATCTGACCACTAAAGAAATGGGTATAGTGTGTATGGGCTTGGCAAAGTCAGCAGATAGATGATTGAGGATAGATAGAGAATTGTTATCAGCTGACTTAGCAGTTGGGGGGAGGGAGGGTTCCAAATGATTTGGGGGACCCCAAAAAAGCCTCTGGCACTCTGCCTGAATTTAAAGCACAAATCACATTTAAAAACATTTTAGGGAGTGTTTAGGGTAAAACACTACTATGGACCTGACAAAATACATTGTTAAGTGACTACATGAGGTGAATATAGGGCCAGGAGAGCATGCTGGGGAGGTAAGTGAAGGCAAATATGTATGAAGGACAAAAAAATAATTACATAAAAATCCAGCATGAATGAGGACAAAGGGGACATTCACAGCATATTCCAATCATGGTAATTAGGGAATGAGGAAAGAAATACAATATATTATCAAACATTAAATACAATAAAATGTGATATTAAAGGATAAAAATCTTACCTTAATATACTCCTTCTGCAGGACCTGTATGATGGCAGAACAGGTCTCTGGAATAATGATCCCCAGAGCCTGGGGGGAGATGCCTGTCGAGAACTTCAAGTCCTGCAGGCTTCTCCCCGTCGCCAAGTACCGCAGGGTGGCGACGAGCCTCTGCTCCGGAGCGTTGGCTTGCCTCATGCAGGTATCCTGCCTGCTGATATAGGGGGTCAGCAAAGCCAACAAACGGTGAAATACGGGGTCCGTCATCCTGAGAAAGTTCCTGAAATCATCAGGATTATTCTCACGGATCTCTCTGAGCAAAGGCATGTGACTGAACTGGTCCCGCTGAAGCAACCAATTCTTGGTCCATGAACTCCTCCCCACCCTGTTCATGGACTGGGCTTGTGTCAAGGTCAGGACCCCAACACCAAGCCCCCGCACAGCACGAACTCTACGAGGAGTATGTATACGCAACATGGCTAGAAAACGGTCGGCTGCTCAGAACGAAGTAACAGAACGCACTGAAGAACAGCAAGGCCTGGAAAGAGCCACCTGAAAAACAGTAACGGACGAACAAGAACACAATGACTGAGTCATGCGTAGCTTGCTGCACGCACTGAAGAGCAGATACAAACCCACAAGCACAAACTGAACAGCAGAAAACGATCTGAAAACCACGAGTCTGAAAAAGCACGAATCGTCTCTCACCAAACTTTTACTAACACGAGATTAGCAAAAGGAGCCCAAAGGGTGCCGCGCTTGGTTCTGAACTGGCCTTTTCTAGTCTCGTCGTACGTGGTTGACGTGACCGCGTTCTTAGCAATCGGAAATTCCGACAACTTTGTGCGACCATGTGTACGCAAAACAAGTTTGAGCCAACATCCGTTGGAAAAAATCCATGGATTTTGTTGTCGGAATGTCCAATCAATGTCTGATCGTGTATACGGGGCATTAAAGCGTAACTTCCCCCAAAAAGGGAAGTTCCACTGTTCCTCCTCATCCCCCAACCTCCTCTTTCAGCATAGGCATATTTTATTGGGGGGGAGGAGAGGGTATCTGGCTTTGACAGGAACCTGCTCCCACTTCCGCTCTTACCATGTAGGCGATTGGAGCAGATGTTCGCCTCCCTCCTCCTCTCCCTGCAGTCTCTTGGGAAATGTCACAGGTCCCAAGAGACTGCAGAACCATTCACAAGGTGCAGCATGGCTCGTACCTGCGCAATAGGTAGCTGGCTGTGGGGCCTTAAGTAAATCACAGTTGGCTGCCCGCAGTTATGATGCCGGCGAGAGGACTGAAAAACAGTGAAGAAACTGGGTTGAGTAAGCATGGCGTTGGATCCCTAGACAGGTGAGTGGCCATTTTTTAAAAGTCAGCAGCTACAGTTTTTTAGCTGCTGACTTTAAGTTTTTACACAGGAGACTGAAGAACCACTTTATTCATGCTCCTCTCAATGTCACTGCCCTGTGTCTATGCTCCCTGCACAGCCTCACACTATGTTTGTTTACACTACAGCAGCTGTGTGCTGTAGCCTGCTCAGTAGATCAGCATCCAGATCTCACAAAGATCTACAAGCACTTAAGATACTAGGGTATCTTAAGTGCTTGTAGACTTATTGTCTATGGACTTATGGACTTTCTGCCTAACATGGACTCTAACGCTCTGTACACACGGTCGGATTTTCCGACAGAAAAAGTGCGATCGGATTGTGTTGTCCGAAATTCCGATAGTGTGTGGGCTCCATCGGACTTTTCCCATCGGAATTTCTGACACACAAAGTTTGAGAGCAGGCTATAAAATTTTCCGACAACAAAATCCGAGTGGTTAAATTCCGATCGTGTGTACACAAATCCGACGCACAAAGTGCCACGCATGCTCAGAATAAATTAAGAGACAAAAGCTATTGGCTACTGCCCCGTTTATAGTCCCGACGTACGTGTTTTACATCACCGCGTTCAGAACTATTGGATTTTCTGCAACTTTGTGCGACCGTGTGTATGCAAGACAAGTTTGAGCCAACATCCATGGGAAAAAATCCATGGATTTTGTTGTTGGAATGTCCGATCAATGTCCGATCGTGTGTACAGGGCATAAGGGACCGGTACTACCTCTTGTGGATTACTTGAGGGACACTTGCCTCTTAAGGACTATAGACTATCTTCTGCTATTCAGGTATGATTACCTTATGAGAACTAGAACACCTCTATACATGAATGTGTGTGAGAAGCTGTTTTACATAAACTGTCCCTGTATGTTTCCCTTTTTTCAGTAGTTACCATTAACTGTTAATTGCCTGGTCTGAAGGCTCTCAAAGGTGTGCATGCTCAGCTTATCTAAAGGACAGGTCTTTGAAAACAGCAATGAGACTGAGCTAGAGGAAGATGCAAGACATGAGTCTAAGTATTGCCCACTGGAAGTTAATGTGTTGTTGCTAAGGACTACAGTGTTTGTATCATATGCAAAGCAGCCAATTAGCAAGGAGGATTTCCCCTAAAACCCATACCAGGCCCAAAGAGACTGGTATAGAATTTGGGGGGCCTCAACTCCATTTTTTTTCTTGCATGGGGTCCACCTTAAAGTTGTGCTGACTCCCTGACAACCAGTAACCCCAAGCTGGAGCTGTCATATTTAGTAGAGGTAGTAATACTGCAACAAAAAAATTCTATGCATGCGTTAAAAAAATCATGTTTTTTAGTGAATTTACTATTTCTTAGTTAAAGACTGCATAAGTTATCAGGCAAAAATGTATTATCAGGCAAAAAAAAAATATTGAATTTACCCCTGATTCTTACCTTGGGCTGTCTCTCTCGTCTAAGTCCTTGTAAGTACTCGCTCTACCCATCATTTTTCGGGTCAGGCCCTCCTATTAAAAGAAAAATTCTAAGTTGAGTTAACTTATTATAAGGCAAATTTTTGGTATTTATGCTTGCTAAATTAAAAAAATATATAATACTTAATGGTTTTCGAAGAAATACTAAACAGTGGTTTATATACAGTATTTCCCCATGCTTGCTCTTAAGATATATTTTTTTACACATTTTTGCTGTTAAGTCAAATAAAATCTGTATTTGCAGGAAAGCATTTCCTGACCTTTAAGAATGACCGTTTTAGTACTTAGAATTTATATTTCATTAATATATCAAAATCAAGATCTTGCCCTGCATATAAAATGCCAGTTCATAATACCGTATATGCTTACTAAGTACATTAACTCTTCATTTATCCTACATAGACAAAAGATCCTTGCAAACTTATTCAGTAAGGAGGAAAACAAAGAACAGTAACTTCTAGCATGGTATTAAACACTAGAGGAAAGTCATATGCCCAAGCAGGACTTAGTCATTAAAAAAGCCCTTCCTGTTATAGGCTGATAACCTTCTGTCCCTTTCTCACACTTGTGTACCTACTGTAAGCCATAACCCTGGTACATGGGCTTCAAATTGAGTTTACTCATTTTCAAGTTTTACCACACATTACATAGACATGGTCAACTATCATGCCTTGCAGCAAATGCTGGAGTGCATATACAATAGGAAGTGGCTGCAAGGAGGCTGTGAAAGATTAGTAGCACTGAGATACAATAAGCAGTGGTAAAAAGGTGAAAACAAGTATTTTTTAAAGTAAAAACGGGGGTTATTCCTGCGCTACCAGATTGGAAAAAATGTTATATAGTCGTAATCGACTTATGAACCTGTATGCAACCTCTATCACTGGGCAGCTGCATGCACCGAAAACAAGGGCTCAGACACAAACCCAAATCTAATGGTATAAAGAGAGGGGGGGGGGGGGGGGGTGCCGCGCTATCCAAAGGGGTCTTAGCTTATAGGTGTTAATGATAATTCCTAATATTCCTAGGTCACGAAGTTTTAAATAATCATAAACATAAAACGATCGTAAAAAATCGCATGGATTTGAGTTGAGATTATGCGTAGATATAATGACTCAAAAGTAGATGTGTTGATCCAGCAAGGGATATAAATATAAACACTGATGCATATGTTGATCACAAAGTGAAAAAATATATATATAGATAAAAACCCAATTACTGCATGTGTTAAAATATTACAGTACAATATATCCAAAGTGCTCGTGCTCTTGTGTCTTAAATAAGAAAATCAAACTTGTACATATACTAAAGTGCAAAAATGGGGCAATACAATAAACAAATCATATATCAAGTGAAACAAACAAACATCAAGTGAAACAAACAAGAAAGGAGATATGGTCGCCTGATCCTCGTGTTGCGACCAGTGCGACAGTGCAAGTATTGTGTGGATGGTTAACGTGAGTAGTTAAACCCACTCTATTTGTTAGTGTCAAAAGTAAATTAGTAATTCAAGTGTCCAAAAAAAATGAATGAATGGTGTTCAAAACCAGTGCTCAAACACAATAATCGAATGACAGTGGGGTGTTGCTATGCAGATCAGACACTCTATATCCTCTTCATGCAGCATGCACTAGTGTAGGTAATGGCCCCTTACCTAGCGGTGCTAGGTCAACCGCATATAAGTTGTTAACTCCCGGAGTCTTGGGTCTTTCCTGCGTCTCTGCGTCCGGACTTGCTGACTCTACAGGATCTTATTGGGGGCTGGGATATGTCTAGTAGTGGTCCTAACTGGGGTCCTAGGACAGTGCGGCTCCTAGCTCCTCCTCCACATCATGTCTCCAGTGTATGTAAAATATAGGACAAGGTACCCAGATAGTGAAGTATGTTTCTTTAGGGTCACTTTATTCACATATGCAATATACAGAGTACTCACATTAGCAGTTCTTTTCATACAGCATGATATCCTACGAGCAGCGAGCTCGCAATGTATTCAGCAAGGAAGGTAAACCAAAAACAAAGAAAGACGGAAACGAAGGAATGACACCCAGACAACAATACCAAGATTATGGATACAGGAACGAATATCCATATACCCCCCCAGAGAGGGAACAGAAGACCCCAACAAAGCGACAGAACTCCACAGAATGGAGGGAGGAGACCATTTCATGGAAAAAACAACAGGAAGCCCTACAATAACTGGCACAAACCCTCATACGATCAAAGGGACCAAAGAGGATACGCACAAGACTACAGAGAATACAGGAGGCCATACGAATACAGGGAAAATAGAGGACCAGTACACGACTACCACGGACCAAGGGGTAGAAGTCCGGGCCAAGACTACGAACAGAGAGAAAGAAGAGCACCCCAACAGAGAGACTATCGGGATTACGAACGAAGTCCGATACCCACCTACAATTATTATGCTCCTCTGACCGATCGAGGAGAAGAGAGAAACAACCAATATAGGCAATACCCCCCACAAAATGAAAATCCCGACCACAGCAGGCTTTTTTTAGACAGAGGCCGGGAGAACCCTCCTCAGAGACATTTAGACGAAAACAGAAGCCAGAGAAGAAGCGACGAAAGAAGAGAGGAAAGCGATCCGGAAAGAGAGAGCAAAAGAAGAAGAGTATAAAAGGAGAAGGTATATTTAATCTGAGTGGCCAGACCCTAACGCATGAGGAAATAGGGGTTCTGGACAAAGGTTTGAAATATGCACCTTACAAGAATATGGACAAATTCCAGACGTATCTGGGAATTCAAAAATTCGTGAGAAAACTGAACATTGCCAAGTACATGGCAGGAAACCCAGTAAGGCCCAGATACATGGCACCCCATGATGAAGAGATTGTACACAGCACACTACGAAATAAATCTGTTTTTAATCCACCTGTAAATAACAACAAGTACACTGAAGTTTTTAAACAAGTTGTTTTAGATGATATTAAAGTTTTAAAAATCAAAAAGAAAGAAGAACCAAAGCACATAAAAAGCGGTATCAAGAAATTAACAAGAAGGAAAGATCTAGTCATAAGACCAGCTGACAAAGGAGGGGGAATCGTGATTTTATCCAAAGAGCAATATCATACGAGCATGACCAAGATGCTGGAAGATGAGATGACTTACAGCAGACTGCTAAGCAATCCAATGTTCAAGTGCAGGAAGGCATTAGAAAAGGTGGTGTGCCTGGGAATCAAGAAAAATATATTAAATAAAAAGGAAGCCCGCTACCTGATACCAGAATCCTGCCGAACCCCAATTATATACTCACTGCCGAAAATACATAAAAATAAGACAGATCCACCACCAAGACCCATTGTAAACGGCATAGACTCTCTAACATCAAGGATTGGACAATATATTGACGTGTTCCTGCAGCCAGCGGTCCAGAACACAGAGGCATACCTCAGAGATACCAAGCAGATGCTACAAATATTAGAAGAAATTCCGAAAGAAGAAGGACCCTGGATCCTAGCCACGGCAGATGTCTCTTCCTTATATACAGTGATACTGCACCATCAAGCATGCGAAGCCACAAAATGGGGCCTTAGACTACACACCCAATTGCCCTGCGTCCAAAGGAAGTTTCTAGTGAAATGTCTAGACTTTTGTCTTAAGAATAATTACTTCTGGTACAATAAAAATTATTACCATCAACGAACAGGAGTAGCCATGGGGGCCAAGTTTGCCCCCAGCGTGGCAGGCCTCTTTATGGCCCAGTGGGAGGAGCAAAATGTTTTTAAGAATAGACCCACTGAACTGGCCATCTACAAGAGGTATATTGACGATATTTTTATACTTTGGAAAGGCGAAGTAGACCAACTCACGAGTTTCCTAGAGAATCTGAACACTAATGACCGAAATATCAAGTTATCCTGGGAAATTAGCGAAGATAAGGTGACATTCCTAGACCTAGACATCATACAGGAACACGGTAAATTATCATCTAGCACACACTTTAAAACAGTGGACAGAAACAGCTACCTCCCGAGAGACAGTTGTCACCACAGGAATTGGCTGTTCAATGTCCCCAAAGGCCAACTTATGAGAGTCAGACGAAATTGTACCCACCTAAATACTTATTTGGAACAGGCAGAGCACATTGCACAGAAATTTACTAACAAAGGATACGATCAGCAATTTATAAGAAAGAAGGTATTGGAAGTAAAAAATATGGATCGAAATGAATTGATCAGAGATAAAATCAGGAAAGAAACGGAATCTATGCTAGCACCACTAATTTTGGATTTTAACGTTCAACATAAAAGAATAGAGAAAATCATTAGGAAACACTGGCATATACTCTTGGCCGATAAAGATCTGCAAGACAAACTTCCCCGCAATCCCAGATTCATATATAAAAAAGCCCCCACCTTGAAAGATAAAATCGTAAAAAACGTTATTGACCCCCCAAAGAAGACGATCTCCTTCTTCACACGCAATGGTTTTTTCCCCTGCAAAAGGTGTTTCGCGTGCTTAAGAACCAAGCGTCCAAATGAGAAGAAACTCCATTTTACATCAAATAGTACTGGAGATACATACGAGATTAAAGAATTCATCTGCTGTAACACTGAGGGAGCAGTATACGCTCTAGAATGCAGTTGCGGCCTACAATATATAGGCCGCACCAAAAGACCCCTCAGAGTCAGGATTAAGGAACATGTGAATAACATCCTGAAGGGGTATGACAAACATAGTGTCTCCAAACACTTCCTGCTGTGTCATAACAAAGACCCCACACAATTAAAATTTTGGGGAATTGAACCATATGTGAGACACTGGCGGGGAAGTCACAAAGTAAGAACCCTCAGCCAACTGGAATCCAAGTGGATATACACCTTAGACACTTTTGTCCCGAGAGGTTTGAACATTGAGTTCGACTTAAACTGTTTTTTAAGTGATTTTTAATGCAACTGTATTTCAGTGATTTTTAATGCGATTCCTATGCGATTTTTAATGCGATATTTTTAAGTGACTTTTAATTTTTAATTCGATCCTTATGTGATTCCCAATGAGTAGTGTAGTCTTTCAGTGATTTTTAATGCGATTTCTATGCGATTCTTAATGCGCTTTTTTAAGTGATTTTAATGCGACTTTTTTTGCGATTCCCAATGAATAGTGTACAATCTCTTCCCACTTTTTAATACATATAATCTGGATGTTGATATTTTGTTTCCCCGATGATTTCCCTGTTTCCCCCTTTCCCCCCCCCCCTTGTTTCCCTCCCCCCCCCTCCCCTTTTCCCTCCCCCCTCCCTACCTCCCGCTTATTCAAGTGTGTTGTTTACAGGATAGGGGAAATAAGCCTATTCCACCACCTCCCTGTGAAGTAGCTAAATTAATCAATCACTATTTTTACCACCCCTTTTTTTATATATACAGATTTTATATGGAACGAACTGGTCCTCTTCACCAATAAATATACCCCTGGAGTTTTATATAAGTTTTTTATACTGAGAACCTAAGTGTTCCTTTCCTTTTAAAGTTTATTTTTAATATTTACAATAAAGATTTCATATATACCCCATTCACAATGTTACACAGAACCGGAACCCACGATTAGCTCTCCATTTAAACTGCATGGCAGCGGGTCTGCACTTTTTCAGAGTCTGCCGTTGTGTAACAACCATCTCTGAAAGATACTCAAATGAGATTAGGACGTCCCGCCCCATCACCATGGAAATATACCAACAATTCGGCCTCCTCCCATTGAATACATTTACCATACCCTTTACCAACCAAGAAAATGGCCGCGCACATGGGAAACCTAATAATGGCCGGCGCGGCTACAAGAAAATGGCCGCCAATCTATTCCTATGGGAGAGACTATTTAAGACTAACTTCAGCCTATTTCGTTTATCCCCTGAAGAAGTCACGTGATCGGTGACGTCACGCGTAGGGACGGAATAGGCTTGTTTTTGGTTTACCTTCCTTGCTGAATACATTGCGAGCTCGCTGCTCGTAGGATATCATGCTGTATGAAAAGAACTGCTAATGTGAGTACTCTGTATATTGCATATGTGAATAAAGTGACCCTAAAGAAACATACTTCACTATCTGGGTACCTTGTCCTATATTTTACATACACTGGAGACATGATGTGGAGGAGGAGCTAGGAGCCGCACTGTCCTAGGACCCCAGTTAGGACCACTACTAGACATATCCCAGCCCCCAATAAGATCCTGTAGAGTCAGCAAGTCCGGACGCAGAGACGCAGGAAAGACCCAAGACTCCGGGAGTTAACAACTTATATGCGGTTGACCTAGCACCGCTAGGTAAGGGGCCATTACCTACACTAGTGCATGCTGCATGAAGAGGATATAGAGTGTCTGATCTGCATAGCAACACCCCACTGTCATTCGATTATTGTGTTTGAGCACTGGTTTTGAACACCATTCATTCATTTTTTTTGGACACTTGAATTACTAATTTACTTTTGACACTAACAAATAGAGTGGGTTTAACTACTCACGTTAACCATCCACACAATACTTGCACTGTCGCACTGGTCGCAACACGAGGATCAGGCGACCATATCTCCTTTCTTGTTTGTTTCACTTGATGTTTGTTTGTTTCACTTGATATATGATTTGTTTATTGTATTGCCCCATTTTTGCACTTTAGTATATGTACAAGTTTGATTTTCTTATTTAAGACACAAGAGCACGAGCACTTTGGATATATTGTACTGTAATATTTTAACACATGCAGTAATTGGGTTTTTATCTATATATATATTTTTTCACTTTGTGATCAACATATGCATCAGTGTTTATATTTATATCCCTTGCTGGATCAACACATCTACTTTTGAGTCATTATATCTACGCATAATCTCAACTCAAATCCATGCGATTTTTTACGATCATTTTATGTTTATGATTATTTAAAACTTCGTGACCTAGGAATATTAGGAATTATCATTAACACCTATAAGCTAAGACCCCTTTGGATAGCGCGGCACCCCCCCCCCCCCCCCTCTCTTTATACCAAGTATTTTTTAAAGTAATTGTTTTGTCATACATAGTGCTTTCACAAACGATGAAAAAATGTGCCTGGCTTCAGTTCTCGGGTCGTCTGTTGAGCCCAGTGGCCGTGCATCCATTAGGGGCGTTTGGGCACCGCCCCCTCTCTCCAGCCACCCCCATGCACTGCATGAATCTATCCACGGCCTCTGTAAACACCCCCCATTTAGGCGTCCGGCCTCTTTTTGGGCAACTGAATTACAGTGGCGGGGGGTGTTTTTGAAGCACCTGATTAGAGCCATAGGCTCTAATAGGCGTCAAAAAAGGTGCACTGCAAGCGCAAACCACAGTGGCTGCATATTATGGGCACAAATGCTGCAAATGATGGAGCACAGTTGGCTGCATATGATGGGCACAGTTGGCTGCATATGATGGGCACAGTTGCCTGCATATGATGGGCACAGTGGCTGCATATGATGGGCACAGTTGGCTGCATATGAAGGGCACAATTGGCTGCATATGATGGGGACAGTGGCTGCATTTGCTGGGCACAGTGGCTGCATATGATGGGCACAGTTGGCAGCATATGATGGGCACAGTTGGCAGCATATGACGGGCACAGTTGGCAGCATATGCTGGGCACAGTTGGCTGCATATGACGGGCACAGTTGGCTGCATATGATGGGCACAGTTGGCTGTTTTGCTGGCTGGGCACAGATTCTGCATATGATGGGCACAGTGGCTGCATATGATGGGCACAGTTGGCTGCATATGATGGGCACAGTGGCTGCATATGATGGGCACAGTTGGCTGCATATGATGGGCACAGTTGGCTGCAATTGATGTTTTTGTTTCAGTATTTTTCTGAATTTTTCAGTTCATTTGCGCCCCCAAAAAAATTTTGAGCACCAGCCGCCACTGGTTGAACCCATTGTAAAGTCTGAAAATTGTGAATCTAAACTCAAACCCCATTGAAGTCTGTGGGGGCAAATCATGAAGATAAAATCTGTCCATTTTTAAGGCTAAAAGGCAAGGGATGGTCACACAAAGGGCATGGAGAACTGGGCACTGGCATGAGTGATATATTGAAATGGAAAGGACACCAATCCTTTGAATGTCTTTAAGCTGTATGTGGTGTTATGGAACAGTACAAAGAAGATGGAGGTCCTTCATGACTCCATTCACCATTTTTGAGATATATAAAATATATATATATATTTTTTTTATCATTAATTTTTTTCACTAACGTTTTTCCATTCATAATTTTTTCACATTTATTTTATTTTGTTTTATCACATTTAAGAGTTATGTGGTTGCCACACGTTTACATCAGGCATAACACAGATGTTATGCCTGTTTGTTATGCCTGATGTCCTGTGTTGTGGCGCTCTGGTGTACACCTGCCTGTTTTTCTCGATTTGGGCGTAATTCCTGCCTCAGCCCCGGACCAGACATTATATCTGGGGTCCTCGTGCTTCCCTCTAACAGGCTGGACATAGTTTTGCAGCCTATTTGTAAGTACCAGACCCTTTGCTTCCTACTAGTTCCCCTATCTAGGGTAAGATTTAATAACAGATATTTTTGCTACTAATTTATAGCCTATCTTTTCATCTAACTCCTTACGAATGGTCGTGAGCCATGAAATGCATAGAGTTTATAGGGTGAACAGACAAGTTTGATTCATCTTCACATTCGACTGGCTCGTGTTTGCAATTTATATATTTATTATCTATATGATGCCATTTTTGTTTATGTGTATCCCCGTCATTTTATTTGTTAATCTTTTTGCATATGGTTTTGTAACCCATTCAGAATATACAGTGGTGCTCATAAGTTTATATACCCTGGCAGAATTTATGATTTCTTGGCCATTTTTCAGAGAATAAGAATGATAACACAAACACTTTTCTTTCACTCATGGTTAGTGTTTGGCTGAAGCCATTTATTATCAATCAACTGTGTTTACTCTTTTCAACCTGTTCAGATCTGCACTATAGCTGAATGATGCCTACAGTGCGGACCTGCTTTGCCAGGAGTACGTCTATTGACATCCTCCCGTGCCTGAGCAGCCTGCGTGGTGCGCTCTGTGATCAGCGAGTCTATGAGACTCGCTGGATCACATATCGGAGTAAGGCCCCTTATCAGCTGTCAGCCAATGACAGCTGATCATGTGATATAAACAGAGCCGGTAATCGGCTATTTTTTCTCCTCATGCTGACAGCGTGAGGAGAGAAAAAAAAAGCTGATCACCGGTGGCTGTGAGAGGGACATAAGTCCCGATCACAGAGAGCTGTCGCCAGCTCCTCAGTGTCCACCTGTGCCACCTGCCAGTGCCACCAACAGTACACAACAGAGCCGCCTACCAGTGCCCACAGTGCCACCCATCAGTGCCCACAGTGCCACCTATCAGTGACCACAATCAGTGCCTCATCAACAGTGCTGCACATCAGTGCCACCTATCAGTGCCCATTGGTGTCACCTACCAGTGCCCATCAGTGCCACCTGTCAGTGCCTTCTATCAGTGGTACCTATTAGTGCCCATCAGTGCCACCCATCAGTGCCCATCAGTGCCGCCTTATCTGTGCCCATCAGTACCGCCTTATCTGTGCCCATCAGTGCTGCCTTATCTGTGCCTATCAGTGCCGCCTTAACTGTGCCTATCAGTGCCCATCAGTGCAGCCTATCAGTGCCCACCAGTACAGCCTATCAGTGCCTACCAGTGCCGCCTCATGAGCACATATCAATGAAGGAGAAAAATTACCTGTTTGCAAAATTTTATAACAAACTATGATACATGATTTTTTTTTTTCAAAATTTTCCATCTTTTTTTGTTTGTTTAGCAAAAAATAAAAATCTCAGCTTTGATTAAATACCACCAAAAGAAAGCTCTATTTGTGTGAAAAAAATGATTTGGGTGAAAAATTAATTTGGGTAATTAATTTGGGTACAGTGTTGTATGGCCGCACAATTGTCATTCAAAGTGCGTCAGCGCTAAAAGGTGAAAATTGGTCTGGGAAGGAGGGGGGTTTAAGTGCCCAGTAAGCAAGTGGTTAAATCATAATAACAACAGAAACTACCCAAATGACCCTGATCAAAAGTTTACATACCCCAGTTCTTAATACCGTACATTGCCCACTTTAACACCAATGACAGCTTGAAGTCTTTTGTGGTATTTGTGGATGAGGCTCTTTACCTTCTCAGATGGTAAAGCTACCCATTCCTCTTGGCAAACAGCCTCCAGTTCCTGTAAATTATTGGGCTGTCTGGCATGAACTGCACGTTTGAGTGGCTCAATGATACTGAGGTCAGGCGACTGAGATGGCCACTCCAGAACCTTCACTTTATTCTGCTGTAGCCAATGACAGGTCAACTTGGCCTTGTGTTATGGATCATTGTCATGTTGGAATGTCCAAGTATGTCCCATGTGCACCTTCCTGGCTGATGAATGCAAATGTTCCTCCAGTATTTTTTGATGACATACTGCATTCATCTTGCCATCAATTTTGACCAAATTTCCTGTGCCTTTGTAGCTCACACATCATCAAAACATCAGCGATCCACCTCCGTGTTTCACAGTAGGAATAGTGTACCTACTGTGAAAGGGAAGGGGATTCCACATCCTTGCCACTCTTACAGTAAAGAACCCTCTACGTAGTTTAAGGTTAAACCTCTTTTCTTCTAATTTTAATGAGTGGCCACGTGTCTTGTTAAACTCTCTTCCACGAAAAACTTTTATCCCTATTGTGGGGTCACCAGTACAGTATTTGTAAATTGCAATCATATCCCCTCTCAAGCGTCTCTTCTCCAGAAAGAATAAGTTCAGTGCTCGCAACCTTTCCACATAACTAATACCCTGCAGACCCTTTATTAGCTTTGTTATCCTTCTCTGTACTCGCTCCATTTCCAGCACATCTTTCCTGAGGACTGGTGCCCAGAACTGGACAGCATACTCCAGGTGCGGCCAGACCAGAGTCTTGTAGAGTGGGAGAATTATCGCTTTATCCCTGGAGTTAATCCCTTTTTTAATGCATGCCAATATTCTGTTTGCTTTGTTAGCAGCAGCATGGCATTGTATGCCATTGCTGAGCCTATCATCTACTAGGACCCCCAGGTCCTCTTCCATCCTAGATTCCCCCAGAGGTTCTCTCCTATTGTATAGTTTGCATTCATATTTTTGCCACCCAAATGAACTATTTTACATTTTTCTACGTTAAACCTCATTTGCCATGTAGTTGCCCACCCCATTAATTTGTTCAGATATTCTTGTAAGGTTTCCACATCCTGTGGAGAAGTTATTGTCCTGCTTAGCTTAGTATCATCTGCAAATACAGAGATTGAACTGTTTACCCCATCCTCCAGGTCGTTTATGAACACATTATTCCCCATTTATCACCACCCTCTGAACTCGCCCTTGTAGCCAGTTTTCAATCCATGTACTCACCCTATGGTCCATGCCAACGGATCTAATTTTGTACAGTAAACGTTTATGGGGAACTGTGTCAAATGCTTTTGCAAAATCCAGATACACTACATCTACGGTCCTTTCTATATCTAGATGGCAACTCACTTCCTCCTAGAAAGTTAATAGATTCATTTGGCAAGAATGATTTTTCATGAATCCATGCTGATTACTGCTAATGATTCAGTTTTCATTACTAAAATCTTGTATATAGTCCAGCAAAGACCTTGCATACTATAGATGTTAGACTAACTGGTCTGTAATTTCCAGGGATGTATTTTGGGCCCTTTTTAAATATTGGTGCTACATTGGCTTTTCTCCAATCTGCTGGTACCATTCCAGTCAGTAGACTGTCAGTAAAAATTAGGAACAATGGTCTGGCAATTACTTGACTGAGTTCCCTAAGTACCCTCAGGGGCAAACCATCTGGTCCCGGTAAGTTAATAATGTTAAGTTTCCCAAATCTAATTCAAATTCTGTCCTCTGTTAGCAATGAGGGTGCTTCCTGCAGTGTGTCACAAGACTAAACACTGCAGTTTTGGATACTGAAGCCCCCCAATTTCCTCGTGAAGACTGAGAAGAAGAATAAATTCAATACCTTTCCCATCTCCCCATCCTTTGGAACCAGATGTCCTTCTTCATTCTTTATGAGGCCAATATGGTCTGTCCTCCCTTTTTTACCGTTTACATACTTAAAGAAGTTCTTGGGATTTTTTTGCTCTCCTCCGCTAGGTGTCTTTCGTGTTCTGTCTTAGCCACCCTAATTGCACCCTTACATTTCTTGTTGCATTCCTTTTAAAGTCTGAATGCTGATGATGATCCCTCAACCATGTATTTTTTGAAGGCCTTCTCTTTTGCTTTTATATTCATTTTTACAATGGAGTTAAGCCATCCAGGACTTTTGTTCACTCTTTTAAATTTATTACCCGATGGGATGCGCTGGCTAATTCCTTTATTTAATATGCTCTTAAAGTGAACCCATCTCTCCTCTGTGTTCTTTGTTCCTAAGATTTTATCCCAATTTATGCCTTATAGCAAGGTTCGTAGTTTAGGGAAGTTGGCTCTTTTGAAATTCAGTGTCTTTGTATTTCCCTTATGTTTCCTATTTGTGTGATTTATACTGAAGCCAATTGACCCGTGATCGCTGTTTCCTAAATTGCCCCGTATTTCCACATCCGTGATCAGGTCTGTGTTGTTGGTAATCAGTAGATCTAGTAATGCTTTATTTTTAGTTGGTGCGTCTACCATCTGACCCATAAAATTGTTCTGCAAGACATTTGGGAACTTGTGAGCCTTAGACGAATGCGTGGTTCCCTCCGCCCAGTCTATGTCTGGATAATTAAAATCCCCCATTATGATAACACCTCCCATCCTTGCTGCTAATCCAAATTGTGATAGGAGGTCCGTCTCCCCCTCCTCCCTCAGGTTAGGGAGCCTATAGCATACTCCCAGTATTATTTTCCCCTTAGCTTCATCCCTTTGGAGCTCTACACATAAGGATTCCAGCTCCTCCCTAGCTCCCTAGATTCCTAGCTCCTCCCTGATGCCATCTCTCACATTCACTTGTACATTATTCTTGATATATAGGCATACCCCTCCCCCTTTTTTACCCTTTCTATCCCTGCGATAAAGGGTATACCCTTGAATCATTGCCAGCCAATCAAAAGAGCTGTTGAACCAGGTGTCTGAAATTACCACAAAATCCAAATCCTCCTCATACAACAGTATCTATAGTTCACCCATCTTGTCTGCCAGGCTCCTAGCTTTGTTGAACATGCCACGTAGTTTAGACCACCGGTCGCATACTATCCTCTTATTGGGTGTTCCAAGGTTGCAACTAGGACTTGTTACTATACTTGCCTTGGGTTTATGTGCTTTAGTCAACCTACCACTAATGCCCCCAATACTACCCTTTGGACTATGTTCCGCGCTGACTATCTCTAACTCTGGACGCTCCCACCGTCGCCTAGTTTAAAAACCCCTCTAACTTTTTGGCCATCTTTACTCCCAAGTCCCTAAAATCATTCTTTAGGACACTCCATCTGCCTCTGACTTTGTCATTGGTGCCAATGTGCACCATGACAGCCGGGTCTTTCCCAGCCCCTCCCAGAAATCTGTCCACCAGATCCGTGATGTGCCAAAACCGAGCGCCCGGTAGACACCATGCAGTTCGGTGCTTCTGGATTTTGTCACAGATTGCCCTCTCTGTCCTTCTAATAATTGAGTCCCCTACCACCAGAATCTGTCTATCCTTTCCCTTCGCTCCCCCCCACTCTCCCTGGAGGAGTTCTTCCCCTGGCAGCTAGGAGAGTCTCTCAGCTCCAGCAGTGCTGGTCCCTGACTGGTTTCACCAATGTCACTCAATGGAGCGTACTTATTAGGATGCTCCAGCCCTGGATCATCCTCCCTGGCACTTCCCCATCTATCCTTCCTGACTGTCACCCATCTACTCTTTTCTGGTGCCTGTACCTTTTTGTCTCCACCTGCCTCTGTGCTGTGCCCTGCCGGGTACATTTCTGGCTCTCCTTTAGTATGGAGGGTCTTCTCAGTGCTGACAGTTGCTTCCCTAGATTCAGAATCTGGGCTTCCAGGGAAACAAGGAAACAATGTGCTTACATTTTGCACAGCAGTATTCACCCTCGATCAGATCATCAAGAAACGCATACATGTCGCAAGATGTACACCGAGTCGCATCTCCACACCCGCCAGGCATCATTCCTACTAATTTATTGAGGATTGGGGATTATACCCTGTCCAAATTACCTAACAACTAGCTTCCTTACACTAATACTCAACAATACAATACACAGGTACTCAACAAGACAATACACATGTCTAAAGCCTCGTACACACGATCAGACTTTCTGACAACAAAACCACGGAATTTTGCCCGAAGGGCGTTGCCTCAAACTTGTCTTGCATACACACGTTTTTTTTTTGTTGGTGGAAAGTCCAACAACAAATGTCCGATGGAGCATACACACAGTCGGACTTACCGCCAACAAGCTCACATCCAACATTTCCCGTCGGAAAAACCGATCGTGTGTATGCGGCATAACACGTACATGTTTAACTTTGCTTTCAATACTAGCTACTAGATTCCAAATCATTCTGAAGTCTGCTAGCATTTATATGATCAAGTTAAAAAAAATAAATAATTGTTTCCCAGACTACAAAAGACTACCTGATAAATATGTAGTAACACAAAAAAAAAAATCAAACACATGTAGGAAGCTGCTCTTCAGAACCAAAATGGACATTGCACATGCGATCATCTACCAGGGGCCTCATTTGTTCTTTTTTGAGTGTGGCGGGTGGCGTGACTGACACCCAGTCAGGGCGCAGAATGCACTGTGCAGCACTCAGTGCATTGTAGGGCGTTCAGCGGGGTGAACACCCGCCAAACACACTGCAAATTTGCTTGTTCCCCGAACGGGCAGAACCAATCGCCTAACACTACCCAGGCATATGTTTAGAATTCCCCCAGGTCTCCTGTTGGGCTCATTTGCTAATAATTTATGTATATTGGATGTATGTTCTATTACAAAGATTATATCATATAGAGGTTGCATTATTTCCATACTGGTGTTTATCTATAAATGTGTAGTTATTGTTATATATATTGGGTGCAGTGTTTTCTCCCCTAATTGGACAAAGATTAAATGTGTGTCATCACATAGAATGACACTGAAAAAAGGGGGAGAACCAAATAAATTATTGCATCATAACACCCTATCAGTTTGGGTCCGCGTACCCCAAATAGGCACCATAAGAAAGACTAGGGGAAAGGACACCAAAAGAGAAACTGGGTTCTAAATGTGAACACAGGATTATGCTATATCAAAAAATATGTAATTTATTGGGACTACAAAATGTGGAAAAGGTAAGCACAAGCAAAATAACCACCTCCACCCACCACTAAAAAATTACAACATTGTCATTGGTAAAACAAATTATAGAATCCAGACCCAGCCAAGATAATGGGTCACTCGAGCTTCCTATCCACCAGCAACATCCCCATGGAACAATGGAGTACATGTGGAATAAACAATGACCATGAAATCAAGGAGTGCTAATGGGTGGTGAACCAAAAGTGACCTCAATCTAATGCTTCATGAAAAATATAAACTCTATTGGCCAGCAAGGCTCTAGCTAACATAAAGGATCACATTAGAGCAAGGGTGCTTATATCACTGAAAAGAGAGCAATAGAGGCGGGTGAGCTGCTTCCCAGATCCCTGAATGTAAGATGAGTAAAAAAAAGTGAATTGATTTATGTTGAAGTATACTGCACTTGATAAAGCTGTGTAGATGCAGGAGACATTCCTTCCTCCTGGAATATGACAGAAGGTCAGTTCAGTTACATAGCATGCTGGGTGGGATCAATCAGCTGCAGTCTCAATGTAAAAGTAAAATACTGCAACAATGAAATAACATCCATAGAGATCACTAGCGAATAATTCAATGGATGCCCGGTCAAGCATGCTATACCTGTCTCTGTTGAACAGGCTGGAAGACATGGAGTCTCACTGACAGACCACTGGGCAGCAATTGTAAATCCAGTTCATTCCCACTCCAACCGCATAAGCCGGCACAAGTGCAGGGAAGCTTACCCGCCATGTAGCTCAACAATCCAGGCTGTACATCAGGCTGCCTAACTTGGACTCTATAGCGTAAGAGCTATGGTCAACACGTTTTGTCTGCTTGGCATAACTGCAGGCTTTCTCAGGACCACCCTCCATGGTGTGCTTACTCTTTTGGGGTCCTTTCCCCCAGTCCTTTTTTTGGTGTCTCCCGAGGTGTTAAAAAAGTCTTTACTTACAAAACGTAGTCAGTTCTTGAAGGATTGTATTATGACCACTCTGGGAGACATCAACTGGTTCTCCCGCATTTGTTTCCAAAAAATGATCTCCAGAAGTCTGCATGAGCATCATGGCCATCTGGGACCTGAGAAAGTGAATGGCCTAGTCCAAGATCATTTCTACTGGCCCAAGATGACAGTGGCTAGTCTTTGTAGAAATAAAACAAAAAGGTGCTTCCAAGGGCTTTAAACAGCAAAAAGGAGGTCAAACTAATACACAGGTATATAGAAAACGATTTTTATTGATACAAAAAATATTAGTTAAAATTTCAGCATAGCTGAATTAAAATCATGAGCTTTGGTATGCACAACCTCAACAATAAAAGATGTCCCTATTCTACTGGCAGAAAACAATTATTCATAGAAATGTTCCAGCTTGTATTTGCCAGGAAAGGACGACAAGTCGTTTTGATTAAAATAGTCCAATTCTTCCTCAGGGGATGAGGACATCTTTAATAGGGAGGTTTGTGCTAACAACACTCCCTACAAGATAGCTGCCATACCTTTACACACTGTCCTTGGAGAAATACATTGTTACTCCCCACATGAGGCTCTTAATTCATCTACGTTTTAAAGCCGCATTTAACCTTGCTATGTGGTAAAGTTACAGCTACAAAACACTTTTTATTTGGATAATAAGAACTTTTCCAGCATGAGGCCAGCCTTACATATATTTCAGTAATTCCTCTGCAGTTCATTGGATATAACCCTGAACTGGAACTAGATGTGCAGCTGTCTCTTTTGCTTCCGCTGTCCTGAAAGTATAATCTCTTGTAGGCAGCAGTGGAGTTTTTTTCTGTTTGTCTTTTGGTTGGGTGACCACTTGGAAACATTATTGTGTGTTTTTTTAAGCAAAGCTTGCTCTGGGTTTCTTCAAACCTCCCTATTAAAGATGTCCTTATCCCCCTGAGGAAGATTTGAACTATTATAATCAAAACACGTTGGGGTCCTTTCCTCGCAAATACAAGTTGGAAAATTTCTATGAATAATTGTTTTCTGCCAGTAGAATGTTGTTGAGGTTGTGCATACCAGAGCTCATGTTTTTAATTCAACTATGCTGAAATATTAACTAATATTTTTGTATTAATACAAATCTTTTTTCTATATACCTGTGTATTAGTTTGACCTCCTTTTTGCTGCCTTAAAGCCCTTGGGAGCACCTTTTTGTTTTGTTTTGTTAAAGAACTAGGGCGAGCAGCACCCCCTTTACTCATGTGGGTCGGTAATGTTCATGTTGATAGTCTTTGTAGAAACTGTCTCAAATATCTACAAAGGAAAGCCCTGCCAGTTTGATTTTCTCCAGTAGGACACTTACACATTTTGGCTTATCTGAAAGATACCCTCAACTCTACTGATCATTTGACTAAAGAAAACAAAGCCAAAGTGAACGAAGTGAATAAAAGAGGGTTCAATATAAGTGTGAGGTATAGAGATTTGAAATCAGTTGACTGAGTCTTGCTACAAAGCTTGGGAGCATTTGGAAAGCAAAAAATTCTACCCCGGGTCAGTATCAACTTCCTGAACTGAAATATTGACTCCAAGATAACACAATTGTGTGAGGCCTTATACACAGTGGGTTTTTAGCCCTGATGCATGAGGTCCTGGCATTTTGATGAACGTTGAAGGCATAGGTGTACTGCCTAGCACCATTGCCAAGTTCTTGTAAAATTCTATGAGAAGTTGAAAGCCCCTGCAGCTGGCTAGTGCACTAAGTGTTGCTAATGTTTAGGGCTGTATGTGCCCCAGGACAAATCCTAGGACACATAAACTGTGTTCTGAGCATTCATCCCTGGGAGAATATTACCCCAAACCTTAGTAACACTCCATTCTCGTTAGTATCCGCCATTCTCTGTCCAGCTACAGCGGCTTTCAGCATCTTATAGAGTTTTACAGGCTGCCAATAGTGGGGCTGGACAGTGCACCTGTGCCTTCTGCCCACACCAAAATGCTGAGACCTCTTGCACTATAGCTAAACACATAGTATGTATGAGTCCTAAATCCTGGTTGCTGTGCAGGTCTTGGCTGTATTTACAAATGTCTGACACAGACCAGGCCCTGCTGCAGTCTTTCACCTTGTGACTTACTTCTAAGGTTCAAATGTACAATCTGATCACTGAGAGGGTGGAGATGGAGGAAATGCTTCCTCCTGCTTTCAGCAGGCCCATGACTTTATCTCAAATGTAAACTCCCTTGTCCAGAAATACAAACTGAAGCAATAATTTATAGCTGTACAATGTGACAGATCCACACTGACATATTTCTACCCTTGATTACAATTTTGTGTATATTATTTTATTTTAATTTCAGCTAATTTTTTTTTTTTTTACAGATTCCCTGTTTACATTTTATTTTATGTTTTCGATCATAATGCCATCTTGCATGGTCCAACGAACATGGACAGGGATTGCAATACAAACTGGTGCAAATTAATGCCAGCTGGGAAGAGTCGGCCTATTGGAATTTGTGGAGCAACCATATTTGGTGGGAGACGAATTTTGATCCGCCTAGTGCCTTGTTGGCCTTTTCCTGTGAGACTTTCTCTAAGAATAAGAGGGGAAGGGCAGGCAGAAAAAATAGGCATACAATTCTACACCCATAGGCTACCTACTTTTCACCTGAGTAAAGCATTGAAACTCAAACCCCAAACCCTCCATATCATCTGAAAAAAAACAGCCCCATCATTGCTTTTTTTCCTCTTAAGGCCATCCCTGCCTTGTCCAAGCAAGGGATGGCAAAGCTTTAATTAAAACACTTACAAGTGATCATGAACTACTTGGTATCAAACATGTACCACTGGCTGGAGGTGGCCCGATATGTGCTTGAGCTACTAGCCTGCCCTGCAGCACATGCTATATCAGAGAAGGCCTTCAGTACAGTATGGACTAAAACAAATCAGACATGGATTACAGGCGACTACCACCCACACCCACTGCGGTGTTACTGCAACATTTTTTGGGTGTAAATGGGGATACAGGAGGGAGTTACAGTGCACCTGGGGTGAGGTTGTGCTGTGTTCGGTTGCACAGTGTTTTAAAATTTTGTTTACAGAGTGCAGTACGATGCTGAAAAAATCTAACATGCAAAAAAGATATTGAATAGACTGTCAGCAACAACTGCTTGATGTGCTTTAATCATCTCAAGCCAAAATTCTAATACAAAAAAAAAACAAAGGGAAAATATAGCTAAGGTGTTGACAATCGAAGAACTTGCTATCAATCAATTTTTGCAGACAGAAATTAGTCCTTAAAAAGATTTTTGGGTATCATGAGCAGTGCACCGAGGCAGTGCACATTGGAAAACATACCTCAGAACTGCAATTTAAAATACTAAATACACTTGTTAGCTAATAGCCACCTCCCTACAACCGTATTGTAAAAAAATGGCAGAGAGGTGGATGTCTATTTCTAGAGTGCCGTTTATAAACATAAGCATCATAATGTTCACAGTAGCTAACGATCATTGATCAGTGCGGCCACGTGACTGTGCTGGCCAATATGAATCTTTTGTTTTTTCAGGATACTGTCCGGGAAGTAAGAAGGTTTAGAAGGGATTCTCATTGGGCATGCAGCCCTGCTGCCTAATTACTGCTAGCTGCTGTAAACATTATGATGCAACACAGCTCCTGGGGCTGTGTAATGAAGTTTTCAAATGTCTGGACCATTACACAAGCTGGTGTAGGTGGCAAGAAATGGCATTTACAGCAGCTAAGTGCAGCACGGACCGGGGAGTGGGGAGTGCTTTTTATAAACAAAAGCATCATAATGATCACAGCAGCTAGCGATCATTAGTCAGTGCGTCCCACGTGACCATGCTGACCAATGAAAATCTCTTTTTTCTCTGGGATGCTGTGAGAGAAGTAAGACGACTCAGAAGAGATTCTCATTAGTCATGTTGCCATGTTGACTAACGACTCCTGGTCACTGCATACATTATGATGCTACACAGCTCCTGGGGCTGTGTAGTGAAGTTTTCAATAGTCTAACCCATTATACAAGCTGTCATGAGTGGCAGAAGATGGCATTTACAACAGCTAAGTGCAGAGGGGACCACGTGAGTGGGGAGGGCGTTGGGGGTTAGTTTACCTTTTCATTTTTTAAGATGTACCAAAGGAAAAATAAAAGTGAAAACCCTTAAGTGTTTGTTAAGGCACAAGTATAAGTCAATGACAGCCCCTCTATGATACTCAGGCATAGCTCACTGTATATGTGTTTCTAAAAACGAGGCTTGTAAATACCTATTTAGAGCTATCTTGAAGCCAATCATGTGACTCACAGCCACATTTCAGCTCCAATACATTGCTTCTGCAGGAGTGGCCGAGATCTCCCTCTGATGTCAGCCAGGGAGATCACGTGGCCGCTTAGGTCCTCCTGAAGGAGCCTTGTCTCGGAGCTGTAAAGCGGCCACGAGTCACATGACCAACCTGAAGATAGCGCTAAATAGGTATTTATAAGCCTCGTTTTTAGACAACACATATGTTCTATGCCTGAGCAATGACCATTTAAAAGTTTGGGATTTGTACTAATAGTGGTGGGGGGCAGGGGGGCGGAGACGGTGACACACAACAAGGAGCTGACAGGCAGAGTTGAGGGGGGAGAGAGGAGAGCTGAGAGCAGGCTGCTGATGACGCAGGGACGTACTCTGACCATGGTGGTCAGGGCTCAGCAGCCCTGGTTATCGTGGTCCGTACAGAGAGAGGATACAGAAAGTGGCAGGTTCAAGCAGGTTTTTTTACAGTTTAGAGGGGGGCAGATTACACAGCACAAGCACTGAATGTTAAATCAGCTTTAAAGGACCAGGGTATCTTTTTTGGGGGGTAAACGCCCAGTCCCCACCACCCCACACTCCCCCTCAATTCTCCATGATACATAGCAATTTCTGACCCACGGGACATTTATTAAGGGTTTACATCTACTTTAACCGACCTTCTAGTGCTTACAAGCTCTATACTAATCTTTCCCTATGCACTTTATCAGCAGTGTTCCTTATGCTTTCCCTATCACAGCTAAAGCACATTGCAATATAGCTGCTGAGAACTCAGCCTGTTGATGAGGGGGTTGACTTATTCAAAAGTCCCCTTATTGCTCCTTCCAAGCCAGGTGATCTTAGTTCACAGGGCAGGTAGTACATTATAGTTACTATTGTGAATTTATGCATTCATTTGCCAGGTCCACAAAGTGTACACACAAGATTTGCCACAAATTTATGGTAGTGGAGAATCCGAACCCCATGCATATAAGCAAAGTAACTCGGGTCTGCCATTAGTCGAAACCACATTCCAAGCGTCATGTTTGTCCAAGTGACCTCTTTGATAATGGATGATCATTTTATATAAAGTTTGGTTACTGTGGCAACTTACATTAATGGAGCCCAAAAAGACCAATTTTCTATGTTTTTTGTATTGTTATGAATAGACATACAATTCTGAAGGCAATTTAGTTGAATAGTTGATTGTGGAAAACTGTATTTTCAGACTGTTCTGTCCATTACCTTACTCAGAAGATTTTTTTATTGGTGATAAATTCATTTGTTTGAACAATGGAAAACAATGTCAGTCTTTAAAGCACATTTGTACAAAAATAATATATAAAAGAAATAGACAAATGCAAAAGGTACCATCAAGACCAGTTAGATAAAGTAAAAAAAAAAAAAATACATTGCTTGTTACATTTATTTACAAGTGCACTAGCAAGATGGTAATGAAGTGCCATCAACAACCATTGTGCTATTTACTGTAGGTAACTCAGTTCACTTTTTCATGGAGCTTTATTAGTATTTTAATAATGCAGATTTTTCTTATAGAAGATTTACAGTATATTTGCAGTTTTAATTATCTTCATGATTGACTTAATTTACTAAGTTCAAAGTACCTGTTACTGCATTTGCCATTAACAATAATTTTTCTCAGCCATGTGACTGTTATAGTCAATTCTCACTGGCTTGCATTGCTGAAAATATTGATTCTTATGGCAAATAATGATTACTGTAGTTTAGTGAATTGCACCTTTTATCTGTGTCTTTAGTCTTAAGATTGAGTCAGGTTATCAGGTCTATCAGTGGCTGCCCTGTAAACTGATTCACATCGGACAGCTCTGATGGGTTAAAGATTAAACATATATGCACTAAGTACGGTATATGTAATATGGATGAAAACTGTGCTAAGTACAAACAAATTCAAAACATTTGCAATATACCATGTGACACATAACATAGCATAAAAGTAAATCAAACTCAAGGCTTGACCACCCACTACAGATAGGTCAATTAGTGCATATGTTGTGATAATCTATAAATTCTTTGATGTGATAGACCGTCATGGGCAATACCGCTGTAACCTCAGTAGCTGATAGCTCCACACATTGTATAGAGATAAACAGAAAGTCTCACATAGCGTAGCTCTGTAATGTGTAGTTTATTGGATACAAAGTCATAACACTCACATATCCTCCACATATAAGAGCGCTCTCCACATATTAAATCCGTGGGTGTACACCTTAAGGTTTCCAGTCGATTCCAATACTTTTCCTACGCGTTTCATCATACCCGACGTCAGATGCGGAGCTATCGGCTATCAAGGTTACAGCAGTATTGCCCATGATGGTCTATCACCATCAAGGATTTAGAGATTGTCATAACATATGCACTAATTGACCTATCTGTAGTGGGTGGTTAAGTCCGTTCAGGAAGCCTCGAGTTTGTTCACTAGGTGGAGGCTTTGGACACAGCACTTTCTCCTTTTTTTCTTTTCATTGGAAACTGTCACTATAATTTTTTATCATGGACTGATTTCGGGATACATTGGACTTTATTTTTATGTAATGTGATTTTCACCATTATACTATTCACACCACTGCTGATAGGTGTTTGATATTAAAATTTTTAGCGCAACATTTTTTATTTTACATATATGCACTAAGAGTGGTTTAACACTTTTGTGTTGTGGTAATACACACGTTACTGTATGTTTTTTTACTACAACGAACAGTAACACACCTTTCACACATTATTGTGTTGCAGAGCCAATAATTTAAATGGCACCATAATGACTAAAGTAACACATCTGCATTCCAAGCATGTTGGTTACACACTACTGTGCGTTTTGGTGTGCCGCACTTTGAAAATTAACAGTGCAGGTGCTTTTTTTGGTCACTCTAGTATAAATAAATGGGCTTAATTAATGTGTGACATAACACCTTAATGTTAATGGAATGCACCAGATTGCATGGAGGTGTGCCCTAACTGGCTCAAAACTTAACTAGCTCTAACCCCTAATTGGATGACATTTAGCTTTCTAAAGCAATATGTATCATATTGGAATGACAAATGGTGATAAGAGAAGTCCAGAAAAGACACAGGTGGTGTTCCTAGTTTTGATTGGTAAGTGTGTGCACCTTTCACCAGAATCCTGACTCACCGGAAAAAAGTAATTTTCAATCCTCAAATCACTTTAACCACTGCCATCTGCAATGTGAACTGAATCAGAGCTGCATACAATCTCCAAAGCTACCCGGATATATGAGAAGAAAAACTCCACGTAGTACAGTTCCGTTTTACCATTTATTGCAATCCTCCAATCATTAAAAATGACACCTTCCAACACTGCATAAAAGCTGGTCCAATGTCTCAGTATCAGCTTTATCACCAGTCTTACTGTAGAGCCAGAAGTAATCACAGATAGTCTCAGTGAACTAGACAGCCTCCGTTCGTTCCTTCCGGTTGTCTTTCTCAGGCTGTGGAACGCTAACGTCACTTGCGGTCGCCGTAAGGTCACGCCCTGACGCGTTTCGTCATTACAACTTTGTCTGAGGGCGTGGCCTTACGGCGCCTCGGAATTTATCTCAAAACTTCTGAGCTGAATTAACTCTCTCAATGCCAAAAAATGCTCTATTATTAGGTACACACTAGCACCAATCTCTTAGTACTTTATTGATAGCGGCCGACACTAAACATTAGACCATTACAATCTCTGTTTACAGCTCATGTAAGCCTATTTATCATGCACTGTACAAATATCGCAGGTACCATGTAAAAAACACAAAAATATTCTCAAAATTAGTTACTTTTTAATACACTATTCATTTTAAAAGTTTATTATTAAAACTAAAAGGGAACTCATTTATTATACAGTGCAAATAAAGTAAAGTCCTCCACTGTCACTACATAGAGATATATATAAATTGTACTCAAATGTACAGTTATAAAAGTAACTGCATAACATCAAACATACAGCAACATAATAGAAAAATGTAATTAAAAAATTTAAAATTTAAATGTGCTCACTCACAAATATCAAAAGTCTGTCCAACCATAGAAATCAATAGTTGTTAATAAAGCAATTGATATCTAGCTCCATGTTTAACCCTTTCGTGGCAAGGGTGTCTGTCAAAAAGATCCAGTGATTTTCTCGCTTAGCGCTCTCTCACCAGATTTGAGCATCTCTATGTTGGTTTTACATGGTCTATACCCCAAAATTTTAGATCTGAAGGGTCTTGATTGTGATACAGTTTAAAGTGAAGTGACACATTATGGTCTTTAAAACCCAGTTTAATATTATGGACATGTTCTGCTATTCTAATCCTCAACAACCTCTTGGTTCTGCCTATATACACATCAACCCACATGGGCACTCCAAAGCATAGACCACATGTGAGGTGTTGCACGTGATGAATTCTTTAATAGAGAATTCCTTCTTGTTAGAGGTTGATGGGAACTTGAATTAACTCTCTCAATGCCAAAAAATGCTCTATTATTAGGTACACACTAGCACCAATCTCTTAGTACTTTATTGATAGCGGCCGACACTAAACATTAGACCATTACAATCTCTGTTTACAGCTCATGTAAGCCTATTTATCATGCACTGTACAAATATCGCAGGTACCATGTAAAAAACACAAAAATATTCTCAAAATTAGTTACTTTTTAATACACTATTCATTTTAAAAGTTTATTATTAAAACTAAAAGGGAACTCATTTATTATACAGTGCAAATAAAGTAAAGTCCTCCACTGTCACTACATAGAGATATATATAAATTGTACTCAAATGTACAGTTATAAAAGTAACTGCATAACATCAAACATACAGCAACATAATAGAAAAATGTAATTAAAAAATTTGAAATTTAAATGTGCTCACTCACAAATATCAAAAGTCTGTCCAACCATAGAAATCAATAGTTGTTAATAAAGCAATTGATATCTAGCTCCATGTTTAACCCTTTCGTGGCAAGGGTGTCTGTCAAAAAGATCCAGTGATTTTCTCGCTTAGCGCTCTCTCACCAGATTTGAGCATCTCTATGTTGGTTTTACATGGTCTATACCCCAAAATTTTAGATCTGAAGGGTCTTGATTGTGATACAGTTTAAAGTGAAGTGACACATTATGGTCTTTAAAACCCAGTTTAATATTATGGACATGTTCTGCTATTCTAATCCTCAACAACCTCTTGGTTCTGCCTATATACACATCAACCCACATGGGCACTCCAAAGCATAGACCACATGTGAGGTGTTGCACGTGATGAATTCTTTAATAGAGAATTCCTTCTTGTTAGAGGTTGATGGGAACTTGTCCAAACTCCTCATGAGCCTAGACACTTCTTTACACGACTTACATTTTCTACACACTAAGAAGCCATCTCTGTCCCAAATTGATGGTAATCTAGTTGGGGGGAGTCTAACACTTTTTTAAACTACTAAATCTCCAAAATTTGGAGCTTAGGCATAGGTGGAAGCTCAGTTTTGATTGTTTTATTCAGACATAAATATGCCAATGGATCCTAAAGATAGTCTCCACTTCTTTGTACTGTGAATAAAAGGCTGATATAAAACCCCATTCATGGCTTTTATAACTCGTCTCAGGTACCTTATCCCTTAGACATTTTTCCCGGGGAATAACCCTTATCGCCTCTAAAACTGTATCTAAGTGTTGAACATTGTAGCTTTTTTCTAAAAAATCTACTTTTTAATACTAGAGATTGAGCATCATAATTCTCAATGGTGGAGCAATTCCTTTTTACCCGCATCATTTGGCATTTAGGAAAATTTCTCAGCCACAGAGGGTGATGACCACTGTGTATGGTTAAACAGCTATTACGACCCTAGTCTCCAAACTGTCATTATATCTATAGATATTGACATCTAAGAAATTAATCTGTTCCACTGCTCCACTTGCTGATCAATTTTATGTTATTCACATTACTGTTTAAATGCTGTAAAAATGCTTTCAAGGAAGATTCTTGAAAGCGTTTTTACAGCATGAAGAGCAGAAAGTCATAATAACTAATGATAGGAGCGCTGCTTTGGTAAATACCTGGTACTGGTTAAGTACTTCTGGACCCATTTACCCTTTGAATGTTTTAATAGTTTTTAGTATTAAGCGGCTGCTGATAAATACATTAAATTTTGGATTTTATATATTTTTGTTTTAATCATTTTTTTTATGTTGTGGAGATTTGGAGCACCATAGCGCTGAGATAGAGGAAGTGGGTATATTTTTCTCTTTTGTATTCAATATGTATTATAACTAGGGATGAGCTGAACACCCCCCGATTCGGGTTGCACCAGAACTTGCGAACAGACAAAAAATTTGTGCGAACATGCGAACACCATTAAAGTCTATGTGACACGAACATGACAAATCAAAAGTGATCATTTTTAAGGCTTATATGCAAGTTATTGCCATAAAAAGTGTTTGGAGCGTCCTTATCATGGAGAATGCCTATAAAGTGCTATATAGGTGCTATTACACGCCAGCTAGATTGGCCCGCTTTATACCAACTTATTTTCCTCTCTGTTTTCGGGTATGTTCGCAGGCAGGTTTCATGGCACATATTTGGTGGTCATGCCCGAGGGCACGCAGGTTATGGGTCAGGGTCTATGGTTTAATTCGGAATTTATTTCATGTTAATCTTAAAAGGGACACCTTTGAAGCTCTTCTAGCCAAACCTATTGCCGAATTGTTACGACCGGAAAGGCAACTGGCACAACATATTTTTACTGCAACTAAGCTGACAATCGCTAAGGCCTGGAAAACCCCTATGCTTGGTTTTGAGGCAGTTAAGAATCATATGAATGATGTCATGGTGAATGAGAAATTAACAGCTATTTTGTTAGACACGCATGACAAGTTTCTTAGAGTTTGGTGACCATGGATTATGTATACTCAACCTTCCCGGTTCGACAGTACTCTCCTTTCGATTTAAGGCTCCTCTGGCACGCACCCCGTTGACTCGCTCTCTCTCTTCCTCTCTTTTCTTACTCCCCTTCTCCTTCTCAGACTCTTTCTTCTCATATTGGTTGCTTCCTTCCAGTTCATAATGCTTAATGTACTGATTGCATATGTCTGTCAGGCAGATAGGGATAGTCCTAATGGGATTGGTTATGCTTGATAACTTTGTATTTTCAATATTTCCTTTTGTTTCCCTCCTGAATGAGTTTATTTTTTTTGAAGTTACATCCACATGGACAGGGAGACTTTTGATCAATATTCATATATGGCTATGCTGGGTTCTATATGAGGACACTTTAGCTTACAGACACCTTATGCTCCCCGGGACGCCTTAGGCTGCTCATCCCATGGAGCATTGAGGCTAGCTCCAGCATATCCCTAGTGTTTATGTCCCTTGCTTCGCACTTCCTATATGTACTTTATTTTATTTTTTTCTATTTGATCCTTGCTTATTGCATTATGTAACCATATATATATATATTGTTCTGATAAGTTGGCTGACATGCTAATAAAATTTTTATGAAAGAAAAAGGGTTTTTTTGGACCCGGGTACTGCCCCAGGGCACATGTATCAATGCAAAAAAAAGTTTTTAAAACGGACGTTTTTTAACCACTTCAGCCCCGGAAGGATTTACCCTCTTCCTGACCAGAGCACTTTTTACAATTTGGCACTGCGTCACTTTAACTGCTAATTGCGCGGTCATGCAATGCTGTACCCAAATGAAATTTGCGTCCTTTTCTTCTCACAAATAGAGCTTTCTTTTGATGGTATTTAATCACCTCTGCCGTTTTTATTTTTTGCGCTATACACGGAAAAAGACCGAAAATTTTGAAAAAAAATGATATTTTCTACTTTTTGTTCTAAAAAAAATCCAATAAACTCAATTTTAGTCATACATTTAGGCCAAAATGTATTCGGCCACATGTCTTTGGTAAAAAAAATGTCAATAAGTATATATTTATTGGTTTGCGCAAAAGTTATAGCGCCTACAAGCTAGGGTACATTTTCTGGAATTTACACAGCCTTTAATTTATGACTGCCTATGTCGTTTCTTGAGGTGCTAAAATGGCAGGGCAGTACAAAACCCCCACAAATGACCCCATTTTGGAAAGTAGACACCCCAAGGAAATTACTGAGAGGCATGTTGAGCCCATTGAATATTCATTTTTTTTGTCCCAAGTGATTGAATAATGACAAAAAAAATTACAAAAAGTTGTCACTAAATTATATATTGCTCACACAGGCCATGGGCATATGTGGAATTGCACCCCAAAATACATTTAGCTGCTTCTCCTGAGTATGGGGATACCACATGTGTGGGACTTTTTGGGAGCCTAGCCGCGTACGGGGCCCCGAAAACCAATCACTGCCTTCAGGATTTCTAAGGGCGTACATTTTTGATTTTACTCCTCACTACCTATCACAGTTTTGAAGGCCATAAAATGCCCAGATGGCACAAAACCCCCCCAAATGACCCCATTTTGGAAAGTAGACACCCCAAGCTATTTGCTGAGAGGCATGTTGAGTCCATGGAATATTTTATATTTTGACACAAGTTGCGGGAAAGTGACAATTTTTTTTTTTTATTTTGCACAAAGTTGTCACTAAATGATATATTGCTCACACAGGCCATGGGCATATGTGGAATTGCACCCCAAAATACATTTAGCTGCTTCTCCTGAGTATGGGGATACCACATGTGTGGGACTTTTTAGGAGCCCAGCCGCGTACGGGGCCCCGAAAACCAATCACCGCCTTCAGGCCACGCACGCTACGTCACTTCCTGGTAGAGGCAGCTGGAACGCAGGTGGAACGCAGCGAGCCTTTGCTGATTCCACAAACCTTTCCTTAGCGTTTTTTGCCGTTTAGCCGATACACTCTGCATTGATTGCCCATCAAACCATAGTGGCACTATGTGCAATTTGTGAGCTACGCTTAGGCTATCCAGGATTTTTTAATATATACAGAATATTTTTATATTTTATTTTATATATTTTATTTTAAAAACTGCTATTGCTTTGGATCAAGTTGTTGTGTCTTAAATAAAACTCAGCGTTTTTACTACACTATGGGAGCCTATATCTCTTCTTTCCCTCTGTGAGGAGCCAACCATAGAGATAATACCTGCAGGAAGGTGAATTACCCCAGACCCTTGGATGAGTTCGGTGGAGCAACCTTGGTGGACCTAAAGATAAGCGCAGTGCCCCTGTGGGGGCGAGGGGATCTGGTGAGTGGGGATACTTGAGGGGGAGCACGAAGTCACAAGTGGAATTGTCTGAACACCTACAGTCACGGAATTTTTTGAATTTTTTGAACATTCACAGTCACTGTGTTTACGTCAATGGTTATGAATGGAGATTCATTTTACCTGATGAACTATTAGCTACACGCATCAAGATTTGTTGGAATAATTGCACTTACTAATTTGGGATTTTAACCCCGTGGGGGGTTCTACATTTAATTATGGACCACTACTAAGCTTTTATGTACAATTATATGTTTGTTTATATTATTATTTTTCTGCACATATGTTCAATGTACATATATATTTCCTTTTTTATAATTAAGGGTATAGGTCCTATTTTGGTATATACCAGAACTAATATATAGCACGGGCACTTTGGAGCTAGTTATTCAGTATATATTTGGAGATTTGCACATTAAAACATATTTACCAATAGAAGACACTCACTAATTTTAAGATGAGTCATGTTTCTGGCAGGATCACTTTGTTAAGTGAATAGTAGCCTGCTTACCAGTCACGTATTCATAGGTCACTAAGTACTAATATTATAAATTAATTTTCTTTTTCTCACACTTGGCACCCTTACCCAAACTAGGAAGCGCCACCACCCCTTGTTTTATTCATACAATCTGTGGTTATAGACCCCTGTGGGGGACTATATTAGGGGAGGCAGCATACCGACACAGATCCGTAAGCGCGATCATTTATTTCCTTTATTCTCTTGTAAAAGCAGTCTAGAGGCTAATTAGCCGCTAGGATTGCTTTTACATGAAAGCCGACCGCTGGCTGAAAAGAATGATATCAAGATGATACCTAAACCTGCAAGCATCATTCTGGTATAACCACTCAAAGTCGTGAATGGCGTACCTGAAGACAAAAAAATGGTTAACAATAAAGCACAGTAAACGGTAAAGTATAAAAAATTGCATACCTGAAAAACAAACATGATAAAACATAATAACAATAAAACATTGCAGAATAGAATACAGTAAAAAAGAGCAGAACAATAGAGAGAATAGAGAGAGAGAGAGAACAATAAAACGACAACTATTATTTTTTATTTTATATTTTTGTTTGTGGTTTTTTTTTTTTTTACACTTTTTTTGTAACTGTAACTTTTATAACTGTAACCGGTTCCAGGTTCGGGTCTCTCAAAATGCGATGGCATCTTGGGAGACCCTGTGAAAGTGTGCCTAGTCTGTGCAATGCTGTACCCTACGCTAATACTCAACTAGTGAATGGTAGCGTTTAAAACATTCACCAATGCAAAGACCAGGATTGTCAGGACAGGAGGGACAATAATAGCGGGTGTCACGCCTATATCCGCGCTTGCTGCAGACACGACATCTTTTTTGGGGGGGTTCATTGGGTAGGGGTACTCGGGAGGACATAAAAATGCCTCTCATGCAGCCGACTGCATTTGGTTGGGGATGTGAATGGGGGAAGTACGGGCGCTGCAGAAGTTGTGGGTTCCCAATTAGGATTGGCGAATGCAGCAGGAAGGGCATTATGGGCACGACGGGCCTTTGTTTGTCTTTTTGGTGGAAGCGGGACACTACTTGTGCTTGCCACCTCACCAGCTTGAACTGCACTTATGGGACTCGCCACGTCACCAAGTGTTACTGCAGTGCTGGTTTGACTACGACCGGGATGTACTAGGCCGCTGGCGCTTGCCAGTTCATCAAAACGCTACCAAAAAAACTGTTAGCGATCGCAGGGATCAGGCCTGACTCTGCGAACGCTGCAGTTATGCGTTTAGTGTTTTGTAAGTGGCAGTGATCGATCGATACTGCACTTGGGTGGGCTGGGCTGGGCCGGGCGGAGGGGCAAAGCGCAGGTGCTAGCAGGTATCTGGGCTGATCCCGCTAACACTGCGTTTTTGGGAACCCTAAACTGCTGGGGACGCTAGTATAGATCTGATCGGATCAGATATTGATCCGTTCAGATACTATACCACTAAGGGAGGCGTACGGTGCGTGCGTGGGTGTTAGCGGTACTGGCGCTAATCTGACGCTGCCTGGGGCTGGTGCTTGCCAGTTCACCAAAACGCTACCAAAAAAACTGTTAGCGATCGCAGGGATCAGGCCTGACTCTGCGAACGCTGCAGTTATGCGTTTAGTGTTTTGTAAGTGACAGTGATCGATCGATACTGCACTTGGGTGGGCTGGGCCAGGCGGAGGGGCAAAACGCAGGTGCTAGCAGGTATCTGGGCTGATCCCACTAACACTGCGTTTTTGGGAACCCTAAACTGCTGGGGACGCTAGTATAGATCTGATCGGATCAGATATTGATGCGTTCAGATACTATACCACTAAGGGAGGCGTATGCTGCGTGCGTGGGTGTTAGCGGTACTGGCGCTAATCTGACGCTGCCTGGGGCGACGCATATCACCGCCGGGCGATCAGGGGGCTAAACCTTTATTCGGTAATAAACGGCGGGTGTCCTGACACTATAAAAAATAAACGAACTAACCAGCGTCACCCGCAACGGTTATACGGTGATCAGTGGTGAAAGGGTTAACTAGGGGGCAACAAGGGGTTAAAACATTTATTAGGTAGTATATGGGGGTCCCTGTCGCTATAAAACGCTGACGGCGAACCTAAATATTTACTTCCCTAACTAGCGGCACCAGCGACACTAATACAGCGATCAGAAAAATTATCGCTTAGTGACACTGGCGACGGGGGGTGATCAAGGGGTTAAAACTTTATTAGGGGGGGTTAGGGGGGTATCCTAGACCTAAAGGGGGCTAACCCTAACTGTCCTAACACTGTAACTGTCACAAACTGACACCAATACAGTAATCAGAAAAAAAAAAAAAAAAAAAAACCTGCTTGGTGTCAGTTTGTGACGGGGGGGGTGATTGGGGGGGATCACGGGGCGATCGGGGGGGGATCGGGGTGTTTTGTGTGCCTGGCATGTTCTACTGTGTGTGTGTGTGTTGTGCACTCACATTACAGTCTTCTCTCCTCGGCGCCGGAACGGAAAATACCGAGCCGAGGAGAGATGACATCATTTCCTCTGCCTCTGTGTACAATACAGAGGCAGGGAAATGATCCCATTGGCTGGGAGCGATCGCGAGGGGGGGCCACGAATGGATAGCCTCCCCCTCACCACCGATCGCCGGGGAGGATTTGCCGAGCGCCGCAGGCACCGGGGGGGTCCGATCGGACCCCCCACCCGCGGGCAGGCAAGGATGTACCTGTAAGTCCTTTTGCCTGCCCGTGCCGCTCTGAGGACGTACATCGTCGTGCGGCGGTCGGCAACTGGTTAAGGAGCAGTGATTTTAAGAATGCTTAAAGTGAAACAATTAAAATGAAATATTCCTTTAAATATCGTGCCACGGGGGTCCCCTTAGTCTGCCTGTAAAGTAACACATTTTTCCCATGTTTAGAAAAGTACTACATCAAAATGACATTTCTAAAGGAAAAAATGTCATTCAAAATTGCTCACGGCTATAATGTATTGCCAGATCCAGGCAATATACATAAAAAATCATTTAAAAAAACAGCGTGGTTCCCCCCCCCCCAGTCTTCAGGTCTGGTATGGATATTAAGGTGAACTCCACGCCAATTTTTTTTTTTTAATGGCGTGGGGGTCCCCCCCCAAAATCCATACCAGGCCTGGTATGGATGGGGGAAACCCATGCGTTTTTTTCATAATTCTGTTATAGGGCTCCCCTATACACGATAATGGTGGTCTCTGCAGTGGGTTCGCCGCAAGATCACCGTTATCGGCGGCGGGAAAGGTGGCACCCCCCCTCCCGCCGCTCTCCCGCGCCCTCCGCTGCTTACCGGAGCCGTCAGTAGCGGCGAAGGCGATCGGGTCCTTTCCGTTCCTCAGTATGTGAGGCTAAGATGGCGCCCACCCGTCTCCATACCATAGGACGGCCGGAGCGACGTCATTACGCCAGCTCCGCCCACTTCTCTTAAAGGGACTTTTTTTGTGTCTTTTTTTAACGACTTTTTTTTTGCATTAAAGTGTAAATATGAGATCTGAGGACTTTTTGACCCCAGATCTCATATTTAAGAGGACCTGTCATGCTTTTTTGTGGGGAATGCATGGAGTGTGCTGTGAGTATAGGGGGTGTGGGGAATGCATGGAGTGGACTGTGAGTATAGGAGGTGTGGGGAATGCACGGAGTGTGCTGTGAGTATAGGGGGTGTGGGGAATGCAGTACAGGTTTTGAAACACGTGTCCGGATCTCTGCCCGCCTGAGACCCGTGCACATTATTCAGACCAGCCGGTGGCTCCCTGTGCAGCGTGCCTTGCCTAAACTGTGCCACCACGGCTGTGTCCCGAGTTCGGGTTCGCAATAGTATCTGCTCCTGCTGCTGTTGTCTCCCTATCTACCCCTTGCACTGTCAATGTCAGCGGCGCGTGCCGCACCTCCGTCTGCTCAGTGTACTGCAGGCGGGACACAGAGGCAGAGGCGGGTTGCTCTCCTCTGGCTGGCTGAAGAAGGGACATGGAGGTTGAAGGCAGAGCTCCTGCGTTCCCTGCTGCTTTTGTGAAAAGTGTGTGGAGATTGCGGTGTCAGACTAGCTTGTAAAGTAAGTTTTTGTGATCTTAGTATGTCAGGATTTCAAAGGGTTCTTCGCACCCCCCCCATACACCATACATACATACAGTCCTCACCACTCCCCCCCCCCCATACACCATCCAATACGCATACATACAGTCCTCACTCCCCCCCCATACAATACGCATACATACTTAGGCTCATGTATCATGCACAGCTTAACTATTCTCAGCCAATGCCTTACAGGAGGACTCCCCTGTCCCCCCATACTACACCAGGAGACCTCCCCCCACCCCCCAAAATGACACTGGGATGCTTCCCACCAAACATTATGCACTATATTGTACATTACACACACCTGCATTATATACACTATACTGTACATTACACACGCCTGCACTATATTGTACATTACACACTACATATACACTATATTGTACATTACACACGCCTGCACTATATTGCACATTACACACACCTGCACTATATACACTATATTGCACATTACACACACCTGCACTATATGCAATTGGCTAAACCCACTGTTCGCTGCTGTGTGTGCCACATTACTACTTGCCTAGGGCACACAGAGGTGTCCCAGGTATTTTACAATCTCATAGTGTATGCTACAAAAAAAAATGCCAAGCTCCGCTGAAGTGTTCGGGTTTGGCTCAAAGAAAAGGTGGCAACCCTATGTATAAGGAATGCATGGAGTGTGCTGTGAATATAGAGGGTGTGAGGAATGCATGGAGTGTCTTTATTTTAGATCATTTTCTGCTGTTTTAAAAAAATTAAGTGATTTTTTTGGGTGGGGGTGGCCTTGCCTAGGGCACAGCATAGTCTAGCACTGGCTCTGTTTGGGTACTGTAAATCAGGCACTCCTGATCTGGGGGAGGGGCAGTCTAATGATTTCAGTGCCAGTGCCTAAGGCAAATCAGAGTGCCAAGATCACAGGACAGGATTCCTCTTGCAGCAGATCAGACTGCCAGCTGCTGACATAAATCAAATAACAGGACTACAGAGTGGAGTCTCCCTCCCCCGCCCCAGGCTCAGCAATAAGCAGCAGCTCCCTTATAAAAAGAACAGCCATCAACCATCTTAATTCCTCCTCGGACCACAGCCTGCCTGCATAACAGGAATCCCCCCTTCTTCCCCCTTCTCCTGTCAGATGACGAGCACTGCAGACTCACTCAGCTTTCTGCCTACAGCAGCTCTGCTCCCTCCCCAGCGGTCTACCAAGGAAACAGCCAGCAGCTCAGCAGTCATCATACCTTCATTGCTTCTGGGCTCTCACTCTCTCTGCTCCACCCCTCTTCTTTCTCGCGCCAGATGCAGAGGCACCATGTGACACAGAGGCTTTTAAAAGGTAGCACCTCTGCACAGCATTCTGAATCAATCCGCCCCCCCCTGGACTAACTAAACATGAGCGGCTCATGCGGCTGTATCCCTCCTCTTCAAAAAGAGTCCCCAGCCAAGTAGCAGACAGGATTCACAGCAGGTACAATATTATTTTAAAAAAATAGTGTGAATTTTATGCCAATACCTCAGTGGAATTTTTGGGGGTGCTATGAGGGTGCTTGAAAATTTTTTGGGGGGGCTCCAGCACACCCAAGCACCCACCTGGCACCGCCCCTGCCTCACAGTTACCCTTGTTGGGTGCAGGAACGGTCCCTTCTGTTAAATATTATTTCAGAGGCAGCTTGCCCTCCTTTAGTGGCCTGTGAGCATCTGCCTCTCCTTGGAGGCCTTCCGGACATGATGGATATTTTTTTTTAACACCACGCTACACTGTATTATATACTGTGTACACCGCCTGAAGTGTATTTGAAACTGTACACACTGTATTATATACTGTGCACACCACCTGCACTGTATTATTTACTGTACACCTCTAAATATATATATATCTATATATCTATATATATAGATATATAGATATATGGATATATATATATTCAGAGGTGTACAGTAAATAATACAGTACAGGTGGTATCTATATATATGTAGCACTGACCCCCGAAGGAGCTGCTGTATTTTAATTGGGCCTGTACTCTGCTTCTTTACCCCCTTGACTTCTCTGAGTCCCCTTGAGACAGATGTGGTGTAATATATGTGCGGTAAAAACCTAAAGACAATTTCACAATATACAATGTAATATACCTTTTTTTCTTTACCTTTAGTCTCCTTCTGGCCAATAATACAAAGAAAAACAACACTCCACACAACGAATACTTAAACAAGAACTTTGTTTACTGTATTTGCTTTAAAGTAAAACACTACAACAGTTGTACTGTCAGACCAACATAGTGTGACAGTCAACAGATTTCAACTTACAAAGGTATTACACAGATGTAAAATGTTTGAATTAACCTGCTAGTAATGTGTCAAGAAAAATGGGATAAATGGCAGAGTGAACTGATTTCACTATGAGCACTGTCCCATCCTTTGCACACTTTGTAGCTATAAGGAAATTGAATGCTAATTTAATAGAATATAGTACAATACTTAGGGAGCTCCCATTACTTGATATAGCAGTAACTTTAATATGGCAATGAAACACAAAGCCTTGTGTTTTATTATACAGTCCTTCTTTTCTTCTTTCTTCTGCTAGCTATGAATAAAGTGAATTTTGTAATCCAATGGTTAATGACTCCCGATCAAAGTAAGCTGAATATTAAATCAAAGTTATAGTACAGCAGTACTGCAACTATCTCTGATACCAATAACACAGTACCAGATCCTCAATGGAATACAGGCCCAAGGCCTATTTTTGGCTCAGTCTAATCCTTTGACTTTGCTTTGTGGGACTATGGATCCCAGCAACTCTGTATTGTACAGATGGGTGTGTAAAAGTGCATCAAGGAAACTTATTGGGCAGCAGCCCTCTCACCCAACCAGGTCGGTGTTGTCAGAAAGTTCCGCTCCGAAGTACAGGATCCTGATTCCGGCTTGCCGATAACGCTGCACTGCTCCACTCCGCACAATGAGACGTTTCGGGTCTGACTGGCTTCTCTGGCTCCTTCCCAGTCTTGCCTCGCCATCAGCCCAACTCACTGGTATGTCACAGTATTGCTGCTCGGATCACTCTTCCGTGGAGGTAGGCCGCGCTTCACTGGAGACCTCACACAGATCCTCCCAGGCTGGCCATGCATTTCCAAGAGACCTAAGATGGCCACGCTGAGTTCTTTTATAGCCTTCCCACAATGCAGTTTTGTTCTCTTGGTGTTCATGGGAGGTCATAGGCATTGTGGGTAGGTCAAGTTAATGTGGAAATGTAAACAAAATAGTCACTTCCTATCATCTCACATTAACCAGAAAGAAAAAAAATAAAATCAAGTCCATACACAATTTTGTTCGCTAGATGGTCCAGATACTAAGCTATAACATAACATTAATTTATATAGCAAAAATGTGACAGCTACATATATATATATATATAGATCTATATAAATATATAGATCTATCAATATATATATATATATATATATATATATATATATATTTATATATATATATATATATATATATATATATATAAATATATATATATATACACACACTGGTAGACTGTATATATCAAATATACTGCCTGAATATATCAGACTTAGGCCCCCTCAGCCATGATTGGCCAAATGCACTCTGCCTTTGGCCAATTATGGCTCTCGCTGAGGAGCGTGCTGTGATTGGCCAAAGCATGCAGGTCAGGTGTATGCTTTGGCCAATTATCATACAGCAATGCACTGCGGTCTTGCAGTGCATTATGGGACGCTCAAATTTGCTGCGAACACCCCATAAAATTCGCTGTTCGGCGAACACCCATTGTTCGAGTCAAATTTACATTCGACTCAAATTCAAAGCTCATCCCTAATCATAACCAATCAATATGTTATTTTTTAAATAATGTTTTTTATCTTTTTTTTTTAATATTATTAGTGCTGCTAACCAAGATGCCATCATACACTCCCTACATACATACACTTTCTACACACATACCCTCTCTAGGTTGCATGATAGTGACTAGGGATGAGCCGAACACCCCCCGGTTCGGTTCGCACCAGAACCTGCGAACGGACCGAAAGTTCGCACGAACGTTAGAACCCCATTGACGTCTATGGGACTCGAACGTTCGAAATCAAAAGTGCTCATTTTAAAGGCTAATTTGCATGGTATTGTCCTAAAAAGGTTTTGGGGACCCGGGTCCTACCCCAGGGGACATGTATCAATGCAAAAAAAACTTTTAAAAACGGCCGTTTTTTCGGGAGCAGTGATTTTAATGATGCTTAAAGTAAAAAAAAAAAAAAAGTGAAATATTCCTTTAAATATCGTACCTGGGGTGTGTCTATAGTAGGCCTGTAAAGTGGCTCGTGTTTCCCGTGTTTACAACAGTCCCTGCACCAAATGTCATTTTTAAAGGAAAAAAATCTCATTTAAAACTGCTTGCGGGTTTAATGTCATGTCGGGTCATGGCAATATGGATGAAAATCAGTGAGACAAACGGCATGGGTACCCCCCAGTCCATTACCAGGCCCTTTGGGTCTTGTATGGATATTAAGGGGAACCCCGCACCCAAATTAAAATAAGGAAAGGCCCTATATACTCTGAACAGCAGTATACAGGCGGTGCAAACAAGGCAGGGACTGTAGGTTTGTTGTTAAGTAGAATCTCTTTGTAATTTTGAACGGGTAAATTTTTAAAGCGTTTAGCTCCAGCCAAAAAATCTTTTTTAAGCTTTTTGGAAAACATAGGGAAGGGTTATCACCCCTGTGACATTTGTTTTGCTGTCTTTCCTCCTCTTCAGAAGATTTCACCTCACTTTTTGTCCCAATGAAAAATGTTTTTTGAAAATTTGGGTTTTTTGTGGAACAAGGATTGGAAAGCATCAGTGGAAAGGAGAAATTGTTTTCCCATATTAACTCTTACAGGAGAGAATTTCCCTTCCTAGTGGTAGATTTCATCTCACTTCCTGTTGTCTCCTTCCGTTTGCAAGTAGGAGTCGTTTGTAAGTTAGATGTTTGAAAGTAGGGTCCTGCCCTATATACTCAGCAGAAATTTGGGCCTTAGGTGTTGCTGTGGCTACAACACTGTAAGCCCTCACAGGGCCCTGCTGTGAAATATTAGATCAAGAATTGTAATTACATGCCCCTGTTGAACAGGAGCTGAAAAATTAGGCCTTAGGCACTGGTGCTGGTGCCACAACACTGCAACCCCTTACAGACACTCTAGTTGGAACGCAGGAACGAGCCCTGCTGCAAAGTATTGCATCAAAAATTGTAATTGCACGCCCCTGTTAGACAGGGGCAGAAAAATTGGGCCTTAGGCACTGGTGCTGGTGCCACAACACTGCAACCCCTCACAGACACTCTAGTTGAAACGCAGGAACGAGCCCTGCTGCAAAGTATTGCATCAAAAATTGTAATTACACACCCCTGTTAGACAGGGGCAGAAAAATTGGGCCTTAGGCACTGGTGCTGGTGCCACAACACTGCAACCCCTCACAGACACTCTAGTTGGAACGCAGGAACGAGCCCTGCTGCAAAGTATTGCATCAAAAATTGTAATTACACGCCCCTGTTAGACAGGGGCAGAAAAATTGGGCCTTAGGCACTGGTGCTGGTGCCACAACACTGCAACCCCTCACAGACACTCTAGTTGGAATGCAGAAACGAGCCCTGCTGCAAAGTATTACATCAAAAATTGTAATTAACACGCCCCTGTTAAACAGGGGCTGAAAAATTGTGCCTTAGGCACTGGTGGTGGCGCCCAGAACCAAAAATGTTCTTACAAGCTATCAGCGTGATGATTGAGGAGGAAGAGGATAATTACTCAGGGATAGTCACTCAGCATCAGCATAGGCAGTCTTTGAAGGGATCTGAGATTTCAAAAAAAATTATTTGGTTACATCAGCATCAGGTGCTTGGTAGCTGGTGGTGATCCAAGACTCATTCATTTTTATGAAGGTCAGCCGATCGACCGAGTCGGTGGACAGACGCACCCTGTGATCGGTTACCACGCCTCCAGCAGCACTGAATGTGCGTTCCGAAAGAACGCTGGATGCAGGACAGGCCAGTAGCTCAATTGCATACTGTGCAAGCTCTGGCCAGTGATCCATCCTCAAGACCCAGTAACCCAGAGGATTTTCGGTGGGAAAGGTGTCCAAGTCTGATCTTGCCCCTAGGTATTCCTCCACCAAGTAAAACAGACGCTGGCGATGGTTGCTGGAACCGATCATACCTTGGGGCTGCGGACCAAAAAATTGTCTGAACGCATCGGTCAAACGGCCACCTTCTCCACCGCTCCTTCTTTGACTGACCGAAGCCTCAGCAACATGTTGTCCACAAACAGGAGTTTGTAACCTCCCAGTCTCTGGGAACGCATTGCACAGACCTTTCTGCAAGGCCTCCCGAAGATGTTTCATCCTCTGCTCCCTCTGCGATGGCAAGATAAGGTCCGCAACCTTACCCCTGTAACGTGGATCAAGGAGGGTTGCCAGCCAGTATTGGTCCTTCTCCTTGATACCACGAATACGAGGATCCTTACGCAGGCTTTGCAGGATCAGGGAGGCCATGCAGCGTAGGTTTGCTGAGGCATTCGGTCCGGAGTCCTCTGGGTCACTAAGGACAACAACGTCCGCAGCCACCTCCTCCCAGCCACGTACAAGTCCATGTGTTTCTTGGGACTGATCCCTTAAAGACTGCTGCTGATGCTGAGTGCCAGGCTCCACCTCCATACTGACACAATCTTCCTCCTCCTCCTCCTCCTCCTCCTCGTCCTCTTCCTGTGTGATCGGCGGGCACGCAGGAACACTGTCTGGATAAAGGGGGCCTTGAGAGCTAAGGAAGTCCTCCTCTTCCTGCCTCTGTTCTGCCTCAAGTGCCCTGTCCATTATTCCACGCAGCGTGTGCTCCAACAGGTGGACAAGGGGGACAGTGTCACTGATGCATGCACTGTCACTGCTCACCATCCTCGTGGCCTCCTCGAATGGTGACAGGACAGTGCATGCATCCCTGATCATGGCCCACTGGCGTGGGGAAAAAAAAACAAGCTCCCCTGACCCTGTCCTGGTGCCATAGTCGCACAGGTACTCATTGATGGCCCTCTGCTGCGTGTGCAGCCGCTGCAGCATGGCCAACGTTGAGTTCCAGCTGGTGGGCATGTCACAGATTAGGCGGTTCTTGGGCAGGTTAAACTCCTTTTGGAGGTCCGTCAGCCGAGCACTGGCATTATATGACCGGTGGAAATGCACACAGACTTTCCTGGCCTGCCTCAGGACATCCTGTAAGCCCGGGTACCTGCCCAAGAACGGCTGCACCACCAAGTTAAGGACGTGAGCCAAACAGGGCACATGGGTCATTTGTCCCTGTCGGAGGGCAGAGAGGAGGTTGGTGCCATTGTCGCAAACCACCATTCCTGCCTTAAGTTGGCGTGGCGTCAACCACCTCTGAACCTGCCCCTGCAGAGCTGACAGAACCTCTGCCCCAGTGTGGCTCCTGTCCCCCAAGCACACCAGCTCAAGCACCGCATGGCATCTTTTGGCCTGCGTACTTGCGTAGCCCCTTGAACGACTACGGAGCACCGCTGGTTCCGAGGAAGAGGCCATGGAGGAAGAAGAAGAGGAGGGGGTGGAGGAGAGAGGTGTGTCACAATCAGCATTTTGGAGGCGTGGTGGCGGAACAACCTCCAACACTACTGCACCTTGTCCTGCATCCTTCCCAGCTGCCAGCAGAGTCACCCAATGTGCCGTGAAACTTAGGTAACGTCCCTGTCCATGCCTGCTGGACCATGAGTCAGCGGTAATATGCACCTTACCGCTGACCGCCCTGTCCAGCGAGGCATGGACATTGCCTTCCACATGCCGGTAGAGAGCCGGAATCGCCTTCCGTGAGAAAAAGTGGCGTTTGGGTACCTGCCACTGAGGAACCGCACATTCCACAAACTCACGGAAGGGGGCAGAGTCTACCAACTGAAAAGGCAGCAGTTGAAGTGCTAGCAATTTTGCCAAGCTAGCATTCAACCGCTGGGCATGTGGATGGCTGGGAGCAAACTTCTTTCGGCGGTGCAGCAGCTGGGGCAGGGAAATTTGCCTGGTACAATCTGACGTCGGTGTACCAAAAGCAGATTGCCCACAAGTACTTGGCTGTGACACACCTAATTCTACACCTTCATTCCTCTCACTGCAGGTCTCAGAGAGGACTGGAGGTCTAGTGGGGTTGGAAATCTCAGCTGATGAGGAGCAAGGAGAGATCCTCTTTGTTCTTTGGTGTGGGTCTTTTAGATACGCTTGCCAACGAACTGCATGGCAGGTCAACATATGTCTGGTCAAGCATGTGGTACCCAAGCGGGAGATGTTTTGGCCACGTGAGATACGCTTGAGACATATGTTGCAAATAGCAGCGGTGCGATCTGATGCACTCGTCTCAAAAAAGGCCCGCACCAAAGAACTTTTTGAATAACGCGCAGAGACTGCAGCGCCCTGCACATGTGGAGCTTTGGGGTGTGATGCAGTCAATGTGCTGCCCTTAGGCTGGCCCCTGGAGGGCATCCTGCCTCGTTGGTGATGTGCCGCCTCCTCCTCCTCCTCCTCCTCCTCTCTCCTATCAGGCACCCACGTTGAGTCAGTGACCTCATCATCCCCTCCCTCCTCATCACTGGAGCAAACCTGGCAGTATGCTGCAGCAGGGGGAGCATGACTGCCAGATTGCTGTCCTTCTTGGGCACCCCCTCTGTCCGTGCTCATGTTACTGCCTTCATCGAGCTCAGTATCATCATCAGAGCCTTCCAAACGCTGGGCATCCTCCTGGAGCATGTACCCAACACTGTGGTCAAACAGTTCGAGGGAATCCTCATGAGGACATGGTGGAGCTAGGGAAGGAGTCACTGATGACATTGAGCTGAGGGAAGAGGCCGCTGCTTTGCCAGACAAAGCACCCTGGGCATGGGTGAGAGAGGATGAGGAGGATGAGGACGGCTTGGTCATCCACTCGACCAAGTCTTCCGCATGTTGCGGCTCAACACGGCCAGCTGCCGAAAAAAAGGCCCAGCGTGTCCCATGGCCACGTGCTGATGAGGATGCACCGTCTCCACGACCAGCACTAGACACAGAGCCTGCTTGCCCTCTCTTATTGGCTTGTGACTGTCTGCCTCTCCTTCTTGGCCTTCCAGACATACTAATGGCCTGTAGCTGCACTAAGCTGGGATAGAACACCAGTAATTTTCTTCAGGTAGCTTTATATACTGTAACCAGACAAGCCTGCCTGTCAGTAGGAAGATAACAGGAACGGATCTAGCTGAACACTGTGAGCAGGACGCACTGTACTAAATGTAAATAGTCTAGCTGCCTGACCGTGGTACTAATAGGATCAAATAGAACACCAGTAATTTTCTTCAGGTAGCTTTATATACTGTAACCAGACAAGCCTGCCTGTCAGTAGGAAGATAACAGGAACGGATCTAGCTGAACACTGTGAGCAGGACGCACTGTACTAAATGTAAATAGTCTAGCTGCCTGACCGTGGTACTAATAGGATCAAATAGAACCCCAGTAATTTTCTTCAGGTAGCTTTATATACTGTAACCAGACAAGCCTGCCTGTCAGTAGGAAGATAACAGGAACGGATCTAGCTGAACACTGTGAGCAGGACGCACTGTACTAAATGTAAATAGTCTAGCTGCCTGACCGTGGTACTAATAGGATCAAATAGAACCCCAGTAATTTTCTTCAGGTAGCTTTATATACTGTAACCAGACAAGCCTGCCTGTCAGTAGGAAGATAACAGGAACGGATCTAGCTGAACACTGTGAGCAGGACGCACTGTACTAAATGTAAATAGTCTAGCTGCCTGACCGTGGTACTAATAGGATCAAATAGAACACCAGTAATTTTCTTCAGGTAGCTTTATATACTGTAACCAGACAAGCCTGCCTGTCAGTAGGAAGATAACAGGAACGGATCTAGCTGAACACTGTGAGCAGGACGCACTGTACTAAATGTAAATAGTCTAGCTGCCTGACCGTGGTACTAATAGGATCAAATAGAACCCCAGTAATTTTCTTCAGGTAGCTTTATATACTGTAACCAGACAAGCCTGCCTGTCAGTAGGAAGATAACAGGAACGGATCTAACTGAACACTGTGAGCAGGACGCACTGTACTAAATGTAAATAGTCTAGCTGCCTGACCGTGGTACTAATAGGATCAAATAGAACCCCAGTAATTTTCTTCAGGTAGCTTTATATACTGTAACCAGACAAGCCTGCCTGTCAGTAGGAAGATAACAGGAACGGATCTAGCTGAACACTGTGAGCAGGACGCACTGTACTAAATGTAAATAGTCTAGCTGCCTGACCGTGGTACTAATAGGATCAAATAGAACACCAGTAATTTTCTTCAGGTAGCTTTATATACTGTAACCAGACAAGCCTGCCTGTCAGTAGGAAGATAACAGGAACGGATCTAGCTGAACACTGTGAGCAGGACGCACTGTACTAAATGTAAATAGTCTAGCTGCCTGACCGTGGTACTAATAGGATCAAATAGAACACCAGTAATTTTCTTCAGGTAGCTTTATATACTGTAACCAGACAAGCCTGCCTGTCAGTAGGAAGATAACAGGAACGGATCTAGCTGAACACTGTGAGCAGGACGCACTATACTAAATGTAAATAGTCTAGCTGCCTGACCGTGGTACTAATAGGATCAAATAGAACCCCAGTAATTTTCTTCAGGTAGCTTTATATACTGTAACCAGACAAGCCTGCCTGTCAGTAGGAAGATAACAGGAACGGATCTAGCTGAACACTGTGAGCAGGACGCACTGTACTAAATGTAAATAGTCTAGCTGCCTGACCGTGGTACTAATAGGATCAAATAGAACCCCAGTAATTTTCTTCAGGTAGCTTTATATACTGTAACCAGACAAGCCTGCCTGTCAGTAGGAAGATAACAGGAACGGATCTAGCTGAACACTGTGAGCAGGACGCACTGTACTAAATGTAAATAGTCTAGCTGCCTGACCGTGGTACGAATAGGATCAAATAGAACACCAGTAATTTTCTTCAGGTAGCTTTATATACTGTAACCAGACAAGCCTGCCTGTCAGTAGGAAGATAACAGGAACGGATCTAGATGAACACTGTGAGCAGGACGCACTGCACTAAATGTAAATAGTCTAGAAGATAACAGGAACGGATCTAGCTAAACTGAATACAGTGTATATATATATATGCAACACCTGGGATGCATATATATACACAATACACTGTCAGTGCAGCTAACTGACTGACTGTTCTGCCTAATCTATCTAACTCAAATCAAATGACACTGTCTGTCTCTCTCTCTCTCTCTCTCAATGAACGCCGGAACACACACTACACAGGGCCGCCGTGCAGGCGGCCTTATATAGTGTGGGGCGTGTACTAAATCCCCTGAGCCGTAATTGGCCAAAGCCTCCTTGGCTTTGGCCAATTATGGCTCTCTGTTCAGGCGGCGCTGTGATTGGCCAAGCATGCGGGTCATAGTGCATGCTTGGCCAATCATCAGCAAGCAATGCACTGCCATGCCGCAGTGAATTATGGGCCGTGACGCGCCACACGAATTTGGCGCGAACGGCCCATATCGTTCGCAATTCGGCGAACGGGCGAACAGCCGATGTTCGAGTCGAACATGGGTTCGACTCGAACACGAAGCTCATCCCTAATAGTGACAATAGTGGACTTTGTCTGTGCAATCTGTGTTGGCATCAGCAACCAGAGATTCATGTGACGGGGTACACAACTGGGATTAGAATAGTTTGTCACTTTATAACAGGAAGTGCCTGAAAGGGACATTCATGGAATAATCACTGGGCATTGTTTTAATGTAAGCTGCTGAATTAAAAATATTAAAAACAAATTAAACAAATAAATTAAAGCATATATGATAATTTAGCAGTTGGGTTTAGATGTACTTTTAAAAAACTGTAAACAACTTGTAGGGCTTGGTAAATTATATTGTGCACACTTAGAAGCTGGAGAACAGTGTGGTCAGACAACAGGCATTAGCTGTAGAAAATAAGAAAAAAAATAAAGAAATGTTCCTTTTCAAAACATGTAGAATTGTAATATTGTATTACTGAATTTGCAAATTGTTGCATAAGCCAAGCCAAGCCTAGCCACACGCTCAACTTTAGAGTCCCTTTTTTTATTATTTTTTTTTTTATAAGTGGCCTTATTGAGCAATAGAAATTCTAAGAAGGCCAGGTCAAACTCAGCTCATTCATTAAAACTGAAATGTGCAAACACATTCAATTGCTTGTCTCTGATTCTGCTGATTTTAAATCTGCTGATTTATCTGCTGTTTTATATGCAGATTACTTTCAAAGATAACCAGCGCTAATACATTTTTCATAATATGTCTAATCTGAATTGCAAAAAAATAGAATCAGGCTTGCATTAAATATATTTATGATTTTAGTACAGTTTTAATGTTCTTTAGATAGCATTACATGCTCAATCACTGATTTCATTGTTTTGCTTATTAACGTGCGTATATATAGACAATTTTTTTTGTGTCCTGTATGGGAGATTTCTCTTCACTTCCAGTCCCAGAGATGCAAAAAAAAAGTGAGAGAAAAATTCCCCAAAATGTGGAAAATGCTTTTTTTTTTAACAGGTGTCCCTATTGGAAGGCTTACCCTAGCTTGTTACGGAAAAAAAAATTGAACATTTTGGATTTCCGTTCTCATTCTGTTTCAATGACAATGGTCACCAGTAGGGATGAGCCGAACACCCCCCTGTTCGGTTTGCACCAGAACATGCAAACAGGCAAAAAATTTGTGCGAACACCGTTAAAGTCTATGGGACTCGAACATGAATAATCAAAAGTGCTAATTTTAAAGGCTTATATGCAAGTTATTGTCATAAAAAGTGTTTGGGGACCTTGGTCCTGCCCCAGGGGACATGGATCAATGCAAAAAAAAGTTTTAAAAACAAATGTTTTTTCAGGAGCAGTGATTTTAATAATGCTTAAAGTGAAACAATAAAAGTGTAATATTCCTTTAAATTTCATACCTGGGGGTGTCTATAGTATTCCTGTAAAGGGGCGCATGTTTCCCGTGTTTAGAACAGTTTGACAGCAAAATGACATTTCAAAGGAAAAAAGTCATTTTAAAGTACTCGCGGCTATTAATGAATTGTCGGTCCGACAATACACATAAAAGTTCATTGATAAAAAGGGCATGGGATTTCCCCACAGGGGAACCCCGAACCAAAATTAAAAAAAAAAGAATGGCGTGGGTTCCCCCTCAAAATCCATACCAGACCCTTCAGGTCTGGTATAGATTTTATGGGGAACCCCGTGCCAAAATTTTTTAAAAAATGGCGTGAGGTCCCCCCAAAAATCCATACCATACCTTATCCGAGCACGCAACCTGGCAGGCAGCAGGAAAAGAGGGGGGACGAGAGAGCCCCCCCCTCCTGAACCGTACCAAGCCACATGCCCTCAACATTGGGAGGGTGCTTTGGGGTCCCCCCCAAAAGCACCTTGTCCCCATGTTGATGGGGACAAGGGCCTCATCCCCACAACCCTTGCCCGGTGGTTGTAGGGGTCTGCGGGCGGGGGCTTATCGGAATCTGGACGCCCACTTTAACAAGGGGAACCCCAGATCCCGCCCCCCCCCGTGTGAAATGGTAAGAGGGTACAAAAGTACCCCTACCATTTCACAAAAAAAGTGTCAAAAATGTTAAAAATGACAAGAGACAGTTTTTGACTATTCCTTTATTTATTTTTCTTTTATTATTTGTATATATGTAAGCACTGCACTGTTTGCATTTATTTATTTAAAGGTAGTCTATACAGCCACCTTTGTGCTACTTATGTCCGAGCACTCACTTTATTTTGTTAGAAGTCTTTATACTCTGCAGGCAGTGAGAGATGCAGTTTTAAAAAAGCAAGGCAGAACATTTGTGATCCAAGGGGTTCAAAACCATAGTATAACTGTACCCTGAGATTGCAGTAACGTGAATAGGCATCTGAATAGGTATGAGGGAAATGTTAACGGTATCCTGCCTTCAGTGGTCTGTCTGTTATTACTGATACAGATGGGCAGGTGGCCCACTCACCAACTCCTTTTTGAGGCTGTAACGTGTGACCCCGGCCCCTCTGACGTCAGGGGGAAACCCACAGGGAAGTTCCCGTCAAGTCCCCATGCGTCAGAGGGGGCGGGTTCAGCGGGTGGCCCCGCCCTCCGTTATTTAAGAAGTGTCAGAAGACGAGAAGCATCACACAGTGGGAGCCTCCCATCATGGATGCGGAGCGGACTGAGAACGAAGAAGGGAAGAAGACTCCGTGGAGGAAGATGCCGGACGAGAACACCTGAGCAAGACGAAGAAGAAGATGGAGGAAGAAACCGAAGGAAGATAGAAGAAAGAAGATGGGAAAAAAGAAGACTTTAAATAAAGGAATTGTCAAAAACTGTCTCTTGTAATTTTTAACATTTTTGACACTTTTTTGTGAAATGGTAGGGGTACTTTTGTACCCCCTTACCATTTCACACAGGGGGGTCCCGGGATCTGGGGGTCCCCTTGTTAAAGGGGGCTTCCAGATTGCGATAAGCCCCCTGCCCACAGACCCCCACAACCACTGGGCAAGGGTTGTGGGGATGAGGCCCTTGTCCCCATCAACATGGGGACAAGGTGCTTTGGGGGGACCCCAAAGCACCCTCTCAATGTTGAGGGCATGTGGCCTGGTACAGTTCAGGAGAGGGGGCGCTCTCTCTAGTCCCTCCCTCTTTTCCTGTGGCCTGCCAGGTTCCGTGCTCAGATAAGGGTCTGGTATGGATTTTTGGGGGGACGTCACACCATTTTTTTTTAATTTTGGCGTGGGGTTCCCCTTAAAATCCATACCAGACCTGAAGGGTCTGGTATGGATTTTGAGGGGGGCCCCCACACCATTTTTTTTTAAATTTTGGTTCGGGGTTCCCCTGTGGGGAAATCCCATGCCATTTTTATCAATGAATTTTTATGTGTATTGTCAGACCGACAATTCATTATTAGCTGCGAGTAGTTTTAAATGACTTTTTTCCTTTGGAATGTCATTTTGCTGTCAGACTGTTCTAAACATGGGAAACATGTGTCCCTTTACAGGCATACTATAGACACCCCCAGGTATGAAATTTAAAGGAATATTACACTTTTATTGTTTCACGTTAAGCATTATTAAAATCAGTGGTCCTGAAAAAACAGCCATTTTTAAAACTTTGATCCATGTCCCCTGAGGCAGGACCCAGGTCCACAAACACTTTTTATGACAATACCATGCATATAACCCTTTAGAATTAGCACTTTTGATTTCTCCCATAGACTTTTAAAAGGTGTTCCGCGGCTTTCGAATTTGCCGCGAACACCCCAAATTGTCTGCTGTTCGGCGAACTGGTGAACAGCCGATGTTTGAGTCGAACATGAGTTTGACTCGAACTCGAAGCTCATCCCTAGTCACCAGGACAAATAGAAGGGTGAATCTCCCAACTGGGGGCAAAGGCAGCATAAACACTTGGCAAGGGGTCTCATTGTATGTACTATGTTTACTGTTGTTTGTAACATTATAAAACCAATAATAAAAATAATTTGACAAAAAAACACTTAACAGGAGGTCTAACCCTTCCCCAGTCTTTAAAAAAAAATAAAAGAACATGTTTTAACAATAAAGATACATACATTTTGTGCCAGTTATCATTATGTAAAACCATAACTATGGTTTACAAGTTATCCAAGATATTAAAAAGGTCTAATGACATTTACTTCTCCGTTCTTAAATTATTCTTTAATCAAGCAGAAAAACAAGAACAGCTTGTATCAAATCATTCATGTTTGGCGGAATAATTTCAAAATGACACATAATCCTCCTGGATTTGAAACAATGTGGCACTTAACACGCAAAACCATCATTCTGTGTCAAGAGCAGCAAGTGTTGTTCAGAAGCTTAAAGTAGCTATCCTCTCTCTAGCATCACGTCCTGTGCTTCAACTTGATCATTCGAGTGTTCCCATGGAGCTAGACATTAGTTCCCTTGCTCATAGCTCCAGTTTCTTTTGGCTTTCAGGAAATTAGAGTAACAATTAGCAGTCACTGCCCCAGCAGCATATACTGCCATTATAAATGAACAGGTTGTCAACCTTTATTAATCTTCATTAACGCCAAAGGAAACATGACACCTACCATGGAGTGTATGTTAAATGAGTCATCTCCACTATCTGCTTCTCAAAGCCTATTCAATTTTCTTTTTGTTTCTGTCTTTTTTCAATTGGTCTAATTTAACTTGTTGGTTCTTAGTGACTGACCTTTGCAGATCAGTTCCCTTTTAAACAAAAAAGTATAATGGATTACTGCATTATGTGTATCATAGACCTATAAGATTTTTAGGTCTATGATCCACAAAGTAGTTCATCCACAGATGGTAGACCATTTTAGATAAATGCCATGACTATGGAGTTGGGTCCATTCTGCGACCAAATGGAACCTACACTTCTATGTCTTCCACCAAAAGAGTTTCAGTTGCCCTATTTCTCTACACATAAACTAATCTAATTTCAGATATAAAGTACCAGGTGTCAACTGAAGGTGGAGGAGAACAGGTAGCACAAGCAAGATAAGTTTATGTAGGAAAGGTGAAGTGTGTTTTAGGGGTTGCTTTTGAGAAGAGCGATTGAAGCTGAAGACCTAGGTACAAAATCTGCATTAGGGCTTGAGAGGCATATGCTATAAACTTGAAGTAAATTTTAATTATATTCAACAGAGTGTTTGTCATCAAATTAATACATCTTGCAGATAGTAAATAATTACCAGTGCCATTTTCAGTGCATGTACTAATCATCTTTGCTCACTCTCACTCTGTCTGTGCTTTGAAATTTATCTTTTCACAGTCTTCTTTATTTGGCAGAGTAGTGAGCAACAGACCATTACACTAGATCACATTACACTAGTTTTTGATCCAAAACAAACACCAGTAAGTAGACTTATACATTAGGTACTCATTGCCCAGTTCAGTATAGTTTGCAAAATCTCAGATGATGTTCTCTATGATGATCTTGACTGTTCTTTAGAAATGGGGATTCTGTGGTTTGGGGTTTTTTCTGGCTTGTCAGACACCCCAGTACCAAACCTTTCTTGTGAGAATTTTAGTGCATAGATATGCACTTTCATGCAAGAAGAAAGCATATGATTATTCCCTTATCTAGTTAAAGACCAGCTAGCAAAAATTTTATGAGCAGCTTTCAACTACAGTAATATTGAACCGCAATTGCTGACTTTTTTTTAAAGCATATCAAAACCCAGAAACCAGTCCTTAGAAGTTGTAGCTGCACTAGGTTTCTTTCTCTTTATATTAATTTGGTGATCTGGCAAAAAACACGATTCCTTCCTGCCACACTCATTTCTTCATTGTATCTATGGAGGGAGCCCAATCTTATCAACCTGAGACCCCTCTCTTTACTCCCTTTTGCCTCCAAACTCCTTGAACGTTTAGTCTACAACCGACTGAGCGACCACCTCATTGAGAATAACCTTCTTGATCCCCTTCAGTCTGGATTTCACCCACAGCACTCCACAGAAACTGCCCTCCTAAAACTCACAAACGACTTACTAACAGCCAAAACCAACGGTCATTATTTCGTACTCTTATGCCCTGTACACACGGTCGGACATTGATCGGACATTCCGACAACAAAATCCATGGATTTTTTCCGACGGATGTTGGCTCAAACTTGTCTTGCATACACACGGTCGGACAAAGTTGTCGGAAAATCCGATCGTTCTGAACGTTGTGACGTAAAACACATACGTTGGGACTATAAACGGGGCAGTAGCCAATAGCTTTCGTCTCTTAATTTATTCTGAGCATGCGTGGCACTTTGTGCGTCTGATTTGTGTACACATGATCAGAATTTCCGACAACGGATTTTGTTGTCGGAAAATTTTATAGCAAGCTCTCAAACTTTGTGTGTCGGAAATTCCTATGGAAAATGTGTGATGGAGCCTACACATGGTCGGAATTTCCGACAACGAGGTCTTATCACACATTTTCCATCGAAAAATCCTATCGTGTGTACAGGGCATTATGCTGCGTACACATGATCGGACATTCCGACAACAAAATCCTGGATTTATTTCCGACAGTGTTGGCTCAAACTCCTCTTGCATACACATGGTGCACAAATGTTGTCGGAAATTCCGAACGTCAAGAATGCGGTGACATACAACACGTACAACGAGCCGACAAAAATGAAGTTCAATAGCCAGTGCGGCTCTTCTGCTTGATTCCGAGCATGCGTGGAATTTTGTGCGTTGGAATTTTGTACACACGATCGGAATTTCCGACAATGGATTTTGTTGTCAGAAATTTTGAAAACCAGCTCTCAAATTTTTGTTGTCGGAAATTCCGACAACAAATGTCTGATGGAGCCTACACACGGTTGGAATTTCCCACAACAAATGTCCGATGGAGCCTACACACGGTCGGAATTTCCAACAACAAGCTCACATTGAACATTTGTTGTCGGAAATTCAGACCATGTGTACGCGCTATTACTCTTGGACTTTTCCGCTGCCTTTGATACAGTTGACCACCCCTCCTCAAAAAACTCAATTTGCTTGGTCTCCATGGCTGCACTCTCCGTTGGTTCGAATATCTCATCGCACCTTCAGTGTCACTTACAACTCCAAAAGCCTCCAACTCCTCTTACCGTTGGGGTCCCCCAAGGTTCTGTCCTTGGACCTCTACTATTCTCAATCTACACATCCCCCCTGGGTCAGCTGAAAGCCTCCCATGGCTTCCACTACCATTTATATGCTAATGAGACACCCAAATCTATCTCTCTGCACCTCAGCTCACCCCATCAATCTCCTCACGCATCACTGATTTACTAACAGACATATCAGCCTGGATGTCAAACCACTTCCTCAAACTGAATCTATCTAAAACTGAGCTCTTAATATTTCCTCCCCCATGTGCCCCTTCCCCCGACTTCTCAGTCAAGATCAATGGCACATCTATCAGTCCGTCACCACATGCCAGGGTGCTAGGGGTAACCTTAGACTCTGAACTGTCCTTTCAGGCCCACATACAATCCCTGTCCAAATCATGCCACCTTAGCCTCCTCAACATTTCCAGAATATGCCCCTTTTTAACGAATGACACCACCAAGCTTCTAATTCACTCCCTGGTTATCTCTCGCCTTGACTACTGCAACTCCCTCCTCATTGGATTACCTTTACATAGACTCTCCCCCCTTCAGTCCATAATGAATGCCGCTGCAAGACTCGTCCCCCTTACCAACCATTCAGTGTCCTCCACCCCTCTCTGCCAATCCCTCCACTGGCTTCCACTCATCCAACGAATAAAATTCAAAGTACTAACAATAATTTACAAAGCCATCCATAACTCTGCCCCCAGCTACATCACTAACCTAGTCCCAAAATACCAACCAAGCCGCTCTCTTCGGCCCTCTCAAGACCTCCTGCTCTCTAGTTCCCTTGTCGCCTCCTCCAATGCTCGCCTCCAGGATTTCTCCAGAGTTTCTCCCATCCTTTGGAACTCCCTACCCCAATCTGTCTGACTGTCCCCTAATCTATCCATCTTTAGATGATCCCTGAAAACCCTTCTCTTTAAAGAAGCTTATCCTGCTTCTAACTAACACTGTTTTACTTCTTCCATCAGCTCAATCCCCACAGCTATTACCTTTTGTATCAATTGACCCTTCCTTTTTAGATTGTAAGCTCTAATGAGCAGGGCCCTCTGATTCCTCTTGTACCAAATTGTAATGTAACTGTAATGTCTGCCTTTATTTTGTTAAGCGATGTAACTGTTAACTGTTGGCGCTATATAAAACCTGTATAATAATAATAATAGTTGGCATGCAGGCTAGACTTCCAACATACCTACCTTTGTTCATCTCAATTACATGCAGGGCTGGTAGTTTACACACTAAACATAAGAATGTTTGTCTTTTTTTTTTCAGCTTATAGGAAGTGACAAAGACAATGCATTTCTGTCATCATCGACAGTTACTTTCTGTACTTCATGAAAATGTTCTTACAAATGCAGCCACCACGTCAAAGATCTGGTAAGCTGCAACATAATACTTTTTTTTTACTTTTAGGTTTACGGTACAAGATGTGTCATCCCAGTCCTTATTTAACCACTTCAGCCCTGGAAGGATTTATCCCCTAAGGACCAGGCCATTGTTCGCAATACGGCACTGCATCGCTTTACCTGGCAATAGCGCGGTCGTGCGACGTTGTTCCCAAACAAAATGTATGTCCTTTTTTCCCACAAATAAACCTTTCTTTTGGTGGTATTTTATCCCCTCTAGGTTTTTTATTTTTTGCGCTATAAACAAAAAATGAGCGACAATTTTGAAAAAAGAAAACTCATTTTTCTACTTTCTGAATGAATGAATGAATGAATAATTTGTAAAGCGCTGCAAATGCGAACTGAATCGCCTCAAGGCGCTGAATGCGATTTGTGTTGTCAGCTTCTTAGAAGAGGAAGGTCTTGAGTTTTTTCCTGAAGGTCAGATGGTTTTCTTCCATGCGGATGTGAGTCTGAAGAGCGTTCCATAGCCGAGTTTCTTGGACTGTGAACCTTCGTTGTACCTTTGCTTTGTAGCGGAATTTGGGAATGAGAAGGAGGTTTTGTTTAGATGATCGAAGATTGCGATTGGGTGTGTAGTGTTTTATTTTATCTCAAAGGTATTGAGGAGTGTTTCCTTGTATGCATTTGAGGGTGAGGCAGAGGGTCTTGAATGTGATCCGATTCTTTACGGTTAGCCAATGTAGGCAACTCAGGGATGGGGAAATGGGCTCCCAGGGTTTTTTCCTGTTAGCAGTCTTGCCGCCGCGTTTTGGATGACCTATAGGCACGCAAGCTGATATTGGGGTAATCCTATGTAGAGCGAGTTTGCGCAGTCGAGTCGTGAATTGATGATTGTTCCAACTACTGCTGCTTTGTCCTCTTCTGAGATGAAGGGGATGAGTCTACGTAGCAGGCAGAGGAGATGGTGAGATCCGCTAACTACTGATCCTATTTGTGCATCCATTGTCATTTCTGAGTCAAAGATAACTCAGAGACTCTTGGCTTTGGTGCTTGGAGAGACGGTCTGTCCAAAGATGGTGGGAGGTGTCCATGGAGTTTTGGTTTTGGAATTTTGGTTAGCGTGTAGGAGAAGAAGTTCTGTTTTTGAACCGTGGAGTTTGAGGGAGTTAATGGTCATCCAGTCATCTATCAAAGTGAGGCATTTCTCTAATTGCTGATGGTGGTCTTTTTGTCCCGTGATGCGAAAGTAGAGTTGGGTGTCATCAGCGTATGAGTGGAAGCAGAGGTCCGATTTTTTGATGATTTTGAGGAGTGGGCGGATGTAGATGTTGAATAACACTGGTCACAAGGGTGAACCCTGAGGGACTCCACAGGAGATTGCGTGGGTTTCAGAGGTGAATGCTCCTAGTTTCAATGTCTGAGAGCGATTCTCTAAAAAGGATGCAAACCATTTTAGACCAAAATCTATGGCTCCTGCTACTTCTCTGAGGCGGACAAGTAGAGTATTGTGGTCCACTGTATCAAATGCTGCACTGAGGTCTAACAGTACCAGGAGACATGATTCTCTGTCATCTGCTGCTTCAAGGGCATCGTCCCATATTTTGAGCAGTGCTTTTTCTGTGCCATGGCCTGGGCAGAATCCCGATTGCAGAGGGTCCAGGAGTTGGTGGGTGTCCAGGTGGCGTTGTAGCTGTTGTACCACTGCTTTCTCCATAATCTTGGAGATGGTGTTGAGGCTTGTTATCGGTCTGCGGTAGTTAGGGTCCTTAGGGTCGAGATTGGGTTTCTTTAGCAGGGGTTTGACGATGCCTCGCTTGAGGGTGGTTGGCACAATCCCTTCTTTGAACGACTGATTTATGAGGTGTGTTATAGTAGGGGCCAAGATGTCGGAACATTCTTTCAGAAGTTTTGTGGGAATTATGTCGTTTGGTGATGTGCTGTCTCGAAGGCGAATTTCTGCTATAATACACATCCAAAAAAAATGTATTCATCAGTTTCGCCAACATGTATTCTTTTTTTTTTTTTTTTAATACTCTTTATTACAAATTTCTCTTACATGTTAATTTACATAATTTTACATGTTATTTCATTACTATATAATTCCCCATGTTTTTCCAATTCTTCTGCCATTCTCTCCAAATTCCTTTCATTCTCTCTCATCCACTTATTGTCACTTATATTCTATTTTCAGGTATTCCTATATCCAATGTTAAATAAGATCTATTCCAATTTGCCCATATATTTTCATATCTCTGCACATTTCCCCTTTGTTCATACAATATCTTTTCATACGGTAAAGTCTGATTTACTGCTCTTACCCATTGATTTAATGGGTTTGGCTGAATCCATTTCTCTACTATTTGTTTTCTTGCTAGAAATAATGCTTCCTGCAGAAACATCCTAGTGTATCTACTCCCTCCTTCCTCTTTTAATACTCCCAACAAGCAAAGCCAATATGTATTCTTCTACATATTTTTGGTAAAAAAATCCCAATAAGCGTATATTGATTGGTTTGCGCGAAAGTTATAGCATCTACAAAATTGGGGATAGATTTACGGAATTTTAATGTTTTTTATTGTTTTTACAGGTAATTGTGGCAATCTGCGATTTTTAGCGGGAGTGCGACATTGCGGTGGACAAATCTGACCCTAAGTGACACTTTTTGGGGACCAGTGACACCAATACAGTGATCAGTGCTAAAAAAATGCACTGATCAATGTTTAAAATACACTGGCAGGGAAGAGATTAACACATGGGGCCAACAAAGGGTTACCTGTGTTCCATAGGTGCGTTCTAACTGTGTGGGGGGTGGGCTCACTGGACAACACAGAGATCGCTGTTCCTATTTACTAGGAATAGCCGATCTCAGAGTTGTCCCCTGTCAGAATGGGGATCTACCTTGTTTACATAGGCAGATCCCCGTTCTGCCTCTCTGTGGAGTGATCGCGGGTTGCCGGCAGACATCGAGTCTGCCAGACCCGCTCGTGCACTCCCCCAGTGTGCAGCGGGCACACGCGGCCACAGTATCTCATGCACAAAACGGCGTACAGGTACGTCGTTTCATGCAGCCGGGCCACCCTGCCGCAGTATATGTGTGGTGGGCTGTCCGGAAGTGATTAAAGTGGTTGTAAACCTCAGTCATGGAATCTGAGCAAAGCATATATATCTGCAGTGTTTACTTATCTCTCTCCAAAGCTACAGAGCTTCTCTCTGGTGATTCATTCCTCTGTTATCAGCATGAGTCACTTCTGAGAAGTTTTCCCCACACAGAAGATAAATTTGTGTCGGGAGGGGAGAGCTCAGAAAGGAGCTTGGCTATTCACAACACAATTCTTCTGCTGTGTGAAGCTTGATGTGTTCCTTTCCTCCAATCAGCTCTCACAACTGCAGTTTCTCTGCCCTCTTCTCTGTACTTCTGACAGATGAAAAAAGATATATAACACGATCTGAACTTTTGAAGAGGTGTAGAGAGTAGAAGACTGCAGATAAACAAGTAAAACTTATGTAGGAGAATTTGTTTAATATCTGTGTATTATCTGAGGCTGTTCACTTCATTGGGTACAACCACTTTTACATCCTAATAAGTTAGCTAGCATTAGCTGATAACATTCAGCTGGATTTATTTTGTAATGTTGAAAAAATTTCACCGCCCCATCAAAGCAGGTTCCTCAGATCTAATGGAACTAAGATTAACTAGATAAAAGAAAATGTCCAGAACAAGCACACGGGATATGAATTTAGACTTTTCACCCTTGGCCTTAGGCCAATGATTAGACCAGGCTTTCTCAACCTTTTCAACACAGAGGAACCCTTGAATTAACTTTTCGGTCTCACTGAATCCCTGATAAAAATTACTTTATCTACAACTCGTGATAAATTAGTGTGATGGTCAGTGGGAAGAATGCTGCTTACACTTGTGGTCATTGGGATGAGTTACCCCCTTACATATGTCTAAAAAGATCAATGATGTCAGTGGGAACGTATCGAAGAGGCAGAAATTGCTCATTGCTCAAGGAACCCCTAGCAACCTCTGAAGAAACCCTAGGGTTCCATGGAACCCTGGTTGAGAATCCCTGGACTAGACCATCCAGTCAGTCTGGTAGTTTGATCTTTTGTCAATTTTTGTATATGCATATGCAAATTTCTGCAGGGCTGTATGTATTTAGGCTTATTTATTCTATATAGAAAAACTGCACACAATATGCCAGATCCTGGGAATGGTCTGTGAGTGGTGCCTAAACCCAATATCAGGGGAAGTGCTTCCAAAAACCAACCAAGCAAAAACACCACAAAGGACATAGCACTAATAAAGGCTACCAAACACAAAAAAATATTTTATGATATATTGCATTTACCAACAGCATAAAATTAAGACTGATTTTAGAGGTATTTTCCCTGCTTTTTGCCTAATTCTTAAAGCGGGGGTCCACCTATCTATCGTTTTTTTTTTTTTGAGTTCATTCACAAACTTTTCTTCTCAGCATTACATACTCACATATTGTGTGTAATATGTCCGCCTGTGTCAGATTTCGTTGGAAAGAATAACTTATATTATTCACTGCAGGCGGTTTCCATCTTCATTGTGGGCATTTGAAGCCCACAAGCATTTATTTCCTGGATGTGGTGAATGCTGTGCTCCCAGCATTCACCGCTCGTTCCCGCACATGCTCAGTGGCATCCTGGGAAGCCTGAGACTAGCTCCCAGGAGTCTGGGAGAGGCTAGAAACACGCCTACTCCCACAGGAGGAGAACCAGGAAGTGCAAAGAAGAATAGAAAAATAAAAGGTAATTACGGCGATTTAAATTTTTTTAAACGCCATGTCAGCATCTAGGCAAGGAAGAGAATACATACAGATATTGTTCAAAATTTGGATGGAACCCCGCTTTAACTTTAGGACCCGCAAAAGAGAGATTATTTTACCTTTGTTCCTAATAACACTAACTGTCCTTGAAAGATATTACTGGCTTATGTACTTAAAATCTGTATGCCTACATATTAATATTAAAGTTCTATCCTTCGTGGGAGTACATGATTAAGATTTTGGCAAGGTACACGATGTTCATAATCTTCATCACGATCATAGCAGAATCATGTTCTAAAAAACAGACTTGTTCTGAATATTGCTTTATTTGAGACAGAGTCATTCTTTGCTAAGGCACCACTTACAATTTTGACTTTTCTATGTAGTCCTTTTGCCTACATTTAGCAAAGTTTTTTGGAGTAATAAAAGAAGTAGAATGTTGAATGACAGTGACACAAAGTCAACTCATGAAAGAGTCAGTAATCGCATTTTTGCAAGCACTGCTGTTCAATAATGGCTCTGAAAGTGATTTCCGAATCCAAAAGTAACTTTGAGATACATCAGGCATGAGCAGGTATAGTAGCTAAGAACTGACAGATTAATTTGTCACCTACCACAGAATTATGACATGTGTTTACCTATTGCACAGTAAATCCTGCTATCCACAACTAATGCAAATAGTTGAGGAAACATCATTTTTTCTGAGATGCTGGCACCTGCAATTCTTTAGTGGTGTATTAGGACTAGGTGTGTTAAATTTGGAATACCTTTCATTTCCCTGACTTCAGATTTAGGGGTAAAATTGGTTTGTTTCTGACTTCTATAGTTATCTAAATAGTAAGTTGAGAACCATCAACTACAAGCACCACCTGTGTGTTGATTTACTAAAGACAATTCAACAGTTCACTTTGCAAAGGAATTTTCCCCAGAACTTAGTGAACATGGTAAAGTTTTACTTTGCAAACGATACCCAATCACGTACAAGAAAATTAAAAAACACAGCATCTTTTCTTGTACATGTTTGGATGATGAAAGTCAGCAGAGCTTCACCTCAATCACTAAGCTCTGGGGCAAAGTCTCTTGCAAAGTGCAACTTTCCTTGCAAAATGAACAACTTATTTGTCTTTTATAATACAAGCTCATGGTGTCAAGTCTTAACTGTAATTTTTTTTATATGTTTCTTTCTGATATCAATGATGTCTAGGGGCCAGAGATCACTAGAAGATGCCCTGACCATTTTTCTGCTTTGGGCTGTACGAAAAAAAGGAGGTGTGACCAGGGCTGGTACAGGGATTTTTGACACCCTAGGCGAAAACCTAATTTTGCCTCCCCATTGGCCCCACCCCTGACCCCACCCCCTTTGCCCTGCCCATGTGACAGAAGGCACCGCTATACAGGAAGCATCAGCTCTACTTCCTCTAGCGCTAGCTCCAGTGCTGCGCTGCACCTCTAATTACATTACCGGTCGGACTGCGTTAGTTACATGCTGCAGCCTGCAGAGCATGCAGACACGGAGTGAAACCAGCAGCTGGGCGCCCCTAGGCAGCAGTGCGCCCTAGGCGGCTGCCTAGTTTGCCTAGTTGTAGCACCGGCCCTGGGTGTGACTGGTGTCTTTACTTTACACTTATACTTTGGAAAGTGAATAATGGATTTTATTTATGTTTTCACCCAGCATTCTCTCGTTTGGAAGTAAGATTCTATTAGGAAAATTGGTGATTCTTGGCTAAAAACATTATTGAAATAGACCCCTCAGACTATATATGCCTCCACTCAGAGTCTGAAGCCAAGGGTTCAGTAGTGGAATTCATTGAATCTTTTTAATTTATCCTTACATAGACTTTCCCTTAAACCTTTATTACCTCCAATGTTGTAGCTCTGGCACATTTTTGGAATTAAATTAATGGTTTTAGTGGATATTCTCCCCATTTATAAGTCTCCCCTTATACTGTCATGCCTTTAAAGTGGAGTTCCACCCACTTTTACAACTCTTCAGAATCCCTCACTAAACTGTGCACTGTAAACAAATTGGATATTTTTATATTTTTTTTCCTCAGCACCTACTGTATATCTGCTGTATTCATTTTTCACTTCCTCCTCCCTGGCCGCGGCCCATCGCATCATTTCCTGTTTGCAATGCCTTCTGGGAAGGGGCAGCAACTTCCTCTGAAACTGCCGTTGCTATGGAAACCTGACCTGAAACCTATTACACTGCTTGTGCTGCACTGAGCATGTGCGAGATCTGCAAGGATGAGATCCAGGAAGAAATACAGTCTGGTTTCAGATGCCCACACTTAAGATGGCCACGGCCTGCTGTAAGTTTATAAAATAACAAACTACTGCTATAAACTAACAAAACAGACCTTAGTTTACAGACTAACTTTACTAGAATACATTAAGCTTGTGTATTATAGGGGTATTTTTATTTAAAAAGTATAATTTCGGCCGGAACACCACTTTAAGCAGTTTTCGTTTGCTACATTCTGAGTTAATATATAGAGTTCTACAAATATGCCCCACAAAGATCATTTAACTGAATCTATAGTCAATATATATATATCTATATATATATATCTATATATATATAGATATATATATATATATATATATCTATATATATATAGATATATATAGATAGATAGATAGATAGATAGATAGATAGATAGATAGATAGATAGATAGATAGATAGATATAGAGAAATATATATATATATCTCTATATATATAGAGATATAGAGATAGATATATATATATATATATATATATATATATATATATATATATATATATATATATATATATATAAAAAGACTGTGGGGTTGATTTACTAAAACTGGAGAGTGCAATATCTGGTACAGGTGCACATAGAAATGAATCATCTTCTAGGTTTTTTTTTTCTCAACGCTTAATTAAACAAGCTGAAGTTAGAAGCTGATTGGCTACCATGCACAGCTGCACCAGATGTTTCACTCTTCAGCTTTAGTAAATAAACCTCTGCGTGACTGTGTATGATTAAAATTCCATATTTATACTAATGCTTCACATACACAGAATGTTTAATAACTTCTTCTGAACGCTGGAACTTGACAGCTAGTAACTGACGGTTAAAAACGTCAGTTTTGCCACTTTTACATGCTGCGTTTATGCTTGTTTAGCAGCGTTTTTTTACAGATAACCTCAGTAGAACCTCCCAAATGCCCACAATGCTGGAATAACATCTCTCTCTCTCTCTCTCTCTCTCTCTCTCTCTCTCTCTCTCTCTCTTCTCTCTCTCTCTCCCTGCAGCCAACAAGGGTTCTGCAAAGTCAGTTTTTTCCCATTGTAAATGGTCGGAAATTTTTCCCCATTGAAAACGCCTATAAAAAAAAAACGCTTATAAATGCAAGTTACCACGTTTACAAGCTGTTACAAGCATTTGGCAATTCAAATGCCACTAAACTACCATCATGAAAGCTTTCAGAAAAATCCTTCTAACCTCAACTGCTTCTAAACTACTATAAACGTCTGAGTGTACATGTACCCATGAGATAACATTGAGGAGAGTTCAGGGGCTGCTGAAAAAACACCCAAATGCTAATGTCCATTTACCAGCTGTAGTGTACATGAGGCCTAATAGTCTACAATATATTCTAACATATTATACCTTATGTGGCTTGACATTTAACAGTTATTTATCTTAATATTATTATTATGTATTTCTAGAAAGATTATATAACAGCTAATCTTCCAGTGGTGATTATTCTATGCATTGTGCATGCTCCTACAAAGATCACGAATAATTCTAAACTACTTTTTACAACTTTACAATATCAAATAATTTGGTTAAATTACAAATATACTGTTGCATACATCATATGGGAGACACCCTATGCCTTGAGCACCTCATTTATGCACATTATTGCTGCCCTGCTAAATTTAAAAGGTATGAGAGGGATGGTTAAATACTCCTGGTCTTTCCTCTTATTGACTTAGTGTTGCAAAGGCTACTCTAATGCATTGTATGCCATATCTTTGTATACCACTGTGTCACTTCACAACACTGCGTTTGTTTGCTTAAAAGTATGATTGTCTATTACTGCAAACTGTCATACTGGGGGAGATTTACAAAAACTGGAGAGTCAAAAATCTGGTGCACCTCTGCATAGAAACCAACCAACTTCCAGGTTATTTATCAAAGCTTAATTGAACAAGCTGAGTTTAGAATCTGATTAGCTACCATGCACAGCTGCACCAGATTTTGCACTCTCCAGTTTTAGTTAATAAACCCTACTGTTTTCATGGAGGAAATATGATATTTGAGGTTGGAGAGTTCACAATAAACACCACCTCCTTTAAATAAATTCAAAAAATTACCAAAACACAATTGGAGTTTTAAGGTGCACACAATCAATAAAAACTGATATTACAAAAATAGATACATTTTATTAAGCAGACATATTTATGAACAACAATTTGGTATATATAAAAAAGAGCATATTACAGCTCAGTGGTCACAATACAAAAAAATGGTTGCCTCTACATGTTTCACCACTATCATGGCTTCTTCTGGAGCTTTTGTAGGACCTTAATACATTATCACCCTTTAAAAGATCATGGTTCCAAGGAGTCCTTAGGGCCCATCAAGAGCTCCAATGAGCTCATTATTTGCAGATAACAGCAGGTAACAGGCTGATCACCCTGTTACCTGCTGTTATCTGCAAATTTCCAAACCAAGTTCAAAAGGGTTAATCCTTATGGGATAGACCAATTGTTTTGGATCGCCTCAGGTTCTAAGGTATCATAGTAATACCAAATCAATAAATATTGGTACATTTAAAAGAAGGAATTGCCTAGAAGGCACAGTTTTCTTGAAGTTTGTTGCTAGTATATGAAGTTGGCGTCTTTGGAAAGATATCAGTATTAGTCCATTAATTCATCAACCTTTAATTATAACAGGGTGGGACTGCAGGGTTATTATTCCCACTTCACTTTCAGGACACAGACACCTCATTGGAGCTCTTGATGGGCCCTGAGGACTCCTTGGAACCATGATCTTTTAAAGGGTGATAATGTTTTAAGGTCCTACAAAAGCTCCAGAAGAAGCCACAATAGTGGTGAAACATGTAGAGGCAACCATTCTTTTGTATTGTGACCACTGAGCTGTAGTATGCTCTTTTTTTATATATACCAAATTGTTGTTCATAAATATATCTGCTTAATAAAATGTATCTATTTTTGTAATATCATTTTTTATTGATTGTGTGCACCTTAAAACTCCAATCGTGTTTTGGTAATTTTTTGAATCTACTGTTTTCATGGTTTATCTGCTCTGGAATTGTTTATTATCTTAATAAACTTCTTCTTGATTAAAAATAAATAAATAACGTATGGCACTGTGTCATGGGGGGGCTCAATAGTTTACATTCCAAATACACTCAGTCAACTTATTTGGAAGATCCTGCATTCAACCTTAAGGTGAGTCCTTGGAAAGCAGTGCTTCAAGGAACTGGGCAACATTGTATTATTAAATGCAAAAACGTTTAGGAAAAGTGGGTGGGAAGCAAAAAAGAGACCTGAAACTGTAGTAACAATAGGCACAAATATTTAAAGAGTGGTACAAGGATTCTCCAAGTTCTTGTGGATTTCTTGACCTCTTAACTACCTGTGGTTTGCCTCACTTTCCCATCCAGTTCTACCTCCCATGTATACAGTATATCTGCAATACAAAATGCCTTTTTTATGTTCCAAAATGGATCCCTGAACAAAGTGTGTATCTTAACAGCGATTGCCTGGCTTAATAATTATTTATATCTCATATAATTTACTTCTCTGCCTGGTTCTCAGGTACAGCCCTCTAGAGTCAATTAACAGTGGCTGGTAGCTGCACTTGCTGATAAAGTTGAGAAAACCCTGAATTATAATTCAAATGGCAACATATACTATTACTGCCTGAGGTATGTGGTGGCTTGAATATTATTATATCTAAATTATGCGTTTGTTTCATTATTAGGCTTGGACTGGCTATTGTTTATGGTATTTACCAATGTACAACAATCTGTGTTATTTATAAAATGTTAACTAAGTTATGGGAATCCAGTAAAAATGTTTGATAAGAATAATTTTTATACCAGATGATCAAATTATACATAATATCATTTTGTAGTAATTGGTATTGTAACTACAAATATCATATTTTTACAACTGAATAATTTTAGACACTCATAAATACAATCTAGGTTAACTTATTGTCTAGGTTGTGCTTTAAAATACCCGGAAGACATAATTTAGGACTGCCATGCCACATGACAAGGTATACACATTTTAAATTATAGTTCTCATTGTTTGACCCTTCGGTCCTAAACCTGATGCATGGCTTGTCTGCCAATGTGCAGGAAACAAACAACCTTCTGTCTCAATACTCATCAGTAGACCTTGTGAACCAATATCCTCTTCCTTATTACTTTAATCACCGTTACAGTTTACAGGCAGGTGGAGTGAATAAATAAATTACATGAATTGACCCTAATTCATTCAGCCACTTAAGAATTGTGTACACACATTCTTCTTGTAGATAATTGCTTTCACTGTTAAATAGCAAAAAGGTCCAACAGAACTTCATGGACACAAATGGTGCTAAAATGAGCAGCCAAGTACTGTAAATGTACAAGTAACAGTTATATAAAATATATAATGATTTGCTTGCCATTTTCATTCTGATATAAAATGCAAGGTATCACAAATATCTTGTGATAATCTTTCAATGTATATAATTAATTATTTAAAATAACTATTTACAAATGACAATAATGAATGAATGTCAGTAAAATGTATTGCATGTTTGAAAGTTTCTGTAATAAAAAAAAAAAAAAAACATGGAACGTAAAGACATTTTCACTTATGACACTTATCATTCTGGTGTTGTAATGAGATGTGAGAGTTATTTATAACAACCAGAATTCAACTTTCACTGATTTAACTTGTTAATGCTGCTTTGCTGAATAAGGGAAAATGCTATATAGAAATCAATGTGTTGAAAAAAGTTTAATTCTTCAGAAGAACATTTCTGCTTCTAAATGCTTCTAAATGCTACTAGATGACAGACTGAAGAATAGGCATTTTTGTATATTTTTGCTGTACTGTTCACACATTGAGGGAGATTTACTAAAACTGGTGCACACAGAATCTGTTGAAGCTGTGCATAGTAAACCAATCACCTTCTAACTTCAGCTTGTTCAATTAAGCTTTGACAATAAAACCTGGAAGCTGATTGGTTACTAAGCTAAGTGAAAACTCACTTTGCAAAGAGACATTTCACTTAGTTTAGTGAATGAGGTGAAGTTGTGCTGACTTCAATTATCTAAGCAAAAATCCTGTTTTTCAATTAAAATTTTCTTTGCAATCTTCCTTGCACATGATTAGGTATTCTTTGAAAAGTGAAAACTCACTGTGAAAGTGAACATACTTTACTTCTTTAGTAAATTAGCAAATTAGCAGCTACCATGGGAAGCTGTTATTTTTTTTTTCAATATATAAAAATATTAATTTTTTTTTTAAATATCAGATGTTAAAAGGAAAATAACCTAAGGTGGCATCCTTTGCTTAAAGCATTTGAGCACTTAAAGCAAAAATGGATCCTGTTCCTTTAACCACTTGCCGACCACCACACACACATATACGTCGGCAGAATGACACAGGCAGGAAAATGGGCGTACCTGTACGTCCCTTTGAATTTGCTGCCTATGGGGCGCGCGCACACGCCCACAGCACACCACGGGAGCGTGCCTGCGGGTCCGGCTCCCCGCAATTGGGGCGAGGAGAGGCAGAACGGGAAGATGCCTAAAAGGCATTTCCCTATTCTGCTTAGCAACATGACAGGGATCTACTGCTCCCTGTCACCAGGAGCAGTGATCTCTGTCATGTTGTAGTGAGCCCACCCCCCCCACAGTTAGAATCACTTCCTAGGACACACTTAACCTCTTGATCGCCCCCTAGTGTTTACCCCCTTCCCCGCCAGTGTCATTTATACAGTAATCAGTGGCTATTTGTAGCTCTGATCACTGTATAAATGACAATGGTCCCAAAATTGTGTCAAAAGTGTCCAATGTGTCCGCCATAATGTCGCAGTCCCAATAAAAATCGCTGATCGCCGCCATTACTAGTAAAAAATAATAATAAAAATGCCATAAATCTATCCCCTATTTTGTAAACGCTATAACTTTTGCGTAAATTAATCAATATACACTTATTGCGATTTTTTTTACCAAAAATATGTAAAATACATATCGGCCGAAACTGTGGAAGAAATTAGTTATTTAATATATTTTTGGGGGATATTTATTATAGCAAAATGTAAAAAAAATAGCTTTTTTTGCAAAATTGACGCTCTTTTTCTTATTTATAGCATAAAAAATAAAAACCGCAGAGGTGATCAAATATCACCAAAAGAAAACTCTATTTGTGGGAAAAAAAGGACGTCAATTTTGTTTGGGTACAACGCCGCACGACCGCGCAAATGTCAGCTAAATCGATGCAGTACAGAATCACAAAAAATGCTCTGGTCAGGAAGCGGGTAAATCCTTCCAGGGCAGAAGTGGTTAAAGCATGTTAAACAGCACAGTGCTTGTACTGTGTAATTTGGCCCCCTGTATCACCTGAAATACCTGGTTGATCTTGAAATACGGTTTATCATGGCTGTGGAGCCCTGACACCGTTGTCAGTTTCCGTGCCTCCATCGTCTGCAGCCCTGCACTCTGCTCTCTTGTGTCCTCCTCTGTCCTCCTCCTCCCTCCCTCCTGTACCTGTCAGCTCCATCCACTCAACGATCCTCCCCTACTGCCTCTCGCATATCTATTGTATAAGCATGCCATACCCTCTATTATATAACGCTATGTGTCCCAGTGCCTGTGCTGTATAAAAAAATACAGATTATACCTTATATCAGAGTGTCTCCTGGTGCTCACATGACTCCTTGGATCCCTCTCCTCCCAGGCTGACGTCACTGGCAGTCCTGGGCCCCACCCACTATAACTGTCAGCCGGGCAGGGGAGAGAGCCAAGGAGTCATATCAGCACCGGGAGACACTCTGATATAAGGTATAATCTGCATTTTTTTTTATACAGCACAGGCACAGGGGCACATAGTGTTATATAATGGAGGGAATGGCATGCTTATACAATAGTGGGTTAATAACCACTTTAAGAGATTTCTAATGAGACACCCAGTACTAGCTGCTAACTTTTGGAATGTGTCTCTGTTATCGATACTCATAGGTGTAAATAAAGGGGAAATTGAGGATCCATAGTGCAGGTGCAACGGTTGGTACATTAATATTGCTCTACACCTTTGTTTCCCAACCATCAGATTGAAGCTTCCCTCCTGCTAGATTGTCAGCTAAGCCATATTACTTCTAGGCATCAATGGCTTTCATGAAACTATCTAGGTTGGGCCTACAGGCAGTGGGTGGCTATGGATAATAGTTGTGTCATTTAGCTCTGCCCCCAGCATCACCCACAGCCATTGGTGCCCCTGCCAACAGGAGTTGGATTCATGTCCTAAGTAACTTAAACTTAAGAAAAACTGTAATCCATAGAGGAAGAGGGCTATAGTCTGCAAAGGTGACAGTGTTGGAATAGGGTGGCAGGGAATGCAGAGATGAGCAGTTTTGTAAGGGGGTAGAAAAGAATGCAGAACTAAGCAGTATAGGAAAATGGGTGCAGAGGGGAATCCTGGTGCTGTCATGCACACTTGTGATATCTTTGGTGTGGATTTTGGAATGTTGGGAAGCACCAGCACTAAACTTTCATTGAATGAGTATAAATGTTTGTATGAAAGTATAAAAATGCATATTTTGTATTCCTGTACTTCTTTGTATGAATATACTGTAGGTATAGACACACTCCTTTCCCCTGCACTTTATGCTATATTGTACAACAGTTGGTGGGCTTTATATGACATACTCCTCAACACTGCACTCTGTATGCTGGGCTGTATATGGCATAATCCTGACCACTGCATTCTATGCGCTGGAATATATATGACAAACTTCTGACCACTGCACATTTTTTACATAAGATTTTGCTGCAGTTTGCAAGTGTCTGTTAAACTCTCACAGTAATTAGGGCATATTTTTTACCGGCATGAGGATTGTGCCTAATGTTACCATGCACAGTACACAGTGAGTCAACTCAAGTTTTTTGCCCCCCCCACCTCCGCTCACTATGAGCACAGTTTTGTCATCCACCTCGTTATTCTTCTCTCAGTGCCCAAGGCTGAACCCCCCAGAAAAAAAAAAATTATCTATATCCCTGCTGATAGTCCAGATTGTGGTGCAATTAGAGACAGCTAAACACATTTAGCTGTGTGTGTTCTTAATAAAGCTGAACACTAAGGGATCAATTTAAACTCTCATTACACCATAGAAGTAAAGAATTGTGGAAAACTTGCAGTCAGCAGACCCAATGGCTCCATCTTCTTGCAACACATGGTAATTATGCATATGCATATGCAATGATTCACATTTTACCTGAGTAATAAGAAATTATTTTCTTTCTCATATTTGAGAAATGGATCTCCACAGGTGACTTGCAGGGCAGGGTCTTTACATTAAATTCCCACCAAGAGCATTTCAAGTACTTTCAATGTGTGTGTGTACTGTACATACAGTCATGGTCAAAAATATTGGCACACCTGCATTCCTGTCAGATAATGCACCATTTCACCCAGACAATTGTTGCAATTACAATTGTTTAGGCATTCTCATGTTTATTTATTTTGTTTGCATTGGTATGACACAAAAAAATGGAGAAACAAAAAGTCAAATCTCACACATTCCATGTAAAACTCCAAAAATGGACTGGACAAAATGATTGGCACCCTTAATTTAATATTTGGTAGCACACCCCTTGGGGAAAAAAAACTGAAATCAATGGCTTCCTGTAACCATCAGTGGGTTTCTTACACCTCTCTACTGGAATTTTGGACCATTCTTCTTTCACAAACTGCTCCAGGTCTCTCAGATTGGAAGGATTCCTTTTCCCAACTGCTGTTCTGAGACCTCTCCACAGGTGCTCTATGGGATTTAGATCTGGACTCATTGCTGGCCAGTTCAGTACTCCAGCGCTTTGTCTTAAACTGTTTCTGAGTGTTTTTTGACGTGTGCTTTGGGTCACTGTCTTGCTGTAAGACCCATGAGCTCTGAAGGGGACCCAACTTTATGAGACTAGGCACTACATTGCACCCCAGAATTCTTTGGTAGTTTTCAGATTTCATAATGCCATGCGCACAGTCAAGACAGTAGAACAGTAGAATGATGGGCTTTACCAAAAAGCTGTAATCTTGTTCCTCTGTCCACAGCGCATTCTCCTAAAAAGATTTTAGCTTCCTCTGATAAGTTTTGGCAAACCCCAATCTGGCTTTTTTTTAATGTTTCTGTGTCAGCAGTGGGGTCCTCCTTAGCAGGGCCACTGATAGGGCAGTACAACCAGCCCTGTTGTACCAGGCCCGCCCCCATCAGCTACACAGCAGGGCCCAGGCATCATTACAGTTCATTACTGCATTGAAAAAAAATTCTAAACTCCTCCCCTGCTCCTACTTGCTTATGGAGGGGAGTATATAATTTTCCTGGACCCCATCAGGTCAACACAGGGGCCCAGGAGGGGAGTGCAGCGGAGGGACTATTTCTTTATTTTCGGGGCTCATTTACATTAAAGCGGGGGTCCACCTATCTATCGTTTTTTTTTTTTTTTGAGTTCATTCACAAACTTTTCTTCTCAGCATTACATACTCACATATTGTGTGTAATATGTCCGCCTGTGTCAGATTTCGTCGGAAAGAATAACATATTATTCACTGCAGGCGGTTTCCATCTTCATTGTGGGCATTTGAAGCCCACAAGCATTTATTTCCTGGATGTGGTGAATGCTGTGGCCCCAGCATTCACCGCTTGTTCCCGCACATGCTCAGTGGCATCCTGGGAAGCCTGAGACTAGCTCCCAGGAGTCTGGGAGAGGCTAGAAACATGCCTACTCCCACGGGAGGAGAACCAGGAAGTGCAAAGAAGAATAGAAAAATAAAAGGTAATTACGGCGATTTACATTTTTTTAAATGGCATGTCAGCATCTAGGCAAGGAAGAGAATACATACAGATATTGTTCAAAATTTGGGTGGAACTCCGCTTTAAATACTCTGTTAGTGGGGGGGGCGTGGCCTGACCTGGCATGAAGACGGTCGCTTGATTCCGGAGCTCCAGCCACCACAGGAGAAAACTACCTTAATCTCTGAGGTATTCTTACTACAGACCGTACCCTAACTATGGGGACAGCCTCCCGGACTTCCTCTGCCTTCCGTTCTCGCTCTCCCAGGGAATTATCCAGGACACAGAGTCAATACATCCCGGAGATGTTCAGGGCTGGCAGAGGAAACATGGCGCCTTCCCGCCACGGACCTGCTCACTCTCAAACACAGCCGCTGCCACTGTCTAACCCGATACCCTTGGCCTCCCTGCCTGCACACCCCAAAGAGGGGGATATCGGTATTGAACTCAGACCCCAGCCTCCATTGAATGTACAGGACTTACGCTCAATTGCAGATGACATTAAGAACACTCTATCCGCTGCCATCTCTGAGCTGAGACTGGACCTACACGCGCTGAATGACAGAGTGCATAATGTAGAGAGAGCACACTATCTACTGCACCACACTCCTAAATCCTTCGGTTCTTACAAAAAATCCTTATCACTGCACCTCATCAATGCAGCCAACCTCTGTGTCCCACTCCTAAGGAGGAAAACTACTCCCCCCACAGTGAAAGACTGGACCCGTTGGGTAGATAGAATAGCAGACATGGAAAAACTCATATGCCAAGCTAATGATAACCCAACCAAATTCAATGCCACGTGGGCGTGCTGGCTACACTACAGGCAATCGATGACACAGACCACACCACCTGCCAAAATACCGCTCCCTCATTCACCCTCCTGAATCTGTTCTACACGCCAAGACCTCATGATCTACCCACCCAATACTTATACGCACCATTCCCTGTACCTTCCCCCACACCCCCCCTTTTCTTCCCTGAGTGCTCACACCTGTCACCACCATGGCTTTCAGAGGCTCCCTTTGGGCCTCACACAATATATCTCCAACTGCCTTTATATCGAAGTAGAAATACACTCCTGAATAGGTCACTGGGATCCCCGTCCCCCCCCCACCCAAACAATCTGCCTCCCTATTAGGCTTCAGTGTTGAGCCCCACAGCGCCGTCCATGATTGACCCACTAGATTATTTTATCCAGACCCCTTTTCATTCACAGCAAGGTCCCTATAGGGGTGAATGGTACTTGGGTCGATCCTCAATGGTACTGTCTAAGCTTCCATATATACCCCGACTTTCACGTTCAGCAATTAACACCACACTGAACGACTTTAGCCTTCGCAATGGATATGTTCACAGTTCTCAATATGTTATGTCATTTCTATTTAGTATGCCATTAATGTATCATTCCAAACGATCACACTTAAATGTTACAGTTCATGTTCCACTTTATCCTTTCTCTACCTCTACCACTGAAACAAATATTCGTCTTATGTTATGCCTGCTCAGACATTGCTCTGTAACTGTATTTTCAATTCTCATGTTTTGCATATTGACATGCATATTGTATATTACCTGTTAACCTGTCAAAACTTAATAAAATCTTTTTGAAAAAAAAAATATTCTGTTAGTGCCGGCTGGCGGAGTGATACTGTGATTCTCAGTTCGGCTCCCATCCCGGCTACAGTCCTCGCTGAGCAGCTGACAGGAAGAGCAGGAGAAGAGCGTTGCTGCAATAGACACAGTGAGTGGGAAATAGAGCATAGAATACTCACTGTGTCCTATTATGTATCTCACAGCACAGCACGTTATCAGCATTACAATTATCACACAGGCAGCACCATAAGCAGGTGCTCTATCATGGCTCTGTCATGGCTCTAGTTCACATTGCTTTTGGGTGCTGACTTTGTTATGGCTGTGCTGTGTTACAGTCTGTTACATACAGTACAGCCATAAGTTAAAAAAGTCAGCACCCAAAAGCAATGTGACACAGAGCCATGACAGAGCCATGATAGAGCACCTGCTTATTGTGCTGCCTGTGTGATTATCATAATGCTGATGATCATAAGAACCGGTGAGATGCTACTTTACACTTCATTTGGGGAGCAGTAAACGTGCAGGTGGTGGGATCCCACCACCACCTTTACTGCTTTTAAGATGTGACCAGTAGCATCCGGGTTCTGGGACACAGTGAGAGGGATAGATATTGTTTCTCCCACTATGTGACCTCAGAAACCGGAAGTGACGAGGATTGTATCACTTCCGGTTTCGGCCTCATGTAAAAAAGCCATTACCAGCTTGAATAAGTATCTGACCAAATTGATCTTGGTTTGATCAGATGCTTTGGAGGCCAGAGGACAGATATGGGGTCTAAAAGACCCCAGATCTCTTTATAAGGAGGACCTGTCATGGCCCATGCTATCACAAGGGATGTTCTTCTTCGTGCTTATTATTTGGAAACGTATGCGTTGGCTCCGCGCGCATATGTAAACGGCAACAAAATTTAGTTTCAAGCCGGAGTCAAGGGCGGGGCCAGGGGTGGGGTCAAGGGCGTGGTTGAAGGGGGCCCCCATCAGGTAGGCTGTACGGGGCCCCATGATTTCTAACAGCGGCCCTGCTTCTGAGTCTCCTACCATAGCGTCCCTTTTCATTCAGATGGTGACATATAGTGCAAGCTGACACAGTTGTACCCTGTGCCTGAAGGTCAGCTTGAATTTGTCCGGAAGTTGATCAATGTTCTTTATCCACCATCCGAACAATCCTTTGTTGCAACCTTTGATACATTTTTCTCTTTTGTCCATGTCCAGGAAGATTAGCTACAGTGCCATGGACTGTAAACTTCTTGACAATGTTACGCACAGTGGACACAGGAACATTAAGATCTCTGGAGATGGACTTGTTACCTTGAGCTTGTCCATGTTTTTCCACAATTTTTGCTCAGGCAATTCTTTGCTGCTCTTTCTCTTCTCCATGCTCCGTGTGGCACACAGAGACAGGTTTAGTAATTTTTTCACCATTTTAACTGGTTGCCAGTGTGATTTCTATATTGTAGGCACCTGTTAATTGATACAGGTGAGTTTAATTACAAATTACAGGAGCATCACAAACTTGGAATACAATTATTTCTTACAATTTTAAGAAGGTGCCAATAATTTTGTCCATGTTTGGAGGGTTTTTTGCGTGGAATGTGTCAGATTTAACTTTTTGTTTCTCCACTTTTTTGTGTCGTATCAATGCAAACAAAAGAAATAAACATGAGAATGCCTAAACATTTGTAATTACAACAATTTTCTGGGTGAAGTGGTGCATTATCTGACAGAAATGCAGGGGTACCAATATTTTTGGTCATGACTGTATGTGTGCAAGGTTTAATCTGGTTCCCCAGTTTCCTTCCATGATCCAAAAGTATCTTCAAAGCATTTTCAAAGATCCAAAAGCAGTGACCCCCAGCATCCTTCCAGCTTTCTAATCTCTAATGTAAGTGTGTGCTCTGAGAAGTGGGACCAGGGTGGCCTGAGCTGCTGAGAGAATGACTTGGATGACTTTAGTGCTTCTGACGTGAACTTTTGAGGATACATTGCTCAACAGCTACAGAGGTGCTTGTTGTAATGCTTAGTTACTGCTTGTTAAGAAAATGCACATACTCTAATGTCCATAGCCTGGCCACAGATTCACTTGAAGGTTGGACTTGATGGCAATTTGACTTTTACAGCATTGTAACTATACAGTATAGCTGTTTAAATGTAGCTGTCCATAACTTCTTGATCTGAAATCTAGTGACAGACAAGTCTCTGTCCTATTGTTACTATCTTACATGCACAATGCCAGATAGCTAGGTCTGTGCTACTGTGTGTATGTAGTAATCACCTCCCAGTATATTAGTAGGTGAACAGGTTGCAAAAGAGTTTATATGCAGGCTTTGGTATTTTAGTTAACCCTGTTACTTCTGGTCTGGGATCCTATAGCTAGTTTTAGCTCTTGTCTTAATAACCAGCATAGGCTGGAGCCAGGTTAGGCATCCAACAGCCCAGTAGGTCCAGAGGTCCTGTTGCATGGCAGATTAGAAGTTACTAAGGACAAAAGCTGGATACACGCTATACAATTTTCTTTAGATTTTTTCTTTTAGATTTGCCGCAAGATCACTTTTATCAGGGGTTGGAGGGCCCCCCTCCACGCTCCAGTGGTCTCCGCCGCTTACTGGAGCCACCGGTAGTGCTGGAGACGATCGTGTCCTCTCATGTCCACTGCCTGGAGTGAGGGGAAGATGGCCCCCACACTGCTCCATAGCACTGAATGGCAGAAGCAACATCAAACGTCACTTCTGCCCAATGCTCTTAAAAAGGAGAAATTTTTTACTTTTTCAAATGACTTTTTTTTTTTTGCATTTTAGTGTAAATATGAGATCTGAGGTCTTTTTGACCCCAGATCTCATATTTAAGAGGTCCTGTCATGCTTTTTTTATATTACAAGAGATGTTTTCATTCCTTGTAATAGGAATAAAGGTGACCCAAATGTTTTTTTTTTTTTTTTTTTAAAAGACAGTGTAAAAATAAAAAGTTAAACAAATAAGAAAGCCAAAAAATTTAGAGCGCCCTACCCAGCTCAAGCCCAGAAGCGAACGCATACGTGAGTCGCGCCTGCATATGAAAACGGTGTTCAAACCACACATGTGAGGTATCACCACGATCATTAGAGCAAGAGCAATAATACTAGCCCTAGACCTCCCCTGTAACTCAAAATATGTAACCTGTAAAAAATTTTAAACGTCGCCTGTGGAGATTTTTATGGGTAAAAACTTAGTTAGACTTACCGTACGGTATTTCTAAGAGCCGTTCAGGACAACCTTGGAGAGAGCGCAGCTCCGCCCATTTTCCAGGAAACACATGCAGCCTTTAAATCCCTCCTCTTCCACCATGGCTTCAGTTATTGTGTGGTCTCCGGAAAACAAAGCACAGAAAACCACAAACAACCATGATAGACACTTAAAACCACTTCTAAGATACCAAGGGAGGGAAATAGTGGTTGTCCTAAAAGGCTCTTAGAGATACCGTCACCGGTAAGTCTCTCCAAGGACAACCTTGGAGAGGATAACCGAGAAACTTACCCTAGGGTGGGACTACTGCCTGCAGTACCTTCCTGCCAAAGGCTTGATCTGCAGCAGACAGTAAGTCCAACCTATAATGTTGGAGAAAAGTCGAGTAGTTGGACCAAGTGGCAGCCTTGCTGCAAATTTGATCAAGCGTAGCACCGGCCCTTTCGGCCCAGGAAACTGCCGTTGATCTTGTAGAATACCTGAGGGGGGTATTTCTCCTTTAGCTTCGTAGGCCTCCATGATTTCCCATCTAAGCCATCTGCCCAGTGTGCTCTTAGAAGCTTTCTCCCCTTTACGAGCGTCTGAGAAAAACATGAATCGAGCATTTGATTTTCTGAACTCCTTGCTGATTGTTAGAAAGTGTAGCAGGCATCTCCCTACGTCCAATGTGTGGAAAGCTTCTCCTGGATTGGCAGGAGCTGAGGAGAAAGACTATTTCCTGCGAACGATGAAATGTTGAGGAAACTTTAAGTAGGAAAGCTGAATCTGTTTGAAGGATCATCCAGTCTGAAAAAACTTTTAGAAAGGGTTCTGTGACTGCCAGGGCTTGAAGCTCACTGACTCTTCTTGCCGACATGATGGCAACTAGGAAGATTGTTTCAAGAACTACATTTTTTGGATGCTTCCTGTAAGGGTTCAAATGGAGCCCCCGTGAGACCCTGTAAAAGAATAGACAAGTCCCAACTGGGAAAAACTTTGAGGGCCACAGGCCTATTTCGTGCAAGTGCCCTAAAGAATCTTGAGAAAATAAACTGAAAGAGCCACCACCTGGGTTCTTAGGGTGCTGGCTGCAATTCCGCCATTCCGTCATGGAGAAATTCTAGAACTGACACTACACTTTTGAGCTGTAGTCCTTTAGAAGTACACCAGGAATTAAACTTCTTCCAAACTTTCAGGTATATGGCCCGAGTTACCTTCTTTCTAGTAGGGTCTTTACTAGTTTATCGGACAAACCTTTGGCTTTTAGGAGGTCTTCTTCAGAAACCAAGCAGTTAGATGTAACCGGTCTGCTTCCAGATGGTTCACAGAGCCCTGCGTTAGTTAGTCCTTCCTGGGTGGCAGCTTCCATGGAGGTTTTGTGGCCAGATTTAGTAGTGTCGAAAACCAGGGTCTCTTTGGCCAAAAGGGAGTGACCAGGATCATATTGGTATTTTCTTCTCTAAATGTCCTTAGGACCATTGGTATCAGCAGAAAGGGGAGAAAAGTGTAGCACAGCCAGTAATGCCACGGATGTGCGAGAGCATCTATGCCTATAGCCCGGTCCTCTCGGTGGAGAGAGAAGAAACTCTGTTCCTTTGAGTTTTGTTGGCTGGCAAATAGATCTACTTGGGGTTGCCCCCACGCTTCAGAGATCATCAAGAAAACGTCTTGGTTCAGGCTCCACTCTGCTTCCCTCACTCTCCTTCTGCTTAGTAGGTCTGCTGGCAGATTCTGAGATCCTTTTAGATGGACTGCTGACAATGAGGCCAAGTTCTGTTCTACCCAGGAAAGTAGCTGACTGGCTAGTTCCAGGAGTCTTCTGCTCCTGGTTCCCCCTTGCTTGTGCACGTAAGCTACAGTGGTCATATTGTCCAAAAAAAACTTGAACGTGATGTCCCTTCACCGCTTGTTGAAAAGTTAGGAGACTGAGAAAAATTGCCTTTAGTTCCCACCAGTTTGAGGATTTTTGGGCTTCTGCTTTGGCTGTCCAGGTGGGCCCCCCAACCCCAGGAACTTGCATCTGTTGTTAGATGCTTGTCTAGTGGAAAAACCCAGGAGAGATCTTTTGTCTGGTTGGTGGAGTCCCTCCACCACCAGAGTGCCTGTTTTACCTTTGAGGTAAGTTTGAACTGCTTTTCCAACGAATCCTGGTGCGACCATGTCTGTAAGATGTTCATCTGTAGCGGTCTGGAATGAAATCTGGCCCACTGTACCGCTTGGATCGATGCCGTGAGTAGCCCTAACACTGCCATGGCTGATCGAATAGAAATTTAGAGATTGGTCTGAATCTGCCTTACCACAGAATGGATCTTCTCCAACTTCACTTGTGGCAGAAAAACTTTTTGAAGCACGAAGTTTATGGTATAGCCCAGAAACCTCATCTCCTGCATTGGTTCTAGATTTGACTTCTTTAGATTCAGGAGCCACCCTAAGTCTTTGAGGTGAGTCTGTGATACCTGAAGATTTGTCACAACCTGTTTTCTGGAGTTCGCGAAGAACAGCAGGTCATCCAGGTATGGAATGACCGAGATCCCTTTTGGCTTCAGATGCTCCAGGGTTTCTGCCATCTTTGTAAAAATTCTGGGGGAGGAAGAGAGTCCGAATGGCAGACCTCTGAATTGAAGATGCCAAACTGAAGACCCCAGGTTGAGGGCCAGGCAGAGAAAACGTTGTGAAGCTTGAGCTATCGGGACGTGTAGGTAGGCATCCCTTAGATCTAGGGATGCCATGAAGCAGTTTGGAGTCAACAATTTTGTTATTAAATGGATTGTGTCCATGCAGAAATGTTTGTAACGGATTGATCTGTTTAGGATCTTTAAGTTCAGGATCAACCGATACTTCCCCGAAGGCTTTTTCACCAGGAATATGTGGGAATAGAAGCCTCGGCCTTCCTGATGTTTCGGGACCTAGACAATCACTTCTTGTTGAATCAGATCCTGTAATAGGTTCATCATTGCGGAAGCTTTGTCCTGATCCTTTGGAAGAGCAGTAACCTAAAACCTGCTTGGGGTGGGCTCTGAAAACTCCAGACTGTATCCCCGAGAGATTATGTTTTTCACAAACAGGCTTGTAGATGTTCTGTTCCACTGTAGGAGAAAGGCAGACAATCTTCCCCCTACTGGGGAGGGGGGATTGTCACTTGTTTTTAGGGGGCTGGTCTGGGGGAGATATGAAGAGAACTCCTCCTCTTGCCTTACCCCTTTGGGAGACCCAGCAGTTCCCTATTCTTATGGGGCTGTTGAACAGCGCAAAAATTATTTTTAACTGGTTGTTTCTTTTTGGAAGGGAAAGCCTTTTTCTTGTCCTTTTTCTTTTTCTGTCCTGTCCAAGATTGTTTCCAGGTCTGGACCAAAAAGAAGATCACCCGAGAAAGGTAGGCCACATAACTTAATCTTGGAAGCTGTTTCACCAGAACAAGTTTTTAGCCAGACAGCACATCTGGCTGAATTGGCTGAATTCACCAGCACTGATGACCTTGCTGATATCTTAATTGACTCAGCCGATGCATCAGCCATGTATTTTACTGCCTTCAGTATTAACGGGAAGGACTCCAAAAGATCTTTCCGTAGCGTCCCGCCTCTACGTGGCTCTTCAGCTTTTCCACCCAGCATTCCAGGTTCCTTGCGACAACCGTGGAAGCCATAGCGGGTTTCAGGCTGACCGATGTGGAATCTCTTTTATCCATCGCATCCTTCAGCACCCACATGTCCTCGGATGCCAGGTCTGTGTGACAGGAAACTTGCGAGAAAACGGCATCCACTCGTGGTTTCTTATTTCATACCTCTGAATCCTTGTCTTCGAAGGGAAACCTTCTCCTAAGGGTCTTGGAAAGGAAGGTGCCTCTCTCGGGGTCCTTCCATTCTTTCTTAACCGTATCCGAGAGGACTCTATGGACTGGGAACACTTTGTGTTTTTTTTTTTTTCTTTTTTTTAAAAGGTTTTTATTTGCCAGATGTACATACATAGAATAACACATCGCATGTAAGGTATATTGTCGGTTGCAACCGTCAAAATATAATTAACATTCAAGGGTAGTTTCGGATAAACATCCTATGATAAAGGATATATCAGTACAGGTAGCAATTTTTTTAACTCTAAAATACCAGTTATTTTCTGTAATCGTAATGCAAATTAACAGCAATCCAATATCTGGTATAAAACATAAAATAAAGTAAAAAATAATATAAAAGTATATATATATATATATATATATATATATATATATATATATATATATATATATATATATATATATAAAGTTAAAGAACTAAACCAAAGAGGTATATACCTCTTAAACCAATTGTGCTGTGCGCTGTCATCTCTCCAGTTCCCTGGAACATGTTCTCATAATATCATCCTACCCAGTCTATCATTCGGCTATATTTTATAATAAAATCATTTTAGATGTCACATGGTGTAGTTTATTTTGTGTTTATCCATCTGCTTCATACTCTATTATATTTTTTCTTACTTCCTCTTGCTTCATATGTCATTTTATACAGTGTAATATTTGTATTAATTAATCTTTTCCAAGCTCCTAAGGTAAGATGATCCCTCTTTATCCAATTCAAGACAATCAGCTTCCTGACATAGTAAAACAATAATCTCAAAAACATTCTAGTATTGTTGCTCATTACATCATCCTCTATCACCCCCAAGAGACCCAGCAGTGGGCTACATATATTCGGAAGATCAAAGGTTTCTGCAACAAACTGGGTTACCTGTGACCATAAGGGTCGTACCCTACTACAGTCCCAAACCATGTGCATAAAAGTACCTTCTGCCACCAGACATTTATGACAAATAGGGTCTGCTCTCCTGCCCATCTTATATAGTCTGTATGGGGTGTAATATATTTGATGTAGGTATCTTAGTTGGATCAGTTTATCCCTCGCAGAGATGACCGTAGACATATAGGAGGTTAAAACCTCATTCCAATGAGCCTCAGTCAACTCTGGGATAATGTCTGTCCATCTCTCTCTCATTTTCTTCTCTCTCGGCTGTGTTTTTTCCATAAGTACCGCATAATAAGTGGAAATACGTTTCGTGTGGTCAGGTTCTGCAAGCATTGATTCGAGTTTTGTGTTTTCTAACAGAACCATCCCCGTTCTAAATTGTGCATGCGCAGCATGCCGCAGCCTGGAATAATGGAACGCCCATGTGTCAGGGACACCCACTTCCCTCTTCAATTGTGCAAAGGTTTTAAATTCATCCCCCTCAAATAGTTGATGCACATACGTAAGACCAAAAAGGTCCTTTAGACGAGGATTGAACCATAGTGCTGTATTTGGTGATAGGTGTGGAGGTCCGTCTTGTATATGTTTTATAGAAATCTCAAGTACCTGCATAGCTGATTGAAGTACAGTTACTCCATCTTGAGTAGGCACCATCCCTCTAAAAAAGAAATTCAAAAGTGCTTCGTATGAGGTCGCGACAGCTGCCTCCACCGCAGTGGCAGCGTTATTCAGCTGTGGAAACATGCGCCAGTGGGCCTGAACTAGTTGAGACGCCAAGTAGTACAAGCAAAGGTCGGGTATCGCCAGACCACCCCTTCCTACTGGTAGCTGTAGAACGGCCAGCGACACATGAGCTGCCTTGTCTCCCCACAAAAAGGAGGTCAACGGGGAGTCAATGTATCGGAACGTCTTTTTAGGGATATATAGTGGGGCGTTAGAAAGTATATATAAAAATTTCGGGAGAAAAATCATTTTAAAAAAGTTAGCTCTCCCCAACAATGTGAGCGGAAGATCTTTCCACTTCTGTACTCTATCCTTGAAGGCGTTGATTACAGGCCATAGATTCATTTTTGTGAATGATTGCACTGGCAATTGGATCTGTATTCCTAAATACTTAAACTGGTTTGTTATCGCTAGAGGGCATTGGGTGGGAAGTACTAAGTTCGGCTGAGGATCTAGAGGAAACAGTGATGATTTGGACCAGTTAATTCGGAAACCAGAGAAATTACCGAATTCCTAAATTACATTGAATGCATTAGATAATGAGAGTTCCGGATCTTCTAAATATAGGAGCATATCATCCGCATATAATGATACTCGTTCCTCCAGATCCCCAACCACGAGGCCCCTGATGTCATCCCGACTCCTAAGTTTAACCGCAAGGGGTTCTATAGCTAGGGCGAAGAGGAGTGGAGACAGGGGGCATCCCTGTCTCATCCCCCTACTTAAATGTATTTGAGATGAGCCCATTCACTCTAACACATGCCCGGGGATCATTTTACAGTAACTTAGCTCAGTTCACAAATCTAGGTCCAAAGCCCAATTTACTAAGCAGGGAAAACAGATAATTCCATTCGACCGAGTGGAATGCTTTTTTTGTGTCGAGCGACGCCACCACTCTTTTACCTGTATTTGTATGTGAAATTTGTAAATTTACATAGAGCCTTCTAAGATTCATGTGGATACAACGGCCCGGGATAAACCCAGTTTGATCCGAGTTGATCAATTTAAGGATTACTGACTGCAATCTACCAGCTAAGATTTTGCCCAATATTTTGACGTCAGTATTGATCAAGGAGATCGCTCTATATGATTCACATTCGCTTGGGTCTTTACCGGGATTTGGTATCACAAAAATAAGGGCCTCACGCATGGATTCCGGTAGTATACCTTCTTTTTCTGCATTCACAAACACTTTTTGGAGTCACGGGATTAAGCTTTCTTTGTGTAGCTGATACCATTCCGCCGGGAAGCCATCAAGTCCAGGTGACTTACCCGGCCTAAAGAAGGAAATAGCACCAGCTATCTCTTCTGAGGTAATGGAATGTTCCAATGCTACACTATCTTCCGGGGGCCAAAGATGGAAGGTTCAGGTCCCCCAAATAGGAGGAAAGCTCCTGATCAGTACATCTTGATTGGGACTGGTATAGGTTGTCATAAAAGTCTACAAACGTGTTCAGAATATCTCGTGAATCCCTCACCAAGTCTCCCCCTGGTTGTTTAAGGTGCAGTACCGACGTAGGGGCATACAGAGGACATGCCAAGAAGGCCAACAGGTGGCCACTTTTGTCGCCAAATTCAAATATGGATCTAGCTTGTTGTAGTTGTTTCTTCATAGTCTGGTCAGTCAGAAGTAATTTAAATTGCCTTGTCAGGTCTTGCCAAAACTGATAAGTCTGAGGTGAGGGGTTTTGTATATACAACCTCTGGCAAAAATTATGGAATCACCAGTCCCTGAGGATGTTCCTTCAGTTGTTTATTGTTGTAGAAAAAAAGCAGATCACAGACATGGCCAAAAACTAAAGGCATTTCAAATGGCAACTTTCTGGCTTTAAGAAACACTAAAAGAAATTAAGAAAAATAATTGTGGTGGCCAGTAACAGTTAGATTTATAGAACAAGCACAGGGAATAAATTATGGAATCACTCAATTCTGAGGAAAAAATTATGGAATCATGAAAAACAAACAAACAAAATAACACTCCAACACATCACTAGTACTTTATTGCACCACCTCTGGCTTTTATAACTGCTTGCAGTCTCTGAGGCATTGACTTAATGAGTGATAAACAGTACTCTTCATCAATCTGGCTCCAGCCTTCTCTGATTGCTGTTGCCAAATCATCTTTGCAGATTGGAGCCTTGTCATGGACCATTTTCTTTAACTTCCACCACAGATTTTCAATTGGATTGAGATCCGGACTGTTTGCAGGCCATGACATTGACCTTATGTGTCTTTCTTCAAGGAATTTTTTCACAGTTTTTGCTCTATGGCAAGATGCATTATCATCTTGATAAATGATTTCATCATCCCCAAACATCATTTCAATAGATGGGATAAGAAAAGTGTCCAAAATTTCAATGTAAACCTGTGCATTTATTGAAGATTTAATGACAGCCATCTCCCCAGTGCCTTTACCTGTGCTATCTTCACAGTTTAATTTAGAATGCTTTCTAGTACTTGGAAGGAGAACGGTGTTGGAACATACACACACACCAAAGTTAAACATATACCAAACATTTGACACACTAATATGGCATATCTACCATTAGGGTTTGATTTGACCTGTATAATTTGTGCCGCTGCTTTCTTAGTAACCAAGATGGCCACTCCCCGAGAATACTTTGAATATTCGGCATGTATGACCCTCATAATGTTAGCTTTCTTTAACGCCATGACTTTGGACCCCTGTAGGTGTGTCTCTTGTAACAGGACAATATGGGGTTTATATCTTCGGATAAAGTCAAAGACAAGAGCGCTCTTTATCTTTGAGTTCACACCATGGACATTCCATGATAATATATTTATCTTACCCGCCATTGAAAGAGGAGTGATACCAGAACTCGCTTTCCAGGAGAGCATCGGCTAACCAGCTTTTGGCCAGCCACTTCAATCTGTGAGGACTAAAACAGAGAGACAACAGCACACAGCACGAAGCAACAGAGCATAACTTCCCTTCCCTTCCCACCCTGCACACAGTCCCAACATGCCGTGTGCCCATATCCCATAACTATAACAATAATAGATGACCTCAGGGGGTCATAGGTCATGGTCAATTTCTGAAGTTATAGTTCTTCAGCAGGGGGGGGACCCACTGCTTACCAGTTTGTAGTGAATCTTGCGGTGGTAAGGGGAAAAACAAAAAGAGTGAACCACCGCCCCCTGCCCTCCCTGTATGTATTAGGGAAATAATTTCTGTAGCCAATACCGGCGACAAAAAAAAACAGAAAAGAAGCAAAAGAAAGAGAAAAAAAACACCTCCTCTGTATAAAAGGATCTTAAAAGTATAAGTTCCCGGCAATACACAGTTCAGTAATACACTCAGGGGGGTAGATAATAAAGTTCCCCAAAGAAAAAAATAATAATAAAAAATTTAAAGTAATAAAAGGAAGGAGAAAAAAACCTCTTGTATCCAAGAGAAATTTAGTAGAATGAACTTTGAACCAACATGTAGAACCGAGCAGGACAAGCATGGTGTAATTGAGGTGTCAGAGCTCAAGAACTCTATTTTAACCCTCATGACTGATAAGCAAAAGAAGATTGGAGAGGTATGCTGCAGTGGCATACATCAAAGGGATGTGTGTCTTTCTTTCAGCATCTATCTTCAGGGCTATTTCACCCCCTAGTGTCCAGCCAGCGAGAAGCTTCAGTGGGAGAGTTAAAGAAGGAAACTTTTCCCCTATCCACCACTCTCAGTTTTGCAGGATACAACATGCTATAGGCCAGCTGGAGATCTCTGAGTCTTTTCTTGACATGCACAAAACTGGCTTTCTGTTTCTGCGTAGCAGCAGAAAAGTCAGGGTAGATTGAAATTCGGTTACCATTAAATTGCAAGTCTCCCATAGTGCGGGCAGCACGAAGGATATTTTTCTAAAATGTAGAATCCGGGCTATCATTGGACGTGGGTGAGACCCAGGAGAGGGAGGTTTAGATGGCACCCTGTGAGCCCTCTCTATGGCGAATAAGCGTGAAAAGGCATCGTTCGCTATATTGTCCTTAAGCCACATTTCAAGGAAGTCTTCGGGTTGTTTGCCTTCTGCCTTCTCAGGGAAACCAACCAGGCGAATATTGTTCCTCCTTTGGCGGTCTTCCATATTACTGAGCTTATCTGTGTGAGCATTCACTTCACAGTGGATGTGTTGAACTTTATTCTCCAAAGGGCGGACTACATCTTCCAGGTCACTAATTCTGTGTTCAGCTTCAGTAGCCCTTTCTCTAATATTCTAGAAAAAGAGGGCGGTCTGGATGCTGCCTCTTAATATAACACAACTCCATCCCTATTAAACATTCAAAACAAGAGAAAATTCGCCCATGGGACTTTAAATGAGTTGGTCATATAGGTCATGATGAGTAGTATAAAGATTTATTGAAGTTCCAAAAACATAATTTATAATGAGCATAAAAACATCATAGGGCATGATTAGACCATTGACATATTGATTACAGTATAAAAATACATAGTATACATATACAACTTAGTACTCGACGCGTTTCGCGAGCTCTGCTCGCTTCTTCAGGAGTTGGTGTATATGCAGGATATCTACAAAATAATAGGTATCAATAAGATATAACATTCAATAATGATAATGGTCAAAGAAGAAGTACGTGGCCTAAAGGAATTACCCCATACTTGCATTATGGTCAATGGGTCCATAGGACTGATCTACAAAGGCAACAGCGGAAGGTACTCCAACCGGGAGCTGAAGGTGCGTAGCCCGCAGTAAGCCGAGCGGGGGTCCAGTAGGAGGCGGACATGGCGAGGAAAAGGAAGAAAAGGAATGTTGTATATCCTAGGATGTCCCAGAGGCCACATATGTCATGACAACTGTAATAAAAATTATATATATGTATGTATCTTCTAGAGTAATATAAGGGTATAAATGGTATGATATCGCTCTTATGTAAAGAAATCCATGACATAATAGGTGTGGGTGCAAACAGGAAAGAAAGGAAAATGATAATAAGAGAGTGTAAAGGATGCATGGTGTGAAAGGAAAAGAAAAGAATTGTGTTCCTTGGTGTGTCTCAATAGCCATATATAGTATGTTCACAATGTTGGCAGTAAAATGTATGTAGATCTAATGGTAAACACCATAAAGGTGAGATAAATATATAGAGATAAGGTATCTTTGGATGTCCATGTAGTATACTAGAATGAAGAGAGAACACAAACAAGCAAGAGTGGATATGAACACAATACGAGGAGTAAGATGAAGACAAACCAAGATATAGAAAGAAAACTAGAGAGATGTATCTTAGTAATAAGTAATGAGTATAGCATTACACACATAGTATGTGCAAGTGAGGTTGAGTAAAAATAAAATGACATTTTGCATGATGGTGATGTGCTTACCCATGTGTAGGACCTCTCAGGTACGAGGGAACAAGCCAAGTGAGGAAAGAGAGGAGAGTTCGCCATGTCACAGCCTCTAAACTTAAACCCCCGAGCGGGAGCGTTGGGCTACGCCCCTAACGCCATACGAACGTGGCTGAGGTGGATGCCCACGCTGCGCATGCGCGAGCTCCTCCAGCCAACGTGATGACGCACTGCACGCCAAATCGTGGAGCCGCAAGGATGCGGAAGTCACACGATGGGTGCAGGTGTATGGCGCCGATGTAAAGGTGGCCCCGCCCATACAAATTAGGAGGGGAGGGGACAGCAGGGGAGAGGGTAGCCCCCCATTTATACATCGCAGCTCCCGGAAAAGAGAAACAAAACCGCGGCCACCGATGGATACAGCACATAGGAGACACTACCATAAATCAGCTAGAGTGGCATAAATGAATGATATAGTACTCATATATAATGTATAATGGCAATTGGTAATAGTAAATATGACCACGAGAGCAGCAAACGGACCAAGTGGGCTAGTAGGTGTCTTCCACCTTAATAATTCAATAGAAAAAGAGGGCGGTCTGGATGCTGCCTCTTAATATAACACAACTCCATCCCTATTAAACATTCAAAACAAGAGAAAATTCGCCCATGGGACTTTAAATGAGTTGGTCATATAGGTCATGATGAGTAGTATAAAGATTTATTGAAGTTCCAAAAACATAATTTATAATGAGCATAAAAACATCATAGGGCATGATTAGACCATTGACATATTGATTACAGTATAAAAATACATAGTATACATATACAACTTAGTACTCGACGCGTTTCGCGAGCTCTGCTCGCTTCTTCAGGAGTTGGTGTATATGCAGGATATCTACAAAATAATAGGTATCAATAAGATATAACATTCAATAATGATAATGGTCAAAGAAGAAGTACGTGGCCTAAAAGAATTACCCCATACTTGCATTATGGTCAATGGGTCCATAGGACTGATCTACAAAGGCAACAGCGGAAGGTACTCCAACCGGGAGCTGAAGGTGCGTAGCCCGCAGTAAGCCGAGCGGGGGTCCAGTAGGAGGCGGACATGGCGAGGAAAAGGAAGAAAAGGAATGTTGTATATCCTAGGATGTCCCAGAGGCCACATATGTCATGACAACTGTAATAAAAATTATATATATGTATGTATCTTCTAGAGTAATATAAGGGTATAAATGGTATGATATCGCTCTTATGTAAAGAAATCCATGACATAATAGGTGTGGGTGCAAACAGGAAAGAAAGGAAAATGATAATAAGAGAGTGTAAAGGATGCATGGTGTGAAAGGAAAAGAAAAGAATTGTGTTCCTTGGTGTGTCTCAATAGCCATATATAGTATGTTCACAATGTTGGCAGTAAAATGTATGTAGATCTAATGGTAAACACCATAAAGGTGAGATAAATATATAGAGATAAGGTATCTTTGGATGTCCATGTAGTATACTAGAATGAAGAGAGAACACAAACAAGCAAGAGTGGATATGAACACAATACGAGGAGTAAGATGAAGACAAACCAAGATATAGAAAGAAAACTAGAGAGATGTATCTTAGTAATAAGTAATGAGTATAGCATTACACACATAGTATGTGCAAGTGAGGTTGAGTAAAAATAAAATGACATTTTGCATGATGGTGATGTGCTTACCCATGTGTAGGACCTCTCAGGTACGAGGGAACAAGCCAAGTGAGGAAAGAGAGGAGAGTTCGCCATGTCACAGCCTCTAAACTTAAACCCCCGAGCGGGAGCGTTGGGCTACGCCCCTAACGCCATACGAACGTGGCTGAGGTGGATGCCCACGCTGCGCATGCGCGAGCTCCTCCAGCCAACGTGATGACGCACTGCACGCCAAATCGTGGAGCCGCAAGGATGCGGAAGTCACACGATGGGTGCAGGTGTATGGCGCCGATGTAAAGGTGGCCCCGCCCATACAAATTAGGAGGGGAGGGGACAGCAGGGGAGAGGGTAGCCCCCCATTTATACATCGCAGCTCCCGGAAAAGAGAAACAAAACCGCGGCCACCGATGGATACAGCACATAGGAGACACTACCATAAATCAGCTAGAGTGGCATAAATGAATGATATAGTACTCATATATAATGTATAATGGCAATTGGTAATAGTAAATATGACCACGAGAGCAGCAAACGGACCAAGTGGGCTAGTAGGTGTCTTCCACCTTAATAATTCAATAGAAAAAGAGGGCGGTCTGGATGCTGCCTCTTAATATAACACAACTCCATCCCTATTAAACATTCAAAACAAGAGAAAATTCGCCCATGGGACTTTAAATGAGTTGGTCATATAGGTCATGATGAGTAGTATAAAGATTTATTGAAGTTCCAAAAACATAATTTATAATGAGCATAAAAACATCATAGGGCATGATTAGACCATTGACATATTGATTACAGTATAAAAATACATAGTATACATATACAACTTAGTACTCGACGCGTTTCGCGAGCTCTGCTCGCTTCTTCAGGAGTTGGTGTATATGCAGGATATCTACAAAATAATAGGTATCAATAAGATATAACATTCAATAATGATAATGGTCAAAGAAGAAGTACGTGGCCTAAAGGAATTACCCCATACTTGCATTATGGTCAATGGGTCCATAGGACTGATCTACAAAGGCAACAGCGGAAGGTACTCCAACCGGGAGCTGAAGGTGCGTAGCCCGCAGTAAGCCGAGCGGGGGTCCAGTAGGAGGCGGACATGGCGAGGAAAAGGAAGAAAAGGAATGTTGTATATCCTAGGATGTCCCAGAGGCCACATATGTCATGACAACTGTAATAAAAATTATATATATGTATGTATCTTCTAGAGTAATATAAGGGTATAAATGGTATGATATCGCTCTTATGTAAAGAAATCCATGACATAATAGGTGTGGGTGCAAACAGGAAAGAAAGGAAAATGATAATAAGAGAGTGTAAAGGATGCATGGTGTGAAAGGAAAAGAAAAGAATTGTGTTCCTTGGTGTGTCTCAATAGCCATATATAGTATGTTCACAATGTTGGCAGTAAAATGTATGTAGATCTAATGGTAAACACCATAAAGGTGAGATAAATATATAGAGATAAGGTATCTTTGGATGTCCATGTAGTATACTAGAATGAAGAGAGAACACAAACAAGCAAGAGTGGATATGACAGTTGTCATGACATATGTGGCCTCTGGGACATCCTAGGATATACAACATTCCTTTTCTTCCTTTTCCTCGCCATGTCCGCCTCCTACTGGACCCCCGCTCGGCTTACTGCGGGCTACGCACCTTCAGCTCCCGGTTGGAGTACCTTCCGCTGTTGCCTTTGTAGATCAGTCCTATGGACCCATTGACCATAATGCAAGTATGGGGTAATTCCTTTAGGCCACGTACTTCTTCTTTGACCATTATCATTATTGAATGTTATATCTTATTGATACCTATTATTTTGTAGATATCCTGCATATACACCAACTCCTGAAGAAGCGAGCAGAGCTCGCGAAACGCGTCGAGTACTAAGTTGTATATGTATACTATGTATTTTTATACTGTAATCAATATGTCAATGGTCTAATCATGCCCTATGATGTTTTTATGCTCATTATAAATTATGTTTTTGGAACTTCAATAAATCTTTATACTACTCATCATGACCTATATGACCAACTCATTTAAAGTCCCATGGGCGAATTTTCTCTTGTTTTGAATGTTTAATAGGGATGGAGTTGTGTTATATTAAGAGGCAGCATCCAGACCGCCCTCTTTTTCTATTGAATTATTAAGGTGGAAGACACCTACTAGCCCACTTGGTCCGTTTGCTGCTCTCGTGGTCATATTTACTATTACCAATTGCCATTATACATTATATATGAGTACTATATCATTCATTTATGCCACTCTAGCTGATTTATGGTAGTGTCTCCTATGTGCTGTATCCATCGGTGGCCGCGGTTTTGTTTCTCTTTTCCGGGAGCTGCGATGTATAAATGGGGGGCTACCCTCTCCCCTGCTGTCCCCTCCCCTCCTAATTTGTATGGGCGGGGCCACCTTTACATCGGCGCCATACACCTGCACCCATCGTGTGACTTCCGCATCCTTGCGGCTCCACGATTTGGCGTGCAGTGCGTCATCACGTTGGCTGGAGGAGCTCGCGCATGCGCAGCGTGGGCATCCACCTCAGCCACGTTCGTATGGCGTTAGGGGCGTAGCCCAACGCTCCCGCTCGGGGGTTTAAGTTTAGAGGCTGTGACATGGCGAACTCTCCTCTCTTTCCTCACTTGGCTTGTTCCCTCGTACCTGAGAGGTCCTACACATGGGTAAGCACATCACCATCATGCAAAATGTCATTTTATTTTTACTCAACCTCACTTGCACATACTATGTGTGTAATGCTATACTCATTACTTATTACTAAGATACATCTCTCTAGTTTTCTTTCTATATCTTGGTTTGTCTTCATCTTACTCCTCGTATTGTGTTCATATCCACTCTTGCTTGTTTGTGTTCTCTCTTCATTCTAGTATACTACATGGACATCCAAAGATACCTTATCTCTATATATTTATCTCACCTTTATGGTGTTTACCATTAGATCTACATACATTTTACTGCCAACATTGTGAACATACTATATATGGCTATTGAGACACACCAAGGAACACAATTCTTTTCTTTTCCTTTCACACCATGCATCCTTTACACTCTCTTATTATCATTTTCCTTTCTTTCCTGTTTGCACCCACACCTATTATGTCATGGATTTCTTTACATAAGAGCGATATCATACCATTTATACCCTTATATTACTCTAGAAGATACATACATATATATAATTTTTATTACAGTTGTCATGACATATGTGGCCTCTGGGACATCCTAGGATATACAACATTCCTTTTCTTCCTTTTCCTCGCCATGTCCGCCTCCTACTGGACCCCCGCTCGGCTTACTGCGGGCTACGCACCTTCAGCTCCCGGTTGGAGTACCTTCCGCTGTTGCCTTTGTAGATCAGTCCTATGGACCCATTGACCATAATGCAAGTATGGGGTAATTCCTTTAGGCCACGTACTTCTTCTTTGACCATTATCATTATTGAATGTTATATCTTATTGATACCTATTATTTTGTAGATATCCTGCATATACACCAACTCCTGAAGAAGCGAGCAGAGCTCGCGAAACGCGTCGAGTACTAAGTTGTATATGTATACTATGTATTTTTATACTGTAATCAATATGTCAATGGTCTAATCATGCCCTATGATGTTTTTATGCTCATTATAAATTATGTTTTTGGAACTTCAATAAATCTTTATACTACTCATCATGACCTATATGACCAACTCATTTAAAGTCCCATGGGCGAATTTTCTCTTGTTTTGAATGTTTAATAGGGATGGAGTTGTGTTATATTAAGAGGCAGCATCCAGACCGCCCTCTTTTTCTATTGAATTATTAAGGTGGAAGACACCTACTAGCCCACTTGGTCCGTTTGCTGCTCTCGTGGTCATATTTACTATTACCAATTGCCATTATATATTATATATGAGTACTATATCATTCATTTATGCCACTCTAGCTGATTTATGGTAGTGTCTCCTATGTGCTGTATCCATCGGTGGCCGCGGTTTTGTTTCTCTTTTCCGGGAGCTGCGATGTATAAATGGGGGGCTACCCTCTCCCCTGCTGTCCCCTCCCCTCCTAATTTGTATGGGCGGGGCCACCTTTACATCGGCGCCATACACCTGCACCCATCGTGTGACTTCCGCATCCTTGCGGCTCCACGATTTGGCGTGCAGTGCGTCATCACGTTGGCTGGAGGAGCTCGCGCATGCGCAGCGTGGGCATCCACCTCAGCCACGTTCGTATGGCGTTAGGGGCGTAGCCCAACGCTCCCGCTCGGGGGTTTAAGTTTAGAGGCTGTGACATGGCGAACTCTCCTCTCTTTCCTCACTTGGCTTGTTCCCTCGTACCTGAGAGGTCCTACACATGGGTAAGCACATCACCATCATGCAAAATGTCATTTTATTTTTACTCAACCTCACTTGCACATACTATGTGTGTAATGCTATACTCATTACTTATTACTAAGATACATCTCTCTAGTTTTCTTTCTATATCTTGGTTTGTCTTCATCTTACTCCTCGTATTGTGTTCATATCCACTCTTGCTTGTTTGTGTTCTCTCTTCATTCTAGTATACTACATGGACATCCAAAGATACCTTATCTCTATATATTTATCTCACCTTTATGGTGTTTACCATTAGATCTACATACATTTTACTGCCAACATTGTGAACATACTATATATGGCTATTGAGACACACCAAGGAACACAATTCTTTTCTTTTCCTTTCACACCATGCATCCTTTACACTCTCTTATTATCATTTTCCTTTCTTTCCTGTTTGCACCCACACCTATTATGTCATGGATTTCTTTACATAAGAGCGATATCATACCATTTATACCCTTATATTACTCTAGAAGATACATACATATATATAATTTTTATTACAGTTGTCATGACATATGTGGCCTCTGGGACATCCTAGGATATACAACATTCCTTTTCTTCCTTTTCCTCGCCATGTCCGCCTCCTACTGGACCCCCGCTCGGCTTACTGCGGGCTACGCACCTTCAGCTCCCGGTTGGAGTACCTTCCGCTGTTGCCTTTGTAGATCAGTCCTATGGACCCATTGACCATAATGCAAGTATGGGGTAATTCCTTTAGGCCACGTACTTCTTCTTTGACCATTATCATTATTGAATGTTATATCTTATTGATACCTATTATTTTGTAGATATCCTGCATATACACCAACTCCTGAAGAAGCGAGCAGAGCTCGCGAAACGCGTCGAGTACTAAGTTGTATATGTATACTATGTATTTTTATACTGTAATCAATATGTCAATGGTCTAATCATGCCCTATGATGTTTTTATGCTCATTATAAATTATGTTTTTGGAACTTCAATAAATCTTTATACTACTCATCATGACCTATATGACCAACTCATTTAAAGTCCCATGGGCGAATTTTCTCTTGTTTTGAATGTTTAATAGGGATGGAGTTGTGTTATATTAAGAGGCAGCATCCAGACCGCCCTCTTTTTCTATTGAATTATTAAGGTGGAAGACACCTACTAGCCCACTTGGTCCGTTTGCTGCTCTCGTGGTCATATTTACTATTACCAATTGCCATTATACATTATATATGAGTACTATATCATTCATTTATGCCACTCTAGCTGATTTATGGTAGTGTCTCCTATGTGCTGTATCCATCGGTGGCCGCGGTTTTGTTTCTCTTTTCCGGGAGCTGCGATGTATAAATGGGGGGCTACCCTCTCCCCTGCTGTCCCCTCCCCTCCTAATTTGTATGGGCGGGGCCACCTTTACATCGGCGCCATACACCTGCACCCATCGTGTGACTTCCGCATCCTTGCGGCTCCACGATTTGGCGTGCAGTGCGTCATCACGTTGGCTGGAGGAGCTCGCGCATGCGCAGCGTGGGCATCCACCTCAGCCACGTTCGTATGGCGTTAGGGGCGTAGCCCAACGCTCCCGCTCGGGGGTTTAAGTTTAGAGGCTGTGACATGGCGAACTCTCCTCTCTTTCCTCACTTGGCTTGTTCCCTCGTACCTGAGAGGTCCTACACATGGGTAAGCACATCACCATCATGCAAAATGTCATTTTATTTTTACTCAACCTCACTTGCACATACTATGTGTGTAATGCTATACTCATTACTTATTACTAAGATACATCTCTCTAGTTTTCTTTCTATATCTTGGTTTGTCTTCATCTTACTCCTCGTATTGTGTTCATATCCACTCTTGCTTGTTTGTGTTCTCTCTTCATTCTAGTATACTACATGGACATCCAAAGATACCTTATCTCTATATATTTATCTCACCTTTATGGTGTTTACCATTAGATCTACATACATTTTACTGCCAACATTGTGAACATACTATATATGGCTATTGAGACACACCAAGGAACACAATTCTTTTCTTTTCCTTTCACACCATGCATCCTTTACACTCTCTTATTATCATTTTCCTTTCTTTCCTGTTTGCACCCACACCTATTATGTCATGGATTTCTTTACATAAGAGCGATATCATACCATTTATACCCTTATATTACTCTAGAAGATACATACATATATATAATTTTTATTACAGTTGTCATGACATATGTGGCCTCTGGGACATCCTAGGATATACAACATTCCTTTTCTTCCTTTTCCTCGCCATGTCCGCCTCCTACTGGACCCCCGCTCGGCTTACTGCGGGCTACGCACCTTCAGCTCCCGGTTGGAGTACCTTCCGCTGTTGCCTTTGTAGATCAGTCCTATGGACCCATTGACCATAATGCAAGTATGGGGTAATTCCTTTAGGCCACGTACTTCTTCTTTGACCATTATCATTATTGAATGTTATATCTTATTGATACCTATTATTTTGTAGATATCCTGCATATACACCAACTCCTGAAGAAGCGAGCAGAGCTCGCGAAACGCGTCGAGTACTAAGTTGTATATGTATACTATGTATTTTTATACTGTAATCAATATGTCAATGGTCTAATCATGCCCTATGATGTTTTTATGCTCATTATAAATTATGTTTTTGGAACTTCAATAAATCTTTATACTACTCATCATGACCTATATGACCAACTCATTTAAAGTCCCATGGGCGAATTTTCTCTTGTTTTGAATGTTTAATAGGGATGGAGTTGTGTTATATTAAGAGGCAGCATCCAGACCGCCCTCTTTTTCTATTGAATTATTAAGGTGGAAGACACCTACTAGCCCACTTGGTCCGTTTGCTGCTCTCGTGGTCATATTTACTATTACCAATTGCCATTATACATTATATATGAGTACTATATCATTCATTTATGCCACTCTAGCTGATTTATGGTAGTGTCTCCTATGTGCTGTATCCATCGGTGGCCGCGGTTTTGTTTCTCTTTTCCGGGAGCTGCGATGTATAAATGGGGGGCTACCCTCTCCCCTGCTGTCCCCTCCCCTCCTAATTTGTATGGGCGGGGCCACCTTTACATCGGCGCCATACACCTGCACCCATCGTGTGACTTCCGCATCCTTGCGGCTCCACGATTTGGCGTGCAGTGCGTCATCACGTTGGCTGGAGGAGCTCGCGCATGCGCAGCGTGGGCATCCACCTCAGCCACGTTCGTATGGCGTTAGGGGCGTAGCCCAACGCTCCCGCTCGGGGGTTTAAGTTTAGAGGCTGTGACATGGCGAACTCTCCTCTCTTTCCTCACTTGGCTTGTTCCCTCGTACCTGAGAGGTCCTACACATGGGTAAGCACATCACCATCATGCAAAATGTCATTTTATTTTTACTCAACCTCACTTGCACATACTATGTTTGTAATGCTATACTCATTACTTATTACTAAGATACATCTCTCTAGTTTTCTTTCTATATCTTGGTTTGTCTTCATCTTACTCCTCGTATTGTGTTCATATCCACTCTTGCTTGTTTGTGTTCTCTCTTCATTCTAGTATACTACATGGACATCCAAAGATACCTTATCTCTATATATTTATCTCACCTTTATGGTGTTTACCATTAGATCTACATACATTTTACTGCCAACATTGTGAACATACTATATATGGCTATTGAGACACACCAAGGAACACAATTCTTTTCTTTTCCTTTCACACCATGCATCCTTTACACTCTCTTATTATCATTTTCCTTTCTTTCCTGTTTGCACCCACACCTATTATGTCATGGATTTCTTTACATAAGAGCGATATCATACCATTTATACCCTTATATTACTCTAGAAGATACATACATATATATAATTTTTATTACAGTTGTCATGACATATGTGGCCTCTGGGACATCCTAGGATATACAACATTCCTTTTCTTCCTTTTCCTCGCCATGTCCGCCTCCTACTGGACCCCCGCTCGGCTTACTGCGGGCTACGCACCTTCAGCTCCCGGTTGGAGTACCTTCCGCTGTTGCCTTTGTAGATCAGTCCTATGGACCCATTGACCATAATGCAAGTATGGGGTAATTCCTTTAGGCCACGTACTTCTTCTTTGACCATTATCATTATTGAATGTTATATCTTATTGATACCTATTATTTTGTAGATATCCTGCATATACACCAACTCCTGAAGAAGCGAGCAGAGCTCGCGAAACGCGTCGAGTACTAAGTTGTATATGTATACTATGTATTTTTATACTGTAATCAATATGTCAATGGTCTAATCATGCCCTATGATGTTTTTATGCTCATTATAAATTATGTTTTTGGAACTTCAATAAATCTTTATACTACTCATCATGACCTATATGACCAACTCATTTAAAGTCCCATGGGCGAATTTTCTCTTGTTCTCTAATATTCTGTACATCATTCTTTAAAAACAACATCTCAGCCCTCATGCCATCAATGTGTTCAGTCAGTGTGGCCTGGCAGGTACATATAGCTTCCATAATCTGTTTCAGAGATGGCTCCCCCTCCCCCTCCTCTGGCATTATATCTCCCATTTCTTCCTGTGGTAACCCATCCAGGGAGAGTCCTTTCCTCATTCCCTTAGTTCTAGGAGGCAGTAGGCTTACCTTGCCAGAGTGAGAAGGGGACTTATCTAGTCTACTCTGCTGTGTATTGCTGTGGTGTCTTTCCTCTGCCTCATGGCCGCCTCCATCTTGAGATCCCCAGACATACTGAGAGAGATGGTCTGCCGAGGATTCCATGGGCGCTCGCCCGTATTTAACCATACTGCCGTGTTCAGCCAGGTCCAGAGAGGGTATTGAAGGCTTTGGTGTGGAGAATCTGTGTCTCTGACACCCAGGATGTCTGAAGGATTCGTTGTCCTGCAGGGAGCTCTGTCTCAGTGCTGCTCACATATCAGCTGCTGGCTCCGCCCCCCGGGAACACTTTGTGTTTAGTGTCATCCAGACCCTGGTACATTTTATCATGGACTGACAGTTGAACCTTCTCCTCCTGGATGTCGAGGGTAGTGTAAATCGCTCTCAGCAGATCGTCCACTTCCACCAAAGACAGTTTATACCTAGAGGCTCGGCTATTGTCTTCTTCTTCCTCCTCATCTGAATCCTTGAGGGAGGAAAGAGTACTTGCCCCCTCATCCCCTGAGTCCACAACTCAGGGGACTAGAGGTGGGTGCCCTCGGGCTGGATGGTGGTTGCTGGGGTTCGACTTGGCCTGTCGGGCTCTGAACCAGTAAGGACTTAACTGAACTCAGAGCTTGTGAGTTCTTGTACTGAAGAGAACAGGTCCCCGTATTGTTGGGATGTTTCCTCTTTGACCAAGTCCTTGATACAGGACCTGCACATTGCCTTTTGCCAAGACCCTCTGAGGGGGTTCTTGCAGGAAGGACATTTCCTCTGACTTGGTAGGTTTGAATGTTTAGACTTCCCTAAAACTTTTTCCTGGAACAAGAATAATGACATCTCACTAAGGGACCCTGAACACTTTCCTGCCCTTAGTGCAAAAAAGCAAAATAGACCACCACCAGCAGAAAAGAGAGGTTCCCTGAACAATGTAAAACACCAGTTTAGCAGCAACCACCATGACCAAACTGCAGGGTCTGAGAGAGGTTACCTCTGACCGTGCAGGGTGCTGGGATAGTCACTGCACTCCAGGCAGTGTTAAGTTAAGCCTTCTCCCTCCACCTTGAAGAGAGCACAGCTCCCTGGTTCCAGCATGTGCTTCCACCATGGCGGAGGAAACACAATAACTGCCATGGTGGAAGAGGAGGGATTTAAAGGCTGCATGTGTTTCCTGGAAAATGGGCGGAGCTGCGCTCTCTCCAAGGTTGTCCTGAAAGACGATTTGAGAAAGTTTGTCGCCAATCCACGAGCGGGTGTAATTTTGAAGCATGACATCTTGGATATCAATTTAGTCGGTGTAACATTATCTTTTACAATATGAAAAGAAAATTGGGCTAACTTTATTGTTGTCTTTTTTTTTAGGTCAAAAAAGTGTATTTTTTCCCAGAAAAGTGCGCTTGTAAGAGCGCTGCGTAAATACGTTGTGACATAAAGTATTGCAATGACCACCATTTTATTCTCTAGGGTGTTAGAAAAAAATATATATAATGTTTGGGGGTTCTAAGTGATTTTATAGCAAAAAAAAAAGATTTCAACTTGTAAAAGAGTCTGAAAAATAGGCCCGGTCCTTAAGTGGTTAATAACAATATATTACTGGGTATATGTGCACAATTCCACTAGGACTTCTGTTGGGCCCTTTGTTGATATTGCCTGTTTGCACTATTATTAAATTTTTATTATAAAAAGCTTGTATTCTTCCCAAACTGGTGTGTATGTATTTACTTATGCTACTTTCACAATGGGGCAGGCGGGCATCAGCGGTAAAGCGCCGATATTGCTGTTGTTTTAGCTGCGCTATTCGGCCGCTAGCAGGGAGCTTTAAACCGCCGCTAGCGGCCGAACAAGGTTTGAAACCGCCTGCAAAGCGCCGCTGCGGTGGTGCTTTGCTGGCACTGCCCCATTGATTTCAATGGGCAGGGGCACTTTAGGAGCGTTGTATATACCGCTCCTAAATTGCTGAAAAGATTACTTTTTTTACCATCCTGCAAGCGCACCGCTCCAGTGTGAAAGCCCTCGGGCTTTCACACTGGAGAGACAGGAGAGGCACTTTACAGGCTCTATGCAGGCGCTATTTTTAGCGCTGCAGCGACTGTAAAGCGCCTCAGTGTGAAAGTAGCCTCATGGTTATTGTTTTATTTGCTGGCTGCAGTAGTTCATCCGCTCTCAATTACTTTGATTAGATTATTATATTTACCTACAGGTTTAGCATGCTATCCTGTTTGGGGAGGACCATTTCTCACAACCCCTCAAAAGAGGGCTAGAAATATTATCAAATTTTACCAAACAAGCAAATTGTTTACAAGAGCCATCCATTTTCTGTGTCTGGTTTAGATAGAAAATGTTACTCGCCGTGCTTATATAATGTAATTGCAGAAATAGTGTATTTATTAAATGCTAATTAGCCATCCTTTTGCCATGGTTTTTAGCTTGAGGCAACATGAGCTTGCTTTACTAAACACCATATCAAATGAAAATGAATCAGAAACCTAACACATAATTAAACTGTTTTTCTAAATAGCCAGAATTTTGTCTAATAAAAAAACAAGCACATGCTGTCTATTTTTGACATATTCAGTCTCATTATTTATAAGCATCAGAATGATAAATTCCTGTTTTTGAACCTGAAATGTTATTTATTTTATTTATTTATTTTGCTGTGTTTATGCTAAAGCTTTCACCAGAAAATGAAAGTAGGTTATAATTGATTATAGCTGGTATGCTTTGCAATCTCCCCTTAATCTCTTCCATTGTGCTTTCTATAAATTGACAGTATTGAAAAAATCCCAGTTCAAATTAATCTGTGAAAGTGCTAGTGTTTAAGCTGTATTAAAGATAAAAACATCACACAATGTAGTATGATTTTCCTGTCCTTCCCGCAGGTCTGAAAGGACTTTGAAATTCATTATGCTTTACAAGTTTGCTTTGCTCAAGTTTTGTTGGTTTTGCTATTTTGCTGTGAAAAGAACAATCAGCTAATGGAAGTCACGTACTTAGATGTTCAATTCAGTTTTTAAAAAAATCTTTATTTTTTTCTGGAATCTGTTTAAATCATAGTAAAATAATAAACAGTTAATTCTACACTTTGAATCCATATAAAAGCACCTAGGGATTGACTAATTTGTTAGGATATTTGGAATTTGGATAGGTATTAATATCATGTTTGCACTTTGCACTTAAAGTGATTGAAAAAGGTTCATTTTTTTTTTTAAATAACAAACATGTTATACTTACCTTCTATGTGCATGGGTTTTGCACAGAGCGTCCTCGATCCTCCTTTTTTGGGGTTCCTGGTGGCGTTCCCTGCTCCTCCTCCTCAACGAGTGCCCCCACAGAGAGTCGATTTCCATGGGGGCACTTGTGTGGGAGGGCTCTCGAGTCCTGCTGCTGCATCCATTGACACAGACAGCAGGACATGGCCCCGTCCCCCCGTGTCACTGGTTTTGATTGACAGCAGCTGAAGCCAATGGCTCCCACTGCTATCAATCTATCCAAAGAGGATCCGAGACAGTGGCTGGAGCTGCTGGGCTTGTGCTTGTCGTTGGAACGATCGGGTTTAGGTAAGAAAAAGGGGGGTCTGGGGGGCAGCTGCAGCACAGAAGGTTTTTCACCTTAAAGTGGAGTTCCACCCAAAAAAAAAAAAAAAAAATCATTAATGTGCATGAAATAAATAAAAAAAAAAAACATTTGGAGACTTTTTTTTTTTTTACTCACCTCAGAATGCCTGTTGCTAGGGGGTCCCTCGTAATCTGCCTTCTTACTCACCTCGGCTCCTTACGTCACTTCCCTCGGCACCAGAGGGAGATCAGCTCTGCCCCCTCCCTCTAGGCAATCACCTGGGATACGTCACATGATTGAGCGGCCAGTCACGGTGCGCAGCGCGGCTTGCACATGCGCAGTGGGTGCCCGGCTGGTGCCGCCGAGCGGAGGGGGAGACAAGCGAGGCTTCGTTCCCCCCGCATCGCTAGACCTTGAGACAGGTAAGTGTCTGATTATTAAAAGTCAGCAGCTACAGTATTTGTAGCTGCTGACTTTTATTTTATTTTTTTTTTTAAGCGGAACTCTGCTTTAATGTATAGAATGCATTAAGGTGAAAAACCCTGAGACTTTACAACTCCTTTAAAAAACAGAATCCGGTTGTATAAAAGCTTTGCCAATCTCTTCACCTATGCAGTCATTAACCACTAGACCTCTTAAGGTTTTACCCCCCCCTTCATGACCAGGTCATTTTTTGCGATACGGCCCTGCTTTATTTTAATTGACAAACGTTCGATCGTGTGAAATAATACCCAAATAAAGTTTCTGTTTCCCAGAAATAGAGCTTTTTTTGGTGGTATTTGATCACCTCTGCGGTTTTTATTTTTTGCGCTAAAAACCTAAAAAAGGCTGACAATTTGGAAAAAAAACAATATTTTTTACTTTCTGATATAAAACATATCCAAAAAAAAAAATAAAAAAAAAAATTTCTTGAACAATTTAGGCCAATATGTATTCTGCTACATATTTTTGGAAAAAAAAATCCCAATAAGCGTATATTGATTGGCTTGTGCAAAAATTATAGCGTTTACAAACTATGGGATAGTTTTATTTAATTTTAAATTTTTAAATTTTTTACTAGTATTGGCGGTGATTAGTGACTTATAGCTGGACTGCGATATTGCAGCGGACAAATCAGACACCCAACTGACACTTTTGACACTTTTTGGAGACCAGTGACACTAATACAGTGATCAGTGCTAAAAAAGATGCACTGTCATTGTACTAATGACACTGACAGGGAAGGAGTTAACATCAGGGGTGATCAAAGGGTTACCTGTGTGCCTAGCCTGTGTTCTCTCACTGAGGGGGAGGTGCTTTGACTAGGGGAAGGCAAAGATCCGTGTTCCTGCTTTGTAGAAACGCAGGATCAATACCTTCCATTCTGACCGGTGGGTGCCGGCGGACGTCGAGTGATCACAGCTGGAGCGGGTCGCTGACGGCGCATGCCCCAGACCCGGAAGTGTTAGATCACGTGATCTATACAATAGACAAACAAGATATTTGGGGGGCACACCCTAAAAAATGCATAAAAGATGGTGTAGCCATAAGACCATAAAACAGAAAAAAAAATATTACAACGCACCCATGCAAAAAAGACATTTACCTCCTGCAAGGCTATTTAAAACACCTGAGCATTTTCAAAAAATATGGGGATTTGGTCACACCATATTGCTATATGGTGCTTAAGCCCACTTACTGCGACAAAGTACCCCATTGTTAGTGGGTCTTACACTGTCCATAGAATGGGAGATCCTGCCTCTCTGAACCATGGGAGAAACACACTCCTCTATATGGGAGAACCAAAGGACTCCACCTTTGACACAGGTGGACACTAATGAGCGCTAATGATTGCCTTTCATTAGTGTCCACCTGTGTCATAGGTGGAGTCCTTTAGTTCTCCCATATAGAGGAGTGTATTTCTCCCATGGTGTTTTAAATAGCCTTGCAGGAGGTAAATGTCTTTTTTGCATGTGTGCGCTGTAAAAAAATTTTTCAGATCACGTGATCTGGCGCAGAGCGGCTGCCCTGCCGCAGTATATCTACAGTGGGCGGTCATGAAGCAGTTAAAACGGCATTAATGCCTAACTCCAGCCATTTTTTTTGCTTTAGATAGACTTCAATTATATGAATGCTTCTGTCAAACTCTAAAGCCTCGTACTCATGATCGGATTGTTGGCAAACAAAACTGTGGACTTTTGTCCGAAGGGCATTAGCCCAAACTTGTCTTGCATACACAAGGCCGCACAATTGTTTGCCAACAAATACGAATGTAGTGACGTACTACATTGTTTTTCAGCTCTTTAGCACCACCCTTTGGGCTCCTTCTGCTAATTTTTTGTTAGTAGAAGTTTGGTGAGTGTTGATTCATGCTTTTCGTTTCGCACTTTTCATTTTGCGCTTTTCATTTCACGCTTTTCAGTTTGTTTCTGAATGGCCGTTCGTCAACCAGCCATGTTGCGGAGTCGGAGAAGATAACGTGTTATTTATTATTGGCCTTGGAGTTATTGCTTTGACATTCTTTTTTTGGTTGAATAATGATTTGATTTGGTTTCTTTTCTATATTTTTGGATGCATAGAATGCAATTTTTGGCAGAAAATTGGCAGATAGCATGTCTAATTTTATTTGTTTTCTTTTTTTAATGTACAATAAAAAAAATTATGTAGAATAATACTTGGCTATGTGTTTTACTTCAAATGAGAGTTTGGGAGTAGGCAGTTACATTTAAAAAAATACAAAAAATGTAAAATTGACAAGAGACACCAACATAGTTGTATCTTTGATCTTAAAAACTATGTGATAATGGTGTTGTGGTAACTTGCCCAAATAAAAAAAAAAGAAAGAAGAAAAAAAAGCCTTTGGAAATTTGTTTGCAATAACTCCATCAGTATCACCAGCAAAGCAGCTTCATTATTATCCCATTAAAGAAGAAGAGAATTGTGCGCTGCATTTGGAGATTTCATAATTTGCCACGTCACGAATGTTAAGTCTCCATTACGAACTCTAGTTTACAAGACCGACCGCTTCTGGCTCGTCCTTGCTTCCGAGCATGCGTGTTTGTACTTTGGACTTTTGTCCAACGGACTTGTGTACACACTCTCGGAAAATCCGACAACACACATTTCTCCACTGAAAATTTTAAAACCTGCTATCCAACATTTGTCCGCGGAAAATCCGACAACAATTGTCCGATGGAGCATACACACGGTCAGATTTACCACCAACAGCCTGTCATTGAACATTTCCCGACGGAAAGTCAGATCGTGTGTATGCGGCTTAATTGTCTTACATGCTTTCCTGACTCTGTTGGGAGATTTCCTCTTGCACATGTGATAGCCTGTGACAGCACATTTATAAATAAAGGTGGGGGGGGGGGCGTTGCCACCAGAACACCAATTCACAGACTTTAGAAATAACCTGAATACCTGACAGCAGTTCCAACCCTTCCCTATTTTACTGAAAAATGTGTTTTGTTGTAGTCTGTGTCCCCAAAGGAGAGGTGTCTCAATACTTCCTGTCCTGACTGCAGCCTTTTTTATTTGCCTGGTGATCCTGTCAATAAAATAGATTTTTATAAATGTTAAAATGTACACACAACCATTCACATCTACATATGCTCCTGCATATCCACCAACAAATTCAGGAGCTATTGCTACCCTATGCTCATGTCTGCCTCATACTCTGAGCCCTGGCAACAGTCAATCAGGACACGATAGATTTGCCTAATACTGTATGTGGAAGCCATCAGTCCTGCTCTGAGTACTTTTGCCAGAAGCAACAAAAAATTCCACACCACATGCACTGGAAGGCATATGCTTTCCTGACAATACACAGGAGCAAGGGGCAAACTAATGTGTGCATGCTATAGATGTTCAAACATTTACATATTCTAAATAAGCAGTAAATACACTCAATCCCACACTGTCCTCTGTAGTTGTAGGCATAGTGGAGCAATTTGTCCAAGTTTACAGCATAAGCTTCTCCATTTTATTTTATCTGGTTAGCTTTGTCCCCTTTCAGCAGTGAACTTGAAACCTGAAAACCTTTTCAACACAGAGCTCAGGTAGAGGGAAGAGGATAAATTGCCATTATCCTACTTGAATTACATCGCTGCCTGTATTGTGAACTTTAAAGAAGAATGGCTCCACAGTGGCAATATCAACAGAGATCAATGAATGCTTGTTTTAATGTTTATGTACTGCTTGTTAAGAATATGCAAACCTAGCCACAATTTAATTTAAATGTGCAGAAGGATAACACAAATGGCTGCTAAATATCCAGATTGCTCCAATATCAATTTGCAGTACAGGAGACCAGGAGATCAATTTCTCAAAGAATCACACAAAAATACATTTATGTAATAAACAAATAGCTGAGTACAAATTGATATTGTTAAAAAAAATGATTTGAGGAGCACAACACATTTAAAGTGATTGTAAAGTCTCTTTTTTTTTCTATAAAAATAACAAACATGTTATATTTACCTGCAATGTTGCAGTGGATTTGCACAGAGCAGCCTAGATCTTCCTCTTCTCAGGTCCCTCTTTATTGCTCCTGGCCCCTCCCTCCTGTTGAGTGCCCCCACAGCAAGTAGCTTACTATGGGGGTGCCCAAGCCGAGCTGCAAATCCGTGTGTCTATTTAGACACAGAGCTACTGTTCGGCCCAGCCTCCTCTCTCTCCTGATTGGCTAACTGACTTTGATTAACAACAGCGGGAGCCAATAGCACTGCTGCTGTGTCTCAGCCAATCAGAAGGGAGAGTCCCAGACGGCCAAGACAATTGTGGACATCCCTAGACAGAAATGGTGCTCCGGTAAGTATTAGGAGGGCAGAGGGGGGTTGTTGCACACAGAAGGCTTTTTATCTTAAAAAATCTTCTGATTTTACAACCCCTTTAAAGTATATCTAAACCCAAAAACAAAAATGTAATATATTGCAGCTTCTTTTTTAAGGCTAAGAACATTTTCAACAAATACAAAAAATACTTACCAGAAATGCAGTGTTATTTACTGTAAGCATAAAAGAAAGAACAATCAAGCTGGATGGTAAAAGCATCATACTGGGTGGACATACCATTACTACCTCCTTCTCGTGGCATGGAGCTGCACGATCTGTGATTGCTGTGTCCCTTGGACACACAGCAGATCACAGATGGGGGTACAGGGCCATTTTCATTGGCCCCTGTACCATGTGATCACTGTGACCAATCACAGAAATCACAGTAGTATTAGTAAACAAATGCTGTCATTCATGCAGCCATTAAATAATTAAAGGTGCAGCGCTAATAAACTATGTATATTTAAAACATAGATATAAACCATTGGCGTTTAAACACCAACGACAAGATATATATAAGATATATCATAAAGTGCATCAAATGGTAAGGGTGCTTGACATCTTAGACCTCAACCACATATGTGTAAACACTTGCAACTATACATTCATATATGAAGTGCTATAATCAACATATAAAAAATATTAAAGTGCCATAAAAATAGTATATCAAAACGTGAAAAGTTCAATATGAGGTATTAATGATAATACACTGAATTCTGTGAGTCCACGTGATAAATGTGTTGATAGATGAGTGAATCCAGGTGGACTACAATTCTACTTCCAAAACGATCATTCATAGTCCGTGAGAAGTGAAATTGCCACCAATAATTGCTGAGGCTTACCAGATTGAATGGACTCAATAATGCATATGCCCCATGAGTCGTTCAGGCTTGTAGGTGGTCATACCCCAACGGTTTAAATAAATCAGCCAGGAGGGCGATCTAAGGGTAAGTAAATTCTCCTCTAAGGAACCCCAAAATTGGATAAACTCGAGAGGTACAAATTGTGGTATGGATGCACGTTTAAAAGGTCAAAGGACATAAAAACTCACATAGTGTGAATCCATTTTAACAGAACATTTAATATAAAACTGTAAGAAATACACTCACATTTGAGAAGAAATATAAGCGCTTTTAAAATCTGGATAATGACGCAATGGGAGCAGTGGACATGACCCGACACGTTTCATTCACAAAGATATTGTCTGGGGTGTCGTTCCACTGATCCCGCTGCGTATATATAGACAAAAAGAACCCCCTGATTGTGGAGACAAACCTGCGGTTAATTGGCCAAATAATGGTGCGTGGAAAACATTCAAAATGGCGAAATAGTGTGCTCTTCAAGCCTCGCTTTGGCGTCCAGAGAATACAATGGAAGCCAAACAGGAAGTGGAAGTGATGCACGCCATGCTCTTCAAGCCTCGCCTTGACATCCGGTCACTACAACGGAAGCCAAACAGGAAGCGGATATGACGCGCACCGTCTCAAGCCTCGCTATGAATAGCCAGGGCTCGGACTGAACGCTTAAATGAAAAAAAACGGAACTAACGTGGCCTAATGAAAAGACACACAAGAACCAGATATGACATAGTGTCATATAACCCGGAAAGCCATCCCTGTCACATTCAAGGCTCACTCCAAGTACCGTCCTAGCTGTAATCAAATTCAGACATGACACAGTACCTAGATTAATCCCGAAAGACAACAATTACCAAATCGGCAATATGAAGAGAACTGAAAAAAAATATGTAAAAAGTTATATATACAATAAGGAAAAAATTAATATAATGTGTGATCATCATATATTAATGGAGTACCAGCCCAAATAAATCGGCTGGTTTAGGATATGTATATGAGTAAAGATAAAAATAAAATAAATATGGTGTTGACAAAGGAAAGTATGAGTAATAAAGAGTATTTTAATAAAAATGTAATAAAAAAGAGAAAAATTAGGTAAATAAGATGAAGTTGTGCTGAAAAAAGACAATTTGCACAACAAACTTATATCATTAGCCCTTGGTTCCGCTTCGCAAAAATGTGGCCCATACTAAAGTTAGTATCCAAAAATCCAAAAAATATATTAAAAAATATATTAATGGAATGGTAATAAGAAGGATATACAGAATCTCAACCCAAATATATATACAAAACAAATGTATATATTCAACTTAAAAAAGACCCCTAAAGATAGTAATCTCGTGAACTAGAATATCTGAAAAATAAACTGCCCTCTTGTGGACAAAAAGGGAAAGACATAAAATAGAATAGAAATGAAAGGACACCTAAGCCTTGTTTATAAAGGAATTAATGTCCCATTCCACATTAATACCCTAGGGAGAGTGGCACTGTAGTTCATAAATCCAGTATGTCTCAAGACGAGACATGCCCCTGGTAATGGCGCCACCTCTCCAGGGTGGAATGTATCTATCACGTACCAGGTGCTGGAGGCCAATGGAGAGAGGGCTTCCCTTGTAGCTAAGTTCCGGACTCCCCTGAAGGTGAGACAGGAGGAGTCGGGCACAAAGTAGCACAGTGAGGTTGCTTGCAGAAAGCCCAGGAATGCTGCCGATGAGATGAACAAAGTCTGCAGGCAGGTGGCGCCTGTGAGGTGAGACAGGTCTGTAAAGTCACTGAGATAATAGAGTAGTCAACACAAGCCAAGACAAAGTCAGGTGGAAGCCGGGTCAAACACAAGAAGCAGGCAGAGGGTATCCGTGAGATGAGCCGGGGCCAGGAACTGGAGACAGGCATACAGGTCGGGAACAAGCTGGGTGCGAAACTAGAAGCACAGGAGCAAGGAATCACAGAAACACAGGTACAAGCTGAGATCAGTCAGCAACTTCAAGCACTGATACACTTCTTTATAAAGGCCCAAGTGCTGCTGGGGACGCTGGGGACGCTGGGTTCTAGAGCCCTTCTCCTGTTGTTGGTGCCTTGACAGACGCTGGGTCCTAAAGACCTTCTCCTGCTGTCAGCGCCCTGACAGTATCTGTCGATAATCAAGATTTCAGTACCCTTAGGGTCTTTATTATGGCACTGGCAATAGAGGCGAGGGACCGTATATGTTTAATACTCCCCTCTTTGATTTTAGTTATATGCTCACTGACTCTAGTTATAAAAGACCTGATGGTCCGGCCTACATACTGCTTGCCACATGGACAAGTAAGTAGGTATACAACATTCTTTGTAGAACAAGTGCAAAAAAGTTTAATGGGATAAGACTGATTGGTGACTGTTGACCTAAAGTTTTAGTATTTAATATTTTAATATTACCTCGGACATTGTGATGGCAAACTTTACACTTTTTACAGGGAAAATAACCTATGATGTTAGGTGCTACCTTATTCTGTAAGCTAGATACTCCCCTATATATCACTTTTGCACGTTCGGGTAGTACAGGGCCCAGAACAAGGTTGTTCTATAATATGCCCCAATGTTTGTCTATTATGTGTACCCCAATGTTTTTCTATTATGGACTTCACCTGTTTATGTTGCACAGAATATGTTGTAACCAATGACCATTTAAAAGAATCATTAGGCTCTGCAGGAGGCTTGTCAGTCAACAATAGGCCTATATCCATTTCCAGGACACTATTAAACTGTGAGTCGACGTCTGATTGTTTATAGCTCTTCTCCAGAAACCTTTCTCGCAAGACCATAGCCTGCGATTTAAAGGTTTCTAGACTGGTACAATTTCGACGTAGCCTCAAGAACTGGCTATGTAGACTTGATCTTAGCCATGAATACTGATGGCAACTGTCCGTGGGCATAAACCCATTACAGTCTGTAGAATTGAAATAGGTCTTGAACTGAAAATGACGGTCCAAATCCAAGAAATGGACCTTCTGACTGCTAAATTCATAGGTCAAGGATATGCTTCGATCGTTCTGGTTCAGTGATGAAAGAAAGTGTGCCAGAGAATCTACACAGTCATCCCACAGGAGGAGGAGGTCGTTGATGTATCCAACCCAAAGGACCAGTTTAGATCCACCTTGGGCATAGACGACATCCTCCTCCTATTTGGCCATAAAAAAGGTTTGCGAGACTGGGGGCGAATTTAGCCCCCATTGCCATGCCCTTTTGTTGTAAATAATCGCGTCTGTTGAACCAGAAATAGTTGTGCTGTGTAGCAAACTCTAATAATTCAATAATGTAGTTCCCCTGGGACCCAGAGATGGTCTCATCTTGATTTAGAAAATGTTGAACCGACTCAATACCATGTTTGTGTGGAATACATGTATATAAAGAGGCAACATCTGCCGTAGCAATGATGTAATCACCCTGCATACTAACACCATCTAGCACTTTTATGGTATCTCTGGTGTCTTTGAGATATGAGGGCATTTTTTTCACAAGAGGCTATAAATGAAAGTCCATATACCATCCAATTCGTGAAGTGACCAAGTCTATGCCACTCACGATAGGACGCCCTGGAGGGCACATAGGATTCTTGTGAACTTTGGGCAAATAATAGATGGTTGGGATTCTGGGTATATGGGGTATCAAACATTCCTTCTCCTTTCTGTTAAGAATACATTTATCAAAACCTTTATTGATTAGTGCCACTAATTGGCTTTTATACATAGACGTACGGTTGGTGGTTAGTTCTTTGTATGTATCTGTATCACTTAGGATGTTGTACATTTCCTTTTCAAAATCAACTTTATCTAACACCACAATACCGCCCCCCCCCCTTATTGGCGGGGTGGATGACGAGATCTTGTCTCTCACACAGAGATTTAAGACCTGCTTTAGAAAATGTATGGTTGGACAACTTCTTGGAAGGAAGTGTGGCAAGATCCTTAAGTACTAAATCTCTAAACATGTTAATGGCCTAGGCCATTTGAGCCAGAGGGTTAAAGAGGGAAGAGTTTGAAAGTCCTGAATGAACAGTGCCTGAAGTGGCAACTCTTGATAGATTGCAATAGGGGTTAGAGATTAGATATCTTTGAATATTGATTTTTCTAATGTATTTGTGAACATCTATAAAGATGTGGAATTTACTGGGTTTCTTGGGGGGGGGGGGGATTTTAAGCCCTTGTCCAAAGCCTTCAATTCTTCTGAACTCAGTATTTTTTTGCTAAGCTTAAAAACTCCATGAGCTGTTATGTTCTTTTCCTTTTTCCCTTTATTTCTTCTCCCTCCATGGGAGCCTCTCTTGGGTCTAGGACCCTCTTTCATGTGCGGTGGTCCTCTTAAAAAACCTGGTTATTCTGAGGGTTAGGGTTAGACTGATTATATCCATATGGAGATTAGTTGTAACTTCTCTCCATATGTATATTGACCGTCTGAATGCTGAGGAGGGTAATCCTCATATCTTACAGGTGACCCCCTTTCATAGTATCCCCTCTGACTGAGAGTTTTGGTGATTATACGGTCTAGAATTGTATTGGTTATCCGCAGGGTGACCCCTAGAGCCCCTTCTGTTGGGGTTATTCCCTCTACCCCTGTGTGGTCCTGTAGGTGTGTGGATGCTAGAACGTCTTTTCCTTTGATAGGGAGATTATTCTGTATGGTCAGTACCTTTCACAACAGGCTTGAAAACTGAGCTGGCTACCTGTCCTAAATTGGTCGGCCCATTGCTGGAACCAGTTTGAACTACAGGGGTATCTGTTACAATGTCTGAAATTGTAGGTTTCTGCCAAGAAAAAACAACACCAGATATGTAGTCTCCTACATCTTGTGTTTCTTATTACGTTGGTCTCTATCCTCTTTTTCCAAATGGTTTTGGAGATTGGGGGAGAGTGAGTTATACTCAATAGAGTTCTTAAAAGACAGAAGTTTGTCCTTAAGATCTTTAATCTCCGTGTCAAAGGCAGAGAGTCTGTTGTTCTTCCGTGTAATAAGAAAACTGAGAAATTTGATACCTGCTTCATTAAAATAATTGAACCAGGGTTCAAAAACTGTGTCCCCTCGTTGGGGATGCACCTTCCAACGTAAACTTCTGGGAACCATTTTTTCTGATACATATTGTTCAAGAAACAATAGGTCCCACTGAAGATGCAATTCTGACACCATGATATTTTTAAGTCTCATGAACAGACCTCCTATTTCAGTTTCATTCCCTGTGATGATGAAAACTCCCTCAGTGTTAACTGTGCTAGATGCTCTATAGTCAAAACATCCATAGTGTATGACTTAACAGACTGTAGCAGTAAAAAGTCAAAAGATATACAAAGTGAAGAAAAATAATAATAATTCATGCAGCCACTGTTTACTACTGTGATCGCTGTGAAGTGAAATTGACCCTGTAGCTTGTGATTCCTGTAGCAATCACAGTAGCAAATCAATGTACCAATCACAGTAGTAAACATTGGTTGCATGAATGCAGTGGAACAGTGTTAGGAAACAGAGCACAGTGAAAATAAATAAATAAATAACCCTGAACACCCCCCTAGAGCAGTACAGTGCCACTATGGTGATACTGCACTGCTCTGGTGACAGCATGTACAAGAAATGTAAAAGAAAATTGTAAAAACAATTTAAATCCAAAAATGTAGTCATTTTGTTGGTATTTCCACTGTTCTAGTACTCCATGGCTTCATACAATGTTATAGGTAGTCAGGAAATTATACGTGTAGTTTATGCCCCTGGTATTCAAAAGTTATAAAATAAATATAGTGGCAATTGTTGAAAAATCTCTTAGTATATAAAATATACAATCGGGTAACCGCGCTATTGGATCTTAATACAAATAAATAAGTGCATGCAACAATTTATCAATAAGTGCAAAAATTAATGAATAAATTAAAATCAATAAATTATCTAATGCATCAATAATTGTAACTAAAAAAATACCAAATTATAAAGTTACATAGTTGCATAGTTACATAGTAGGTGAGGTTGAAAAAAGACACAAGTCCAACCTATGTGTGTGATTATGTCAGTATTACATTGTATATCCCTGTATATTGTGGTCATCCAGGTGCTTATCTAATAGTTTTTTGAAACTATCGATGCTCCCCGATGAAACCACCAGCTGTGTTAGGGAATTCCACATCCTTGCCGCTCTTACAGTAAAGAACCCTCTATGCAGTTTAAGGTTAAACCTCTTTTCTTCTAATTTTAATGAGTGGTCACGTGTCTTATTAAACTCCCTTCCACGGAAAAGTTTTACCCCTATTGTGGGATTGCTACCAATATGGTATTTGTAACTTGAAATCATATCCCCTCTCAGGCATCTCTTCTCCAGAAAGAATAAGTTTAGTGCCCGTAACCTTTCTTCATAACTAATATCCTCCAGTCCCTTTATTAATCCCCTTTTTATTGCATGCCAATATTCTGTTTGCTTTGTTAGCAGCAGCTTGACATTGCATGCCATTGCTGGGCCTATCATCTTCTAGGACCCCCGGGTCCTTTTCCATCCTTGATTCCCCCAGAGGTTCTCCCCCCAGTGAGTAGATTGCAATCATATTTTTGCCACCCAAATGCAGTTTTTCCACATTAAACCTCATTTGCCATGTAGTTGCCCACCCCCAATTTGTTCAGATCTTCTTGCAAGGTTTCCACATCCCGCGGAGAAGTTATTGCCCTGCTTAGCTTAGTATTGTCCACAAATACAGAGACTGAACTGTTTGCCCCATCCTCCAGGTCATTTATGTACATTTATTACCACCCTCTGAACTCACCCTTGTAGCCAGTTTTCAATCCATGTACTCACCCTATGGTCCATGCCAACGGACCTTACTTTGTACAGTAAACGTTTATGGAGAACTGTGTCAAATGCTTTTGCAAAATCCAGATACATCATGTCTACGGCCTTCCTTTATCTAGAGGGCAGCTCACCTCCTCATAGAAGGTTAATAGATTGGTTTGGCAAGAATGATTCTTCATGAATCCATGCTGATTACTGATAATGATAAAGTGTTCATTGCTAAAATCTTGTATATAGTGCCTTATCATCCCCTCCAAGAGCTTGCATACTATTGATGTTAGGCTATCTGGTCTGTAATTCCCAGGGATGTATTTTGGCCCTTTTTTAAATATTGGTGCTACATTGGTTTTTCTCCAATCAGCTGGTACCATTCCAGTCAGTAGACTGTCAGTAAAAATTAGGAACAATGGTCTTGCAATTAATTGACTGAGTTCCCTAAGGACCCTCGGGTGCAAGCCATCTGGTCTCGGTGACTTATTAATGTTAAGTTTTCCAAGTCTATTTCTAATTCTGACCTCTGTTAGCCATGAGGGTGCTTCCTGAGATGTGCCATGAGTATAAACACTGCAGTTTTGGTTACTGAAGCTCCCCAATTCCCTTGTAAAGACTGAGGAGAAGAATAAATTCAATACCTTTGCCATCTCTCCATCCTTAGTAACCAAAATCCCTTCATAATTCTTTATGGGGCCAATATGGTCTGTTCTCCCTCTTTTGCTGTTTATATACTTAAATAATTTCTTGGGATTTTTTTTGCCCTCCTCCACTATGTGTCTTTCGTGTTCTATCTTAGCCGCCCTAATTGCACCCTTACATTTCTTGTTGCATTCTTTGTAAATAATAAATATGTGGTTAATCCTAGATACAACCCAGCCTAAACTAGGTTAACCCCCACCGCGCCTTGGATTATGCACCCAGATGCTAATCAACATCCAGTACAACACCACCTACCTATAGCTGCCACTTGACAATCAAGACAATTCTACAATGGAATTTAAATCTGTACTAAGTGATGAATAAAGCTCACCTCCCGTGACAAAATTAAATTGTGGCGCTGATTACAATACATCTAATTCACCCCTCATAGTGAAAAATAGATTGTACGTTCAAAAAAATGTTATGTTAGTAACAAAAAAGAATCTAACCACCTTTTAACTGGTGTGTATCTACATGTGGTATAATCCACCCTACACCCAAATAAATAATATGAGAATGTGTGCGACCACTCCCTTACTAATATCTCCACACAATAATCTATATACGTATGGAATTATATCCACCTTAATACATGACGTGACTTAGTGTTAAATGGCTCAAAGTTTGCTCATCAAAAATAGCTCCTGTTTCCCTTATGGTAAAGATAAAATAAAATACAAATATACAGTCCATAAATAAAAGTGCAAAAAATAGTGTCCGTGATAGTGATCAAAAAGACAGCATATAAAGTGCCACAGCAAGTCCTTTCTGTTGAAGAAATGTGAGGTCTTTTGATATACTCTTCCACCACACCTTAGTGTTCAGTGATCACTCTCCCTATGGGCAGCCACTCACCAGCTCCTCATGCCTCCACTCTCGTGTGAGGCTGACAGGCATAAATCAGTTGTTATCACCGGTAAGGGTTAAAGCATGTGAATCCAGGAGACTCGTTCCATATAAAATAGAAAGACACTCCCAATAGTGTAATAACGTCAAACACTTTAATGAAACACACTGCAAAGTAACACTTCAACTATTTCACTCACATTGTGTAAAAAATCTTATAGCACAGTAAAATCCACAGCAATCCGTCCACTAACATACAGCATCTGAGATCAACCTCATAGGGGGTATGCGGTCACGGCGGACCCTCTAATGTAGAGAGCATACAGTGTCTCTCACCCTCTCACCGCCTGCTGAACAAATGGGTAACGCTGTCCCCCCTCTCTCGGTTCACCGTTCAGTTCGCTTCCTTTGTCACTAGTACGTGGTGTTAACCTCCTTACGGCCACGCCCCCAACATGTTTCGGTACGCCTGTACCTTATTCATGGGATAGGCCGTCCTGTACATCCATCGTTCCTTATATTCCCTCCCCTCTCCAATCCAAATGAAGGTGTCTTAGTGCGCACGCGCCACCTTCCCCCGGCCGTCCGCCAATCAGAGATTCCCCAGTGCGCATGCGTGTAGAACACTTCAGCGTCTGCGCTCTACGGGTGTCCCCGTGAGCACAATCCCCCGCTGTTCTATACAATAAACCACACAATACAGTTTGGATACATCAATCGGCACTGTGAAATCCCCACCATCCATCTCTGGAGCGGTAGGTTATCAGACAGCGCTATGCACCCTGCCATATCAAAAAACATATACTGTGCATTCCGCATAATTAAAGCGATACACATAAATAAAATCATATATTAAACTTAACCTATAAATTGTAATTTATACATATATAAGAACCCATATTGTGATATAATTCACATGCTAAAATTCAAAAAATAAAAATAAAAATAAAAATGGAAATAAAAATAAAAATAAAAATAAAAATAGAAATAAACCGTTTAACCTGGTTATGGTGAGAATATTAATACACACTAAAATACACCATATCCGGTGTGTATAAAAAACAAGAATGATTGACTTCAACACTCCAACCTTTATCTTCAACAAAGGCTGGAGGGAAAACCAATAAGTGGTCTATATCTGTGGTCACCCCTCAGTCGGTGATCCCTAATATTTAATTATAAGGCTTATATAAAATTCTAAAGATATTAATCCACTCATGACCGCATCAATGAGTATGTGGAATACCAAACTATGCATTATAACTCCCTACAGAATCTATCTAAAAATCATTTAAAAATCATTTAAAAAACAGTTAAGATCTAGCTCGATGTTGAGGCCTCTCGGAGTTAAACTCTTAAAGCGGAATATCCATTCCGTCTCTCTCCTTGATAGGTCTCTTACTCTGTTGGAACCCCGCCAGGAAGGGTGAATCACATCAATACCGCAGAATTGCAACAGAGTAGGGTCTTGGTTGTGTTTGATCCTAAAGTGCATAGACACGCTGTGGTATTTGTAACCATTTTTTATGTTGGTGAGGTGCTCACTAATGCGGATCTTTAACTGCCTTTTGGTCCTCCCAACGTAATATAAGCCACAAGGGCACCACATGAGGTACACCACATGTGTAGTGGTACACGTGCTAAACTCATTCATATCAAACCTTTCCCCCTCTCTGTTAGTAACGCTAGTGATGCCTCTATTCATGACCCTTACTGTTTTGCAACAAACACATTTTTTACAGCAAAAGAAACCTTTTAAATCAAAGAATAGGGATCTCGGCTTAGGTGGATCCAAAATTTTCTTCACTATCCGATCACCTATACTTGGGGCCTTCCTATAAATGAACCTTGGATATGCAGGTAATATCCCCCCCAAGTGTTTGTCTTTGCACAAAATGTACCAGTATTTCCTATAGATGTTCTCAATATCCCTATACTGGTGGTGAAAACCAGAGATAAAACTTAATTGGTGTTAAGAGTCCCCTCCTTGTACAGCCTTTTCTTTTTCTTTCAGACACTGTTCCCTGGGGATATTAGCCACTTCTTGTACAACTTTCGTAAGCTCTTCATCTTTATACCCTTTTTGCATAAACTTATTCTTCAAAACATCTGACTGGGCCAAAAAATCCTCCATCAGAGTACAATTCCGACGGATCCGCAACAACTGGCCCTTCGGGATATTCTTTATCCATGATGGATGATGGCCACTAGCTACAGAAAGGTAGCTGTTGCGGTCCGTCGGTTTGAAGTATACTTTAGTTTTTAACGAATCGTTTACTTTCTCAATAGTGACATCTAGAAAATTTATCGTTAAACGGTTTATTTCTATTTTTATTTTTATTTTTATTTTTATTTCCATTTTTATTTTTATTTTTATTTTTTGAATTTTAGCATGTGAATTATATCACAATATGGGTTCTTATATATGTATAAATTACAATTTATAGGTTAAGTTTAATATATGATTTTATTTATGTGTATCGCTTTAATTATGCGGAATGCACAGTATATGTTTTTTGATATGGCAGGGTGCATGGCGCTGTCTGATAACCTACCGCTCCAGAGATGGATGGTGGGGATTTCACAGTGCCGATTGATGTATCCAAACTGTATTGTGTGGTTTATTGTATAGAACAGCGGTGGATTGTGCTCACGGGGACACCCGTAGAGCACAGACGCTGAAGTGTTCTACACGCATGCGCACTGGGGAATCTCTGATTGGCGGACGGCCGAGGGAAGGTGGCGCGTGCGCACTAAGACACCTTCATTTGGATTGGAGAGGGGAGGGAATATAAGGAACGATGGATGTACAGGACGGCCTATCCCATGAATAAGGTACAGGAGTACCGAAACATGTTGGGGGCGTGGCCGTAAGGAGGTTAACACCACGTACTAGTGACAAAGGAAGCGAACTGAACGGTGAACCGAGAGAGGGGGGACAGCGTTACCCATTTGTTCAGCAGGCGGTGAGAGGGTGAGAGACACTGTATGCGCTCTACATTAGAGGGTCCGCCGTGACCGCATACCCCCTATGAGGTTGATCTCAGATGCTGTATGTTAGTGGACGGATTGCTGTGGATTTTACTGTGCTATAAGATTTTTTACACAATGTGAGTGAAATAGTTGAAGTGTTACTTTGCAGTGTGTTTCATTAAAGTGTTTGACGTTATTACACTATTGGGAGTGTCTTTCTATTTTATATGGAACGAGTCTCCTGGATTCACATGCTTTAACCCTTACCGGTGATAACAACTGATTTATGCCTGTCAGCCTCACACGAGAGTGGAGGCATGAGGAGCTGGTGAGTGGCTGCCCATAGGGAGAGTGATCACTGAACACTAAGGTGTGGTGGAAGAGTGTATCAAAAGACCTCACATTTCTTCAACAGAAAGGACTTGCTGTGGCACTTTATATGCTGTCTTTTTGATCACTATCATGGACACTATTTTTTGCACCTTTATTTATGGACTGTATATTTGTATTTTATTTTATCTTTACCATAAGGGAAACAGGAGCTATTTTTGATGAGCAAACTTTGAGCCATTTAACACTAAGTCACGTCATGTATTAAGGTGGATATAATTCCATACGTATATAGATTATTGTGTGGAGATATTAGTAAGGGAGTGGTCGCACACATTCTCATATTATTTATTTGGGTGTAGGGTGGATTATACCACATGTAGATACACACCAGTTAAAAGGTGGTTAGATTCTTTTTTGTTACTAACATAACATTTTTTTGAACGTACAATCTATTTTTCACTATGAGGGGTGAATTAGATGTATTGTAATCAGCCACAATTTAATTTTGTCACGGGAGGTGAGCTTTATTCATCACTTAGTACAGATTTAAATTCCATTGTAGAATTGTCTTGATTGTCAAGTGGCAGCTATAGGTAGGTGGTGTTGTACTGGATGTTGATTAGCATCTGGGTGCATAATCCAAGGCGCGGTGGGGGTTAACCTAGTTTAGGCTGGGTTGTATCTAGGATTAACCACATATTTATTAATTATCTTTATTTACCCACTAGCAGCCATGGACCTTTTTAATTATCTGTCTGATAGGCAGATGAACCCTGAACATGTCTTTTCAAACAATGTAGAAATGACCGTAGATGAAGAAGATTTTTCAGTGACTTTAAGATCACTTGAGAACCTTCTTGAAAAGCAGATTAAGGTATGGTGGGATGTGTTCACCTTTGAACACTATCAAAAAGAAAACTTAATTTTTAGAAGTTTAAGGTGGGATGTACCCCCACAAGATGGATTGAATGATCCTGTTTTTATGGAAGAATGGTTGGCATTTTTCAATAAGGCTGGGAGGGAACTACAGAATCTTGTTTTAAAGAGGAAGCAAATTAAGTTAGGAAGAATTAACGAAAACATTAGACAACTGCAGGGGAAACTAGAACCCATCAAAGAATCCAATCAAATGAAAGATTTCAATATTAATATAAAAAAGAAATTGGATAAAGTAGACCGGAAAACGCAGAAAAAGAAAGTGAAGAAGTTCACTAGGGATTCCAATGATTTTAGAACTAATAAGATATACACGTGGCAGATTATAAATGATGGAAGCCAGGTAGAAACCGTTGGGGATTCGAACCATGAAGTGGAACCCGTTGCAAAGAAATCTATATCTAAAATAACCCAGAAGAAATATGGGCAAAAAAGTGTGGTGAAGAAAAATGAGCAGGGACCTACAAACCCCTCTCAAAATGGGGAAAGCTCAGGGAAGAACCACAAAAGTGAATATGTTTACTCCCCCAGACCCCCTAGACAAGGAAGAGGGGATTATGAATATCACACCCCCAGGCCCTATAGGGGTAACACCCCCCAAGGAAGAGGAGGTTATGATTACCCATCACCATATAGAAGTGATGGACCACGAGGATACCCCCCACAACAGGAATACCAACAGTGGAGACCATATCCCCCAGTGAATCAACACCCAGATGGAAATGGGATTCCATTGTATAATAGATATACAAGTCTGGAAGAAGGAGGCTATTATGACCAACAATCATATAATCAGCCTTTTTTAGGATCACGGGGGAGGGGAGGGAGACGGGGTACTCCGAGAGGATACCCGCGAGCACAACAACAGAGAGGAAGGCTTGGACCCCCAAATATACAAAATGTGAACATCAAGCCCCTACCAAGAGAAGGAGGGGATGCAGGGGGGGGAGATCCAAGCAATCCAAAAAAACGACCAAGGGACATATGAATACGGGGATTTACAATCTGAGTGGAATTGAGTTGGACCATAAAGAAATCAACATCCTGAACCTGGGCCTAAAATGTGCCCCGAAAAAAAGAATGAATAAATTCCAGGTGTACATTGATACGCATAAGTTTATACGTACGATGAATATAAAAAAACATTTCCTGAGTCACCCGGTAGAAGCAGGAGTGAAGGCTTCGATGGCACCTGATAAAATAGATAGCGGCCTAAAAAATCGATCTATCTTTAATCCCCAAATCCAAAACAATCATTATGTAGAAGTTTTTAAGAACTTGGTGTTGAAAGAAATTGAGGACCTGCCAGTAAAGAAAGGAGTCAACTCTCGATTTATAAAGGAGGGAATAGAATCCTTGGAAAAAAGGAGAAATATTATTATTCGCCCAGCGGATAAGGGTGGAGGGGTGGTTGTCATGGAGAAGGAATTCTACCATAAACAATTGTTGGAGCTATTGGGAGATCAAGATACATATAAAAAGTTGAAATGTGACCCTACGGACTCATACAGCACCCAATTGGCTGCACTAGTGGACTGGGGCTTTGGGGTAAAAGTCCTGAACTCAAAAGAAAAAAGATATCTCGTACCCAGTGCCAATTGTATACCAGTAATATACACATTACCCAAGGTGCACAAGAATATAGAGAAACCCCCTCCTCGCCCTATAGTAAATGGAATCGGATCCGTCACTGCTAGACTGGGTGAATATCTAGATAGATTTCTTCAACCCAGTGTGAAAGCCACCAGAGCTTATTTGAAGGACACCTCAGATCTGCTACGATTACTAGAACAAGTGAAATTTAACCCTGCATTGACATCATACTTAGTGACAGCAGACGTAGCGTCACTTTATACGTCCATACAACATGAGGATGCGTCACTAGCCCTAAATTGGGCACTTAGTAAAAGGGATGATATTCCTTTCATCCAGAAGAGATTTGTGGGACATGCATTAGACTTTTGCATGTCCCACAGTTACTTCTGGTTTGATGGGCAGTTCTATTCACAGCAGGTTGGCGTGGCAATGGGGGCTAAGTATGCCCCTAGCCTCGCCAACCTGATTATGTCTGAATGGGAAGACAGACAAGTGTTTAATGTACACAGACCTCAATTAATCTTCTATCGAAGGTTCATTGATGATATCCTGTTGATATGGGAAGGATCTAGGGACACTTTGGAACTCTTCCTTGAACTTCTGAATAGGAATGCAAATAACATCAGATTGGAATACCTGATTAGTGACGAATCGATAAATTTTCTAGATGTCACTATTGAGAAAGTAAACGATTCGTTAAAAACTAAAGTATACTTCAAACCGACGGACCGCAACAGCTACCTTTCTGTAGCTAGTGGCCATCATCCATCATGGATAAAGAATATCCCGAAGGGCCAGTTGTTGCGGATCCGTCGGAATTGTACTCTGATGGAGGATTTTTTGGCCCAGTCAGATGTTTTGAAGAATAAGTTTATGCAAAAAGGGTATAAAGATGAAGAGCTTACGAAAGTTGTACAAGAAGTGGCTAATATCCCCAGGGAACAGTGTCTGAAAGAAAAAGAAAAGGCTGTACAAGGAGGGGACTCTCAACACCAATTAAGTTTTATCTCTGGTTTTCACCACCAGTATAGGGATATTGGGAACATCTATAGGAAATACTGGTACATTTTGTGCAAAGACAAACACTTGGGGGGGATATTACCTGCATATCCAAGGTTCATTTATAGGAAGGCCCCAAGTATAGGTGATCGGATAGTGAAGAAAATTTTGGATCCACCTAAGCCGAGATCCCTATTCTTTGATTTAAAAGGTTTCTTTTGCTGTAAAAAATGTGTTTGTTGCAAAACAGTAAGGGTCATGAATAGAGGCATCACTAGCGTTACTAACAGAGAGGGGGAAAGGTTTGATATGAATGAGTTTAGCACGTGTACCACTACACATGTGGTGTACCTCATGTGGTGCCCTTGTGGCTTATATTACGTTGGGAGGACCAAAAGGCAGTTAAAGATCCGCATTAGTGAGCACCTCACCAACATAAAACATGGTTACAAATACCACAGCGTGTCTATGCACTTTAGGATCAAACACAACCAAGACCCTACTCTGTTGCAATTCTGCGGTATTGATGTGATTCACCCTTCCTGGCGGGGTTCCAACAGAGTAAGAGACCTATCAAGGAGAGAGACGGAATGGATATTCCGCTTTAAGAGTTTAACTCCGAGAGGCCTCAACATCGAGCTAGATCTTAACTGTTTTTTAAATGATTTTTAAATGATTTTTAGATAGATTCTGTAGGGAGTTATAATGCATAGTTTGGTATTCCACATACTCATTGATGCGGTCATGAGTGGATTAAAATCCTTAAGAATTTTATATAAGCCTTATAATTAAATATTAGGGATCACCGACTGAGGGGTGACCACAGATATAGACCACTTATTGGTTTTCCCTCCAGCCTTTGTTGAAGATAAAGGTTGGAGTGTTGAAGTCAATCATTCTTGTTTTTTATACACACCGGATATGGTGTATTTTAGTGTGTATTAATATTCTCACCATAACCAGGTTAAACGGTTTATTTCTATTTTTATTTTTATTTCCATTTTTATTTTTATTTTTATTTTTTGAATTTTAGCATGTGAATTATATCACAATATGGGTTCTTATATATGTATAAATTACAATTTATAGGTTAAGTTTAATATATGATTTTATTTATGTGTATCGCTTTAATTATGCGGAATGCACAGTATATGTTTTTTGATATGGCAGGGTGCATGGCGCTGTCTGATAACCTTCCGCTCCAGAGATGGATGGTGGGGATTTCACAGTGCCGACTGATGTATCCAAACTGTATTGTGTGGTTTATTGTATAGAACAGCGGGGGATTGTGCTCACGGGGACACCCGTAGAGCGCAGACGCTGAAGTGTTCTACACGCATGCGCACTGGGGAATCTCTGATTGGCGGACGGCCGAGGGAAGGTGGCGCGTGCGCACTAAGACACCTTCATTTGGATTGGAGAGGGGAGGGAATATAAGGAACGATGGATGTACAGGACGGCCTATCCCATGAATAAGGTACAGGCGTACCGAAACATGTTGGGGGCGTGGCCGTAAGGAGGTTAACACCACGTACTAGTGACAAAGGAAGCGAACTGAACGGTGAACCGAGAGAGGGGGGACAGCATTACCCATTTGTTCAGCAGGCGGTGAGAGGGTGAGAGACACTGTATGCGCTCTACATTAGAGGGTCCGCCGTGACCGCATACCCCCTATGAGGTTGATCTCAGATGCTGTATGTTAGTGGACGGATTGCTGTGGATTTTACTGTGCTATAAGATTTTTTACACAATGTGAGTGAAATAGTTGAAGTGTTACTTTGCAGTGTGTTTCATTAAAGTGTTTGACGTTATTACACTATTGGGAGTGTCTTTCTATTTTATATGGAACGAGTCTCCTGGATTCACATGCTTTAACCCTTACCGGTGATAACAACTGATTTATGCCTGTCAGCCTCACACGAGAGTGGAGGCATGAGGAGCTGGTGAGTGGCTGCCCATAGGGAGAGTGATCACTGAACACTAAGGTGTGGTGGAAGAGTATATCAAAAGACCTCACATTTCTTCAACAGAAAGGACTTGCTGTGGCACTTTATATGCTGTCTTTTTGATCACTATCACGGACACTATTTTTTGCACTTTTATTTATGGACTGTATATTTGTATTTTATTTTATCTTTACCATAAGGGAAACAGGAGCTATTTTTGATGAGCAAACTTTGAGCCATTTAACACTAAGTCACGTCATGTATTAAGGTGGATATAATTCCATACGTATATAGATTATTGTGTGGAGATATTAGTAAGGGAGTGGTCGCACACATTCTCATATTATTTATTTGGGTGTAGGGTGGATTATACCACATGTAGATACACACCAGTTAAAAGGTGGTTAGATTCTTTTTTGTTACTAACATAACATTTTTTTGAACGTACAATCTATTTTTCACTATGAGGGGTGAATTAGATGTATTGTAATCAGCGCCACAATTTAATTTTGTCACGGGAGGTGAGCTTTATTCATCACTTAGTACAGATTTAAATTCCATTCTTTGTAAAGTCTGAATGCTGATGATGATCCCTCAGCCTTGTATTTCTTGAAGGCCTTCTCCTTTGCTTTTATATGCATTTTTACATTGGAGTTAAGCCATCCAGGACTTTTGTTCACTCTTTTAAATTTATTTCCCAATGGGATGCACTGGCTAATGCCCTTATTTAATATGCTCTTAAAGCAAACCCATCTCTCCTCAGTTTTCTTTGTTCCTAAGATTTTATCCCAATTTATATCTTCTAGCAAGGTTCGTAATTTAGGGAAGTTGGTTCTTTTGAAATTATGTGTCTTTGTATTCCCCTTATGTTTCCTATTTCTGAGATTTATACTGAAGCTAATTGACTTGTGATCGCTGTTTCCTAAATTGCCCTTTATTTCCACATCCGTGATCAGGTCTGTATTGTTGGTAATCAGTAGGTCTAGTAATGCTTTGTTTCTAATTGGTGTGTCTACCATCTGACCCATGAAATTGTCCAAAGAAAACATTTAGGAACTGGCGAGCCTTATAAGAATGCGCGGTTCCTTCTACCCAGTCTATGCCTGGATAATTAAAATCCCCCATTATGACGACACTTCCCATCCTTGCTGTTAATCCAAATTGTGATAGGAGGTCCGTCTCCCCCTCCTCCCTCAGGTTAGGGGGCCTATAGCATACTTCCAGTATTATTTTCCCCTTAGCTTCATCCCTTTGGAACTCTACCCATAAGGATTCCACCTCCTCCCTAGCTCCCTTAGTGATGTCATCTCTCACAATAACTTGTACATTATTCTTGATATACTGGCATACCCCTCCCCCTTTTTTACCCTCTCTATCCCTGCGATAAAGTGAATACCCTTGAATGCTTGCCAGCCAATCATGAGAGCTGTTGAACCAAGTCTCTGAAATTCACACAAAATCTAAATCCTCCTCGTACAACAGTATCTCTAGTTCTCCCATCTTGTCTGCCGGATTCCTGGCATTGGTGAACATGCCATGTAGTTTAGACCGGTCACATACTGTCCTCTTATTGGGTGTTCCAAGATTAGAAAATAGGACTTGTTACTATACTTACCTTGGGTTTATGTGCTTTAGTCAACCTACCACTAATGCCCCCAATACTACCCTCTGGAATATGTTCTGCGCTGACTATATTTACCTCTGGAGCCTTCCCCCCTGTCGCCTAGTTTAAAAGCCCCTCTAACTTTTTAGCCATCTTCACTCCCAGCAGATCCGCACCCTCCTCATTTAGGTGCAGTCCGTTCCTTCTATAGAAGGAAGTCGGCCCGCCCAGTTCTCCAGTAACCCAAACCCCTCCTTACCACACCGGCTCCTCAGCCACTTGTTTACTTCCCTAATCTCCCACTGCCTTTCTGGTGTGGCTCAAGGTACCGGTAGTATTTCTGAGAATACTTCTTTGGAGGTCCTTTTCCTCAATTTAGCTCCTAAGTCCCTAAAATTATTCTTTAGGATTTTCCATCTGCCTCTGACTTTGTCATTGGTGCCAACGTGCACCATGACAGCCGGGTCTTCCCCAGCCCCTCCCAGTAATCTGTCCGCCAGATCAGTGATGTGCCGAACCTGAGCGTCCGGTAGACAGCATACAGTTCGCCACTTCAGGTCTTTGTCACAGATTGCCCTCTCTGTCCTTCTAAGAATTGAGTCCCCTACCAGAATCTGTCTTTCCTTTCCCTTTGTTTCCCCCCCACTCTCACTGGAGGAGTTCTTCCCCCAGCAGCTAGGGGAGTCCCTCAGCTCCAGCAGTGCTGGTCCCTGACTGGTTTCACCAATGTCACTCATTGGAGCGTAGTTATTGGGATGTTCCAGCCCAGGATCGGCCTCCCTGGCACTTTCGCTTCTAACCTTCCTAACTGTCACCCATCTACTCTTTTCTAGTGCCTGCACCTCTTTGTCTCCACCCGCCTCTGTGCTGGCCCCTGCCGGCACCTGCCGGGTATGTTCCCTTCTCAGTGCTGACAGTCGCTTCCCTAGATTCAGAACCTGGGCTTCCAGGCAAACAATGTGCTTACATTTTACACAGCAGTATTCGCCCTCGATCAGATGATCAAGGAACGCATACATGCTGCAAGATGTGCACTGAGTCGCATCTCCACACCCGTCGAGCATTGTACCTACTAATTTAATGAGGATTGAGGATTTTACCCTATCCAAATTAACTAACTTGCTTCCTGACACTAATACTCATCAATACACCTGTACTCAACAATACAATACACAGGTACTTACAACCAACGTGTACTCACAGTCTATGTGTACTCACAACTCACAGTCCACGTGCATTCGCAGCCCACGTGCACACGCAGTCCACGTGCACTAGCAGTCCACGTGCACTCGCAGCACATGTGCACTCACAGCCTATGTGCACTCGTAGTCCACATGCACTCGCAGTCCACGTGTTTTTGCAGCCCACGTGCACTCGCAGCCCATGTGCACTCGCAGCTCATGTGCATTCACGCTCAAAACTCAACTGCTCTTGCAGTCCACACGCATTCGTAGCCCATGTGTATTTGCAGTCCACGTGCACTCGCAGCCCACGTGTACTGGCAGTCCCTCTCCTCAATCACCTTATATTTTGAACTTTTGTATTGACTGTATTGTATTGAGTGCACAAACATAAAGACGCATAAGACAAGGATGAGCGAGTTTGGGGTGGAGGAACTTGACTGGCCCGCACAGAGTCCTGACCTGTACCTGATAGAACACCTTTGGGATGAATTAGACCGGAGAATGCGAGCCATGCCTTCTCGTCCACATCATCGCCTGACCTCACAAATGCACTTCTTGAATAAATTGTCAAACATTCCCATAGACACACTCCTAAACCTTGTGAACAGCCTTCCCAGAAGAGTTGAAGCTGTTATAGCTGCAAAGGGTGGGCCAACTCAATATTGAACCCTATGGACTAAGACTAGGATGTCATTAAAATTCATGTGTGTGTAATAGTAGGCGTCTCAATACTTTTGGTAGTTTAGTGTATGTGATAGCGCCATACTTGGAATAGCAGAGTTTGTTTGGGGGTATAATTCTAAGTATTGATAAAGAAGCTGAATTGCTTTAAAATGCATTCCTGTTACCAGGGGAGCATTGCAGTGTACTACAGGTGGTTTCTAGACGGTTCCTTGACCCCAGCTGATCCCGTCATCCTTTCCTGCAGTGTCGGTATTGCTGGCAGCAGCCATTGCTTCTCCCCAGCCTGTGGTCAAGGCAGGGAGTCAGACATCTCTTGCACACCAGCTGCAGAATTCTGCTTCCCAACGGACCCCCTCTCTCATTGTTTGTGAGTGTAAGATTTTATTGGTTTTCATTTTTAAATCTTTCTTATGTTACTGCGCTATGAGATGTGTGCTCTCTTTTTTTCTTTTGTCTTGTTCTACATATAATTCTAAGTTTGCCTATGATGTGTGTTAGAAATATCGTATTAATTGACATTTTCTTTCCTGCATTTTTCAAAAACTTGTGACAAAAACGACATCTGCAAAAGACTCATTATGCATTTCAGAAAATATCTTAGGGTGTTTGCTTTCCAAAAGGTCATTATGTGGGTGTTTCACCTGTCCTGACACTTCGGGAACTCAACAAATATGATAGCTAGTTAAACGCGTAATTTATGCTCCTTGAAAGCCCAAAGGTTTGAGTAAAGGTTGAGCAGAATGTGTTTTGGGTTGTAATTGCATGTTTGCATATGTTGTGTGTGATAAATTACTTGTTAAAATTACAACTTTGTGAAAAACAAAAAAACAAAACAAACTTTATTTAATTTCTTAATTTTCCCCAAAATTTGACAAAAAATACCAACTTCAAATAAACTCACAATGCCTTTTACTTCATACCTCGGGCTGCCTACTTTCCAAAAAGGGGTCATTTTGGGCGCATTTGTACTGTCCTGGCATTTTAGGGTCTCAAAATATGAGAAAGGCAGTGGGTTATTTTTACCAAAGAAATGTGGCAGAACTTAGACCTAAATTTATGAAGAAAGATTATTTGCAAAATTTTAAAACAAATACTAAGAAACACTTTTTTTTTCAAAATTCTTGGTCTTTTTCCTTTTTATAGCAAACAATTTAAAAAAAACCCTTATTAAATACCACCAAAAGAAAGCTCTATCTGTCTAAAAATATATATATATATATAATATTCATTTTGGTATAGTGTTGAATGACTAAGAAATTGTCATTCAAATTGTGACAGAACTGAAAAATGGCCTGTGAAGGAAGGGGGTGAAACAATACGACATAGCTCCCAATTGTCCCTGATGTCAAGGGACTGTCCCTGATTTAGAACAAAGTCCCACTGCTCCTCTTTCCTCCTCATTTGCCCCTCATTTTGGTCTGATCTATATAGTTGTGTATAAAATTCACTACTTATCTTTCAAAAAGTGTTTCCCAGTGCTAAACCTTTCATCCAGTTTCTAAATGTCTGCATTGGTAAATTTCTAAATCCAGTATAAAGGAATAGTAGTGGTTAAAAAAGCACTTGTGGGTTTAACCAATCATTTTTTTTATAATTCTCTTTGAAGGGGGCATGGCAGAGGTGGTGTCCTATGCCCACATACTTTTGCTAACAAGTGTCCCTCGTTCTTAATGTAAAAAGTTGGGAGGTAAGATACGATCTTGAATAGGTTAAAGAGATGAAGAAGAAAAGACACATTAAAGTCCAGCCTGGATGGCAACCATGGCACCTTCCAAAGACTCATAGGAGTAAATGTAGCAACCTTAGGAAGTGAACTCACAAAGTGTGTTATTTGTAGGATTATCGGGTAGAAATAAAAAAAAATAAATAAACAAATACATTTAAAAAAATAAAGCCTAAAAGAACTATGCAGGCACCTCATTTAAGGGCTTTTAAGTTGCATTTAATTTTTGTTTTTAGGTTTAGCTATGCTTTCAAAAATTGCTGTGATACCCTACATCTTCTACACTTTCACAACTCCTCTATGACACCTCAACAACACCAAAAATTTATCTTTGATAACATTTTATGACATTACTTTTTTATCTTCTGTATATGGTTTATCTAGTGCTGTTTCTTGATATATTAGTGTGGAGATGAAACTCGATATTGAAGAGATGAAACTCTACAGCAATTCCTTAAGATCATTTTTCTGCTTTTTTCTTTTTTAATCATCACACTTCTTTTCACTCAATGAGTCTTTCAAGAAAAACAAAGCTCCGTGAAGGTAATGTTCTAAGGATATTATGTTTCATTATTCTCAGTATATAGATGGAACACTTTGACTTCAGTCATCTAGAATTCCTGCCCCCTGATCATTCTGCCCACGGCAGCACAGTAGGTGGTTGTTGCTGTAAACATTTTGAGATAATAATCTTAAGCAATTTAGTAAAGGAGTTTTAGTAAATTAGCTTTGCAGACAGTCCCTGCAGCCCATGTCACTAAATAATCACTTTAAGAACGCCTTCACATGCCTTTAAGGTTTTTTCCATTTGAATATCTAGTATTTATAATCACACAAGGGACATAGTCTATTGGCTGTATGGCTCTAATTTTCATCTTGGTATTCTTGTGCACCTGGAAGTTCTATTGCAAATATACTGTGTTTATTGGCAACCTTTTTTTTCTTATTGGCCTTAAATCTTAAGTGCCCATAAACATAGGTGTGCACAGCCTATTGCATTATGGTGTGTACCCCAAAACTCAAACAGACACAGAGACGGGGGGGCGAGAGGGAGGGGGGAGGGGATGAGAGAGAGGGGGGTTGAGAGAGAGGGGTGGTGAGAGAGAGATATAAAGAGGGGCGGTGAGAGAGAGATAGAAAGAGGGGGTGAGAGAGAGAAGGGTTATAATCATGGCCCCAGACTGGTCTCACCTAGGCTCAGGCACTCCCCCTCCACACGCCTATTCCCATAAATATGAGATGAGTGCCTATGATCCAGATGGGAGAAAATCTCACGTCTATGGAAACTGAGCTGTAAGTGCCAGCTGAAGAAGAAATCTTGTCTGATTGCTATTGTTTCCTTTGGTGGTGTCAAGCCCTTTTTTCTCCTATTCACCCCCCTCCCCTCCATAACGTAAGCATAAATGCACAAGCCACATGAGTATTGTAACAACAACCCAAGTATGAAAGGGGTTAAAGCCGTTTAGAACATTCCATTTCTGAACATAAAGGCAGCTACCGAACACTCCAATCAGCCGAACAAGAAACCCATACGAATAATTCTTCCCCCCAAGTACGAGACGAGGCTCTGTACGGAGGGTCAAACAGGAATCAGACACTTTATTATTAGAACCAGAATACAGTCTTATATACAGTAGAAGAGGAGGTCCCCCCTCCTGCTCATATTACTCTAACAATACAACTGTAACCAAAAACAGAATTTACATGAACTAATTGACTAACCCCTTAAAGCAGCCGATGTGACTCTGTGCCCTCCTGGGAATTGTATGACTAATCAGGATTTCACTACAGGTCAGACTTGTTGTCACCGAGCTTCACACATTAATATAAACACAGGACATTCTCACAATAGCAGGAGGTAATTACAATTAACAACATAAACAGTGACCCCCCCCCCCTCAGCCTAGTAGGCAACAAACAATAGTAGGAATAGACTGTCCGGCTCCTACCCAGTTCTAGAGGCCAATGTGATCAGCTCTCTCAACTAACATGTTGAGTTCAGAATCAAACAAACCAAGAATAGTCTTTACATATATCCTGGGAGATATTGTGGATAAATATTACTGTCCCATTTTAAGTAATCCAAGATATATTTTCTCAGTCACCCTGTGCCTAAAAGTGACTCCCGTCACATGGCTCCCTCCTTGTGGATGTCCTTGGGGATTGGACTTGGGGATGGACTGGACTTGGGGATGTCCAGAACTAGGAGGCCGGAGAGACATCTGTTTGCCGGGACAACCCATCAGCATTGCCATTTTGCTTACCGGGTTTGTAACTGATGGTGAAATTGTAAGGTTGCAGGGCTAAGCTCCACCGCAGCAACCTGCCATTGTCTTCTGAGACCTGGTTAAGCCAGACCAATGGGTTGTGATCGGTGACTCTTGAAAATTCCTGTCCGTACAAATAAGGGTTCAAGCACTCCTTCTCCATTGCTGCATAGCTCACTTCCCGGGGTAATAGCTTTCTGCTCAGGTATGCGACAGGGTGTTCTCCTCCATCCTCCCCAATTTGGCTCAGCACAGCCCCCAGTCCAAACATGGAAGCGTCTGTGTGGACAAGGAAATGTTTGTTAGGTACTGGGGCAGCCAAGACAGGGGCATTTACAAGTGCTTGCTTGAGGGCTAGAAATGCGGCTTCACAAGCTGGAGACCACAGGACCTGTCTAGGTAAATTATTTTTCGTCAGGTCAGTCAGGGGCTTGGCGATAGCACTATAATCAGGGACAAAACGTCAGTAGTACCCTGCAGTCCCCAAGAAGGCTAATACCTGGGTCTTAGTACGGGGTGTGGGCAGTTAGCTACTGCCTCTACCTTGGCTGGCTCTGGTCTCTGGTTCCCACACCCTACTTGGTGTCCCAGGTACTGCACCTCCGCCATACCTAGATGGCACTTGTCTGGTTTCAAGGTCAGGCCTGCGGCCCAAATCTTGTCCAGAACCACCCCTACATGAACCAGGTGCTCCCCCCAAGACCCAATGTAGATCACAATGTCATCCATGTATGCACATGCAAAATCCTGAAAGCCATCGAGGAGCCTATCCACCATACGTTGGAAGGTAGCCGGGGCATTTTTCATTCCGAATGGCATGACCTTAGACTGGTATGTGCCAAACGGGGTAACAAATGCAGACTTGGAGATATCATCCTCGGCCAGGGGAATCTGCCAATAGCCGTTACACAGGTCTATTGTAGTTAAATAACGTCCCCTGGCTATATAATCTAGCAGTTGGTCTACCCTGGGCATCGGGTAGGCGCCAGTGGTGGTCTTCTCATTGAGTCGCCTGCAGTCCACACAGAACTGGGTAGTTCCGTCTTTCTTAGGCACCAGGACTACAGGTGAGGCCCAAGGGCTGTCAGAGGGCTCAATGACTCCCAACTGAATCATCTCCTGTATCTCCTTCTGCATTCCTTCTCGGACTGCTTCAGGGATATGGTAGGGGGGCTGTCGAAGGGGTGCTTGTCCAGGGGTTTCTACCTTATGCACATCCATTGTCATGTAGCCCGGTTTTTGTGAGAAAGTCGCCTGTTTCTCCCACAGAAGCCGCTCAGCCTGTTCCTTCTTTGTGGGGCTTAACCGGTCCCCTAGCTGTACAAGGCTAATGAGGTCAGTCTGGGGGTCTCTCTCTAGTAAGTCAGGGAGGGGTAAACTTTCATCCGCAGCAGGGGCACATACTGCAGCAACATCCTCCTGCCGTTCCTGATACTCCTTCAGCATGCTCACATGAAAGGTTCGCTGGATTCTTTCATCTGCACAGCTGGCAATAACATGGGTAGTATCACATACCTGCTTGAGCACTAAGACCTTCTGCCCAACCTGGAAGTTACGCTGTCGGCCCCCCCGATCATACCATCTCTTCTTTCTCCCCTGGGCCGTCTGGAGATTCTCCCTTACCATCAGAGACAGTTGCTCTATGTGGTCCCTGAGTTCCAAAACATAGGACACTATGGGGGTCCCCTCCTGCTCTGTCTCTTCCTCCCAGTGTCCTCTAATGAGATCGAGGGGTTTGCGGACCCTTTTCCCATAGAGTAACTCAAAGGGAGAGAACCCAGTAGATTCCTGGGGTACTTCTCTGTATGCAAATAACAGGTGAGGCAGGAATCTCTCCCAGTCTCTGCAAGCGTCCGAAAAGGTCCTCAGCATTTGCTTGAGGGTCTCGTTAAAGCGCTCGCAGAGACCATTAGTCTAGGGGTGGTAAGGTGAGCTCAGCAAGGGCTTAATATTGCACACCTTCCACAATTGCTGGGTGAGCACAGCGGTAAACTGGGTTCCCTGGTCAGAGAGAATCTCCTTAGGGAACCCCACTCTAGTAAATATCTTAACTAGGGCATTAGCTACTGTTTCTTCTTCAATGTTGGACATAGCTACTGCCTCTGGGTAATAGGTGGCGTAGTCCACCACGGTGAGAATATACTTCTTCCCGGATGGACTAGGTCTGGCCAAGGGACCCACAATGTCAATGGCTATGTGGTAAAAGGGCTCCCCAATAATAGGCATGGACATAAGTCTGACCTTAGAGTGATCCCCCCACTTACCTACCCGTTGACACATGTGTCACACGTTTTGCAGTACTGTTGCACATCCTGATTAAAATTGGGCCAGAAGAAATTCTGTGTAATTCTATGGGCTGTGCGATGGGACCCTAGATGTCCTGCTAGTGGTACCTCATGCCCGATTCGCAGATTCTCCAGCTGGTATTCCTTAGGTACCACCAGCTGTCATTTCTGCAAAGGGGCTTTACTTCTCACGGATGACTTAGGGATCCTATACAGTCTATCCCCCACCCATTCATAAAGCTCCCCATCTATTCCCCTTAGGCCCTATACTTGAGTAAGGCCGGGTCCTCCCGGGTTTCCCTCCCGAATGCCTCTGGGGTATGCCAGCCTAGGGGAGCCTGATCTAAGGTACATGTCGGGGGAGAGTCTTACCTGGGTCTCAGCAGCAAGCTGGTCGGTTCCAACAGCATGGGTCTGGGCACGGGTAGTCACTGGGTTGGCTTCAGCAGGACCCATCGGGGCCTATGCAGAAACGAGGGGGCCAAATCATTCCCCAGTAGTACATCCGCTGGCAAATCCTTCATCACCCCCACATTCACGTGTCCTGAACCAACCCCCCAATCCAGGTGAACACGGGCAATGGGTAGCCAGAAAATGGTGCCTCCTGCTACCCTTACGGCTACAGTGTCTCCAGTGTGTGGACTCTCTGAATGAATGAATGAATGATTTGTAAAGCGCTGCAAATGCGAACTGAATCGCCTCAAGCCACTAGATGCGTTCTCTGTAGGCAGCCTCTAGAAAAGGAAGGTCTTTAGTTTTTTCCTGAAGGCCTGGTGGTTTTCTTCCATGCGGATGTTGGTTGGAAGAGCATTCCATAGTCGAGGTCCTTGGACTGCGAATCGTCGTTCTCCCTTTGCTTTGTAGCGGTATTTGGGAACGATAAGGAGGTTTTGGTTAGCTGATCGAAGACTGCGATTCGGTGTGTAGTGTTTTATTTTTTCCATTGTCATTCCTGAGTCAAAGATGACTTTGAGGCTCTTGGCTTTGGTGCTAGGAGAGATGGTCTGTCCGAGGATGGTGGGAGGTGTCCACGGAGTCTTTATTTTGAAATTTTTGTTGGCTTGCAGGAGAAGAAGTTCTGTTTTTGATCCGTTGAGTTTGAGGGAGCTAGTGGTCATCCAGTCATCTATTAAAGTCAGGCATTTCTCTAATTGCTGATGAAGGTCTTTTTGTCCATTGATGCGAAGGTAGAGTTGGGTGTCGTCAGCATATGAGTGGAAGCAGAGATTGGTTTTCCTGATGATATTGAGAAGTGGGCGGATGTAGATGTTAAATAGCACTGGTGACAAGGGTGAGCCCTGAGGGACTCCACAGGAGACTGCCTGAGTTTCCGAGGTGAATGTTTCTAGTTTCACTGTCTGGGAGCGATTCTCTAAGAAGGATGTAAACCATTTTAGAGCAGAATCTGTAGCTCCTGCAACTTCTGCGAGACGGACAAGTAAAGTATTGTGGTCCACTGTATCGAATGCTGCGCTGAGGTCTAACAGTACCAGGAGACTCGGTTCTCCGTCATCTGCTGCTTCAAGGGCGTCATTCCATATTTTGAGAAGTGCTGTTTCTGTGCCATGGCCTGGGCGGAAGCCTGATTGCAGAGGGTCCAGGAGTTGGTGAGTGTCCAGGTGGCGTTGTAGCTGCTGTACTACTGCTTTCTCTATAATCTTGGAGATGGTGTTGAGGCTTGTTATTGGTCTGCGGCAGTTAGGGTCCTTAGGGTCGAGATTGGGTTTCTTTAGCAGGGGTTTGATGATGCCTTGCTTGAGGGAGGTCGGCACAGTCCCTTCTTTGAATTATTGATTTATGAGATGTGTTAGGGTGGGGGCCAAGATGTCGGAACATTCTTTAAACAGTTTGGTGGGGATGATGTCGTTCGGTGATGTGCTGTCGCGAAGGCTTCCGATGATGTTTTTAGTCGTGTCCGTAGTGATTGGGGACAAAAAGAAATTCGGTGGTTGAGTGATGTTCGTGTCGATATCCTCTTTTTGCTTTGGTTGAGTGAGGTTGGTTGTTATTTTCTGATGAATTGCTTTCCGAATGTTGTCGATTTTGTCGATGAAGAAATCTGATAACTCATTGCAGAATTCTTGAGTATCGTTTACCGGGGGCTCTAAGCAGGTCGGGTTCATTGACTGAGCAACTATTTTGAAAAGTTCCCGCGGGCGGTTTAAGGCGGATGAGATGGTGTCTGCGAAATGTTCTTTTTTGGCTTTGAAGATTGCCTTGTGGTATTTCACCATGAGTGCTTTGTAGTTAGCATGGGATGAGGTTCTGGGATGAGGTTCTTCTGTAGTAGGGTCATGGTGGCACTAGTATCACATAGGCCATTGGCTACCTTTCCATTAACCCGGACAGTCTGCCTGTGTTGCTGCCTGTTGTCCTGGTTAGCTGCCTGTACTGGATCAGCCCCAATGTTCTTCCTCCTCAATGCAGTGAGCCGCAGGCATGGATGTGAGGGGATTCCCCCTGCTGGCTTTCTCCACGTCTGGGACTGCCTGGCTGGATTCAACGGACAGTCTGGCTTTTTGTGCCCTAGCTGTTTACACCCAAAACACCTGATGGGTTGTGAGTAGTCCTGGGAGTTGAGCCTGGGCTGCTGAGAATAAGTGGCCGCTGGAGGTGGTGCTGTAGAGCGGTACGACTGTGGTTGGTAGGCGCCAGCTGGAGGGGGTGCCGCTGATCGATAATCCACCCGAGCTGTTGTCCTGACCTCAGGGTTATCCGGTTTGCGGGCATCTGTGTATTCGTCCGCCAGGCGAGCTGCTTCAGGCAAGGTGAAAGGTTTTCAGTCCCGGACCCACTCTTTGACTTCTGGGGACAGCTTGTCAAAGAAGTGCTCCAGCAGGAACAGCTGCAGCACCTCTTCCCCAGATACTGCTTGGCATCCAGCGACCCAGTGGGATGCCGTGCGGTGTAGGCAGCATGCCCACTCGGTATATGAGTCTCCAGTCTGCTTGCTCTTCTGTCGGAACTGCCTCCGGTATGCCTCCGGTTTGACGGCATACCTGGCCAAAAGTGCTTCTTTTACCAGCCCATAGTTCATAATCTCCTCGTCTGGGATGGCCCTGAACGATTCACTGGCCCGGCCGGACAATTTCCCAGACACAATGGTAACCCATTCCTCTGTGGGCACCCGGTGTAGGGCACATTGCCGTTCAAAATCGTCAAGGTACCCATCAATCTCCCCTTCTGTTTTGATGAAATTTTTAAAAACAGCAAAATGTACCTTTCTCCTTTCAATTGGTGCTGCAGTGACTCCTGCTGCTGCAGCACCTCTTTGCTGTAGCCAATTTACCTGCACAGCCGCTAAACCTCGGTCTAGGATCTTCACTGTAGGGTTAGAGCCATAATGTGCTAGTCTTATGTTAACAGCCCGATCAAAACTTGCCTCTTCAAATGTCCTGTCTGTTACGCTGGGCCTTTCGGTTGTGTTGGGTCTTTCGACTCTATCCATTTCGACTAGTTCTGCGATAATGTCCCCCTTCTTATGGTTGTTGGCCGGTCGGCCCCGGTTCTCCAGTAAGTCCTTGAGGGTAGAGCACTTTAGCCATTCATACTGTGCTTCTATTGGCCTGTGTCCTTCTGGGCTATGGGAATCATCCCGCTGCTTGCCACCAATTGTAATGACACCCTGAGTATGAAAAGGGTTAAACCCATTTAGGACATTCCATTTCCAAACACAATGGGCTGCTACCGAACACTCCAATCAGCTGAACAAGAAACCCATACAAATAATTCTTCCCCCCAAGTACGAGATGAGGCTCTGTACGGAGGATCAAACAGGAATCAGACTCTTTATTATTAGAACCAGAATACAGTCTTATATACAGTAGAAGAGGAGGTCCCCCCTCCTGCTCATATTACTCTAACAGTACAACTGTAACCAGAAACAGAATTAACATGAACTAATTAACTAACCCTTCAAAACAGCCGATGTGACTCCGTGCCCTCCTGGACATTGTATGATTAATCAGGATTTCACTACAGGTCAGACTTGTCACCAAGCTTCACACATTAGTATAAACACAGGACACCTTCTCACCATAGCAGGAGCTAATTACAATTAACAATACAAACAGTGATCTCCCCCCCTCCTCAGCCTAGTAGGCAACAAACTATAGTAGGAGTAGATTGTCCGGCTCCTACCCAGTTCTAGAGGCCAATGTGATCAGCTCTCTCAACTAACATGTTGAGTTCAGAATCAAACAAACCAAGTATAGTCTTTACATATATCCTGGGAGATATTGTGGATAAATATTACTGTCCCATTTTAAGTAATCCAAGATATATTTTCTCAGTCACCCTGTGCCCAAAAGTGACTCCCGTCACAAGTATACTGTCAGGAACCATGAATCAGACTGAGACAGAAGTGCAGTAAAAATCACACTATTTAATAAAATGGTAAAATGGTATAAACAGAAGAAACGTAATCAAAACATAGCCAGAGTTCGGTAAACAGGACGGGTAGTCAGAACAAGCCAGAGAAACAAGGGTCCAGAGATCAGCGAAGTCTGGTGCAGCAAACAGGATCAGGAAACAGAAGGGAAGTCAGCCAGGCAAAAGTCTTTCACAGGAGAACACAGCAGAGAGGGGGCGTGGCATGAACAGACACGCTGACTGAGCGTGCTGCTCTGTGATCCCCGGGCTCCAGGAAGACAGGCAGGGGTGGTTCGGCGGGCTCCTGACCAGCTACGGCATGTCTACATGCCGCCACACAGCTGCACTCCCGCTCAGCGGTTGGGTAAAGAGCCAGGTGAATGGGCTCAGAGCCTACCTTATGGCATGGGGTGTGGACTCAGGGAGTGCAAGTAAGAGAACCCCAGCCCAGGAGGGAAGGAAATTCGGCTCCCCTGATCTAAAGGGAGGAATGGGGAGGGCCAGACATGATCCCCCTGCACAGGTCCGAGGAGCGACGGGCTTAGGAAGGGGAATTATAGTACCCGGTGGCGGCCGTGCATCCCTAAGCCCAATTTAGAGCTACATAAACATGGAAAGGGACCTTCCAGGAGAAGGGAGAGACCCCATGGCTCATGCTGATGAAATTGTGGGCCTGGAGGGTGAATATACTGGAGGTGACCCAAATCTTCAGGAGGTGGAGGGAATCCCAAGAGGGATGGCTGAATCCTTGGAAAATGAAAATCTTGGTACTGCAAACCCCAGCAGTGAATCTGCAAAAATCAGCAAAGGATTTGGGAGGAATCCAGAGACAGCCTCTACAGGGCAGGTGCAGTATGTTAACCCTTTGTATTGTGACGTTAATAATGAACTAAGTGCATCTCAATCAGAGTTAATAGTGGATTGGGGCTTAAGAGAACATTTGAGAGCACTTCCTACAAAGAACGACATTCAATTACTTATAACTGCTGTTGAATCATCCTGCAAGCAAGGCTGTGGAGGGGCTAAGGGAGGCTATAGGGACACTGGGACATAGAGTGGAGGAAATGGAGATGGGCCAAGATTATATTAGACAAGGAGTGGCTGATATCCAAGATATGACAAAATACCATGAAGAAGTACTGAAAACTCTGCTGGATCAGATGGCTAATCAAGAAAATAGAAATCATAGGCAAAATATACGTATAAGGGGCCTGCCTGAAATAAAACAACATTTTGAATTGCTTCCAAAGGTGATCAGTTTGTTTCAGCTAATTCTGGGGCCATCCGCACCTGATAAGATTGAAATAGACAGAGTCCATCATGCCCTTACCTCTACCCCCCAAAATGCAGAAAGACCAAAAGATGTTATTTGTAAAATACATAGATATTCAGTGAAAGAAGCTATTATGAAAGCGGTCTGCAATAAATCCACGGTTGACTTTGAAGGTGCACAAATAGCTCTATTTCCAGATTTATCATATAGAACTCTTATGCAACGAAGAATGATTAAACCCTTGTTGGAAGCCCTACAAGCAGTTGATGTTAAATATCGTTGGGGATATCCCTTCAGGGTTATAGCAACACGGAATGGAAAAACAGCAATACTTAAAACTAAAGATGATTTGCAAGACTTCACAGAGGTGCTGGAGCTTCCCATTGTGGATTTTCCAATTTGGAGACTGAATAACTGTAAACCATCACTACAACGACCAGAACGATGGCAACAAGTGCCAGTTAAAGGTCGATGGAAGATTGATATGGACAGACGATTATAATTTGGTCTTAGGAGGACATGCCTGAATAGGGGTGTAAAGTTAAAAGGGTTAATAGGAAAGGAGCTGACTGCCTAGAGTAGGATTGGGGGGGGGGGGTGTTTGGGGGGGGTGGGGCTAGGGGGGAGGTTTCTGGTTTGCTATCTTTCACTCTGTCCTCTTCCTTTCTTCTCTTCCCTTCTCTCTCCCAAAATACTTTTTTTTCTTCTTTGTTTTCCCCCCTTTGTTGGGGATATTGGAGGCAATGTGCTGAAGTAAATAAGAATGGTATAGGAATATAAATGGAAGCCCGGGGTTCACGAGGTATCCTGGTAATGTTTTTAACCATCTTTCCCCCAATAGATCGGTCCTGAGACAAGGGACTTTGTTTTCTGCCAAGAGGCAGAAAGTCGGGGGGCTTCGGGCACAGGTGGTGGACCTCTGCCCAGATTCATCCTCCCTTTAGGAGGATGTGCCACAGGCAGTGGCATAGTAGGTTATGGGTTTTAGATGGTTTTGTGTGTCCTTTTTTTTTTTTTCCTCCTTCCCTCCTCTCATCAGATGCATCCAGGGAGAGAGAGCTCAGAAGGTTGGGAAAAGACACCGATCAGGCGCAGCAGTATAGTAAGAGATTCATGGAAGTAATGAGAGAATGATAGAATGAACATTGTATCGTATAATGTGAGAGGGCTTTGCTCAACTGGTAAGAGGGGCCATCTCTGGCATGAACTGCGTCACATGAAATCAGAGATAGTCTTTCTGCAGGAGACGCACTTCATGGCAGGGTCGACCCCTCGTATGCCTCTTTTTCCATATAATCAATGGTACCATGCACCTTCATCCATCCCTAGGGCCAGAGGAGTTACAATAGCTATCCACAAACAATGCCCCTTAGTACCTATAGAAATACAAGTAGACCTTGAAGGCCGTTTTCTTTTTGTTAAGTGCAAGATCCAGGGTCAGTGTTATACTTTCGCTACTATATATGCCCCCAACAACCATACCGTTAAATTTCTATCTAAAACTTTGGATATTCTTGGGAAGTTTCGGAAAGGTTTATTGGTTATGGGAGGGGATTTTAACATTACCTTGGACCCCAGTCTAGACACTTCTTTGGGGAAAACCTTTGTGTTGCATAAGGCTTTAAGGCATGTTAAACAGCGCCTTCGCTCTCTGAATTTGGTAGACAGTTGGAAGGTGCTGCATGAGCGGGACTGGGATTGAAGCTATTGTTCCAAAACACATAATGTATATTCAAGGATCGATATGTTTTTGGTCAATCAATACTATCTGAATTATGTAAATTCATCAACTATTCAGTCAGTCACCATGTCAGACCATGCTCCAATAAGCTTAACGATATGTCCGGAATTGTGTTAATGAAAGGATCTAAATAGATACTTTGTGCAATGTGTACGAAAAAAAATTATAAAAAAAAAAAAACACAGCAGAGAGAGTCCAGATTTGTTGACCAAGGCGAAGGCACAGAAGATCTTGTCCATGCAGTTTAAATAGATAGCAGAGATAGCTGACAAGCAGGAAATGAAGACCAAATGAGTCACTGTGGAATGAAGAGTGCTGGCAATGAATCAACAGGTGAGCACAGAGCTCTGAGAAGGAAGGGCTGGGCCCAGCCCTGACATATTCATGTAGTAGTAGGCAAGCAAGAAGGCAGTGTGCTGGCACCTGGAGGTGCCTAGTTCTCAGAGAACAGGGTGCTTTAAAATAAAACAAGTAAAGTACACATTTTTACTGAAATTTACTTCTCTCCTTTAACTGCTGAATAAACACTTTTGGTTACCATTTCAACCATTGTTCTTGCATACATTTTATTTAAAGTTGAAACTTCTAAAAAATCTTCAAAATCTGTAATGTCCTGCTCTGCTAAGCCTTCCATACCTGCAGAGTCTGTAATTTTTACCAATGATGTGTTTTCCATATACGCAGAAACTATAATTTTGTGGCTTTCTGTAAGTTCAGAATGTGTTGCTACCACTTCAGATATGCTTTCTACATCTACTGAATCTTTTCCAACATGTTCTGACACGTCTTCTACATCTGAGTCTTTTAAAGTGTATTTCTACTTTTGCAGTCAAATTTGAGATCATGTATGTTTGTTTTGTGTTCCCATTCACACAACATACCTAAAAAATTTTCAAGAAATAAACTTCTTACCTTTTAGATGTTTATTATGTGAAGGTGTCATGGCAGACTGTAAGCATTTCTGAACAAATTTAGAAAAGCTTAGGACAAGCTAAGATTCCACTCATTAAAGTGATATTAGAGGCATATTTTTTTAAATACCAAGCATGTCATGCTTACTTGCTACGTGCAGTGATTTTGCACAGAGCAGCCCCAATCCTCCCGTTTTCAGATCCTCTGCTGGTGCTCCTGACCCCTCCCTACTGCTGAGTGCCCCTATAGTAAGCAGCTACCTATTGGGGCACCCGAACAGGCTCGCTCCCGAGCCACTGCTCTGTGTGTCCATTTACACATGAAGAGTGTCTCAGCCAAGCCCCTGCTCTCTCCTCATTGGTGCACTGGCTGTAATTGACAGTAGTAGGATCCAAAGGATCCAAAGGCTTCCGCTGCTGCCTCAGCCAATGAGGAGGAAGAGACCTGGAAGAGCCACTGCTCTTATACACATCGCTGGATCAAGATGGGGCCCAGGTAAGTATTAGGGGGGCTGCTGCACACAGAAGGTTTTTTTACCTTCATGAATAGAATGCATGAAGGTAAAAAACCTTGAACCTTTTCAACCACTTTAACAACTAAATTAAGCTTCTAAAGCGATTAGCCTTTGTTAGGACAGACAGTGTTCAAATCTTATTTACAAGTGATAATGAGATCTGCCAACACAGTATGGAGAGGGTTAGTTATAGCAAACACAGCTTCCCACCGCCTCATAAACAAAGTGAAGAAGGTAGGATTTTTTTCATGCTGAAGAAAATAGCATCTAAAAAGTTAAGCAACTATTTACATTTTTTTTAAAGTTTTGCTATGTGCATAAAAACATGTAACACATTGTCAGGACCTGGATCATCTGCTGGTGGCACTGTGCTTACCAGAGCAGAAGGTTGTAGTTTCAGTGTCCACCAGTGGGTATCTTGAAGGGGGACCTAAATACCCTACCAGCAGCCAGCATCAGGAGGAAACTGATTACTGGGATCTGCTGGTTGCTGGGAGGTATTTAGGTCCCTCATTACTAGAACCTCTTGCACCAGTGTTTTGCTGCTGCCAGATTCTGTTTGGCATTGATCCTGAACTTGCTCCAGCTCTGTACTCTGTTGCCTTGTACCTGCTCCCCCTTGTTCCTGATCCCAGTTTTGGTTCCCCCCCTTCCCATTTCCCCACTTCCAGTTTTCCCCTGCTTTTCTGTGATCCCCATTTTGTATATATTTTATATACTGTATATACTGTAGTTAGTTGTTAGTTAGGCTTTCTGTTTGTTAGGTGATTAGTTAGTTATTCTGTCACTGGGTTTTTGGTTCACTTATATTTTTATGTTTGCTGGTTGCTGCTGTTTGGATAGATTTTGTTTCACTGTAAATAAATCTCACTTAAAGCAAACACAGTCTCGTCCCATTCTCCTGAGTTTAGCCACACAGATTTAGCTATCCCTGCTGCTGATTCCTGACACACATACAGATATACAGTAGGTGTTATTGGAAATACAAAGTTCATTCATTACTGAATGATGAAAATGTGAAAACTGGAAGAGTACATATATTATGCACATGTCAAGGAACATGAGGAATGTGCACAACAGGCAGGCAGTGACAAATGTATATATGGCTGCAGAAAACAGTGTAGATATTGAAACCCTAATTAATTCTAATAAAAATAGAAGTGAAATAACTGCGCTCAGGTGAATTTTCTGCAGCAATGCTGGCAGCACTCATATGTCTATTTCCCAAAGACAACCTCTGGATATGACGCTGAGCACGTGCACTCAACTTCTTTGGTCGACCATGGTGAGGCCTTTTCTGAGTGGAACCTGTCCTGTTATACTGCTGTATGGTCTTGGCCACTGTGCTGCAGCTCAGTTTCAGGGTCTAGCAATCTTCTTATAGCCTAGGCCAGCTTTATGTAGAGCAACAATTCTTTTTTCTAGATCCTCTGAGAGTCCGTTGCCATGAGGTGCCATGTTGAACTTCCGGTGACGAGTATGAGAGAGTGAGAGTGATAACACCAAATTTAACACACCAGGAAAAATGGCTAATTGGGCCCAATTTGGACATTTTCACTTAGGGGTGTACTCCCTTTTGTTGCCAGCAGATTAGACATTAATAGCTGTGAGTTGAGTTATTTTTAGGGGACTGCAAATTTACACTGTTATACAAGTTGTACACTCACTACTTTACATTGTAGCAAAGTGTCATTTCTTCAGTGTTGTCACATGAAAAGATATAAAAAAATATTTACAAAAATGGGAGGGGTGTACTCACGTTTGTGAGATACTGTACACTGGAAAATACACTAGGACAGAATAAAAAGGGTCACACAAACAGTGATGAGAAAATAGGATGAACACCTCAGGCCGTCACCATCAAGGTCTTCCAGGTGTCATTGGTCACACACAAGGCTTATCAAATAATGCAACATTCCATATAAGAGTGGTCACATGTGCATAGTGATAGTCCCCCTGGGAAAGGGCACCTTCTCCAGCCTCCCCTCATCCACAAAGACACCAGGAATTTCGCTGTCAATTGTCACCATATAAATCTACAACTTGCAGGGAACCGCTTGCACCACTGGGAATAAGCTCAGCAGGACCAATGCACAACTGGATAAAAGAGACACTCCACATAGCGTAAAACTACCTATAAAAAGGCATTTATTAAGTCTAAGCACTTACAAATGTCCAGAAGTAACATAGCATATCACATGGTACAGCAACATGTAATTCCAGCATCAAAGATGCTCGCCGTTCATTTGCACATCTTCAGTAGCATGTATCCGGGTCCGCTCAGTATTTGGATGGGAGACATTGGGTGTAAGATCTTGGTAATTTATAGGATTATTTTTAATTACTATTTATTTTTAGCATTTTAGTCTTGGGTTTATGAGCGCTGCACTTGTTTTATACTTATAGCTAATTATTGTTAACCTTCAAAATAAACAAAAGGTGAAAGTACTTCAAAACATTGAGATTATTAAGAGACTGATGATTAAAATATAATTTTGTACAAAGCCAAACTAGGCTGCTCAGGGAAGGTTGAAGCTGCTCATACTTTATATAAATCATGGTAATTTTCTTGAGCTTCTGTGGATTCATAGCAAATATAATATCAATCTTCTCAAGCATTTAGAACAGGTTGGGGCCCTGAGTAGCAAAAAAAAAAAAAGTCACAGCACCCCAAAAGCAAAGAAAGGGGTGATTCGTCAACATTTTTATTGAAAAAATCAATCAATTATTGATCTCCATCATAGGCAATACAGTGAACAGCAAATAAGCCAGGCTGCTAAAGAAGCTGTAAAATTCAGTGTGGAGATGGACAGTACACAGGATATTGAAGTGAAAAAAAAATCATAATTCTGTGATATGTCAAAGAGGGAATAGTTCATGAGAGGCTTTTCTCTTTAACCAATGTTAGTAACATGATTAGAGACAGCATGTTTGGTATTCTAAAAGAGATGTGGTCAGGGCATCCTACAGTCATGTTATTTAATAGAGTTTTGCTTTTCTAATGTTTCACTTTAAACATTACTAAAATCACTACTCTGAGCCAAATGAAAATTTGTATTTTTTTTTTTTTTTGCTTGGGTACATGTTCCCCAGGGCAGCGGCCAGCCCCATTGTCGTTTTGTACTTGCGAACACAAGGAAAAGGCTTATAAGGAAAATAGGAATGCCTGGGAATTGCAAGAGGATAAACTCCTTTCTTACCCCTTTGGGGTAATGGTTTCAATATCATGGTTCCTATGCAGTCATTGATCAGGTGACTATCAGCCCAAAACACAGTTGGCTAAAATGTATATTGTTCAACTTAAGGTTGAGCTTCTTAGTTTTCAAAGAAAGTTATCCAGTTTTAAAGAAACCATGCTACATATATGAGCATATTTAGTTTATGGTGACATAATTAATACATTTGCTCATTCTTCTTCTGTTCTCCAAAGAAAACATTCTTAAAGTTTCTTACAAAAATTACTGTCAACACACTGTAACTGTAGAATATTGTGATCAAACATAGATTGGTGCCTTAATCTGTAGACTGCAAACTGGAGGCAAAGCATTTATTTTTTGAACCTTTATTTTAATCAATCCAAAAAAGGATCATCCCAATCCCCTCACACATTCCCCTTAGAGAGCATGGATTGGCCTGTGAAATGTCATAAAGCAGTAAAATGAATGGTAGTATGGTCAGTAATAACTACATCGAAAGCTATTGCAAAGGGATTCACAGTTGCCTATTTAGCTAAAAACATTGTGAGAACAGGTAAAGTGGATGTAAACCCTCACATATGTAATGGGAAAAGATATCTAGGTGAGAGATAAAAGAAAGGGGCTGCACACCCCAAACTGTATTTTAAATGGGAATGTTCCCCCATGGGATTTTTTAGCAGCAAAATATCACAAATTAATTTAATGTAAAAAAGTCTTTAATGAAATGAATTAAATTCACATATTAATCATTAAAATATGAGCTCCAGTCATAGGGCATAGTATATAAAACAAATGCATTCAATTTAAATTTTTCAAAAAACATTTTTCAACCTGCATCGATTTACATGTACATAGACATTGCTATATTTACCGCTGGAAGCTGGGCTAGATAGCCTCAGAGCCAGTAATCTAAAATCAGTTGGATAATCCGGCGGACTTCACGGTCATCATTACCTCCCCAAAAGAAGGAAAGAGCCCCATCCAGAGGGCTTGCAAGGAGCCACGTTCTATGCCTCCCTAGAGGGGAGGGAAGAGGCACCAGCAATAGTTCTCCCAGCTGTTGATAAGTGATCACGGGATGTCCAGAATTGTTCAGAAGTGATCACGGGATGCCGCCAGCAAGATGGTGCTCACCTCAGTGGTCAAGACTGAGTATGGCCACTGTATGGAGCATTGTAATGGGAATGCGGTGAATCCGCACTCCCCCTTCTTGTCGGGAAGCCAAATGGGAATTGGAGTTCAATCCCAGGGAGGCCAACTGATGTACCCGGGGTCTACCAGATTCTAAAACCAAACACAAATCATGATTAGTAACATTTTACATAATTAATTAATAAACATTATACACTGTTAATTTGATTATTTGTTAATTTATTTTACATTCAAGCTGTGCATTGAATGAAACCCTCACATATACCCAGTGAAGTGAACAGCCGCAGATGATACATAGGGATGAAACAAATCTCCTTACATAAGTTTTACTTGTATATCTGCTGTCTTCACCTTTATACACTGTTTAAAAAATGCACGTCCTGTTAGAATTGTCTCTTCCTGTTCCAGCAGGGGGAGGGGAGTCTTGCCATACACTGTGAGACAGCTGATTGGAGGAAAGGCACACACCCCCTTTCCTCATAGACAGAGACTTGCAGAGCTGTGCTGTGAATGGAACAGCTCTTTGCTAATCTATTTATAGCACCCGCCCTGACACAAATTTCTGGCTGGTTTTATCACAGTTGACAGAGAACTTGTCAGAAGTTATCACGATGAAAACAAAAGAACGGAGCAGGAGAAAGCAACAGGACTTATGCAACGTACACATGGTCAGACTTTTCGACCGGACTGGTCTGACAGACTTTCCGACTGACTTTTGACAGACTTCCGCCGGACTTTTTTTATGAATGGACTTGCCTACATACGACTGGACTACGGACGGCCTTGCCTACAGACGACCGGACTTTCTGGAGGACCTATTTCCAGACGGAGTTACGGCGGACTTTCCAAATGAACGGACGAATGTTAATGAATGTTCAGTTCTTCTCCCGGTGTTTGGCCTCTTCTCCCACTCTCCGGTTCTTCTGCCGGGCTCCTCCGCTATGTTCTGCTCTTTTGCCGCTCTTTTGCTAGCGGTGGCCCGGTCTTCTTCGTCGTCTTCTCCCCTCTTCTCTTCTTCCGATGTTGACACGATGCTCCCTCCCGCTGTACATCACCCGGTGATCACGCCCCCTTATGACATCACAGTCCCAGCATGCCCCGGGACTGTGACGTCATAAGGGGGCAGGGTCACCGCCTATATAAATCATTGCGGAGCGCTCCACACAGCATTACAGTGCGAGAGAGCGTCCTGTCAACATCGGAAGAAGAGAAGATGGGGAGAAGACGACGAAGAAGACCAGGCCACCGCTAGCAAAAGAGCAGCAAAAGAGCAGAACATAGCGGAGGAGCCCGGCAGAAGAACCGGAGAGTGGGAGAAGAGGCCAAACACCGGGAGAAGAACTGAACATCGGGAGAAGATGCTGGAGAGAGGGGAGAAGAACCGGACATCGGGAGAAGAGAGACCCCCCAAAGTCGGAAGAAGACCCCCGAAGTCGGAAGAAGACCCCCGGAGCTGTCTAATAAATTACTTTAAAAACCTGTCTAGTGTGTTTTTTTATTGACACTTTTTCCCCTAGGTGAATGGGTAGGGGTATGATGTACTCCATACTCATTCACATAGGGTGGGGGACCGGGATCTGGGGGCCCCCTTATTAAAGGAGGCTCCCGGATTCAGATAAGCCCCCCACCTGCAGACCCCAACAACCAACAGCCAGGGTTGTCGGGAAGAGGCGTTTGTCCTCATCAACATGGGGACAAGGTGCTTAGGGGTGGGGGTGTTTTTCCTATTGCAGCTAGCGCGAGATGCAGTACCCTGCTCTTGCGTCGTATCTGGTCCATCGGACTAGCATACAGACGAACGGGCTTTCCGTTAGGAACTGAGTCCGGCGGAGTTACGACGTAAAGATTTGAAGTAGGCTTCAAATCTAAAGTCTGTCGTATTTCCGATTGAAACGCTCCGTCGGAAGTCCGATGCAGACCATACACGGTTGGACCGTGAAAAGTATTCACCCCCTTGGCATTTTTTGTGTTTTGTTGCCTCACAAACTGGAATTAACATGGATAGTTTGAGGATTTGCATCATTTAATTTACAGAACATGCCCACAACTTTGAAGATTTTTTTTTTTTATTGTGCAGCAAACAACAAATAGGACAAAATAACAGAAAAAGTCAACGTGCATAACTATTCACCCCCTTAAAGTCAATACTTTGGAGAGCCACCTTTTGCGGCTATCACAGCTCCAAGTCGCTTTGGATAAGTCTCTATGAGCTTGCCACATCTTACCACTGGGATTTTTGCGCTTGTGAACAGATATCTTTAAGTCTGACCACAGATTTTCTATTGGATTGAGGTCTGGGCTTTGACTAGGCCATTCCAACACATTTACATGTTTCCCCTTAAACCACTCAAGTGTTGCTTTAGCAGTGTGTTTGGGGTCATTGTCCTGCTGAAAGGTGAACCTCTGTCCTAGCCTCAAATCACACACAGAGTGGTACAGGTTTTGCTCTAGAATATCCCTATATTTAGCACTATCCATCTTTCCTTCAACTCTGACCAGTTTCCCAATCCCGACTGCTGAAAAACATCCCCACAGCATGATGCTGCCACCACCATGTTTCACTGTGGGGATGGTGTTCTTCTTTTGATGTGTTGGGTTTGCGCCAGACATAGCATTTTCTTTGATGGCCAAAAAGTTCAATTTTAGTTTCATTAGACCAGAGCACCTTCCTCCATACATTTTGGGAGCCTCCCACATGCCTTTTCACAAACTCAAAACGTGCCATTTGTTTTTTGCTGAAAGTAATGGCTTTCTTCTGGCCACCCTGCCATAAAGCCCAACTCTATGGAGAGTACGGCTTATTGTCGTCTTATGTACAGATACTGCAGTCTCTGCTGTGGAACTCTGCAGCTCCTCCTTTTTGTTTGTTAAAGTTGTTGTTAACCGCAGACAAGAAATATGAACAAAGCATATCCCTCTATAGTGTGTACTTGTCTCAATCCAGAGAACTAAGCCTCATTTCTGTCTGCTGCCTCGTTCTGCATGAATCACTTCTGACAAGTTTTTCTGACACCAAGAGGAAAAAGGTGACAGAGGAGGGAGCTCCAGCTGATAGACAGCCTCAGCTCTGTTCCTGTGTGCTGTGCCAAAGGGGGGATGTCCCTTTCCTTTCAATCTTCCAATCAGCTCTCAGAGCTCTCCTCAGTTAGCTCTGCAGTGAGATTCCACTCTATGTCCCCTGTTTTCTGGTCGCTCAAACAAGCTATATAAATCCTGGACTTTGAATGGATGTAGAAAGAGAAGACTGTAGAAAAACATATACAGCTTATGTACAGTATCTAACAAAAGTGAGTACATCCCTCACATTTTTGTAAACATTTTATTATATCTTTTCATGTGACAACACTGAAGAAATTACACTTTGCTACAATGTAAAGTAGTGAGTGTACACCTTGTATAATAGTGTAAATTTGCTGTCCCCTTAAACATAGAAAATTGAGTACTGTCCGTGATACTTTTTTTATTTGCACTAACATACAATTTTTTAGGACAAGCTTTCGGGATATGTCGGGGTAAGTCCCCTTCTTCTAGGTCCAAGCAGTACTGCTTGGACCTAATAGAAGGGGACATACCCCGAAAGCTTGTCCTGAAAAATTGTATGTTAGTGCAAATAAAATAAGTATCACGGACAGTACTCAATTTTCTATGTCACAATTGCACTAATACGGCTACAATCAAATCAAGTATTTTGTCCCCTTAAAATAACTCCACACACAACCATTAATGTCTAAACCTTTGGCAACAAAAGTGAGTACACCCCTAAGGGAAAATGTCCAAATTGGGCCAATTAGCCATTTTCCCTCCCCCGGTGTCATGTGACTCTTTAGTGTTACAAGGTCTCAGGTGTGAATGGGCAGCAGGTGTGTTAAATTTGGTGTTATTGCTCTTACTCTCTCATATTGGTCACTGGAAGTTCAACATGGCACCTCATGGCAAAGAACTCTCTGAGGATCTGAAAAAAAGAATTGTTGCTCTAGATAAAGATAGCCTAGGCTATAAAAAGATTGCCAAGAACCTGAAACTGAGCTGCAGCACGGTGGCCAAGATCATACAGCAGTTTAACAGGACAGGTTCCACTCAGAACAGGCCTCGCCATGGTCGACAAAAGAAGTTGAGTGCATGTGCTCAGCATCAAATCCAGAGGTTGTCTTTGGGAAACAGATGTATGAGTGCTGCCAGCATTGCTGCAGAGGTTGAAGGGGTGGGGGGTCAGCTTGTCAGTGCTCAGACCATACACCGCACGCTGCATCAAATTGGTCTGCATGGCTTTTGTCCTAGAAGAAAGATGATGCACAAGAAAGCCTGCGAACAGTTTGCTGAAGACAAACAGACTAAGGACATGGATTACTGGAACCATGTCCTGTGGTCTGATGAGACCAAGATAAAATTATTTGGTTCAGATGGTGTCAAGCGTGTGTGGCGGCAACCAGGTGAGAAGTACTGATAAATAAAGCCTCATTCAAAATCATAAAGGGATAGGGTTGGGTACCATCATCCTAAATAATAGATATTGTAAAATAGAAAAGTACTTAGAGCTGCTCCAAACATACTCTATAGCACTGAAGCATCAAGGTCTATCTCGGTAGCCATGGATTAAACCAAAAGAAAAATGTAAACCTTTTTTTTAGAAGATAAACAAGGTAAAAAACAGTGGATACATAAATACATACACTGTGCACAGTAATGAAAGCAGGTAATAGACGCGTGAGTCCAGATACAAGAAGGGCTTGGATGTATGTAATGACGGAATCCTCTATATGTTTCATGGTTTCCACCGCTTCTTCAGGAGGGGTCAGTAAGAGAACATCTACAAGAGTAAATAGAATTTCATAATTGAACAATTGTACAGATTTCAAGTTTAGTGAGTTTGGGAGTAACAAACTCATAAGTAACAATACATAGTAAACTACATAGTAAACTACTCAATCTTACCTCCTCTTTTAACCTAACACAATGGACACAAACCACCACTCACTCCACAACACTCTCGACCTTATATTCTCCCATCGCCGCACTCCCTGCAATCTCTCTAACACACCCTTTGCTCTCTCTGATCACAACCTTATCTTCTTGTCTCCTACATCCCATGCTGCCAACCCACAAACCACTACCCGCAGAAACCTTCGCAACCTCAACCCTTCCCCTTTTCACTCTGCTACTGATGGCCTTTATGACAAAATCGCACCCCTGTCCTGCCCAGACCTAACCACTTCCATCTACAACACCACGTCGTCATCCTCCCTAGACATACTCGCTCCTCTTTCTACATGCAGAACCAGGCCCTATCTGCCACAATTATGGCAAACAGACGACACCAGAAGTCTCAAGAGACACAGCCATGCTCTTGAGCAAGCATGGCATAAATCTAAATCCCTGCAAGACTTTACCCTCTACAAATCTGCCCTTCTCAAATACAACTCCTGCCTCCACACTGCTAAACAAACCTATTACAACACTCTCATCAAAACCCTCTCATCCAAACCTCGTCAACTCTTTTCTACCCTTAATTCCTTACCTTACCCCCCCCACTGCCCCCACCCACCAACTTGCTTACCGCTCAACAGATTGCCAACCATTTCAATAGCAAAATCTACACAATTCGCAAGGAGATATCCAGCATTCAAATTCCTCCCCTACCCAACACATCGGGTCCAACACCACACTCAATACTCTCCTACTCTTGCCCAATTAATACAGATGAAGTTGATAATCTCATCTCCATGGCCCACCTCACTACCTGTCCCCTGGACCCTGTTCCCTCTCAATTACTGCGACCACCTTTCCTTCCCCACTCAAACATGCACTGGTTATCCCCATACTCAAAAAACCCTCACTAGACCCCACCTGTTTGAATAACTTAAGACCCATCTCCCTGCTCCCGTTTGTCTCCAAGCTCATCGAACACCTTGTCCATGATCGAATGAGTCGCTACCTCACGGACAACAACCTTCTCGACCCCCTACAGTCTGGCTTTCACCCACAACATTCTACTGAAACTGCCCTACTAAAACTCACCAATGACCTACTAACTGCTAAAACCAATGGGCACTACTTCATACTCATACTTTTAGACCTCTCTGCTGCCTTTGACACAGTTGACCACCTGCTCCTCCTGGGTAAATTACACTCCCTTGGCCTCTGTGATTCTGCTTTATCCTGGTTCTCCTCCTACCTATCTCAGCGCACTTTCAGTGTCACTTACAACTCCATCTCCTCCACTCCCCTTCCTCTTTCTGTTGGGGTACCCCAAGGCTCCGTCCTTCGGCCTGTCCTATTCTCACTCTATACCTCTTCCCTAGGCCAGTTGATAACCTCCCATGGCTTCCAATACCACCTCTATGTCGACGACACCCAGATCTTTCTCTCCACTCCTCAACTCACCCCCTCGATCTCCTCACAGATCTCAAACTTACTGAATGACATATCGATATGGATGTCACACCACTTCCTCAAACTTAATCTTTCTAAAACTGAGCTTGTTATATTTCCTCTTTCACGGTCTCCCCCCTGTAACTTCACCATTAATATCAACAACACAACAATTGGTCCCTCCACACATGCCAGGGTGCTGGGTGTAATCCTTGACTCTGACCTCTCCTTCAGCCCCATATCCAATCACTGGCTAAATCCTGCCGTCTTAACCTCCGCAACATGTCCAGATATCGACCCTTACTGACTAATGACACCACAAAGCAACTTATTCACTTAATTATTTCCCGCCTTGACTACTGCAACTCTCTCCTTAATGGCCTACCCTTAAGCAGGCTATCCCCCCTTCAGTCTATTATGAATTCTGCTGCTAGACTAATACACCTCACTAACCGATCCATGACTGCTGCTCCTCTCTGCCAATCCCTTCACTGGTTTCCCCTACCCCACCGTGTAAAATTCAAAATGCTAACAATAACATACAAGGCCATTCACAACATCGCCCCCATCTACATCACCAACCTCATCTGCAGATATCGCCCAAATCATCCCCTCCGCCCCTCCCAGGACCTCCTGTTCTCTAGCTCCCTTGCTTCCTCCCCCCATGCTCACCTTCAGGACTTCTCCAGAGTCTCTCCCATCCTCTGGAACTTCCTGCCCCAGTATGTCCAATCAGCCCATAACTTGTCCACCTTTAGGAGATCCCTGAAATCTAATTTATTCAGGGAAGCCTATCCCACACCCCCCTAACAACTGTCCCCGAGCCACCCCCATCAAATCATTCTCTGCAGCTATTACCTTTTGTACCACCACCCCCTCCCTTTAGAATGTAAGCTCTACAAGCAGGGCCTTCCTGTACCTTTTGTATTGAACTGTACTGTAATTGTGTTGTCCCCCCTCTACATTGTAAAGCGCTGCGTAAACTGCTGGCGCTATATAAATCGTGTATAATAATATAATAATAGTAGATTAAACTTGGAGAATCTACAGAGTTAAACATAGCTTACCAAAGAAGGCCCTGGAAGCGCCATGCAGTACCACCCCGGGGGGAACTACCCTTTACTGGGTGCCTCTCTTGGTACTGCGTGGCACTTCCAGGGCCTTCTTTGGTAAGCTATGTTTAGCTCTGTAGATTCTCCAAGTTTAACCTTCTATGTATTGTTACTATATATGGTGATACTTGAGGCCAAAGGGGTGAGACTAGCCTTTGGGGACTTCCTTGCAAGATAGTGAGACCTGTTTTTCTCTTTCAACAACCCTGAGTGTCCTGATGAAGCTAGACAGCGGAACGCGTTGACGCACAGGAGCTCACTACCACGTATACTATACACGTTCATCTTTGCTATGTACTGTGTATCATATACTTTTAATTCTTTATCTTTTTTGCTTTTTCTGTATCATGTATTGTTATAAATAAAATATACCTTTTTATAACCATTACTGTCCATTGTGCGTCTAAAGTCCGACCTTGGGTTATTTATATGGCCATTTTCTCTTTGTTTAACTTTCTCCAGAGGAATCCAGAGTCCCTCTCCACCCCAGCTCAATAATTTAATTAAGGACAGCAAGAAGGTATCATGAGAAAATAGATATGCTCTAATTACATGTTATATTCAGAATCTGGGAGCATCAATAATTATATCGCTAATCAAATATATTTTCATTTTAATGCTTCACAGCTCACACCTAGAGGAGAAGAGCAAGTGATAAATATGTTTCTCTTATTTTAGATTCAAAGCAGATTTCTTTAGCAGAATCCTTGTGAGGCTCCTCATATTGACTGTGTGATCAATTATCGCCATGGAATTCCATTTGTAGTTCACCTTCATTCTCAGCAACATAAAGTGCTACTGTGAGAGAAGCACTGGGAGAAACAGTTTGGCTGTAAAAGGGTGTATTTGCATTATTGGGTTTTCTGAAAACTGGCCTAATTAGGGGTGAGTGCACTTTCACATAGATTGCACAGATTCCTACTACTTACCCTCCAAATATAAATTATTCCATTCTCCCCCACCCCAACTTTGTATGTTCTTTAATTTCACAGTGATAGTCAGCCAAAATCTTCCTTCTACTGGCCACGCCTATGCGGATGATCCCTATATATTCCTATGGCTATATGGCTATATACTGTGTCTGAGCAGTAGGTAGTGGAATAGTGAAAGATAGAAGATTCACAGGGTGAGGACAAGAAATGGGAACAGATCTATAGGAGGTGAGTTCGGACAGCAAAAGAGTGTAAACACGGAAGTTGATGGCAATAGTGAAGAACAGCAAAGATAAAGGAACTGAGCTGCTACTTTTCCAACCATATCTCTTTCCTTGTACTTTTCTAGAATAGAATTGCATATATTAGATTTATTTTATAAAGCACAGCATTATATACCTACACTTACCTTAATGAACTGATGAGCAATTGTCACTGTCAGCTTAAATATGTTTTTGTTCATTTTGGTTAATAATGTACCAATTTGTATTGACCCTTTAACCACTTGCTGACCGCTGCATGCACATATACGTCGGCAGAATGGCACAGACAGGCAAATGGGTGTACCTGTACATCCCTTTGAGTTTGCCGCCTTTCGGGTGCACGCCCGCCATGCGCCATGGGATCATGCCCGCGGGTCCCGCGAACTTGATGTTCGCCGGCGGCCCGCGATTGCGGTGTGGAGGCAGAACGGGGAGATGCCTATGTAAACAAGGAATTTCCCTGTTCTGCCTAGAAACGTGACAGGGATCTACTGCTCCCTGTCATCGGGAGCAGTGATCTTTGTCATGTTGTAGTGAGCTCATCCTCCCCACAGTTAGAATCACTCCCTAGGACACACTTAACCCCTTGATCACCCCCTAGTGTTTAACCCCTTCCCTGCCAGTGTCATTTATACAGTAATCAGTGGCTATTTGTAGCTCTGATCGCTGTATAAATGACAATGGTCCCAAAATAGTGTCAAAAGTGTCCGATGTGTCAGCCATAATGTCACAGTCCCGATAAAAATTGCAGATCGCCGCCATTACTAGTAAAAAAATAAATAATAAAAATGCCATAAATCTATCCCCTATTTTGTAGACGCTATAACTTTTGCACAAACCAATCAATATACACTTATTGAAATTTTTTTACCAAAAATGTAGAAGAATACATATCGGCCTAAACTGTGGAAGAAATTTGTTTTTTTAATATATTTTTGGTCATATTTATTATAGCAAAATTAAAAAATATTGCTTTTTTTTTCAAAATTGTCGCTCTTTTTTTGTTTATAGCGCAAAAAATGAAACCGCAGAGGTGATCAAATACCACCAAAAGAAAGCTCTATTTGTGGAAAAAAAAGGACGTCAATTTTGTTTGCATACAACATTGCACGACCGCGCAATTGTCAGCTAAAGCGACGCAGTACAAAATCACAAAAAATGCTCTGTCAGGAAGGGGGTAAATCCTTCCGGGGCTGAAGTGGTTAAGATGCTAGGACAATTCAATGAGTGATTTCGTACAGTTTCAATCCCCTTTGGTTGTAATGATTTTTGGCAACACAGGAAGACCGATTTAGTTTTGTCATACACACATAGAAGTTTTTTTAAATGCACACTTTATAGAAATCATTGTCATCACTCTATACAGTACTTGAGTTCAGTGTATGCCCGGGTCTTTTCTAGGGGCAAGTGGCCACACAGATGCCCAGGGTGTCTGTTCCCCTAAGGTGCACAACCAATTGCCTTTGGGGGGAGAGCACCCTTCAAGTTTGTGCGGCTGACACGCGACGGCTGCCAAGACTATTTCGACCCATCTGATGGGAGTTTTTTCCTGCCCTTTGATTCGTGGGCAGCTGGCCAATCGGCCACCTTTATGCGGACTGTGGGCAGGGATCTTCCAAATGGCGATGTTGCCATTGCGTTATTACGCATGATGTCACATGCGCTGCAAAGGGCCGGCGCATGCATGCCAGCACCAAATAGGCTTCCACACCCCTTTGGTGATGTCAGATGCCATCAGGACAGGGGGGAGATAAAAAGTGGGGCTCAGCCACCTTTCACTGACAGAGGCCGAGGGAAGGAGGGTTTGCATCTCTTTCTCTCACAATACACACTTTGGACATCATACATGAGAATTGAGAACCTTTAGACATATAGATATATATTTTTTAAACTCATGCTTAGAGGTAGGGCAGGTATGGGACTGGGGCCCGGCATTCGCCCCTGGTCTTGGTTCATCTGCCCCTCATCAGTGGGGGATGTGTACCTGGTCTCCCCCATTGGGGTGATCTTTAGGCTGTGTCTCGGTCTCTCTGCCACACTCATAAGATTTGGAATGTCAGATACTGTAATATCTGCATATGCCCATTAATTTCCTTAGGATTTTCTGGTTGGATTCGGGTCGGAGGGTGGTTTTTGTAAGCATCTACGTTGGAAGGGATTCCTGCTGATTTTGAATCATCTGGGGTGCCTTATCCCGCATATATAATCAATGCTCCCCCCTTCCTTTCCTTCTCCAATAGCTGAATACCCTTTTCAGTTAAAAAGGTGAACCAATTGGTTACAGCTCAACACAATCAAGGTAAATGTTGTATACATAGACAATTAATTCCCTGTCTAGACAGTTTGAGTTACTCAATCACTCTTTATATATTTTAGGTGTTTCTCACTTATCTTCCCTCTATGGTCACAAGCCTCAGCATTTTTTTGGAACTCTTGTGCCTAATTGATTCGGCAAGTCCTGGTTTTTAAGCATCTGGTAGGCCTGTCCCCCTGATTTATTACATTAATTCATATAAGTTACTTGAAATGATAAAATTATATAATGATAAATATTATGCAATTAACATATTGATATGAAACATTTGTGAATGTTCATAATTGTTTGTTCTCTTTATCTATAGCATGGGGGCTCAACCTGTGGCCCTCCAGCTGCTGCAGAACTACAAGCCCCATGAGGCATTGCAAAATTGATAGTTACAAGCTTGACTCCCAAAGGCTGAGTCATGATGGGAATTGTAGTTTGGAAACATCTGGAGGGCCACAGGTTGAGCACCCATGATCTATAGTATCAACTATATGCAACACTCTTAAGACTCCTGAGGAAGCTCTTCAGGGCGAAATATGTAGAGCAGAAGTGGCTGCATCGTTGTATGAAATTCATGTCTGTGTGATAAATTTTATTATCTTTTTAAATTTGTTATGAAATAAAACTATGGATATATTTTATCTTTTGTTATATTTTTTATTTCTTGGCACCTTAAAAGTCCCGCCTTTTTTGTCTCTACAATTGTACCTTAATAAACTGTTCAACTCTTTGTGTACCCCTGCTTACCCTGTCCTTATCTGGGAGATGGGTAACCTTGTGTCCCCTTGACCCTTCCCACCCCCTTGCTCTCCTTTTCCTCACCTCTCTCTTCCTTGCCTACTTTACCACACACTCACACCCCGTCTACTCAAAGCACTTCCATCGTTACTCCCTATCCCTCCCCACCCCCTGTCCGCCCTTTCGAGTAACAACCGGTCGCGTACTTGCTAATCTACTATGCCCTTCCATGCTTTTTGGCCCCATGCTCACAAACCCTATTCATTCCCATTATTGGTAGCATTGCTCCACTTTGCATTATGTTCTTAATGTATGGTGTTTTGGGGTTTTTTTTTCATACCGCAGTGTATATTACCTCTTAGTTTAAATATTAATACTGTTTTCATTATCTGCAAGATAAGTCTACGTGACTGTCCATGGTTATGTTTTTGTATTGGACTGATGTGTTGGTCTTTTTTTGTTATATGTTTTCTCTGATTACTGTTCTGGCAGTCATTGTACTACCCCTTTACCCACGTCTCCTCTCCACATACCTCTTCTACTACCTCTATACCCACCTCTCTGCTCCACGTGCCCCTTCTATTACCCCTATACCCACCTCTCCTCTCCACATACCCTTTCTACTACCCCTAAACCCACCTCTCCTCTCCACATACCCCTTTTACTATTCCATATACCTACCCCCTCCTCTCCACATACCTCTTCTACTACCCCTATACCCACCTCTCCTCTCCATTTACCCCTTCTACTACAGCTATACCCACCTCCCTTTTCTTTCTCTCGCTCCCTCTCCTGCTGCCTCCATCACTGTGCAGTACACAGCACTTCAGTCTGGCCACTGTCCTCACTTCTGTACCCCTCCCCACTGGATTGGATGGGGAGCCTTTCAGCGGGTGGGCTGGCTACAACAATGCTCCCTTCAAGAAGCCCTTTTTGTAAACATTTGCATTTCAAGAATCACGTTGGTCGGTAAATGATGTGGGCGGACTAACGGGCCGACACCAGAGAGGTGACACCATCGCAGTCGGATTTCACTTCCTACTTGATGGTGTCACCCCTCTGGGGGGTGTCACGCGGGTGCGGTCTGTACCCCCATAGCGACACCACTGTGTCTCTGTAATAAATAGAAAGAGAAAGTGCTTTACCCAAATGTGTGTCAAGGGAATCTATCCTAAAAAAAAGTGTATATATATATATATATATATATATATATATATATATATATATATATATATATATAATTAAATAATAATAATACTATAATCTCAGATTTGGTGATAATAATGTTACATTATAGTATTATTATCACTAGTTTTGATAGAGATTACAGTATTGTGTCACTTTATAAATTTATATATTTCATATATTATATATACACTTTTATATATACATTGACACACATTTGGGTAAAGCGCTGTCTCTTTTCATTTATTTCTTTTATGTTGAGATTTCTCAATTAGACATCAACTAGACAGGATTAATTAGGTATTATCACCTCAGCACGATCTAATTCTATTTTTTATTACTGTGTCTCTGTGTCTCTCTCATTTCCTGTCTGGTAATACCATTACCAATAGAACACAAAGTCAGGGGAAATCTCTTTATTTTTGCCCTGCACAGAACAAAAAACAGGCATGGGTTCTAACTTTTTCACACTCTACCCTTTTTGTGACGGTCTGTGACCTTGGTGCATGGAGTTTTAAGTACACTGTATAAATTTTGTCTGGCTCCTGGGGAACCAAATGAAATTTGCCCAGCGGGTGCCCCTGTTGGCTGGCTTCTCCCCAACATCCCTTGATTGAAAAATAAAACAAGCTAAACAGACAATTGTCAGTGGAAAAGTGGCTACATCCAAATAGATGCATCTGCTGTTCAGGTATTTTGACAGCTGTTGGGGCCAGTTATTAACATACAATAGGCATGGTGGGAGATTCCTCCTTTCATGCAGTATAGCATAGATGGAGGAATCTGTTCAAGAACCAGATCAGTGTATGGACAGCATTAGTGCCGGTTCACACTGGGACGACTTGTCAGGCGACTTAGCCACCTGGCAAGTAGCATCCCGTTCTGTATGACTTAGAAAAAGGTTCCTGTATGACTTTGGGGGCGACTTGCATTGACTTCTATACAGAAGTTGTTTTGCAAGTCGCCGCTCCTGTCGTGTCCAGGTCGCCTGAGGCAGTCGCGCTGCAAGTCGTGCTGCCTCAGTGTGAACCGACACTTAGTTATCTTCAGTGTCCCAGCTTGGACTCCTGTATCTTCTTGCTTACCTTCAGGGCCCATTCACACCAGGTTCTTTGAACTGCATTAATCAGTATTGATCAATGCAAGTGCGTATAATGAACAAATGTTCTCTGTGTGTCCTGTTTACATCATGCGTGTGCATTGGTATGCGTTGTGTAAAATAAAGCCTATTTGCCTATCATTGCAAAGCATTTCACCCCATCTAAAAGTGCTGAAATGCATGAGGATCAATTAGGTGTTTATTTGTAATTTTAAATACGTTAAAAAATAAAAATACATAAACTACGCCTCTACACAGCAACACCAGCAGGTATAACACAGACTAGTGTAAATGAGTCTTTACAATTTTGCAGTGCGTTGATGCACGTTTACATTCATTGCAGTAAGGCAGCCTCTTGACATGAATAGGCTGCCAGTAAACCAAAACAAAGCATTGCATGTTCATTGTCTTAGTGCAAAGGCCCCCAAACTATGATCTGTGGGCCCAATCCAACCAGCTGCAAGATTTTTTTCTGGCCCTGTGAAGTAAAAGGGGATGCTGATGTAAGGGGGTCTGTCATGTAAGGCTCCTTTGATGGGCACTCTGATGGGGGCCCTGATGTGCGGGGGGGGGGGGGGGGGGGGCTGTGTTGGACTCAAGATTATTTGAAACTGCTTTGTTTTACTGAAGTTTTTTTGAGATCATGAGAATTACAAGAAAACTCCAAGTAAAACATTCTTTCATTTAAATTAGATTTATAGAAAATTGATTTTTTTTGGCCCACAATTATTTGCAAAATATCTGCCTTACCTCTGCCGTAGTGTATTGGTGTGCCATTCGAAATGAATGGTACTGCAATGCAGCAACATATGTAGTGTGAATTACTGCATATTGTGGTAATACACAGGTCTGAATGGACCTTCAGAGTCCCCAGTGTAAAGCAGTACCTGGTATCCTGCAGTGGTAATGGCTTTGGTTTGTTTGCTGATTACATCTGTTATAATCTGTGCAGGTTCACACTAACCTATAAGAGCCGTGATGAGACTGATAGGAGAATAGCCCGGCTGCTACACTTTATAGTAACTCATAAGGCTGTCATAAACAGACTCATCTTACAATGGTTATGACAGTAGATGAGTGATCTGCCCATCCTTATTGAAATGCTGCTGAACCCATCACACTTTTTCTCTGCTTAACATCAGCTTACGCACCATAAAATGATCATTACATTTTTTTATTGCAAATATTTCCTTCCATGTTGTAAATTCTATGTGAGCACTAATGAGCACTACCATCGCTTGCACATACTTTTTATTGCTCACTTGCTAACACCTAAACAGCCTGATTTTTTGCAAGTGATGGTCATGGAAAGTCAGTCCATGGAAAGCAATGACCTCATCACTACATCACCCACTCCGAACACCTATTGAGTGGTCCTTGATTCTGAACGCATGTATGGAGTCAAATACTGTACACTTGTGTGCTCGTCTGTGAGTTCTTTACACTGTACATTATGTCTGTATTCATGTTCTTGTTTTACCTACCCTACCCCTCAAGCTGGATACCATTCGGGAGAGCAGTAAAACCAGGCCAGAACTATAAGCTTAACCACTTCAGCCCCAGACCATTTGGCTAGCCAAAGACTAGAGCACTTTTTGCGATTCGGCACTGCGTCGCTTTAACTGACAATTGCACGGCCGCGCTACGTGGCTCCCAAACAAAATTGATGTCCTTTTTTTCCCACAAATAGAGCTTTCTTTTGGTGGTATTTGATCACCTCTGTGGTTTTTATTTTTTGGGCTATAAACAAAAAAAGAGTGACAATTTTGAAAAAAAACGCAATATTTTTTACTTTTTGCTATAATAAATATCCCCAAAAAATATATAAAATGTTTTCTTTTCCTCAGTTTAGGCCGATACATATTCTTCTACATATTTTTGGTAAAAAAAAAATCGCAATAAGCGTTCATTGATTGATTTCCGCAAAAGTTATAGCGTCTACAAAATAGTGGATAGTTTTATGGCATTTTTATTAATAATTATTTTTTTTACTAGTAATGGCGGCAATCATCGATTTTTATCGTGACTGCAACATTATGGCGGACAGATCAGACACTTTTGGCGCTATTTTGGGACCATTCACATTTATACAGCGATCAGTGCAATTAAAAATGCATTGATTTCTGTATAAATGTGACTGGCAGTGAGGGGTTAACCAGGAGGGGGCACTGAAGGTGTTAAGTGTGTCCTAGGGATGTGTTCTAACTGTGGGGGGGATGGGCTACATGTGTCATGACACTGATGTCCAGGGAGCGGTGATCAGTGTCCTGTCACTAAGTAGAATGGGGAAATGCCTGTTTACATCAGCATTTCCCTGTTCTTCCTCTCCGTGAGCCGATCGCAGGCATCCACGCGGACATCACACTCACGGAGCTCCCGGAGGGGGCGGGGGTGGGTGCGCGCCCACAATGCCGCGTCTTAAAGGGCAACGTACAGGTACGTGTCCTTAGTGACAGTGTCCTGTCACTAAGTAGAATGGGGAAAGTAGAATGGGGAAATGCCTATTTACATCAGCATTTCCCTGTTCTTCCTCTCCGTGAGACGATTGCAGGCATCCCCGCGGACATCACACTCACGGAGCTCCCGGGGGGGGGGCGTTGAAGAAATTACACTTTGCTACAATGTAAAGTAGTGAGTGTACAGCTTGTATAACAGTGTAAATTTGCTGTCACCTCAAAACAACTCAACACACAGCCATTAATGTCTAAACCGCTGCTAACAAAAGTGAGTACACCCCTAAGTGAAAATGTCCAAACTGGGCCCAAAGTGTCAATATTTTGTGTGGCCACCATTATTTTCCAGCACTGCCTTAACCCTCTTGGGCATGGAATTCACCAGAGCTTCACAGCTTGCCACTGGCGTTCTCTTCCACTCCTCCATGATGACATCACGGAGCTGGTGGATGTCAGAGACCTTGCACTCCTCCACGTTCCATTTGAGGATGCCCCACAGACACTCAATAGGGTTTAGGTCGGGAGACTTGCTTGGCCAGTCCATCACCTTTACCCTCAGCTTCTTGAGCAAGGCAGTGGTCGTCTTGGAGATGTGTTTGGGGTCATTATCATGTTGGAATACTGCCTGCAGCCCAGTATCATAAGGGAGGGGATCATGCTCTGTTTCAGTATGTCACAGTACATGTTGACATTCATGGTTCCCTTAATGAACTGTAGCTCCCCAGTGTCGGCAGCACTCATGCAGCCCCAGACCATGACACTCCCACCACCATGCTTGACTGTAGGCAAGACACACTTGTCTTTGTACTCCTCACCTGGTTGCCGTCACACACGCTTGACACCATCTGAACCAAATAAGTTTATCTTGTTTTCATTAGACCACAGGATCTGGTTCCAGTAATCTATGTCCTTAGTCTGCTTGTCTTCAGCAAACTGTTTGCAGGCTTTCTTGTGCATCATCTTTAGAAGAGGTTTCCTTCTGGGATGACAGCCATGCAGACCAATTTGATGCAGTGTGCAGCGTATGGTCTGAGCACTGACAGATTGACCCCCCAACCCTTCAACCTCTGCAGCAATGCTGGCAGCACTCATACATCTATTTTCCAAAATATGGATATGATGCTGTGCACTCAACTTCTTTGGTCGACCATGGCGAGTTCTAAGTGGAACCTGTTAAACCGCTGTATGGTCTTGGCCACCGTGCTGCAGCTCAGTTTCAGGGTCTTGGCAATCTTCTTATAGCCTAAGCCATGTTTATGTAGAACAACAATTATTTTTTTCAGGTTCTCAGAGTTCTTTGCCATGAGGTACCATGTTGAATTTCCAGTGACCCATTCACGCCTGAAACCTTGTAACACTAATGAGTCACATGACACCAGGGAGGGAAAATGGCTAATTGGGCCCAATTTGGAAATCTTTTACTTAGGGGTGTACTCACTTTTGTTGCTAGAGCTTTAGACATTAATGGCTGTGTATTGAATTATTTTGAAGAGACATCAGATTTACACTGTTATACAAGCTGTACACTCACTACTTTACATTGTAGCAAAGTGTCATTTCTTCAGTGTTGGCACATGAAAATATATAATAAAATATTTACAAAAAATGTGAGGGGTGTACTCACTTTTGTGAGATACTGTGTATATATATATCTAGTGTGTATATAAATACTGTATACATATATATATATATATATATATATATATATATATATATATATATATATATACAGTATATCATATACAATTGCAATACAGGCCATATTTAATTGTATTAAAAAAAAACACATTCCTTTTCAATCGACAGTGCTTTAATTATCTGTAAAATTCAATGCAATATGGCAGGGATATGCAATTAGCGGACCTCCAGCTGTTGCAAAACTACAAGTCCCATCATGCCTCTGCCTCTGGGTGTCATGCTTGTGGCTGTCAGAGTCTTGCTATGCCTCATGGGACTTGTAGTTGTGCAACAGCTGGAGGTCCGCTAATTGCATATCCCTGCAATATGGCAACCTGGAGCCATTCCATACACAGTTGTATGGAACGCCCCCAGAGATGTTATTTCCTGCTTGTGTGATTGGCTCACTGATTTTCCCAGAAGTCTGCACTAACATACATGTCAGATTTAGGCATCCTTTGCAACAAAAGTTTTAGTTTTGGTGAGATTCTCCTAGAGTAATCTCTTATAAAGGGATACAGACCCTGAAACTCTCCTCATTAGAGCCTCGCAAGTGCATTAGCTGATCAAATCACTCCCATTTAGAATCAGCATCCAAAAGACGTAGAAGAACGTATGTAGAACATAGGATGTAGACGTTTTTTTCAGAGCAGAAAAAGGTAGGACTCTGATACAAAGTTTGTTAAAATACCTGTAATGTACATTGATCACCCAGAGGGGGTAGGTTTTTTTTCGTAGCAAAAGTGGAGTTACACTTTAAAGCCCAACTTTAGGCTAAACGTTTTAGAATTTTGGGCAATAAAGGGTTAAAACTATGTTCACGATTTCCCTTTACTTGCTGCGTGGTCACCAAAACAGGAAGTAAAAGAAATCTCTTCTATGAAGTCAAAGACAACAATGAAAGCTCATTTGTTTAGTAGAACAAGTGTAGGTTAGATACTATGGGGTTGATTTTATGAAAACTGGAGAAGGCAAAATATGGTGCAGCTGTGCATGGCAGCAAATCAGCTACTAACTTCAGCTTGTTTTATCAAGCTTTGCCAAATAAAATCTGGAAGCTGATTGGTTTCTATGCAGAGCTGCACCAGATTTTGCATGCTGCAGTTTTAGTAAATGAACCCCTATGTCAGTTTTTATTTGCTGTTTGTGATCTCACCCTACTCCTCACAAGTTCACTAAAACCGGAAGCATACTTACCAATATATCCATCCCAGTCTCTGGGACCCCTGCCCACAGCCCTCGCTAGACATGCCCACCTCCCGGGTGGTCTTGCCCAGATCATACCCCTTTCCAGGTAGTTCCACCCCTAAATATGTGGGAGCTGCCCACTCACAGCCACAATCCCCTCACTTAAAGAGTATGTAATCTCAACATTTCATATTCCTGATATGTGCCTGCTGTAAAATGTACTTGTATGAAAAAATATCCTGTTCTCTTTCTATTGCTTCCTTTGTGTGAAATCCCTGGTGTTCCTGCAATGCTGCTTTCCTATTAAAAACTGATCACACTAAGCATGACAAGTTCTCTAGCTATGCTGGGAGCTCAGACTGAACAAAGTCTGACAAAGCTCAGACTTGTCCTGACACGGCCCCCCTGCCTGCACAAGCCTATCACTGGAAAGCTCAGTGTGCTGCTGCTTCTCCTCCCCCAGCTCTTATGCCCCTGAAAAACAGAGGGCATGTGATCAATTCTAAAAAAGTCCAAGCCTAATATTCCCACGCACATGTTCCTGAAAATGGCTGTAGTAATGCTGGGTACTGTAATGACCACCTACTGGAAACCGTAGATAATGAGAGTGTAGAAATGTCATCAGCACACCAAGGATTTCTCAAAAGGGTCCAAAGCTTTATTCACATGGTTACACGGTACACATACAGCAATGTTTTGGAGCCACGCAGGGCCCCTTCATCAGGCAGGTGACATCACATGTGAACTAAAGCAGGCACCTGAATGGGTTGGGAGGCTTGTGGCGTAGGTTAGGGGGCTAAAGAGAACCTGTCCTTCAATAACTGTTATTAGCACACTTCAGCATGCACTTGGGTTGAACAGTAAATATATATATTTTTTTTAATACTATTGCTATTGAATGGGTGAATATTGTACAGTGACACCAACAACATTATTGTAAGATGAATACCAATAGACTGGTTGATGTCCAATAAGTTTATGTTGCAGTTGGCCTTTGTAAACTTCCAATGTTTCATACACAATAGAGCTGAGGCAGTTTTATAAGCTTGCATGAATTGTTGGGTTTAACATTTATAGAGCTATTTTGTACAGATGGGCTGAGGACAATGAATTTCAGTACAGAAAAACAAGGAAAACACCATAACTCACATTAGCCCACAAAATGTTTATGGCCGTGTAATAGATGGCTTAGTCAGCTGCCTTGTATCACTCTGACAGGCTTTAAACCAACGGTGTTAATGTAATAAAGGACACAGACGCTGGGAAGGAAAGACCACAATGCTATTAGCTATAAAATGGGAAACATTTAAAATGCAACACAAACTATCTATATCCAGGTTCATTCAAATGCTTTACAACTACAGCTACTGTAATTTTAAAGAAGCTCTAAAGATGAGTCATTTTTATTCTGACTGAAGGGTGAAAGCTTAATGGGGCCACTCACCATACACTTCCTTTTAAGTAATTTATATTTAAAGTATATCATTCAGGAGTAAATATTTAATATGCAAATGTTTCTGGATATTAAGTAGTATATTAAAGAGCAACACTCCATCCAATGTAACTTTCATGACCCGTTGAGGGCCTATTTAGATCTATATGTGTGTGTGTAGAAGTGTGGTATTTTGTAGCAATAGGTAGGTACAATGATATACGACAATATGCATTTTCTTTGTGTGTTCAAGCGGTAGTAAACCACATACAAAAAATAATAAATCTGGCCCTGAGCAGTTTAAGTCATAATGTGCTAGTGGCGGTGACGCAGGAGTCACTGTTCGCGGCACGCCTCTGAAGGAACAGCACGGGTATGCCATTCTTCAGAGCGCATACACCGGTGAGGTCACCAGCTGCATCTAAAGTCACACAACTGGGTGGGCTCTGGGCGCATTTCTCTTTGCCCAGTGTCCCCCCCTTTTTTGAAGCCAATTAGAGCCTCAAGCTCTAATCATGTGCTTCCAGAAAAAAACCCCATTAAAATCCAGTCCTCCGGTGCCCCGCATGGAGATTAGGGGCCTGATGCATGGATTATGGATGGGCCACCACTGGGTATTACTCATGATGTGCTTCCAAAAAACAAACAAACATTAAAATTCATGCCTCCGGCACCCTGCATGGAGATTAGGTGCCTGGTGCATGGATTAGGGGGGCGGCGCCACCCTTATGGATGGGCCGCCACTGGGTATTTTGAGGTTATATGTGTCTTTTTTGGATGTAAGAGTAAGGAATTCTCATCAGGGAGGATCAATTGAGGACGCATTATTAATCTTAACATTTGGTAAGGTATATCGAGTGATTGATGCTCATATATTTGCTCAGCAGAGCTGACACTGGGTTTTAAAGTGATACACCTATATATAAAAGCACTTTTGTGAGTAATATGGTTTTTGATTTGTGATGATCAAGTTATGTTAAGTATTACACTGTGTGATTTCACTTCAGTTTTCAGAGCTCTCAAATACCGATTTGAGGAGAGGGGATGAGGAATCCCACTGGAGGAGTGATAGAGGTACAGAGTGACAGCCACATTGGAACAATATTGAAGGCTCTATTTGAGATATATGAAGGTAAGGATACATATATAAGAACACATTTGTGGATTCAGTGGAGATATTTTATGATTTTGATGTAAGCACAATATAAACGCATTATCTTTCACAATAACTAGATTAGACATACTACACTATATGGCATTTTTTTCTTTCAAGATTTTTTCTCTGTCATGAGGAAAACACTACAAAGGAGTTACAACCAGAGAGGATATTACTGAAGTTGCCTTTTCTACATTGGACTTAGAAAAGTTTGAGAGAAGGATTCTTTGGAAGGACACTTTTTTGGATTAGGACGCTTATTTTTATGACTTATATATAAGTGATGGGCAAATTACTTTAAACCAGGCAGATTGGCTAATTACAAATTTTTGAATTCTCCTAAATATATGCACACAGGTTTGTCCAAAGGATCACACAAAGTATAAATCATGGTTGATCAGATTCCTACATTGTGTGATTCTTAGTAGATCAATCTCTTACTAATCCTATCACTGGTAGTCTGGCAGCAACTCGCTAGTGACAGAAATGCTAGGAGAAGATCTACTCCTTTGATGTCGGTCCTTCTCCCTCATTGCTTTTCTTCCACTGGGAAGTGAGATTCTGCAGTTTGTCAGTTTCTGACGGAACAACACTGTAGGAGAAGGTGAGCGCTGTCTTTAGCAATCATGTTGCTGCCAGCAGCAGAATCGCTAATGTGACATGGCCCTTAGTCTGAATCTCCAACTAACACCGGCTGTAGGGCATAATTAAGGGGATGCTATTATAAAAAAAAGGAATATATATGGCAGATATCATTTTAAAATGTACGATACATGTAAATGGTTTAAAGATAGTAAACATTACTTTACTATATTTTACATTTGTTTTAATAATAAATAAAAAAATCACTGACTAGTTTATGTGTGATATAAATTAAAACTTTTACTCAAAACATTGCCTGTTGCTGTTCCTATGACGAGCCACCATGAAATCATATAACCACCCTTCTGTTAATATAATTGGATTAGATTCAATGCATCAGTCACATCCAAAAAGGAACAGGCTCTCCAGGGTTCCAGCTTATTTAACAGTAACCCAGGCACCATCTACGCACACTTCCCCAGGGATTGGCTAGGCCCTACTAATTATGTAGGCCAGGACTTTGTATCCTCCTTCCTTAAGCTCTAGAACCTTCTCCTAGAGATAGGGAGGGCCTGTGAAACCCCAAACAGACTGTACTAACAAATTACTGCTTCTGTGACTAAAGCAGAAGCGAACACTAAATGTGCCTCACAGCAATACTACTGTACAGTGAAAACAGCAAAGATAAGCACACACAGTGCTCTTTATCATGTCAGTGGATGGTCTATTTTCCGACAACAATCTTCCGATTGTTGTCGGAAAATTTTATAGCCTGCTCTCAAACTTTGTGTGTTGGAAATTCCGATGGGAAAAGTCCGATGGAGCCCACACACAGTCGGAATTTCCAACAACAAGCTCTGATCGCACATATTCCGTTGGAAAGTCCGACCGTGTGTACAGGGCATTATTGTGCAGAGTACTGAAATTATGTGATGGAAGCTTCTTGGATACAGCTCTTTATCATGGAACAGGAAGAGAACACAAACGAGTGCACAGAGAAGAAAGCAAACGCTTCCTCTTATTGCATTACCATAGAATACACATTAGAACATTGCAGTGCCACCTGCTGGATAGAAAGGTATAATGCATATGAATATATATATATATATATATATATATATATATATATATATATATATATATATATACATATATATATACACATATATATATATATATATATATATTTCACAGTACTTTATGTAGCGCTGGTAGATTTCTAATCTACTGCTGTTAGGTAAATTTAGTGGGTTATCTGTTCATACATAGTCAGATTTGCATCTGTTCTAGCTCAGCTGAGTTGCATGTAATTTCGCACTGTGTCTGTGGGTGTCGTTGTTACTATGGGCCAGGGTTGGAAAGGCAAAACGTCGAAGTGTATGAGTGCTCCTCTGTCCCGGAGATAACTCGGTGGAGGTGGTCCTCCGAGTTGCATCCTGGGAGAGGGTATTTATGGGACAGATGCCATGTTTTGAGGTCGTTTTTCGTCCACCTGCTGGCCCTCCTGGCCGACAGGTATGCGCTAAGAGTACTACCTCGTGGTCCTCCGATCGGGAAGCCCACGTCGCTGCGGCATGTGGGTGGGCCCAGAAGCCTGTCTGGGGCCTACCACAGCAGCAGAGGAATGGTCCTGGGCTGTCTATCCTGTGTGAAGAAGCTGGACAACTGAGAAGATCCCAGGGGAGGACCCGTCATGGAAGGATCATGCAGAGTGCTGGTCTGGAGAGGGGCCTGGTGACTCAGTTGGAGGATGTATCCTAAAGTAATCCTACTGCATAGCACTGCCGGGTTGGCTTAAAGGTTCTAGTGCTGTGTTAGCTATTCACCGTAAACCATTACATCCTGTGGCAGAGGATCGTACGGGTTTTGTTCCAATCAGGTCTGTGGCAGAGACTTTTGTTCGTGTTGGGTACTGGCTGCTAGGTTGGTGAGAGAGACCTATCCAGGCGGGCAAAGATTTAATTCTACAGAGAGAGTGTAATCAGCTATGAGCTTTCAATCCCTAAAGTTACATTAAGCACGTTAAGAAAAGGTATTTGAGCTTCCCTGCAACTTTCCTTCTACTAGGGCGTACACACGGTCGGACTTTGTTCGGACATTCCGACAACAAAATCCTAGGATTTTTTCCGACGGATGTTGGCTCAAACTTGTCTTGCATACACACGGTCACACAAAGTTGTCGGAAAATCCGATCTTTCTGAACGCGGTGACGTAAAACACGTACGTCGGGACTATAAACGGGGCAGTGGCCAATAGCTTTCATCTCTTTATTTATTCTGAGCATGCGTGGCACTTTGTCCGTCGGATTTGTGTACACACGATCGGAATTTCCGACAACGGATTTTGTTGTCGGAAAATTTTATCTCCTGCTGTCCAACTTTGTGTGTCGGAAAATCCGATGGAAAATGTCCGATGGAGCACACACACGGTCGGAATTTCCAACAACATGCTCCGATCGGACATTTTCCATCGGAAAATCCGACCGTGTGTACGGGGCATACCTCTTTCCTGCTACTTCCTGCAACTCAAGTTTATTAAAGCATTGGAAAAGATACTCAAGTGTCCGGTGCCTGCATTGTGTGATGGTAAACTCAACGGGACCCTAGACCCGGTTCTAATGAAATAGAGGTGGCGAAGGTGACGGTAACAGCCCGCTTTAAACCAGCAACTCCATTTGCTGCTACATTTACAATACATGCTGTCTACAACTTTTATTGGAGAGGTTGCCGTAAGGACTTACAACATTTCGCTGACATGCATGTAATTGGTTAGGCTGGCAATAAATGGACAGATCTTGCCCGTATTTGACCAGGACTAGTTTTGCATTTTTTTCTCTTCCCTAGACTGGCTACCTTGTGCTTCCACCTTACTTTACTGCTTTGGATGCACCCCAACACATACACACACATTGCAAGAACTGTGCCACATAAACATATGAAAATATTCACTTACACATAGTGATTGAAACATAAGTTAACTGTATTGAAAAATAGAATTGGGTGACGTAAAAACACAATTAGCTTCAAACTCACACAACCACAAATGTCCTTAGAGATGCAATTAGGATTGCAGTAATATAAACAGAAACATATCAGCAGAGACATAATCAGTATGGCAATGACACAACCATAAACCTGTCTGCAGAGAAACAATCAGAATGGTAATGACACATCCAGAGACATGTCTGTAGAGACACAATCAGTACTGTATTAACACAGCCAGAAACATCCTCAGAGACACGATTGGTACTACCCCAATCAAAAAAAAAAAAAAAAAGAACACTTCTGCATCCTTAACCCCTTGGCACTGGCTGCCACCATCCCTTTAAGAGGTTTGCTATGCCGGGAGGCATGACGGGGCTTATGGCCACATGACCACCATGATTGGCTGTTACATTATTGGAAAAGTCCCGATCGCAAACGGCGAATCAGAACTTTGCATGAACCGTCGGTCCCTGTGGCACAGCACTGTCGGCGCTAATGCACGCAAATATGCGGCCCCACAGCACCATAGCCCTGCCGCCGAGAGGCTGCATATTTGCATGCGAGCGGCGCAAAGTGGTTAAGGTATAACATAAGGCAACATTTTTTATGGATAAAGTGGAGAGGGATTAGAATACCTAAACCTTTTTTATTGCAGTCTATGCCTCCGTTAGGGAGATTTACTCCCTCTATTTGTGGTGTGGTGGCATTATCATTGAAAGTGAAAGTAAAAGAATATCCCAAATTTTAGGTTGTCCCTGGAAAAGTAATAGATGGGAAATCTTCCAATGGGGACACTAGTTCTGGTGACCTGGGGGTCCCCAAGAAATTTCCCTAATTTGCGGAGATTTCCTCTCACTTCCTGTTTAGTTATAGGACAGGAAGTGAATGGAAATCTCCGCAAAGGGAAAAAATATGATAGGGGTTATAACCTTCCCTTGCTCCAAAATTAAAAAACACGTTTTGCCTATAGTTCTATTTTAAAACAGTATTGCCATCAGAAGTCTTTCATCATTCTGAAAACTGTTTTTTCATCTGCGAATTAGATTAGAGATTAGAGAGTGAGCACAGAGGGGACACATCTTACCATCTTTATTACACTGTCCTTTTCCTAGACACACTCCTTTTCACAGACACATGTCTTCAATTTGACACTGCTCAAAGGTGTCAGCTTTTAGAAATTACATTTAATAATACTTGCATTTAATAATAGGTGTGCCCTGCAAATCAGAATACAGCGAAATACACATCACCCCACATTTTAAGTTTGCACTCATGGAAAGATTATGAAATCTGCTTGTACAGCTTTTTAGTCTAACATTAGCATTGATGAGCAGCTGGTAATTATCGTACCATGATTATTAATATCAACGTCCATACACTCACAGGCAGTGGTCTTTCCAGGGTCTTCGTACTCCTTCTATGTGGGCTGCCAGGTGAGATCACACTTGACAAGACTGCACTCACCTGTTAGATGCAGCAGACTCCTGCTTGGGACCAGCAATACAGCAGTGGCAACCAGTTCTGTCCCTCAGTCCTGTAGTCACATTGTGGTGCTTGCATAGCATGCCTACCCTACACACCACACCAATGTCACAGTTAGCAATTAAAAATTTAGCAAACCGGGGATGGAGGTGGAACTTGGGAAGGAGCAATGGCTTCAGGCAAAGCAAAGAGATCAGGAGCAAGGGAAGGGCGGTGGTGCTGCAAGTGTTAGGGTTCAAAAGGTATCTCCTCTGGAAGCTGTGGTGTCCTAGGCCAGAGTCTATGTATGTGACAGCCTAGTGTCAACCTCTATCAAAAACTGGGCTGTTTAGGGGAACCCCAAGAAGACTACAAGAGGACTACAGGACACAGTAGTAATGTAGGGAATAGTTGAAGGAATTAAAGCATGCAGGAGGGGAGGTTGGAATTCTGACACCCAAAAGTATCACATGTGAAAATTTTGCTGGGAACCCTAGTGCATGGCCAGAGCAAAGATCGTAGGAGCAGATGGCAGCACAGGTAAATATAAAAAAGTCTTCTTTTGCAGATTTTTTACAAATTCTAAAAAGGGAACAGGCTGTTTGAGCCATGCTGAAATTACATACCATATCAATGGTTGAGAGGCACCATTAGCACTTTATAAAGTATTTGTAAAGCCAGAATGTGGAAGGATTAGAACCTCTGTCATGTGTCCCCACTGTGGAGATTAACCATCTCTATAAGTCCTGGAGACCATTGTCCCTGGTACAAAAATTCAAGGGGAAACCTACAATTTTTGAGTTGTCACAAAAACATGAAGTAAGGGGAAATGTTCCAGTGCATGGTCTAGGATTTAAAATGTATATGTAGCTAGGTGCCAGCACAGGAGTCTTTTAAGGAGATAAGGCCACGAGGAACGCCACAGAACTCTTATGGTGGGACAACAAATACATGCACGCCCACCCATTATGTCCCCACTGCTTCCTTATGTCCAAATCTGATGGGTCAACTTCAGACTGGGGATAGAAGATGTTATTTAGAAAAGGACTGTGAGAGGTTTGGCTTTATTATTTACAGGGGGCACTGCATTACAGTGGCAAGGAGACTACAATTCCCAGGGGGCTATGCAGTCTGGGAGGAGAAGCTGCGGTGGACTGTGAGAGCGGCTGAGGAAAGTTCAGAGCACTTTGTGTTATACCGGGACAGAAAGCAGACATCCAGGCTAGAGTGCTGAGCCCTCAGGCACTCACCTCTCAGCATGGCCTAAGCATCAGCATCTCAAGCAGTATTGAGAGAGGGTTTGCAGGCCTTCTTCTGCATCTCCAGCTGTACAGAGCGGGTTCCCTGGCCTTCTGCACTCCAGCAGTACAGAAAGGGTTCGCCAGAGCTCAAGCCATCGATTCATAAGAAGGAAACTAGTTCAGAGTGCCCATTAAACTAGCAGCTCCTGCGCTAATTATATTTTGAGGTATGGCTAAATTAATAACAAATAAATTCCACTGCGCTCTCAGGAATACTTCAATGCAATACTATTATTCTCATTCATGCTGCTACTTAGCATTAACAATATATAAAAGGTGAAATAATCATCAGTGATAAACGTATCATACTTCACAGTACCGCAAATCATTCAACAAACCAATAAAAAAGGAAAAATCTGTGTAATAAAGTCCTTAAAATAAACATCCATATAGGTGTCTCACATACACAAGTGTTGAATGATCTTGCTGAAAACTGTTACACCTTGAATCCACCAGCAAAGTGACACAAAACATGTGTCCCGCTCCCTTTAGAGTAACACTCACCAGACCTAATTGTCATTAGTGGCAATTGCGCTTTTAAAAGTTGTTAACCTCCAATCTTTGTCATATACGACTTCATCACAGGGTGTCAACCACATTGAAACAAGTCGGGGTGTGGGTACACAGCAACTGGATGTGACATCAGGAGGACAAGCAACGATAACCTAGCAGCCATCAGTACCAGCGTGGAGGTGGTGAGATCGCTGCAGAATAATTACCTGACACCATTTTATGATTGATGTTTGTTATTTTGATTTTAAATGTGAGTGGAAATTTAAAAAATAAAGTAAGCTTGTGGTTGGAAGTAATACACTATTGAGGGATATTATTCTTTCTTCTGCATATGCTTTGGAATGAGGAATATGGCGATTTGGTTCCTGAGTTTGCGGAATGGGGTTTAACAACTTTTAAAAGCACAATTGACACTGCTGAGAAAGAATGGCAATTAGGTCTGGTAAGTGTTACTCTAAAGGGAGCAGGACATGTGTTTTGTGTCACTTTGGTGGTGAATTCAAGGTATAATAGCATTCAGCAAGGCTCAAGGTGTAATAGCATTTGGATGTGCATTTTAAGGACTTTTTATACCGATTTTTAGTTTTTCTTGGTTTGTTTTGATTTGCGTTACTGTGTGAAGTATGATTATTTAATCACTGATGATTATTTCATATTTTATGGTTAAATTAAAATCTCTTTCCTCTTAGGGGTATACCAACATCCCATTTACAGCTAATATACAGTATCAGATACAATTTGACTTTTTAGGTCATACATTTTCTCACAGCATCAACAAACTGTTAAAATGTGTTCTTCTTTAGTTATATTTTTCTTAAAAAACATGAAAATTACCAATGCTGTTCAGTAACATGTGGTCCATAACTTTGTACTTCATCAGTCCCTGCATATACATGTTCTATCACATAACCTCCCTTCCTAACCACCAGACCTACTCAACCTAAAGCATAATGTGTTCAAAATACAGCTGATCTCATATCCATATCTGAGTGGCTGATGGAGGATGCTCTCTACTTGTTTCCCAGACCAATTATCCTCTTCTTCAGGAGAACTGCAGAGGTAGGTATCTGCAATGTAAATCATAGATGACAAACAATTCTTTACACGTATTAATTTCAACGTTTACATCTTCAGCTTAATCTTCAATCTGGATTTCGCCCTCAACACTCCACAGAAACTGCTCTTTTAAAACTCACAAATTACCTACTAACTGCAAAAACTAACGCACACTATTCTGTACTCCTACTTCTGGACCTTTCAGCTGCCTTTGACATGGTTGACCACCCCCTCCTCTTCAAAAAACGTTATTCCCTCGGTCTCCGTGACTGTGCTCTTCAGTGGCTCTCATCCTACCTATCCCAACGCACCTTCAGTGTCACTTACAATTCTACTTCCTCCACTCCTCTTCCCTTCTCTGTCGGGGTCCCCCAAGGTTTTGTTCTTGGACCTCTATTATTTTCAATTTACACCTCTTCCCTGGGTCAGCTGATAGCCTCTCATGGCTTTCAATATCATTTCTACGCTGATGACACCCAAATCTATCTCTCCATCCCGCAACACACTCTATCAGTCTCCTCACGCATCATGAACTTACTAACAGACATATCTATATGGATGTCACGCCACTTCCTCAAACTCAACTTGTCCAAAACCGAGCTTACAATATGCCCTCCCCCACGTGCCTCTTCCCCCGACTTCTCTGTCAAGAGCAATGGCACAACCATCCCCCCATCCCTACATGTCAGCATGCTAGGTGTTATCCTGGACTCTGAACTCTCCTTTTGGCCACACATCCAATCACTTTCCAAAGCTTGCCGCCTCAACCTCCGCAACATCTCTAAACTACGTCCCTTTCTAACCAATGAAACCACAAAGCTCCTGATTCACTCCCTGGTTATCTCTCGCCTTGACTACTGCAACTCACTCCTCATTGGCTTACCTTTAAATAGACTATCCCCCCTTCAGTCCATTATGCTGCTGCCAGACTTATCCACCTTACAAACCATTCAGTGTCTGCTACTCCTCTCTGCCAATCCCTCCATTGGCTGCCACTCGCCCAACAAATTAAATTCAAAACACTAACAATAAGTTACAAAGCCATCCACAACTCTGCCCCCAGCTACATCACTAGCCTAGTCTCAAAATATCAACCTAATCGCTCTCTTCATTCCTCCCAAGACCTCCTGCTCTCTAGCTCCCTCATCACCTCCTCCCATATCTGCCTCCAGGACTTCTCCCGAGCTTCGCCCATCCTCTGGAATTCCCTACCCCAATCTGTCAGACTGTGTCCAAATTTATCCACTTTTAGGCGATCCCTGAAAACTTTCCTCTTCAGAGAAGCCTATCCTGCCTCCATCTAACAACTGCACTATTTTCTCCATTAGCTCATCCCCCACAGCTATTACCCTTTTGTATAACTTGACCCTCCCTCCTAGATTGTAAGCTCTAACGAGCAAGGCTCTCTGATTCCCTCCTCTATTGAAATGTATTGTAACTGTAAATTGTAAATGATATAACAATGGTTAAAAACTCAGTTGGCATTCAGATTGGCTACCGGGCCAACATCCCTTAACTTTGCACCAAAGGAAGAATAATGCTGCGCACACAAATGTACGATGTGAGCTTGTTGTTGGAAATTCTGACCGTGTGTAGGCTCCATCGGAAATTTGTTGTCGGACTTTCTGACAACAAAAATTTGAGAGCTGGTTCTCAAATTTTCCGACAACAAAATCCGTTGTTGGAAATTCCGATCGTGTGTACACAATTCCAACGCACAAAATTCCATGCATGCTCGGAATCAAGCAGAAGAGCCGCACTGGCTATTGAACATAATTTTTCTCGGCTCGTCGTATGTGTTGTACTTCTCCGCGTTCGTGACATTCGGAATTTCTGACAACATTTGTGCGACCGTGTGTATGCAAGACAAGTTTGGGCCAACACCTGTCGGAAATAAATCCAGGATTTTGTTGTCGTAATGTCCAATCATGTGTACGCGGCATTACACTTAAATAGTCACTCATCTACATTAATATATATACATAATTCGTTCCAGAAACATGCTTGTAATCCAGAGCACTTGTATATCAAAGCATTTTTTTTACAGGTTTTTAAAAGAGAAGAGAGGCACCTCTAAGTGTAGCAATAAGTTGCTAAATGTTGTACCTTCATTAAATGTAACCATATTGCTACACTTAGAGTCTCCTCTCTTCTTTTTTATACTCAGTTGTGACATGACACTACTCTTATATCAAGACATTGCTTGTATATCAAGGCAAAATGTATTAAAACATTTTGCTTGTCTTGCAAAACGCTCTCAAACCAAGTTACTCTTAAACCAACGTTTTACTGTATATATGCACCTACCCCTGGGTAATGTTACTGCACATATCCTTTGTGAAGCTATACAGAAGGACATCTATGTGTACTTGCAAGATATTAGATTGGGTCAATAAGCAATATGGCATTTGCCTCCCAGGTATTTGGTACTGCAGTAAATTCCGAGTCAGTATTGTTGTTGATACTCACTTTCCCTATATATAGTGCTTTAATACAATTATATGATTATGTGACTCACAACATAGGGGCTCATCCCTTTACGGTTTTCCTGATGGTTTCATTTACTGTATCTACAAGAGATGTCACAAAAATAACAATTTCTAAAGGTTAGTCTGTTCCCAGATCCAATCCAACAGTTGGCATTGGGTATTCTGTATTTTACGTCTACCCTGGTGCTCCAGGTCTGGGTGTAGGTGATGCAGGACAGAGAACCCAAATACAGGTAACCAAAGTACTGTAAATCATACATGTCTAATAGGGGTGTGTCATTTTATGTTTGTGCTTCTAATTCTAAGATGAAAAAACACTGATTTATTTAACAGAAATAGATTATTGCAGTATTTTAGTACTTGAAAGAAGGACGTGTAAGGATTTCTGTTACCATAGCATTGCCAAGCTTGGCATATAAACATGTAAATACAGGAATATGTGATGTGATAAACTTTACCCTTTACTGTGAGTTTCTGTGAATTATATACTATGTGATGAACAAAGTGTGTCATTATCTAATCACACCTGAGTCTTCTCTGAATACAATATTACACACTAGACGACACTGCAACTGCAGAGATTGCTAAAGTAAACTGACAAATAAAACGTGAAAAATGTAAAACTGATAACGTAGCCCTCTTTTGGAGAAGGTTATGACAAATGGCCCTCCCCAAACAGGATATTGCACTAAACCTGTAGATACATAAGAGAAACAGAACCTTTGATAAGTGAAAGATTGGGTTTTGATAATAAAATTGGCAGTGCCTCCACCCAGGATATTGCCCTCTATGAACAGAGGGGGATTCCCTACATGGAAAAAAAAACAGCAATCTAATCAGAGTAATTGGAAGCAGAAGAACTACTGTAACCAGCATTTAACATTAACCAAGATTATACAGATGCACACCAGTATGCATTTAATTCAAGCTTTATATAATAAAAGAATAATATTGGTACATACATCCAATGTATTGTAGAGCTACCCCCGAAAGAGATGCTGGCCTTTCCCCCCACACATAGCACCATCAGCCAGGCAACAGGAATTTTTCACACTCTCCAAATGACTCCAGAAAACAGTCTAGGGGTTTCGGTTGTTTATTTTTAAGTATGAACTTGGATAGGGGTTTGGGTACATGGGATACCCAGAACTGTACATTCCAAACAGCAAATAAGGACCTGTTAATGTTTCTGGCTACTCTAATCCGAACTGTAGAACTGAGCTGCAATAGCAAAGCAACAAAGTTCCAAAAACAAAAGTAAATTGAAGAGACAGCACCTGGCTGTTTTGCACGGCACCTGGCTGCTCTAAACCTAAAGCACAGATATAGTTGGGTGCTCTTGGCTGACTTGCTCTGCGCTTTAGCTGTACCTTAGGCTCCAGACATGTGAGGTATTGTACTTTACTGTCCTCTCTTGTCTTTGGGTGTAAGGATGGATTGTTCTCACTCAGTCCCTCTTGTAGGCCTCCCAAGATCTAGAATAGCTGCTGTCTTGGACCCTCTGCTAAACTGGCTGTGCTTGCTTTACTTGGGGGTCTACAGCTAAGTCTAGCTGTGGCTATGACTGTGTGATGTCCTGAGGCTTCTTCTCCCTCTCTTGTTCCTCCTCCTTCTGCCCCAGAAGCAGCGCCCCCAACCCAGGGGTCTCCTCCAGATGAATGGACCCCAGACTCTGCTCCCAGACTGCCAGACTCCTGAGAATTTATGGATTGTTTCCCCACCTTCCTGGTCCTGCCTCCCTAGGGATTGGTGGAAACTTTTAGAAATATACAGGCTGCAGCCTCTGTCCCTCCACCTAATAATTTCTAGTACTCTTCAGGAAATTCAGGGGGAAGACAGGGGGAGGTAACAGAGTCACAGCATTTGACACACTGCCCAGCCCCCTAAACAAAATTAATCCATGCCCCTCTGCTTACAGGGGAGCCAAACTGAATTTACCTACTCTAGCAATAGTAAGGATGCTACAGTACAAACAGGTATTATCGGGGCCAAAGGGCCATAGAGAGTCTTGGTGGAATTGTGCACATATTGGTGTATATGCAGGTGTGAAAAAATGCTGTAAATTAAGAATTCTTTCAGAAAAAGAAGTGTTAATAGTTTATTTTTTTATCAATTAGCAAAATGGAAAGTAAATGAACAGAAGAGAAATCCAAATGAAATCAATATTTGGTGTGACCACCCTTTGCCTTCAAAACCAGCATCAATTCTTCTAGGTACACTTATACACAGTTTTTGAAGGAACTCAGCTGGAAGATCTTAGAGAACTAATTACAGATCTTCTGTGCATGTAGGCTGCCTCAAATCCTTCTGTCTCTTCATGTAATCCCAGAAAGACCTGATGATGTTGAGATCAGGGCTCAGTGGGGGCCATCCCATCACTTTCAGGACTCCTTGTCCTTCTTTACACTGAAGATAGTTCTTAATGACATTGGCTGTATGTTTGAGGTCATTGTCCTGCTGTAGAATACATTTGGGTCCAATCAAACACCTCTCTAATGGTATGGCATGATGGATCTCTCCAACTCCATTTGCAGAAATGTAGCCCCAAACTTGCAAGGAGCCTCCACCATACTTCACTGTTGCCTGCAGAGACTAATTATTGTTCCGTTCTCCTGCCCTTTACCAACAAACTGCCTCCTGCTACAGTCAAATATTTCAAATTTTGATCCATCAGTTCAGAGCGCCTGCTCCCATTTTTCTGCACACCAGTTCCTATGTTTTCATGTATAGTTGAGTCGCTTAGCCTTGTTTCCACATCAGAGTCATGGCTTTTTGACCGCAAGTCTTCCATGAAGACCACTTCTAGCCAGACTTCTCTGGACAGTAGATGGTGTACCTAGGCCCCACTGGTTTCTGCCAGCTCTGTGCTAATGGCACTACTGGACATCCTCCTGATGTTGAAGGGAAGTAAGCACGATATGTGTTTCATCTGCTGCATCAAGCTTCCATGGCCAACTACTGCATCTAAGGTCCTGACCATTGCCCGTTTCTTTGTGCTTCTTCAAAAGAGCTTGAACCGCACACCTTGAAAGTCTGCTTTGAAATTTTCGCCTAGGAAAGACCTTGCTAATAACTACCTTGAACGCTTAATCTTGCTATGGTGTTTGACCTGTGACGTGATAATGCCTTCCACAATCTCACTTTAGTAACAGAGTTTGGCTGTTCTTCATCCAGATTTAAGCTTCCTTCACAGATGGTGTTTCAACCTACATATGAAATTGATGATCCTTAGTTCCTGCTTGGTATAATCAGTTAATCATACACCTGACTCTAATGCTACAACATTCCTGACTTTGTCCAAGTGTACAAAGTGTGCAAGTATAAGAATTGATGCCTGGTTGAAGCCAAAAGGTAGTCACACCAAATATTAATTTGTTTCAGATTTTTCTTCTGTTCCTTCACTTCGCATTTTGTAATTGGAAAAAAACAAACAATTAAAATATATATTTTTGAAAGCATTTTTTTCACTTTACATGATTTCTTCACACCTGCCTAAATCTTTTGTACAGGACTGTATGGTTATTAATAGAGATGCCTCCAGGTGAATGTTGCAGCAAAGTTCAGTTGCACGGGCCCCTGAGGATGATCACAATGTTTTGTTTGTCTTGGTGCCAGTGACCTAAAGACAGACCAGCAGTGATGAGGAGACCCTCCAGTCATTCTCCAATCAGCCCGGAACGCAGCTTTTTGCCAGCAGGAACCAATGTGTGACACTAGAATTCAGAGTCAGCCTATCGACTCTGCACTTAGTTCCTAGCAGCGTCTAATCTGTCATGCAACCAGACCTCTAACTACTAGAAGTGGCTGTCAGATGCCAAACCTGGCTCTGGCCTATGCTGGCTATTGATCTCTGAGTTAAAACTAGCTATAAAAATCCCAGACCAGAATGGACAGGGTTAACTAGACTAACTGGAGCTGCATATAAATTATACTTTAATAAACAGGTTCACCTACTAAGGACAACTACACAAGCACGCTGTATCACAGACAAAACTATCTGCTATAGTGCATGCAAGGAAACAATAAGGGAACAGATAATATTCTGTCACCAGTCATTAAAGTGGTTTTACACCCCGTACAACCACTTTTACCTACAGGTAATCCTATATTAAGGCTTACCTGTAGGTGTTGGAAAAATCTCCTAAACCTCCACGGTTTAGGAGATACTTACAATAAAGCCATGTGCCGATGTCTACAGCACATGCGCACATTAGAAAGGGCAGATTGTGCCGTTTCTAAAGGGGTCATGCCGTGACTGACGGCTCCCGCGCGCATGCGCGGGAGTGACATCACGCAATTCCGGCCAGTCACAGAGCCAGAGTTCGCGGCCCCGAAGGAAGAGGGGTGAAGATGGACGCTCGCTGCTAGTGGAGACAGCGGTGACATTGCAGGCTTCGGTTTTAGGTAAGTGACACATAATGGGCTACTATGCGATGCATAGTAGCCCATTTATGCATAGTAGCCCATTATGCTTTACCTTTGCAGGGAAATAAAGAGGAAGTAAAATCCATCAGGTTTTACTTCCTCTTTAAATATAAACATGTATATATACTGAGGCTATGAGCAATAATAGTAAACTAATTACAAAGGAACAATTACCTACTAACCTCTGCTTCTGCTCTGCAATAGCAACTGTTCTTCCATGGAGACATGTCTTAGTTCCTCTCTCTCTCTCCACCACCTACTTCTGGGGTTTCCAAGACAGCTTCCCAGAGACAGAAACTACTGATACATAATTATACATAACTCTGTGATAGCTAGGTTATTCATAAATACAAACAGCAGAGGGCAGTGGATCCCTACAGTAACATGGTCATGTGAAGAATGTGAAGAAATAATAGGTATTTATAGATGTGAAAGCACCATAGGTATCCTTAGACATGACATCTGGCCTAGTTTTTTAGATTGAGTAAGGATCACAAACTCTATGGGTAGTGTCAGCCTACAACAGACACACATCTCCAGATGACCAATCTCTTGGTAACTATCTGTGATTGATGCTTTTGGCTAGTCACAACTCTTTAACCTGAGATGAGTCAGTGCCAGAGGTGTCTGTTCCAACCATGCAGACAATATGTTGGTTTTCAATGAAAGCCATTTCACCTTGGTGGCCTAACGTATTTTTAAAGTCAGCAATGCCTTTGCTTTCTATCAACCTGTTTCCAAAGCATGCTGCTATGACACTTGAAAGGTCAGTAAATTTTCATTTCTGCTAGATCTATTGCAATGTGTGATGCATTTAGCTCATCACTTAATTAACATATTAAAATAGAACACCAGGGAAATATAAAAAAAAAAATCCTTTAATATGTTTTTTTTATCTATGAAGAACAAATTAAATTTATGTTAAACAGCTGGTATAAATAGCAACACCTGTCTTTACATTAGCTTCCTTTCATCTTCTGTGCAAAGACACTCAGTGGAATAGGTAGGGGCAACAGTGTGAGCCACTCAGGGTTCTACAGAATTGTACAGCACTGATAAACACTGTGAACATGTCTACAGTAAGGGGAATGAAAGAATTATGTTATAAATGTTTTGCTGCTCCTTTATTGCTGGGGTAGAAAAAAGTTACTAAAGAAGCAGCGCTTTGTAAGCCATTTTTCTCATAGTCTCTCATCAGATAGGTGAGTATCATTACAATATGGAAGGGGTAGAAAGCTAGGTGAAGACCATTTCCATGATGTCAGGGGTGAAGAGATAGGTGAGTACCATTACCATGATGTTGGGGTAAAGAGATAGTTGAGTACCATTACCATAATGCCAGGGGCAGAGAGATGGGTAAATATAACTGCCATGATGTCAGGGTTGGAAACGTAGTTGAGTATGATTACCATGATGTCAGGAGTAGAGAGATAGGCAAGTACCATTACTTTGATGTCAGTAGTAATAAGATATGCGAGTACCATTTCCATAATGTCAGGAGTAGAGGGGTAGAGAGATAGGTGAGTACCATTACCATGATGCTAGGATTAGAAAGATATGTGACTACCATTACCATGATGCTAGGGGTAGAGGGATAGGTGATTATTGCTACTATGATGCCAGGTGTATAGGGATAGGTGTCTACCACTCCCATAATGTCAATGGTAGAAGGGTATTGATATGTCCACAAAGAAATTCCTTGCTACAATGACATCAAGGTAAAACATATAGGTGGGTCATGGCATTGAGATCCTGAGATTATGATTTTTGCCTGGAGTTCCACTTTACATTAACTGAGGCTCCTATTCTTTTTTCATGTGTTTCTGTTTTTTGGCATGTTGTCAAGAGTAGAATGGTGTTGATATGTGCATAAAGAGAATCCTTGCAACAATGGCATCAAGGTAGGACATAAAGGTGAGTCACGTCATTGAAATCATGAGATTATGAAATTTGTCTGGAGTTCCACTTTACTCTAGCAGCAGCACCCATCCTATTTTCATGTATTTGTATTCTTTGGCACAATAGCCACGGGCTGTGAAATTGTAATGCAATCTGAAAGGCGTTAACATTTTTGGCAGCCAGCATTCCAACTGCTCATTTATACCGAATGCATTATGCGCAGGAACAATTTTGAAGCATTTGACTGCTTTTCCAATGAATTTTGCCATCTTGGTATTTTAGAAAGCAGAGTATATAGATGGTATAAAACAAATATTTATTTAGCAGTTGCAGGCTGGATGAAAAAAATGTATATATATTCAGCACACACTGTATAAAATCACAGTTAAGGAGCCGGACTGCCAAGATTCAGCTGTTGAAATGCCAATGGCTGGCACAGTCATGAAAACCCAGATGTGAAAATATAACAAGCCACAAACGGATGGATCAGGGACTCAGCAGTGATAGACAGAAGGTAAAATGATTTTCCAAACAGGCATATTTAGTAAAGCAAAGTAAAGCAAAGCAGGGAGCAACAACAATGTGCAAATAGTAAGAACTTACAGTGGGGAAAATAATTATTTGATCCCCTGCAGATTTTGTAAGTTTGCCCACTTATGCCGCGTACACACGATCGGAAATTGGGCCAGCAAAAGACTGATGAGAGCTTTTGGCTGGAAAATGTGACCGTGTGTATGCTCCACCAGCAAAAAATTGAGAGCAGGTTCTCAATTTTTCAGTCAGAAAAAGTTCATATCCGAAAATGTGTTCGTGTGTATGCAATTCCGATGTGCAAAAACTCACACATGCTCAGATTCAAGTACGAGACGGAAGCGCTCGGTCTGGTAAAACTACCGTTCGTAATGGAGATGGCACATTCGTCATGCTGAAATTTTTTCAATAATTTAATGCAGGGCACTCTCTTCTTCTTTATAATGCTAGAAGAATGAAGTTGTTTTGCTGCTGATATTTACACAGAGTTCTCACAAACTTCTTTCTTTATTATTTCTTGTGATCTCATGAATAATATTTTTTGTTTTTAAAGCCAGATCTCCATAATAATGTTTGGAATTATTTTTTATTTTCATTTTTTTAATCAAGAACTCATTTTTTTTAGAATATTTTGAAATTATTTTCTAGTCATCTTCATAATATTTTTTTTCTGTGTGTGTCATGTTTACACAACAACATTATTATCTTGTATTTTTAAAGCTCAAGGAGGTTGGTGTCCCTTGTTAATTTGACATTATATTTTTAACCTGCCTACTGACCTGCCTACTGACAAACCTATTTGTCCTATTTGAAGAAAAACACATAGGCAAATATTTTCAGAAAAAAAAATCTCCATTTATTCTGGCTGATAACAAAATAAAGAGGAAGACAACGCTGGAGACATTGCTGGAATTTGCGAAGCCTTTCTACCCCAGGGCACACATCAACAATTTTGAAAATAAAATAGGTAGCTTGAGAAGTACATATAATGGGGAGCACAATCTGGTCCTGGACTCCCCGAGATCATGAACAGCAGCAGATGACATATATGTCCCCAGGCTGTGGTACTACAACAGCCTGCGTCTTCTGCCAGACCAGACTGAGCCCAGGCCATCACTTTCTTGTCTTCCCTGCAGCCTTCCCTCCACACTTCGATTCAGCAGCCTTCCCTGCAGCCTTCCTTGGAGGCTATGGTTCTGAAGGTGGACTTGTGGCAGGAGGAGGATGGACGAGCACACATAAGTGCATGTTATCACTTTTTTGGCCACTCAACCCCTTCTGAATGGCCTCAAAAATAAATTTCTCACACCTGAAGCGTTGGCCCTCCACCATTTGCTGCAATTTAGCAGCTACATAGCAGCCATAGGCCTCTTCAGCGTCGGGGGGGCTTTTCAGGGCCGCATTAGCGTCCTTAATGAGGCCCAGTGCTGCCTCGTCCATGTTACTCCCCTTCCTGGCCCTTTTTGTTGTAAGGCAGAGGGGAGGCACCTGGGATTGGTTGAGGCTACAGGGCCCCGCCACCTCCTGGCTGACACTTACCCCTGCCTCCTCCTGGCTGCCACATTACAGAGCCTCGTCCTGGCTGAGGTCTTCCTGTGTATGAAAAAGGGACGTAGTTTTAGTTTTTGGTTCATCAATCACACACAATTTTCAGTTCATGACTGTTGCAAATTGAATGTTAATAAATAGAAAAGACTATCATTCTGACCCCAGCATTTTTCATTCTTGTCACACTCATTTTTGGCCCCTACTGTCTATTGATATGTCAAACACTTTTTGTTAAATCATCAATTTGTTAGCAATAATAACATCTAGTTAACAACAATCATTTTTGGACAGTAAATATTTTAAGAAATACTATACCTGGCTCCAGCTGGGCTCCTCAACTTCTTCCAGGATGGAAAGCCCAGGTTGGTCCTCAGAAGCCTCAGCTGGGATTGAGGGAAGGGTTGAGGGAAGGCTGGATGGAAGTGTAGAAAGTGATTCCCTGGCTTCCATCTGGTCTTGCAGAAACTGCATCCTGTTGTAGTACCACAGACTGGGAACATACACATCCTCTGCTGCAGCTCCTGATCTCATGGAAGCCTGGACCTTTTTAGGCTCCTTCCTATACGTGTTTCTCAAGCTATCAATTTTCTTCTCCACAAACTCGATGTCCGCGTCGGGGACCTGCGTCTTCACAAATTGCAGCAGTTTCTCCAGCGATGCCTTCCTAGCTAGTTTATTGCTATATAAGGGGTTTTTAACCTCCCACAGATTTCTCATATCCCTGTATCTGTCTATGAACTGGCCCATGAATTCAGGGTCTTTGAATTGTTTCATATTTGCTGAAAGATAAAACACAAGACCAAAACACTAATATCAGGCTAAACTCTCCTAATCTTATCTCATTATAGGCCTCTATCTAGAATGAGTATAGGCCACTGATGTCCCAAGTTAAAATGTTACCTTCGTTATAACGTTCGGCGCTTCCTCCACTCACAGATCGTATGTACGACACACGCGTGTTATCTTTATATACACTGCGCATGCATGAAACTCCACCCATGTCGCCCGCCCCTGACGTTCTTTCTAGAATATTCCCCACCCCTTCACTTTCGGCGCAGTGGGAGATGACATGGCGGAGACACAGCAGGTGCATAATAACAGTAACGAGGAGGAGGAAAGCCCGGAGCAAAAAACATCCTGATACCAGAGGAGAAGATTTAAGGCCTCCAATATGTCCTTTGGTGAGATGGTGGAGATGGTGGACATATTGAGGAGGGCTATGATGGGAAGTATGGCCCGTACCTAAACCCAAATATGAGAAAGGCCAAGATCATGACTAAAGTTGTGAAGAGTCTGCACCGGAATTTTGGGGTACGACGATCCAAGGAGCAATTGAGGAAACGCTGGTCAGACCTGAAATTGAGGGAGCAGGATCAGTACAGAAGGATCAAGAAAGTGCTTATAAAAAGTAAGTAGTTGTGTGTTCCGATTATTATCATTACTTGTATGCTGCTCCATGTGCTTTTCTTTACTGTTGTAAAGTTTAAAATGGCTACTTTCAAGTTCATGGGCACAGTAATTGGTCGTAAGAAACATTGTTTGTTTGCCAACTAAATACGATGTTTTGGGCAGATACAGGGTTAACTACATTTGTTCATGCTAATTTGTATTAAAAGAAGTTTAGGACATTGTTGTCTAGATGTGTTTGTATCTAGAAGGAATTGCAAACTTGATTCAGTGTAATGTAAGGAGAGGACACTCAGCAGCTGTTTACACATCTGGACCAGTGTGGGACACAAGAACAAACTTTTTAAGGTGTCCCACACAAGTACTCCAGTGGATACTTGGGGTGTTTCCATGTGTGAAACTTGTCCAAAAAAGGAAAATATTCAAGCTTGGTTAAGGTAATTAATCATGTCTTCAACTTGGAACTCTGCCCAAACAGACAATTGTACCCCACTTCCAAGCAACATTTCACATTCATATTTCTGGCCACAAATATCTGTGTGCTAAGTATACCTTTTGTTTCATTCTCATAGGGGAGAAAAGACTCGGGATGTCGGAGGACAACAGGAACCCCCCTCCTCTGAAAGAAGGGGAACAGAGGACACCACAATCTGAGGATGTGGAAGAAGGAGAAGTGGAAGAAGTGATTGAAATTGTCACCACAACAGGTCAGTGTCTGACACCACAGATTCAGGTAATAGATGTATGCCTGCACATTTATAATACATGGTGTGTATTTTCATTTTAGGTGATGTGCAGGTTGTGAAAGAACAATCTACTCATTTCACCAGTGACAGTGCACAATGGCTTATCCAGGACATAATGTGGTGTAGTCGGGATTTAGACCTTATCAACGAAAAAAACAAGGAGACCGAACAAAAGACTGAAGAACATGATTGATGTACTAGGGAGAATCTGAATCAAAAAAGATTACACCTTTTTTAAAAAAAAAAAAATTCTAGTTTTAATACAGTTTCAAAGCCAAATTTTGAAGATGCACACAGTGGGGGTTATTTACTAAAGCTGGAGGGTGCAAAATCTTGTGCAACTCTGCATAGAAACCAATCAACTTCCAGGTTTTATAGTCAAAGCTTAGTTGAACAAGCTAAAGTTAGAAGCTGATTGGCTACCATGCACAGCTGCAATGGATTCTGAGTGCACCAGGTTGAATAAATCTCCCCCAGTCTGTCAACATGTGCTATCTGCCATCAGGGGATTTCAATGTATGCATTTTGTGGGTGCAACTCTTTCCTCCCAACTCTAGTAGGTGAGAAGAAGTGGTTGCACCCCCAAAACACGTCCATTGATCCCCCATGATGGGAGATAGCACATGTTGACATTAGGTATGGGATCAGAAAGGAAGTCCCCATTTTGACACCCAATTTGTGTGCATATTCTAAATTTGGCTTTTACAGGGGTGACTTCACCTCATCTGATGAAGGCAAGATCAAGACATTTTTCACATATAATGTCTGATATTGCCTTCATTTTTGCAATGTTGAACTTTGTAAGTTCCAGAGTTGTGTAGGTTATGTTTGGAAACATGCCTATTTCTGTACTTTTTCAAAAATTTCAAGATAAAACTTTAAAAAAAAAGATGTGTTTTTTTTACCTCAAAATGTTTTAGAACGCACATGTGAATGTGCGTGAAGTAAAAGGCTTTCTACTCAACAATGTGTGGCTTCTTCTTTCAATGCGCAATAACATTTTTTTGTATTAAGTTGGTGTTTACAGTGATAATAGGTGTTATTTAAATAATGTTAAAACCACTTGGCACTACAAGTGCACCAGGAGAACCTAGGAGTCAGATAAAAGAAACACAAGCAGTAAATCCAAATAATAATCAAAATAATGAAAATATTTAAAAATTAGCTGGCATAGCAATGGCCCCCCTACCCGTAAAATATTCCACATATTTTTCACACACTTCACGGGCGCTTTGGGGGGGCAAGCCAGGACGGCCAGCTTCCAGGGCTGTCATTGGATTCTCATGAAGTCCGCCTCAGGCCCAACTGTGGCAACATAACCAGGTGCATTTCGCTTTAAAAAGTTGTTCAGTATGCAGCAGGATAAAACAATGTGATTAAGTTTGTACTCCGCCATGTTCATTAAAGTCAGAAATAAGCAGAACCGGCTGGCCATTATCCCGAAGGCATTCTCCATGACTCTTCTGGCTCTGGCCAGCTGGTAATTAAAAACCCTCTTCTCCGGGGTGAGGGTCCTCTGGGGGAATGGCCTCATCATGTGATCACCCAGACCAAATGCTTCATCAGCTATAAAAACAAATGGGAGTCCTTCCACGTTCTCTTCAGCAGGTGGCAATCCCAAGCCACCACTCTAGAGACGTCCGTAGAACTCGGTCTGGGCAAAGACTCCACCATCCGACATCCGGCCATTCTTCCCCATGTCCACAAAGAAAAACTCATATGTCGCTGACACCACCGCCATCAACACGATACTATGAAACCCCTTATAGTTGAAATAGTATGACGCCGAATGGGGTGGTGGGACGATGTGGATATGTTTCCCATCGATTGCCCCTCCGCAGTTGTGAAAGTCCCAATGATGAGCAAAAAACTGTGGAATCAAACCAAAAAAAAAAAAAGTAATTTTGCACATAAACATTGCAAGCAGATTAGACACAAATATTCTTGGCCAACATCAGTATAACATTTATTTTAAGGAGTATTTAAAGACAAAAATATAAGGTCCACTTATGAGATTCCTCACCCCCTCTGATGGCCCATTGTAAAAATTTTAGGGGGGGGGGGTTCTAAGTGAGTTTGGGAGCCAACAAAAAGCCTCTGGCACTCTGCCTGAATTTAAGGACAACAATAACATTTGGACACATTTTAGGGGGCATTTAGGGTAAAGCACTACAATGGAGCTGACAAAATACATTGTTACATGACTAGGCTAAGTGTACATGGGCCTAGGATAGCATGCTAGGGAGGCTAGTGAAGGAAAATATGCATGAAGGACAAAAGGAGCATTAAAGATTACAGCATGCATGAGGATAAAGAGGACATTCACAGCATATTACAATCAAGGTAATTATGGAATGATGAAAGAAATACAATACATTAGCAAACATTAAAAACATATAATGTGATGCTAAAGGAGAAAACTTACCCTAATATAGTCCTTCTGCAGGACCTGAATGATGGCAGAACAGGTCTCTGGAATAATGATCCCCAGAGCCTGGGGGGAGATGCCTGTAGAGATCTTGAGGTCCTGTAGACTTCTCCCTGTCGCCAAGTACCTCAACGTGGCGACTAGCCTCTGCTCGGGAGTTATGACTTGCCGCATGCAGGTGTCCTGCTTCGTAATATAAGGGGTGAGCAAAGCCAACAAATGGTAAAAAAACGGGGTCCGTCATCCGGAGAAAATTCCTGAAATCATCAGGGTTATTCTCTATATGCAAAGGCATATTAGAGAATTGGTCACGCTGGAGCAACCAATTCTTGGTCCATGAACTCCTCCACACCCTGTTCATGGACTGGGCTTGGGTCAAAGTAAGAACCCCAACACCAAGCCTCCACACAGCACGAACTCTACAACGAGTACGTAACCGCAACATGGCTTCAAATCGGTCGACTGGTCAGAACAAACTAAACAGACCGCACTGAAGAACAGCAAGGCCTGTGAAGAGCGAGCTGAAAATCAGTAACGAGCGGACAAGAACGTACTGAAAAACAGATACGAACTGACTGCACGCACTGAAAAAACAGATACAAACCCACAAGCACAAACTGAACAGCAGTAAAACGATCTGAAAAAGCACGAGTCTGAAAAGCACGAATCATCTCTCACCAAACTTCTACTAACACGAGATAAACACGAGATCAGCAGAAGGAGCCCAAAGGGTGGCGCACTGGGTATTGAAATTTCTTTTTCTAGTCCCGTCATATGTGTTGTACGTCACCGCATTCTTGACGGTCGGAATTTGGTGTGACCGTGTGTATGCAAGACAAGCTTGAGCGGAATCCTGTTGGAAAAACCATCATAGCTTTTTCTGACCAAAATTTCGATCGTCTGTACGCGGCATTACAAAAAAATTAAGGGTCTATAATTGTTATCATATGTATATTTTAAATAATAGAGACAGAACATCAACCAAAAATCCAGAAAAAACACATGATACAAAAATATTATAAATTGAGTTGCAGTTCGGTGAGTAAAATAAGCAAAACATGACAAGGGAGAAACCCTTGTTAGCAAGCACAGAGGTAAGACGTTTCTTGTAATTAATGACCAGGTTTGCACACATCTCAGGAGGGATTTTGGTCCACTCTTCTTTTCAGATCTTCTCTAAACCCTTAACCACTTAAGGACCAGCCTCGTTTTGGATTTTAGGTGTTTACTTGTTTAAAACAGGTTTTTTTGCTAGAAAATTACTTAGAACCCCCAAACATTATATATGTTTTTTTTCTAACACCCTAGATAATAAAATGGATGTTGTTGCAATACTTTTTTCTGCATCGTATTTACACAGCGGTCTTATAAGCGCACTTTTTTTGGAAAAAATTCACTTTTTTGAATAAAAAAAATAAGACAACGGTAAAGTTAGCCCAATTTTTTTTTATATTGTGAAATATAATGTTACGCCAAGTAAATTGATACCCAACTTGTCACGCTTCAAAATTGCGCCCGCTCGTGGAATGGCGTCAAACTTTTACCCTCAAAAATCTCCATAGGCGACGTTTAAAAAATTCTACAGGTTGCATGTTTTGCGTTACAGAGTTCTAGGACTAGAATTATTGCTCTTGCTCTACCGGTCGCAGCAATACCTCACATGTGTGGTCTGACCACCGTTTTCATATGCGGGCGCTACTCGCGTATGTGTTCGTTTCTGCGCGCGAGCTCGTCGGGACGGGGGTTTTTTTTTTTTTTAAATGTTATTTTTATTATTTATTTTACATTATTTTATTTATTTTTACACTGTTTAAAAAAAAAAAAATTGTGTCACTTTTATTCCTATTACAAGGAATGTAATCATCCCTTGTAACAGAAAAAAGCATGACAGGACCTCTTAAATATGAGATCTGGGGTCAAAAAGACCTCAGATCTCATATTTACACTAAAATGCAATTAAAAAAAAAAAGTCATTTAAAAAAATGACATTGAAAAAAATATGCCTTTAAGAGGCGTGGGCAGAAGTGACGTTTTGACGTCGCTTCCGCCCAGCAGTGTCATGGAGACGAGTGGGCGCCATCTTAGCCTCACCCGTCTCCAGGCACAGAAGGGAGACGGATGCGATCGCCTCCACCGCTACCAACGGCTCTGGTAATCGGCGGAGGGCACCGGATCGCGGCGGGAGGGGGGCCCCTCTCCCGCCACCGATAAAAGTGATCTTGCGGCGAATCCACCTCAGGGATCACTTTTATCAGAAAGCTGACTGCTGCCATAACAACAATATCCCCCTTCAAAGTTTGGACGTACATCAGCGTGCGGCGGTCCGGAAGTGGTTAAGGTTTATTGGCTGTCGCTTGGCAACTCAAAGTTTCAGCTCCCTCCATAAATTTCCTATAGGATTAGGGCTGGAGACTGGCTAGGCCACTCCATGACCTTAATGTGCTTCTTCTTGAGTCACTTCTTTGTTGCCCTGGAGGTATGTTTTGCTTGACTGTAGGGATGGTGTTCTTAGGGTCATAGTCAGCATTTTTCTTCACCAAGTACTAAGTCACGTTTTGCTTGGGGGTCAAATACTTATTTTACTCACTGAACTGCAACTTATTTTTTTGCATTTATTTTATGTTTTTTCTGGATTTTTGGTTGATATTCTGTCCCTATCATTTAAAATACACCTATGATAACAATTATAGACCCTTCATTTCTTTGTAAGTGGGCAAATTTACAAAATCTGCAGGGGATCAAAGACTTATTCTCCCCACTGTATATTAACCAATCAGATTGTTTTGTAGTGAGGTCCGATCAATATAAAGGGACATTTTGATTGGTAGCCATGGCTTTCTGTAATTACATAAACCTGCATACATTTGCATTTGTTATTCAGCATTGTGGAGACCTACGCTGTACACTGCTGTGTCTTTCAGGAAATTCCAGTCATCAGAAAATGAGTTCCACAGATAAATGTAAAAGGCAGTGGAGAAGCATATGAAAATCATGGTTCTTTGTATCTTAGTATACACTTCTTTTTCTGGTGAAACCCTTGTCACCATAGCAATTAGTAAGGGGAAATCCAACGGAGCCCTGGATAGCAGGCAGAAAAGAAAATTATTTGCTGCAGTCAGTGCTGCAGCAACTTTACTTGTTTATTAAGCAGGGGTATGGATCACTTGGCATAAGAACCCACTGTATCTAAAACAAAAAAGATCTAAATGGATGAACTTACACTTTTACACTAAACACTCAGTGTTTTTGTAGCTTAACACATTGAGCACAATAATATGAACATTGTTTGTTAGCTTGGAAAAGCAAGAAGGAGGGGGAGGAAGGAACAGGGGGGTGCCTTGCCATCCTAGGCTACAGGGCTGTATGATTCTATTGATACACACAGTGTAGGGAGACAGAAGTCCCTGCATGTATTGGAAGGAAGGTTTTACAGAGGTTGATCTACCGATCAACTTCCGTACAACCGCCCTGTCGGATTTTCCCATCTTAATCTGCACCGCTGGCTCTAGCCAGGAGCTCTGATTAGTGTATTCTACCAGTGGGGCAGTCTCCCTGCTGTGGGAATACAAAGACTCAGCGGAGAAGATTCCCCTTGAATGTGTGAATGGAGGAATTGAGTCATTGTTTGCTGTTCAAACTGCTAGCTGAAAGAAAAAATGTGACTCATCTATGGTCTGCTTCTGCCCTAAAGGTACATTAGTCCAAAAAAACTGTGAACCTTCCATTATGTTTTTAGATTCTGGGAGCTTCATGCAAAAATAGAGTGACTTTAACCACTTGCCAACCAGCGGCAGTGAATCGCAGTAGCTGTACATCGGCTCTTTTAAGCGCTATAGCAGGCGCACGCGCGATGTCTGCCGGCCACCCCCCATCGCTCCACAGAGAACCAGAACGGGGATCTGTCAATATAAACAAACAGATCCCCGTTCTGACAGGGAAGTAGAGAGTGATCGTCTGTTCCTAGTGCTCAAGAACAGCGACCTCTCTCCTCCTCCAGTCAGTCCCATCCCCCTACAGTTAAAAACACCTCCCAGGGAACACATTTAACCCCTTGATCACCACTAGTGTTAACCCCTTCCCTGCCAGTGTCATTTATACAGTAATCAGTGCATTTTTATAGCACTGATCGCCGTATAAATGTCAGTGGTCCCAAAAAAGTGTCAAAAGTGTGCGATCTGTCCTCCACAACATCGCAGTCCCGCTAAAAATTGCTGATCACCACCATTACTAGTAAAAAAAATAATAAAAATAAAATAAGCCATAAATCTATCCCCTATTTCGTAGACGCTATAAAGTTTGCGCAAACCAATCAATATACGCTTTTTGTGATTTTTTTTTTTTTTTTTAACAAAAATATGTAGAAGAATACATATTAGTCTAAACTAATGAAGAAATTTGTTTTGTTTTTTTTTTGGGATATTTATTATAGCAAAAAGTAAAAAATATTTTTTTGTTTTTTTTTTAAATTGTTGGTCTTTTTTTGTTTAGCGCAAAATGTAAAAACCGCAGAGGTGATCAAATATCACCAAATGAAAGCTCTGTTTGTGGGAAAAAAGGACATCAATTTTGTTTGGGTACAATGTCGCAGGACCGTGCAATTGTCAGTTAAAGCGACACAGTGCCGTATCGCAAAAAATGGCCTTGTCATTAAAGTGGAGTTCCACCCACTTTTACAACTCTTCAGCATCCCTCACTAAACCGTGCACTGTAAACGAATTGGATATTTTTTTTCTCAGCACTTACTGTATATCTGCTGTATTCATTTTTCACTTCCTCCTCCCTGGCCGCGGCCCATCGCATCATTTCCTGTTTGCAATGCCTTCTGGGAAGGGGTGGCAACTTCCTCTGACACTGCCGTTGCTATGGAAACCTGACCTGAAACCTATTACACTGCTTGTGCTGCACTGAGCATGTGCGAGATCTGCAAGGATGAGATCCAGGAAGAAATACAGTCTGGCTTCAGATGCCCACACTTAAGACGGCCACGGCCTGCTGTAAGTTTATAAAATAACAAACTCCTGCTATAAACTAACAAAACAGACCTTAGTTTACAGACTAACTTTACTAGAATACATTAAGCTTGTGTATTATAGGGGTATTTTTAGTTAAAAAGTATCATTTCGGCCGGAACACCACTTTAGGGGGAAAATCTTCCAGTCCTTAAGTGGTTAAAGACCAGGTTTGGTTTATGTGCCCCTAGTCTGTTATCACTCTGCTACACCCTGTTACCATCCTCAATTAAAATATTGGAAAATGCAACACATGCGGTATTGGTTAAAAATACCATCTATTAGAAACAATCTATTGGAAATGATCATTGAATTGATCCATGTTACAATAGAATGCCTATTGCACCATTTCCGACCTTCCGCACAGAAGGGAGGAGGGGCTCCATTTCTGACCCTGCAGTCAGAAGGGAGGAGGGGCGCTATTTGCGATCTTGCAGACAGAAAGGAGGAGGGGAGCCATTTCCGACCTTGCAGACAGAAGGGAGGAGGGGCGCCATTTCCGACCCTGCAGACAGAGGGGAGGAGGGGCGCCATTTCCGACCCTGCAGACAGAGGGGAGGAGGGGCGCCATTTCCGACCCTGCAGACAGAGGGGAGGAAGGGCGCCATTTCTGACCCTGCAGACAGAAGGGAAGAGGGGCACCATTTCCGACCTTGCAGACAGAAAGGAGGAGGGGCGCCATTTCCGACCCTGCAGACAGAAGGGAGGAGGGGCGCTGTTTCCGACCCTGCAGACAGAAGGGAGGATGGGCGCCATTTACGACCTTGCAGACAGAAGGGAGGATGGGCGCCATTTATGACCTTGCAGTCAGAAGGGAGGAGGGGCGCCATTTACGACCTTGCAGACAGAAGGGAGGAGGGGCGCCATTTATGACCTTGCAGTCAGAAGAGAGGAGGCGCGCCATTTATGACCTTGCAGACAGAGGGGAGGAGGGGCGCCATTTCCGACCCTGCAGACAGAAGGGAGGAGGGGCGCCATTTACGACCTTGCAGATAGAAGGGAGGCGGGGCGCCATTTACGACCTTGCAGGTAGAAGGGAGGAGGGGCGCCATTTACGACCTTGCAGGTAGAAGGGAGGAGGGGCGCCATTTACGACCTTGCAGACAGCACCTAGGATAATGGGACAAAGTACTACATTTGCTTTGTCCCCTGGGGAGCAGAACACATTCATTATTCTAGGACTAGTGTGTATGTAACCTGTGTGTATCTGGCTCTGATACTAGCCAGTGCCTCAACAGCCACTGACCACACCGCACGTCCCTGCTGTACAGAAAGGCTGGAGCGTGACAGAAAAAAGCAGCACAAGGTGACATAGTGACAGATGAGGTCACCATTCTACTGCCTCTCCTTTCATTGTCCAGTCACAGGCTGGGGAAGGGGAGGGTCGAGGAAGACCTGAGCTGAGGAGAAGTGGGTTGAATGATGCTGATCATCAGACTGAGGACATCTAGTGGCAGAAAAATTCTGTAAGTGATCTCTGAATTAAAGGTAAATATTGTAAAAAAGCTGGTTTTGTGATTTTATCATTTAATGAGCTAGTCTTTTTTTTTGTATAGCAGTTCTGCATTGAATGCAACATAATGTGGATCATATGCATATGTGTAGGACTACACAGTTACCATATCCTAGGTTAGTCTATGATATAAGCAAGCCTTTATATTGACTTCAGTATGAATGGGGCTATATAACTGAAATGTGCTGATATTGTCTCACTCTAATTTTGCCGGAGATCTCCCATATCTTCTGTTTTATAAATATATGTACAGATATCATATTGTGTATTCCTGTCACATCTATGCTGTTCCAAAGCTAAAAAAAAAAAACCTCATGAAAAATCCATATATCACAGCTGCTTTCAACCTCTACTGTTCCGCTGTTCAAAAGATCCCCCTGGAATGTGTTCTTAATACAGCCTAGCTTTAACTCTCACTGGGCAGAAGAGGAGAACGCTCACCGCTATACATTGTTTTACCTGCACGCCAATATTGTTTACTGCCTACATCCTCCAATCATTCACCTTTAGAAACCATTAGCCTGCTGAAAAACACATGGGAGCAGGGAGGGCGTGCGCAGATTTGCAGCATCAAAACCGATAGCATTATCACTGCTAGAAGGTTAATAGCAAAACCAGTCACAGAAACAGAACAATTGAACAAAAGGATCACAGTGCAGGTCTGTGGTAACATCTAATTGATTTTTTCATCTAATTGATCGCTACCACCACCTCATTTCCTAGGAGAAACACAAGAGAGTTACAATATGCTACTGTCATTATCACTTAATTTCTTCTGTATGTGTGTATATATATACATATATATATATATATATATATATATATATATATCAAGTTGTAAAGCGCTACGTAAACTGTTGGCGCTATATAAATCCTGTATAATAATAATAATAATAATATATATATAATATTTATATACAGTATGTCTATATACAGTATATATATATATACATATATATATATATATATATATATATATATATATATATATATATATATATATATATATATATATATATAAAATATATATGTATGCTGCGCAAACGGTTGGTGCTATATAAATCCTGCATAATAATAATAATAAAAATAATATATATAGTGTATATTTATTTCGTTTAGATATGTGTATTACTAGTATATATCTATTTAAAACTTAAAGCCCAGGAATACGGGAAACTTAAAGCCCAGGAATAAACCAGAAACTCTGGTTTACCAAATAAAATGTATTCCAGTATGCATTCTTAACTCAAAAAGTCCCTTTTATTGCTCTCAGTCTCATCCATATCTTCAAACCCCTTTTTTGCTGCTGTGATCCAACTTCTTATTAAAGGGTGGCAGCATTTGTACTCCATGGGCCCACTGTATGTAGGAGCATAACCACCCTTTCTGGCTTGCTTTTGACATGGACTAGGGACTATGGGATTTATATTGTACACATGGCCACAACTAATGTGCCCTGCTCATTCCAAACAAATGAAAATGGGTGGGTGGGTGGGTGAGTGGGGGGGGGGGAGGGGTTCAGGAGCTCACAAAGGACGTTACAAGGAGGCAGAAAAACACAATAAAAGGAAAAGTCGGCATTTGGGGTGGAATCAAACAACAATCTTCCTTTATTAAAAAAAGCATATACAACAGTGGTACAACGCATTCCAGCTTTCCAATCATGACTAAGGCCTGATGCCCGAAACGCGTTGGCTGTTTTGTAGCTGTTATACACGTTTTCAATAAAGGAAGACTGTTGTTTGATGCCATCCCAAGTGCTGACTCCTGTGATTCATATTACACAGAGGCATTGGCAGCTTGATAGTCTGAGCACCGGGTGGAGCTGGAATGTGGGAAGGTAGAAGCTCTAGCACACCTGTTTCCAAACATTTGATATGTATGGATTGTTTTTAGAGAATACGGATAATATTTAGTGCCACTAAATAAATAAATCCTTAAAGTGTGTGTATAACCATTTTTTCAATAAGGAAGGGTTACAAACCCCGACAGTTTTGTTTTCTGGGGAGGTGTTCACTACCTGAAAATTCTACATTAGACGGATGCCACCTTAACAGATGTCCCCATGGGGAGATTTCCCTTCATCTTCTTCTCTGGAGGCAGTTGTAATTTTGGATTTCTCATCACTTTCTGCCTTAGTGGGAATGTTTACAATGACAGTGTCATGTGCCTGGTTGGAGGCTGAAGTGCTAAGAGGGCTTCCCTTGCGGCTAAGTGCAGAGCTCCCCTGAAGGTGATAACAGGGAGTGCTTTGCTCAGAGAAGCAGGGGTTGCCAGCTGCAACAGGCTGAGGTGATGAAGAGATGCCTGCTGGATGGCAGCTGATGAGTAGGATACACTGCTGGGCACGAGTCCCTCAGGAGTACTGGGTGAGACCTGGCAGCAGGGAGAGCCAGTAGCCGAGTCAGGGGCCAGGCCCATTAGTCATGGACGGAAGGTCAGCCAGGAGTAGGCAGCAAGCAGGGTCAGAAGTCAGTTGGGGTCATTCACTGGTAATCAGGCAGTAGCAGAGTCAGAGGACCAAGCCAGGGGTCAAGCATTGATCAGCAGGCAGAAGCAGGGTCACTGGAACAAGCCAAGGGTCAAAGCCGGGGATAAGGACAAGACGGGTCAAAGGCAAGCCGGTTGGTAACAGGTAATCCAATAGTAAAAAGAACAGGGACACAGGAGCCAACAGGGGGAGCTGAAGATCATCCAGCAACTAGTGGCTCATACTGCTGGCTGTAAATAGTCCACTGGGCACCAGAATCTGTCACGCATTGCGTGCGTTTTGGCGTACACACCTGCGCACTGGCACATGGATCCCCGCGGGCGTTTGTGCCCGTGCGCGCATGCAGGTTCGCATTGGCAATTTTCTATCTGTCATTGGCAAATGTGCCAATCTTCGATTTTGCTGGGTATTTGCAGGTGTACCAATTCTTATAAGAACCGTTCTCTGACAGACAGAGTGGGGTAATCTACCCATCTACCCGAATTGTGATTCCAACACATCCCCACTATATCCAAAACAAGAAGTTTTGGCTGTACATACATTTTAATAGCATACATGTTTACTGTTTTACATGTCAATTGCTCTGTAACTCTGCACAGATGGCTTTGTGATTTACACACATCTACCACATTGTACAGTCAGGCAGGAGACATCCTTTCTTTCCTGGTTGCAGTATTGCAGCGTCAATTCTTTGTCTCCATCTTTTTGATTGGGTCAAATTAGCATCTCCACTGTAAAATTAGCAGTGAGGTGATTCATGAAGCAGAAAGATCCATGTCATACTTCTGTCCCCCCAGACAGCTCCCCAGGGACAGAACTGTTAATATTTGACTTGACCTCTCCTGTGGTCCCTCCCTTATCTGGCTGGACAAGAAAAAGAATCATGTAATGCATTTTTAAATGCAATTAGTATACTGGACACATATGTGATGAAAATGAATTTAGAGACAGCAGAGGAATAAGCTTGTAAGGGGGCTTGTCATTGGTCGATGTTGATGCCAACTGGTACAAGTCCCTGCCCTGCTTCTTCTTGCTAGAATAACCCACCTGCTTGGGGCCCTTAAACTCCGCCATATTGTGCCCACCAGGGTTGCCAACTTTCAGTTTATAAATTTTGCATCTGTCCGTGAATGTCCGTTACAGACATGCAGACTATTCGTAAATTTACTGAAAGCTGGCAACCCTGATGCCCACTCCTTGCCTTAAGACTTCCCATGTCATCCCCAGCCATTAGCCTTTACATTTTTGAAGAAAGGAATGTCCACACAAAAGAAGTATAATTGCTGCACTTTACTAGCGTTACTTCAGAAGATGACACATCACATAAATATACTATACGGGGTCACTTGACAGTACTTTTGGCAATCAACAATCACATATAGTGGGTGATCCACAGCAGTCACATGTGAAAGCAGCATACAACACTCCACCTTTAAGCCATCTTCCCTTTTACAGTCTCTTTCCTTCCCAGGGTCATTAGTACTCATTTAGAGGGTTCTTGCTTGCCTTGGGTTATCTGTGTCCAGCTCACAACTCCCTGCTTATTGCTCCAGAGACAGGATCACTGCAGATGCATCTCTAGCTCCAGTATACTTTTCCCAGACTCACTTCAGAGAATGCTTGGCCTGGCCTGAAAGGCCTTTTGTAACTCGCTCTAGCCTCCACCACCATTAGGGACTGGATGACTAAACCGAGACATCTGGGTACAGAATTATCTCACTCTGCCTTCAGCCCTGTCCAGAGCCCTTGCACTAGGTGACTATATCTGTACCACATGGGGTAGCTTTCTCCCATGCCCTAACTGCACTCAGGCTCCTCTCACCCTGGCTTATATATGGGCACTGACTCACTCATGACATCAGTGCAGGATGTCTCTAGTTAAAAGGCACCTAGCACCTGATTACTCTATTCCTTGTTACCACACACTATTTTGGGACAGAACCACCTAGTGCCAGACTAGATAACTGCATCTGCCTCGTTATTCTGCTGCAGCTCCTTCACTGACCAATCCAGAGAATGGGTGATGACCAAACTGTGTTGTTTGACTGCAGCACAGAAACGTCTTGCAAGGCTATAAATCTCAGGAATGGAGGGATAGAGTTACAAATCTTTTGGCAGATAAAGCAGCTTCCACGTATGACTTTCAACTGTGCGTTTTAAGTTAGTCTGGGGTTCAGCTTTAATAAAACAAAGAGCCAGCATCCTTTATTGTTCTGACTGCCAGGGATTAATGGAAGGTGAAATCTCTTGCCTCGTATGGGTTATTGCAGAGCATCCATTGTCCATTTCAGTGCTTTATTATAGTCAGGGAAAACCATGCACAAACAGCTCCAAGGACGAGTCTGAATTGCCTTTAATGTCTGTTACATTGGGTCTGTTTATTTCACATGTAGTCGTTTTCCTGTCCATTTTTTGTTACCAAAATCTTGCAAATTAACCTCAAAAAAGGTCAGACAAGATTCAGCCCTCATGGACTTCAGTCGGCTTCAGACTCTATGTTTGGGATTTGTAAAAAAAAAAATTTAAATTCTGTGGGCGAAAACTACTTGCCCTGTAGATGGGGACTACGCCAGGTTGTGAGGCTGAGGCCAAACCACCCCTCTGATGGGGAACCACAGATGTAGTCACTACTGCCAGGGACCAGGTGGGGCCATGGTCATGCGTAGATCAACATTAAGGTGGGACGCTATACTTAAAAGTGAGCCATCCACCTTGCACAATAACACATAAACTTGAGGCTCTTCACTCTGAGACACTCTTCTCCCACTCTTCTTATCTTCCAAATGCAGCATTTTGAGGGGGACACCATGGAGTCTGTATCCTGCTCCACCAGTCCAGCTACTCTGCTACCTCACTCCTATTGGCAGACCAGAGATCCCACCATGTACTGAGTGCAGATCTCTACTTGTGTACAATTTAACTCTTGTACCTGCAGCTAAGTCCATGGAGTCTCTGTGCCGTGGATTTGGTCCTTAATGCTATGGGGCACCATCATTCATGCCGGGTACCTCCTTCCTACTGGCTGGCTGCTATAGCATTCCCATCGGTCCTGGTTACCCATAGCAACTGCATGCTAAACATGACTTCCTGACAAATCATCTATATGGTTAACCCATTCGTTGGTTGCTCTCTAGCTTCTCCTCATTAGCCCCATTGATGTAACAGGCCATGTTCTTTTGATATGCCGTGCACCCTAATGCACCCCTTTCAATGACATGAAAGGCATGTTTCAGGCATGAAACAGTTAATAAACTTTACTGAACATTTCAGCAGTACAGTCCATCACACAGCACACCAAAACAAAATTCATCCCTAACTACCTAATGCAGGCTGCCCAGTTCATACCTTGCCCAAGGTAGTAATTCCTTAGTGTAAGTCCATTGCTGGTGGTTACCTGGCTCCAGGTGGGATCCCATGTGGGTGACCAAGTGGTGGGGGACTCCACGCTCTGACAGTACCACATGTGGAAATCTCTCCCTCCCGAGCCCAACCCTCCTAAATATTTTGACCCACTCTACGAGGGCAAGACCCAAGAAAAACCCGGGAACGGGTCCAGATAGAATTAACCCTTTCCCATCCTGGGCAGCCCAGACTAGCTACATAGCTACAAAGTGCAACTAATACAACAACACAACTACATTCAAGGGTTCCCCATAAGCACCTGCTTACAAGTGTTTGGTGAACTTCTGGTGAACTGAAATTTGCTCAGTTCGCTAATATTGACACAGCCAGGTTGATTATATGTACTGAAAAGTTCTGCACTGATGTCTACTAATAAAAAATGTACTCTACCAACTGTGCAAATGATACATATTATACATGGAAATAATGCCACAGTGCTCACAGAACTCTCACCATTATTTAATGACCCACATAAAATGCAAGGTCTAAAATGATTGTATAAATAGCCACCAAAGTCCTTATGGTGGGAGTACCATGACCTCCTATCCACTGGGTCCCTGTTGGTACACTCACATACACATCCAGGAAACACAGGGGCAAGGGTCCCTTTAATGCTGTTTACCTATTCATGTAACCATATACTGTGACTTATGTTAAATGTAAAAAAAAAGGGCCAATTTTATTAACCCCCCCTCCCACTGAGAGTACGCATGTGATCTCACTGGACTGGGCTTTTGGGGACGCATATATGCATATCTGTCTTTGAGCTGGGGGGGTCAGGACTCTGTACAGCCCAGTCAAGTTCCTCTACCACAAACTCGTTCATCCATGTCTTTATGGACCTTGCTTTGTGCACTGGTGTGCAGTCATGTTGGAACATGAAGGGGCCATCCCCAAACTGTAACTACAAAGTTGGAAGCATGAAATTGTCCAAAATGTCTGATGCCTTAGGAGTTCCCTTCACTGGAACTAAGGGACCAAGCCCAACCCCTGAAAAACAACTCCACACCATAATCCCCCCTCCTTCAAATGATGTGGAGGGGTGGCCCAATACTTTTGGCAATATAGTGTGGATGAGCGAGTTTGGGGTTGAGGAACTTGACTGACCTCAACCCGATAGAACACCTTTAGGATGAATTAGAGCTGAGACTGCGAGCCAGGCCTTCTCATCCAACATCAGTGCCTGACCTCACAAATGCACTTCTGGAAGAATGGCCAAACATTCCCATAGACACTCTCCTAAACCTTGTGGACAGCCTTCCCAGAAGAGCTGAAGCTGTTATAGCTGCAAAGGGTGGGCCAACTCAATATTGAACCCTACAGACTAAGACCCCTTTCACACCAAGCCGCCCATAGCGTCGGTGGTAAAACGCCGCTATTTTTAGCGGTGTTTTACCGTCAGATTTGCGGCGCATTTCGGCTGCTAGTGGGGCTCTTTTACCCCCCGCTAGCAGCTGAGAAAGGGTTAAAACCACCCGCAATAGCGGCGTTTTATCGGCGGTATCCCAGCGCTGCCCCATTGATTTCAATGGGGAGGAGCGGTAAACACTCCACTCCTTCACCGCTCCAAAGAAGCTGCTGGCAGGACTTTTCTTGACGTCCTGCCAGCGCACCGCTCCTCGGGCTTTCACACTGGAAACAATGCAGCAGCTGTTTGAGGGCGGATTGCAGGCGCTATGTTTAACGCTATAGTGCCTGCAAAACGCCCTTGGTGTGAAAGGGGTCTAAGACTTGGATGCCATTAAAGTTAATGTGCGTGTAAAGGCAGGCGTCCCAATACTTTACCTTCTACTCCCCCTAAATACCACACCGCTATGCTGTAGGGGGGATTGCAGTGACTCCATTCCAACAAATGGAATGTGACGAGGGCGGGAAGGAAAGATGTGTAAATCCTATTTGGTTTCCTTTGCAGCTCTACATCGCGTTTTTACCGCCTCCCAACCACAAGTGTGAATGAGCCCCAATGCAGCATGATTAGCCCTCGCAGTGTGTGTAGTGTGATCTCTGGAGGTGTCCTCGTCCTCCTATAAGTGTAGTGTGATCCCTGGAGGTGTCCTCGTCCTCCTCTGTGTGTAGTGTGATCCCTGGAGGTGTCCTCGTCCTCCTCTGTGTGTAGTGTGATCCCTGGAGGTGTCCTCGTCCTCCTCTGTGTGTAGTGTGATCCCTGGAGGTGTCCTCGTCCTCCTCTGTGTGTAGTGTGATCCCTGGAGGTGTCCCCGTCCTCCTCTGTGTGTAGTGTGATCCCTGGAGGTGTCCCCGTCCTCCTCTGTGTGTAGTGTGATCCCTGGAGGTGTCCCCGTCCTCCTCTGTGTGTAGTGTGATCCCTGGAGGTGTCCCCGTCCTCCTCTGTGTGTAGTGTGATCCCTGGAGGTGTCCTCTTCCTCCTCTGTGTGTAGTGTGATCCCTGGAGATGTCCTCATCCTCCTCTGTGTGTAGTGTGATCCCTGGAGGTGTCCTGTCCTCCTCTGTGTGTAGTGTGATCCCTGGAGGTGTCCTTGTCCTCCTATATGTGTAGTGTGATCCCTGGAGGTGTCCTCATTCTCCTCTGTGTGTAGTGTGATCCCTGGAGGTGTCCTCATCCTCCTCTGTGTGTAGTGTGATCCCTGGAGGTGTCCTCATCCTCCTCTGTGTGTAGTGTGATCCCTGGAGGTGTCCTCGTCCTCCTATATGTGTAGTGTGATCCCTGGAGGTGTCCCTGTCCTCCTCTGTGTGTAGTGTGATCCCTGGAGGTGTCCTCGTCCTCCTCTGTGTGTAGTGTGATCCCTGGAGGTGTCCTGTCCTCCTCTGTGTGTAGTGTGATCCCTGGAGGTGTCCTCATCCTCCTCTGTGTGTAGTGTGATCCCTGGAGGTGTCCCCGTCCTCCTCTGTGTGTAGTGTGATCCCTGGAGGTGTCCCCGTCCTCCTCTGTGTGTAGTGTGATCCTTGGAGGTGTCCCCGTCCTCCTCTGTGTGTAGTGTGATCCCTGGAGGTGTCCCCCTCCTCCTCTGTGTGTAGTGTGATCCCTGGAGGTGTCCCCGTCCTCCTCTGTGTGTAGTGTGATCCCTGGAGGTGTCCCCGTCCTCCTCTGTGTGTAGTGTGATCCCTGGAGGTGTCCTCGTCCTCCTCTGTGTGTAGTGTGATCCCTGGAGGTGTCCTCTTCCTCCTCTGTGTGTAGTGTGATCCCTGGAGGTGTCCTCATCTTTCTCTGTGTGTAGTGTGATCCCTGGAGGTGTCCTGTCCTCCTCTGTGTGTAGTGTGATCCCTGGAGGTGTCCTCGTCCTCCTATATGTGTAGTGTGATCCCTGGAGGTGTCCTCGTCCTCCTCTGTGTGTAGTGTGATCCCTGGAGGTGTCCTCATCCTCCTCTGTGTGTAGTGTGATCCCTGGAGGTGTCCCCGTCCTCCTCTGTGTGTAGTGTGATCCCTGGAGGTGTCCCCGTCCTCCTCTGTGTGTAGTGTGATCCCTGGAGGTGTCCCCGTCCTCCTCTGTGTGTAGTGTGATCCCTGGAGGTGTCCCCGTCCTCCTCTGTGTGTAGTGTGATCCCTGGAGGTGTCCCCGTCCTCCTCTGTGTGTAGTGTGATCCCTGGAGGTGTCCCCGTCCTCCTCTGTGTGTAGTGTGATCCCTGGAGGTGTCCTCGTCCTCCTCTGTGTGTAGTGTGATCCCTGGAGGTGTCCTCTTCCTCCTCTGTGTGTAGTGTGATCCCTGGAGGTGTCCTCATCCTCCTCTGTGTGTAGTGTGATCCCTGGAGGTGTCCTGTCCTCCTCTGTGTGTAGTGTGATCCCTGGAGGTGTCCTCGTCCTCCTATATGTGTAGTGTGATCCCTGGAGGTGTCCTCGTCCTCCTCTGTGTGTAGTGTGATCCCTGGAGGTGTCCTCGTCCTCCTCTGTGTGTAGTGTGATCCCTGGAGGTGTCCTCGTCCTCCTCTGTGTGTAGTGTGATCCCTGGAGGTGTCCTCGTCCTCCTCTGTGTGTAGTGTGATCCCTGGAGGTGTCCCCGTCCTCCTCTGTGTGTAGTGTGATCCCTGGAGGTGTCCCCGTCCTCCTCTGTGTGTAGTGTGATCCCTGGAGGTGTCCCCGTCCTCCTCTGTGTGTAGTGTGATCCCTGGAGGTGTCCCCGTCCTCCTCTGTGTGTAGTGTGATCCCTGGAGGTGTCCTCTTCCTCCTCTGTGTGTAGTGTGATCCCTGGAGATGTCCTCATCCTCCTCTGTGTGTAGTGTGATCCCTGGAGGTGTCCTGTCCTCCTCTGTGTGTAGTGTGATCCCTGGAGGTGTCCTTGTCCTCCTATATGTGTAGTGTGATCCCTGGAGGTGTCCTCATTCTCCTCTGTGTGTAGTGTGATCCCTGGAGGTGTCCTCATCCTCCTCTGTGTGTAGTGTGATCCCTGGAGGTGTCCTCATCCTCCTCTGTGTGTAGTGTGATCCCTGGAGGTGTCCTCGTCCTCCTATATGTGTAGTGTGATCCCTGGAGGTGTCCCTGTCCTCCTCTGTGTGTAGTGTGATCCCTGGAGGTGTCCTCGTCCTCCTCTGTGTGTAGTGTGATCCCTGGAGGTGTCCTGTCCTCCTCTGTGTGTAGTGTGATCCCTGGAGGTGTCCTCATCCTCCTCTGTGTGTAGTGTGATCCCTGGAGGTGTCCCCGTCCTCCTCTGTGTGTAGTGTGATCCCTGGAGGTGTCCCCGTCCTCCTCTGTGTGTAGTGTGATCCTTGGAGGTGTCCTCATCCTCCTCTGTGTGTAGTGTGATCCCTGGAGGTGTCCTCATCCTCCTCTGTGTGTAGTGTGATCCCTGGAGGTGTCCCCGTCCTCCTCTGTGTGTAGTGTGATCCCTGGAGGTGTCCTCGTCCTCCTCTGTGTGTAGTGTGATCCCTGGAGGTGTCCTCTTCCTCCTCTGTGTGTAGTGTGATCCCTGGAGGTGTCCTCATCTTTCTCTGTGTGTAGTGTGATCCCTGGAGGTGTCCTGTCCTCCTCTGTGTGTAGTGTGATCCCTGGAGGTGTCCTCGTCCTCCTATATGTGTAGTGTGATCCCTGGAGGTGTCCTCGTCCTCCTCTGTGTGTAGTGTGATCCCTGGAGGTGTCCTCATCCTCCTCTGTGTGTAGTGTGATCCCTGGAGGTGTCCCCGTCCTCCTCTGTGTGTAGTGTGATCCCTGGAGGTGTCCCCGTCCTCCTCTGTGTGTAGTGTGATCCCTGGAGGTGTCCCCGTCCTCCTCTGTGTGTAGTGTGATCCCTGGAGGTGTCCCCGTCCTCCTCTGTGTGTAGTGTGATCCCTGGAGGTGTCCCCGTCCTCCTCTGTGTGTAGTGTGATCCCTGGAGGTGTCCCCGTCCTCCTCTGTGTGTAGTGTGATCCCTGGAGGTGTCCTCGTCCTCCTCTGTGTGTAGTGTGATCCCTGGAGGTGTCCTCTTCCTCCTCTGTGTGTAGTGTGATCCCTGGAGGTGTCCTCATCCTCCTCTGTGTGTAGTGTGATCCCTGGAGGTGTCCTGTCCTCCTCTGTGTGTAGTGTGATCCCTGGAGGTGTCCTCGTCCTCCTATATGTGTAGTGTGATCCCTGGAGGTGTCCCTGTCCTCCTCTGTGTGTAGTGTGATCCCTGGAGGTGTCCTCGTCCTCCTCTGTGTGTAGTGTGATCCCTGGAGGTGTCCTGTCCTCCTCTGTGTGTAGTGTGATCCCTGGAGGTGTCCCTGTCCTCCTCTGTGTGTAGTGTGATCCCTGGAGGTGTCCTCATCCTCCTCTGTGTGTAGTGTGATCCCTGGAGGTGTCCTTGTCCTCCTATATGTGTAGTGTGATCCCTGGAGGTGTCCTCATCCTCCTCTGTGTGTAGTGTGATCCCTGGAGGTGTCCTCATCCTCCTCTGTGTATAGTGTGATCCCTGGAGGTGTCCTCATCCTCCTCTGTGTGTAGTGTGATCCCTGGAGGTGTCCTCGTCCTCCTATATGTGTAGTGTGATCCCTGGAGGTGTCCCTGTCCTCCTCTGTGTGTAGTGTGATCCCTGGAGGTGTCCCCGTCCTCCTCTGTGTGTAGTGTGATCCCTGGAGGTGTCCCCGTCCTCCTCTGTGTGTAGTGTGATCCCTGGAGGTGTCCTCGTCCTCCTCTGTGTGTAGTGTGATCCCTGGAGGTGTCCTCTTCCTCCTCTGTGTGTAGTGTGATCCCTGGAGGTGTCCTCACCCTCCTCTGTGTGTAGTGTGATCCCTGGAGGTGTCCTGTCCTCCTCTGTGTATAGTGTGATCCCTGGAGGTGTCCTCGTCCTCCTATATGTGTAGTGTGATCCCTGGAGGTGTCCCTGTCCTCCTCTGTGTGTAGTGTGATCCCTGGAGGTGTCCTCGTCCTCCTCTGTGTGTAGTGTGATCCCTGGAGGTGTCCTGTCCTCCTCTGTGTGTAGTGTGATCCCTGGAGGTGTCCCCGTCCTCCTCTGTGTGTAGTGTGATCCCTGGAGGTGTCCTCATCCTCCTCTGTGTGTAGTGTGATCCCTGGAGGTGTCCTCATCCTCCTCTGTGTGTAGTGTGATCCCTGGAGGTGTCCTCATCCTCCTCTGTGTGTAGTGTGATCCCTGGAGGTGTCCTGTCCTCCTCTGTGTGTAGTGTGATCCCTGGAGGTGTCCTCATCCTCCTCTGTGTGTAGTGTGATCCCTGGAGGTGTCCTGTCCTCCTCTGTGTATAGTGTGATCCCTGGAGGTGTCCTCATCCTCCTCTGTGTGTAGTGTGATCCCTGGAGGTGTCCTCGTCCTCCTCTGTGTGTAGTGTGATCCCTGGAGGTGTCCTCATCCTCCTCTGTGTGTAGTGTGATCCCTGGAGGTGTCCTCGTCCTCCTCTGTGTGTAGTGTGATCCCTGGAGGTGCCCTGTCCTCCTATGTGTGTAGTGTGATCCCTGGAGGTGTCCTTGTCCTCCTATATGTGTAGTGTGATCCCTGGAGGTGTCCTCGTCCTCCTATATGTGTAGTGTGATCCCTGGAGGTGTCCTCGTCCTCCTCTGTGTGTAGTGTGATCCCTGGAGGTGTCCTCGTCCTCCTATATGTGTAGTGTGATCCCCGGAGGTGTCCTCATCCTCCTATATGTGTAGTGTGATCCCTGGAGGTGTCCTCTTCCTCCTCTGTGTGTAGTGTGATCCCTGGAGGTGTCCTCATCCTCCTCTGTGTGTAGTGTGATCCCTGGAGGTGTCCTGTCCTCCTCTGTGTGTAGTGTGATCCCTGGAGGTGTCCTCGTCCTCCTATATGTGTAGTGTGATCCCTGGAGGTGTCCCTGTCCTCCTCTGTGTGTAGTGTGATCCCTGGAGGTGTCCTCGTCCTCCTCTGTGTGTAGTGTGATCCCTGGAGGTGTCCTGTCCTCCTCTGTGTGTAGTGTGATCCCTGGAGGTGTCCTCGTCCTCCTATATGTGTAGTGTGATCCCTGGAGGTGTCCTCATCCTCCTCTGTGTGTAGTGTGATCCCTGGAGGTGTCCTGTCCTCCTATGTGTGTAGTGTGATCCCTGGAGGTGTCCTGTCCTCCTATGTGTGTAGTGTGATCCCTGGAGGTGTCCTCGTCCTCCTATATGTGTAGTGTGATCCCTGGAGGTGTCCCTGTCCTCCTCTGTGTGTAGTGTGATCCCTGGAGGTGTCCTCGTCCTCCTCTGTGTGTAGTGTGATCCCTGGAGGTGTCCTGTCCTCCTCTGTGTGTAGTGTGATCCCTGGAGGTGTCCTCGTCCTCCTATATGTGTAGTGTGATCCCTGGAGGTGTCCTCATCCTCCTCTGTGTGTAGTGTGATCCCTGGAGGTGTCCTGTCCTCCTATGTGTGTAGTGTGATCCCTGGAGGTGTCCTCATCCTCCTCTGTGTGTAGTGTGATCCCTGGAGGTGTCCTGTCCTCCTATGTGTGTAGTGTGATCCCTGGAGGTGTCCTCATCCTCCTCTGTGTGTAGTGTGATCCCTGGAGGTGTCCTGTCCTCCTATGTGTGTAGTGTGATCCCTGGAGGTGTCCTGTCCTCCTATGTGTGTAGTGTGATCCCTGGAGGTGTCCTCGTCCTCCTATATGTGTAGTGTGATCCCTGGAGGTGTCCCTGTCCTCCTCTGTGTGTAGTGTGATCCCTGGAGGTGTCCTCGTCCTCCTCTGTGTGTAGTGTGATCCCTGGAGGTGTCCTGTCCTCCTCTGTGTGTAGTGTGATCCCTGGAGGTGTCCTCGTCCTCCTATATGTGTAGTGTGATCCCTGGAGGTGTCCTCATCCTCCTCTGTGTGTAGTGTGATCCCTGGAGGTGTCCTGTCCTCCTATGTGTGTAGTGTGATCCCTGGAGGTGTCCTCATCCTCCTCTGTGTGTAGTGTGATCCCTGGAGGTGTCCTGTCCTCCTATGTGTGTAGTGTGATCCCTGGAGGTGTCCTCATCCTCCTCTGTGTGTAGTGTGATCCCTGGAGGTGTCCTGTCCTCCTATGTGTGTGGCAGTCCCCGGAGGGTCTTCCCTCCTAACAGAGGACAGACATGAAGGAATTCTCCAAGGTGCTGAATCAGGACTCCTCAGTACTAATGAGCCGCCTGACAGAGGAGGGGAGCCGCGCTCAGCCTGCCTCCCTGTGATTGGCTGAGAGTCCTCCGCACGTGACCCGCCTTGGTCCAGGCTCGGAGGATGAGATGAATAGTAGATGTGAGGAGGAGCCCGGATGCAGATTTGGCATCAGAAGTAATCTCACATACATAGAGCGGAGCGGAGACATGTACTGAGGAGGCGCGGAGGAGCCCCACCGACAACTACACAGCTCCGGCATCTCCTCTCCACTCCTCTCCCCTCACCTTCCCACACAAAGTGAGAGATGAGAGCAAGCTCCCCGCTCCGGGCTGTGCTGGCGGCATTGCTGCTCATACAGTACATCGCCTCGACCCACTCCGCTCTCCTCACCCAACAATACTTGGTGGACTTACAACCAGGAGGAGAGCCGACAGACGCCGCACAACTCGCCCAACAGTATGGATTCACTGGGGCCAGGAAGGTAAAGTCCTCCCTCCATCCATCCATCCCTTCTATATCACCTTATAGTCATTGCTGTGATCCCTACTGATCCCTACACATCTCTACACATCTCTACTGATCTCTACACATCTCTACTGATCCCTACAAATCCTACTGATCCCTACACATCTCTACTGATCCCTACAAATCCTACTGATCCCTACACATCTCTACTGATCTCTACTGATCCCTACAAATCCTACTGATCCCTACACATCTCTACTGATCCCTACACATCTCTACACATCTCTACTGATCCCTACAAATCCTACTGATCTCTACACATCCCTACTGATCCCTACACATCCCTACTGATCACACATCCCTACTGATCCCTACACATCCCTACTGATCACACATTCCTACTGATCCCTACACATCTCTACTGATCCCTACACATCTCTACTGATCCCTACAAATCCTACTGATCTCTACACATCTCTACTGATCCCTACACATCTCTACTGATCCCTACACATCCTACTGATCCCTACACATCCTACTGATCCCTACACATCTCTACTGATCCCTACACATCCTACTGATCCCTACACATCTCTACTGATCCCTACACATCTCTACAAATCCTACTCATCTCTACACATCCCTATGATCTCTACACATCCCTACTGATCTCTACATATCTCTACTGATCCCTACACATCTCTACTGATCCCTACACATCCCTACTGATCCCTACAGATTCCTGACACATCCCTACACACCCTACTGATCCCTACACATCCCCATACATCTCTACACATCCCTACACATCTCTACTGATCTCTACTGATCTCTACACATCCCTACTGATCTCTACACATCCTACTGATCCCTACACATCCTACTGATCCCTACACATCTCTACTGATCCCTACACATCCTACAGATCCCTACACATCTCCACTGATCCCTACACAGCTCTACACATCCTACTCATCTCTACAGATCCCTACACATCTCTACTCATCCCTACTGATCCCTACACATCTCTACTGATCCCTACAGATTCCTGACACATCCTACTGATCACTACAGCTCCTAATGATCCCTACACATCTCTACTGATCCCTACACATCTTTACTGATCCCTACAGATCCTACTGATCCCTACTGATCCCTACACATCCCTACTGAACCCTACACATCTCTACTGATCCCTACAGAGCTTACTGATCCCTACACATCCCTACTGATCCCTACACATCTCTACTGATCCCTACAGAGCCTACTGATCCCTACACATCCCTACTGATCCCTACACATCTCTACTGATCCCTACACATCTCTATTGATCCCTACAGATCTCTGACACATCCCAAAGACCCTCACCTACCTGAGTGTGGATCTGGGTGAAGTAGGCTTTGTGTATTATGTATGGGGGCAATAAGAACATCTCATATCTGAGCTCTACTACCATCCACACTGTGCAATGTACAGAGATCACAAACTTACTTCATGTCATCTCTATAGAGAGAGAGCCGTCTCCTGATTATTACTATTATTATTATTATTATTATTATTATTATTATTATTATTATTATTAGGGGGTATAGAGACCAGGCACAGCTCTCCCATCATCTTCTACAAGAGCCAGAAATCTGATCCATGATCTCTCCATACAATCTATTCTATCTATTATAGAACTATCTGTCTAATTGTAATACATGGCTTTATAAATCAAATCTATCTATCTATCTATCTATCTATCTATCTATCTATCTATCTATCTATCTATCTATCTATCTATCTATCTAATTAATATAAGTAGAAGTGATCCCATTTATATAATAATTACCAATATAAATGAGTAATGAGCAAAACCAATTAGATGGTTCTGGTTTCAAGTTTTCAGACCACTGGATCAGCATACACTGATATCAGTGTCTAGATTTCTTTCTTTCTTTCTTTCTTTCTTTCTTTCTTTCTTTCTTTCTTTCTTTCTTTCTTTCTTTCTTTCTTTCTTTCTTTCTTTCTTTCTTTCTTTCTTTCTTTCGTAGCAATAATCATAATTGTATATTAAATGGCCAGTATGACTTAGTGTAAAGCAAACCTGATTAGATGGTTCTAGTTTCAAGTCCTCAGAACACACTGGACCAGCATATACTGATATTGGCATTTAGATTTCTAATCTATTTATCTATTATAAATCTATGTATATATGTGCCTGTTATTGATCTTTGTAGGTGTGTATCTTTGTGTCTGTTTATCTATGTGGTTCAAGCATGTGGGACAAGCATGCATGAAATTGGGCATTTCTATCTAGATTTTCTATCTATCTATCTATCTATCTATCTATCTATCTATCTATCTATCTATCTATCTATCTATCTATCTATCTATCTATCTATCTATCTATCTATCTATCTATCTATCTATCTAATTTGTATAATAGCTGCCAGCTTCATTTAGTAATGAGCAAAAACAATTGGATGGTTCTGGTTCCAAGTCCTCAGGCCATTGGACCAGCATACACTGATACTGGTATTTGGAAAGTTCTCTCTCCGCCTGTTAATAATCGGTAATCACTCTCAATCATTATAATGTTATAGGGATGCGGCTATCACTCATAATTTTAATCGCACTGTTTATCAGCTGATGGAGCATCTAGGTAATTAACCATATTCGTATATTAAAATAGATCAAGCAATTTGTGTCGGAGTGCTGGAATCTGCATAGTGTACAGCAATAAAGGGCACTTTGCTGGGAATGGGAGTGTGATGGGCCTGGTTACAGCTCTAATTTCTTCATTAGAAAACAGCCACGTGTAATGAGGGCATCACATGTAAGCAATCGCACTGATAGAGCAGCTGCATGGTGCTGTAATGGGGATAACCACTCTTGTGTAGTAAACAGAACAGAGTATTATGTTTGGAATATTTCTTGTCGGATATAAACACGAGCTGCAGGACTTTGATGGCTGACTTACAACCTTTATCTTCTCCTGTATAAACTCCATTTCAGGGACATGCTGCTGTACACAAGTGTGCCCAAAGCTAATATATCATAGATCACAGAGCTGTAGATCAGACTTAAGCAACGTAAAAATCACCATTACTTTTTAAATTCATGTTTACTATGTCAAGTAACCAGCAGTGGAAAAGAAATAATTTTGCAACCTTTGACTTTAATCTTCAAATCTAAATCTGTGTACAGTTTAAAACTAAAAAAAAAAAAAATCTCTTTATTTGAATTAACAGTGCAGATAATTATCCAAAATGGTTGCTACCGGAGAGCCATGTGTATTCTATTCTAATAATATTCAAGATGGACATATGGGTGACACAATACTAATCTATCTATCTAATAACTAAATCGCTGCATGTCTGTGGTGTCATAGTCCCTTTGTTTTTTTTGTTGTTTTGTTTTTTTTTTTTTGTTTTTTTTTTAATACCATCTCAGAGGACCAGGTGTATGATGTTGTTTTTAATGCCACAATTTCTAAAATGATCAGTGTTATTATTTATATAGTAAATATTAAAGAATAATAAATAGTAATATCTTTAAAATATTAATGTGAAGACATAATAGCAAGCATAGGTACTGAGAGTTACATTGAATATTTATTTAAAAATGATAGTAATAATTATTGTAATAATAATAATAATAAGAAGAAGAAGAAGAAGAGTAAAAACATTAATAATAATAATAATAAGAAGAAGAAGAAGAGTAAACACAATAATAATAATAATAATAACACTATGAATATAAATAACAGTACTACTAATAATAACAATAAAAAATAATGTTACTAATAACAGTGGTAGCAGTATTTATACATATATTTATACATATTTTTATATACATAGTCATTTTAAGAGACAAAATTAGCAGGGACTGTTTTTTGAAAGCTGGTACTATTGCTGGAAAACAAGATCGGTGGGCAACTTAGGTTTTGTAGGCAATTGATGCTGAATTACCACTATCACCCCCCATGTTTGGCCAGTAACATCTAAAATGAGACTTCTCATGATGATCTGTGGACTGGTCATGATCGGGGGAGTCGTAGGTCACTCTCGGCTGATCCAAGGTCTGCTCTACTTAAGTACTTAGACAATCCACTGTCTTTCTATGTACTGGCATTGCAGTCTATTAGGTCTACTGACATGACCTTCAGTTAAGCCTCACTCAATTATAACCTGAATGGGATTAGAAGGTGTGTGAATTGTTGCTGGATGGACACATATTTTTCTGTAATAGCTGGCCCCCACACCAGTTTTAATGAACATCGAGGTCTCAAAGGGCCAGGATTATTCACAGATGGAAATCAAAATGTCAAAATTTGAGGAGCTTTGGTGGAGGATCATGGATGACATTTATTTTATTAGCATGCATGTAATAGAATACATATATAGGGTTGTGGTTTGTATGATGACTGTTTTTATTATGAATAAAATATATATATATATAAATAATAATAGACATAGCTTATCTGACTACACATCATTTTTTTAGCTACTAAATGAAGCTCATTGGGTAGCAGTAGTGACACAAGGACACAAGAGGAGCTGCTTATGACGTAAACAGCAATTTGAAGACTAAAACTAAATGCACACCAATTATATAAAAAAGAAATACAGCAAATATATTTTAAATCAGAATAAATCAATTTATAGGGCTACATAATCTGAAATGGTCATTGTGCCTTTACTGCACTTTGCAGATCACTGCTCTTTGAACTGTCTTATTAAATAAGCCTGAAACTGTAATTGTATTCAAAAAGGATTCTTCCTGGAGCCTTTCTATTCATACTCTAATCTACAGGACTAAAGAGAGAGAGAGAGAGGGAGAGAGAGATTTCCCTTAATGGTTGGTTCCCTTACTAATATGCCCTGGAAAATTGTTCTATGTAATGGATTATAAACACAACCAGTTTATATAGGTTGCAGGTTACTTATCATAGTTTATTTTTAATTTGCTGTTCTAGTGTACAGCAGAAAAATATGCTAGTGAGAACAAATGGTTAGCTTGAAATTTAATATTCAACAATAAACTCCATATTCTGTTTTCAGAGGGAACAGTTTTGAAGTAGATGTAAATCTAATCATAAAAAGTATACTTTTGTATAATATACTTTTGATATCATTTCAGATGTATTTTTTTTCTACATCTGCAGCTTTTATAAACTATACCTGCAAATCCCACCATAAGGGTTCTTGCACAAACACTTCGGGGTTGATTTCCTAAAACTGGAGAATCTGCAAAATCTGGTGCAGCTCTGCACAGAAACCAATCAGCTTCCAGATTTTTATTGGAAAAGCTTAATTGAACAAGCTGAAGTTAGAAGCTGATTGGCTACCATGCAGAGCTGCACAAGATTTTGCACTCTCCAGTTTTAGTAAATTAACCCCTTCCTGTTATGAGATGACAACGCTCACCTAATTGCGTTCCTTTAATGTCATTCTGTCACATGCACTTCTGGTTTAAATTATAAGTGGCTATGTCGAAGCTCAATGTACAGCCATGTTTAGCCGTTGTCACCAACGGGAAGCTTACTCAGAGCAACGACATGCAACTGCTTAAGAAGCTGGTGTATGTTGACAGGAATTACCTGCAAAGCGGCTGGGTGAGATAATGAGTGTTTAGATGCAAAATAAATGAAAACAGTTTTTACAAAAAGAAAATGAAAAATTGGAATTGTTTAGGACACATGGGGGAGATTTACTAAAACTGGTGCACATGGAATCTGGTGCACCTGTGCATTGCAATCAATCAGCTTCTAACTTCAGCCTGTTTGATTAAGCTTTGACTAGTTTTCTAGTTACCTGTAGATCTATTCAACCCCCAATTTGAATCTATGGATAATATAAATATTCAGTTTGCCTACCTTGTAGCATGGAGCTTATATCTTCACAGTAAGAGCCCCCCCCCCCCATGTTTATATTCTTGCTGCATGGGAGGTGGCAGGCAATTCAAGCATAACACTGTATCTTCTGTAAAGAGCCTCACTTCTTCATCATGTTAACTCTCACCAAAAGCAATATATTAGTCTGTCTGCCCATGAGTGGCTTTTATAGGTTTAGAAGGGTTCAAACTGAGGACCAAACTGGCTATTAGTCAATAAATAGCCCCCAGTGTGTAACGCATCCTGAATCCCTTTAGAGCCTATTTTCAACATATAAATTACTTGGTGGACAGTTTTACAATTTTGCAGTTAGTAGATCTTAAGTCAAACAATAAAATTGTATATAAGCTTCAACATGTTAATGTCATTTCAAAATGTGTTTCCAATCTCTTTAAATTTTCGACTGATTAAAATAACCCTTAATTATCTGACAATGATGTTCCTTGTTCAGGCGCTTTCTGTTATGGTGACAACTGTTTCCAGATTGTGCTGCTGCCTTGTCACCTTGTCACATAAGCCATCAATGGCATTGCTGACACGTGGCATCGCCATGGTCCAGCATTGTCACTATCAGAAAGCCAGTCATGGGCAAGGATATGCATCCATTTCTGGAGTCCGTGCATTTGGGCAGGAGGTGGCTGAAACAGACTGAAGAAAATCAGAAGCAAAAATAAGATGAAAAAATTAAAATTGTGTTTTATGAAAACTTAAAACCATGGCAGTTGTTACTGTGATGCATAGTGTCCTAGCAAATCAAATGTCAACCAGTTAGGATTTGGATCCACTAAAAACAACAATTGAATAAGGTTCAATTTCCCTTTAAAAAGATGTACACACACTTTTTAAAATCACATGAATTATATTTTTAATCAACCTAAATTAATAAAAAAAAAATTCAATCTTCCAAAGCCGACAGCACATATTTGCACAATGGTATCCAGACTCTAAAAGCTGCTAGATTGTAGTTCTTTAATAAATAAGTCAGTATGATTGATTGATACCAGAGCTGCGCAGAAAGTCATTAAAGAGGGTTTGAGCGCTAGTTTATTCCAGTCACTAGCAGTGTTAGTACAGGATATCTGATACAAATCCTATCAGTTTCTAGACTAAATTACATTAAAGTGAGCCTGTGTTTTGCTGATTCTTAGGTTAGGTTTTTAGGTTTTTAGGTTCCATCCAGATTGATCATTGTGTTTATGCACAGTTATGCCCTGTATACACGATAGGATTTTCAGTCGGAAAATGTTTGATAGGAGCTTGTTGTTGGAAGTTCCGACTGTGTGTAGGCTCCATCAGACATTTTCCATAGGAATTTCCATCACACAAAATTTGAGAGCTGGTTCTCAAATTTTCCGACAACAAAATCTGTTGTCGGAAATTCTGATCGTGTGTACACAATTCCGACGCACAAAGTTCCATGCATGCTCGGAATCAAGCAGAAGAGCAGCACTGGCTATTGAACTTCATTTTTCTCGGCCCGTCGTACGTGTTGTACGTCACCGCGTTCTTGACGTTCGGAATTTCCGACCAACTTTGTGTGACCGTGTGTATGCAAGACAAGTTTGAGCCAACAGCCAAAAAAAAACATGGATTTTGTTGTCGGAAAATCCTATCGTGTGTACAGGGCATAACTGTGTGTTTCCGCAAAGCATGGTGGCACATATACTGTGTTGTGATGCATTGTGGTGCCACTCATTTTGAATATAGTAGCAGATAATGCACCCACATGGAAAAAAAAGGGTAATTATTTTTGGCTTTATTGAGGTGCATTGTATTCATTAATGTAATGCTAAAATGTGAATGGGCCCTCAAGCTGAGCTAAATGAACAGGAGGAAGGGGGTCCTGGTTCCCTTATATAGATTATTAGTAAAAGTTTTTTAGAATACTTTGTCCAGTTCTGAAGACCTCACTTACAAAAATAATATAATAATATTGATTAGATAGAACAAGTCCAGAGACAGGCAACAAAAATGATCTGAAATCTAATAAATCCTACCAGGAGAGACATTGGGACCTTAATATGTACAGTCTGGAGGAAACAAGGGAAAGGGGGGACACAACTAAAACCTTTAAATATATTAAGGGGGTGAATGTGGTTCCAGAGGGAAGTATTTTCAATATGAAGCTAAGATTAAGATCAGGGGGACATGACCTCAAGCTAGTCGGAGCAAACTTCAAAACCTCCAGGTTCTCCAGTTTCCTCCCACACTCCAAAGATATGCTATTAGGTTAATTGGATCCTGTCCAAATTGGCCCTAGTATGATGTGATTTAGGGACCTTCGATTGTAAGCTCCTGATGTGAATGTACAATGTACTGTATATGTAATGCGCTGCATAATTTGACGGCGCTATATAACGGCCACCTCTCTCCCGAGAACCTGTGATTGGATAGTGATAACTAGAGCAGTTCATCTCCTCTCCTCTCCTACTAGCATGTTCTGAATATTTATATAGAGCACACCTGGTTTTCTGCTAGTGGTGCCCCTCCCTAGTACTGCAATATAGGCAATTGCAGGAGGCTGATATCAAGACAAATTCAGGCTTACTCACACCAGTTGCATTTAAAAATGAATGTAATCATTTTTAAGAAATACATATTTGCATGAATTGGTATTGTTTGTATATTTGCCTGAAACTCAGTCACCGGTTGTTGCCTGATTCTGGACCTTATAAGCATTACCTGCTCAAAAAAAAAGGCCATGTAAGGCCTCTCTAAGGGGTAATGAGCACTTACATTACAGGATATAAAAATGTGTGTAGTGATAGAGGTCAGCAATAGTTAGGTATACAGTATATGCAGTGTTAGATGAATTTGGAGGTCAGAGTGTAGTTGAAAAATGTAAATCCTTAAAAGAGTATGGGATTTAGAAAAAAAAGGCATTTATACTCACCTCGGATCGATCCTGCATCTGTATCCCGCCAGCTCTGCACTGAGAACTGAGCGATCAAAGACAGCCGATCGCTCAGTTGTCAACATTCTGTGAGCAGGGAGCCAGGGACTGTCTGTCAGCAGCTCTCTGCTCTGCCCCTCCAGTGCTCACTGGAGCACTGAACTGTGGAGAGGTGGGAACGGCTGGCTCAGCCTCTCAGCACATTACTGAGAGACTGAGCCAGCTTTTTGTCCAGGCTTTTGGGCAGATCCCGACCATATGGTCGAGATCTTTTTAGAGTTTGGACCAACTCAGTGGCATCAGTCAACAGCGTGCTTCAGCCCGTTGTCAGCTGAAAATGGGCCACTGCAGAAAAAACTGCACTCCTGTGATCCATAGGAGAAGTACAGCCAAAAGAGCTTTGGCTATACTTCTCCTTTAAAGCAATATTGAACCTAAATGCAAACATTTATTAGATTGAAGCTTACCAATTCTTAGATGTGATGACTGTATTAGTTTCCTTTTCATGCTCTTTTTATCTGGTGATCCAGACAGCAAGCCTGTTGTTTGCTGTAGCGGCTTATAAAGTGTGAGCTGGAGTTTGGCTTCAACTTGTTTGTGTTTTTAAATCTGCTAATACATTTAACACTGACCCCTCCCCCCCTCCCTAGACTGACAGTGCTGTTGTCTGCTGTGCCTCCTATGCTTATTCCTCCAGAGTTGTGTCTCACTAATAGAAAGGTGTGTTACTGGCCAGATCACCAGGTGAAAACAGAGGGAAAAAGCCAAAGAAAAGCAAACTGGTGCAGCCACCACATCAAATGATTGGTAAGCTGCAATATAATACATTTTTGGTTTTGGGTGCAATACTGCTTTCATTTTTAAAATAAAGAATAATTACAGTACGCTTGCTGTATCATATAAATCGCACTGCCACATTTAATATACTATGTATATCACACTTAGTACAAAATGACGTACAAAACAAGGATCGTTTGTCAAAATTGATGCTATATTAAAAAATAGACAGCCATGTGCAGCTTTATGTTCCTAGTAACCTTGTCACTCATAATAATACACAAAGGGTATACTACTAATAAAACATAATTCACTGCAGTATAAAAACAGGTTGAATAATATAAGACATGAAATATATTCAGCAGGATCAATTGGATGTGTCTGACAAGATGCCCTAATGTCCCTCAGACATCAGTTGAGGGTCATAATGGCATTTTCCTCAGTCCCGAGGGTTTTTGAACTGTTGTATTATTTGGATGTTGCCGATGTTTCCTATTACGCCTCCACTTGATGCCGGGAGGAGGCTGTGGGTGGAGGAGTTATATGGAGGAATGCTGGAAGGGAAGAAGAGTCAAAGTATAGGGAGAGTGAAGTTCGGGAGCCTGGAGGCAGATGAGATGATCAATACAGGGGTGCATTGAAGGCTGGCAAGAGGAGCATGTCAATACAAATGTACAATATATATTTGATAAAAATGAATATGCATAAAGAAAAAGAAATAAGGCATTACCTGCTAAATAAGGCCACGCAGGGCCTCCCCAGGAGGATAATACATAAATTAGTGATGGTTATTGCCTCTTATGACCTTCTTTGTTCTAGTCCTACTTGTCTTGAGGAGTTTCCATGCCCATTGATCTCAGTAAGACAATCACCTCCCTTAAAATAAAAATGTATAGCCATTGTTATCTCCATATAATAATAATAACAGTAATGATAACATTATCATATAGCTTTGGCAGAGCAAGAGGACTGGCTTAATGCATTTTAAATAAAGAAGTATTACCTCTGAGCCCATTCTGCTTTCTCTGAGTTAATATTTGTTTACTACAAGTGACTCACTTAAATAAGCCGGCTAGCAGAGAGACAATGGAGAAGGAAATAATGGGCCTGCTTATTTTCTGTAGTCTAACAATGCGTCGGGGGCGTACAGAAAGGATGTATAGCAAAAAGTAAACAAATCTACATAGAAAACTCTTATTTTTTGTTTCTCTTATGTCTTGAGCACACAGACCTATTATTTCTTTGATAATTTCTTAGGCTTCATTTATGCTTGTTTAGTGACTGCACAGAGCAATGGTGTGCAGTTAAATTAACCTATCAGCTTTTAGTTCTCATTTGTGAAGAGCAGGGAAAAGCAATGGGATATAATATGTTCTTGATGGCTTTGGGCAATCTGTTGGACCTTTGAAAGGGTGAACCTCCATAAAACTAAAACATTAATTAATGTTACAAATGTTAATGCATAGGCATTTCAACACCTAAGACTGGCCATACATTATACAATTTTCTTGTACAGCCTTCCTTTAGATTTACCAAAACCATATAATATGAGGTCAAACCTAAACACTTTCCATCTCTATGAAGTCAGGCAAGCCCTTGCTCTACATAGTTGAAGGTAAATCTAAAGAACATTTAATAAGAAAATTGTATGGTGAATGGCCAGCTTAATACAGTTGACAAGATGTAGCAGTCTATTTAGAAGTGAAGTTGAGTGTTCCTGCCAAATTCCTCATTGTTTAGTCAACTCAAATATATAGCATGCACATATGTATAGAGGGACAAGCCTATCTCTAGTGGTTGTAAAGGCAAGACATTTTTTTTTACCTTAATGCTTTCCCTGCATTAAAGTAGAACTATATGCAAATCTCTTTTTTTTTGCACTTTGGTTAGAGCAAGGGAAGGTTATAATCTCTGTCAGAACTTTTTCGCCATCTTTGTTCCATTGCAGAGATTTACCTTCGCTTCCTGTCCCATAGCTAAACAGGAAGTGAGAGGAAATCCCTGTAAATTAAGGGAACTCCTTGGGGGCTGCCAGGTCTTTAGAACTAGTGTCCCCATTGGAAGATTTCCTTCCTATTACTTTTCTGGGGACAACCCAAAATTTGGGATTTTCTTTCACTTTCACTTTTGGTGATAATGGTAAACAGGACAACCAGAGAGAGTGACTCTCCTTAATGGGGGCACAGACAGCAGAACAAATTGACAAGCATTCTAATCCCTCTTCACTCTATCCAAAACAAAAAAAAAAAGCTCTGCCTTTAGTTATACTTTAGGTTAAAAAAAAGTCCTGGTACTTGTATTGCCCCCTCACCTCCCTAAATACTTACTCGAATCCTATCTTGATCCAGGACTGTGCCTGTCTGCAGCAATTCTCTCTCCCTGCCCTTACAGGCACAGACACAGCGGCGGTGGGAGCGATTGCCTCCTGCTGCTGTCAGTTAAATCCTGTGAGGAGGGAGCAGGGGAGGGAGGGGCCGAGCTGGGCTGTGTGTGTCTATTGAGCTTGGGAGCGAGCCCGAAGGTGTGCCACTATAGAAAGCAGCTTCCTATGGTGGCACATAGAGAAGAGGAGCCGAGATTGCTGGTGGGGGACCCCAGAAGAGGAGGTTCAGGGCCACTCTGTGCAATACCATTGCACAGTGCAGGTGATTATAACATGTTTAATATTTTAATTTTAAAAAGTGTATCCTTTATAACCGCTTTACTTAATTAAAAGAATTAATATGCAAAAAACAAAACTAGTGTTTTTTTAACCACTACTTCTACTGTATATTCCTTTTAAGCAAAATAACAGATGCAGTGATTTAGAGGTTGGATGGAAGGCTTAGTGCAATTAGTAGGACCAAAATGAGGGACAGCTAGTGGTGCAACGGATCGTCACCGATCCGTGATCCGAACGGGTCATCCTGTTCGGATCGGCACACCACGCGATCCGCGGAGCGCTCTGCTGCCTCGGCCTTAGAAAAGGCCGCAGCTTCGGCCTAGCTCCGGAGTGGCGGCCATCTTGGTACACCCGGCGGTGGCGGTGAGCTGCACGCTGACGTCATCACCCCTCTGGCTGGTGTAACGACATATTCGGCGACCCATCACAGTTTGCTACGGAAGTGACGTCCTGTCGCCGCCATCTTGCTACACCCCACATTCGTCCACAGTAAGGATACACTAAGAAGGGGGAAAGTGGACATGTTGTTACACCCACCGGAGTTTGTATTTTACACGTATTTATAACAGCAAAGTCAGTTTATATAGTGAAATACAGGACTTACAACTCCGTCTGACTACTTAGATCTTGAATTTTAAAAGCAGCGTCAGCCCTGCTCATATCACAGGTTTGCTAATCTGACAGAAGTTCGCTGTTTTTAAAATTCAACTTATGAATATTACAGTGGGGAGATGACGTGGATATTACAGCAGTGGGGGAGATTGTAGATATTACAGTGGGGGAGATTGTGGATATTACAGTGGGGGAGATGACGTGGATATTACAGTGGGGAGGGAGATTGTGGATATTACAGTGGGGAGATTGTGGATATTACAGTGGGGAGATTTTTTTTTTGCTGATCCAAAAAATGATCCGACCCGTGACTCTGATCCGAGGAACGTTCCGAACCGTGAGTTTTTTGATCCGTTGCACCCCTAGGGACAGCTAAAGAGGAAAGAGGGCAAGTCCCTCGAAATGAAACATTTAGAAGCTATGAGGAAATCTCCTCCTATACCGTCTGTGGGAACAAGTGCCCCCTTTGGAAGATTTCTCCTTCACTCTTGTGCTGGTGGAAATGCTTAATTTTGGATTCACCCCCACTTTTATTTCCAGTGTCACTAGTACTTAGGGACAGTTATGCCCCATACACACAGTCGGACATTGATCGGACATTCCGACAACAAAATCCTAGGATTTTTTCCGACAGATGTTGGCTCAAACTTGTCTTGCATACACACGTTCACACAAAGTTGTCGGAAAATCCGATCATTCTGAACGCGGTGACGTAAAACACGTACGTCGGGACTATAAACGGGGCAGTAGCCAATAGCTTTCATCACTTTATTTATTGTGCACACGATCAGAAATTCCAACAACGGATTTTGTTGTCGGAAAATTTTATAGCAAGCTCTCCAACTTTGTGTATCGGAAAATCCGATGGAAAATGTGTGATGGAGCCTACATACGGTCGTAATTTCCGACAACAAGGTCCTATCACACATTTTCCGTCGGAAAATCCGACCGTGTGTACGGGGCATTAGAGTTAGGTTGATCTCCCCTAACAGGGATAGCAGCAAAATCCTGACAGCTGTTTCAACCCTTCACCACTCTATCCAAAAATGTGGGCTTTTAAATGTGTTGGTGACTGCACTATTTCAGCTTCCGGTGCGCTGTATTGTGACCCTTCCTTTTGCCCACGCAGGGCAACGTAAATCAATGTTTAACCAACACCCAGCAGCTGCTGGAAGGTAGGTGAATACCTGGCACTTCAGGGTATGGTTCAGCATGTGACTTATGATTGGAGCCTGCACTGTCACATGGGAGTTGGAAGGGATGCTGTAGTCCTGTGTAAGCTCTCACAAGTAATTTTGGGGCTTGCATTTGGCTTTTTGTCCCTGGTCCCAGTGGTCAAAAGGAGTGGCACAGGAGCAAATAAAGGAGAGTATATAATGATATAAATGGGTGAGTTAGGTGACCCTTTTATACTTTGCCCTTCATGGATAAAGGAAAATGTTTCTTTATAATGGAATAGCTCACCTGTAGCAGTCAGGGAACATAACCTGGCCCTTTGTACCCTTGAAGCTGCAAGCGAGAGTGCTTTTTGGTGGTTGCTCAGTTGCACTTTGCACTGCCAGTACAGTCTCCATTGGCAGTGGGTTCTCCATTAAAAGGCTACCACCATGTCTACCGCAATACCTTGTAGTTACTGCAGTGATACATGCTAAGATTAGGGATGGTTGCCTATAAGACTCCCAGATGGATTGGGAAGAGGAAGCAAGAGAGGAATGCTTTTGATTTTGAAGAACCACTTTAATACCCACCTAAAGATCGGATCTCTACAGATAAAGGAGCATTCTTGTCTTTCATAGGGGTAATAAACTGTGCCAGCCTTCGCGGGGGGTCACATATCTATATATTTCATATACAAGGCTTCTCAAGGGTTGGACAATACTGGTATTTCTTTCATACATGTAAAGATACTGTATATTTGTGATAGAAGATATATTTTAATTATTTTCAGGAGGTGAAAACAGTAGAAGGAACACAGATGACAAAGTGTTTAGAAATGCTGGAGGGTATTAATATTTACCAGACTGGGAATACATTTGACTACTGAGATGCAGAGGAATGCAAAAGAAACAAACCTTTCCCAAAATGTAAGACCTTGTCCCAATGACTATACCCACACTGTTTATGATGGAAAGAACCATATAATTATTGGACCCAACTAGCCTAAACAGCCAAACACCTGTCCTAATCACCAAACTCAGACAGGTATCTGGCTAGCAGGGGGTATTAATTAGGAACCTTCAAATGCTAACAAAGTAAAATTGGTCAATTAAGCTGTGACAGTAGCAACAAGGAGATTGAGCAGGTGAGGAGTTTTCCAATGGCTGTCTTTTCTTAGGTTTGTGGTCCCACCAATCACTTATACGTTTTCTAGATAGTAAACTTAACCAAGAAGCAGCCCCAGCTCATAAAGGCCAGTGTTACTGCATAATTACACCAAAACATTAAAGACCACACAGAAGGTCCTCTTTTCTTAAAGTGCACATATTTTTCCTAACTGTTAATTAGCTTGATACAATGGCACTCATTACAAATATGTTCAAGCCTCTTTATTAAAAGTGGTAAGATGACACAGACTGACCTTTCTTCTCTCCTGCATTCTGTCTGAAACATCTTATACTCTAAATACTTATGTCACAGGATCAGTAATCAGCTGAATGATCAATGAGTAACTGGAACTTGCAGTTTACTAAACAGGTGCAAAGAAGAATCTATAATGCAAAATAGGGTCAGAATGGCAAACAGCATGCATACACAAACATGAACTCTTCACAGCAATCTGTCTGTGGCTCAATCAAGGTAACATGTGGCTACATAGCATAATCTCTATAAGAATCTATAACAGTAGAGTTTAGTTAAGAATCATTACTTTGGTGAAACAGTTCAGAATGCAAACAGCTACTTTTAATTGTCCTCATAAACAGTGTTCCTTACAGTGTCCCAGTGGGGGATCCAAGGCACAAGGACAAAGCATCAACCCACTGGAGCTGCAATACTAAGATAGAAATCGGAGGGATTCCGCAGTAGCTGGGTCTTTTGGAGAAGCTGCATGCTATTAAGCTCTGGCCTGGCTGCATGCATGCCGGTTCTGACAGTGGGGGCCATCTCCCTTGGCTGCAGATCACTTGCCCAGGTAACTCTGCCTCATCAGGTTTCCTATTTCTGACCTGCTGAGAGAGGGAATCAGAGAAACATATTTTCCCTGGGCATATCCAGGAAGCCAGGGAGTTGTGTTAGAAGGAGTCTGTGCTTGCATCTGAGCATGGTGAGTAAATGGGTACTTCACTACAGTTATAGTAATGTGGACATGAGCTATCATCTTACCTGGCATATACTTAACTACTGCCACAAGGAATGGATATGCTGATCCTATGTACCATGTAATAATGGCAACTGTGCTTGCTCATTTTCAGCTGGCTGGGATGTGTTCGTGCAGCTTTGTCCTGTGAATATTATAGTCAAAACACATTTATTAGGACCTGTTAGAATTTTCTGTGGAAGATAGAGTGGTTTAGTCTTGGTTAACTGCCATTTCACATGCCTTTTTATGTGTTTTCAAGGTCATTCTTCCTAGTGCTTCCCAGATCCCTGCTGTACATCCTTTCTCATTTTACATTGTTTTCCCTGAGCCATCTTCAGAGAAGTACACAGTCTGCCTCTGGGGGAAGAGCGGTTGTAAATCTTTTCCTAAACTGATCAAATATAAATGCAGCATCAGAGTAGTACTTGGTGTTCTTGAAGGAGCTCTTGTAAATAATAAATACTTACTAAAAAAAATTCAATAAAATTTGGCCGTTTTATAATGTCATTTGCATTTCTGTTAAGTTTTTAACCCATTAATGATCTATAATTGCCTAAAAAATCATTGCTAAAACATTCTGTTTCAGAACTGGTAAACATTCCAGCAATTTTTTTTAAAATAGGCACAAGTAACAGGAAACCCCATTTTACTTGTAATTACTTGTTTTTAAAATGTTCACTTGCTCAAAACACAGATTATTGTTTTGTATGTATAGATAGCTCAACAAAGAATAGGATCTTTATGCGGATTGTAGTTTAGTGTTATCCTTTATATTTTGATATATACCTTAGGAAAAGGATGCGTCCTGGTATCATTATCCCTGTCCTGGTCTTTACCTCTAGCCATTATTGTCAGCTTTAAGTGCATTGGCCATTGGCTTCTATCATGGGTACAATTGTCTTAAATTTCCTTGGTCAATAAAGGTTATGACACTAAATAGATGTTATGGTGCATTGCCATGCGTTAAGATGCGCTACGTGCATTGGGGTAACATTCAGTTAATGGTCAGTAGCACTGATATTCAAGCCTCTGCTTTGGTGGCAGTGATATTTAACCCCGCTACATTAATGCTAAGTTACTTACCTGATCATATGCTGCCATGCTGTTCACTCTCTACCCAAGATGTGGGGCTGGGGCTATACTTCTATTTGCAGCCAGAGATTATGCCATCTGACAGTACCATCATTTTTTCAGTGTCAAGTGCTGGAATGCAGAAAGCATTTCAGCACTTGGCACTCCACTGTCAGTTGACAGGTGTCATGGATCTTGTGGGACATCTCAAAAGACATGAATACAACAGAAGTCTTGTAGAAATCTTTGTAAAATACATGGAAATTTTGCCTGTGACAGTTGTCACCAGAAAAGTTGTCCCCATCCATCCCTTCTCTGCTACTAGTGACAAAATTGTGGATTTCCCTTGATTCTCTATTCCAGTGATATTGGTTCCCAGTTCTTAGGACTGGTGTCGACATTCCGATTTTAAACTATGGCTGATGATTAAGCAACCTCAATATTATATCTCTCTACAGAGAGCTTCTTGGTGCTTCCCTCGCTTACTGTCCTCAATCAAATCTCACCTAGCGATGGGCCCTACACTGAGAGTGTACCCTATACTGGGAAACCCACGTTTCTCCGTGGGACTACTGGATGGGCTCTTTGAGCCCCCTTTGCAGTGCCAGTGTTTCCAAGCATCTCACTTCCTTGACTCTACCCTTTAACCGCTTTAACACTGGCCTCAGTCCCTTATAAATTTAGTTTTTGGAAGGCTCTGCAGATTAAACATTTTTTGAGCTCCCTATGCTCTCTGGGCTCCTACAGGCATACTTTAACTGTGTTCAAGAAATTGTGCTTTGATACCGGGCCTTTACGACATTCTCTTTCTCTGTTATACTCTCTTCTGACTTTCACTTAAATGATTTCAAACCACCTTACCTCCAGAAATAGGAATGCGATTTACAAAGATCCTTTAACCACTTCAGCCCCGGAAGATTTGGCTGCTCAATAACCAGGCCATTTTTTGCGATACGGCACTGTGTCACTTTAACTGACAATTGTGAGGTTGTGTGATGTTGTACCCAAACAAAAACCAAAACAAAATATTTTTTGCGCTATAAACAAAAAAAGAGCCACAATTTTGAAAAAAACTCAATATTTTGTACTTTTTGCTATAATAAATATCCCCAGTTTTATTTTTTAAAAGCTAATTTTTTCCTCAGTTTAGGCCGATATGTATTCTTCTACATATTTTTAGTAATAAAAATTATTATTATTTTTATTATTATTATACAGGATTTATATAGTGCCAACAGTTTGCGCAGCGCTTTACAACATGAGGGCAGACAGTACACTTACATAACAAATCAATACAGGAGGGATCAGAGGGCCCTACTCGTTAGGGCTAGAAGGGAGGGTCAGGTGGAAACAAAAGGTAATAACTGGGGGGTGAGCCGATGGCTAAAAAACGCAATAAGCGTATATTGATTGGTTTGCACAAAAGTTATAGCATCTACAAAATAGGGGAAAGATTTATGGCAATTTTATTATTTTTTTTTTTAACTAGTAATGGCGGTGATCAGCGGGACTGCGACATTATGGCAGACAGATCGGACACTTTTGACACATTTTTGGGACCATTGGCATTTATACAGCGATCAGTGCTATAAAATGCTCTAATTACTGTTGAAATGTCACTGGCAGGGAAGGGGTTAACACTAGGGGGTGATCAAGGGATTAACTGTGTTCCCTAGAGAGTGATTCTAACTGTGGGGGGAGGGGACTGACTGGGAGAAGAGACTGATCATTGTTCATACTTAGTATTATAAACAACAGATTGCTCTCCTCACACCTGACAGCATGGAGATCTGTCTGTTTACATTGACAGATCTCTCTTCTGTCTCTCTGCGGAGCGATCGCAGATGCCCACGCACATTGTCTCCGGCATTGTGCCGCGGGCACGTGCGCATGCGCCCCGTAGTGGTCAAAAAGTTACGTCGGTTCGCCCAGGGGAGCCAGCCTGCCGCAGTACAACTGCGGCGGCTGGTCAGGAAGGGGTTAACATGGATCAATGCAGAAACATTAATTATTTTTCAATTAAATCCTCCATAATTACTAGACTAAAAGGAACACATTTTAAGATTCTCAATAGATGGTATCGGCCTGTTCGGACACCCTCAATTCTCCATAAATACCGCTCCTCAGCCTCAGAGCACTGTTGGAGATACCAGGTGGAACAGGGGAACATCCTACATATTGTATATTCCGGTCCTGCCTGAAATTGACAGACTTCTGGAGGTAGGTACAAAGGTTCTCACAAAAAATCACTGATTTTACTCTCCCAGAAGACCACACTTTGCAAGAAATCAGTTCTACACTATCTTTTTAATGCCACCAAGTCTTGCTTGCACTCAGATGGAGAGAACCTAGTCCCCCTTCCATCCCACTATGGATCTTAAAAGTTGAAGAATTGAATGAAATGGAGGATATAATCCTCACATCTCACAACAAACATGAAAGCTATACAAAAACATGGTTGCTTTGGAATATGTTTATGTTCTCACATGAAGGTAAAGCTCTTCTGGAGCCCAATACGTAAACGTGCCCCCTCTCTCCACCCTGTGTATCCAGAGAACCTCTGATTCTTCACTTTGTTTAATCTTTCCCCTTCTTCCCTCCCTTTTCCTTGTTTCTGTTTTCTCCCAATCTCCATTATGCCCATGCCCCCTAACTTTTATTCTCCCCTGAAAACATTTTCAGTTTCTTGATTAAAATTTTTCCTCCCGTCTATTTGAATCACCCTAGATGGTGGCTTTCTGGAACAGGAAAAGAGCACAACCATGTTGCATTTCCATTGCTTTTGTGAGAAATTACTGTTCTGATGTTCTTAGTTATGGTTATAATGCTATAAAGACTTAGTATTATATTTGTGTAAACCTGTTACCAGAGTATGTGCTTTGCCTTAAACTTTTCTGGATCTGCATTGTCAACAGTCTTCGATATCACGTAATGGATGTATACAGACTCCACAATTGCTAAATAAAATAAAAAAGTTACATTTAAATATACATTTTTCATAACAGATTTATTCTGAAGCTGATCAATGCTGAAACCAGTGAAGTAGGGATTGTAATAGGAAATCAGGACAGTTATCAGTTATGGGAAATTCAATTAGTGCAGTTAGCTAAACTTTTGTCCTTTGGTCAGTTACATGAACCATTACCTCCTATGGTATGGCCAATCTACATCTTAGTATTAGTGTACAGTACTAGGAATAATTAATTGCGAACTTACTGTTTGGTTTCCACAGAGAGAAAAGACTCATCAACCCTGCTGGCAAGTTACTGTCAGCATTGTTTTTGAACAATAAAGTTTATTGGCCCAGGACACAAATGGAGCAGGACAGAAGGCCAAATTGTGTGGCTATCCTGGCAAATTTTCAACTGTCGGCATATATGGCATATACATGCTTTCAACCTATCTGTAGGACTGTAGAACTTTGGCTATGGTAAAATCCCTTGAAAAATATTATATCTGATTGTCGGACAAATTTGTCTAACAGTCTAATGCCTATGGTCAGCATTGGTTCTAAAAATGTGATTAACATATCTAAATAAACCAGATTTCATTCATCCAACTTGTTATAACTGGTGGTGACTAAACATCTGTGTTAAATCAATGAGCTGTAGTAAAGCAGTGTGTCTAGAAATAATTATGCTTTATAATTAGAACCAGTAGCGTGTACTGTAATTTTTTATGTAGTGTTATTTTCTACGCAAAGGCCAATGTCCTGCTGAGCATAGAAACAAGCCATAAAATCTAAGGGCATATTTAAAGTGTAACTTTAGTCAAGACAAAATGTACAAGTAATTTTGGATAACAACAGATTATGCCCACTTGTGATTTTTTTTTGTTATTTTGTCCTTAACAAGAGCTAGAAGTCCCAGCATTGAAGTTTGATTTTCTAACAGCTACTGTTCCCACTTGCTTCATTGATGAATGTCACTGCCTTAGGGTGGGACAACTTTTGGGTCATATCTTGTAGTCTGCAGTGTCTAGTGTGGTCCTAAAGGCTCATTATTACCCCCTGCTTCGGACAGCATTGCTTAATGCAAACCCAAGGTAAGGGCGAGACAGCCTTTTATTCTATATTTGTAATACTGAAAGGTAGGGTTGTCCCGATACCGATACTAGTATCGGTATCGGCACCGATACCGAGCATTTGCCCAAGTACTTGTACTCGGGCAAATGCTCCCGATGCTTCCCCCGATACTTAGAGGACAGCTGTGATCGGCGCATGGGGGAGCTACATGATTCTCCCCCAGCGGCTTTCACCAGCTTTAGTGACATACAGCGGTGATCGCTCACCGCTGACTGTCACTGCATCCTCCTCCGTGCCCCCTCCGTTCCTCTGTGCCTCTCCGCTGTCCCCTGCATTCCTCTCTCCTTATCTGTTCCCCTCCGTTCTCCCCCTCCGTTCCTCTCTCCTTATCTGTCCCCTGCATTCCTCTTTCCTTATCTGTCCCCTCCGTTCTCCCCCTCCTTCCTTTGTGTATGGCTAGAGTCAGCTGACTCTGTCCATTCACATAACTGAAACATTGTAATCTCCTGTGATTATGATGTGTCAGTTTATGAATGGAGAGAAGCTGCTGTCTTCTCTCCATTCATTCTCAGTGCAGCTGACGCTGCAGAGAAAGGGACTGGGGAATCTCTATCCTCTGTCTCTTTCTCTGTCTCAAGGGGGAGATATCAGAGGTCTGTTAAGACCCCTGATATCTCACCAAAGCCCCCCAAAAGGGCTGATTTAAAAAAAAAAAAAAAAAACAATAAAGAATAAAAAAATATTATTGTAAAAAATAAAAATTGTAAAAAAAAACAAAAAAACACACACACATACAACGTTCACTCCCCCCAAAAAAAATTGCAAAAAAAAACTGTCACGTGACATTAAAAAAAAAGTATCGGTAATCGGTATCGGCGAGTACTTGAAAAAAGGTATCGGTACTTGTACTCGGTCCTAAAAAAGTGGTATCGGGACAACCCTACTGAAAGGTATTACACATAAAAAAAAATCACACATTGTAAATAAAAAAGAAAACTTACAGTATATCAAATTCTGCTCGTGGCACCTAGGGATGGTTGATATCAGAGGACTTCTGGTAAGATCTCAGAAAACTTGAGAATCCCTATTTTTGCAGTAAAATGCTTCTTCATTGTGCCAAAGCTAATTCTTGCAAGATTCATTTATTTATTTACTTTTAATATTTTTTTTTACTTTTCCAGTATAAAAAGACATTGAATACATAGTATAAACATCATAATATCCATAAACGTTAATTGCATATAGCTGGGTAAGAAAATGAACATAATAGCTATTCTCACAAAATTGTACCACAATGTCATAATAAACATATATATATATAATATAGATGGAGCCCTATATCCGGGAGAGATGTGAACCACCTAAACACGTCACAAGACTAACAACATTAAGTAGACCTGAAGTGTGCCCTGGTCTGCTGGACGGTATGCCAAGAGAAGGGGGCATACCCAAGATAAGTGAGTGGATCGTTTTGTAGAGAAAGTGTCTTAAGAGAAGTGCCCTAAGAAGGGGAATAGGTGGGTGGGTACCGCTCACTGGAGCCAACAAAGACCAGTGTGGGTGGTCTGCTTAAATACCCCCTGGGCTCCTCCCATAATTTCAGGCCACCATACAGGCCTTTCTATTTATGGTCAGAGCCCTATGTCTGAGAGAGATGTGAACCACATAAATACGTCACAAGACTAACAACATAAAGTATACCTGAAGTGTGCCCTGGTCTGCTGGAAGGTATGCCAAGAGAAGGGGGCAAAACACTTGGTTAGGGAGGTAATTATTTATTTGAGTTGATAATGTACTACTGGGCAAGCTTGCTGAAGGCTTGTAATGTTTCTGCTTGTGAATTCGGAATGTATCGGGCAAAACAAGTGGAATTTCCACCTGCCCATTCTCTTGATGACATGGTCCGGTACCCTGTGTTGTGATGCTGCTGATGCTGCTCCGATCCGGAAGGAATATCCAGATTATTGGCCGGGTCAGGGCCTAAGTTAAGCAAAAGGATCCTATTGTATCTGGTGAACTGGCTACTACTCAGAGGGTTGGTAAGGAAAGGTAGCAATGGGCTAGACTCCGACAGGTTGGGCAGATGAGATAATGACTGGTCTACAATGGCCACTGGGCACCAGGAGTTGTGAGTCTGGAATAGCTTGAAATCTAGCTCGGGACTGGACTGTTGCGGTTTTTAGACCCTATGAGGTGCAGGATGATGTGATTCTGATGGCATGTCAGATGGCGTCTGCGTAGTACCTGACAGCCGGGGCCGTTGATGATGAACTCACTTGGACATAAGAAGCCATAAAAGGCCAAGTAGATGGCTGCTTGGAGGACCAGGCTGGGCAGTAACCTGAAGGGGAAAAGGCCACTCTAAAATGTGCAGTTTTACTGTATTGGGGGGGGGTCTGGGGGGTCCGAAAACCAGTCAGTATCTGGTGTGACCACCATTTCCCTCACGCAGTGCAGCACATCAACATAGTTGTATCTTTGATCTTATTTGATCATTATAGGATAATGGTGTTGTGGTAACTTGCCCAAAATTAAAAATAAAGCATAATAATATTAATCTTGATATCACTAGAAAAAAAGGCCTTTGAAAATTTGTTTGCAATAACTCCATCAGTATCACCAGCAAAGCAGCTTCATTATTATCCCATTAAAGAAGAAGAGAGTTGTGCGCTGCATTTCATAATTTGCCATGTCACGAATGTTAATTCTCCATTACGAACGCTAGTTTACAAGACCGACCGCTTCTGGCTCCTCCTTGCTTCCGAGCATGCATGTTTGTACTTTGGACATTTGTCCGACGGACTTGTGTACAACAGACATTTGTCCACGGAATATTTTAAAACCTGCTATCCAACATTTGTCTGCGGAAAATCCAACAATTGTCCGATGGAGCATACCAATGGTCGTTTTTTCCGCCAACAGCCTGTCATCACACATTTCCCATCGGAAAATCCGATCGTGTGTATGCAGCTTTAGACAGATCTGTGAACAATATTTGAGAGAAATCAGCATTTTGTGTAGAAAAAGTTGTAGATCTTTGCGTTCAGCTCATGATAAAATGGGGCAAACACAAAAGTGTTGTGTTTATAATTTTGCTCAGTGTATATATATATATATATTAGAATTTTGGTGGTCTGCTTGAAAACTAACCTAAACCAGTATTCTTTCCATTTTCCAATGCAGTGGCAGTTGAGTTGTAGATTGCTGTGTCAAAGCATAATAGCCCACACTGATATGATTGCATTACGTGGAAATATAACTGATTCATATACTGTACTTTTCACATCACTGACTCTCCATGTAGTACTTAGAATTATTATGACATAAAACTAACTTTTTCTGGAAAGGCCTCCCCTTTTCCTTTGCAGCACTTACTGTAATAAAAAAAAACGGATCTAGACCTCTAAGCAGATGCTTCTATATTGGCAGCCAACAGACCCGCAGAAGTCTGTTCTATGAATATGATTTTTACACAGTTTTCCCTAAGCCAGATGGGTGCATACTATAACAGTTCAAGGCAGCTGCATAGATTTATCTGGGCTGCTCATTGATCCATCTATTAGCTGATGCATGAGCAACCTATAGAAGTCAATGCAACTGCCTTATACTTCTGCAGTGCTGCATCCAACTGCCTCAGGGAAAGCCCTGTAAACAAAACTGTAGATTTTCCGGCTGTCATAATACAAGCATCTCTGCAGAAGTCTGTGTTTTTATATATAGTATGTGTCAGGAATGGTATCTGCTAAAAAAATTAATATATGATTTCAGTTTAACTTAAAATAAGTCAGTACCTTTCTTTGGTCTGTGATAACCAAAGTCTGACAAATGCATTGCAATAGTGAAATGAAAAGCAGAGAAGAGAAGCAAAGAATACTGTGTAAATGTTACCGCCTTTGTCTTGTCTGTAGTTAATTGTTTTTTTATCGATCCTGTGATAATACATGGTCAATTAGCCTGGAAAAAAATAAGTAACTGATTGCTTATTTTTGGGATGGGTGGCATTTGTACTAAATAATTATGCCATTCCTGGTAGTGGAAGTAATGGTGCAACGTATAGTGAGTTTAATTACTGAACTTATAGATTTTTGAAGAGTGGGTAGTGATTAAAAAAAAATGCTCAAAGGTTATATAAACAGTTCACCCCCAGGTTTTCAAATACAATTTGCTGAAGGACAGGCGAATGTTCATTTGGCAAAGTTAAGGAAGTGAAACCGTGTTCACTTTAATCATCCAGCTGTGTGCAGTCAAAAATCATGTTTTTTGTAAAGATATTTTTCTTTCGAATGTTTTTCAAAATTTTTCCCAGTACCCCTACAACAAAAAATACCAAAGTGGCATGGGTTATATTTCAGAACATACTTTCTAAATAAAGTCCTTCAATATATGTGAGATACTGTTTGATTTAGAAGAGATTACAGGTCTCCTTTTAAGAGGTAGAAACTCTTTTGTATTGCTTTATTCTTAGCTCTCGGCTTTAGTAAATGTCACTAAGCTATCCAAGAAACAACAGGTCATGCTTTGCATCTTGATACTGACAGCTTTAGGATGGATAAGTGGATGTGATTTTTACAATGGTGCTATGGGTTTGATGTTAGCACCCCTAAGCATAAAGAACAAGAGTCAAACAGAGTATCACATCTCTTAACATATGGTCTAATAACTTGGGGTGAAACAATATAAACTGTAATACAGAAAGGAAATTGAGAAGACATTTAAGGTCATGGAGTTCATTCTGGCTGTTATAAACGTGTACCAGAGGTGATTTGAAGCAAGGAGATTACACGCTTTTTAGGATATTAGATAACCCCAGAAACATATACTTTACATTTTACATTATGACTATTTGTTGACCCCCCCCCAGGTATGAAAGTTACGGGTCCTCTGTCACTGACTCTCACTATTCATATTTCCTGCAGGATCATGAAACCATTTTTTGTACAAAATAAAAGATTAGATAGTGTTGAGTAAAAAGACAGCAAATACGCCAAACCTCAAAATTGCCTGCACCTACAAAGTGGTGAAAAATTACAATATCCAACATTTTTAATAGAATAAATAGAGGAACTTGAAACAATGGACTTTCCAGGCACCAATTATAGAAAAATAAACAATAATATTTTATTAACAATTAATACATAACAATAAAAAAAATTAAAATACTGCAAACTAATTACAATAGCAGCTAAACCTCTCCAATATAGACTACAAATGTCAGAAATCATGCCATATAGAACATGTATGACTTAAATAGATAATAACAATATAATCAATATAAGCTCCTGGGCTCTACATGTTTCGCAAAAACTCACTTCTTCAGGAGCTTGATAAGCATTCTAAGGAGAGAAAGAGGCAATAAATAATTGTAACCGTTATGTAATCATCTATATATAGCATAGCTATGCAAAAAAAGTTCTCAACAAATGCATGAAAAACTGCAGAACAGCATCAAAGGGCGGCCAAGCAACAGGCATGCAATGTGCGCAGCAAGCAACATGGAGATGTGCCAGGTAGAAAGTGATACTTCAATAGCCATACCCCACTCTTGCTATATATGGCTATTGAAGTATCATTTTCTACCTGGCACATCTCCATGTTGCTTGCTGCGCACATTGCATGCCTGTTGCTTGGCCGCCCTTTGATGCGGTTCTGCAGTTTTCCATGCATTTGTTGAGAACTTTTTTTGCATAGCTATGCTATACATAGATGATTACATAACGGTTACAATTATTTATTGCCTCTCTCTCTCCTTAGAACGCTTATCAAGTTCCTGAAGAAGTGAGTTTTCGCGAAACATGTAGAGCCCAGGAGCTTATATTGAATGTTATTATCTATTTAAGTCATACGTGTTCTATATGGCATGATTTCTGACATTTATAGTCCATATTTGAGAGGTTTAGTTGCTATTGTAATTAGTTTGCAGTATTTTAAATATTTTTTATTGTTATGTATCAATTGTTAATAAAATATTATTGCCTATTTTTCTATAATTGATGACTGGAAAGTCAATTTTTTCAACTGTGGGTGTTTGCAGGGTGACAGGGTTGCTTAAAACATTTTTTTGTTACTGTTATTATAATTTTATTTTCTTTCTAACATTTTATTTTTATTTAACTTTATTGCTTTTATAAGGAGATTAACAAGCCTCCTACATGATAGCATTGGGCAGGTGACAGGTCCCCTTTCGCCTCTGCCCTCTACTGTAGCTAACCAAGCCCAGACTGCACTTGATTATCTGCTTCCCCAAATACAGCAGCTGGTGATGCTCAGAGCTGAACACTTTTGGTTTCATACACAGCAGAGGAAATTGGGGAATGGATGTTCCATGATCTCCTCCTCCTTGCCAGCCTAAACACATTTGTTCCTGGTGGGGGGGGGGGGGTTAATGGCACTTTGCTGTATAGCTGCTCAGATCACTTTTATACTAAAGCTGCTAGCCGGCTGAGGAATACAGAAGCAAGCCCATGACCACAGCTGCAAGCTTGTTTTAAAACTTTCAGACCATAGAGAGGAAGTAGTTAAAAAAAATGTTAACAAACTGACAAATGTAAAGCTATTCCTTACTCTATCCACATAAAAAAAAAAAACTTTTGGCTCTAGATGCACTTTAAGTTGGCCATAGACTTGGGAAGGCAGTCATTTGTGCATATGCATCTATCCAACAACAGGCATCACCCAAGCTGTCTTTGCAGCTCATCCTAAAAGTTTTTGTAAACTGAAGATAATGATGAAAAGAGGATAATGATGAAAGTATTGGGAAATATATACACTATATTGTCAAAAGTATTGGGACACCTGCCTTTACACCCACATGAACTTTAACGGCATCCCAGTCTTATGCCCCATACACACGGTCGGACTTTGTTCGGACATTCCGACAACAAAATCCTAGGATTTTTTCCGACGGATGTTGGCTCAAACTTGTTTTGCGTACACACGGTCGCACAAAGTTGTCGGAATTTCCGATCGCCAACAACGCGGTGACGTCAACCACGTACGACGAGACTAGAAAAGGCCAGTTCAGAACCAAGCGCGGCACCCTTTGGGCTCCTTTTGCTAATCTCGTGTTAGTAAAAGTTTGGTGAGAGACGATTCGCGCTTTTTCAGACTCGTGGCTTTCAGATCGTTTTCTGCTGTTCAGTTTGTGCTTGTGGGTTTGTATCTGCTCTTCAGTGCGTGCAAGCAAGTTCCGTGTGACTTTAAGTAGTCATTGTGTTCTTGTTCGTTCGTTACTGTTTTTCAGGTAGCTCTTCACAGGCCTTGCTGTTTTTCAGTGCGTTCTGTTACTTCGTTCTGAGCAGCCGACCGTTTTCCAGCCATGTTTCGTATACGTACTCCTCGTAGAGTTCGTGCTGCGCGGGGGCTTGGTGTTGGGGTCCTGACCTTGACACAAGTCCAGTCCATGTACAGGGTGGGGAGGAGTTCATGGACCAAGAATTGGTTGCTTCAGCGTGACCAGTTCTCTCATATGCCTTTGCTCCGTGAGATCCGTGAGAATAATCCTGATGATTTCAGGAACTTTCTCAGGATGACGGACCCCGTATTTCACCGTTTGTTGGCTTCGCTGCCCCCCTATATCAGCAGGCAGGATACCTGCATGAGGCAAGCCATCACTCCGGAGCAGAGGCTCGTCGCTACCCTGCGGTACTTGGAGACAGGGAGAAGCCTGCAGGACCTCAAGTTCTCGACAGGCATCTCCCCCCAGGCTCTGGGTATCATTATCCCGGAGACCTGTTCTGCCATCATCCAGGTCCTGCAGAAGGAGTATATTAAGGTAAGATTTTTATCCTTTAATATCACATTTTATTGTATTTAATGTTTGCTAAGATATTGTATTTCTTTCCTCATTCCCTAATTACCATGATTGGAATATGCTGTGAATGTCCCCTTTGTCCTCATTCATTGATTTTTATGTAATTATTTTTTTACTCCTTCATACAGATTGGCCTTCACTTACCTCCCCAACATGCTCTCCTGCCCCTATATTCACCTCATGTAGTCACTTAACAATGTATTTTATCAGCTCCATAGTAGTGCTTTACCCCAAACACCCCCTAAATGTTTAGAAATGTGATTTGTGCTTTAAATTCAGGCAGAGTGCCAGAGGGTTTTTTTTGTGGTGTCCCCAAATCATTTTTCTAAACCCTCCCTCCCCCCAACTGCTAAGTCAGCTGATCCCAATTCTCTATCTATCCTCAATCATCTATCTGCTGACTTTGCCAAACCCATACACACTACACCCATCTCTTTTGTGGTCAGATTTATGGATGAATTCCCCAAAGCATGTAGTGCAAGGGCCTGCCTGTATACTTTCCAATGGTAGTGTTTAAAGTTTTTGTATTCTATTATTATCTTGATAGGTAATATCATAATGTCCAAATGTCCTCAAATGTGTACAGTGTGTATTTATATCTTTGTATTATGACACTTCTTACCTGTCCAGTGGGCTGCCAATAGTGTAACTAAGGAGGGGCTGTTCCAAGTAATACCCTGTATTTAGACATTCATCTCTCAATGAAGTGAAGAGGGTTACCTGTCCAAGATTCCACCCCCCCCATAATGTTAGAAATGGCCCATGGGGGGGGGGGGATATGATAGGTGTACCTTATACTTTGGTGTTAATTTTCCCTTAATAAATGCTATCTGGAGGTTGGCCAAGAATGTTTGTGCCTAATCTGCTTGCCATGTTTATGTGCAAAAATAGTAATTTATTTTTGGTTTCCTCAACAGTTTCCTTCCACGCCACAGGAACGGCAGACTGTGGCCTCCTACTTTGCCCAGCGGTGGGACTTTCCTAACTGCGGAGGGGCAATTGATGGGAAACACGTCCACATCGTCCCACCACCCAACTCAGGGTCATACTATTTCAACTATAAGGGGTTCAATAGTATTGTGATGTTGGCGGTGGTGTCGGCTAATTACGGTATCTTGTATGTGGACGTGGGGAAGAATGGCCGGATGTCCGATGGTGGAGTCATCGCCCAGACGGAGTTCTACAGGCGTCTCCAGAATGGCAGCTTGAACTTGCCACCTCCAGAGGACAATGTGGAAGGACTCCCATTCGTCTTCGTTGCGGATGAAGCATTTGCGCTGGGGGACCATCTTATGCGGCCATTCCCGATGAGAACCCTCACCCTGGAACAGAGGGTTTTTAATTACCAGCTGGCCAGAGCCAGAAGAGTGGTGGAGAACACATTTGGAATCATGGCCAGCCCGTTCCGCCTATTTCTGACACCCATCCATATGACGGAATATAAACTTAATCATCTAATCCTGGCGTGCTGTGTTTTCCATAACTTTTTACGCCAACTTTCTGCCAACTATGCTGGCTCAGTTGGTCCTGAGGCCGAAAATCGACATGATACAACCCTGACGGCGCTTGAAAGTGGCCGTCCTGGCTTGCCCTCCCTGAGTGCCCGTGATGTCCGGTTAAGATACCTTGAGTTCTTTGCGGGTAGGGGGGCCATCAATATGCCAGACAATTTGTGAAGCATTTATCAAATTAAAAAAAAAAAAAAATCTTTGGTGACTGTGACAGACTCACCCAGGACAGAGGCTATTGGAGGGGACTGAATGCAAGCCTCTTGCCCACCGATTATGGGCCCTAGCATTTGGGGGAATGGTGCTCTCAGTGAGCTGTATGCCTGGGGACCCTGGGGTTGGTGTTACTTTGGATTCAGCGCCATGTCCCCCCAAAACACACAGACTCTGGGAACCCTTTATATGCCATATTAGAATGATAAGACTGAATTATACTGTTGGGACACATCCTGTGAGGAGATGCTGGTGTCATCAACTCCAACTACCTGTGTTTATGTTAATTGAGTGAGCTGATCACATTAGCCACCAGCACTGGCTAGGAGATGAACTGTTGATGACTAGGCTGAGGAGGGGGGAGATTGTTGTTTGTATTGTTAATTGTAATTAGCTCCAGCTATTGTGTTTATACTACTGTGTGAAGCTCGGTGCCCACAAGTCTGTTATCTGGTCTGGGTAAATGTTTTAGTAAATTAGCTCATGTTAATTAGGTTAGCTTTGAGTCAGCCTGCTGTATAAATGTGTGTGAGATCTCAAATAAAGAGTTAGTCCTGATGTACTCCAAGACTGGTGTTGTCTAGTTCTTGGGGGTTCCTATAGCCAGATCCATTGGACTCGTGTTCCAGAACTTAGGAAGCGGTATACTGACGGAAGCATTCAAGCGGAGTGTGGCACGTTCCATGACAGTGACATTTACTGCTTGTGTTTGTTTTAGCTGACCCTGACAGCAATGTGTGGAATCCTGAAAATGGCGTGATTGTGTAACCTTATACAAAGCACTGTTGGCTGTTATTTACTAAAGGCGTATACACTTTTTATACTACAAGTGCACTTGAAACTGCACTGAAACTGCACTTGTAGTGCAAAGAGGATTTGCCCTTAGGAAATAACCACCATTTTCTCAAAAAACAGCAATTACATCACCACAAAGGTGTTGTAGCGTTGAGACAATAATCCACACATTCTTGATTAACAAACTTTTTAATACCTGCACAATCACATGTGCATTTAGAAAAGGTTTTTAAAACAAACCAACATGTTTGTTGTATAACAATTTTTGGGGTGGCATTATCAAAAATAGAAATGTCCATTTATGATAAAACAGGCCTGTGTAAAACCAACAAGAAACACAAAAAACTTGAACTTACAAAGTTCACATATGGTAAAACTTGAAGGCAATATCAGACATGAGTATTTAGGAACTGTGTTTGATATTGCGTTCAGATGGGGTGAAGTCACCCCTTGAAGAGCCAAATTTGGAAGATGCACACCAATTTACGAATGTCAACATGTGCTAGCTGCCATCACGGGGGATCAAGGGACGTGTTTTGGGGGAGAAATCCCTTCCTCACCGCTACTTTATTATTGAGGAAGGGGTTGCACCCCCAAAATCTGTCCATTGATCTCCTGTGATGGCAGATAGCACATGTTGGCACACTGTGTGCATCCTCCAAATTTGGCTTTTTCGAAACATCGCTCAAAAATTTAAAAGATTGTAGCACACAAAAAAGAAAGTGATTTTGTGGGGTTTTAAATTCGCCCCAAAACATCAATGATGTTATTATTTTTTTGAATCATATCATTGATTTTTTTCTTGAGTTTTTCCAATTCTAAATTACACCCCATGATCTCCCCAATCAGGATCTGGGCACTTTCTGATGTGAAAGGATCTCGATCCATAACATCACGATCACCTAAAAAGAGAGAAATCAAACAAAAACAGGTATCAAAAATCTGCCAGCATCCATCTCTTACCTTAGTCTGTGGTCGCAGACACTCACCTGTTGTGGTGCCAATTTCCACCATATCTTCTTCCTCCTCCTGCTCAGCTTGTGTTTGGGGTATTTCCCCTTCTTCCAGAGGTGGGGGGTCTCTGGTCTCCTCGGATTAGGGGTGTCCTCCGAGTCTTTTCTCCCCTATGTAAAACAAAAATGGTATAATTAGCACACAGATATTTGATAGCAGAACTATAAATAGGAAACATTGCTTGGAAGTGGGGTACAATTGTCAATTTTAGCAGAGTTCCAAGATGTAGCTTTTTTAGTGTCCTTTGTCAACCTGCAATACTTTACCTGTTTGGTACAAGCTTCACAGATGGAGACCCCCCTATAGTATACACTGGAGCACCTGTGTGCCCCCCTAATAAAATGGTGTTCTTGTGTCCCACACTAGTGCTCCAGTGTCCAGATGTGAAAACAGCTGCTGAGTGTCCTCTCCTTACACAGAATCTAGTTTGCATTTCATTCTAGTAACAAAGCCATCTACACAACCAAATATTTTGCATCCAAGTAGGCCCTAAAAAATGTAGGAAAGTGCATATGGCCTAAACAATGGTGTTTTAGAGGCCGAAATAAAAATGTTTGATACGAACAAATAATGAGCCCATGAACATTAAAATTGACATTTTAAACTGTACAACAATTAAGAAAAGCATATGGAGCAGCACGAACGTAATAAAGACAAAAAGAATAGGAACACAGCACAACTACTTACTTTTTTGTAGCACTCTCCGGATCTTTCTGTACTGCTCGGGCTCTCTTAATTTCAGGTCTGACCACCGCTTCCTGAGCTGATCTTTCGATCGTCGTACCCTGAAATTCCGGGGCAGACTTTTGACCACTTTCGCAATGATCTTGGCCTTTCTGATATTGGGGTTGGGGTAAGGTCCATACTTTCCATCATAGTCGGCCTTTTTCAGGATGTCCACCATCTCCAACATCTCCCCAAAGGACATATTTGTGGCCTTAAATCTTCTCCTTCTGGATCGGGACGTGTCCGGATCCGGGCTTTCCTCCTCCTCGTTCCTATAGTTAGCACGCACCTGCTGTGTATCCGCCATGTGCTCTTCCCCCACTGCGCAGAACGAAAAGGGGCGGGGAATAGACTAGAAAGAACGTCAGGGGCGGGCGGAGTTACACGCATGCGCAGTGTGTATAAAGCGTACCACACGTGCGTATTACGTACGATCTGTGAGCGGAGGAAGGAGCATTGGAGGCGCCGATCGTAAGAACGAAGGTAAGAGACATTCTTGTGCCTATACTGCTTCTACATTGAGGCCTATATTGTAACAAGATTAGTATAGTTTGGCCTGACATAAGGGTTTGTCTTGTGTTGTGTCTTGCAGTGAAAATGGATATCTTTCAAGATAGTGACTTCATGGCAATATTCATTGACATGTTCAGGGAGCTGCCTTGTCTGTGGGAGATCAACCACCCACATTATAGGAACCAAACAAAGAGGAAGGCAGCGCTGGATCAATTGTTGGAAATTGTGAAGCAGGTGATCCCCACGGCAGACATCACATATTTGAAGATCCTAATTGGAGGAGCACATATGTAAGGGAGCGCCAGAAAGTCCAGGATTCGCAGAGATCCGGAGCAGCAGATGACATCTATGTCCCCAGGATGTGGTACTATGACAGGCTGCATTTTCTGGCAGGCCAGACTGAACCCAGGTCATCACTCTCCAGTCTTCCTTCCACTCTTCCTTCCCCCCCCAGCTGAGGCTTCTGACGCCCAACCTGGGCCTTCCAGGCAGCAACATGTGGAGGAGCCCAGATTGAGCCAGGTATAGCATTCCTCTAAATATTTCTGCTTGTCCAATCAATGATGTTAACTAGATGTTAGTTTGGAGTACTAATTTCTGATTGTGATTGATGATGCAAAAACTAAAACCATGTCCCTTTTTCATACACAGGGAAGTCTCAGCCAGGAGGTGGCCGGGCCGAGCCGGCTGCCTGATCTGCAGGTCCCTCCCCTACACCTGGAAAGAGAAAGTGGCAGGAGGAGGAGTGCCCTAGAGGAGGCTACCATAGGCCTCTTTTGGAGGGCTACAGAGGCCCTGGGAGCACCACACACCGTGGAGGAGGACTTCGCTGCCATCATTGCCTCTAAAATGCAGAGGATGGAGGAGGGACACCAACTCATGTGTGAGTCGTTAATATTGGAGGCTCTTAATAAGGGGATGAGGGCCCAAATTACATCTGATACACACCTTTGTGAACTCACACATGGTCCTCCTCCTCCTCCTGCAGGTCCTCCTCCTCCTCCTTCTCCTCCAGGTCCTCCTAGTCCTCCTCCTCCTCCAGGTCCTACTCCTCCTCCTGCCACATCTCCAACAGCAGAGCCACAGCCAGGAATGAAGCGTGGATGGAAGACCAGAAAGTGAGGACCCTGGATCCAGTCTGGTCGGCCAAAAGATGCAGCCTCTTGTGGTACCACAGCCTGGGGACATCGATGTCATCTGCTGCTTTCCGGATCTCTGGGACTTCTGGACCAGACTGCCCTCCCTTACATATGGACTCCTCAGGCCACCAATTTCGATGTTCAAGAATTTATGTCTGCCCTGGGGGTCCCGGGCTTCGCTAATTTCTCCTGTTTATCCAGCGTTGCCTCCCTCTTTGTTTGGTTCTGAGCCCTTAATAAAGGATTTTTGGTTTGAATTATACTTGCCTATGTGTGTTTTACTTCAAAAAGGACAGTTTGTTTGTGAGGATTCAGGTACATTTCAAAAATACAATGTGAAATTAACAAGGGACACCAACAACAAACAATCTCCTTGAGATTAAATAATAAAAGATATCAATGGTGTTGTGGTAACTTGACACAAAAAACACACACAAAAATAGTCTGGAGTAAAATTAAAAATAGCATTAAACAAAGATCAGCCTTTGAAAAAATACAAACACAAAATCGAAAAGAAAAATGGCTTTAAATCAAAAGAAAAAAAAAAAGTTTGTGAGAAGTGTGTGTGAATATGAGCAGCAAAACTACTTAATTCTTGTCACATTATAAAGAAGAAGAGAGTGCGCTGTATTAAACCATTTTTAACATTGCAGCGTGACGAAAGTGCTGTATACATTGCGAACGCTAATTTTACCAGACTGAGCTGTTCCGTGTCGGAATTTCTTCTGAGCATGCGTGGCACTTTGTGCGTCGGAACAGGCCACACACGGTCGGAACTGACGCGATCGGATTTTGTTGTCGGAAAATTTTATATCCTGCTCTCAAACTTTGTGTGTCGGAAAATCCGATGGAAAATGTCCGATGGAGCCCACACACGGTCGGAATTTCCGACAACACGCTCCGATCGGACATTTTCCTTTGGAAAATCCGACCGTGTGTACGGGGCATTAGTCTGTAGGGTTCAATATTGAGTTGGCCCACCCTTTGCAGCTATAACAGCTTCAACTCTTTTGGGAAGGCTGTCTACAAGATCTAAGAGTGTGTCTATGGGAATGTTTGGCCATTATTCCAGAAGTGCATTTGTGAGGCACTGATGTTGGACGAGAAGGCCTGGCTCGGAGTCTCCGCTCAAATTCATCCCAAAGGTTTTTTGGCGGTTTGAGGTCAGGACTCTGTGCAGGCCAGTCAAGTTCCTCCACCGCAAACTCACTCATCCATGTCTCGATGGACCTTGCTTTGTGCACTGGTCTAAATCATTTGGTGGAGGGGGAATTATGGTGTGGGGTTGTTCTTCAGGGGATAGACATGGCCCCTTATTTCCAGTGAAGGGAACTCTTAAGGCGTCAGCATACCAAGACATTTTGAACAATTTCATGCTCCCAACTTTGTGGGAAAAGTTTAGGGATGGCCCCTTCTTGTTCCAACATGACTACACAAAGGGAGGCATCCCAATACCTTTGACAATATAGTGTATATAAATGTATTCTATAACTTTTATCCAAATACTAGCTCCCCAACAGCAGCCAGCCTACTCATCTGCAGCACTCACTGACTTCAGACTAACTGCTAGATTGGATGAGTGTCAATGTATGTCTTTACATGTACTGTACAGAGAAGCCATTCACCCTCCAGCTACAGAATGGTACAGAGCCTACACATTCTGTCTAGTAGTTTAGTGCACAGAATTGACAAGTTCCATCTCCTTAAATAAATTTATGACTTAGCCTTGGGGGAAAGATCATTTTAAATAGCCGAAAAAGTACAAGGTGTATAAACTGGAGGAGCAGTTATTCCAAATCAATATGCAATATTATTCATAAAAACATGTTCAGAGATGTGAAAAGTTGTGTCCCTTGGCAGAGATGTTCTGACACTTAGTTGTTGCAGAAGATGATTAAAGATATTAAGTGCTGGTTGAGGGTCAGGTTATAATTTCATTATCCACTGGGCCAATTCTCACATAAATGTGGTGTTTCATTTCTAAACTACTGTAGTCATTTGGCAGGGAAAATCCTACCCAGATATTTGAATTTTTCCACTAGCTTAGCTCTGCTGGCCGTGTTGTGTAATTTGGTCCCCCCCCCCCCCAAATATTTAGCTCCTCATCGCATCTTGACTAAATCACCATCATTCCACAACCATTAAACAGAGTTGATTTACTAAAAGAGTAGGGAATTTTCACTTTATTAAATTTAGTGCACATGGTGAAGCTATGATTTATTGGAAAGCCCAATTACATGCAAGGAAAAAAAAGTGCATTTTTCATTAGAATTTCTATTATAATTCCCCTTTCTTCATGTCTGCCAGAATTTTTCAGGCGCTACAGCGCTAAAAATAGTGCCTGTATAGCTCCTGAAAAAAGCGGCTCCATTCACTCCCGTGGCTCAGTGTGAAAGCCGTCTCAAATCTATTACATAATATCTTTTTTAATATACTTTCTATATTATTTTCAGTGCTAGAAAAAAACATTTAGGCCTCATGCACACAGGCTGTTAAAATAACGTTATGAAAACGCCAGTATCTTTACAGTGATTTTTTTTTAACTTTTTTCAGTTTTTTTCATTGTTTTTACAATAGCGTTTTTTAGCGTTTTTGAGCATTTTTTAGCATTTTTGAGCGTTTTTTTTCTTTTTCAAATTTTTTTTTTTTCAATGGACCAAAACGTCAAAAAACGGTGAATTACGTTTTTGAGCGTTTTTGAGTGTTTATCAGCGTTAGAGCGTTTTTACAGCTGAAAAACGTCTCTCAGAACCCACTGGTCCTGTGTTTTTTTTACAGCTTAAAAACGCCTATGCCATTTGCAGCTCAAAAATGCCTAGGTGGGCATGAAGCCATAGACTAACATAGACAGGCCTTTTTAAGCTGAAAAAAAGCTCAAAAAAGCAGCTGTAAAAACGTCTGTGTGCATGAGGCCTTAATTGTTCTATAATCATATAAGTATAGATTGCGGCCAGCAGGTGATAGCTTAAATAGATAGCAAGTAGTTTTCAACAGCTGAAGCCTCAGATAGCTGTTGTGCTAAAAAAAAACCTGAACAAAGCAGTCCATAGATGAATCATAATGTGTAAAAAAAAATCCTGATCACTTCCCCGGAGTAGTACAGTGTTACTATGTTAACACTGTATTGCTCTGGTCACAGTGTGTAAAAAAATAAAATGTAAAAAAAAGAAAAACAATCGAATAAAAAATTTAAAAAATATTAATTAGTACCATACCAGTTATATGATGACACTGTACTGCACTGGTGACAGTATGTAAAAAAAAAAATTGTGAAAATTAAAAAAAAAAAATGTTATACTTCCTTCATTTTCCAAAAAAGTGACAAAAAAAAATTACAACTTCAAAAAACTTGCCATGCCTCTTACTAAATACCTTGGACTGTCTACTAAAAAAGGTAATTTGGGGGATATTTGTACTGTCCATGGCATCAGGAAATGATATAGGCTGTCAGCGATCCATGATTGATCAATTTTCGGATATACAGTGGGTATAAAATATAATCGCCTCCCCTCTTTAAAATAATGACATTTTTTTGCTTTGCAGCCTGAAATGAAGACAGACACAATTTTTGTTTTACCCAGCTGTATTTACTCAGTGCAACTTATAACATCCACGTGAGAGATAAAACACCAACATATCAGAGAAAAATAAAAAAATTCAAAAACATAATCACTGAGTTGGTAAAAGGACCCCCCTTGTGTCGGTATTTTGTTGAACCACCTTTTGCTTTAATTACAGCCTTAAGTCTGTTGGGATATGTCTCTACTAACGTTGCACATCTAGATTTTGCAGTATTTGCCCACTTTGCTTTGCAGAACTGCTAAAGTTCAGTTAAATTTGATGGTGACCATTTGTGGACCGCAGTCTTCAAGTCATTCCACAGATTTTCAATGGGGTTTACATCTGGGCTCTGACTAAGCCATGCAAGGACATTCACCTTTTTTCTCCTTCAATCAGTGTGTGGTCATTTTTCCTGTGTTCTTTGTGTTATTGTCATGTTGGAAGGTAAACCTACTGCCCACTGACAACTTTCTGGCAGAGGGCAGCACATATTCCTCAAGAATTTTACGGTATTTTGCCCCATCCATTTTTCCTTCTATCCTGACAAGTGCTCCAGTCCCTGCTGCAGAGAAACACCCCCATATCAGGATATTACCACATCCATGCTTTACTGTAGGAATGGTGTTATTTGGATGGTAAGCTGTATTGGATTTCTGCCAGACATATTGTTTGGTGTTGAGGCCAAATAATGCAATTATAATCTCATCTGACCAAAACACCTTTTTCCATGTTGCCTTAGAATCTTCCAGGTGCATTTTGGCAAAGCTTAGTCGTAACTGCATGTGGCCTTTCTTGAGGAGTGTTTTTCTTGCTACCCTCCCATACAAGCCACATTTGTGGATAATTTGTGATATTGTTGTCACATGCACACAATGGCCACTCTTTGTCATAAATTCCTGCAACTGCTTCAGAGTTGCTGTAGGTGTCTTGGTAGCCTCTCTGACCAGTTTCCTCCTGGCTCTTTCATCCAGTTTGGAGTGACGTCCTGATCCAGGGAGGGTCTATGTTGTACCAAATACCTTTAACTCTTTATTAATAGACTTCACTTTGTTTCTAGGCATTGATAAAGCCTTTGACATTTTTTTGTATCCATCTCCTGACTTGTGCCTGTCCACAACTTTATCCCAGAGATCTTTTGACAGTGCCTTACCACCCATAGTTGATTGTTTGTTTCAGTTGCACTACCAGGGACAGAAATGCTCCAGGGAAGCTCTTTTCATGCTGAGTTAATCAAAATGACCACAGCTGATCACAGTTGAAAGTCAAATGGCTTTGTGTGCCATTGACAATGTGATTAGCTACACCTGATTGAGTTTACAAGTCATGGGAGAGGGGTGATACTTTTTCCAACTCAGTGATTCTGTTTTTGATTGTTTTGATTTTTTTTTATGACATGTTGGTGTTATATCTTTCACTTGAATGTTATAAGTTGCACGGAGTAAATACAGCTGGACAACACAAAAACTATGTCTGACTTCATTTCAGGCTGCAAAGCAACAAAATGTGATTATTTTAGGGGGATGATTCTTTTCTATACTCACTACATTACGATAGATATATATATATATATATATATATATATATATATATATATATATATATATATACCATAGTTTGTGGACTTTCCTAGAAACTAAATAATAAACACAGATTTGGGTTATTTTTACCAAAAAAATTAGCAGAATACAGTTTGGTCCAAATTTATGAAGAAGAATTATTTATTTGCAAAATGTTATAACTGAAACTAAGAGAAATGTTGCTTTTTTTAAAATTTTTGGTCTTTTTTCATTTATTTAGAAAAAAAATTAAAAAAAACAGTGGTGATTAAATACCACCACAAGAAAGCTCTATTTGTGCTAAAAAAAATAATACAAATTTCATATGAGTACAGTGTTGCACAATTGGCATTCAAAGTGTGACAGCGCTGAAAGTTGAAAATTGGCCTGGGCAGAAAGGGGTGAAAATACCCGCTATTGAAGTGGTTAAAAGTAAACAAACAGCTAACTAAACAGTTTAAATACATATGTGTCTTGACCATTTGCATTTCTACATTCCAGACAAAGCAAAACATTCTGGTCAGGCCTGTGATTGGACAGAGGAGAAATGACAGCTTAGTGATGAGGTCTCCTCCAATAAGCAAAGTCTATTTGTTAGGTTTTAAAGGATTGCCCAACCTATTGGCTTATGGAGTTGCCTCTTCCTTTCCCAGTCAGAATACTGAAGAGCAGGAAATAGCTGGAGGCTATTATAAATATACTTTTAGATACAGTTTAAAATACATTTAAGCATTAAATAAATTCAACAAATTCATACTGGATTAAATAGGAGTCTTTTATATCTGCCTTCACTTGCTTTTCAAGATTAGGCAAGCAGTGCTGGGCATCTGAGCTGAGAGCAAACACATTTTCTCCGTACAATAATGAAAAAAATGTACAAAATTGCACCTACTCAAGTGAAACCTTATCAGGAGCAGGTGATCAGATAAAAATAAGCCCTCATGTTTTTTATCGGAAAAAGGCTAAAAATGGTGTAAAGTGTGAATGATTTTCAGTAAACCTCTTAAGTTAAGATTAGGGATGTAACACAAGAATGCTTTGTGGATACTGCTCTATCAGCTGCATGAAGGAAAGCCTTTTTCTTGATGAAATAAAGTCTTTCAGAAAAACAGGAGACACAGACAGGGACTGCTAATAGATGTTACCAGTCAACTATATACAGGGTGATCTAAAGTTTACATAATCTAAGTCAGGGGTAGTCAACCTCGGCCCTCCAGCTGTGTTGAAACTACAAGTCCCATGAGACACTGCAAGACCCTGACAATCACAGGCATGACTCCTAGAGGAAGAGGGAAGATGGGATTTGTAGTTTCACCACAGCTGGAGGACCGAGGTTGCCTACCCCTGATCTAAGCCCTTAGATTGGAGGGCTACACCAAAGGTGTTCTATTGGGTTAAGGTCAGGACTCTGTACAGGCCAATAAAGTTCTTCCACCCCAAACTCACTCACCCATGTCTCGATGGACCTTGCTTTGTGCACTGGTCAAAATCATTTGGTGGAGGGGGGATTACGGTGTGGGGTTGTTTTTCAGGGGTTGGGCTTGTCCCCTTAGTTCCAGTGAAGGGAACTCTTAAGGCATCAGCATGCCAAGACATTTTGGATGATTTCATGCTCCCAACTTTGTGGGAACAGTTTGGAGATGGCCCCTTCCTGTTCCAACCTGACTGCGCACCAGTGCACAAAGCAAGGTTCATAAAGACATGGACGAGCGAGTTTGGGGTGGAGGAACTTGACTGGCTTGCACAGAGTCCTAACCTCAACCCAACAGAACATCTTTGGGATGAATTAAAGTGGAGAATGTGAGCCAGGCATTATCGTCCAACATCAGTGCCTGACCTCACAAATGCGCTTCTGGAAGAATGGTCAAACATTCCTATAGACACACTCCTAAACCTCGTGGACAGCCTTCCCAGAAGAGTTGAAACTGTTATAGCTGCAGAGGGTAGGCCAACTCAATATTGAACCCTAAGGATTAAGACTGGGATGCCATTAATGTGCATGTAATAGTAGGCTTCCCAATACTTTTGACAATATATTGTATCTTTCATTTTGTTAAAAAAAAGATTCTACATGAACAATGTGCAAAGAAAGTTGCAAGTGGATGGTGCCTTAAAGTATATCCAAAACAATTTTTTTTATTTGGCCAGAATAGGGAATGGTTGAAACCCCGCCATTTTTTCAAGGGTGATTGCACCTTTGCTTTCTTTAGACAAAACATAAAGTGAAAGGAAATCTCTCCAAAGTGAATGAAAATTTTCCAAGGGTTAAGTAAATCCCCAGTTAGCAAGATGTCACCAGCTTAAGTGTCCCCATTGAAAGATCGCCCCTCTATTTCTGTTTTTATTACATCTTAAAAGGTTGGATTTTCCATCACTGGCAGTGGTCACAAGGGCAAATAGAGAGGACAAATAGAGCTTTCTTTTGGTGGTATTTAGTCACTGCTGGGTTTTTTATTTTTTACAAAAAAAAAAAAGACCAAAAATTTTAAAACAATTTTTTTTTACTTAATTTCTGTCAGTAAATTTTTGTAACTAGGTAATTTTTCTCCTTCACTGATGTAGACTGATGAGGCGGCACTGATGGGCACTGACAGGCTGAACTGGTGGGTATTGATGAGATGGCACTAATGAGGAGGCACTAATATGCCGCACTTATGGGCACTGTTAAGTGGCACTGATATGTGTCACTGATGAGCACTGATAGGCAGCAGTGATGGCACTGTTAGGGGGCACTGATGGGCACTAATAGGCAGCACTGGTGGGCACTGATAGGCGACACTGGTGGGCACTGATAGGCAGCACGGATAGGCAATACTGATCGGCATTGATGGGTGGCACTGATGGGCAACACTGATGGGTATTGATCAACAGCAGTGATGGGCATTGATGGGCAGCACTGACTGGCATCACTAATGGGCACTGATTGGTGGAACTTGCGGTCCATGGTGGGCACTGATTGCTGCCACTGGTGGGCACTGATTGCTGGCACTGGTGGGCACTGATTGGTGACACAGTTGGCGCTATATTGTAATCAGGGCACTGATGATCAGTACCCTGATTACATGTGTAGACGTCCCCCTGCATGGAGATGCCGCTGATCAGCTTTTCTCGCCACACACTCTACCAGTGTGAGGCGAGGAGCGACGATTACTGGCATCTCGGTGTTCACATGTGACCGGGTGTGATTGGACACAGCCAATCACATGGTTAAAGAGCCACGGAAGTGGCTCTTTACAGATATCGGGGTTGCGCCGTGTCCTAGCAACTTGGCGCGGCTGCGATTGCCGCGCTGCGCGCCCCAGCAGGCACGCGAGAGCGGCCGCTCTGGGACGCCGTCATATGGCAACTAGTTAAGGAATCTATTGAACTATTTATATTTCCTATTATTGATTACCAGAAGGAATGTAGACACTGGAGATTAAGAAATTACATTTTACAGTACAGTATATGCATTCCATTTGGCATTATCTGTTGAAAACAAAGGCTATAGGCATTTCTTAATTGACTTGTGAGGTTGCTCATTAAGCAGAAGTATTGATCAGTACTGGAGAAAAGAGAGTAAAGAGGAGGTTAGACACTAGGATAGAAGATTATCGTGTGAATTAAATTATTCTGAAAGGTACAGTATATATGAGCTAAGATAGCATAGGTGATATTTCTTTGTAAAAGTTTTTTCAAATGAAATTAAACTCACTAGAATGTCAAAGAAAGAAGTAAGGGTGGCACTTCAATGATGTCACTGTGCTTATTCAAGTCAAACAATCCACAATGTTACATCCTGACTGTCATTCCACCCCACTCCAATGCATTTCTTCTCTCTATGAAAAATCTGTAAGAAGAAAACGTGTTGGAGAGGGGTGCTAAGAAGATGTAACAATCTGGATTGTGTGACCTGAACAAATTGGTTTGCGGCCCTTTCTTTTTTATTGGACACATGGCTTGCCAAGCCGCGATGCCCTCCTGATTGGGCACCCGGGGGTATAAATGCTTTGGAGGGACAAGCATACTTTAGAAGACAAGCTTGCCAAAGCCCTCCCCTTGGCCTCAGCAATTGTAATTTTAATAATTTAATAAGACTGCATGGCTTAGATCAGGGGTCTCCAAACTTTCTAAGCAAAGGACAAGTTTATTGTCCTTCAGACTTTAGGAGGGTGGGCTGTGGCCAGTGGGAGTAGAAATAGTTCTGGCTTCAGTGGGAGTAAACAATGTATCTTTGTTTATAGGGGTACGAATATTGTCCCATAAGTGGTGTCAGTGGAAGAAATAGTGTCTGATTGCTGTTATATATATATAGACAAGCAAAGGCAAAGGGCCATATCCATCCCCGAGCCAGAGTTTGGAGGCTTAGATCAATGGAAGTCCATTATAAGGTTTAATTGGCTTCAACAGCAGCTCCTGACATCATCAAAGACCACACATATAATTCAGTATATGTCATGCACAAAAGGCGGTCAGACTTGGCTAGGAAATGGATGGAGACTGTTAACATGCTACAAACTAGAGGAGACAGTCAAAGACAGGGGGAGATGATAGATGAGACTGCAAGAGATCAATGCTCTTATAGCTCCATTACAAATCAATTCTTCCACACCAACTGCTGATTGGGGGTGGGGTCTAACAACTAGCAACACAACTAGCAACACAAGAAATGCCAATTGGCCATAGGTGGGGCACCAGGAACTTAGATGATTTGAAGCCCCTACGTTCTAATACAGAGTCAGCAAAACCTGTATTGTAGGTTGAATTCTGATATAACAGCCCTGCTTACATATTGCTATGAGGATGAGTAATCATCGCGTTTAAAGATGGCAGTAAACAAATTCAGGTATCTCATGCATTTTCCCACCACCGCTTCAGAGTTGAACTGTAGATTCACAATTTAGTTCAGACATCTTACAGGCTGCAATGGCTCTGAACAGACTACCTAGTACAAAGCAGACAATTCACAAACATCTATGGCAGGGATCATCAAACTACGGCCCTCCAGCTGTTGCAGAACTACACATCCCATGAGTCATTGTAAAACTCTGACATTCACAGACATGACTAGGCATGATGGGAATTGTAGTTCCTGAACAACTGGAGGGCCATAGTTTGAAGACCCATGATCTATGGCATGAAGTCTTATTTCATTTATTGTTACAAAGTCTGGAAGGTACTAAGCCTTTTATCTAAAGTTCATTTATCCTTTAAAGAAATATACCAGTCAAGATGACTGGGTAGAGTTCAGCTGAGTTCAACCACAAGGAATAACAAGGACGTTCTCAAGAAGCAAATAAGGCGTTGTGGCTTTATCAACTTTGGACAGAAAAGCATTATTTATCATTATTTACTGCAGAAAAGCAGTATTTATCAAGTTATCAAGTTATCTTCATTATCTTCAGTTCTTGTGGTAGTATATTTTACATAAGTATATTTTAAAATGTTTCTCTTAATGTATCAGTTGCTATATTTCTTTTTTTTTTGAATATTCTATATTTTATTTTAAACAATTTTTTTTACAAATAAACAAACATAATTCATTTGCAATTTGCATGCGTATCACAAAATATATCATCACATAGTTCAGTTCTATTTTCAGCAGATATATAGAGTCTTGAAATTCATATTTCTTATTTTTATTGTTATAACATTTGTTTTTACCTAAGCGTCCTACCTATAAACTGATAAAGAGAGAAAATAAAAAATGTCCCCTATTCTCCCTCCGCTAGTGCACAGCCATATTCCCTAGAGCAGACAAAGAGGGACGATTGTGTTGATTTTTTATTAAATTTCTCCTCTTTAACTTGCATAATTGTGATACCTTTTTCCATAGCATGTATGTCAGCTATTTTTTTAAGCCACAAAGAGATCGAGGAAGGTGATTCCTGCTTTCATAAGGCTGGAACACAAGCCTTTGCTGCCTTCAAAAGATGAATAATCATTGAGTTTCAGTATTTTCGCTTTGAAAGATCTGAAAGATGAAGAAGGTATCTAGCAGGATCAGATCCCAGATCATGATCAGTTAGCTGTCCTATGATATCTCGCACTTTAGACCAGAAATCCTTTAGTTTCCGACCGGACCAGAAAATATAGAGTATATTACCCTCTGCCTCTCCACAACGCCAGCAAATATTCGTCTTTTCCGGATAAATTTTCTTCAACAATGATGGAACTTTGTACCACCGTGTAAGAATTTTGTAGCACAGCTCTTGATATTTACTATCCGTTAAGGAGTAATAGGCAAAGTATAGAATATGACTCCACTCTGGAGGAATTTTGGAACAGAGCCCTCAAGCGGATCTGTTAACAATTTATATACCTCGGATACCCCATAGGCAGGGGGTGTTTTTCTATCAAACATAGATTTTCCAAGGGTGTGTTTGACCGGTCTGATCTCTCCCCGCAAAGAAGAGAGCTAAGAAAATGAGTAAACTGTTGCATCCACCACGGATCCAGTGGCAAACTAAACATTGACTGTATTTCCGCCCTAGTCTTCAGCCTAGATTCTTCAGGGTAGTCGCCTAGACGAAATTTACCTTGTTTCAGAGTTTGTTTAAAATGGCTATCTGTATAGCCTGGGGGGAATGCCGAATTTCCCAAAACTGGGTAGAGCCGAGTAATTTCCCCATCTGTCTTTGAAAAAAGATGGCTTTGTTGAACTACTCTCAGGGTTGCCCCTATGAGGGGGTGATGTCTTAAGGTTCCCAGTACTCTTAATCGTAACCATGGCGCACCTTGAAGTGGGATCTCAGTGCAGGATTGTTCAATCGCTACCCAGGCTTTATGCCCCCCATCTCTACACCAAGCTAGTACCCTAGCAAGGTGCACTGCCTTTGTAATATCAGATCGGATCTGGAAAAGCCATACCTCCCTGGGTTTTGGGCATAGCCAAGTAGTGGTAAGATAGACGTGGGTGCTTTTTTGCCCAGATAAATCTAATGAAAACACTACGTAATGATTTCAAAAAAGACCCTGGAATCGCTATTGGTAGAGTCTGAAAGAGATACAATAACCTTGGTAGGATATTCATTTTAAGAATAGCATTCCTGCCTATCCATGTGTAGGGACCTTTATTCCATCTTTCCAGATCGGCGGAAAGTTCCAGCAGTAGCGGTTTGACCCCTAGATATGTCAGATATGAAGGTGGCCATAAGAAAGAAAGAGAAGATTGAAGAGCTTGCACACGTGCAGGGGCCAAAGTAATGTTAAGTAGTTCTGATTTTTTAACCACTTAAGGACCGCCTAACGCCGATTTACGTCGGCAAGGCGGCACGGGCAGGCAAAATCACGTACATGTACGTGATTTGCCTCTCGCGGGTGGGGGGTCCGATCGGACCCCCCCCGGTGCCCGAAGCGGTCCCGTTCTGTTCCCCGGCGATCCGAGATGAGGGGGAGGCCATCCGTTCGTGGCCCCCCCCTCGCGATCGCCGCCGGCCAATGGGAACACTCCTTTGCTGCTGTATGCTAAACAGCAGCAAAGGAAATGATGTCATCTCCCCTCGGCTCGGTAGTTTCCATTCCAGCGCCGAGGGGAGAAGACATCAATGTGAGTGCACAACACACACACACACAGTAGAACATGCCAGGCATACAAAACACCCCGATCCCCCCCCCGATCCCCCCCCAATCACCCCCCCCCCCCCTGTCACAAACTGACACCAGCAGGTTTTTTTTTTTTTTTTTCTGATTACTGCATAGTGTCAGTTTGTGACAGTTACAGTGTTGGGACAGTGAGTATTACCCCCCTTTAGGTCTAGGATACCCCCCTAACCCCCCCTAATAAAGTTTTAACCCCTTGATCACCCCCCATCGCCAGTGTCGCTAAGCGATCATTTTTCTGATCGCTGTATTAGTGTCACTGGTGACGCTAGTTAGTGAGGTAAATATTTAGGTTCGCCGTCAGCGTTTTATAGCGACAGGGACCCCCATATACTATCTAATAAATGTTTTAACCCCTTGATTGCCCCCTAGTTAACCCTTTCACCACTGATCACCGTATAACCGTTACGGGTGACGCAGGTTAGTTCGTTTATTTTTTATAGTGTCAGGGCACCCGCCGTTTATTACCGAATAAAGGTTTAGCCCCCTGATCGCCCGGCGGTGATATGCGTCGCCCCAGGCAGCGTCAGATTAGCGCCAGTACCGCTAACACCCACGCACGCAGCATGCGCCTCCCTTAGTGGTATAGTATCTGATCGGATCAATATCTGATCCGATCAGATCTATACTGGCGTCCCCAGCAGTTTAGGGTTCCCAAAAACACAGTGTTAGCGGGATCAGCCCAGATACCCGCTAGCACCTGCGTTTTGCCCCTCCGCCCAGCCCACCCAAGTGCAGTATCGATCGATCACTGTCACTTACAAAACACTAAACGCATAACTGCAGCGTTCGCAGAGTCAGGCCTGATCCCTACGATCGCTAACAGTTTTTTTGGTAGCATTTTGGTGAACTGGCAAGCAAGCACCAGGCAGCGTCAGGTTAGCGCCAGTAGCGCTAACACCCACGCACGCACCGTACACCTCCCTTAGTGGTATAGTATCTGATCGGATCAATATCTGATCCGATCAGATCTATACTAGCGTCCCCAGCAGTTTAGGGTTCCCAAAAACGCAGTGTTAGCGGGATCAGCCCAGATACCTGCTAGCACCTGCGTTGTGCCCCTCCGCCCGGCCCAGCCCAGCCCACCCAAGTGCAGTATCGATCGATCACTGTCACTTACAAGGCACTAAACGCATAACTGCAGCGTTCGCAGAGTCAGGCCTGATCCCTGCGATCGCTAACAGTTTTTTTGGTAGCATTTTGGTGAACTAGCAAGCACCGGCCCCAGGCAGCGTCAGGTTAGCGCCAGTACCACTAACACCCACGCACGCAGCATACGCCTCCTTTAGTGGTATAGTATCTGAACGGATCAATATCTGATCTGATCAGATCTATACTAGCGTCCCCAGCAGTTTAGGGTTCCCAAAAACGCAGTGTTAGCGGGATCAGCCCAGATACCTGCTAGCACCTGCGTTTTGCCCCTCCGCCCGGCCCAGCCCAGCCCACCCAAGTGCAGTATCGATCGATCACTGACACTTACAAAACACTAAACGCATAACTGCAGCGTTCGCAGAGTCAGACCTGATCCCTGCGATCGCTAACAGTTTTTTTGGAAGCTTTTTATTGAACTGGCAAGCACCAGCGGCCTAGTATACCCCGGCCGTAGTCAAACCAGCGCTGCAGTAACACTTGGTGACGTGGCGAGTCCCATAAGTGCAGTTCAAGCTGGTGAGGTGGCAAGCACAAGTAGTGTCCCGCTGCCACCAAAAAGACAAACACAGGCCCGTCGTGTCCATAGTGCCCTTCCTGCTGCATTCGCCAATCCTAATTGGGAACCCACCGCTTCTGCAGCACCCGTACTTCCCCCATTCACATCCCCAACCAAATGCAGTCGGCTGCATGAGAGGCATTTTTATGTGCTCCCGAGTACCCCTACCCAACGAACCCCCCCAAAAAAGATGTTGTGTCTGCAGCAAGCGCGGATATAGGCGTGACACCCGCTATTATTGTCCCTCCTGTCCTGACAATCCTGGTCTTTGCATTGGTGAATGTTTTGAACGCTACCATACACTAGTTGAGTATTAGCGTAGGGTACAGCATTGCACAGACTAGGCACACTTTCACAGGGTCTCCCAAGATGCCATCGCATTTTGAGAGACCCGAACCTGGAACCGGTTACCGTTATAAAAGTTAGTTACAAAAAAAGTGTAAAAAAAAAAATATATATATATAAAATAAAAAAAAAAAGTTGTCGTTTTATTGTTCTCTCTCTCTATTCTCTCTCTCTATTGTTCTGCTCTTTTTTTACTGTATTCTATTCTGCAGTGTTTTATTGTTATTGTTATTGTTATTATGTTTTATCATGTTTGTTTTTCAGGTATGTAATTATTTATACTTTACTGTTTACTGTGCTTTATTGTTAACCATTTTTTTGTCTTCAGGTACGCCATTCACAACTTTGAGTGGTTATACCAGAATGATGCCTGCAGGTTTAGGTATCATCTTGGTATCATTCTTTTCAGCCAGCGGTCGGCTTTCATGTAAAAGCAATCCTAGCGGCTAATTAGCCTCTAGACTGCCTTTACAAGCCGTGGGAGGGAATGCCCCCCCCCCCCCACCGTCTTCCGTGTTTTTCTCTGGCTCTCCTGTCTCAACAGGGAACCTGAGAATGCAGCCGGTGATTCAGCCAGCTGACCATAGAGCTGATCAGAGACAAGAGTGGCTCCAAACATCTCTATGGCCTAAGAAACCGGAAGCTACGAGCATTTTATGACTTAGATTTCGCCGGATGTAAATAGCGCCATTGGGAAATTGGGGAAGCATTTTATCACACCAATCTTGGTGTGGTCAGATGCTTTGAAGGCAGAGGAGAGATCTAGGGTCTAATAGACCCCAATTTTTTCAAAAAAGAGTACCTGTCACTACCTATTGCTATCATAGGGGATATTTACATTCCCCGAGATAACAATAAAAATGATTTAAAAAAAAAAAAAAATGAAAGGAACAGTTTAAAAATAAGATAAAAAAGCAAAAAAATAATAAAGAAAAAAAAAAAAAAAAAAAAGCACCCCTGTCGCCCCCTGCTCTTGCGCTAAGGCGAACGCAAGCAGCGGTCTGTCGTCAAATGTAAACAGCAATTGCACCATGCATGTGAGGTATCGCCGCGAAGGTCAGATCGAGGGCAGTAATTTTTGCAGTAGACCTCCTCTGCAAATCTAAAGTGGTAACCTGTAAAGGCTTTTAAAGGCTTTTAAAAATGTATTTATTTTGTTGCCACTGCACGTTTGTGCGCAATTGTAAAGCATGTCATGTTTGGTATCCATGTACTCGGTCTAAGATCATCTTTTTTATTTCATCAAACATTTGGGCAATATAGTGTGTTTTAGTGCATTAAAATTTAAAAAAGTGTGTTTTTTCCCCAAAAAATGCGTTTGAAAAATCGCTGCGCAAATACTGTGTGAAAAAAAAAAATGAAACACCCACCATTTTAATCTGTAGGGCATTTGCTTTAAAAAAATATATAATGTTTGGGGGTTCAAAGTAATTTTCTTGCAAAAAAAAAAAACTTTTTCATGTAAAAAATAAGTGTCAGAAAGGGCTTTGTCTTCAAGTGGTTAGAAGAGTGGGTGATGTGTGACATAAGCTTCTAAATGTTGTGCATAAAATGCCAGGACAGTTCAAAACCCCCCCCAAATGACCCCATTTTGGAAAGTAGACACCCCAAGCTATTTGCTGAGAGGCATGTCGAGTCCATGGAATATTTTATATTGCGACACAAGTTGCGGGAAAGAGACAAATTTTTTTTTTTTTTTTTTGCATAAAGTTGTCACTAAATGATATATTGCTCAAACATGCCATGGGAATATGTGAAATTACACCCCAAAATACATTCTGCTGCTTCTCCTGAGTACGGGGATACCACATGTGTGAGACTTTTTGGGAGCCTAGCCGTGTACGGGACCCCGAAAACCAAGCACCGCCTTCAGGCTTTCTAAGGGCGTGAATTTTTGATTTCACTCTTCACTGCCTATCACAGTTTCGGAGGCCATGGAATGCCCAGGTGGCACAAAACCCCCCCAAATGACCCCATTTTGGAAAGTAGACATTCCAAGCTATTTGCTGAGAGGTATAGTGAGTATTTTGCAGACCTCACTTTTTGTCACAAAGTTTTGAAATTTGAAAAAAGAAAAAAAAAAAAAGTTTTTTCTTGTCTTTCTTCATTTTCAAAAACAAATGAGAGCTGCAAAATACTCACCATGCCTCTCAGCAAATAGCTTGGGGTGTCTACTTTCCAAAATGGGGTCATTTGGGGGGGTTTTGTGCCACCTGGGCATTCCATGGCCTCCGAAACGGTGTTAGGCAGTGAAGAGTAAAATCAAAAATTCACGCCCTTAAAAACGCTGAAGGCGGTGATTGGTTTTCGGGGCCCCGTACGCGGCTAGGCTCCCAAAAAGTCCCACACATGTGGTATCCCTATACTCAGGAGAAGCAGCTAAATGTATTTTGGGGTGCAATTCCACATAGGCCCATGGCCTGTGTGAGCAATATATCATTTAGTGACAACTTTGTGCAAAAAAAAAAAAAAAAAAAAGTGTCACTTTCCCGCAACTTGTGTCAAAATATAAAATATTCCATGGACTCAATATGCCTCTCAGCAAATAGCTTGGGGTGTCTACTTTCCAAAATGGGGTCATTTGGGGGGGGGGTTGTGCCACCTGGGCATTCCATGGCCTCCGAAACTGTGATAGGCAGTGAAGAGTGAAATCAAAAAGTTACACCCTTAGAAATCCTGAAGGCGGTGATTGGTTTTCGGGGTCCCATACGCGGCTAGGCTCCCAAAAAGTCCCACACATGTGGTATCCCCGTACTCAGGAGAAGTAGCTGAATATATTTTGGGGTGCAATTCCACATAGGCCCATGGCCTGTGTGAGCAATATATCATTTAGTGACAACTTTTTGTAAATATTTTTTTTTTTTTTGTCATTATTCAATCACTTGGGACAAAAAAAATAAATATTCAATGGGTTCAACATGCCTATCAGCAATTTCCTTGGGGTGTCTACTTTCCAAAATGGGGTCATTTGGGGGGGTTTTGTACTGCCCTGCCATTTTAGCACCTCAAGAAATGACATAGGCAGTCATAAACTAAAAGCTGTGTAAATTCCAGAAAATGTACCCTAGTTTGTAGACGCTATAACTTTTGCGCAAACCAATAAATATACGCTTATTGACATTTTTTTTACCAAAGACATGTGGCCGAATACATTTTGGCCTAAATGTATGACTAAAATTGAGTTTATTGGATTTTTTTTATAACAAAAAGTAGAAAATATCATTTTTTTTCAAAATTTTCGGTCTTTTTCCGTTTATAGCGCAAAAAATAAAAACTGCAGAGGTGATCAAATACCATCAAAAGAAAGCTCTATTTGTGGGAAGAAAAGGACGCAAATTTCGTTTGGGTACAGCATTGCATGACCGCGCAATTAGCAGTTAAAGCGACGCAGTGCCAAATTGGAAAAAGACCTCTGGTCCTTAGGCAGCATAATGGTCCGGGGCTCAAGTGGTTAATATTAATTTTAAAATTTTAAAGTGAAGTATACCAGTCAAACTCTATCCATTTACTAAACGCCTTCCCCACACCGATATGGGTTAACGTCTCCTTCAAAAATGTCCAATCCACCCTGTCAAAAGCCTTTTCTGCATTGGAGGATAGCAAGCATTAGGGGTATTTTACGATAATGATCCAGATGAATAATATTTAAGGCTCTAGTAGTATTGTCCTTTGCCTCCTTAGTAGGCATAAACCCTGCTTGATCAGGATGGATGACATTTTGAAGGTGAAGTTGTAGCCTTAAGGCTAGTATCAATGTAAAAATTTTTAGATGCACATTTAATAGTGAAATAGGTCGATAATTCCTACATTAGGCATGGTCCTTAGTCTCTTTAGGGATCACCGTAAAATATGTGCCCTTAGAGTATCTCTTGGTATAGGCTGATCTTCTAGAAGGGAATAAAAATGCTTTTGTAAATCTAGGGCCTGGAATAGGAGCAAATGCCTTAAAATAGGCTATCGTATACCCGTCTGGCCCTCAAATATTCATCAAATGAGATCGGAATGCTTAGTGATTCGGACGCATCAATGGGTATTGACGGTAGTCCCGAGGAAGAGAGATAATCCCAAATTAATTGTTGCTTTTGTGCCACCTGATTGGTCGGTAAGTAAGGCCCCTTTCACACGGGCGGACAGTATGTTCGTTTTTTATCCATCCGTTTTCGGATGAAAAACGGACATACATGCATCCCTATGGGATAGCGGATGTCAGCGGATGAACATTCACTGACTTTCGATGACATCAGTCTCCGCTCTGCTCCGTTTCTGATGACGGAGGAAAACCCTACTTTTCCATCCATCTGCGGATCGGATGAAAACGGACTCTACGGTCCATCTTCATCCGATCCCTCATAGGGGAGAGCGGCGTTCTGACAGGTCGGTCCCCGCACAGTGTGCAGAGACAGAACTGTCATCTGCCTGCTCAGCGGGGATCGACGGAGCAATCCCCCGCTGAGCAAAGTGGAGCCCGTACACGGACACGTCCGTGTGAAAGCGCCCTTAGTCAACAAATTATAAAGGGATAGATAGTATTCTCAAAAGGTCTCTGCAACTTCCCTAGATATAAAGTGACATTTCCCTCTATCAGAGTCGATATATTTTTCCGTGAAATTTCCCTAAGTGAATGGGTCAGAAGTTTTCCTGATTTATTCCTGTGTTCATAATGTGCATTCCTAGCCCTTAGTATCCGTATGTTAGTGTCTAAGCAAAGAAGTCAGTTTTTCTCGCTCCAACCTAAGATCCACTGCTACGGACTGGGAGAGTCATTTTTTATGCTTAGATTCTAAGTTTGCTACCAGATTTAATTGGGCTTGAAAAGCAACTTGGCTATTTTTCCATACTTCAGTCTCCTTTTTAGTCAGCTGACCTCACATAACGCATTTATGCATTTCCCATATTGAAAATAGAGAGACATCGTCTGTATCGTTATCATTGAAAATTCTGGTCATTTCCATAGAAAGGTAATTTCAAAGTGTACCTTCTTGTATCAGAGATTCGTTAAGTTTCTACGACCATGATCTGATTACAGAGTTGTCCAGCTGAAGATCTATAAGCGCTGGGGCATGGTCAGACAGCCTGTATTCCAATTGAGGAACTCACTACCGCTGGTAGTAGAGATTGGGATACTAGTACATAATCAATTCGAGAGTAACTGTCATGTGGTACCGAATAAAAAGTATAATCCCGCTCAATTGGGTGCTGAACTCTCCAAATATCTACCAACCGGGAGGTTTGAAGGGCTTTTTTTATTCGAGATATGAATATGATAGATGTGAGGAGCATTGGGAGGCGTCTAATAGTGGATCAAGAGCCACGTTGAGATCTCCACCCAATATCACTCCCCCCTCCATAAAACCTTGTAGAGTATTAAGGATTTCGTCTAGATGGCTCAGCTGAGCATGGTTAGGTAGATATATAGAAGCTAAAGTTACTCAATGGCCAGCTAGATCTCCCTTAAGAAACAGATAGCATCCCTCTTGGTCGCTCCTCTGATCAACAAAAGACCATGGCTTCGTCCCAGAGAGCAGGATACACACCACCCTCTTCTTAGAATCAGGGGCTGTACTATGAAATATATGTGGATAACGATCATTCTGAAATTTTGGTATCTTCCCTGATTGAAAATGGATTTCTTGTATAAATGCGACTTGTGTTCGCATGCGCCAGAGTTCAAGTAAAACCGTTGTGTGCTTCTCGGGTATATTCAGCCCGTTGACATTTAAGGATAAACAGTGTACATTGGTCATAGTGAGACCCAAATTCTATAACCTGTGCACCAGCAGAGTGGGAATAAACACTGTGAAAAAACAAAAAAGATATGCAGCAATTAACTAAAGTGGCTCTCTATTGAGCCTGCTCACCCCTGCGGTCCCCACCCAGAATAGTCTAGGAAGGGAGAGCACTGGGAGGCAAAACTTATATAAGGAGAAGTAGAAAAGCGACACCAGAGGAGGAGTCGCTCAGACCATATTGCACGTCAACAGGAAGGATCCTCTATACTAATAGGCTACAAACTGAAGTGTCAAAACATATATCAACATATCGGGAAAAGACCTGTAATAAACCTTGCTTAATTCCTATATTTTTTATATTTGGAAGCGATACTTTAACCACTTCAATACAGGGCACTTATACACCCTGCTGCCCAGACCAATTTTCCGCTTTCAGCGCTGTCGCACTTTGAATGACAATTGCGCAGTCATGCTACACTGTACCCAAATTAAATTTGTTTAGTTTTGTTCCCACAAATAGAGCTTTCTTTTGATGGTATTTGATCACCTCTGGGATTTTTATTTTCTGCTAAACAAATAAAAAAAGAACGAAAAGTTTGAAAAAAAGTGCCCATTTGTTTCGGTTATAAAACTTTGTAAATAAGTACGTTTTCTCCTTCACTGATGGGCACTGATGGGGCTGCACTGATGGGCACCGATGAGGTGGCACCAATGAGGTGGCACTGATGAGGTGACATTGATGGGCACTGTCAGAGGAGCAGCCGATCGGCTCTCCTCTACTTGTGTCTGACAGACGCGAGTGATGAAAAGCCGATCTTCCTGTTTACATCGTGATCAGCCGTGATTGGACACGGCTGATCATGTGATAAAGAGTCTCTGTCAGAGACTCTTTACCTAGATCGGAGTTGAGGTGTGTCAGACTGACAGACCGCAACAACGATCGCCGTGATGCGCACCCCCGGGGGTGCGCAGCGGCTTAATATCCTGGCGACGTCATATGACGTCCGGTCAGGATATTGAAACCACTTTGCCACCGTCATTTTGCTATATGGTGGGCGGCAAGTGGTTAACCACCATCTCCAAAGGAAAAAAAAAAGAGAGAAATTATATAAACCCCACATCAAGTCTTATCATTATATCCTAGCCTTATAACCTTTTACATATTCCTTTATTTACTATATTGTATCCTAGTATCATAATCATATCACAATTATATTTAATCTATAAACAGCTGCTACCTTACTACCATCCTAGTAGTGCCTGTTTAAAGTTTTTATAACGTCCATACCGACGGGTCTCCTAGTGGTCTCCATTTGTAACAATTATAGCATCATTTATATAAACATCAAGTGTTGTTGGGGCCGCCTTTGATTCTCTTTTCTCCCCCCCCCCCCCTTGAAAAAAGATATCTATATTGGCCTTAACCCTGCCCTATATCATATGGCCATTTTTCTGAATATATTTTTATATATCTATCCTCTATCCTTAGTCGCCTCATTACCCTCCTCTCTAACCTCTTCCTTAGCCATCTAGTATATCCAATTTTATCTTAAGGGGGTGAGATAAAGAAGAGAGAAAAGAAAAAAAAAAAAAGAAGGAAGAGAGAAGGAGAAAGAAAGGAGAAGGGGAAGGGAGGGGAAGGGAATGATGGGAAAGGAGAAAAGAAAAAAAAAGAGAGAAGAGGAAAAAAAAAGAAAGGGAGAGAAGAGAAGGTTATCCCACCCCCTCCCTTCCTCCCCCCTCCTCCCTTCCTCCCCCCCTCCTCAACCTCCAAATGACCGTCTATTGTTCAACAGGAGGGTAAAACTACGGTTCAAGCGGACCCTCCCAAGTTGCTAATTTTCTAATGTGGGGATTTCTAATTGTCAAAGAATGCAGCTTTACCATAATGCAGATACAAAGCTCCATGAATACAGCTGTACATGTTTGTGAACTAACGGACCTGTCTTTCTGTCCCACCATTCTTAAGCTAAGTACACATTATAAGAAAATGGGGCAAATGATCATCCAGTTTTCCTCGATGTTTCACAGCAAGTCAAAACCAAGGGTGGTACTAATTGTACAAAATTCTTGAATTACAAAGGCCTTTTTTTGCTTGACTTATTGTTGTTTACTGTTTCTGAATATGTACAGTCTTTTGTATCACATTTTTCTAATACGAAAACAGTACACATTCAATAGCTCTGTTTATGTACAAGAAACATTTTGGAGTTTGTCCCACCGGAAATTTTGGAAAGTCTGAATCAGATGTTGAATATTGTGTACACACAAAAATTGAACGATCATTCCCTGTACGGAGTTTTTCTTCCAATTTTCTGGGGCTGTAGGTGTTAAGTGCATAATTGCAGCAGCCTCCCAAACCTTTATGTCATGAATGAATCTCAGGTCTTTCCAAAGCATCATACACACGGTTGGATTTTCTGATGGGAATTGTGTGATGACAGGCTGTTGGCAGAAATCCGACCGTGTCTATGCGCCATCAGACAATTGTTGGCCAACTTTCCGTGGACAAATGTTGGATATCAGGTTTTAAAATTTTCCGAGAACAAATGTCTGTTTTCTGAGTGTGTGTATACAAGTCCATTGGACAAAAGTCCAAAGTACAAACACGCATGCTCGGAAGCAAGGACGAGCCAGAAGCGGTCGGTCTTGTAGACTAGCGCTCGTAATGGAGAATTAACATTCGTGACGTGGCAAATTATGAAATCTCGAAATGCAGCGCACAATTCTCTTCTTCTTTAATGGAATAATAATGAAGCTGCCTTGCTGGTGATACTGATTGAGTTATTGCAAACACATTTTCCAATGCTTGTTTTTTCTAGTGATATCAAGAATAATATTATTATGCTTTTTTTTTTTTTTTTTTTTGGGTCACGTTACCACAACACGATTATCCCGTAGTTTTTAAGATCAAAGATGCAACTATGTTGGTGTCCCTTGTCAATTTTACATTGTATTTTTTTAAATGTAACTGCCTACTCCCAAACTGTCGCTTGAAGTAAAACACATAGCCAAGTATTATTCTACACAATTTTTTTTTATTGTGCATTAAAAAAGAAAACAAATAAAATTAGACATGCTATCTGCCAATAGAACTTAATCAAAAAGTGCATTCTATGCATCCAAAATATAGAAAATATACCAAATCAAATCATTATTCAACCAAAAAAATAATGTCAAAGCAATAACTCCAAGGCCAATAATAAATAACACGTTATCTCCTCCGATTCCACGCAAAATGCAAAATTTCTGTAAAAACCACTAACATGAATTTAAGGGCAAACAAATGCAATAAATTTTCGAAATTTTTGGGTAAAATGTAAAAGATGAGGTTGCACTGAGTAAATTGATACCCAACATGCCAAACCTTAAATTTTTGCATGCCCGTGAAATGGCATCAAACTTCAGTACCCTATATTTTCAACCCTTCAAAGGCCCCCTATAGGTATCAGTTTAGTGTTACGGAAGAGGTCTGGTGTTAGAATTATTGCTCTCACTCTGCTGTATGTGGCGATATGTAACATATGTATCACAATCAAAGTTTTCACACGTAGGCGCCCTGACGCATGCGTTTACTTACTTTACCGTGCGTGTGTATATCTGGGGGTAGGGGGGGCCTTAAAAAAAAATTTTGAGAGGGGGGGATTTTATGTGCTTGGGTGTAACTATTTTTTTGCAAAAAAAAATGTATTTTTTTTTTTTACTTTACTTTTTTTTTTTCATCACATAGGGAACAAAAAGTCCCCTATGTGATGATTTTTAGGTAACATGTTCTCTTTATTGCGATATGCCGGGTCTAAAAGACCCTGCATGTCTCCCCTGTACTCCACTAAATGTTTTGCAATGCAGATCGCATTGCAAAACATTATTTCCCGGTTGAGCTAGCCTGGGACACCAAGAGTTTGACCCGGAAGTGACGTCAGAGATGTCGCTTTCCGGGTCACAAAAAGAAGGGAAGGAGAGCGGACGTTTGTCTGTTCTTCTCCTTCCCCTCTACCCACCGGCATTCGCCATGGAGCTCCCGGGCCCACGATGGGCAAGCTGAGCCCGGTAAGCATGACAGGGCACGGTTGTGGGGGGGAGCGCCGGTACCTGGATGTGTGCCAGCAATTGGGTGGCAGCGGAGGCACCCGAATGCTCTCACTTGACAGGCAGGAGTCAGCCACCAGATTGTGTGTGATACCCCCGCAGTCAGGTCCGTATGACGTATGGACCTGGCGGCAAAGGGATTAAACCAACTGTTCTCAACCCTAGGGTTCCTCCAGAGGTGGCCAGGGTTTCATAAAAATGAAACATGTTGCCAGTGTTACTAATAAGAATGAGGTAAGCCCAGTGTTTTTTCTCAGAAAAGTTTGCAACCTTATGTGCTTACAGATTAAAGAATAGATTTCGGTAAAATAGTGTAGGAAGCCCATAAGATGTTGGCTCCACTGTCATCAGAGCATGGAATCATAATCAGTTCTAGTCTATAGAAAAAAAAGAAAGAACACTTGTGACATTCTAAAATAAAAAGGGCAAAGAAAGGGAAACATCAATGCAGGTTTACTTGGTGACAGAATAGGAGAACATGCCGTGCTATGTACTGGATATGTACAATGCTTTTAATTTTAATATAATGGATGAGTGTACATCACTAGATGGACAGATGAAGGTTCTGTGTTTGGAAATAAATGCAATAAATGCCAACATATTTTAAATTCAAACCTTTGTTTAATCCAGGAAATAAAATTGTATATACGGTTAATAAAAGCTAGCAATGAAAGCGATACATAGAACACTGGGATGTCTTTTTTAATGCTTTTTTAGTGCATCCATTGTTACAATTCAGATCAGTGAAATGGAATCAAATAAATGTGGTTTCAAGGTACACTAAATCTGAAATAGTAGCATCTTCGGTTGCCAAAGAAATGGCTTTTCTGTAATAAAAAATGTGGCATTTTAAAGCACAAAAAGTTTATATTATAAAAGCACATATACATATAAGTGTATTAACAAAGACAAAGAACAATGAGCAAACTACGGTAACCTATCTTGGGTAGAGATGAGCAAGCTGATCCCGATCACTGCAATTCAAAAGCTTAAGAATTTTGACCCAAAGCAGAAATGCAAAGCTGAAGTTTAGGTATGGTAATTTTAGCATAGTTACATTGCTCCGGCTAGGAACAATATAAGTAGGTATGTGCCATACTTGTGGGATCCCGGTGGAAGCTGGAATCTCTGTAGTAGGCACCGCTAAACAGTGATCTCCACTAGTTTATGGGTCTTGTGCTAAGTGGCTACTCTGCTGCTTAGTGAACACAGGAGGTTGATTTCTGGGCACAGACGCCATTCAGGGAACACTTTGCATTTTCTCAAAGAATGCAAAGTATTCTCTCATTGGATGAGGTGGAGAGGTGGGATAGTGACATCATGATCTACACCTTTGCCCATGTTGAGCAAACAACCTTTTGTGTTCACTCTGCAGCAGGACAGTCAATCAGCAGGGGACCTGGAATCTAGTCCCAAGCATTGTAGTATCTGTGCTGGAACGTGGAACTCCAGCTTCCACCTGGATCCCACTGGTATAGCACGTATGTACTTACAATGGTCCAAACTGCACTAATGTAACTATGTAAACATTGCCATACCTAAACTTCAGTTTTAAAATTAGCCACAAATCAGCAATTGGGTTCAAGGAACCAAATACTTTGTTGAATACATAGGTATTATTTTACCTGCCAAAAGATTTGTAATACTTTGAGTATAGGAGTTTGAAACAGGGACCTTTGCCATACAGCATAACCAGGTGCTGGACCTCCACTGCAACAGCAGTACAGCTTAGTAACTAGTCCCACACCAGACAGCTGATTGGGCATTAAAGGAAAAGCAGCAGTCTGATGAGGTAAACTCTCTGCTCATTCTGCTCTCTCTTTCTATTAGAATGCTCATTGTCAGCAATTGGGCTTGCATCGGAGCCCGACAGGCTCCTACTGCTGGCCCTCCTTCTCCGTATCTGAGCATGCTTAAGAGGAAAATGTGGGAGGATGATATCAAGACAGATTCTTGTTGCATGAGGAAATACATTTAAAGTGCTCCTATGACCAGGCTATGTGCACAAATTCATCCTCAAAAATAACGATAAAGACTAATGGTCACTATACATGTTGCAATCTGACCATACAATCTCTGTGCATTCTACCTTAGATCTACCAAAACTATGTAATATGAGAAAATACTTAATCTATGCAATAAATTGGTATCCAATCAGGTAGACCCTTGTACTACAAATGTTTTGGAAGATCTAAAGGAGATTGCACAATCAGATTGTAACTTGTGTGGTCAGCCAGTCAGATCCCAGTTGGTTTCTAAAGGCTCTTTCACACTGGCAGACTCCACCAGTGGATCCACCTGTTCAGCAAGGCATCTACCCACTGATCCCCACTATGCAGGCCAATGACAAGTCCGCATCCTCTCCGCTTATGCAGAGCAGACACGGACACAGCTGGCTTTCCGCTTTGGTCGGTCAGACAGCCTGTTCGTTTACATCCTACTGTCATTAGATTCAATCCACCAGACGAATGGGGAATGGATTCCCCATCCGTCTTTTTTCAGCAGATAGGATCGGATGAGATGTCGGCGGGTGTAAATGGACACATGTCCGTTTACATACGAAGTTCCATATAGGACGATGGATGGTCCATCCGTGTAAAGGAAGCCTAACAGCAAAGAGCACCTGTTGTTTGTTTACTCTTTGCTGCTAGAGAAAGTATAGGGAAAGGAGCTGTGATTTAAATGTGTCTGTTTCAAATTGATTTTCTTCAACCTGCCTGCAGCTACAGAGGTCAGTGAGAGCGTGTTTTCAAGCTTCTTCTTTGGTTGTTAAAGAACACATCCTCGCTAATTCTCTAATTAGTAGAAAGGTCCCCAGTTGCTTTGAAAAAAAAAGCAGTTGATGCAGCAATACTTGCCTATACTGTGGAGCTGTCTTCAGCAGTACTCCACAAGATGTTCTCAGGCTTCTCAGGTTCTAATGGCAACTATACCCTTCTGGTGTGGAACAAGCTAGGAAGAGATAGCAAAAGTATGTACAGCACGTTTATGGACAAATCCTTTTGACTTTAATGCAGAGGAAGCCCAGCTATGAATTCAGGGCATATGGTGTTACAAGGGGTTACTTTGCTAAGTGATCATCCTCTATGCTTTTGTAAATTTCATTTGAAGATACACCTTTGCATTTAGAACAACTTCCAATTACTACTACTATTAGTATGTAACTAATACCTCTTGTTTTTTTATTTTATTTTAGAATCATTGTTAGTTGAGCCCCTCAGCCAGCTTGCAAAACTGAGCACTAGAAAGTTTGATTTTTGTACTTACAGCTAGTTTCCCTACCATGTTTGCATTTTGTTAATATGCCAGCCTGTTTATTACTGACCTGTTTTTAATACCTTTTTGTCAGATTTGAGGCAATACTTTTTGAAGCTTTCATCTATTTTGCTGATAACATCAAATATATCTTATTCTTTAATAAAGCTGGAATTCTAAAAGACTTTTTTTTTTTTTAGATCTGGACAAGCCAGAAGCACCTCAGAGATTGAGTGATAGTGGCAATGTCATTATTAGCTAGAATCAAATACAAATATGCTTAAGAAAAGGAAATTAAAGGGAGCTGGAGGTCAGGAAAGTTAATGCTGTTCCTTATTAGAAGGCTGGCAGCAAAGATATTAGCAGATCTGAATGCAAAAAGTTTGATATTAGATTGATATAAACCTTATTAATCATCTCTAGTGGTGCCTCCAAATTCATAGAATGAAGCTGACTTAATTCACTAAGCTTTACCACATGTGTTACTGTTATTTTCAGCCCTCATTGGCTCTAAATGTTGAAAATTATGAGCAATATGAAAAGTAATGTTTTTTATAGTTTAGTGCAGGGGTCTCTAAACTAGGGCTCGGGGGCCACATGCGACGCACTACAAGATTTCATCTGGCCTGCAGCTGATTTGCACAGTCTCTGTTCTGATGGGGACCCCAATGTAAGGGGAACTCTAATGTTCGTTGATGAAAGGAGGGACTCTTATGTGAACTCTGATGTAAGAGGGACTCTGATGAGGACTGTGATGTAAAGGGGACTGTGATGTAAGGGTGGACTGTGATGTAAGGGAGGATTGTGATGTAATGGGGGACTGTGATGTAAAGGGGACTCCGATGTAGACTGTAATGTAAGGGGGACTTTGATGGAGACTCTAATGTAAGGGGTGACTCTGATGGGGGCCCTGATTTGAAAGGTGCCGAATAAATGTATTTTTGTTCCACCTTTATTAGTGAGTCAAGTTTATTTGGAATTTCTTTGCTTTGTTTTACTGAAGTTTTCTCTGTTGTTCTGAATCATATCGTGCTGAATACAAAAGAGCTCCAAGTAAATTGTATTCGTCCCTTTAAATTTTATTTATTCATATATATAACTGATTTTTTTTTTTGGCCCAAAACTGTTTCTTAATTTACAATGTGGTCTTCCTACTGAAAAATGTGGATACCCTTGATTTAACCACTTCAGCCCCGGAAGGATTTACCCCCTTCCTGACCAGAGCACTTTTTACAGTTTGGCACTGTGTCGCTTTAACTGCTAATTGCGCGGTCAATGCAAAAGTTATAGCGTCTACAAACTAGGGTACATTTTCTGGAATTTACACAGCTTTTAGTTTGTGACTGCCTATCTCATTTCTTGAGGTGCTAAAATGGCAGGGCAGTACAAACCCCCCCAAATTACCCCATTTTGGAAAGTAGACACCCCAAGCAAATAGCTGAGAGGCATGTTGAGCCCATTGAATATTATTTTTTTTGTCCCAAGTGATTGAATAATGACAAAAAAAAATTACAAAAAGTTGTCACTAAATGATATATTGCTCAAACATGCCATGGGCATATGTGGAGTTACACCCCAAAATACATTCTGCTGCTTCTCCTGAGTACGGGGATACCACATGTGTGGGACTTTTTGGGAGCCTAGCTGCGTACAGGGCCCCGAAAACCAATCACCGCTTTCAGGATTTCTAAGGATGTAAATTTTTTATTTCACTCCTCACTGCCTATCACAGTTTCGAAGGCCATAAAATGCCAAGATGGCACAAACCCCCCCAAATGACCCCATTTTGGAAAGTAGACACCCCAAGCTATTTGCTGAGATGCATGGTGAGTATTTTGCAGCTCTCATTTGTTTTTGAAAATGAAGAAAGAAAAGAAAAATGTATTTTGTTTTTTCTTTTTTCAATTTTCAAAACTTTGTGACAAAAAGCGAGGTCTGCAAAACACTCACTATACCTCTCAGCAAATAGCTTGGGGTGTCTATTTTCCAAAATGGGGTCATTTGGGGGGGGGGGTTGTGCCATCTTGGCATTTTATGGTCTCCACACATGTGGTATCCCTGTACTCAGGAGAGTACAGGGATACGCTTCTCTGCCTATTGGCTAAGATCAAGTGTAGTATCTGTTCTTATCAGTTTCCAGGAGGTGGTGCTTGCTTCCGTCCCTAATCTATGGCGAGATAGAGATGGGATGGTGGTTGCTATGCAAAACCTGCTGGAGTAAAGGTGACCTGGACGGTTCGTAACCCAAAGGGAAGCCTTCTGATGGGGATGGAGAACCACGGGGTCTGAGCCGGAGGGTTGGGACCCTGGCCTTCTGGCCTGGATTGGGGCAGATCTAGCTCCGGACAGTTATTCGGGAGAGAACGCTGGCTCCCCTTTCTCCCACCGGGGGAGCGGCCAGTATTTCCCGAATGTAATTAGGTAGGAGGGATGGAACGACGGTGAAGCCTGATGGTAAAGGGCTCTCACCAAGCTTCCAGAACTCCATGCCTTTCTGCCTGGGGTGGGGTCTGCTGTGGTCTGGGCTGGTGGCCAGGGTTGGTCTTGAAAGCCTATGGAGTAGTGCTGCTGGAGTGGCAGTCCAGGGGTGCCATAAGATCACTGTGAGTGGCAGTCACTTTGATTTGAGGCACCATGGTCACTGCACTATAGAACACGTTTTTTTAGCACCTGCCTCTTGGGCCGGGCCTTTTGGCTAGGACTATAGGAATTTTTTATTCCTGGCCAGAGGGCCTGGTCATTGTTTTACACAATGGCCACCTTTTTCACTCTCCTCTCCACTATCCCTTCCCCACTTTTTATTTATTTTCTTTCTTTTGATTGAAATCCTGTGTTTGTCACGTCTTGTTCACGTTTGTCACTGTGGGATGAGTAAGGACGGGTCCTCGGGCCAGCCCTGAAAGTCTTGGGAAGGGGTGGACATGGCCTTCTGGCTTCGTCCGCCCTAACCCATGGGGTCTCCCTTCGGGGGAGCCCCACCTAGTACTTGGGTGGGTTCTGTTTCGGCAGACCCTCCAGAGAATGGGGTCTGTCTGGTTTCGGCCAGATAGACCATAGTAAAGTACCTTTGTCCCTGTCTGGAGCCTAACGCCCCGGGGGATCAGGGAATTGGCACGTCTGTGTACCCGTTGCACTTTTTTTGTGAGCACTCTTTATGTGTGTGCACATTTTTTATGCACCAGGTGAAGTTTTTTGGGTGTGTTATGCACGCCATAGGCTTTCAAAAAAAAAAAAAAAAAAATCCCTGTACTCAGGAGAAGCAACAGAATGTATTTTGGGATGTAATTTCACATATTCCCATTGCATGTTTGAGCAATATATCATTTAGTGACAACTTTGTGCAAAAAAAAAAAAAAAAAAATTTGTCTTTTTCCCAATTTGTGTCACAATATAAAATATTCCAGGGACTCAACATGCCTCTCGGCAAATAGCTTGGGGTGTCTACTTTCCAAAATGGGGTCATTTGGGGGGGTGGTTTGAACTGTCCTGGCATTTTATGCACAACATTTAGAAGCTTATGTCACACATCACTCACTCTTCTAACCACTTGAAGACAAAGCCCTTTCTGACACTATTTGTTTTTACATGAAAAAAATATTTTTTTCTTTGCAATAAAATTACTTTGAACCCCCAACCATTATATATTTTTTCAAAGCAAAGGCTCTACAGATTAAAATGGTGGGTGGTTCGTTTTTTTTTTCTCATAGTATTTGCGCAGCGATTTTTCAAACGCATTTTTTGGGGAAAAAACACACTTTTTTATTTTAATGCACTAAAACACACTATATTGCCCAAATGTTTGATGAAATAAAAAAGATGTTCTTAGGCTGAGTACATGGATACCAAACATGACATGCTTTAAAATTGCGCACAAACGTGCAGTGGTGACAAACTACATACATTTTTAAAAGCCTTTAAAAGCCTTTACAGGTTACCACTTTAGATTTACAGAGGAGGTCTACTGCTAAAATTACTGCCCTCGATCTGACGTTCGCGGTGACACCTCATATGCATGGTGCAATTGCTGTTTACATTTGACGCCAGACCAACGCTTGTGTTCACCTTTGCGCGAGAGCAGGGGGGTACAGGGGTGCTTTTTTTTTTTCTTTATTATTTTTTTTGCTTTTTTATCTTATTTTTAAACTGTTCCTTTCATTTTTTTTTTTAATCATTTTATTGTTATGCCAGGGAATGTAAATATCCCCTATGATAGCAATAGGTAGTGACAGGTACTCTTTTTTTGAAAAAAATGGGGTCTATTAGACCCTAGATCTCTCCTCTGCCCTCAAAGCATCTGACCACACCAAGATCAGTGTGATAAAATGCTTTCCCAATTTCCCAATGGCGCTGTTTATATTCAGCGAAATCTAAGTCATGAAATGCTCGTAGCTTCTGGTTTCTTAGGCCATAGAGATGATTGGAGCCATTCTGGTCTCTGATCAGCTCTATGGTCAGCTGGCCGAATCACCGGCTGCATTCTCAGGTTCCCTGTTGGGACAGGAGAGCCAGAGAAAAACATGGAAGACGGTGGGAGGAGGGGTCATTCCCTCCCACTGCTTGTAAAAGCAGTCTAGAGGCTAATTAGCCACTAGGATTGCTTTTACATAAAAAGCCAACCGCTGGCTGAAAAGAATCACACCAAGATGATACCTAAACCTGCAGGCATCATTCTGGAATAACCACTCAAAGTCCAGCAACATACCAGTACATTGCTGGTCCTTGTTGGGCATATATTGTAATCTTTGTTTTCATGCAGCCTGTGGGCTGAACAAAAAAAAGAGATTGATTGGTGGGTATGCCCACCATTAGAATACCTCCCTTCAACCACCCACTTCTAATGATGGGCATACGTGCACCAATTATATATGCCGAAGCACGGGGACATCCGCCCCAAAAGTTAGGAGCAAATTGCTGCTCTGCCCCTGCTGCCCCCATGCTTCGGCATATATCACCTCCGACAGCGCTGGAGTCACGGCTTTATGTATCGTGGGAGCAAACGCTGTTGCTGTCAAGATAAATAAATCCGTGCTGCAGCTGAATGGCGTACCTGAAAACAAAAAAATGGTTAACAATAAAACACAGTAAACAGTAAGGTAAAAAAAATTGCATACCTGAAAAGCAAACATGATAAAACATAATAACAATAAAACATTGCAGAATAGAATACAGCAAAAAAGAGCAGAACAATAGAGAGTAGAGAGAGAGAGAACAATAAAATGACAACTATTTTTGTTTCTTTTATGTTATATTTTTTTGTGTTTTTTTTTTTTTTTTTTTACGCTTTTTTTGTAACTGTAACTTTTATAACTGTAACCGGTTCAAGGTTCGGGTCTCTCAAAATGCGATGCCATCTTGGGAGACCCTGTGAAAGTGTGCTTAGTCTGTGCAATGCTGTACCCTATGCTAATGCTCAACTAGTGTATGGTAGCATTCAAAACATTCACCAATGCAAAGACCAGGATTGTCAGGACAGGAGGGACAATGATAGCGGGTATCACGCCTATATCCGCACTTCCTACAGACACGACATTTTTTTGGGGCGGTTCGTTGGTAGGGGTACTCGGGAGGACATAAAGAAAATGCCTCTCATGCAGCCGACTGCATTTGGTTGGGGATGTGAATAGGGGAAGTACGGGCGCTGCAGAAGTGGTGGGTTCCCAATTAGGATTGGTGAATGCAGCAAGAAGGGCATTATGGGCACGACGGGCCTGTTTGTCTTCTTCTTGGTGGCAGCGGGACACTACTTGTGCTTGCCATCTCACCAACTTGAACTGCACTTATGGGACTCGCCACGTCACCAAGTGTTACTGCAGTGCTGGTTTGACTACGACCGGGGTGTACTAGGCCACTGGTGCTTGCCAGTTTACCAAAACGCTACCACAAAAACTATTAGCAATCGCAGGGATCAGGCCTGACTCTGCGAACGCTGCAGTTATGTGTTTAGTGTTTTGTAAGTGACAGTGATCGATCGATACTGCACTTGGGTGGGCTGGGCTGGGCCGGGCTGATCCCGCTAACACTACGTTTTTGGGAACCCTAAACTGCTGGGAACGTTAGTATAGATCTGATCGGATCAGATATTATTATTATTATTATACGAGATTTATATAGCGCCAACAGTTTACCCAGCGCTTTACAATGTATAAGGGGGACAACACAATTACAGTACAGTTCAATACAAAAGGTACAGGAGGGCCCTGCTCGTAGAGCTTACATTCTAAAGGGAGGGGGTGGTGGTACAAAAGGTAATAGCTGCAAAGAATGATTTGATGGTATTTGAAAGATATTGATTCGTTCAGATACTATACCACTAAGGGAGGTGTACGGTGCGTGCAGGGGTGTTAGCGCTACTGGCACTAACCTGACGCTGCCTGAGGCGACGCAGACCCTATCTGACCCTAAAACTTAACTTATAGCACCGCCGGGCGATCAGGGGGTTAAACCTTTATTAGGTAATAAACGGCGGGTTCCCTGACACTATAAAAAATAAACTAACTAACCTGCGTCACCCGTAACAGTTATACGGTGATTACTGGTGAAAGGGTTAACTAGGGGGCAATCAAGGGGTTAAAACCTTTACTAGGTAGTATATGGGGGTCCCTGATGCTATAAAACACTGACGGCAAACCTAAATACTTATCTCCCTAACTAGCGTCACCAGTGACACTAATACAGCGATCAGAAAAACGATCGCTTAGTGACACTGGCGACGGGAGGTGATCAAGGGGTTAAAACTTTATTAGGGGGGGTTAGGGGGGGTATCCTAGACCTAAAGGGGGCTAACACTAATTGCCCTACCACTTATAACTGTCACAAACTGACGCCAATGCAGTAATCAGGAAAAAAAAAACTGCTATTGGTATCACTGTGACAGGGGGTAAAGGGGGGTGATCGGGCGGGGGGTGATGGCGGGTGAGAAGTGTGCCTAGTGTATTTTACTGTATGTGTGGTGTTGGTGCACTTACTCAGATGTCTTCTCTCCTTGCGCCGGAACGGAAAATACCGATGCGAGGAGAGGTGACATCACTTCCTCTGCCGCTGTTTACATTACAGCAGCAGAGGAAGATTTTCATTCGTTGGGAGCGATCGGGAGGGGGTGGCCACGAATGAGTGGCCTCCCCCTCAGCATGGATCGCTCCCCTAACGATGCCGACCGCCTCGATCTCCCTGATCGTTGCTCCTAGGTGGACCCCCGTGTTTGTGATTTGGTTTACATTGTGTGCACTTGTCCCCTGCTTCCACCTGCTTGTGTGCTAGTCATATATATTCTATTTTGTAAGTGTAACAAAAAATATGTATATACTGATTGTATCTAATGCTACCGAACTATGTACTGATTTATTGTTTTTATCTACCTAGATAAAATCTCCTGAAGAAGTGCTCAGTGCGCAAAACATGTTGAACTGGATCTAGATATCCTAGGTTGCAGCATCTCCCCGACTGAGTGATATCTTCAACATCATTCACCAGTAGTTGCCGGGGGGGGCATAGACAACCATATTTGGGGCAGACTAGTTTACTATGTTTGATGTCTATTTTAAGTTTTTTTTTTTTTTTTTACATATTACATTTTATTAAATATTTTGCAAAGTTGCATTCAGAAAGCACATAGTCTGGGACAACATGACCCCATATATCATGACATTAGAAGAACAGGAATATGACAATCCCTCATAACACATCTTAGGAGCTAAAGATAAGATCATTATAAATATGTATTTCAACCTGTTCATCAAAAATATCAATGCTGTGGTAGCCAGTGTTTCCCATGGATAAAAGATTTGCCCAAGAAAAAAAAAAGAGAAAAAAGAAAAGGTAACTTGTTCTTATATGCTGTTTTATACCTCATAGAGTGTAATTAAAATATCTGATTTTAAACTAATAGTAGTTGTGGTGCCTAAAAAATCCATCTTTCTTTTTTGGTAATTTGGTGTGGCTAATTCGCAGGACGTGGCACAATTCTATATTTGATATGACCACAGCTCCACCCTGTGATGACATATCTTTTTGTAAGAAAACTTAAATTTAGTTAATATCTTTATATTTGAAATTATTTTAGGTTTGTTGAAATCTTCATTCCTCTGCTACCTCGGAAATGTCTGCAGTTTTGATCTTCTAGTGCTACAGGGGTTAAAGAGGAAGTAAACCCTGGTGGGTTTTACTTCCTCTTTATTTCCCTGCAAAGGTAAAGCATAATGGGCTACTATGCATCGCATAGTAGCCCATTATGTGTCACTTACCTAAAACCGAAGCCTGCAATGTCACTGCTGTCCCCACTAGCAGCGAGCGTCCATCTTCAACCCCTCTTCCTTCTGGGGCCGCGAACTCCGGTTCTGTGACTGGCTGGAGTTGCGTGCTGTCACTCCCACGCATGCAAGCGGGAGCCGCCAGTCACAGCATGACCCCTATTAGAAACGGAACAATGTGCCGTAGTCATCGGCGATCGCCTTTTTTGTAAATATCTCCTAAACCGTGGAGGTTTAGGAGATATTTCAAGCACCTACAGGTAAGCCTTAATATAGGCTTACCTGTAGGTTACATAGTTACATAGTTACATAGTAGGTGAGGTTGAAAAAAGACGCAAGTCCATCAAGTCCAACCTATGTGTGTGATTATGTGTCAGTATTACATTACATATCCCTGTATGTTGCGGTCATTCAGGTGATTATTTAATAGTTTTTGAAGCTATCAATGCTCCCCGCTGAGACCACCGCCTGTGGAAGGGAATTCCACATCCTTGCCGCTCTTACAGTAAAGAACCCTCTACGTAGTTTAAGGTTAAACCTCTTTTCTTCTAATTGTAATGAGTGGCCACGAGTCTTATTAAACTCTCTTCTGCGAAAAAGTTTTATCCCTATTGTGGGGTCACCAGTACAGTATTTGTAAATTGAAATCATATCCCCTCTCAAGCGTCTCTTCTCCAGAGAGAATAAGTTCAGTGCTCGCAACCTTTCCTTATAACTAAGATCCTCCAGACCCTTTGTTAGCTTTGTTGCCCTTCTTTGTACTCGCTCCATTTCCAGTACATCCCTCCTGAGGACTGGTGCCCAGAACTGGACAGCATACTCCAGGTGCGGCCGGACCAGAGTCTTGTAGAGCGGGAGAATTATCGTTTTATCTCTGGAGTTGATCCCCCTTTTAATGCATGCCAATATTCTGTTTGCTTTATTAGCAGCAGCTTGGCATTGCATGCCATTGCTGAGCCTATCATCTACTAGGACCCCCAGGTCCTTTTCCATCCTAGATTCCCCCAGAGGTTCTCCCCCCAGTGTATAGATTGCATTCATATTTTTGCCACCCAAATGCATTATTTTGCATTTTTCTACATTGAACCTCATTTGCCATGTAGTCGCCCACCCCATTCATTTGTTCAGGTCTTTTTGCAAGATTTCCACATCCTGCGGAGAAGTTATTGCCCTGCTTAGCTTAGTATCGTCTGCAAATACAGAGATTGAACTGTTTATCCCATCCTCCAGGTCGTTTATGAACAAATTAAATAGGATTGGTCCCAGCACAGAACCCTGGGGAACCCCACTACCCACCCCTGACCATTCTGAGTACTCCCCATTTATCACCACCCTCTGAACACGCCCTTGTAGCCAGTTTTCAATCCATGTACTCACCCTATGGTCCATGCCAACGCACCTTATTTTGTACAGTAAACGTTTATGGGGAACTGTGTCAAATGCTTTTGCAAAATCCAGATACACCACGTCTACGGGCCTTCCTTTATCTAGATGGCCACTCACCTCCTCATAGAAGGTTAATAGATTGGTTTGGCAAGAACGATTCTTCATGAATCCATGCTGATTACTGCTAATGATATCATTCTTATTACTAAAATCTTGTATATAGTCCCTTATCATCCCCTCCAAGAGTTTACATACTATTGATGTTAGGCTAACTGGTCTGTAATTCCCAGGGATGTTTTTTGGGCCCTTTTTAAATATTGGTGCTACATTGGCTTTTCTCCAATCAGCTGGTACCATTCCAGTCAATAGACTGTCTGTAAAAATTAGAAACAACGGTCTGGCAATCACCTGACTGAGTTCCCTAAGTACCCTCGGATGCAAGCCATCTGGTCCCGGTGATTTATTAATGTTAAGTTTCTCAAGTCTAATTTTAATTCCGTCCTCTGTTAACCATGTAGGTGCTTCCTGTGTTGTGTCATGAGGATAAACACTGCAGTTTTGGTTACTGAAGCCCCCCGATTCACTCGTGAAGACTGAGGAGAAGAATAAATTCAATACCTTTGCCATCTCCCCATCCTTTGTAACCAGATGTCCTTCCTCATTCTTTATGGGGCCAATATGGTCTGTCCTCCCTTTTTTACTGTTTACATACTTAAAGAATTTCTTGGGATTTTTTTTCCTCTCCTCCGCTATGTGTCTTTCATGTTCTATCTTAGCCGTCCTAATTGCACCCTTACATTTCTTATTGCATTCTTTATAAAGTCTGAATGCTGAGGATGATCCCTCAACCTTGTATTTTTTGAAGGCCTTCTCCTTTGCTTTTATATGCATTTTTACATTGGAGTTAAGCCATCCAAGATTTTTGTTTGCTCTTTTAAATTTATTACCCAATGGGATACATTGGCTAATGCCCTTATTTAATATGCTCTTAAAGCAAACCCATCTCTCCTCCGTATTCTTTGTTCCTAATATTTTATCCCAATTTATGCCTTTTAGCAAGGTTTGTAGTTTAGGGAAGTTGGCTCTTTTGAAATTCAGTGTCTTTGTGTTCCCTTCATGTTTCCTATTTGTGTGATTTATACTGAAACTAATTGACCTGTGATCGCTGTTACCTAAATTGCCCCGTATTTCCACATCTGTGATCAGGTCTGTATTGTTGGTAATCAGTTGGTACTGGGTGTACAACCACTTTAATACCAGCAGCTGGACCTGTCACAGGCCCTCATCAAATGGGTCCAGAGTGTGTAATATACACAGTGCAGAGGTCAGAAGGGTGTAATGCACAGATTGCAGAGGTCAAAAGTAAGTAATGCACATAATGCAGAGGTCAGGAGTGTAGGGGTGTTTAATACAGTGGTTGCAGAGGTATGAAGCAAGTAATGCACAGAGTGCAGGGTAATAGGTGCAGCTGCAGCATAGTAGATTAAAGGTATTCCACCTTGTCCTTGGCAGCTAGCTCATATAAAAGCCTGGAGTCCGCATCCAGTGACGTTGGCTAGCACTTGCAGAAGGCACCAGCTGCGCCATTTTGGCATCTGGATTGACAGTTGCACAGAGTAATTCCTGAGTAGGTGTCTGTGCTATGCATTGTTCACTGTGGGCTGCTGTGATGGTGGGGACAATGCTGGGGGAGGACCATTTTAGGGGGCCAGACCCATTGAAACAGAAGGGAAGGAAAAAATGGGAAGGAATTGCAATACATACTAAAATATGTTTTGTGTGTGGCAAATATGTATTTTTGAAAGCAACATGGCATACGCTGAATTTCCCCTTCAAGTCATTACTTGCAGGGATGTCAGTCAAGAACATGATAGTTGCTTTGTGTTGACCTTCACTATCCGTCTTTCATGCTGAATGAATATTTAGATCACAGGGGTATTCTACAGTAGTCTCAAAAGTATATGCCAGATGGATCTGGAGATTGCTAGTTGGAGCATAAGTCCCTTTAAAGAGATGAGCAATGCTTTCAAAATGCTATTTTTTTTTACCCAGGTTAATAAAGCATTAAAAAAATGTGAGTAAGTAATGTAAATACCTTAATAAAGTTAAATTTTACCACATACACACAATTATATATTAAAATACATACAACATAATAAGGCACACTAATGCCCTGTACACACGGTCGGCTTTTCCGATGGAAAAAGTGCGATCGGATTATGTTGTCGGAAATTCCGTTCGTGCGTGGGCTCCATCGGACTTTTTCCGTCAGAATTTCCGACACACAAAGTTTGAGAGCAGGATATAAAATTTTCTGACAACAAAATCCGATCGTTTAAATTCCGATTGTGTGTACACAAATCCGACGCACAAACTGCCACGCATGCTCAGAATAAATTAAGAGACGAAAGCTATTGGCTACTGCCCCGCTTATAGTCCAGACGTTCGTGTTTTACGTCACCGCGTTCAGAACGATCGGATTTTACGACAACTTTGTGCGACCGTGTGTATGCAAGACAAGTTTGAGCCAACATCTGAAAAAATCTGATGGATTTTGTTGTCGGAATGTCCGATCAATGTCCGATCGTGTTACAGGGCATAAGAATAACAATAGTATCAATTTATAAATAAGGATTTTATAAATAAGGATGAGCAGAGTGATTTTGTCAAAAATTATTTTTGTGGCAAGTTGAAACTTTCAGTTTCACTCAAGCTAAAGCTAAGAGGCACTAAAGCTTTTAATTTGTTTGAAACAAAAATCTTTTTAGTTCACTAAAAAATGCTTTGCTTGCAGATGATTGGTGATATACAGTAAGTCAGCAGAGCTTCAACTAAATCACTAAGCTCTGGGGCAAATCCCTTGCAAAGTGAGCAACCTATTTGCTTTTAAGAAAATATGGGATCATGTTGTCCCAGCCACTTTAAAATACACACTATATTACCAAAAGTATTGGGACGCCTGCCTTTACACACACATGAACTTTAATGGCATCCCAGTCTTAGTTCGTAGGGTTCAATATTGAGTTGGCCCACCTTTTGCAGCTCTTCTGGGAAGGCTGTCCACAAGGTTTAGGAGTGTGTCTATGGGAATGTTTGACCATTCTTCCAGAAGTGCATTTGTGAGGTCAGGTACTGATGTGTGTGAGAAGGCTTGGCCCGCAATCTCTGCGCTAATTCATCCCAAAGGTGTTCTATCGGTTTGCGGTCAGGACTCTGGGAAGACCAGTCAAGTTCCCCCTCCCCAAACTCACACATCCATGTCTTTATGAACCTTGCTTTGTGCGCTGGTCCAAATCATTTGGTGGAGGGGGGATTGTGGTGTGGGGTTGTTTTTCAGTGGTTAGGCTTGGCCACTTAGTTCCAGTGAAGGGAACTCTCAAGGTGTCAGCATACCAAGACATTTTGGACAATTTCATATTCCCAAATTTCTAGGAACAGTTTGGGGATGGCCTCTTCCTGTTCCAACATGACTGCGCACCAGTGCACAAACAAGGTCCATAAAGACATGGATGGGTGAGTTTGGGGTGGAGAAACTTGACTGGCCAGCACAGAGTTCTGATCCCAACCCAATAGAACACCTTTGAGATGAATTAGAGTGGAGACTGCGAGCCAGGCCTTCTCATTTACATCAGTGCTTGACCTCACAAATGCGCTTCTGGAAGAATGGTCAAACATTCCCATAGACACACTCCTAAATCTTGTGGACAGCCTTTCCAGAAGATTTGAAGCTGTCATAGCTGCAAAGGGTGGGCCAACTCAATACTGAACCCTACGGACTAAGACTGGGATGCCAGTAAAGTTCATGTGCATGTAAAGGCAGGAGTCCCAATACTTTTAGTAATATAGTGTATTTTAGGCCTTCTCCTGTGATTAGGACGGTGAATATTAACATGACCACACATGTTACAGTCGTGCAATCTCATTAAAGTGGAACTAAAGGAAAGACTTTTTTCATTTTGGATAGAGTAAAGCAGATTTATAATCCCTGTAAGTTTATTTTGCCATCTGTGTCCCATTGGGGAGATTTCCCTTCACTTACTATCCCATAGCTAAACAGGAAGTGAGAGAAAATCCCTCCAATGTGAGTGTGTCACCAGGGTCCTCAGAGCTAGTGTCCCCATTGGAAGAATTCCCCTCTGTTCCAATTCAGTGATAACACAAAATGTGGGATTTTTTTTTTCAAGTTTGCTTTTGGTGATAACGGTAAACAGGACGGATAGCTTTACAAAACAATGTAATGTGAGGGTCTAACTTAATAATCGATTGAACTGGATCCAATCAGGCATCCCCCTCTACTACATAGTTGGTGGTAGATCTAAAGAAGATTGTTCATATAATGTAGATTGAAACGTACATGGTTGGCTTTAGGGAAACATTTGATGATCCTAAACCAACCGTTTCCTCTATGAGGTGCTAAGAATGATAAAGACATTTTAGAGAGAATCCGATCAAAGGCACAATTTGCAGCCTGCCAGAGGTGTTGCTCTTTGGCGAATAGTAGAAGAGCCATTTCTCAGCAGATCTATAATGATTTTGTACAAAACATTGGCCTTTTCATTTTCTGCCTGAAGGGCCAACAAAGATAACACATATATGGATTTCCCTACTGCTTACCCAGAGCCGCATATCTCACAATCATAAAGTTTTTATATTTACTGCTGTTATCACCAGTCACTTTACATCACTATCAGTCAGCTTTATCCTTATGCTACATATAGCAACTGGTAAAATAAAAATTATTGATGGTTGGGACCAATAATCACTCCAAAGGGTCGATATTATTTCATTTGCTAGTGATGGGGACAGTCTCCATAGCAACAGCTAATTGACACAATCTACAAAGGTCTCTCCAGAGTTTGCGTGTTAGATCCCTAGCTGTTTTTAATCTAATTTACTACACAATTACTTTTTGATTTAAAATTATCTGGAGTTACTGTATATGTATGTATATGGAAAGCTGGAGTTAATTATAGGGATCGAGTGGGATGTATTAATTAGTCAATTGTGAATTATCTTTTTACAGAACAAATGTGCAATCTTTAGAGCATCTGAACATTTTTAAAAATATAGAAATAAGCATTATACTGAAAATATTCTAAGAACTACTCACTAAACTGTAAATAAAGATCACAGGATAAGACTGTATAGACATAGATATTCAGTTTCTTTCCTTTGGGTAAATCAAGTTAAAATCCTTCCCTCCTTCCCTTCATTTCCTCTTTCCTTTCTTCATTTCTTCCTTCCTTCCTCCTTCTCTTCATTCTTTCCTCCCACCCTCCTTTCATTCCTTACTTCTTCTGTTCTTCTCCTTATTCCCTCCCCACCTCCTCCCTCCCTTCATTTCCACCCCTTGCACTGACTTAATTCCTTCTTCGTTCCTTTTCATTTCCTCTTCATTTCCTTCTCCCTCCCTTCCTTTATTCCTTACTTTCTCCCTCCTTCTCTTCATTTCATCCTCCCTCTCTTCATTACTTACTTTCTCCCTCCTTCTCTTCATTTCCTCCTCCCTTCCTTCATTCCTTACTTCCTCTCTCCTTCTCTTCATTCTTTCCTCACTCACTCCCTCCCTCCATTCATTCCTTACTTTCTCAGTTTTTACCTTTATTCCCTCCTCACTTCCTCCCTCCCTCCATTAATTTCCACCCCTCTTGCTCACTTAATTCCTTCCTCCCTCATTCTCTTCATTTCCTCCTCCCTTCCTTCATTCCCTACTTCCTCCCTCCTTCCCTTCACTTTCTTCTCCCTCTCTTACTTCTTTCCTTACTTCCTCCCTCCTTCCCTTCATTTCCTTCTCCCTCCCTACCTTCTTTCCTTACTTCCTCCCATTTCCCTTTCATTTCCTACTCCCTCCCTTCATTCCTCACTTCCTCCCTCCTTCTCTACATTTCCTCCTCCCTCCCTTTATTCCTTACTTCCTCCCTCCTTCTCTACATTTCCTCCTCCCTCCCTTCATTCCTTACTTCCTCCCTCCTCTTCATTTCCTCTTTCCTCCCTCTTTTTATTCTTTATTTTCTACGTTCTTCCCCTTATTCCCTCCTTCCTTCCTCCCTCTCTTCATTCCCTCCTTGCTTTTTCCTCCTCCCACCATCATCCTTCCCCTTATTCTTTCCACCCTTCCTTCATTCCCATCTGCCACCTTCTCTCTTCTTCCTTCGTTAGTCCTTCCTTCCTTTTCCACTTTCTTTTGTTGTATTCCCATTTACTCTGATAACCCCAGTATGCCGACACCCCTGTTTTTTCCTGTATTGGTTGTCAAACTCACGTTTTATATATTAATAAGAAATATAAAGTGCCTTTAAAACCAAAAAAGGGTATTAAACCCCTTTCACTTTTTTATTGGTGTCCGTGTGTCTTCACCTTCTCTATTTGTCCTGATGGCCATTGTCACTGGGACATAAGGTGATGGGAAATCTAACATTTTGACAGCTGTCACCAGGAGGTGAGGGAAATTCTTCCAGTGAGATTACATGTTCTGGTAACAACTGTCTAAGACAGGAATAACCCTGTGTGTCCCTTGTACAGGAAGTGAAGGTAATTCTCCCCAATGGGTACACCAAACAAAAAGTTGGGTTTTGACCATCACCTACTATATGCAAGACTGAAAGTTAGATACACTTTAATAGAGAAAATGTAGATACATTCTGTATTCTTAATATGTTTCTGTCTTTTTTATCTATTTATTTATTTATTATACATTCGTTACATTACCTGAAATGGCTTCTGTGTAAAGACTGCATTTCTTCTAATCAGGGTTGGAGGGGAAAAGAGAACATTTTCATAAAAGGACAGAGCTTTCAACAGAACTATGGCTAAAGAACTCAAGAAATGCATTCAAAAGTAAAAATGCTCATTAGTCATAATATAATTGCAAGCACAAATGATATGAGAGAGGTTCATGCAGTTGAAGGTAATTCAGTCTTTAATCACAAGCCACTGTAGGTATGGCAAAGGATTATCCTCCTATGACCCAAGAAAAAGCTATCTGAATGAAATATAGGTGGAATTTAAATATTTAAGACAATATGTAATTTATACTTATCTCTGTAGTCTTGAAGAATTGCTGGCTGGTCTCTGAAGGTGTGCAATAGCCATGGTAGATTGTAATAAAACGTGCAGCTCACTAAAGACTCTAAAGTGAACCTGTGCTGAAGTAATGGTCACAAAATCATCTATGTGGTGCTAATGGGATTCCCTGCTCATTCTAACTGTTGTCCCTGTTGAGATATCAGCACTCTTAATATGTTAATAATGACTTTTCTGGTGTTGCGCTTAGCTGCACACCTTCCTTTGCCAAGTATTATTGAGGGATTATGGCCATCATATTGATGGTCAGGAGTAGGAGTATTGGGACCAAGTAAAACTTTTGAGAAATCTACAAAGTTCACAACAGTGGCATTGAAACCTCAGTTATTTTACTATGCCTCATGCACACTGGACGTTTTTACAGCTGCTGCTTTTTGGCTTCAGGCATTTTTTTTTTTTTTGCAGCCAGTAAACTCCCCAGCATGTTATCCTATGTGTCCATGTACACATTGGCTGTTATCAGCGAATTGTGGCAGGGGCGTTTTCTGCCTGGAAAAAAACCCAGAACTAGTGTATTTCAGCTGTAAAAATGCTCTAAGCCTGGGTTCACACTGATGCGAATTTACAGCGGGTTTGATGCGTTTAGGAACATACAGATTTGCAGGTCATGTAAAAAGCATAGTATTCCATGGCTTTGGTCCACATCTATGCGTTGTGAATTTGGTGCGAGAAAAAAAAGGGTCCTGTGCCTGTTGACTGCGGCTTACTGTACACGGGATGTTTCATAACCTCTCCTGAATGATTTAACTTGACAGATAGTAACCGACATTTAAAAACGTCCGTTTTGCCGCGTTTACATGCCACGTTTAGACATGTTTGCGTTTAGAATAGTTTTTTTGGGTTTTTTTTTTTAAATAGTCAAAAATGTATCTCCATTAAAAAAGCCTGTAAACGAAACGCGGCTAAACGCGAGTTGCTGTGTTTACATTTGTTTACAAGCTGTTTCAGGCATTTGGCGTTTCAAATGCTTCTGAACATCCGTCCTAAACACATTTTTTTGCTTTCCAAAAAATGCTTCTAAACTCAACTGCCTAGAAATGACCCTGTGTACATGTACATAGAGGAGAGTTCAGGGGCAGCTGAAAAAAAAACCCCAACTGCTCCTAAACGTCCGTTTACCAGCAGCAGTGTACATGAAGCCTAACTCTGATAAAAACTTAAAAAACGCTGAACAATGTTGAAAAGCACAGCTATTCTGCGTTTATCAGCAGTTTTAAGCCAAATGCTTTTGTGGGAGTATAGTTTAGCTAAAAAAAATCTTAAAAACGCAGCAGCTGAAAAAGGCTATTGCAAAAACATTGCAAACCTCATTCTACAGCTACAGCTTTCTACAGCTAATGCTACTGGCATGTTTATAATTAATGTCCAGTGTGCATCATCGAAATCTTGGCAGCCTGTTTGTCCCATACCTCCCAACATTTTGAGGTGGGAATGAGGGACACCTACTAGCAAATGTATGCAAAGGACACGCCCCCTGCCACACCCCCTTAAAGGAGAATTAACCAAAAAAAAAAGGTTATTTAAATCTACAAGGGCTTTTTTTTTACCACTACTATTCCTTTATACTGGCTTTTTAAATTTACAAATGCAGCAATTTAGAAATTGGATGCTTTGTAAGCAAAGAGAAAGTAAAAAAAAAAAAATGAAATCTTTATTGACACGGAGGAGCTCAAAATCCCAAAATAGGTGGAAACCTAACCAGTACAATTCCTTAAAGTCTATGTTTTTGAGTGGGATTATGAGTGGGGCAGGGTTAGTACCCATATTTACTACTACCTGGAGCGACATTAGAGAGAGTTTACTTTACTCAGTGCCCCAATGATTATGGTTTCACCAGGCAAAAAGTGAGAGACAATGTGCAACAGACAGAAATAAAGATCTGACGGGGTTTGGCCTCCCTAAGAAAGGAATTTTTATTTCTGTCTGTGAAACCTTTCCCTAAATGTCCTTGAGTAGTGAGACACAGACACCAGTTCTAATCCCATGTCTATCCAAAACTAAAAAAAAATATATACACTTTAACATGTTATTATAGTTTCAGTGGTTTAGTTAAATCTTTTAAAATATACAGCTTTAATTAATAAATACGAAGTGACCTTTTTATGAAGAGGTGGCACCTGTCTTTCAATTGTGCCCTTGTGTTGTCATCCTGTTATTTGCATCCCTGGATGAGTGGGCTAGCTAACACACTGTATAGGCATGGTCTACCTTTACCACTTTCAGTAAACTAGACTGGCTCTAATACATAGAGGGCATTATGCAACTATGGCGGCATTTATTTTACAACTGGAAGCTTATGGTAATCTGTGTACACATAAACATGTATTATAAAATAACTTTATAAATGTATTTTCTTTCAGCTACCCTTTTCGGATAGTTTATACCATTTCTATGACAGTGGAGCAACTAAGTTCAGGAGGAAACGAAGCCTCAACAGTAAGAATCACTTATCCATGCACCCCAAGGTGAGTTTTCAAGACGTTCACAAATAAATGATTTTAGGAACACATTCAATATGCATTGTATATCTGTTAGGCGACCTTTTGGGGGTGGGGGTGGGGTGTTGTTAATCTCCTTCAAGGATTTCTCTGTGTGACCTGTGAATGATGGTCTTTCTCCAGTTAAGAAACAATGTGACTTGTCTTTAGGTGGTACAGACCACTTTTTGACAGTAGGGGCCTGACAAATTAGGGTTTTCCTTTTTTCCTCTTAAAGGAAAATTCAGATAAGGGTATTGATATGTAGATACTGGAAGGTTTTCTCCATCCCAAGGGAAAATGTCATCATTTACAATGCATCCTTGAAGGGCTTTAGAGGTCTCTTCCTTGATGGAATCAAACAGAGTAAGGAGGGCTTCTGGTCCCCTATTTGAAGTAATTAACCTACAAGAAAGCATGTGCCTGATGGTGCGACTGATTGTAATGCAAGTCTGAGAGAGAAAGAGGCATTAGTGAGAGAGTGAGGGGCATTGGTTGTTGCTTGCTGTCCATGAACTGAAGAAGATCTACTGTAACTGCAATAAACCAAATGAGGTCCTTTCCATGACAGAGTAAGTAGAGGAGGGCGCACTGCTGGCGAGTGGTTTTGGGACATGTACTGACCATCTGCTGTGTTGCTGTAAGGGGAGTTAGCAAAGGCTATTGTGTATATTCATGAAGACTCTGGCTCTGCCGGAATTAAATTTAATTTATTGTACAGACAAACTCTCGGTCTGTCCCCCCTCATCCCTGAGGTCCCTATTAGTGGATGCTACATATATTTTTGTTCCACAGCCAAAATACTGCAGGGAAAATATATAAACATACAGCTGCATTGGAATTAAATGAAGTTGGTGAGCACACCATTTTTGGTTGATTTATTTCTTTGTTCTTTTCTCAAGTTATTTTTGCACGCCATGTCCCTCCTTTATCTTTTGTTTTTCCCTACTGCCTCCAAAGATTCTTTTTGTCGTTGTCCTGTCTAATCTATGTGCTGTATCTAATATAGGATGTGACCTAAAATCCCCTCACTTATTTTGAATCATCACATTTGTTTCTTAAAGTGGTTGTAAACCCTTTTTGTAGTGGAAATATCTCCTAAATGTGCACCGTTTAGAAGACATTTCACTTGTAGTGCGCCAATGTCATCTTCGTCGCATGCGCTATGAAGAAACGGACCACCGTACCATTTCTTCCCCCAGTGTGTGCCGTGGCTGACGGCTCCCACGCACATGCATGGGAGTCTGCAGCCCCGGAAGGAAGAGGGGCGAAGATGGACGTGGCATGCACAGGGGACAGCGCGGGCTTTGTTTGCAGGTAAGTGGCACATAATAGGCTAGTATGCGATGCATACTAGCCCATTATGCTTTTACTTTGCAGGCCTTTTGGGGAGCAAAAGAGGTAGTAAAACCCATCAGGGGTTAACTTCCTCTTTAACAAAGAAGGTACTGGCAAGTTACAATAACAAAGGTAGGCACAGGAATCCAAATCACTTCTTCATACCCCTGTTACCAATAGTGCATGCAGAAATGTGGCCCTATAGCATAGCTAGCATTATAAATAAAGAGCTATACACTCACCGGTCACTTTATTAGGTACACCTTGCTAGTATCATGTTCAAGAAACCAGTGATGAGATGATTTGAGCTTTGTGACATGGTGCATTATCCTGCTGGAAGTAGCCGTCAGAAGATGGGTACACTGTAGTCATAAAGGGATGGACATGGTCAGCAACAATACTCAGGTAGGCCGTGGTGTTTAAATGATGCTCAATTGGTACTAAGAGGCCCAAAGTGTGCCAAGAAAATATCCCCCACACCATTACACCACCACCAGCCCGAACCGTTGATACAAGGCAGGATGGATCCATGCTTTCATGTAGTTTATGACAAATTCTGACCCTACCATCTGAATGTCGCAGCTGAAATTGAGACTCATCAGACTAGGCAACAATTTTCCAATCTTCTATTGTCCAATTTTGGTGAGCCTGTGCGAATTGTAGCCTCAGTTTCCTGTTCTTAGCTGACAGGAGTGACACACCGTGTGGTCTTCTGCTGCTGTAGCCCATCTACTTCAAGGTTGGATGTGTTGTGCGTTCAGATGAAGGTATTCTGCAAACCTTAATAGCTGTTGGTATATAAGTTAAACAATCCGCCCTCACTTAAATTCCCACCACTGTGCCTAGAACAGAGTCCTACCTAAAACAGAGCTACCACTTAAGAAATTATGAACTGTGAATGGTGTGGAGGGTGATGACCACTCCTGATGGATAAGTAGCTATTGTGGTCCGTTGGTTTAAAATACACTTTTGTGCTAAGTGTATTCAAATTGTTTTCTATTGTGACATCCAGGAAATTGACCACTTTATCACTAATCTGATAATCTAATCTGATGTTGTTGGTATTCCTATTTATATCCTCCAAAAATTCCACCACAGATTCCTCCGATCCCTCCCAAATAAACAGGAGGTCATCTATAAATCTGCGGTAGAATTTTAATTGTGGTCTCTGTTTACGAAACACCTGTCTGTCTTCCCATTCAGCCATGAACAGGTTGGCAAGGCTGGGAGCATATTTAGCTCCCATCGCCACGCCAACCTGCTGGGAAAAAAATTGCCCATTGAACCAAAAGTAGTTGCGCGACATACAGAACTCAAGTATTTGTCCCAAAAAATGTTTCTGTATGTGTGGGATATCTTCCCGTCTACTAAGCGCCCAATTTAAGGCCAAAGATGCATCCTCATGCTGGATGATAGTATACAAAGAGGCTACATCGGCCGTTACCAAATAAGATGTGGAAGATGTATTCAGTTTAACCTCTTCTAATAATTGCAGTAATTCAGAAGTATCTTTTAAATAAGCCTTAGTTTCTTTGACACTAGGTTGGAGAAATGTATCCAAATATTCTCCTAACCTCGCCGTTACAGAACCGATACCATTGACAATTGGTCGAGGTGGTGGAAACTGTGTATCCTTGTGTATTTTAGGTAGCGTGTGGATTACTGGAATTCTACACGCACTAGGGACAAGGTATGTTTTTTCTTTGAGATTCAGGGCATCTATTCTATATCCCCATTCCACCGAGGAAATTAACTGAGTTTTATAGGATTCTGTTGGGTCGGACATTATTCTTCTATAGGTGGACCTATCTCCCACAAGTTCCACCAATTGATTATGATAGAAGGTTTTGTCTATCACTACTACCCCGCCCCCGTTATCTGCAGGTCAAATGATTATATTTTTCCTGTTTTCCAAAGATTTTATACCTTCCCTAATATATTCAGGATTAACTCTTTTTTTTCGGTGTCAAATCCTCAATATCTTTCAATACCATACTTTGTAAAACCTCTATAAAATGATTACTCGGATTTTGAGGATTGAAGATACTTATTTTTTTAAACCACTGTCTATTTTACTTGACATTACGGTGGCTCTAATCGTAGAGTCCACTGGGTGGCTCAAAAAATATTTCTTCATATTCATGGTTCTGATGAACTTATGTGTGTCAATATAGACTTCAAATTTATTCATCACCTTCTTTTGTGCACACTTTAAACCCAAATTGAGTATATTAAGTTCTTTTTGATTAAGTTCAACTCCACTCAAATTATATATACTAGTGTTTATGCATCCCTCAATCGTTTTTTTGGGTTGTTTACACCTTCCTGCTCTACATCCCCTTCTTCTCTTTGGAAGGGTACAATCTCTTTGTTTTGGATCTGGGGAGACCCACTTCTTCCTCTGCCCCTCTGATTTTTTATATGAGGATTCCTCCTTGGTGTCCCTCCTCCCCTTCCTCCCCTCCCCCATTGTCCTAAAAAAGAGGAATTCTGTGGATAATTGGCATAACACTCCTCATCCCCTAATGGTGAATATCTATTATAAACAGGTATTTCCATCCTTGGATCAGGATACTGATTAAGCGGGGGATGATGCTGCCATTGTTGATAACCTTGTGGAGGGTTATAGCCTTGTGAAGCATTTCCCCTATAAGTTCGGGGTGATTGGTGATTATAAATTGCTTGTGGGTATCCCCGTCTTCCTTGTTGTGGCGGTTTTGGTGAATAATAATTCCCAACATACTGATTACCTCCATTGCCTTGAGCACCTCCACTTTGTATTTGTCCTGACATTCCCTGTTCACCCCTATTACTCATACCTTTATTTCCCGTTTTTTTGCTCTGATCAGGTTTGGGGAGAGGGTTAATAGTAGTCTGTTCTACATTTTCATTCAAATTTCCATTGAGATTTCCATTATTCAGTGTATTGGTACTCTGCCAAACATATATGTTCTTAGTTTTAAAATCATTAGAATCTCTATTAAATTTCCTGACTTTCTTGTTTTGTGTTTCACAATCAATTTTTTCTAGTTTCTTCTTCATATTATTATTGAATTCCTTCATCTGATTAGTTTCTTTAATAGGTTCCAACTTCTCTTGTATAGCTTTTATTTTCTCATTCACCATCCCTAATTTAATCTGTTTTCTTTTTAAAACAAAACTCTTTAGTTTTCTACCCACTTTATTAAAAAATTCCAGCCATTCATCCATATATTTTTGATCATTAAGACCATCCTGAGGGGAAACTTCCCACCTCAGGCTTCTAAAAATAAGGTTTTCTTTTTGGTAGTGTTCAAAGGTAAAAACATCCCACCAAGTTTTAATTTGCTTCTCAATTAGATTATCCAACGTTTTTAACATTCCTGAGAAGTCTTCATCACAATCGGTCATTACCTGATTGCTTGAAAAGATACACTCGGGATCCATTTGTCTATTCGACAAAAAGCTAAAAGCGTCCATGGCTGCTAGTGATCAAAATATATAACACAAATACCTGTTGGTATTTAAGTTAAACAATCTGCCCCCACTTAAATTCCCACCACTGCACCTAGAACAGAGAGTCCTATCTAAAACAGAGCTGCCACTTAAGAAATTATGAACTGTGAATGGTGTTTTTATCCTTAAATAAATATAGTGATAAAAAGAAAAAAACAGTGGTGCTTGATTATAACAAAAATAACTGTTCAACAAAACAGTGAAAAACGATATGATGAATAAACAATTGAATCACCCTGTGACAAGTGAATCTCATACGTGAATGAATCTACCATAACATAGACAAAAAGTCCATAAAGTTATTGTCTAAATGTCCTTGACTTATAGGGGTTGATTTACTAAAGGGAAAAAGACTGTGCACTTTGCAAAGTGCAGTTGCCCTCTGCAAGAGCAGTTGCTCCAGAGCTTAGTAAATGAGGAGATGCTCTGCTGACCTCCATCATCCAATCATGTGCAAGCAAAAATGCTGTTTTTTTTATTTTCCTTACACAGGTTAGTCTTTGCAAAGTCAAGCCTTACCTCATTTACTAAGCTCTGGAGCAATTGCACTTGCAGAGGGCAACTGCACTCTGCAAAGTGCACAGTCTATTTGCCTTTAGTAAGTCAAACCCATAGTGTCTTCTTAATCCATCCACCACACCAAAGTGTTAGTGACTCCACTCCCTTAAGAAATGCACTCACCGACTCCCAATGCCTGCACTTGCGTGTCAGACTAAAACGCTTTGCAACCACACAAAAAGGGTTAAAACGACAATCCGATATCCAAATGTGTATGGGAGGATCACTCCAAATGTAAAATAACAAAGGTTCTCCAATAGTGTAAAAAAGTATAAACCAGTTTATTGCGAACGCTTCAAATCTTCAACCTTTACACTCACATTTCACGAAATCCAAAGCCAGCAAAACCTCAGAATCACAGCAAGCATTTCTAATGGATAACACAGTGTTGGACTGCAGTCACGGCGGACCTGAGGTGTGCAGGCGTTATATACAAGTATATTTCTCCCACATAGATCATAAGCTACATTACTCAGACCGTAGCCTCAGGGTCACCTCAACATGATTCCTTTTAAGTGTATATTTCTTAATATACCAAACAATCATATATTTCTCAGTCTGCTGGTTCAAACAGTTACTCAAAAAAAATATTGAAAATATATATAAAAAATGAATAAAACCCAATACTATTAATATAATTAAAATAATTAAAACAAGCATGAATGGCTGGAACATACAATCCGACATCGTACTCTTTCCATGATGTATATGGATTATATATAAAAATACATCTTGGGTAAATCTACATATGAGATCACATAAGCCCATATTCCAAGAATGACACAGATAACCAGTCATAACCACCTAAACAACCACTGGTAAGTGCTAGTTATAGCTAAATTATTCTCTCCCCTCCTCTTTACAACTAAGTATGTCAGTTACCTGTGTAACCTGTGTATTATTTTTATTATTATTACCTGTGTATTATTTTACATGTGGAGTGATCCACGCATACACATTTGGATATGGGATTGTCGTTTTAACCCTTTCTGTGTGGTTGTAAAGTGTTTTAGCCTGACACGCAAGTGCAGGCATTGGGAGTCGGTGAGTGCATTTCTTAGGGGGGTGGAGTCACTAACACTGGTGTGGTGGATGGATTAAGAAGACACTATAAGTCAAGGACATTTAGACAATAACTTGACATTTAGACAATAACTTTATTGACTTTTCGTTTTTATTATGGTAGATTCATTCACGTATGAGATTCACTTGTCACAGGGTGATTCAATTGTTTATTCATCATATCGTTTTTCACAGTTTTGTTGAACAGTTATTTTTGTTATAATCAAGCGCCACTGTTTTTTTTTTTTTTATCACTATATTTATTTAAGGATAAAAACACCATTCACAATTCTGCATACCTTGGTTGTAATGAGTGGTTATTTCAATTACTGTTGCCTTTCTATTATCTCAAACCAACCTTCCCGTTCTCCTCTGACATCAACAAGGCATTTCCTCCACACAACTGCCGCTCACTGGATATTTTCTCTTTTTTGGACCATTCTCTGTAAACCCTAGAGATGGTTGTGTGTGAAAATCCCAGTAGATCAGCAGTTTTTTAAATACTCAAACCAGCCCGTTTGGCACCAACAACCATGCCACGTTCAAAGTCACTGAAATCCCTTTTTTTCCTCATTCTGATGCTCCGTTTGAACTTCAGCAAGTCATGTGATTGGCTGATTAGCAATTTGTGTTACCAAGCGATTGAACAGGTACACCTAAAAAAAATTGGCCGGTGAGTGTACTATATATCCAGCTTGCCATTTAAGTGAACTGTCTAAAATATGTGTAAAGTGTGGACACCATGATTTCAATAATAAGTGTAGGGCTTAGACAGAAAGATGATAGTACTTTGGATGGATGACCAGTAATAGGATAACCATGAAAATTAAAATTGACCTTTCATTTTATATATTCAGTATTTACATACAGTATATATTATCTGTATTGAAAACTGGTATAAATGGCAATTTTATAGAATATACAGTAGGTGTGCACACACTTTAACAAGTGGCTTAAGTGATGTTTGAGGATGGGTGACAAGAATTAAGACCTATCTATTTGTGAATGCATAAAAATGAAGTCAATTTACGATGTGTAAAGCACCGATCTTCAAACTGGTCATTAGAAAGTCCATTATTTAGCTAGCCATTAGAATATGTCACCTGGAAATAGCCAGGCTCAATCATTTTCCAAAGAAGGCAGCCAATAAATCTTGGCTTGTCACGTGGCTCTCTGGGGACTAGGTTTAGAGATACAATAGAACAAGGTGACATAAAGGAAAATAAGAACAAAAAAGAGTGACTATAGCGTGGGCGAGTAGATACGGTTATGTTACAAATTGATGGCAATGCTGCAATGCAAACTCACTGGTAATGGATGTTTTGAACAGTCTGTGAATAATTTACTAGTGAATCTAATATATCATGAGTTTCAATAATGGCCTTTATACTTCCTTTTTATTGACATATATAATATACTATACATGAAAACAGATGTAAAAAAATAGGAACACAAAGAATTTTTTCTGTTTATCAGTAAATGTGAAGCTGTCAGCAGAAAAGTGTAGTCATTACTGTTCCTCTTTGGAAAATTCTCTTTGTCTGACTGTGATGCTGATCCTCTAGCTTCACTACCTGGTGGAAATTGACCTGGAACAGGTATGCAGATTAGGGGTTTCAACATCAAAGATAGGTGCATAGTGATATCAATAACTTGCACACTCCCCTTATAATTACACACGTGTTCCATGGCAAGATGATAAGGAGATGCATTTCTTGTTATGCAGAAAATTAAGTTTACAAATACATCAGGCTCAGCCATAGAAAAAAGTATAGTGGCTGATGCGCCTGTTTTTACCACCCCCTACCGCAAGTGCAAACAAGCCCTAAGGTCGCATTCACACGTGAATGTTGCATTCTTGCTCATTTATGACGCTCTTTTTTTTTTGCACGTTTTGTTACATCGTTTTCTAGCGTTTTTTTGTTTTGTATTAGCCAACAGAGAAAATATAATCTGTGATTATCATATGTTGCTATGTGTTACTGCTTCCTGGGTTATTTTCATCTGTTCTGTGGTGCTTTCTGCTTTCCAAACAAAGACAGATGAAATGGCGGTTGCAACCACACTAATTATTTTATTTTTTTTTATTTTCATTTTATTTATTTTTTCCACATTTTTTATAGTTTCATTTTTTTTAATTTTTTAAAAATTTTTTTTTCATTTTATTTTTCCCAGTTTTTACTTGTCCCCTTTTCTTGTTTATTTTTATTTTCATGTATTTCATTTTCATTTTCTTTGATCGTTCTTTTTCTGCTGTACACATGAGGTCTATCTGGCTACTGCCTCCATGATCAGATTACTTTACACAACTGATACTTATTTCTTCCAATTATGCACAAGCCAATGATGCATATAACCTCCCCACTTACCTGGAATCCCCATCCCCATGATTAAGCTCCGGGGAGCAAAGTGAAACGCGTTGGAAGAGTGGACTGGCCCGAGCCCAGTCTAGAGACTTCCACATAATTCTCCATTAGTGGATGTGCAGCGATGTGCAGCTTGAGGGACCGCGCCTCAACTACATGCTGATGTTTGGAGCTTAGATGAGCTCCGCTCCTGGCCAGAACTCTTAGCAGTTGACAATTGATTGGGATCCTTTAGGAGCCTGAGCAGCACCCACCTTTGTACATATGCAGCCACAATAATGTCATATTTTGAGGAAGAAGAAAGAAAGAGGAGTAGGATATGAAGATACTTGGTTCCTTCTTGTCATTACAGGTTGAGAACAGAGGAGCCAGTTTTGGGTCATATACAACAACCTACGTTCACTCAAATGTCAATTCAAGTTCTAGTAGTTTTTATTTTCTTGTTGTTTTTCTTTTTGTCAAATTTTTATTTTATTTTTTTAACCCCTTAATGAAAACGGTAAAACACATGCAATCGCTTGAGCATATTTTTGCAGCTTTTACATGTATTAGTAAAAATGTACATATCATCGCAAACCTTTTTTCTTTTTTAAGGCCAAGTTGGGTTTTTATCTGGTGGTAATAGATATTTCCCTATTTATTTTTGATTATCAAAGGAGCAGTGCTACAAAAATAGTTTAAATACTATAAAATGTAGATGTAAATTTCTTGCGATTACCATAACCTAACATCAAAGAACAACGCAAAATAAATTCCCTTACTGTGACTAATACTCATATTACTGACAATCACAATGATAGCACAGAATATTGCTTGCTCTGAACTTGTAATGGGTGTCCTGAGGATCGTACAGACAGGGGTTCTCCCTCACCAGCGGTATCAAAAAGAGACATTGGGGGTTATTTACGAAAGGCAAACCCACTTTGCACTACAAGTGCAAACTACAAGTGCAAAATGCACTTGAAATTACTGTACTTGAAATTGCACTGAAAGTGAACTTGGACGTGCAGTCGCTGTAGATCTGAGGGGAAGATCTGAAATGAGGGGAAGCTCTGCTGATTTCATCATCCAATCATGTGCAAGCTAAAATACTGTTTTTTATTTTCCTCCTTGTTCTATGTCCCCTCGGATCTACAGCAACTGCACTTTCAAGTGCACTTTCAGTGCAATTTCAAGTGCACTTTGCACTTGTAGTTTGCACTTGTAGTGCAACGTGAATTTGCCTTTCATAAATAACCCCCAATGTCTCTTTTTGATACCTCTGGTGAGGGAGAACCCCTGTCTGTACGATCCTCAAAACTCCCATTACAAGTTCAGAGCAAGCAATATTCTGTGCTATCATTGTGATTGTCAGGAATATGAGTATTAGTCACACTAAGGGAATTTATTTTGCGTTGTTCTTTGATGTTAGGTTATGGTAATCGCAAGAAACATCTACATTTTATAGTATTTAAACTATTTTTGTAGCACTGTTCCTTTGATAATCAAAAATAAATAGGGAGATATCTATTTTACCACCAAATGAAAACCCAACTTGGCCTTAAAAAAGAAAAAAGGTCTCCTCCAACTTGGTACTGCCAACCAAAATAGATTTTTGTTGAATTCCTGGCAATATTTGGTCGTTTCCTGGTGGGGAGGTAACTGTACATATGAACAGAAAAATGTGCCTAATCGCATGACAAAACGTGCATAAATGCATTTCTATGGGATAAAAAGCTTCAAAAGTGCACCAATCTGCCCAATTCGAGCTGCAAGAGTAGCTTTAAAACTTTTTTTGAGCTTCAGGTGTTTGGCTTAAGGCGTTTTGAATTGGAGATGTGAACCATCACCATGGAGATGCATTGATTTTTTTTCTTTGAGTGTTCTGGAGCTTCAAGCTTCGCACTACAAAACACTCAGGTGTGAATGAGGACATTGAGTGCATTTCCTGCAGATCAAGAGATGCAGGTTCACTTATCTGGCAGACCCCCCATCCCTTAAAGCATTTTCTATACCTACTCAATCTCCTACCATCCCAGTTGTCTATCATCTCTCTAAAGCACACAAAACTGTTTCACAAGGATTTCCTATTGGTTCCTTTAACAACAGGATTTGTACATGATTAGCTTTACATCAACAGCCACTTTTGAGAAATCTTTATGGATATAGTAACTATATTTTTTATATATTTTTATAGTTTTATAGTTTATTGTTATAGTTATATTGGCAATCTGACTTTATGTGCTGCAGCCTGGAAATTGTATTCACCATCCTTCATCATTTAACTATAGAAGCACGTTATTTGCATATTAGCAGTGTGTACATATTCTTTATATTTTGAAAGTATTTTTTACAGGTTATTTGTTTACACTTTTTAATGTTTTCCAAGACATTTGCCTGCAAATGTTTGTTTGTGAGATGGTAGGAGATGTTTAGTGTTATCTGGAACTTCCTTTCTGGTATGGTTATCATACTGGTTAGCCTCTTCATATTTGAATGGATATAAAGAAGATTGTGTTCATTTTTCTTATTTAATTTCATCATGCATAAACCTACCTAACCTACCTTGCTATGATAACTGTTCAATGTACTATGAATGGTAAGAAGCTACCAGGGGCGGACTGACCATTCGGCCACTCGGGCACTGCCCGAGGGCCCCGGGCCACTAGGGGGCCCCATCAGGGTTGCCAGCCTCAGTAAAACCAGGGACAGTATGTAAAAATCTGTGTTTTTTTTTACATCTGTCTCTGAAATGTCCCTTTCCGACATCCTTTTGGTCTAAAAATCCCAAGATTATAGCTGCCCCACCTCTCCAGTATATTCTCAGCCAATAGAAACATGTCTGTGTATACTGTGTGTACATGTATGTGTATACTGTGTGATTGTATACTGTGTGTGTGTGTGTATGCTGTGTGGCCCCATAATCTCTGATTGTCTGGGGGCCCCATAAAATCCTATTGCCCGGGGGCCCCATGAGTTGTCAGTCCGCCCCTGGAAGCTACTTTATCTGAGAGAAGAGGGCTTCTGGTTCTAGGTGTAGATTTTCATCCTAGTGGTATTTTGGAGAGAACACTAAAACCTAATTTTAGCCAAAAGATTAAAAAACAAACAAAAAACAAAACAAAAAAAAGCACAAGGGATGTTACTAATTCCATAGCTCCCAACTGTCCCTGATTTAGAGGGACTGTCCCTGATTTGGAACAATGTCCCTCTGTCCCTCTTTCCTCCTCATTTGTCCCTCACTTTGGTCTGATCTATATAGTTGTATATAAAATGCAATTTTTATCTTTCACAAAGTGTTTCCCAGTGCTAAACCTTTCATTCCATTTCTAAATTGCTGTATTCGTAAATTTCAAAAGCCAGTATAAAGGAATAGTAGTAGTAAAAAAAAAAAGCACTGGTGGGTTTAACTAATCATTTTTTTTTGTACAATTCTTCTTTAAGGGGGTGTGACAAGGGGTGTGTCCTACGCCTACATACTTTTGCTAATAGGTCTCCCTCGTTCCCATCTCAAAAAGTTGGGAGGTATGCTAATTCAGTCAATGAGAAGTGTCCCTTGTGCTGATGGCTAAAGTATTAGTTGAAGCATTCAGTCCCCTGATCTCCCCTGTCCCTGCAGCAGTAATCTTTAAGGACTGTACACACTAAATATCGGGCAGCATTTTCCAGTTCAATAAAAACCGGCTGACATTCGGCCCGTGTATACAGCAGCCAGTCAGACAGAAGACTTCTGTCAAATGGGCATGACCGAAAAAGGTCTGCCGATTGGCACCTGATTGGTCAGCGCTGAGAGCGCTGATCGGTCTGTTCTGGCGAGGGGACCATCCCCCTGTCAGAACACAATAGCTCAGCAGGGAGATCAGATTATTAGTACAGCGGCTTCTCCTGAGCGCTACAGTTTTTTTCGTTCAGCCTGCTGGGTTGAACGAAAAGAAACTACTGGTGTATACCAGGCTTTAGTCCAAGGATCTTGTCATACTATAGCTTCCATGAAAAAAAAAAACACAATTCATGTCTGTCCTCCATTAATAGATTGTGTTTCTTTTATGGAAGTACAGCTTCTGTGAATGGATGGGGAGGGGGTGTATGCAGCGTAAAGGACAGGCATAGTCACCACTATTGATCAGTGCATATGAAAGATCCCTCAGATCTATTAACCCCACTGAAGGTTATGGCAACCAGGATGGGGGTGGGGGGAATCGCAGGAGGAACATTTTAACTTTTTTCAACAAGATTTTGAAAGCAGCGGCCACCAGCAGTACATTGATAATAATGATCCTTGTGCTGATAAAGTGTTTCTAATACTAAAGGCTGGGTTCACACTAATGCGAACTGGATGAGGTTTCCACACATCCAATTTGCATTACAGGAGACTGTGACTGAATCTCAATGGAGCCGGTTCACACATCTCCGTGGCGGCCACAGAGCTCATTGCACAAGGGTTCTGTGTGTTTTTGGCTCCCTTTCAGGTCCGAATTCGGGCCTGGTTTGTCCCTGAAGCAGAAAACAGGGATGCACCAGACCCCTGCTGTGAGCCGTGTCCGCACACGGTGTGAACCCAGCCTTATTCTTTTATATCCCCAATAGAACATAGAACACCCCAGGGTACCTTCAGTTGTCTTCAGGGGTACCTTGGCAAAATGTCTAAAAACTGTCCAAAAACTGTATACAAGCCAGTGGATGGATCAAGCTTAGTTACAAAAAAGTCACAGGTCACATTGGTTGATAAGCATGAGGTCCGGCCCCTAAACAGCAACCTTTGTGCTCCTCCCCTGTCCCTCTCTATCAGCACTGGGGTCACATTAGCTGAGTGAGGGAGAGAAACTGAGGGAGAAGAGAAACATTGGAATACTAGTCAGTACAGTGTGTAAAAGTGTATTTGCTTTGTAAGAATAAATAAATAACCTCTAACACTGGGTGTGAGGTGTCTCATGTGTGTGGATGTTGCTGTGTTCTTTAAAAGAGAAGTATGGGATTTTTTTATTACATAATCATACTTAACCTAGGTGGATGCAGCGTCGGTCCGATGCTGCATCTGTCCCCCACCACCTCTCCGCTGAAAACTGAGCGATCGAACATCGCCGATGGCTCGGTTCTCTCACCTCCCCGAGCGGAGAGCTGCTGCCTGTCAGTCAGCAGCTCTCCTGCTCTGCTCCTCCACGCTCACTGGAGTGCTGAGCTATGGAGGGGCGGGGAGCGACCATCTCAGCGGCTCGCTGAGAGGCTGAGTCAGATATCAGTTCAGGCACCTGGCGGATCCAGACTTCCAGAGTCGGGATGACATGCTGCCTCGACTGATCTTGGTGATGTCAGCAGAGAGCGGACTTCAGACCGCTCTCTGCGGAAAACAGGTCACAGGAGTGCAAAACGAATTGCACTCCCGTGACCCAGAGGAGAAGTCCATCCAAATGAGCTCAGGCTGGACTTCTCCTTTAAAACTATTAGTTTAATTTTTTACATTATAGATCGGGGTGCCTCAAGATTGTACAGAATTTTAAAGGGTGCCATGTCTGGGAAAAGTTTGAGAAACACTGCTGTATACAGTATGAAAAAAAGTGTTGGTTTTAGTTCTACTTAAATGATATTGCATAAAATATATTATATTTGCATACACGGATTATTTATCAAATGCCTCATAAATGGTGTAGATTTGGTGTAGATTTGAAAGAAGACCAGTATGTTTGCTAACTACAGTATATTGTTTCTTTTGCTGATGAACAATGACCCTTTAGTAACTCTGATTTGGGTTCATGCAGCAGGATCAAGTGCAATTCTATTGCTGAGCTTATGGGAAGATGGAATCTGCTACGGCTCCGTTCACACTAGTGCAATATCTGATGTGACTTGAGTCACACAGAATTGCATGGCATTGGAAATCACATTGTTTTCAATGGTGCCTGTTTAAATTAATGCAACTCAACATAGAGCAATTTTGGAAAAGGATTCCTGTACTACTTTGGTGCAATTCCAGTTCGATTTTGGCCCCATAGAATATGCAAACCACTTTAAAGTTGCATCCAAGTTTCACTACATTTAAACTGAAAGTCAGATCAAAATCAGATCACAGCAGTATGAACCTGAACTAAAGCAATATGTTATTGCAACATGTCGTTTACTTGATTATATGAAACAGTTATAACATTCAGGGATTGTTCATAAGGGCCATGAGGTGGTGGTAAAAGCAGGCTGTTGAGCTGAGATTTTATCACACCCCCCTCCAGACCGCCCACCTAAACAAAGACATGCAGAGTCTCATGGGCTGCACACGTGCTGCAGCAGAGGCAAAATGGAAATTCAGTTTCACATTCACTGCTGCTGAATGCTACCCATTGCAGTGGGTAAATAACAAAGCAAGTGGTTCGGTATTTTTAGGGTTAAAACAGGCGAAAGGGGGCAACATATCACCCTTCAGTCACCTTTCAACCAACATCTGTAAAGTGATCCACTATGGATTGCTTTTCAGCGGGGTGGCAAAGGCTGTCGCATGTGAGAATTTTTGATTTCTCTGAAGTTGGGACAAACAGCTACATTTACTTGTGAATTATACATATATTTTTATTAAAGGACTTGTCAAAAAGGTTTGTGGTGTGTGTATTTATTTACCTTACCAATTTTATACCTGAGGGGGAAGCTGTGACATTTAGCAGTGGTAGTAAGGCCCCTTTCACATGTGCGGATCCGTTTTCAGACATCCGCCTGCTCAGCAGGGATCGATCCGTTGATCCCTGCTGAGCCGGCAGATGACAAGTCCGTCTCTACACACCGTGCAGAATCAGACCTGTCAGATCTCCGCTCTCCTCTATGGGGGGATCGGACGAAATTGGACCACCTGTCCGTTTTTATCTGATCCTATCCGCCAGATGGATAGAAAATAGGGTCTCCATCCGTCTGGATTTAGCAGAGCGGAGCGGATCGGGGCGGATCGGATGTCAGCGAACATGTCACCGCTGACACCCGTCGCTCTATAAAGATGTATGGAGCGTTCGTTCAGGTCCGCCTGAAAAAACTGACAGGTGGATCTGAACGGTCCGCACGTGTGAAAGGGCAGTAGACCGGTGAACACCCTATTTAATTTGTCTGAACAGGCAAAGTTTGGACTGAATTCTACATCAATCTAAACCTGAATTTCATGAGAAGTACCTGTTGTGTGCTCATCTTTTATCCACCAAAGTATTTGCTGCCAATCGGTGCCCATCAGTGCCTCCTCATCAGTGTCACCTATCAGTGCTGCTTATCAGTGCCCATCAGTGTTGCCTATTAGTGCCCATCAGTGCAGCCTCATCAGTGTCAACCAGTGCACCCGATCAGTGCCCATCAGTGCCCATAAGCGCAGTCTATCATTGCCCATCAGCGCACATCAGTGAAGGAGAAAAATTACCTGTTTGCAAAATTTTATAACAATGAGCAAAAAATAAAATACCCCAGTGGTGATTAAATACCACCAAAAGAAAGCTCTATTTGTGTGAAAAAAATTATAAAAATTTCATTTGGGTACAGTGTTGCATGACCGCACAATTGTCATTCAAAGTGCAACAGGGCTGAAAGCTGAAAATTGGCCTGGGGCGGAGGGGGGTGTAAGTACTTGGTATTGAAATGGTTTAATAATGAAAATCTCCTGCTTGCCCCAGCCTGTGATTGGATAATAATGGAGCAATAACAGTCAGTTTACACCTCTTCTCAAATGACACTCTCCTCATGTCAGCATATCCTGGCCTCTTCTGCTACCCCTCTTTCTCCCAGTCTGAGTGCTGCTGTACAAAAGGCTTATTCCAAATCAAATTAGGTTACTTACAATAGCTGAATATACACCTAAAATTGTAATGATAAAACAGCTACATTTACTGGTGTTTTTTTAAACTAGAGTTCAGTTTAAAATAAAGAATGTTTCTAAACGTTCATCTGATTCCAGCTGTCACAATGCTTTATATCCATCCTAGGCTTCCAGAAATTTCCTTTGTATAAAGGATGGCGGAGGTATTGAAAATGTTTTGAGTATTCCAGGACATGAGCCAGCTCGTTAGATTTTGAACCTCTCTTGTTTTTTACTAGGGCAGTGGATGCTGTCAGGACTCATTTATAGCTGGAATATCAGTTTATATACAGCTTGATTGATGCATGATTGTTTAGAATTCTGTGAGTTCTTCACGAAGCATAGGATGAAGAATTGTATATTTGATCTTTCTGATGTATGGAGAGATGTGATATTTCTATCATGTTCCTCTTGCAGAATGTTTTATTCATTTTCCCTTTTTACAAAGTACTGGTATTTTTCTTCTAATATTAACTAATACTGGATTTAAAGTGTTACTAAACCCACAATGGTAAAATCAATGTGTATATGCAGTAAAGCATGCTTGTTATACCCACTGTGGAATCTAAGGGGTTAATCCTCTGCATTGTATAAAATGGCTGTTTGATCCTGTATGCACAGATCTTCTTCTAGAACTGCCCCCAAAACATGTCCAGATAAGACAGTTACTGGAGTCAGGCTACACATGCTCAGTTTGGTGTGTATTGCATTATAGAAACTCCTCCTACAAGCTTTAACCACTGCCCGGCTGGATACTGATAGAAGTCACAAGACCGCTCTAACTGCTGATGAGAAAAGGTATTTAGCAATTTATAATTACTAGAATAATTGCATTTCCATGTTCTGTGTACTGTGGGAGATCAGATATAGTGAATGCAGGGTCCTGGGTTTAGTAACACTATTTTTACTATTTGCAATTTATATTATCTTATGGCTCCTAAACCGCTTGCCGACCAGCCGCTGCAGTTTCACTGCGGCAGAATGGCATGGCTGGGCGAAACGACGTTACCTTGCGTCACTTTGCCTTTTGGCCACTAGGGGAGAGCGAGCACCGCCGGAGGCGTGCACGTGCCCGCAGGGTGTGCCCAGAGCCGATGTGAGTGCCTGGTGGGCGCGATGACCGCCGGGCTCCCACAATCGCTCGTGACAGAGCGAGAAACGGGATCTGTGTGTTTAAACACACAAATCCCGGTTCTTTCAGGGGAGAGATCCCGGTTCTTTCATACTATGTATGAACACTGATCTCTCTCTCCTCCTAGTCCAGTGATGGCAAACCTTGGCACCCCAGATGTTTTGAAACTACATTTCCCATGATGCTGAATTACACTGCAGAGTGCATGAGCATCATGGGAAATGTAGTTCCAAAACATCTGGGGTGCTAAGGTTCGTCATCACTGTCCTAGTCAGTCCCATCCCCCCACAGTTAGAAACACACATAGGGAACACAGTTAACCCCTCGATCGCCCCTAGTGTTAACCCCTTCCCTGCCAGTGACATTTATACAGTAATCAGTGCATTTTTATAGCACTTATCGCTGTATAATTGTCAATGGTTTCAAAAATGTGTCAAAAGCGTCCGATGTGTTCACCATAATGTTGCAGACCCGAAAAAAAGAATCGCAGATCGCCGACATTACTAGTAAAAAAAAATAATAATAATAAAAATGCCATAAATCTGTCCCCTATTTTGTAGACGCTATAGCTTTTGCGCAGACCAATCAATATACACTTATTGCGTTTTTTTTTTTTTTTTACCAAAAATATGTAGAAGAATACATATCGGCCTAAACTGAGGAAAAAACTTATTTTTTGACAAAAAATGTGGGATATTTATTATAGCAAAAAGTAAAAGGTATTGTGTTTTTTTTCAAAATTGTCGCTCTTCTTTTGTTTATAGTGCAAAAAATAAAAACCGCAGAGGCAATCAAATACCAGCAAAAGAAATCTCTATTTGTGGAAAAAAAAAGACGTTCAATTTAGTTTGAGTACATCGTTGCACGACCGCGCAATTGTCAGTTAAAGCGACGTAGTGCCGATCACAAAAAATGGCCTGGTCTTTGAGCAGCCAAATCTTCTGGGGCTGAAGAGTTTAAAGGGTATTTCCACTTTTGCAGCCAAATTGGAATAACACCTACATCTGTTACATGTCCCCATTAACATAGGAAAACTTAAAAAAATAATATATTTAAAATATGCAGCTCACTTTTTTTATGAGGGGGCAGGGAAGCAGTGTTTGTTATAAATAACCCTGTCTGTACTGTGCTAATGAGATACCATCTCATTATTTGTACCATAAGTGTGCCCAGCCTATTGCATTAGGGTGTGCACCCCAAAGCTCAAACACACATGCATGTGTGTGTGTCTACATGTGGCCCTGGTACATTAATCTCCGTGTGGGCATAGTGAAAGAAGTGCGTAAGCATTTCTCTCATTGCAGAGCAGGTAAGAGGGTACAGCTGGCACATAGTGCGATAATGCTAATGTGCAATAGGTGATTATAGTGAGCCCAGGCAAATACAGCACACCCTGTGCGCACGCCTATGATTTGTACTAGATTTGAACACCATCTTAACTGAAGACTGAAGGTTTAGGAGCTGGGCTTCTCCAGCGTATGTTAATGAGAACTGGACATGGGCCAGTCTTAGACAAACTGAAATTTGGCTGGTCCAGCAGGAACTGATGTCAGTACAACCAGCCTGTTGTTTTTTTTTTTTGTACAATCATTGCTAGTGGCTATAGCTGTTTGCAGTGATTATTGTATTCTGACGATAGGGAAAGCTGCTGCTGTCAGAATACAAAAGGCACAGTGCAGTGCCTGGACAAGGTCATCTGGCGCCAGGAAAAAGATGCCAAAATGTGCCCCCATCTAGTTCATGATGTGCAAGCTTACGGGATCCTTTGCCTAGCAGTCACTGCTTGTCAAAATCACTGTGCAGCTCCTAATCTGTCCTTTAGGTTTTGCATTGACCTGGAAGTGCTTAGTTGTAATACTGGGCACATGCTTGTGTTGTCTCTTTAAACTTTAAAAGTTTGCCATTTACAACAATTTGTAAGGATAGATTCACACCAAGTGCAGTAGGACTGTGTTGGGTGGGAGAGAGAGTACACAGCCCACACCACCTCCCAGCACTTTCCTCCTCTCCTCGCCACTCCCAGCGCTGGACTGACAGGAGTAGTGATGTCATTGTCACTACTTCTGTCAGCTTTTAACAGAAGGAAGGCGCCCCTATCTGTACAGCAAACCATTGCACCCAGGGCAGCATCCCCCTCCTGCCCACCCCTTGTCCTGGCCCTGGCACAGTTAGAGGGATTCCCCTATCAACACTGGCTGTGTTGATGGCGGAATCAAGTAATTTTCTTTCTTTAAACCTGTAGGAAAGAGATATGTGTAATGTATGGCTTGCTTTAGGGAGTGCCCAGACCAAGTATTGGAACAGATCATGTTGAGCTAGCTGAGAAATTCAGAAACCTCTAAAATGTAAGAAATGTGTTTTTTAAATGTTTTATTTAGGTATGCTTGCTCTGTGAATAGGAGACTTCTCAAATTTGACTGCAAAAATGGAAAAGTGTAAGTGGGGTCTTCTCTTTGCAGAGACCGGTATACTGAAGCCAGCAGAACGTAATTTGCAGACTGCTGGTCTAAACCCGACCAATACATTTTTTTTATACACATTGTTAGAGTTTCTATGAATAAAAAAATATATTGTATTATTTCTATAATTTGGATCTATAAGACAGATTCCAATTAAGCTCAGAGACAAATGTCACATTAATGTGTAACTTTCCAAAGAGACAGAAAATGACTCAATTTGGTCTGCAAACACATTGTGGATGACTCAAGGACCCTTTTTTAGTCTCTGAACAATGGGGTTTCTGGTATACACACAAACCCTGGAACCAAAGAGAAACTGGAATATGTTTACAAGAGTCCAGAACTCACAAAAATGGTACTGTGCAGATGACAACATCTGTTTGCCCAGGTGAAGAAGAGTCAACAATCTTGTATATCCCAGACAATTTTTCTATGCATTGTTTCCCCTGTGGATAAAATGATTAACTAGCCGAGAAGATAAGTAAAGCTATACTAACAAGAGTAAATACCTGAAGTCTTGCTATAAGAGGATATGGGATCTATTCTATATTTCAAATATTCAGATAAAATAAGTCAGTTTCATGACATACAGTACTTTTAATGACTTTTAAATGGTAAAACAATGTTTCAATGTATATATGCTGATTGGATACAAAAATACTGTATCCTTACAGAATCTCCTACTGTCAAAATGGGTTTCAGAATAGTACTACAGTTTGTTTACTCTGAATCATTATTTAAGAAATGTGTGTGTTATAACGTATCCATACTCAAATAGTAGTTTAAAGTGTGCAAATTATTTTTATGTGTTTAATTCATATTTTAATTGTTATGTCTGAAATTACACCTCTGTGTAGAAAACGTTTCCCATTTAAATGCTGCTACACCCAAAAAATTAAGGCTGCCAGACCCCCAATGACACTTTATGTTTAAGTAAAATCACATAGTTCAATCTGTTTAGGAAAAGATTAATTTACTATATACGGATTAGATACTAGAAAATTCCCCTGATAACCTGAAGATAGACATTTCTAGTTTTGGAGTGCCACCCGGTGGCCAAGCGAGTTAATGCTTGTATGAACACATAATTGATTTGTAACCTGATCCACCAATAAGAAATAAGGTTATAATCCTTCTGGGCCAGGTCTCTGTGGGTTTATGAGTGTATTGTCTTCACTGAATAAATGGCAAGTCTGGGAGACAGAGAGGACACAACACACTTCATCATCAGGGACACAACGCACTTTATCATCAAGGAAGACACATCATACAACACAGCTCATCATCTACAGCAGAGGTTCATCTTCTGACCCACACTTTATTAAATCCAGGTCACACATCTCCAGCATAACTAGATATTATTTTGGGAATACAACCCCATCCATTGGCTGGCAGCCATCTTTTGAGGGTCATTTTAAAGCCCACATTTGCTTTGGAGGGTAAATAACCGTCTTAACAGAAGGCTGAAGATTTAGGAGGTAGGCTTCTCCAGTGTATGTTAACGAGCACTGGACCTAGGCCAGTCATAGACAGATTGAAATTTGGCTGGTCCAGCAGGAACTGGACAAATTTTGATCTGTCTATGGTCTAGCCATCAATTGGTTGGCAGCCATCTTTTGAGGGTCTGGTCCATAGCCATTTTAAAGCCTACATGTGCTTTGGAGGGTATATATAGTTTCCATTTTCTTGTTGAATATTTGCAATATTTTGTGTTGGTCAATTTGCTATCCTAACATCAACAACAGCCTGCTAACATCTCATAATCAGATTATTATATTTTGCCGTCTTGGCATAATTTTAGACGGACCCCCACCTGGGAATTTGACTGTAGCGCATCCACAGGCCGAGTTAGATAAACAAAGATTATTGTCTGCCGAATTTAATAAACCAGTTAGGGGATCTACAAGGAGGAAATGTAATAGTTTGTGCTAATAATATATAAATATGTGGTAATGGATAATTTTAGAAATCCATTGTTAAATCTTAGTGTCTGTGTCGAATCTCAATTTCACTGTTACATGGCGTTTGTAAGTGACTTCTGTAAAATAAATGTTAATTTATTTTTGATAGTCTGCAGTCCATACTTATACCCAGTCGTATTGTGTTAATCAAAGAATTTCTGCATTGGCAAAATAACTCAGGAATTAATAATTAATTAAGTCAGCTTAATTAATTTTTATGAATTATATTTCTATTGGAGACAATGTTGTTCATCGATTGATTAAACGATCAATATAGCTAACTAAATTAATTGTTCAGACATTACCTGACAACATTAAAGTGTATGTCATTATTATTCCTCTCCTCCCACTCCGGCGGATCTCCATCCTACGCTCTCTATTCTTCTCTCCGCTCCGCAGGGAATCATGGCCGATACCGAGGCAGACACCACCACAGCCCCCGCCAAGGTCCCCGCCACCAAGCATCTGAAAGAGGAAGCAGTAGAGGAGGCAGAGAAGAAAGAGAATGGGAGGGACAAACCAAAGAACGGAACCAAGGAGAACGGTGCAGAACACAATGAAGAGAACCCCCGAGGACACTGAAGAGGAGGAGGATGAAGTAGAAGGAGAGGGCGCGGGTGAAGATGAGGAAGAGGAGTAGGGGGAAGGTGAAGGTGATGAGAAGACTGAATCCGATGGACATCCTGTGGAACATGCAGCAGAAGAAGAAGAGAAGGAAACCGAAGCTAAAAAACAGAAGACAGAAGACGGAGATTCCACAGAAGTAAAAAAATCTGCCTAATTCCACCCCCCCCTCCCCCCTCCCAGAGGATGTGCTTTATATCTGTACATTTTACAGGACCATGACTTTTTATATACTGTTAACTCACATGCACTAGAGGACCTTTACCATCATCAAAGTGAAGATAGAGTTAAGGGTTGAAGTGAAGGCCAGAGAGATCGCCGAAAAGGGAACGTTGGGAACGTTGGGCATTTTGTATAGAACTTTGGACTTTCAGATTATGTTGCATTTCAGTATATAGTTTGTAGTGCAAAAAAAAAAGCAGAAGTTTGGGGAAAAAAAATTCAAGGTTCATTATGTAATTTTTTTTTCTCTGTATCCTAATGTACTAAGGAAGTGTATGGCGGAGATTTCTGAGGATAGACAGTCTTCTTGTCATTATTTAACCTTATACATTTTGATGCTTGACCACTACTTTGTACTGTATATTCAGGTTAGGTGCTACAAATAAATCTTTCTTTTATATATAAAAAAAAGTGTATGTCATTATGTATCATTATAACAAGTATCCAGATCAAAATTTCTGACTACAGTTTCAACTTCCTGATATACATGCTTGTTCTGGGCAAGTGGCTCAAAAAGTAGATTCCCTGAACTCACTTGGCAGCTAGTCAACCAGCATTTTTAGAAAAAGGTCATCAATATCTTTTATTACATTTTTTTAATTTTTTCGTTAGGCAGAACTCAAGCCAAAAATTCCAAGATAAAAATATAATACCCATTAAAAAATAAAATAAATAAATAAAATAAAAGAAAGAAATAAAAACAAAACCAACTGTGGCTTCAATATTTACCTTCAATCCCTATGGTACTATCTTTGTGCAAATATACAGTATCTCACAAAAGTGAGTACACCCCTCACATTTTTGTAAATATTTTATCATATCTTTTCATGTGACAACGCCAAAGAAATTACACTTTGCTACAGTGTAAAGTAGTGAGTGTACAGATTGTATAATGCCCTGAACACACGATAGGATTTTCCTACGGAAAATGTGTGATAGGACCTTGTTATCGGAAATTCCGACCGTGTGTGGGCTCCATCACACATTTTCCATCGGATTTTCCGACACACAAAGTTTGAGAGCAGGCTATAAAATTTTCCGGCAACAAAATCCGTCACATTGGTCTGCATGGCTGTCGTCCCAGAAGGAAGCTTCTTCTAAAGATGATGCACAAGAAAGCCCACAAACAGTTTGCTGAAGACAAGCAGACTAAGGACTTAGATTACTGGAACAATGTCCTGTAGTCTGATGAGACTAAGATAAACTTATTTGGTTCAAATGGTGTCAAGCGTGTGTGGCGGCAACCAGGTGAGGAGTACAAAGACAAGTGTGTCTTGCCTACAGTCAAGCATGGTGGTGGGAGTGTCAAGGTCTGGGGCTGCATGAGTTCTGCAGGCACTGGGGAGCTACAGTTCATTGCGGGAACCATGAATGCCAACATGTACTGTGACATACTGAAACAGAGCATGATCCCCTTCCTTTGGAGACTGCGCCACAGGGCATTCCAACATAACAACCCCAAACAAACCTCCAATACAACCACTGCCTTGCTAAAGAAGCTGAGGGTAAAGGTGATGGACTGGCCAAGCATGTCTCCAGGCCTAAGGCTGGGTTCACACTGGTGCAACACGACAGCCGTCCTACTTTGGATCCGACTTTGCCCTGCGACATTCAGCCGGCATGTGTCCGACTTTCAATGAACGGGGATCCGACTTGGATCCCCGCCAATGCCCGGCATTGTTTGGTATTAGGGGGAACTCCGCGCCAAATTTTAAATAAAAAACCGGCATGGGTTCCCCCTCCAAGAGCATACCAGGCCCTACCCATTCACCTAGGGAAAAAGTGTCAATTAAAAAAAAACACTACACAGATTTTTAAAGTAATTTATTAGACAGCTCCGGGGGTCTTCTTCCGACTTCGGGGGTCTCTCCGGTTCTTCTCCGCGCTCTCCGGGTCTTCTGCCGGGCTCCTCCGCTTTCTTCTGCTCTTTTGCCGCTCTTTTGCTATAGCGAAGGAGCCCGGTCTTCAATCTTCTGCCTTCTGCCTTCTGCTCTCTTCTCCTGATGTTGACACGACGCTCTCTGGGGCTGGAATGCACTCTGAGCGCTCCGCTCTGACTTATATAGGTGGTGACCACGCCCCCTTATGCCGTCACAGTCCCTGGGCGTTTTAGGGGGCGTGGTCATCACCCGATGACCACGCCCCCTTATGCCGTCATAGTCCCAGCATGCCCAGGGACTGTGACGGCATAAGGGGGCGTGGTCACCACCTATATAAGTCAGAGCGGAGCGCTCAGAGTGCATTCCAGCCCCAGAGAGCGTCGTGTCAACATCAGGAGAAGAGAGCAGAAGGCAGAAGATTGAAGACCGGGCTCCTTCGCTATAGCAAAAGAGCGGCAAAAGAGCAGAAGAGAGCGGAGGAGCCCGGCAGAAGGTCCGGAGAGCGCGGAGAAGAACCGGAGAGACCCCCGAAGAGAAGAAGGCAGCAGACCGGGCTCCTCCGCTATAGCAAAAGAGCAGAAAATAGCGGAGGAGCCCGGCAGAAGACCCGGAGAGCGCGGAGAAGAACCGGAGAGACCCCCGAAGTCGGAAGAAGACCCCCGGAGCTGTCTAATAAATTACTTTAAAAATCTGTGTAGTGTTTTTTTTTAATTGACACTTTTTCCCTAGGTGAATGGGTAGGGGTACGATGTACCCCATACTCATTCACATAGGGTGGGGGGCCGGGATCTGGGGGCCCCCTTATTAAAGGGGGCTCCCGGATTCCGATAAGCCCCCGCCCGCAGACCCCGACAACCAACGGCCAGGGTTGTCGGGAAGAGGCCCTTGTCCTCATCAACATGGGGACAAGGTGCTTTGGGGTGGGGGGGCCGCAGCGCGCCCCCTCCCCCAAGGCACCACCCCCCATGTTGAGGGCATGCGGCCTGGTACGGTTCAGGAGGGGGGGGGGGGCGCTCGCTCGTCCCCACCCCCATTCCTGTCCGGCCGGGCTGCGTGCTCGGATAAGGGTCTGGTATGGATTGGGGGCGACCCCCCACGCCGTTTTTTTCGGCGTAGGGGGTTCCCCTCAAGGTCCATACCAGACCCAAGGGCCTGGTATGCTCTTGGAGGGGGAACCCATGCCGGTTTTTTATTTAAAATTTGGCGCGGAGTTCCCCCTCAAGAACATCTGAGCACAAGTCGCGTGCCGAAGTCGGATCATGCAAGACGGCAATCCGACTTTGATCCGACTTCAATGATAGTCAATAGGCTGAAGTAGGATCAAAGTCGGACCAAAGTAGTACAGGGAGCATTTCTAAAGTCGGAACGACTTGTGTCGGACCAGTTAGGACGGCTCCCATAGGGAAACATTAAATTTCACACGTCATGCGACATGAGCTCCCAATGTCGGAGCGTTTGTCGGACCAGTGTGAACCCAGCCTCAACCCTATTGCTCATATGTGGGGCATCCTCAAATGGAAGGTGGAGGAGCGCAAGGTCTTTAACATCCACCAGCTCCATAATATTGTCATGAGGGAGTGGAAGAGGACTCCAGTGGCAACCTGTGAAGCTCTGGTGAACTCCATGCCCAAGAGGGTTAAGGCAGTGCTGGAAAATATTGGTGGTCACACAAAATATTGACACTTTGGGCCCAATTTGGACATTTTCATTTAGGGGTATACTCACTTTTGTTGCCTTTGGTTTAGACATTAATGGCTATGTGTTGCATTATTTTAAGGGGACAGTAAATATACACTGTTATACAAGCTGTGCACTCACTACTTTTCCTTGTAGCAAAGTGTCATTTCTTCAGTGTTGTCACATGAAAAGATATGTTAAAATATTTACAAAAATGTGAGGGGTGTACTCACTTTTGTGAGATACTGTATGTCCCCAGTCTGATGGTAAACTTCAATAAACCCAATTCCTCTGAGCCCAGATCTGATCCTTGACCCACCCCAACCTGTGACTGGACAGTGAAAGAAGAAGCAGCATAGTGATGAGCTCATCTCTTTGTCAATCTGTTTTCTTCTGCAATCAGCATACTTTGTTCAGCACATTAACTTTTTGGCTCCTTGTACTGTTTCTACCTGTTATACTCCAGCTCTTGGCTGAGCTAGGCTAATACTAGGCCAAATTCAGGTTTATACACAGCTTGCATGTAAAAAATATATATACATTGAGGCTGGGTTCACACTTATGTGAATTGGATGTGGGTTTCCCTGCATCCAATTCATATGATAGGAGATTGTGACCGTCTCTCTATGGAGCCGGTTCACACATCTCTGTGGCAGCTCCGAAGCAGCTTGCAGAAGCTTGCTTCTGGTCTGTTTCAGGCAAAAATTTGACCCTGATTCATCCCTGAAACTGAGAAAAACCATGTAACACTGGCAAGGGTGCTTACATTGATCAGCTTTTATTTATTTATGTAGAACCTCTATCCCAAAAGGAACAAAACTGCTGCTTATAAAGTGTTAGCTGGAGTTTGGCTCCAATTTGTTAGTGTATTTAAATCTGCTAGTACATCTACCCCCCCCCACCCCCAAGACTGCCAGACTGACTGCTGCTTTCCAAAGGTGCCCTTGTGCTCCTTCATCCATAGCTTGGGCAACTTAATAGAGGAGGTGTATTACTGTCCAGATCACCAGGTGAAAAAATAAGGAAAAAAACCTAAAGAAAAAAAAACTGATGAGGCCACCATATCTAATGATTGGTATGCTGTAATATATTACACTTTTGGTTTTGGGTTTAATACTACTTTAAGAACATAATCTAAAAAGCATTTGGGATGTTTTGAGTCAACATCATATGACGTTGCCCCAGTGTCACTGCTCTTTCGTGCCAGTAGGGGCGTGCAGCGCGGCAATTGCGCCGTGTCCCTGAACACAGTGCAACCCCGATCTGGGTAAAGAGCCCATGATGGCTCTTTAACCATGTGAAGTGCCATTTTTCAGCTCTCCTCGCCTCACACTGACAGAGTGTGAGGAGAAGAGAGCCAATCAGCAGCATCTCCTCACAGCCAATCAGTGACACCAATCAGTGCCTATCAATGACACTAATCAATGCTCATCAGTGATGCCAGTCAGTGCTGCCTTTCAGTGCTCATCAGTGCCTGGTCATCAGTGCTGCCCATCAATGCCCATCAGTGCCGCCCAACAGTACCGCCTATCTGTACCACCTATCATTGCCCATAAGTGCCGCCTATCAGTGCCCCCCCTATCAGTGCCCACCAGTGCCACCTATCAGTGCTCATCAGTGCCGCATATCAGTGCCACCTACCAGGGCCCATCAGTGTGACATATTAGTGCCTCCTCATCAGTGCCACCTAATCAGTGCCCATCAGTGATGTCAGTCAGTGCTACCTTTCAGTGCTCATCAGTGCCTGGTCATCAGTGCTGCCCATCAATGCCCATCAGTGCCGCCCAACAGTACCGCCTATCTGTGCCACCTATCATTGCCCATAAGTGCCGCCTATCAGTGCCCCCCCTATCAGTGCCCACCAGTGCCACCTATCAGTGCTCATCAGTGCCGCATATCAGTGCCACCTACCAGGGCCCATCAGTGTGACATATTAGTGCCTCCTCATCAGTGCCATCTAATCAGTGCCACCCCATCAGTGCCCATAAGTGCTGCTTCATCAGTGCCCATCAGTGCTGCCTCATTAGCACACATCATTGAAGGAGAAAAATTACTTATTTACAAAAATTACTGACAGAAACTAAGAAAACATTTTTTTTTTCAAAATTTTCGGTCTTCGTTTTTTAGTAAAAAATAAAAAACCCAGTGATGATTAAATACCACCAAAAGAAATCTCTATTTCAGTGGATAAAATGATAAAAATTTAATTTGGGTACAGCATTGCATGACCACGCATTTGTCATTCGAAATGTGACAGCGCTGAAAGCTAAAAATTGGCCTGGGCAGGAAGGGGGTGAAAGTTCCCTGTATTAAAGGGGTTAAGTATGGATGAACCTTCATTTCTAATTTTGGATACAGCAGGGATGAATTAAAGCTTCTATCAGGTTACTTTCCGCATACTGTGTCCTGGTTGGAAGATTTCTCTTCACTTCTTGTCCTGGAGTCGCAACAGAAAGTGACAAGAAATCTCCCATAAGTGAGTGGAATTCCCATCTTAGGCAGCACATGTGCCTCTATTGGATTATTTCACCTTAGCTTTTGTTCTCATGACAATTCTAAAATTTTTGATTTCTTTTTTCTTGTCTTACTGTCAATGATTAAAAGATTATCTAAAGGGGGTGAATATTCCCAGCAGGGAAACAGCAATATAAATTTGACAGAGAGTCTTATTCTTCCTTACTGTATCCAAAACTTACAAAATGTCTGTACAATAGCAGTATTCTGCATTAGTGTTTCTCAGCCTGGGTCCTGCCTGGGTTCCTCTGGGATGCCTGAGACCCAGTTTACCTTGATAAGTGACTTTTGCCATGGAGTGGGCAGGCTACTAGCATTATAACGGCCAATAATACTCAAGAGCCTGGACACACAGCATCATTTGTTGCTATGGTGATGGTAGCCAACTCACCCACACCATTGCAACACATGAATTTGGTCCAAGGCAGGCTGCAGCCCCCAGCATTCAGGAGAAGATGGACGTCCACTGTCCAGGCCTCCTACACCCCCTGCCACGCTGCTGGTAGGGTTTTGATGTAAAGAGGAGGCTGTATGATTGGGGAGCTCTGTGGTGGTGGGGCTGTTTGGGGGGCTGTTAAACTAGGGGGAGCTCTGTAATGGGGGAACTCTGGGGTGATGGGGGGCTCTGATGTCATTGGGGGACTCATGTATTGGTGTAACTTTTATGTGACGAGGGGCTCTCATGTTTAGGAAGGCTCTGATGTATAGAGGTAACTCTGAGGTGATGAGGGGCTCTCTTCTTTAGGGGGGCTCCTGATGTACAGTATAGGGGTAACTCTGATGTGATGAGGGGCTCTCATGTTTAGGGGGGGCTCTGGAGTATAAGGGAGCTCTCATTTGATGGTGACCACTGATGTGAAGGAGTGAGTCTGACTTGAAGGGGGAACTTTAACGTAAAGGGAGGACCTCTAACATGATGTAGAGCTCTGATGTGAGGGGATGAGTCTGACTATAAAGGGCTTCTGATGTGATGGGGAGCCTCTGTTGTGAAGGGAGTGCTCTGATGTAATGGGGGATCTCAGGTGTTAAGGGGAGCTTCGGGTGTGAAAATAATTTCATCAATGTGGTTGTGTGCATTTTTCTAGCCTTAGATTTCCTATTGATAAGTAACATTTCCATTTTTTTATGTTTTAGACTGCGGTGCCTTGAGATTTTGGATACATTTAAAGGCTTTTGTGACTGAGAAAAAGGGTTGAGAAATGCTGTTCTATATAAAATATGACACAAATATGAGGGTATTTCCAGGACCATAGACATGCTTTAGAAGATGGAAATTTCCAGTTTAAAGTTGATATAATAAACATTTTTCCATAAATTGCTACTGGCGGGTTCAAGAAATCCTGTACAGTAATTTTAGTGTGAAACACCTTAGGTGTTAATTATAATCTTACTCAGACATTTTAGTTTACAAGTCTGCCATCTGTGCCCCAAGCTTATATTTATTCTAGTGTTAATTTGTTCTCTTAAAGGGAAAAAAAAAACTCCAGTACGTGTCCTCCCACTCACCTCCTCCACAGTTTAAGATATTTCTACGTTCTTCAACTGTAACCCTGATGCAGTAGGAGAATTGTTTGCTTCAAAGTCATTTCAGATTCACAATCCCATTCTACAAATCCAAACAAAGTGCAGTTTTTAACCTGTAGCAGTGAGACATAGAAGATTATATAACCAAAATATATCTAATAGAGAATATACAGTCCATGTGGCTAACCACAGTGGCTTGGTGGTTAGCACTCCTGTCATGCAGCACTGGGGTTCTTGGTTCAAATCCCAACCAAGATACTATGTGTAAGTTGTAGATTTCCTTATGATTGTATGCGTTTTCACCCACTCTATAGGAAGTAAAGGTAACATTACTATTTATGGAACTGCAGTACCCAGGTATGTTGTTTTAAGTAGAAGGACTGGGGTTTGGAGTAGAAGAGTTGATGTTGAGGGTAGAGAGATGATTGTTAAAAATGCACTTATATTTTATTTGTAATTGCAGTCAGTGTTACTGAACCTACATCTTGAAACATATTGAATTTGTATTTGTGTTTTTGTTCTACTTAAATTTGACCACAAAAAAGAAATGTTAAAATAATTTTGGTAAGTTTGGAATGTATAGACAATGAAAAATATAAAATCCGGCAGCCTTGTCATATTGCAGACCAACATCTACTTCACATACGCTGGAAGCGTGTCTTTGACTGAAACTGCTCCTGTCTCAAACTAACAGATGGGTTGGAATTGGGTCACCTCCCAGAGATCTCTTAGAGTAAAGAAAAAAAAAGTACTTTAGATCACAGAACATCCAGACTATTTAAAGCTGAATTCCAGCCTTACCTTATCCTTTTCCTATAAACCCTCCTGTGCTAACACATTCTGCTCACTTTTACTGGACACATTTCTTTTTGCAATACTAAATTTGGAACCAGCTTTAGACCTGCCCAACTTATGCTCCAACGCCTTCCAATCATGAACAATCCCTCTTCTAGATCAAGGCCCACACCTCACACCCATTGGCTGCTTGCATCCATCTATCACTGCTTCCTTGGACCCTATGTGAGTGTGGTTTACATGCAAAACATCAGACAGGGGTGGGGTTTTATTAATTATTCATAAATGGGATTATACTCACCTCTCCTGGCAATGCCTATGCAGCCACACAGAAGCCCAGCCATCAACGCGGACCTCATTAACCTTACTCATCCTTCCCTAGCCAGTTTTCATCATGCCCTTGGGCCAGCTCACTGAATGGAAAAATGATGGATCTAGGAAAAAAGGTTCAAGTGACATGTCTGCATTCATCTGGCTCTTCCACACAACTGGGGCTTGAAAAGATTAATGGTACAGATGAGAGACAGCAATGATGTTGTCATTTCACAAAAAAAAAAATTTTTCAGAGAGGAAGGGTTTATACTATATAATGATTATTGAAAATTAATCAGGGAAGGCATTCCAAGGGAATGTATTTACTACTTAGATTAAACCTCATCTTGAAATAAAAAAAAAACATAATTATTTTTAGATGGGAGAGGCGTATTCTTGGCTCTTCCAATGATAATGAGCTTAGTGTATTTTCACATATAAGGCCTACTTTAGTCTTGCGTGCGTCAAAACAGTTTGTTTACGCTAACAAGTGAGCTTGTGCAAAAGTGAACTGTGAGAGGTACAACTGTCATGCACCTGTCAATCAATTGACACCCAACTTTTCCACAACCAAATCTATCTACAGTGGTCTTGCTCAAAAAGAGGGAAGCATATCACTAAGGGGCAGTCTGTATCTAGCACAAGTGATGGTATATACAGTAATTGGTAAAGGAGATTTGGCTTAAAGCAGAACTATACTCATCTCCACTCCAGCGATATGATGGCCCAAGCTCCCTTGCTATCACTGACATCTTCTCTTTGGCCATGTTGATATAACTCATGCACCTGTGTAAAGGAGTTAATTCATCCTGGCACCTAGGCATGTCGAGCATGCACAGTGCAGTGCACATTCTACAGAAGCTTAAAAACAGGCAGGTAAGAATGTTTTATTGCAGAAGACACATACTGTATGTATCTTTTACATTAAAACACTTGTCTGGCTTGCCATGGAAAAAAAGAATAAGGGCCCTTTTACACTAGCAGACCGACCGGGTCCACCTGTCAGTTTTTCAGACGGACCCGATCGGACCCTCCAGTCTTCTTTATGGAGCAGTGGGTGTCAATGGACGTGTCCATTGACACCCACCGACATCCAATCTGATCATGTCTGCTAAAAACAGACAGATGGAGACAGATGGAAACCCGTTCCCCATCCATCTGGTGGATCGGATGGCAATCAGGTGTAAACGGACAGTTGGTCCATTGACTTCCAACCGCCCATAGAGGAGAGTGGGCTGCATATGCAGAGTGGACATGGACCAGCCGTCTGCCTGCTCAACGGGATCAGTGGACAGATTGTCTGCTGGGCAGTTGGATTCTGCTGGGCAGTTGGATTCCAATAGAGCCAGTCCTGTGTGTAAGAGCTATTTACAACTTTATTTTTTTTCAGAAAATTGCCAAGTACTTTTTAAAATGCTTTCCATGCAGAGCTCATCTTCAGTCTGGTACTATTCCTCACAGATATTCTGGTAATCCACTAGATAGTGCTTTTCTTTCAGGTAGAATAATGGCAAGCTTTACATGGGCTTTAAAGTAGAAGTGTGGCCTGACTACAGACATTTACATATTTACATTAAGCAGTAAAAAAAAAAAAAGTTAAACCAAGCTCTCACTGACAATTATAGCTGCAGGCATGGTCAAGAAGTCTTTCAAGTTGTGTTTTCCTTGAACATTCTCCCTCTTTCTGTGTATATGCTCAGTTTTTTACATTAGTAATTAGGCCCCGTTTACAACTGAGGGATTTGAAGTATGATGTGAAGCTTCACCTGAAATGCTTCCACGCTCGATACTAGAATTTATATTATTTTCAGTGTATTTACAATATATGGTGTCAATTTACATCTTGAAGCTCATTGCTTAAAAAAGTCCTTGAGCTTTTGAGACAGAATCAGCAGAGTCGCCTCTCAAGCCTGAAACACTTGCAAAAATGCTCAACAGCGACTGTACAAACAAACCAAAAAAAAAAAAATTACCAAACGATGCCTAGCGCAAGTGTGGATGTGGCCTTGAAAAAGCTGGACATTTTCTACATCAATGCTGGAAGGGGTGAGCTGAACGGCTATAAATTTTGAGGATGAATTATTCCAAAGCATATGCATATATAGAGGCAATTGAAAGCTTCTTCTTCTTTAAAAGTGTATTTAATTGTTTTTAAGAATATGTAGAGATTTCCATGTCAATAGTGTGGCCTCAGGCCTACTTTAAATAGGAAACTCCAGCTGAAATTTTGTTTTACGCTATAGACAGACTAGAGAAAAAAATTGAAGTTCTGTTTGGTTTTTATTACTGTCTCGCATCCACAACAGAAAGATTTTCCTTCGCTATTTATTTGGGCACTGCATTAAGATTTGAAGGGAAATCTCCTCAACAATAAAAATATGATTTAGGCTCTAACACTTTGAGTATATTCAGTTACAAAAAAGGTGCTTGGAGCTCTACTTTAATGTCACTCTTAAGAAAAGCCCCCAAACCTTCATAATTCTACTAACATTAATCGTTTTTTTTTATATATGTATATAACATATTTTTTTAAAAATTAGTTGAAAAAGCCCTTATTATAAAAACATCAAGCTGGCTCCTACCTTTTCCCCTGCTGCCTTTACAGCTCATTGCATGTGCCTAGACTTCAAGTGTAATTTAAATGTCAATATGTCTGCATAGTAGTCTTGTTAAAACTCTGCAGCTGATTTTATTTGAGGACTGTGGCCTGAGGAAAAGGAAAGAAAGGGAGAACATGTGTTTAACCACTTGCCTACGGGGCACTTACACCCCCTTCCTGCCCAGACCATTTTTCAGTGCTGTCTCACTTTGAATGACAATTGTGCAGTCATGCTATACTATACCCAGATGACAATTTTATCATTTTCTTCACACAAATAGAGCTTTCTTTTGGTGGTATTTAATCAATGCTGGGTTTTTTATTTTTTACAAATAAAAAAAAAAGACCAAAAATTTTGAAAAACTTTTTTTTACATAGTTTCTCTGAGCAAATTCTGTAACTAAGTAATTTTTCTCCTTCACTGATGTGCGCTGATTAGGTGGCACTGATAGGCTGAACTGGGGGGCATTGATGAGGTGGCACTTATGGGCATTGATTGAGTGGCACTGATGAGCCCTGATAGGCGGGACTGATGGGCACTGATAGGCGGCACTGGTAGGTGGCACGGACAGGCAGTACTAATGGGCACTGATGGACATTGATGAGTGGCACCGATGGGCGACACTGGTGGGGATTGATGGACAGCATTGATGGGCAGCACTGATAGGTGGCACTGATAGCCAGCACTGACTGGAATTGCTAATGGGCACTAATTGCTGGCACTGATGGGCACTGATTGCTGGTACTAGTGGGCAATGTTGGGCACTTATTGGTGACACTGTCGGCGCTATAATGTAATCAGGGCACTGATGATCAGTGCCCTGATTACATGTCTAGATGCCCCCCTGAGCGGAGATGCCACTGATCGGTTCTCCTCGCCACACGCTCTGTCAGTGTGAGGTGAGGAGCACCGATTACCAGAACCTCCTTGTTTACATGTGACCGACTGTGATTGGACACAGCTGATCACATGATTAAAGAGCCGCAGACGCGGCTCTTTACAGAGATCGGGGTCGCGCCGCGTCCTAGCAACACAGGACGACCGCGATCGCCTCGCTGCGTGCCCCCGTCATATGTGTCATATGCGTCATATGTGCTGCGGGCCGTCATATGAACGAGAGCCGCACCGCCCGCCGCCATTTGATGGTGAGGCGGGCGGCAACTGGTTAATGAAAGTAAGCAACATCCCTGTCAATAAGAGACACTTGGACTGCATAGAAAAAGAAACATTAGCCTAGCCATAGATATAAGGCAGAGTTTGAAGAGGCTGGTGATTTTAAAGTAGATGTATACCCCTAAATAATTTTTAGTTTGCTAAAGCACTGTGTATCATAAATAATGGCTTTACTTTTTTAAAACACTTGCTTTTGTTTCCTGTCTACATTTATGCATTCTAGCAATGGTTGCATGACATACAGTATCTCACGGTGGACTTTTCTGATGCTCATTACAGTGGAACATCTCTGTGTAATGTGTGTATAGAAACTGACACATGTAGTCTCCAATGGCAGAGAGAGTAACAGGGTGACAACACAAGAATACTTTTTGGAAAACAGACATAGAATGCTGTCACCGTATACCAGCATGAGCCTAAATAAGGCTTTTCATGGTAGGATTACCAGGTATTTATTTAATGCAGATTTAGGAATATTAAAGATGACTTTAAAATAATATTAAAGCTTATATGAGATTTTAGTGATTGGGTTTACAGCTACCAAAATGTAGATTTTGTTCATATTAATATTTCTTAAGGCTCTTTGGAAAATGTTTTTTTAATGGGAAACCATATTGGTTTGGTGTCAAGTTTATATCAAATTTTCCAAATGTATATATTAATTTAGAACATAACAAATGATTCACAGAGAACTATGGGTTATCTAATCAGATCACAGCAGACATTGGCTGCTTGAAACTTGGAATAGAGTGGTCTAAAAAGAGGTGATTCGTTCATGTTGGTAAATCTCATATGAAGCTACTTAGCTGTGCAAACAGGCTTTTTTTTCGAACAAAGGAGCTAATGGGATCATGGTAAATGTTTGAAAGGAGCCTGGCAGGTAAAAGAACATATAATGTTCATAGTATTTGTATGCAAAACTAATCTTATAAAAAATATTTATAAATGTTATAATTTTTTCTGACCATAATGAATAAAGAAAATATATACAAAACTTTTTTACATTCTCAGAGGCTGCCTGATTCCCCTTGAATTGGGTTACACTAAGCATGGCTCTCCCACCCGCTGATCGCAGGGTTCATTGAGTCTTTCAAACAGTGGTCCTGCTGTGTGCATATGCGCATGGCTGAGTACAGTGTAAAGCATCGAAGAAGGAACACATCTTCCAGTCACGAATGGGCTTATGTAAGAATCTGAATATTCAATGTTACATTATTATAACTGTGCAGGCTTATTCATAAAAGAGTTATATTTCCTTTCTTATTAAGTCAAATAGTTCCTGCCATGTCAGCTACTTACCTTCCTGTCATTCAGTTTCTGAGTGTACAGTGTATGAGGTCAAGCATTTAAAAAGGTGACAGCTATCAAACTGTAAGTACCCCTCCTCCCCCAGACTCAAGCTTAAGGGTGAGAAACAGAAAGTAAATAAAGCTAAAGAATAATAAATATTTGTTCACATAGGTGTGCGCAGCCTAATACATTAGGGTGTGCACCCTTAAGCTCAAACACACATGCATGTGTATGTATCTACATATAAATGACACCGGCACATTGATCTCCCTGCTGGCACAGTGAAAGAGAAAAGGATAAACACTTCTCTTATTATAGGGCCGGTAAGAGGGAGATCTTTCCCATGTTCCTGTTGCTACACAGAACGATAACACTAATGCGCATGGGGGGATTAGGGTGTGCCTAGGCACATTCGGCATACCCTGTGCGCACGCCTATGTTTGTTCAGTCTATAAATAGGGGATACAGAATGCAGAGAGGGAGAGGGGTACAGAAAATATAAAGAATAGGCAGATATCATCAGTAGAGGAATATAATCACAAAGGTCTCCAATTTATTGACAGAAAATAGCAAGGTCACCACACAAATAGGTGATGGATGTATTTTTGGGTTGTGTAGATCAAGTTATCTGGGGATTGCAAGTATATAATATAATACAGAAGGGCTGTATCTTTTGAGTTACGTGTAAAGAGGAGCAGCCCTGTGTGGGGAGTATAAGGGTTGCCTATGTCTACTACTGAATAAGTAGTACATGTAAAGAACATAAGTGGAATAAGGGGAGTAGTAAGGTAAGAGAAAATTGGAAGGGGGGGGGGGGTGGAGAAAACGTGAGGGATAGGGTAGGATAGGGTCTGGGAAAGGAGGTATTGGGGGCTGTCACCCAACTGTCACCATGCTGTGAACAGTAAATAAAGGGTTCCATTGAGTCAAAAGATAGTCACAAAATTCCTGGGAGTTTCGGCAGATAGTCCACACTGTCAGGGCTCCATTCTGTAAATTAAATCTATTCCAGAGACCCATTCTAAGAGGGTCGGTGTGTAGCGTGATGCAGGGGGCCCACAGGGTCCAAGTGCAGTAACAAGAATATCTTGTAACTGAAGTCCAGCAAACAAACAGACCCAGTGGAGGGGCAACCTGACCGAAAACACTCACAAGTTGTAACAGCAAAGTGGCAGGAAAGTGGTGGACCAGAGGTGCCAACAGCGTCTGTCTCGAGGAGTGGAATGCGGCCTGGCCAGTCTGTACACAAACGGGTGAGTCTCTGCACTTTCCCTACTCCTCCGGAACCTTTCCCTTACGCTAAGCACTGTCCCTAACAAACCGGTGACTTGTCCCTGCTCTAGCCACTCACAAAATATACACCAAACTATGGAGACGGCCACCAAAGTCACATGGGGTGCCATCATCCAATTGGATAGCTGACTCCCTGTGACCAAGGAAACCATAAAGGAGCTAGGTTTCTCTTGACTCAATATGGATGAGCGCCAGTGGAGAAAATAGACTGAACTTGCCTATAAGTGTACTAGGAGAGTGCCAGTGGCTAGGGATCATATTGTGGGCTGCAGTAAGGTATTTCAGCAAAATCCAACTTGGTCCTGATGGGTTCTTTGCAAGAGGATGGAATTTCAAATGAGTGGCTATGATTTTAGCCTATATTTTGTCAATCCTTATTATTGGGTGATAGTTGAAATAAATAGGGTGGTCTTTGTCCAGTTTTGGAATGAGGGAAATATGGGCCTCTAGGGATTAAGTAGAGAATGGATTAGCCTCAGAAATAGAGTTAAAGACTTTGAGTAGGAAGGGGATGAGGAGTGCAGAGGAGGAATCTGGATGTTTTGTTCTGCAGGTTTCTAGCCCCAAGCTGCATGAAGACCTCTCTGAGCACTTCCTTCAGTGTTACCTGAGGTACTTCAAGGGTGAGCATTAGTGAAGAATGGTCGGATCATGCTATGAAGCCAAGAGTGCCACTCTAGGGCATGGTGGCTGGTCTAATCTATAGGTCTGATACAAAGTGGAGTAGAAGGTATCATTTTTGGATTTGGGTGAAGAATCTGCCAAATATCAACCAACTGAAGGAGAAAGGTTAGAATCCTTGTAAATGTAGCCCCAGTCCTCAGTGCTGACCAGGCTGTTATCATTGCATTGCTGCCACTGCCCCCTCCCCCCCTCACTTTCTCTCTCTCTCTGCCAGGCCACCAGAAAGCTAGAGGAGTGGCTATGTGGAAAGAGGGGATAGAGAGAGACAGAACACTGAATATTTTAAGGCTGTACTACAGCTGGAGGAAAGCCCCGCCCAACACTTGGGAAAAGCATAGAAAATTGAAACGGGTGCTGTGCAGCCTCGGAGAGGACAGAGTCTGTTGGGTAAAGCCTCCAGAGAGACTGAGCCTGGTGCTGCAGAACTCTGGGGAAATACAAGTCCAAGCATAACAGTGAGCTGGGAAGAGGACAGGGGGGAGAGAGTTCCTGGGCTCGAGGCAGTTGAGTGGAGGATGGTGTGAAGTCCTTGTCAAAATAGGTTGCTGGGTCAGAGAGGGCTCCCTATTGGAGGATTCACTATGGTGTCAGAAATGTGGAGCAGGTCAGCTGCTGAAATCATCAGGACTGTGAAAAACTGTCTGGGGTTCTAATAATTCCCAACTCTATCTAAAGGAAAAATAAACTTTTGGCTATAAAAATACTTTTACAGGACACATGCAGAAAATATTGCATATTTTGTGCTTAACCATGCAGCTGAGATTTCATTATTAATTACAAATTTTATGTTAGTTTCACATCTTTAATCTCTTTCCGAATCATGTTTAAATCTGCATTTTTTTAAATATCACGCATAGTTTACCACGAGCCACTTGTCTATGAGGCCGCCTATGATCTTTGATAAGTTAGAGGTAAACATCAAACATATCAATCATTTTGACATTCACAGTTCCTCGTTAATCCCTCTACTGTCAAAACACAATGCACAAGTACAAAGCTCTAAATACACAAAAGTTAAACTAAACAAAGATAATTGTTTTAGAATCGCACAACCATGTTTTATATGCTACTGTACATTACTCATCCACAGATCCTCTTTTACATGAATGCACAGTGTTTTCACTTTTTTATTTTATTTTACTCAGGACTAGGATATACAGAACATTCTAAAAAAAAATGCAGTTTTGAATCAGATAAATATGAAATATTACATTTGAATATTTAATTTTTACTAGAAGGTGGAGCTCAGGACTCCTTTTTATGGTTACTAGCTAAGTATAAGCTTATACAAATTTCAGTTTGGTATTAGAAAGGCTCAAATGATTTAATGCTTTTAGTCTAGGGGCCATATTACAAACAGAATTCGTAATGGCTGGCATAATCCATGGAGTGAACAAGAGAAATCAGTATATTTTTCCATCCGTGCTAATCAGAGTGAAGGCAGGAGCCTTTCCTTCGAGGAGCAGCACCTTTGAATACCTGAACAAAGACTGCACTGTCTCCACCCATAGCTTACCTTTCCTAGTAGCAAGGGAATCCTTTTAGACTCTTATCTAACTTTTCCATGGGTTTGTAAGTCCAGGGATTAAGCAGACCTGAGTATGGGAAGATCTCCATGATGATTTGGGACTGCATGTATAATAATTACCTAAATATAAATGGCTACACTTACACTAGTGCCTAAATCTAAACCTCAAAACAAAATGGTAATATATTGCAGCTTACCGGGGCTCATGCTTGGCTGTGGCTGCAATATTTTTTCAGTCTTATTTTTTTTGATTTTTCATGGACTGTTTTTTTGTCTTGCTGCCTTTTTTGTCACATGAAATGTACATGTTAATTTATGCACTTGTCACTTTATTGTTAATTTACTGTTAATTATTTCATTTTGATAATACACTAGCAATCGCTATTTTTTCACACGGAATTCACTCCAGTGGATTACTTCAACACATTTCAACCTATTTTGTTTGCTACAGCAGCTGCGTCACATTTATAACATATTTTTTAACACATTTTTATATTTTTTTAGCATGAGTTTATATACACACTAGTATAATCAAATTTTGTTAGCATGTAAATGTAATGTCAGAAGTCATGGAAACCTTGCAAAGTTACAATACAGTGCTGGAAGATGCATTTTGCGTGTGCAAACATTCTAAACGTTCTAAACATTATAAATTTTGTGAGCGGGCCTACAGCAAGGAGTTTGACAGAGCAGAGTGTTACATCAACAGGTGGGTAGCTGTCCTAAGCCAGAAGTCAGGGACTTGTCCATTTTGGCGCCAACACCTGACCAATCACAAGCCCCCTTACAAGCTTCTTCCCTAAATCTTAACCAGGGCAGCTTGCAACTGTGCTTGTAGTCCCTATAGACTTGAATGGGGTTATACTCCAACAATATGTATAAAAAAATGATACAGTTATACTAAACTTTTGTTTCATGCTTTTAAAAATCCCCATATCTCTTTTACTAAAGTTGTACTGACTTGTTTTGTTTAATATTAAACTGTACGAGTGTCTCTGGTCCACTGTGCCATTGAAGGGAGGACCCGTATACCACTTATAGTTATAGGTTGCAAAGAAGTTATGACTGTTTCCATGGTTGGCAGCTTTAGGTTTACACATTTCATATTTCTATGGATGAACTTGATCTCATAATTTGCCATCCTTGATATACTCTGCTTGTTTACAAGCTCCTCTGCTACTTCCTTATATTTACCCTTTTCTTGATGTACAGTAGGACACAGGGTGACCTTGCACTGAATTAGAGGGCCTTGCTGTCTAGGTATTAGGAAGGAGTCCTTTGAAGTTGAGAATATAGTGCTCTTCTCAATCCTACACTGTGACTGAATGCTGGTGATTTTGTTAGGCGGAATTACTGCTTTCTGGCAGCTGGAAGTGACATGGTACAATTTTCAAGGTAGTGATTTGCACATTTTATATGGAAAGCTGTTGCAGTAGGAATCAATTTTCAGCTCTGATTCAATGAAGCAGAACAAACACTCCACCTTGAAATAAATGTTGGCACTAGAAAGGCGTATGCTTGACTAACTAAAGAATTTCCTGCTGTGGCCCAAGTATTCAGGCTTATTATTTGGAAAAAAACCAATGATCCTTAACTTATGTTTAAAATAGCACAGTTAAATGTTAAGTAAAAAAAAATTAAATTTTTTGTACCTCAGTGTTTTATTCATAGCATTGTCATATTTTTTTCTGTCTCATATGTAGTAATTAATAGGGGCTTTCAAGTAAAAGCAAATCCCCTATTAGCCAGGGACCACTGGATTAGTAAAGCTGAAGGATTATTCCCCTTATCCCCTGAATTTTATGTACTGCAATGCCAGAGACATTTCAAATGATAATGGGGAATTGTACAGATGGGGTGTTATCAGAGCGAACTTCACTGTTCTACATGGTAAGACACAAAACAGAAGATTCCAACAAAGTTTAGACGAGGAGACATGCAAGTTCAGAAGGACAAAGCCTAGATACAGAAACAGATCCAATACTGTAGGTGGATTTAGTTCAGACTACACATGCAGTCTAGCTAAGTTCAGGCAATGCACCAGATATTAATACAGAGGAAAGGCAAGTAAAGGGCCACAGGCAAAACAAACCAATAATGCACAGGTGAAGAGAAGGTGGAAACACAGACTAATGTTACCTATACACAGCTCAAAATGTGGCCGATTTCTGCTGAATTGGGCAAAGTTTAACCACTTCTCAACTGTGCTATAGCTAAAAGACGGCTACAGCATGGTCGTCCAGTTCTGGGAGGGCGTCCCCCACTCGCCCCTGGTGATTGGGCACAGCTGATCATGTGGTAAAGGGTCACTGTGATTGGCCCTTTACCACTTGATCAGCTGTGTTCAATCACAACTAATCACTTGGAAACAAACTTGCTGGTTTTCGGCATTCCTTTTCTCACGCGCTGTCAAAGCGTGAGGAGAGGAGAGCCAATAACCGGCAATTCTGACGGGGACATTTACACTGATATCATGCTGCCTATCAGTACCAGATATCAGTGCCGCATATCAATGCAGCCTCATCAGTGCCACCTATCAGTATCACCTATCAGTGCAGCCTCATCAGTGCCCATCAGTGCTACCTCATCAGTGTTGAAGTGGTTATCAGTGCCCAGTATTTAAGTTAGCCCTTTTGGCACTGCATAGCTCTACAAAAATGAAAAAAAAACCCCAAAGAAACCAGGTGGGAAATTGTTGGCTGAACAGTAACTGCATCTGAACAGATGCACTCTTCGGATATTTTGACAGTTGCAGGTGTCTGTGACTGTGAGAATACAATAGCCGGCTGGGGAAATTCCTCCATTCACACCGTTTAGCATGGATGTAAAATCTTTTGATTTCTCTTGTTCATCCCATGGGGCTGAACGAAAGAAATCAAAGTGTGTATGGCTAGCTTAAAGCCAGATACATATAAACTGGTAATAGGAAAGAGTATTTAAAATAACAGACTGACATATCAGCTTAGAGGAAAATGCCCCTAAAAAGCAAACGTGTTCAAATCTAATTAGACTTGAGATGATAGCAGCAATAAATACAGGAGGCTGACAGACTAACATAGTCTAATCATCCAATTGTGAAACGCAGGTTCCTATTCATTTTGAATAACCAATCATGTGCAGACGCAGTGGTGACGATGACGTCACCACTGCGACTCCTCCCCCTAAATGCTGTCTTCAATCAAACACTGAAAAGCATAGGCAGAAAGCCCAGCCAGGTGATTACCTAAAGCTGTGACAGAGAACCATGATCCACAGATCTGTGCAGTATGCTGCTGGAGGTGCTACCAAGAGAGCTAGCAAAGTGAAATGGGGATCCTTATGTGCTCAGCATGACCAAATGGGCTCCTCCCAGTGTCACGCTGGCACTACAAAAAAGTTTTCTCTTTGACCACGTGTTTCCTTTTCTGGAGATCATTGTGTGCATCCGGCTTTCCTGTGGGCCCCTTCCTCAGCTCCCAGGATGAACATTTCTAGCAGCCACCAGTTTTCATATTCACATGGTCTGGACTTAATTGACGTTTGAGTACTTAGTGAGATGAGTTCATTTCTCCCCTCCTTTACATATATATTCTCTTTTGTGTTTGGGTGTAACTTTGGACATATCGTTTGTTTATGCTTTTTTTACAGATATTGGTGCACTCGCCCCTGATGATGTGGTAGGAGACCATGAATAATGCGTCGGGCCAATTTTGATGCACCATTTTCTTTTTAGATGGATTTATTTCATCCACTCCCAAGCTACCCCACCATGTTGCTTTTCAAGCGATTCTTTACTATGGACAATTGTCCGATGCCTCAATATACCATCTCCAAGTTGCTATGATTGTTTTTATACTATCTGGTCAATAATATGTGATTGTTATGTTTATTTACTATGTATGTGCTCATATTACCATGTCATTTTTTTAATGAATAACACGTCTTGTTACATTGACTCATCTTTTAGCCATGCTAGATCTACCTCTTTTAAAGTCCCAAATGCTCTTTTTTTTTGAAGGTTAGAGAGGCAGTGACTAATCACCTTGTATCTATTATACAACAAACTTGTACATACAGTATTCTCAAATCCTTAAGTAGATGAGCCTAGTTTCCGTGATCTTGACATTGTGCAGCAGCAATGCTGACTAATACTATCTTTTTAGACTTTCTTATTAGTCAGAAGCTTGCCCATTTGAATTTGACAAAACTATTGAGAAAGGTTAGAGAGACAGTGACTGGTCACCTTACATCTATTATATAACACATTTGTACGTTGTTGCTTCTTTAACCACTTCAGCCCCGGAAGAATTTACCCCTTCCTGACCAGAGCACTTTTTGCGATTCGGCACTGCGTCGCTTTAACTGACAATTGCACGGTCGTGTGACGTGGCTCCCAAACAAACTTGACGTCCTTTTTTCCCACAAATAGAGCTTTCTTTTGGTGGTATTTGATCACCTCTGCTGCTTTTATTTTTTGCGCTATAAACAAAAAAATAGCGACAATTTTGAAAAAAACACATTATTTTTTACTTTTTGCTATAATAAATATCCCCGAAAAATATTTTAAAAAACATTTTTTTCCTCAGTTTAGGCCGATACGTATTCTTCTACATATTTTTGGTAAAAAAAATTGCAATAAGCGTTTATTGATTGGTTTGCGCAAAAGTTATAGCGTCTACAAAATAGGGGATAGTTTTATGGCAATTTTATTGATATATTTTTTTTTTACTAGTAATGGCGGCGATCAGCGATTTTTATCATGACTGCGACATTATGGTGGACACGTTGGACAATTTTGACACATTTTTGGGACCATTGGCATTAATTCAGCGATCAATGCTAAAAAAGTGTGTCCTAGGGAGTGATTCTAACTGTGGGGGGGAGAGGCTGCGTGTGACACGTCACTGATCGGCGCTCCCGATTACAGGGAGTGCTGATCAGTGACAGTGTTACTAGGCAGAATGGGGAGATGCTTGTTTACATTAGAATCTCCCCGTTCTTCCTCACCGTGAGATGATCACGGGTATCCCCGTGGTCATCGGGTCCGCGGGACCCGTGATCGCGGTCACGGAGCTCCCGGCGGGTGCATGCCCGCGAGCTGCCTCTTAAAGGGCTACGTACTGGTACGTTAATCTGCCTGTACGTGCTCTTCTGCCGCAGTATATCTGCATGAGGCGGGAAGCTGTTAAAGACCTCAAACCTTTATATATAATAGTCACCAATCTCTCTTATCTATGTGCAAATAGATAGGAGAAATATGAGAAATGTGCAAATTAAATTATGGGAAATACCATTTACACTGCAAGTCCTACAAAAGTTGAACTTTTTGGTTTGTGTGCATCCTGTTACATCTGGTGTTAAATGAACACAGCATTTCATAAAAAGAACATCATACCTACAGTCAAACATGGTGGTGATAGCGTGATGGTCTGGGGCTCCTTTGCAGCTTCAGGACCTAGACGACTTGCCTTAATTGATGGAACCATGAATTCTGAGCTCTACCAGAAAATTCTGAAGGAATGTCCGGCCATCAGTTTGTGACTTTAAGCTCAAGAGCACTTGGGTTATGCAGCAGGACAATGATCTGAAATACACCAGGAAGTCCTCCTCTGAATGACTTTGGAGTGGCCTAGTCAAAGTCCAGACTTAAATCCAATTGAGATGCTGTGGCATGACCTTAAACAGGCCGTTAATGCACAAAAACCCTCCAATATGACTGAATTAAAACAACTCTGCAAAGAAGAGTGGAATAAAATAGTGGTAGTTGCAAATTTTATGTCACACAATATTTACTGCGGTTGCACCGAGTAAATAGATACTCAACATGTCAAACCCTGAATTAGTGTGCACCCATGAAATGGCAACAAACTTCAGTACCCTATATTTTCTATAGGCCACGCTTCAAAAGCCCCCTATAGGTCATCAGTTTCGTGTTACGGATGAGGTCTCATGCTAGAAATATTGCTCTTACTCTGGCATGTACAGCAATAATGGGTGGGGGATCCTCAAAAATTTTTGGGGGGGATTTTATGTACTTGGGTGTAATGTTATTTTTTTTCAAAATAAAAAATACTTAACTTTGTTTTTCATCACATAAGGGACAAAAAGTTGCTTTGTGGGTCAAAGGAAGAAGGGGAGGAGAGCAGACGTATGTCTGCTGTTCTCCTTCATCTCCAGGCGCTGGCACCCGACATGTCTGGGACCGCAGATGGGCAAGCGGGGCCCTGAATACATGGGGGGGGGACCTGGCAGCGAAAGGGTTAATAAATTAAATTGTCAGTTAAAAACTGCATTTTGTAGTTACTCGGGTTATCTTTGTGTGATATTAAAATTTGTTTGATGATCTGAATCATTTAAGTGTGACAGATAAAATAAAAAATCAAGTAGGCAAAGTATACTTTTTCAGAGCACTGTATGTTTGTACTGTCAAATGTGTCCTCCATCTTTTGTGCCTCTTCTGCCATTCATCCATTGCTAACCACCCTTAAGACATACATTGTTCAAAGCATTGTTAATTTATCCTAGGACGCTGTTCAGACTTTTTCTGATAGACGCTATAAATAAACATTGCATTATTATACTTGGTGTAGAGGCAGTAATGAAGATATGGTTACCCAGTAGAAAATGTTATGCAATGTATTTTTATCACCATCAATTCTTTTTTTTTTTCGAAAAGTTTTTATTGTTTTTCACACAAGTGAGGTTACAACAGGTATTAAACATACATATTTAGTAGGAACAGTATGAACATGAACAGGGGGAAAGAGCAATCAGCCATACAATTTTACATTGTTTACACGTAAATCTGTATTAGTATCATATAATTTAACCTACAGTTTGTATATTTCAGTTATAGTCTTACTGAGACTGTAGGTCTGTAGGAGGTCCTGTGTTATACCCATCCTGTCACATGAAAAAAATCTGTATTTGGGGGTGTTATGCCCTGTACACACGGTCGGACATTGATGGGACATTCCGACAACAAAATCCTAGGATTTTTTCCGACGGATGTTGGCTCAGACTTGTCTTGCATACACACGGTCACACAAAGTTTCGGAAAATCCAATCGTTCTGAACGCGGTGACGTAAAACACATATGTCGGGACTATAAACGGGGCTGTAGCCAATAGCTTTCGTCTCTTAATTTATTCTGAGCATGCATGGCACTTTGTGCGGCGGATTTGTGTACACACGATCGGAATTTCCAACAACGGATTTTGTTATCAGAAAATTTTATAGCAAGCTCTCAAACTTTGTGTGTCGGAAATTCCTATGGAAAATGTGTGATGGAACCTACACACGGTCGGAATTTCCGACAACAAGGTCCTATCACACATTTTCCATCGGAAAATCCTATCGTGTGTACAGGGCATAAGTGTTGTGGATCAAGGTATCAATTCTATATTTAAACAAAAGCTTCAACTATAAATATCCAAAATTCAGCGTAAAGAAACAATATAATATAAATTGCCGAATTGTATCAAATAGTAAAAAGGAACAAATTCTTTTTTTGTTCTTAAGATAATCAGAAAATAACTTGCATTATGCAACATTTTCCCTTGGTGTTTTATAAGATACATTAAAGCTTTGAATTTTACTTAAATTCCGTATCCAAAAGCTAATATCCAAGCTTTAGCAGGAGTATGTTTGACATAAAAGTAATGCGAGGATTCAAAACTGCATAAAATACACTACGCCTGAGAGAACAAAAACATAAACAGATCAGGCTGGAATATAAAACACTTTGATCAGCTATTCCTGTGTTTTGTTTACCCCGACAAGAGGAGAGATTGAGTTATGAATTATTTATGGTACAATTATTGGCAGTGCAAAGATTAATTAGATATTGAGCCAAAAATAGTCATTAATCAATAGCAATCATACATTATTCAGATGCACCTGTCACATTGACAGTCCTCCTAGATCAGAAGAGCAATATGCAAATAGATGAGAAATTGAGAAGCTTGTGGGAAGTGGGGTGGAAATAAGCCAAGCAAATCATTCATTTTTACAATTTGACAAAATGAAGGTGGCCCATGGAGGTTCCAGAATCAGTCATCAAAGGATGTGGATTCATTTAAGCCTTGCAATGTTTTATGCAAAAGCAAATACAGAAACATTGTACTTACAATTTTATGTGAATTCATTTTTTTGGAAAATCAGTAAGCAAACAAATACATTCCAATCAAAAAGGAAAATGATACATTAAAATGTATGAGCCGAATTACCATTAGACACACTAGGAGGCAAACATAGAAAGGTGGCTTTTCTCTTTATATTTATTGGCTGTACATATTTTTCCTCATCATCAGAAGAAATACAAATTATTTTAATTTATTTACAGATTGTCTCAATATGATAATACAGGTTGGAATCAGTAAAACCAGAAAGATGTATCTGTTCCTAGCAGAGAGGTGCTGCTTAGGGTTCCAGTAATAGAAATCTGGTTCTACCCAGGGTGCACAGACTACTAACCCTTGTTTTCATCTTGGCTTTTCTCTTTGGCAGCATATTGAGTTTATAATAGCTGCTGATGTCCTTATTTTTTGAATGGCCAAAAATCTGAGGTTATGAAAATGAAGGCCAATGTGCTCCATGGTTCGCACACTAATTTCTTCCAGAACTCATCACAGCCTTAGCTACTTGTACTGCAACTGAAACAAGCAGTTTATTACACAGATGAATACTGATGAAATACATATACATACCAATAGTTTATTACTTCTGTTATTCCATTTCAAAGATTTAAACAGCCATGCCTGACAGGACAGGAGACCTGATTTTTTCCCCAGTCTGTGACTGGACAGTGAAAGGAAAAGCAGTATACTGATGAGCTCATCTGGGTGGGACTCTGCTCTTTCCTTCTATCCCCATGCTCCGTGCAGCACAACTGATTGGTCTATGAACTTCTTCTCTCCTTCCAAGCTCTTCTGTACAGGGACTGCAAGAAGCAGACACAAAGTCAAATGTTGTTACTTATACTGCTTGCATTAAAAAATAAACTTATAGCAAACCTTCACTAACCTGTCTGCACTTCATTCCCCCTCCCCTAAAGTGTAAGTTCACCTTTACAGCAAAAATCTGTAAGGTTAACTTACATAGGACCCCCTCTTCAAACACCACCCCCCCACCCAGTCCCGCTGATCTGCAGCACGGCGATCTCCCGTTCTGAGCCCTGCTATAGCTGCCTTACGGTTCCGGGGCTTACAAATCCCCTCAGCATTCAGGCGTCTTCTTCCTCGCTGAGAGGACGGGCTACATGGGTTCTGATTGGTAATGCTCCTAAATTAGAATTCTCCTAAACATCCCTCCTGACGGGGTACGTTTAGGATATTAAGCTCTGGGGATTTCTAAGCCCCGGAGGTGGCTATAGCAGGGCTCAGAACAGGAGATCGCCGCGCTGCAGGTCAGCGGGACTGGAGGGGGGGGGGTGCGGAGAGGGTCCTGTGTAAGTTCACTTTATAGATTTTTTTGTAAAGGTGTACTTACCCTTTAATCTAAGATGCATATACTGTATGTATACACCCCTCACATTTTTGTAAATATTTTAATATATCTTTTAATGTGACAACACTGAAGAAATGATACTTTGCTACAATGTAAAGTAGTGAGTGTACAGCTTGTATAACAGTGTAAATTTGCTGTCCCCTCAAAATAACTCAACACACAGCCATTAATGTCTAAACCGCTGGCAACAAAAGTGAGTACAACCCTAAGTGAAAATGTCCAGATTGGGCCCAAAGTGTCAATATTTGTGTGGCCACCATTATTTTCCAGCATTGCATTAACCCTCAGCTTCTTTAGCAAGGCAGTGATCATCTTGGAGGTGTGTTTGGGGTCGTTATCATGTTGGAATACTGCCCTGCAGCCCAGTCTCTGCAGGGAGGGAATCATCCTCGGCTTCAGTATGTCACAGTACATGTTGGCATTCATGGTTCCCTCAATGAACTGTAGCTCCCCAGTGTCAGCAGCACTCATGCAGCCCCAGACCATGACACTCCCACCGCCATGCTTGACTGTAGGCAAGACACACCTGTCTTTGTACTCCTTACCTGTCACACATGCTTGACACCATCTGAACCAAATAAGTTTATCTTGGTTTCATCAGACCACAGGACATGGTTCCAGTAATCCATGTCCGTAGTCTGCTTGTCTTCAGCAAACTGTTTGCAGGCTTTTTTGTGCATCATCTGTAGAAGAGGCTTCCTTCTGGGACGACAGCCATGCAGACCAATCTGATGCAGTGTGCGGCGTATGGTCTGAGCACTAACAGGCTGACCCCCCACCCCTTCAACCTCTGCAGCAATGCTAGCAGCACTTATACATCTATTTCCCAAAGACAACCTCTGGATATGACGCTGAGCACATGCACTCAACTTCTTTGGTCGACCATGGTGAGGCCTGTTCTGAGTGGAACCTGTCCTGTTAAACCGCTGTATGGTCTTGGCCACCGTGCTGCAGCTCAGTTTCAGGGTCTTGGCAATCTACTTATAGCCTAGGCCAACTTTATGTAGAGCAACAATTCTTTTTCTCAGATCTTCAGAGAGTTCTTTGCCATGAGATGCCATGTTGAACTTCCAGTGACCAGTATGAGAGAGTAAGAGCGATAACAACAAATTGAACACCCCCTCTCCATGCTGCCTTTGCTTTTATAGTGATCACAATTTTATTTGTTTGGCTTTTTAGAAATAAAAATCTCATCTTTTTTACCTGCACCATGCGATAGTTTTAATTTTCTTTTACATACTATCTGGATGAGAGCGATCGCCCAGTTTGGGCCATTTGTGGCACATCGTGCCTCCAAAGTCTTGCGTTTGGAATTCCTACTTCGATGACCTGCCTTGATGATCCTTGGAGGTTTGGTTGATGATCCCTTGAGGTTCGGTTGAAGTCCTCCTTGCCAGCTCCACCATCCTGAATATCCCTCTACCTGCCCGGTTGGGCTCACTGCCTTATTGACTCCCTGTCGCTGACAGGGGAGTCCACCAGATTTGGAAAGAGTACCCATCTTTTCTTATCCATTGATGTTGAGCACTATTGATGTTGGTTCCATCCACGGATCTATACCACCCCCACCTTTTTGGATATCTACCATCCACGAATGCCCCTTCTGTGTTCTGACACAATCGGACACTCCATTATTTCACATTTTTTTAGTTCGAGACTTTATAATTTACCTACCACATTATGCACCATCAAGTTTAAAGACCTATGGACTTGATTTCACCTTTGCTTATTTTGTTGAATATTCACTTAGCGCTGCATTTTTTACTTTCCACCAAATTGAACACACCTGCTCCCCATTTACACCTGAGAACTTGTAACACTAACGAGTCACATGACATTGGGGAGGGAAAATGGCTAATTGGGCCCAATTTGGACATTTTCAATTAGGGGTGTACTCACTTTTGTTGCAAGCGGTTTAGACATTAATGGCTGTGTGTTGAGTTATTTTGAAGGGACAGCAAATTTACACTGTTATACAAGCTGTACACTCACTACTTTACATTGTAGCAAAGTGTCATTTCTTCAGTGTTGTCACATTAAAAGATAGAATAAAATATTTACAAAAATGTGAGAACTGTACTTACTTATGTGAGATACTGCATATCTAGAGAGAAGGAGAGAGGAAGAGAGAGATTTATTTTTTTGTTACCTCTTAATTTGTTACCTATTGTTTTTGTTAAGAGCAAAACAAGAGAGCCTATTGCATAATGTAAAATGATGAAGCAGAAATATAAGATTTATTTTCCACAAATATACAGTACTCATTTTTGCAGAAAATAAAAACGCTTTTAAATAGCAACTTGACTCCTTTTATCCAAGCAACCATAGTTCTAAAAATAGGGGTTTTAAAGTTACTTTCCTGCTGCTGTACAATGACTAATGACTTCTTGCTACATGGACTGTGAATTAAAAATCACTTTCCTGTTCTGTTTTCTTTTTTTTTTCTTTAGCTTTTTTCACAAAAGTTAGGTATTTTTTTGCATTCTAATTTTTCTCTCTTTGTTTTTCCCTATTCGCCCTCTCGCCCCCTCTCACTCCTCTCTCTTTCTCCTCTCTCCCTCTCTCATTCTCTTATAGTTCTTTTATAGCATGGATTGTCACTTATTACAGTTTATACACACATTTTATATAGTTGATAGTTAATATTAACCACTTCTGCTCCGGTAGATTAACCCCCCTTATGACCATGCTATTTTGTGCGATGTGGCACTGCGTTTAAATGACAACTGCACGGTCGTGCAACGCTGTACTCAAATAAAATGTACGTCCTTTTTTTCCCACAAATAGAACTTTCTTTTGGTGGTATTTTATCTCCTCTGCGGTTTTTTATATTTTTGCGCTATAATCAAAAAAAGACCAACAATTTAAAAAAAACAAAAATATTTGTTACTTTTACCCTATTCAGGTGAGAAATGCAGGTTTTCCTTAGTAGATTTGGCAGTTTTGCTACCAGTTTGGCAGTTTTGCTACTAGGCCCATTAGACTATTAGGCCTGGGGAGGAGAAAGGTGTGGCTTTTGCACTGTGTCTCTCTTGCGCTGGCTGTGTGTGCAGTACTCTTTATGGCTACACATAGAGTTGTAGTACAGAGAGGGAGCACGCATGTTGCAGAGACTCAAACAGGACTCTATATGTCCTAGCAGAACAGCCAGGAAGCTCAGAGGAGCAAATTAGGAGCCACTGTAAATTAGCTTCTTTCCCAAATGTTTCAGATGCAGCCAGACACACAGCAAAAACAGTCCATTCACTCGCTCATTGATCAGTCTAGTGCAGTGATGGCGAACCTTGGCACCCCAGATGTTTTGGAACTACATTTCCCATGATGTTCAACTACACTGCAGAGTGCATGAGCATCATGGGAAATGTAGTTTCAAAACATCTGGGGTGCCAAGGTTCATCATCACTGGTCTAGTGGTTGTCTTTTTAAAAATTGTATTTGCTAGTAGAACTTGGAAGGGGATTATGGTAATACTCCAAAACATCAGGTATTGTTGGCAGAGGGCAATTCTCTTGCAATGGCAATAGCAGTATTGCAGCAGACTGGAATAGTCCATGGTTTACAGCTGGGGACTATTAAGCGGTATGAGCACAAGTAATGGCAGACTGGAACAGTCCACACGTCACGGCTGGGGACCATGAATCAGTATGATCACAGGTCAAAGCAGACTGGAAGAGTCCATGGTTCAGGGTGAAAAGACTATGAAGCATTAGGAACACAAGTAAAGGCTTTACTTACTGGATCCTGGTACGTAGATCATCTATAGGTGCATCCTCTTGCAAAGTGGTCCAATATTCAGTCCATAAGCAGATCCTTTCCTCTCAGCTCACAGCTCAATTCCTACAGGGGAAAAAAGGCCAACTCCTCAGGACTCCAGGTTAACAGCAACCTAGCCCCATCTGGGCACACCTCCCCAGGGATTGGCTGGGCCCTACTAAATATTCAGACTGGACTTTTAAATCCCCACCCCCACCCTAAGCCCTAGAAACTTCTTCTAGAGACAGGAGGAAGTAATCATCCTTTGAAGCTCTGAGCAGACCAAACCAAAACAATCCCTGCTCCTGTGATTACCACAGAAGCTTAAAACGAAATTTGCCAAAGCAGCCTAACTAGGAGGGTGCTACACATTTATCTGAGTTAGGAAAAAAATACTGGCTTTAATACCACTGTAAAGAGAAGAGGCTAGAATGAGCACTTGTAAGAACCTCAATCTCCACTCCATTTGTTAAAATAGAGCAGCCCTTACTTCTTAGGGATAGTTTTGAGTTGTGTTTTCACTACTCTTCTCTTCATGTTAGAGCAGATAGGTTGGTAACAGATAGGGTAAATGTTAAGCTCTGTTCGAGCAGGTGAAATAGGGTAAAACTTTCACTCAAAAAGTCTTCAGTTCTTCTATGTAATCCTGACTGAACAAATATATGACAATTGTTGGAGTGTTTGTTTGATCAGCACTAAGCTCTGTTGGGAGATATGACAGCCTTACAGTTTGATACTTCTGGTCTGTCAGGGAGAAAATAAGTAAATCATTGAAACACAACAATTTCTTAGCAATAATACTGCACTTAAAGCGATAAACTGTGGCCTTTAAAAAAAAAAGTAATGTGTTCAAATATAAATCTCTGCGCTGGTCTAGATTGATGGAACAGCTGCTACTCAAGACCAGGAATGGAGTCAAAAATAAGGATAATATAAAAGGTGTGCTATTCCTGTGAAAAATAAAGTGACTTGATATAATACAAAAGTAAATGTTATAAATGAGTTGGTGCATACACTCACTTTATTGAGACTCAGTAGTTTATACTCAGTATTATTGTTGTATATGCACCAAGTCATTTATAACATTTACTTTTGTATTATATCAAGTCACTTTGTTTTTCACAGGAATAGCGCACCTTTTATATTATCCTTATTTTTGACTCCATTCCTGGTCTTGAGTAGCAGCTGTTCCATCAATCTAGACCAGCGCAGAGATTTATATTTTTCACAGGAATAGCGCACCATTATATTAAAAATCCTGCAAGACAATGGCATAATGTGCTAGTATGCATACATCGAAATGCTTACCTTAGAACAAAGCCCTCCAACGGCAGGCTGTCACCGCTGACAGGGCTTTCATCTTCACCTCCGAATTCGTGTGCTCTGGCCATCTGACTGGCCAAGCCGTGATGACGTCACTCCTGATTTGTGGTTGCGGCACAATGCTCTGAAGGGATGGCATGGGTATGCCGTTCCTTCAGAGCAAATGCGCCGGTGACGTCACTGGTTGCATGCATCTCCTGTGAGATATTCACTGTACCTACAGGTAAGACTTATTATATGGTTACCTGAAGGTACAAGTTAAAAAAAATACTTTAATTCCACTTTAAAGTGAACATTCAGATTGGTACAGTTGACAATTGTGTTTTGAGAAGAGGAGCTCCTAATGCCGCGTACACACGGTCGGACTTTTCGTCTACAAAAGTCCAATGGACGCTGACGGACTAAAGCTGGCTGGTAATCCGATCGTGTGTGGGCTTCTCCGGACTTTCAACGGACTTTTTTAGCCTCAAATCCGACGGACTTTAGATTTGAAACATGCTTCAAATCTTTACGTCGTAAGTACGACGGACCCCGAAATCCGCTCGTCTGTGTGCTAGTCCGACGGACAAAAACCCATGCTAGGGCAGCTATTGGCTACTGGCTATGAACTTCCTTATTTTAGTCCGGTGTACGTCATCACGTACGAATCCGTCGGACTTTTGTGTGGTCGTGTGTAGGCAAGTCCGTTCGTAAGAAAGTCTGCCGCAAGTCCGCCGAAGGTACGTCGGAAGTCTGTCGGACAGGCTGTCGGACTTTTGTAGACGAAAAGTCCGACCGTGTGTACGCGGCATAAGAGTAATTGCAACTCTTTCCTACTCTACCCAAAAATTCCTGGCTGGAGTACTGTTTTTAAATAGTTTTTCTGCCTTCAATTAGACCATAGTTCATAACTAGCTGATATTAAAAAAAGCATCTGTTTGCTCAGTTTACCTGGAGTTTTTTTTAAATGTTTCTCTGTATTTATTTTTCTATATAACCACCATATGTGTTATCATTTATTTGACCTGCTTGCAACTGGTCAATACATCAAGCGCAGCCTTGACTATCTCCCTGGCATCGTACGTTGACTGGCTGTGCTTCCCAGGCTGCTGGAAGGTAATTACCTGACTGATCTGCAATTAATATTGATCTCATGTTAGAAACAATATTACTGGTTATTTCATATTTTCTTATATGAGCAAAATTGAAAAACACAGGAGTTAATGGAAGACACTGGAAATCACTACTAAATGATGCTACTCTTCTGCCATGAGCAGCTGTTGTAATATATAACAATTTCACTTGAATGTGACATAGCAACTGGTGGAATAGTATTGACTGGTGAGATGAATACCTTCTTCAGTGTTCTTAAAAATTGATTGCTCTACTCTTTACTCAACAGGTTATAAATGTAACACAAACACAAATATCACGAATACAAACATTGATCCTGCTACTTTCAGGAACCTTTTTATTTGCCATCATGCAGCAATGTATCCATACGTAAGCACTTGCCATTAGTAACTGAAAATATTGGAATATATATATTTTTTTTTATACTAGTAATGGTGGCGATCAGCGACTTATAGTGGGACTGCAATGTTGCGGCAGACAATCTTATGCCCTGTACTCACGGTCAGATTTCCCGATGGAAAAAGTGCGATCGGATTGTGTTGTCGGAAATTCCGATCGTGTGTGGGCTCCATCGGACTTTTTCTGTCGGAATTTCAGACATACAAATTTTGAGAGCAGGATATATAATTTTCACACAACAAAATCCGATCAGTTAAATTCCGATCGTGTGTACACAAATCTGACGCACAAAGTGCCACACATGCTCAGAATAAATTAAGAGATGAAAGCTATTGGCTACTGCCCCATTTATAGTCCCGACATATGTGTTTTACGTCACAGCGTTCAGAGCAATCGGATTTTCTGACAACTTTGTGCGACGGTGTGTATGCAAGACAAGTTTGAGCCAACATCTGTCGGAAAAAATCCATGGATTTTGTTGTCGGAATGTCCGATCAATGTCCAATCGTATGTACAGGGCATTACACTGACATTTTTTACACTTGTGGAAACCAGTGACACTAATACAGCGATCAGAGCTAAAAATATACACGGTCACTGTACTAATAACAATGGCTGGGAAGGGGTTAAACACTTAGTGTGATCAAAGGGTTGAGTGTTTGCCTAACCAGTGTTTTTGTGTTCACTATGTGCTGCTTTTACTAAGGGATGTGCTGGATTTTATTTATTTATTTATAGTTTACATAGGCAGAGCTCTGTCCTTTCTTTCTCCTCGACAATCAGCGAGTGCTGGCAGGCATCCATTGGCCGGCGCCTGCTGATTGGCTTGTGCTGTGACTAATCACAGCACAAGCGGCACTTTAACCCGCTTACTGGCTTCAGTAACCAAAACTTCAGTATTTATCCTTATGACACATCACAGGAAGCATCTCCTTGGTTATCAGAAGACAGAATTAAAATTAGACTTGGGAAACTTAACATTTATAAATCACCGGGACCAGATGGCTTGCATCCGAGGGTACTTAGGGAACAGGGAATTACAGACCAGTTAGCCTAACATCAATAGTATGCAAGCTCTTGGAAGGGATGATAAGGGACTATATACAAGATTTTAGTAATGAGAACGGTATCATTAGCAGTAATCAGCATGCATTTATTAAGAATCGTTCTTGCCAAACCAATCTATTAACCTTCTATGAGGAGGTGAGTTGCCATCTAGATAAAGGAAGGCCCGTGGACGTGGTGTATCTGGATTTTGCAAAAGCATTTAACACAGTTCCCCATAAACGTTTACTGTACAAAATAAGACCCATTGGCATTGACCATAGGGTGAGTACATGGATTGAAAACTGGCTACAAGGGTGAGTTCAGAGGGTGGTTATAAATGGGGAGTACTTGGAATGGTCAGGGGTGGGTAGTGGGGTCCCCCAGGGTTCTTTGCTGGGACCAATCCTATTTATTTTGTTCATAAAGGAAGTGGAGGATGGAGTAAACAGTTCAATCTCTGTATTTGCTGACGATACTAAGCTAAGCAGGGCAATAACTTCTCTGTAGGAAGTGGAAACCTTGCAAAAAGATCTGCACAAATTAATGGGACGGGCAACTACATGGCAAATGAGGTTTAATGTAGAAAAATGTAAAATAATGCATTTGGGTGACAAAAATATGAATGCAATCTATACACTGGGGGGGGGAGAACTTCTGGGGAAATCTGGGATGGAAAAGGACCTGGGGGTCCTAGTAGATGATAGGCTCAGCAATGGCATGCAATTCCAAGCTGCTGCTAACAAAGAAAACAGAATATTGGCATGCATTAGAAAAAGGATTAACTCCAGAGATAAAACGATAATTCTCCCACTCTACAAGACTCTGGTCTGGCTGCACCTAGAGTATGCTGTCCAGTACTGGGCACCAGTCCTCAGGAAGGATATACTGGAAATGGAATGAGTACAATGAAGGGCAACAAAGCTAATAAAGGGTTTGGAGGATATTAGTTATGAGGAAAGGTTGAGAGGACTGAACTTATTCTCTCTGAAGAAGAGACGCTTGAGCAGGGATATGATTTCAATTTTTAAATACCGTACTGGTGACCCTACAATAGGGATAAAACTTTTTCGCGGAAGGGAGTTTAACAAGATACGTGGCCACTCATTAAAATTTGAGGAAAAGAGGTTTAACCTTAAACTATATAGAAGGTTCTTTACTGTAAGAGCAGCAAGGATGTGGAATTCCCTTCCACAGGCGGTGTTCTCAGCGGGGAGCATCGATAGTTTCAAAAAACTATTTGATAAGCACCTGAATGACCACAATATACAGGGATATACAGTGTAATACTGTGATATAATCACACACATAGGTTGGACTTGATGGACTTGTGTCTTTTTTCAACCTCACCTACTATGTAACTATGTAACTACATAGCACAATACTGTTGGTTTATTTAAAATCGTACAGAAAACAGGAAGGTTAACTGCTTAAATTTAAATGTGCCTTAGCCTGGCACTGAGGATAGCCTGCAGAGATTGTATATGGAGCCGCTTGCCGCTGGGCTCATGTCCAGAACCGGTGTGCATTCCACTCGTGCATGGGAGAAAACTGGAAGCTGGGACCCGGAAGTGACATGACCGGAATTGCCTCAGCATACGTTTTGTAATTAATACGTCATCAGGAAGCGTACCGATCACTGAGCATGCTCAACTTAAATGGCTAATAAGTAGCTGTGTTTGGTGGAGCATCAAATCTCCACCCTTCACATCCACAATGTGTAATACATGGTGACCCATGCGAAACAACACACTCTGAATTGCCTGCTCGCTCCAGTAAACAAATATTGTATCTTTGACAACCACAATATTACAATACACAATAGAATGCATTTAAAAAATAATAACAAAATTAAAATGTGTATAATAAAACGATCAATCACTAAATCATTAACCCTAATAAATTCAAAGCCCACTACCATAATCATATCAAGGGGATAGGATTAAAAGCAAACCTAAATAATAATTTTTAAACAAGACTACTTTCATTTCTTGGTCAGAAAGCCTTTTTTATTCATTGGTCAATAAGCAGTTCAGGTCCACCTCAATGTTCATACCCACCAGTTGCATAGTGCCCAGTCGGTATAACCACTGGGTTTCATTCCTGGAGACCGCTTGTTTAAGATGTGTACCTCTCCAATGTTTAGATATCTTATCTATCCCATGAAAGGTCAGTAATCTGGGATCTCTGTTATGGAACATTCTAAAATGGTTTGATACACTATGTTTCGTGAACCCATTAGTAATGTTAGTAACTTGTTCATTAATCGTGGTCCATAGCCTACGTGTAGTTCTGCCCACATATTGCATTGGGCTCGGACATTCCAACATGTACAGTGGGGCAAAAAAGTATTTAGTCAGCCACCAATTGTGCAAGTTCTCCCACTTAAAAAGATGAGAGAGGCCTGTAATTGTCATCATAGGTATACCCCAACTATGAGAGACAAAATGTGGAAACAAATCCAGACAATCACATTGTTTGATTTTTGAAAGAATTTATTTGCAAATTATGGTGGAAAATAAGTATTTGGTCACCTACAAACAAGCAAGTTTTCTGGCTCTTACAGACCTGTATCTTCTTCTTTAAGAGACTCCTCTGTCCTCCACTCATTACCTGTATTAATGCCACCTGTTTGAACTTGTTATCAGTATAAAAGACACCTGTCCACAACCTCAACTCCACTATGGTGAAGACCAAAGAGCTGTTGAAGGACACCAGAAACAAAATTGTAGACCTGCACCAGGCTGGGAAGACTGAATCTGCAATAGGCAAGCAGCTTGGTGTGAAGAAATCAACTGTGGGAGCAATAATTAGAAAATGGAAGACATACAAGACCACTGATAATCTCCCTTGATCTGGGGCTCCACATAAGATCTCACCCCGTGGGGTCAAAATGATCACAAAAACAGTGAGCAAAAATCCTAGAACCACATGGGGGACCTAGTGAATGATCTGGAGAGAGCTGGGACCAACGTAGCAAAGGCTACCATCAGTAACACACTACGCCGCCAGGGACTCAGATCCTGCAGTGCCAGACGTGTCCCCCTGCTTAAGCCAGTACATGTCTGGGCCCGTCTGAGGTTTGCTAGAGAGCATTTGGATGATCCAGAAGAGGACTGGAAGAATGTCATATGGACAGATTAAACCAAAGTAGAACTGTGTGGTAGAAACACAACCCGTCGTATTTGGAGGAGAGAGAATGCTGAGTTGCAACCAAAGAACACCATACCTATAGTGAAGCATGGGGGTGTCAACCTCATGCTTTGGGGCTGTTTCTCTGCAAAGGGAACAGGACGACTGATCTGTGTACATGAAAGAATGAATGGGGCCATGTATCGTGAGATTTTGAGTGCAAACCTCCTCCCATTAGCAAGGGCATTGAAGATGAAACACGAAGATGATGGGTCTTTCAGCATGACAATGATCCCAAACACACCGCCCGGGCAACGAAGGAGTGGCTTCGTAAGAAGCATTTCAAGGTCCTGGAGTGGCCTAGCCAGTCTCCAGATCTCAACCCCATAGAAAACCTTTGGAGGGAGTTGAAAGTCCGTGTTGCCCAGTGACAGCCACCGCCGCTGCCAGTCATAGCTGCAGCATAGTAGTACACTGTGGCTGAGAACTCATTCACTCACTGTCATTGGCACAGCACACTGCCCGCCTATCCTCTCCACCGATTTCTGCAAGCAGATGCCATGTCAGGAGGAGGAAACTGGAGTTAAGGAGAAAGTCATCTGATTAGCTGACTGGCCAGTAGAGTGAAGGGGGAGGAGCTCTTCCATTTGTGAGAAGACGTGGAGACAGAGACCCTATGTCAGGAGAGGCATTACTGGAGACATGTGAAGCAGGCAGAGAAAGCACTAAGCAAGGAAGGGGAATCAACTGACACTGAGAGCAGGTGATTGCCAGTGTCACCATCCCATCCCCCTACCACTATCCCCTGCCACTGATCCCAACCCCTTCCCCCCACCACCACTGTTCCCACCCCCCCACCACCACCACTGCCACTGATCCCATCCCCCCACCACAACCGCTGCCACTGATCCCACCCCTCTACCATCTCTGCCACTCATCCCATCCCACTGCCACTGCTGACACTGGTCTCATCCCCCCAACCACTGCTGGGGGGAACGTCCATTTCTAGCCTTGCCTATGGCAGCACAAAACCAAAATACACCAGTAGGTGTAGCTATAATAATTTTCTGCCGCTACATTCATTTTCTGCTTTTAGTCTTGTTTTCATCTGGTCAATAACATATTTCTTGTCTTAAGATGGCTCCTCTTTCTATGATGGAGCAAAGGAGACACCTTTGGACAGCAGCACTGTCTGGAGACAGTAGTGTTAGATGGACTAGTAGATTTACGTGGACTAGACAAGTGCAATTCGTATCGGTCCAAATAAAAATTCGGACACATGTTTGGTTATTCAGAGATTCAGATGTATCCGAATCTCTAAATCAAATAGTAATGAATTCCATTGAAATTTGTTTAATTTCGTTTGGTATATTTGTTTTCTAATGAATTCCAAATTTTTAGAATGATTGGAATTCGGATCGGTGGAAAAATTATCGACCATTTTGAATTCTGTGTAAAAAATAGCTAGTTGTTAAGGATCAGGCCAGGAAACCGTCTGCCACGTCCTTTCCTCACTGACAGCTGAAATGTAAACAACACAATGCCGGCAATGATAAATTCAGAGAAAAAAACAGCGTGCCCCCGGGTCTGGTATGGACTTTAAGTGGAGCCCCACACCAAAATTTAAAAAAAAACGTCGTGGAGTCCCCCCTAAAATCCATTTCCAGACCCTTATTTGAGCATGCAGCCCAGCTGTACTGTAGGAATATAAGTAAAAAGAAAGAGGGCGCACTGGCCTAGTGCATTATCCAACAAATTTATTAAAATATCTGATAAAACCAAAAATATTTCTACTCACAAACATAGACTTGTAAACTCACTCATCAAGCCACATGGGTGGCTAGTCTCTCTCAAATCGCTTGGATTAGCAGACCAAGGTAGGGGGTCCTAAATGGGACCTTGTTTGCTGACACGTTTCGAAGAACCAACCTTCTTCTTCAGAGCCTCTGAGAAGAAGCTCTGAAGTAGTCCAAGCGATTTGAGAAAGACTTGAGAAAGAGAAAGACCCATGTCACTTGATTAACGAGTTTACAAGTCTATGTGAGTAAACATCTTTTTGGTTTTATCAGATATTTTTATTAAATTTGTTGGATAATGCACTAGGCCAGTGCACCCTCCTAATGTAATAGGTGTGTTATAGTAAAAAAAATATTTTGCCCATAGCAACCATGCCAGCACTCCAGGTATGGAAATGAAGCAAGGTCTCTATTATGGGTATTGAACTGTTAACACACTTTCACACTCCCCTGCTTTTGCACACAATTATGTTTTCATTTAAAATAGGCAAGCAGCTCAGAGCTACTTGTTCAAGCATGAGAAGAGCTAACTGGTGGGTATTCCAAGCCTGGAGACCCCACATTGTGAGGCAAATATGGCAGTATTTCACTCTCTTGTTTAAAAAACATCACACAAAGCACCCTATCAGACATGTCCTATAAGCCGAAAAACTCTATTTTGCTCCTGGCAGCATGTACAAGCTACTGATTTTTTTTTCTAATTATTATTCTTCTTTGCTTCAATGTTATCTTCCATTTTTATGTTGAAAGCTGAATTCAAGTCTGCAGGGCATAAATAGTATTTTCCCTGTGTTAAATAGACCTCTAAGAACTACATCTTGAGTTTTTATTGGTAAATGAAAGCAGCAGGAAACACATTGTTCTGTCATTGCTTATATCCATAGTGTGCCTAATGAAATGTTTAAGACATGGCCTCTTCATAGACATAACATTAGTAATGTATAGAAGAATGTGTTTATTGCAAAGGTTGCTGCTTAGAAAAATTGAAGAATAACAGCTGAATAAAAATCAAAACAAAAAAAACAACCACCTCCGTAGTTTTATCGGTGAAGCCACAGGGACTTGGGATTCTATTATCCCCATGCATACATGAAGAGGTAATATTACCTGCATACCCAGTAATACAGAGCTACTGGCTGAGCAGGAGTGAGATGTAGAGGTTCTCTGCTCTGCTTGAGTATTTTTTTTAAGTCAATTGATTATTCAGATAATTTGTTCTGCATCAGTGTCCTGCTCCTCTAAGATCAGCCCAGACGCTTTCAAACTCATGTTTAAGTGGAACGGTATTACAAATCAATTATTTTTTTGAATTTCTTTGTCAGATCGGTTTTAAGCCTTGTTTTCATTTGTTGAATTATAGATTTCTTTCTCTTGAACTAGTGCCTAATTCTAGTCTAATTGTTGGAACTTTATATACAGAAGTCAAGCTGTCTATTTTGTGAGAAATAAATTTACCATTGATTTTTTTTTAACCAGGTGCTCATGCTAAGTGCATCTGCAGTGAAGTGACATATCCTAAGAAGGGCTTTATTTAGGTATTATCTTGCTATAGGCCAGGGGTCTCCAAACCCATGCCCAAGGGCCACATCCGGCCCGCTTGTGTGTTTTGTCTGGCTCACAGCTCACCCAGACTCTGCCAACATAGCATTGCTGCTCTGCCGCCTTTTAAAAGCAGCTGCTGTTATCAGCAGTATGTCTGGCAGGCCCTGCAAACAAATCTGCTCCCCCCACACCCTCCCATGCTGCCAAGCTGTTCTGATGATTGGCTGCTGGGAGCGCCAGTGTCCTAGCAACCAGTGAGGTCATCAGCATGGCACCTTCCAGCTTCCCACCCATTGTTTGTATTAGAATTCATTCATGTGTAGCAGCGGATGGGAGTCAGGAGGTACAGGAAAGCTGAAATCTGTTCCAGGCAAAAGGCAAATTGGGACACTCTGCTGAGGACATTGATGCTGGAGACTCTGCTGGGAATCTTGATGCTGGGGACACTGATGGGGAACTTGATGCTGGGGACACTGATGGGGACACTCTGCTGGGAACACACTGATGGGGACACACTGATGGGGACACTCTACTGGGGACACACTGATGGGGACACACTGATGGGGACACTCTACTGAGGACACACTGATGGGGACACTCTGCTGGGGACACAGACAGGGACACTCTGCTGGGGACACTGTTGGGGACATTCTGATGGGGACACTCTGATGGGGACACTCTGCTGGTGAAACTGATGGGGACACTGATGGGAACACGATGATCGGGACACTGATGATGGGGAGACTCTGAAGGAGGACACAGATATAGGGGAGATTCTGATGGGGGACAAAGAGGTGTGGAACAGCTCTGAAGGGGACACAGAGGTATGCAAAGGCTCTGATGGGGACACAGATGTTGGAAAGGCTCTGATGGGGACACAATGTGCAAGGAGACTCTGATGGAGACACAGACGTGCGGAAAGGCTCTGACAGGGACACAGATGTGTGGAAATGCTCTGGCAGGGACACAGATGTGTGCAAAGGCTCTGACGGGGAAACAGACGTGCAAAAAGGCTATGATGAGATTATTACATTTTATTAATTTACTTATAATGAACACATTTTTGCGTCCCGCAAATTTTTGTAAAATCTACAATGTGGCCCTCGGGCTAAAAAGTTTGGAGACTCCTGCTCTAGGCATACCTCAATCACTATATCCTTCTGTATAAACTCAGCCCTTAATGCCAGGAATATATTTTAGTAAAGGCAGCATGAGGACTGCTTCATTGGCAGAGATACTTTTCAACTGTTGGGACCACATTCAACACCTGTAGTTCAAAAGACATGCCTTGCCTCTCATTTAAAAAAAACTCAGGTGTATTTTTTGCTGTTTCCCTGTGGACCAAAAATATGGATCAGCAAATGCTGGCTCCAAGTCTAGCCATATTACAGACTTCTACGTGCTATATCAGGGGTGTCAAACTCAATTTCATTGTGGGCCACATCAACATTATGGTTGCCCTCAGAGGGCCAGTCCTATCTGTAAGACTAGTTGTCCAGAGCACCCCACTCCCCTTACATAAGATGTCAAGAGCCCCCCCCCCACCATCAAAAGTCAAGGGTCCCCCACCCTTCCTTACATTACAGTATACCCCCCCTTACATTACCCTTACATCACAGTGTAGGGGAACTCCACGCCAAATTAAAAAAAATAAAAACGGCATTGGTTCCCACGCCAAGAGTATACCAGGCCTTTCAGTCTGGTAATGGTTTTAAGGAGAACCACCACACCAAAAAAACTGTGTGGCCTCCCCCCAAAATCCATACCAGACCCTTATCCGAGCATGCAGCCTGGCAGGTCAGGAAAGGGGGTTGGGGGTAAGCAAGCGCCCCTCCCTTTCTGAACCCTACCAGGCTGCATGCCCTCAACATGGGGGGTGGGTGCTTTGGGGCAGGGGGCCAAGGGCCTCTTCCCGACAATCCTGGCCATTGGTTGTCAGAATCTGCGGGCAGGAAGCTTATTGGAATCTGAAAGCCCCCTTTAAAAAGGGAGAAGGGAGCCCCCAGATCCCGGCCCCCACCCTATGTGACCCCCACCCATGCACCTTAAAAAAAAGTATCAAAAATAAAACACAGTACACAGGTTTTTAAAGTAATTTATTAAGCAGCTCCGGCGTCTCTTGTGACGTCTTCTCCCCTTTCCGATTCTTCTGCCTCCTCCACTGATGTCTTCTGCCTCTGCCGAGTCTTCTCCCCTCTCCGGGTCTCCTCCGCTCTCTGCTGATGCCTTCTATCCCCTCTCTGGTTCTTCTCCCCTCTGTCCACTTTCTTCTGCCTCTGCCAGGTCTTCTCCGCTGTCTTCTTGCTCTTTTGCCGAGTCTTCTCCGCTGTCTTCTCCTTCTGTTCTTCTTTCAATGTTGACTCGCCGCTCTCTCCTGCTCTAATGCTGGGTGCACGGTGTGCCACTATTTTTATTGGCATGGGGCAGGGTCACTGGAGGTCAGCCCCTTATGAAGTCACCACCCATCATGCCCCAGGTGGTGACGTCATAAGGGGCAGGGCTTCAGGTGACGTCACCCGGTGACCCCGGCCCTTGCGGCAGCGTCGAGTCAACATCGGAAGAAGAACAGAGGGAGAAGACAGCAGAGAAGACCCGGCGAAAGAGCGAGAAGACAGCGGAGAAGACCTGGCAGAGGCAGAAGAAAAAAGACAGAGGGGAGGAGAACCAGAGAGGGCTAGAAGACATCAGCGGAGAGTGGAGAAGACCCGGAGAGGGAAGAAGAACCGGCAGAGGCAGACACTTGACACTTTTTTTAGATGAATGGGTAGGGGTACAATGTACCCGATATTAATTCACATAGGGTGGGGGCCAGGATCTGGGGGCCCCCTTGTTAAAGAGGGCTTCCAGATTCCGATAAGCTTCCCACCCACAGATCCCGACAACCAACTGCCAGGGTTGTCAGAAAGAGGCCCTTGTCCTCATCAACATAGGGACAAGGTGCTTTGGGGTTGAGGTCATGCGGCCTGGTACGGTTCGGGGGGGGGGGCGCTCGCTCGTCCCCACCCCCTTTCCTGACCTGCTGGGCTGTGTGCTCGGATAAGGGTCTTGTATGGATTTTGGGGGTCTTTTTTGGCATGTGGGCTCCCCTTAAAATCCATACTAGACCGAAGGGTCTGGTATGCTCTTGGAGGGGGAACCCATGCTTTTTTTTTTTTCAATGCGCTTGGAGTTCCCCCTAAAGGTTCATACCAGAGCCAGTACCAGTGCCTGGTATTGTCAGGGATCAAAGTCGGATATCTGTTCATTGAAGTCGGACGCATGTCAGACTTCAAGTCACAGGGCAAAGTCAGATCCACAGTCGTACGACTGTCGTGTCTGGGGATGAGCCGAACACCCCCCTGTTCGGTTCGCACCAGAACATACGAACAGGCAAAAAATTTGTTCGAACACGCAAACACCGTTAAAGTCTATGGGACACGAACATGAATAATCAAAAGTGCTAATTTTAAAGGCTTATATGCAAGTTATTGTCATAAAAAGTGTTTGGGGAACTGGGTCCTGCCCCAGGGGACATGGATCAATGCAAAAAAAAGTTTTCCGAGCACGCAACCTGGCAGGCCGCAGGAAAAGAGGGGGGACGAGAGAGCGCCCCCCCCCTCCTGAACTGTACCAGGCCACATGCCCTCAACATTGGGAGGGTGCTTTGGGGTAGCCCCCCAAAACACCTTGTCCCCATGTTGATGAGGACAAGGGCCTCATCCCCACAACCCTGGCCGGTGGTTGTGGGGGTCTGCGGGTGGGGGGCTTATCGGAATCTGGAAGCCCCCTTTAACAAGGGGACCCCCGGATCCCGGCCCTCCCCCCTGTGTGAAATGGTAAGGGCATTTCACTAAAAAACTGTCAAAAATGTTAAAAATTACAAGAGACAGTTTTTGACAATTCCTTTATTTAAATGCTTCTTCTTTCTTCTATCTTCTATCTTCCTTCGCTGTCTTCCTCCATCTGGTTCTTCTGGTTCTTCCTCCGGTGTTCTCATCCGGCATCTCCTCCGCGGCATCAGCATCTTCTTCCCTTCTTCTCCTCGGGCCGCTCCGCATCCATGATGGCATGGAGGGAGGCTCCCGCTGTGTGACGCTTCTCCTCTTCTGATGGTTCTTAAATAACGGGGGGCGGGGCCACCCGGTGACCCCGCCCCCTCTGACGCATGATGACTTGACGGGACTTCCCTGTGGCGTCACGGGGAATGCCACAGGGAAGTCCCGTCAAGTCACAGTGCGTCAGATGGGGGCGGGGTCACCGGGTGGCACCACGCCCCTGTTATTTAAGAACCGTTAGAAGAGAAGAAGCGTCACACAGCAGGAGCCTCCCTCCATGCCATCATGGATGCAGAGCGGCCGAAAAGAAATGAAGAGAAGAAGATGAAGAGAAGAAGATGAAGAGAAGAGCGGGAGCCTCCCTCCATGCCATCATGGATGCGGAGCGGCCCGAGGAGAAAAAGGGAAGAAGACGCCGACGCCGCGGAGGAGATGCCGGACGAGAACACCGGAGGAAGAACCAGAAGAAGAAGAAGATGGAGGAAGAAACCGAAGGAAGATAGAAGATAGAAGAAAGAAGAAAGAAGAAAGAAGAAGCATTTAAATAAAGGAATTGTCAAAAACTGTCTCTTGTCATTTTTAACATTTTTGACAGTTTTTTAGTGAAATGGTAGGGGTAAGTACCCCCTAACCATTTCACACAGGGGGGAGGGCCGGGATCTGGTGTACCCCTTGTTAAAGGGGGCTTCCAGATTCCGATAAGCCCCCCGCCCGCAGACCCCCACAACCACCGGCCAGGGTTGTAGGAATGAGGCCCTTGTCCTCATCAACATGGGGACAAGGTGTTTTGGGAACACCCCAAATTGTTCGCTGCTCGGCGAACTTGTGAACAGCCAATGTTCGAGTCGAACATGAGTTCGACTCGAACTCGAAGCTCATCCCTAGTCATGTCCTACCAGTGTGAAAGGGGCCTCAGGCTGGGTTCACACTGGTAGGACATACGCTCCTAGCTATGAGTAAGCATCATTCGACGTGAAACGTGTTAGCGATTATTCCCTGTTTCATCCACTTTTTGATGTGACTGTATCTTGGATTTTTATCTATTTTTGCTAAATAAAGATGCCTTCTTCTACACACCAGTGCAGAGCCAGCACCTAAGAGTTTGCAGTAGGGCGGAAGCATCAGTTCAGGTGTGGAGGCTTTGGGAGCGGTAGCCCCTTTGACGACATACGCTCCGACTTCAGGAGCACATGTCACATGACGTGTGTAAATCAATGATTCCCTATGAGAGCCGTCTTAACTGGTCCGACACAAGTTGGTCTGACTTTGAAAAAGGTTCCTGCACCACTTTGGTAGGACTTTGGTCCTACTTCAGCCCATTGAATATCATTAACCACTTCAATACAAGGCACTTAGACACCATCCTGCCCAGGCCAATTTTCAGTTTTCAACGCTGTCGCAATTTGAATGACAATTGTGCGGTCATGCTACACTGTACCCAAACAAATTCTTTATCATTTTGTTCCCACAGATATAGCTTTCTTTTGGTGGTATTTGATCACCTCTGCAATTTTTACTTTTTGCGCAACAAATAAAAAAAGACCGAAAATTTTGAAAAAAAACACGTTTTTCTTTGTTTCTGTTACATTTTTTTGTAATTAAGTATGTTTTCTTCTTCAATGATGGACACTGATATGGCTGCACTGACGGGCACTGATAAGGTGGCACTGATGGGCACCGATATGGTGGCACCAATGAGGTGGCACTGATGAGGTGGCACTGACGGGCACTGATGATGGGCACTAATAGACGGCACTGATGGGCACTGATAGGTGGCACTGATGTGCACTGATAGGTGGCACTGGTATGCGGCATTGATGGGCACTCATAGGCGACACTGATGGGTACTTATGGGTGGCACTGATGGGTACTTATGGGTGGCATGGATGGGCACTGATAGGTGGGCACTGATGGGCACAGATGGGCACTGATAGATGGCACTGATGGACACTGATGGTTGGCATTGATGACACTGATGGATGCCATTGCTGGGCATCCCTGTTTTGTAATGTGCCACAGAGGTGCCAGTCACTGCCCATTTGTGGTCACTGATTGGCATATTTTGGGCATATTTTTTCACATGTGGATGGCCATGGGGGATATACCTTGCCATCCACATGCTGGGGGCTTCCCTGGTGGTCCTGGGGGCTTCCCTGGTGGTCTAGTGTGGGTATCTGAGGGGGGCTGTGCTGATAAACAATCAGCGCAGACCCCCCTGTCAGGAGAGCCACCGACCAGCTCTCCTCTACTCGCGTCTGTCAGACGCGAGTGAGGAAAAGACGATCAACGGCTCTTCCTGTTTACATCGTGATCAGCTGTGATTGGATACGGCTGATTATGTAGTAAAGAGCCTCCGCCGGAGGCTCTTTACCGAGATCGGTGTATCGGTGTGTCAGACTGAACCACCGCCCAGCCGTCATTCTGCTATAGGCCAGGCGGGAAGTGGTTAAAGTCAGATCCTTGTCCTAACCATCCAACTTATGACATCCAACATGATTACAGCAGCAGTAAAAGAAAATGATCTCACACTGGGATGGTTTTGATTGGTCAAAGGACAAGTCAGACTATCTCAAAGTCGAGGCAAAATCTTATCCTGTTCACTCAAGTGAGGAGGACTGATGTAGGACCGATGTCACAGGGCAAAGTAGGATGACAATTGTACAACAGTCGTGTCGTACCAGTGTGAACCCGGCCTCACAGTCTTTGCTTTCTTGCCAATAAACAGATTAGTCTGTAAAGAGCACTTCTGAGTTCATTAAAGCTTTGTAAGGCTGTTTTCACACTGCAGCGCATATCATTTCACACTGCAGCGCTTTTAAATGCACTATGCACTCGGTCACTGGCGACCACTTAAAAGCAGGCAGCAACGCACATGACATCACTGACGGCCTTTGTGCGCAAAGCGAGTGAGACATGGCCAAGAACCAGCGCACAGCGCCCCCAGAGGACAAAATTCTGATGGCAGGCAGCAAAGATTTCCATAAAAGAGCCAAAAAGCAAAAAAGTACATACATATATTTCAAAAACAGGTGCACAGTATGTGGCACATAGGAATATAAACATTGTATATCTCAGACAATTGACATATTTTTCATTATAACAGTACCTAGAGGGGAAGAAAAAGGGGAAGAATGATATAGACAGTTCCTAAAAGGAAAAAATGGTTTAAAAACGGAACTATCCATTTAAAATTCGGGTCCACATGATGTGAAACCCTCTAGGAAAGGTCTAAAGGATATGGATTCTTTCAACCCTGGGGGATTTGTAGCATTCAGGCGGAATATCCACCTTTGTTCATGCTGTAAAAGGGTTTTGCCCCAATCCCCTCCTCGTATGCCAGGATGTATACGATCCAAAACTAAAAATGATATTTTGGGAAAGACACCATCATGAATTGAATTGCAAGTTCTCATGGAGGCAATGTGGCGAAATGCTCATTGCCAAAATTCCAGCATGGTTTTTCCTACATAAAAGCATGCACAACAGGGGCGTCAGGAGGGGGTGGCTAGGGGTGGCTGAAGCCCCGAATGTGACCCCGAAAAGCCCCGAGTCTCTGCCATTTATTTTAACATTATTAGCCCCGAGTCCCCCATGAAAGTGCGGCGTTGCACTGCGCATGAGCGAGGATGAGCGAGCACGTGGACATGGACGGAGTGTGCGTCCGTCGTCACGTCACACATGGTCCCGCCCGCCGCCCGTGATCCTAGGATTGACAGTCCATCATAGGCGTTGTACTGTCATGATGGACAGATCAGTGTGGCCGAGTGCGGCCGAGTGCCATAGCAAGTCCCGCCTTGTGGAGCCTGCAACGCCTATGATAGACGTCCCACTGGTCCAATGGTGGGACCGCGGGACATGTGACGTCCATCATAGGCACTGCAGGCTCCACAAGGCGGGAATTACAATACAATACAAATACAATTACAATTACATCCCCGCTCGGCTCTCCTCTCCTCATCGGCTCCTCGTCTGACGGCTTACTGACTGACTGCCCGCTGGGACACCTCACACCACGGCTGAGCTGAGGTAGGTCAGACAGCAAATGTAAATGTCAGTGTAGGTAGGTCACTACTGTCAGTGTAGGTAGGTCAGTGTAGGTAGGTCACTACTGTCAGTGTAGGTAGATCAGTGTATGTAGGTTAGCTAGGTCAGTGTATGTAGATCAGTGTATGCAGGTTAGGTAGGTCAGTGTAGGTAGGTCAGTATATGTAGGTCACTACTGTCAGTGCAGGTAGGTCAGTGTAGGTAGGTCACTACTGTCAGTGTAGGTAGATCAGTGTATGTAGGTCAGTGTAGGTAGGTCAGTGTATGTAGATCAGTGTATGCAGGTTAGGTAGGTCAGTGTAGGTAGGTCACTACTGTCAGTGTAGGTAGGTCAGTGTATGTAGGTCAGGTAGGTCAGTGTAGGTAGGTCAGTGTAGGTAGGTCACTACTGACAGTGTAGGTAGGTCAGTGTATGTAGGTCAGTGTAGGTAGGTCAGTGTAAGTAGGTCACTACTGACAGTGTAGGTAGGTCAGTGTATGTAGGTCAGGTAGGTCAGTGTAGGTAGGTCAGTGTACTGTCAGTGTAGGTAGATCAGTGTATGTAGGTCAGTGTAGGTAGATCAGTGTAGGTAGGTCAGTGTAGGTAGGTCACTACTGTCAGTGTAGGTAGGTCAGTGTAGGTAGGTCACTACTGTCAGTGTAGGTAGGTCAGTGTATGTAGGTCAGTGTGTGTAGGTCAGGTAGGTTACGGCCCAGTCAAAAAAAAGCCTGCGTCACATACACCACGCCTAAACCCCCCCCCCGGGCTTGGCTTGGACTTCGGGCTGAAGCCCCTGGTCTTTTTGCCACCTGGCAACGCCCCTGATGCACAATCACACAAAAGGAGGTAGACCACACCTATTGTTCTTCAGTTGGTGTAATGTTTGGGCCTATATTTTTCACCATTGGGCAATGTTATGTTCTTGGATGTATTCATGAATTGGCAGTGGTTGCACCCTCCACATCTAAAAGTCCCTGGTCGTTTGTAGGGGTCTTTTGCTCATCCCCTTTTGAATTCACTTGAAACCCATTTGTCTTCCAAGGATTTTGCACGTCTGAAAGTAAATGGGAGGGTTTCAGCTACAAATGGACCAATGGTAGGATCCATCGTGAGTACATGCCAATACTTTTTAACAATCTTCCAAATGGATTTGTGTTGTTTGGAAAATTGTGTGATAATGCGAATCGGGTCGCTTTTGGTCTTTGTTGATGATGGATTGTAGAGCAAATAATTTTGTGTCCTAGTGCAAGCTCTTTTAACCACTTAAGCCCCGGACCATTTGGCTGGCAAAAGACCAGAGCACTTTTTGCGATTCGGCACTGCGTCGCTTTACTGACAATTGACCGGTTGTGCGACGTGGCTCCCAAACAAAATTGATGTCCTTTTTTTCCCACAAATAGAGCTTTCTTTTGGTGCTATTTGATCACCTCTGCGGGTTTTACTTTTTGCGCTATAAACAAAAAAAAAAAATTTTTGTTTATAGTGCAATTTTGAAAAAAAAAACACATTTTTTAAAACTTTTTGCTATAATAAATATCCCCAAAAATATATATGTAAAAACATTTTTTTCCTTAGTTTAGTTTATTCTTATACATATTTTTGGTAAAAAAAATCGCAGTAAGCGTTTATTGATTGGTTTGCGCAAAAGTTATAGCGTCTACAAAATAGGGGTTTGTTTTTTGGCATTTTTATTAATAATTTTTTTTTACTAGTAATGGTGGCGATCAGCAATTTTTATCATGACTGCTACATTATGGCGGACAGATCGGACACTTTTGGCGCTATTTTGGGACCATTCACATTTATGCAGCGATCAGTGCGATTAAAAATGCATTGATTACTGTGTAAATGTGACTGGCAGTGAAGGGGTTAACCACTAGGGGGTAGTGAAGGGGTTAAGTGTGTCCTAGGGAGTGATTCTAACTGTGGAGGGGAGGGGCTATGTGTGACACGACACAGATAACCGCTCCCGATTACAGGGAGTTGTGATCAGTGTCAGTGTCACTAGGCAGAACGGGGAAATGCTTGTTTACAACAGCAGTTCCCTGTTCTTCCTCTCCATGAGTAATCATGGGTATCCCCGCACACATCAAGTCCGTGGGACCCGCAATCACACTCACAGAGCTCGCTCCTGCTCGCCTGTGCGCCCGCAAACCGCTTCTGAAAGGGCAACGTACAGGTACGTTAGTATGCCTGTACCTGCCCTTCTGCCGATGTATATTGGCGTGAGCCAGTTGGCAAGTGGTTAAAGGCTTTAAAAGGCTTTTCTAAAAGATGGAGGGGAGGTGCTGGAAACAAATTCCTTGTCAAAAATGTTTCCACTTTTTTTCTTCTGTACATTGAATCTCTCTTCAAAGTGGAATTTCAATAAAATTTTAACTCAGCCTAAATCTACTCCCACCCCCTATTTTACAGTGGGGATGGAAAGTATTCAGACCCCCTTACATTTTTCACTCTTTGTTATATTGCAGCCATCTGCTAAAATCATTTAGGTTCATTTTTTTCCTCATTAATGTACACACAGCACCCCCTATTGACAGAAAAACACAGAATTGTTGACATTTTTGCATATTTATTAATAAAGAAAAACTGAAATATCACATGGTCCTAAGTATTCAGACCCTTTGCTGTGACACTCATGTATTTAACTCAGGTGCTGTCCATTTCTTCTGATCATCCTTGAGATGGTTCTACACCTTCATTTGAGTCCAGCTGTGTTTGATTATACTGATTGGACTTGGTTAGGAAAGCCACACACCTGTCTATATAAAACCTTACAGCTCACAGTGCATGTCGGAGCAAATGAGAATCATGAGGTCAAAGGAACTGCCTGAAGAGCTCAGAGACAGAATTGTGGCAAGGCACAGATCTGGCCAAGGTTACAAAAAATTTCTGCTGCACTTAAGGTTCCTAAGTGCACAGTGGCCTCCATAATCCTTAAATGGAAGATGTTTGGGACGACCAGAACCCTTCCTAGAGCTGGCCGTCCGTCCAAACTGAGCTATCGGGGGAGAAGAGCCTTGGTGATGGAGGTAAAGAAGAACCCAAAGATCACTGTGGCTGAGCTCCAGAGATGCAGTCGGGAGATGGGAGAAAGCTGTAGAAAGTCAACCACCACTGCAGCCCTCCACCAGTCGGGGGCTTTATGGCAGAGTGGCCTGAGGGAAGCCTCTTCTCAGTGCAAGACACATGAAAGCCCGCATGAAGTTTGCTAAAAAAACACCTGCAGGACTCCAAGATGGTGAGAAATAAGATTCTCTGGTCTGATGAGACTAAGATACACATTTTTTGGCCTTAATTCTAAGCAGTATGTGTGGAGAAAACCAGGCACTGCTCATCACCGGTCCAATACAGACCCAACAGTGAAGCATGATGGTGGCAGCATCATGCTGTGGGGGTGTTTTTCAGCTGCAGGGACAGGATGACTGGTTGCAATCGAGGGAAAGATGAATGCAGCCAAGTACAGGGATATCCTGGACGAAAACCTTCTCCAGAGTGCTCAGGACCTCAGACTGGGCGGAAGGTTTACCTTCCAACAAGATAATGACCCTAAGCACACAGCTAAAATAACGAAGGAGTGGTTTCACAACAACTCAGTGACTGTTCTTGAATGGCCCAGCCAGAGCCCTGACTTAAACCCAATTGAGCATCTCTGGAGAGACCTAAAAATGGCTGTCCACCAATGTTTACCATCCAACCTGACAGAACTGGAGAGGATCTGCAAGGAGGAATGGCAGAGGATCCTCAAATCCAAGTGTGAAAAACTTGTTGCATCTTTCCCAAAAAGACTCATGGCTGTATTAGATCAAAAGGGTGCTTCTACTAAATACTGAGCAAAGGGTCTGAATACTTAGGACCATGTGATATTTCAGTTTTTCTTTTTTAATAAATCTGCAAAAATGTCAACAATTCTGTGTTTTTCTGTCAATATAGGGTGCTGTGTGTACATTAATGAGGAAAAAAAAATGAACTTAAATGGTTTTAGCAAATGGCTGCAATATAACAAAGAGTGAAAAATTTAAGGGGGTCTGAATACTTTCCGTACCCACTGTAAGACTATTCTAAGACTATTCTATCTACCCTGTAAAAGAAAATATGTCTATACTTACCTATTCTTAAGCCAGTCCAGTCATATGATTGTGTCCCAGTGACAGCTGCAGTGTAAAAGTGGGACAGCCGATAATGGATGCCCCAGAGTAAGTCCATGGGGGATGTCAGCACCCAGGCTCTGCAGCTGTTGTTGCAATCTCTCCTCTACACGAAAGCCAGGGGTGGAGAGATGTGACCTGCCTGGTGTGCCTTCAGAATAGGCAAGTATATAAATCTTTTCTTTTACAGGGTAGATAGAATAGTCTTAAAATGGGGGTGAGAGTAGATTTAGGCTTAGTTAGAATTCAACTGGAATTCCACTTGGCCACCCCTGTCTAAATTGTCTTTATAGTAAACAACAAAAAGTAAAAAAAAAGACAAAGGTTTTCTATTATTTATCTATTGATATGAAAACCTCCACCTTGTTCACTGAAGTAGAAAGTATTTTTAGAATAATTACATATTTTAAAAACAAACATAAGAATAATGCATATCAAATATTTTACAATTTACCAAATTAATTTAAAAATAGCCTATTTTTAATAAAATAAGGATTGTGTGTACCGTTTACATTTGCACAGATAATGTATATTTTGTGCTGCGGTTTATGAGTCTAATTTGGGCACAACAGTTTTTTTTAATGACAACTTTAATCCTACTTAATCCAACTTCCTCTCTGGTTAGCATAATGCATTTTCAAATAAACAAGCAATAACAATAACAGTTTAAAAACAAATTTCATGCACAAAAAATGTGATGCAAGTATTCTGTAGAAACATAGAAAGAATAATGATAATGCTCAATTCCAGCCAAAAGCATGTTTTGAATTTTGAAAAGGATGGGGGAGGATTTAAAGTGATTGTAAAGGTTTTTTTTTTTTAAATAACAAACATGTTACACTTACCTGCTCTGTGCAAGGGTTTTGCACAGAGTGGCCCCGATCCTCCTTTTCTGGGGTCCTGGCTCCTCCTCTTCATTGAGAGTGCCCCCGCAGAGAGCCGCTTTCCACGAAGAGCCGCTTTCCATGGGGCAATCATGCGGGCGCGTTCCCGAGTCCTGCTGCTGCGTCCAAGTTTTCATAACTGTCAATGTCTCCTAATGGGAGTATGCTTGTTTCTGAATAACACCAGAAAAATCAAAAAGAAAGGACTTTAAAGGTGGATTGTCTCTCAAATAAATATTTACACCAACATATTAAAATAAAACAGCTTTATTTCCAAGACACATTAAAATATATCAGGGATATAGAAATCCCCATAAATAAAAACAATTAAAAATTGCATGGTTGTTTTATTTTTTTTGTTCTTACCCCCCACCACCACACCTGTGTGTACCTCGTCCTGTAGTCCTGTAGGCTGACCCCTACGATTAAGTCCTGTAGGAGGGTGAAACTCATCAGAGGGGCATGGCCTGGGCTGAATCCATTGACTTTCAATACTAGACATTGCATGCCGAGCCGGGGTGAGCTTTCAGTGGATACCAGCACCCATCAGCGAGGGAAGTCCCTGGATGATTTTATGTTGGTGCATAGAGCAGCCCTCTATAACCTTTCATAAGGGTCCCATCTCCCAGGAGGCTGCAGGATCAGCACACAAAGTGTCCAGGTGCCGGTCTGGAGGGCAGTCGGGGGCAGGTCCAGTGTGCCATCACAGGTGGTTGCCTGCACCTGGAAGAGGCAGCCAGCTTAACAGGACTAAGATGGCAGACCCGCTGTGCAGCACCCGAATAGTGGTTTGCAGTGGGACAATGTTGAGTATGAAATTTAAAGAGCACTACAGTATTGCAGGTAAGTGGGGAAAAAACAAAGATGGTGGGGGGAGTTGAGTACAGCTTTAAAGCTTATAGCTTGGTCCCAATGTGGTTTATTTACTAACGCTGGAAAGTACAAATTAGGCTCACTTCTGCATAGAAACCAATCAGCTTCCAGGTTTTATTGCCAAAGCTTAATTGATCAAGTTGAGGTTAGAAGCTGACTGGCAACCATGCACAGCTACACCAGATTCTGAGTGCACCAGCCTTAGTTAATCTACCCCAATGTGTTTCCAGAGGATAAGGCATTGGCTCCTGTGTGACAGAAGCATGCACTTACTGTATGCAGGCTTCATTTCAGCATACTGTACATTTTAATAGTAGTATTATAATGTATTTTTTAGTGTCTATGAGTAGACCAAAGTCCTTTTATATGCACATATTTTTAATTCCAGTGAGCAGTAAGTATAAAAAATAAATAAGTACATACTATTAAAATCTTATTACTCATAGTAAGCTTTAGCTAACCCCTATTAACTATTTGTACCTCTCCCCCTATAGTATAGCTTCAGTAGCTTTTATTTCCTGGGCATTTTTTTCCTTTTACAGTTTTTTTCCGTTCATATGTAAACTTTTGAGATTGTGTTCATTCCTTTTTGTAGTGTTGCATTGATAAAATACACAAACAATGCATTTAGTTCGTAAATACAATCATAGTTCATTGTACTGGTAATATAATTTTAACTTTATTATGAAAATAACAATCACAGATAAAAATTTGCACTTTTGCAAAAGGATACTGAGGAGTTATAAGAAACTATCATGTTACACATGCATTGTTGTTTGTTAATTTTGTCCTGCAGATGCTCTGTATAGTTGGGCCACCCTAATGTCATTAGTTTCTGTTCTGAGCACATTTATTTGCTGGAGCTGGAAATAATATGATTTTTTTACTTATTTGATGTTCATTTGTGAAGAACTGCACAAGTTTTCGATTAAAGCTTTCTATGATCTTCAAGATGTCATTTGGATCAAGTCACTGTCTGCTAATTCTACTTGGATTGTAAGGTAAAGCTATCTTGCTACAACTGGATCAGTTCTAGAGATTGTGCTTGCAGTGTTTAGATTGGAGAGACAGAACCGGAACCTTAGCTTTTAGTTCAGCTTACTAATGCAGCTTACCGACAACCCTAGTTCCAACCTTTTTCCTGTGATGGGGTTGGGCTTTAATTATTGCTTTTTCTAAATATTGCTGTTATTACAGTTGTTTTTCTAAACTGTTTATTATTAGCTTGTTTTGCTTACCGTTTCCTCCTCTTATGCGCTGCAATAAAGAGTACTCTAGACACACTTATGCTGTGACTAATACTGATAAGAAGCTTCAGTAAACAAAAGAAGAGCTTGTCAGTTATACATAATAAAATATGGCCTTGAATCTTCTTTTTCATGTGTATTTTAAAAAAAGAAATCACTCAGAAATCAGTATTTCCACTTAGAGCTTTTACTTGGCATTTCTTATAGCTTACCCATAGCAATGAAAGGACAGTCACCCAGTCTAGCTAGCCTTTTTCAGGCAGACAGTGCTATGCTCTAATGTCTGTTGTTCTACCCAATGCTCCATGTTAGTCTCTGGCACTCCTAGCTGCTTCTCTTCTTCAAGTAGTCCCATAGGAAGCCACTTCCTATGGGGGCACTTGTACAGGCTCAATCTCGATCTGGGTTGCTTGTATCTATGGACATACACAGTACAGCTCGGCCCCGCCCTGACTCCCTCCTCACTGGATTTGATTGAAAGCAGCAGGTGCCAATTGCTCCTGCTGCTGCTTGTGTGTCCAGGGAGAAGAGAGAGAGCAGCATTCCTGGACACAGTGCTGGATTAAGATTGGGCTCAGGGAAACATTTTAACATTTGTATTTACTGATTTTGTAGAAAATAATTACAGGCACATATAAACAGGTACATCCAGTGAATACATCACGTTTACAGAAAGAAAAAACTGTAGCCCAACGGGGCTATCTAGTAATGACTAGGTATTAATTCCCATGTCCTCAACGGAGGAAAAAAACGTATACAATATGTATAACAGGCTGATATATGTGGACCTCATAGGGCCCAGCTACTGTAGGTTATAGTGCAATAGACAGTGGAGATACAATCAATTCACATAACATTTCATACACACACACACACACTCTCCCACACACGTACGCCCGATCTCTACAGGTGGAAAGAGAGCCATTCCAACCTTGTCAGCCCCCCCCACCACCACCCCTCCAACCTGGCTATATAAACACCTAGCCAACCTATTGTTGTGATAACGGAGTGTTATTCCAAGAGATATTATCTATATCAAGTCAAGGTTGCCAAATCTTGGTAAACTTTTTAGGACAGGCTCTTCCCTTGTAAATGAGCTTAAAGATGGGTATAGCCTTATTTATCATACGGTACAACATTTGAACATCTGTAGCAGTTGCAGTTTTCCATTTCATCAAAATTAATTTTCTATCATTAAACAGTACTATGCGGACCAGAGTTTGCGTATGGGTTCTGAGTAGGCAGTCATTTAACACACCCAACAGTCCAACTTCTGGAGTGCAGGGTACCTGTAAATGTAATTTGTCTTCAAAAAAAGAAAAAGGTGGACAAGGCGGGACAGGACCAAAACATATGCATGTATCCGGCTTCACTTGAATCACAGCTAGAGCAGGAAGCAGCTGAGACATAACCCATGCGGGCCAGCTTGGTAGGAGTATAGTGCAATTGATGTATAAATTTGAACTGTACGTATTGGTCATTAGAACCAATAAAATCAAGGAAGCAGACCTCTGAGGCCTCCTCCCACCCCTCCTTGGACAATCCGGGAATTTCCTTTACTTTACCCTTTCCGCTGAGAAATCTGAAAGGGTTTGACCCCCGCAGCTTGCAGGCGTGAATAGATAGTCATGACCTGTTTTTCAATGTCCGGGTATGACATTAGCACCTCCAAAGGTAATTCAGTGAGCTCCTTGGTCAGACCAGTGAATTGGGCCTGGATGGCATGGCGTAACGAAAGATATTTAAAGTAAAACTTATTCATCACACCGCCTTCAGATCTTCGAAAGAAATGAATGCATTATTTATAAAAATGTGAGAGGCATGGGTAATGCCATGCCGTGCCCACCACTGTGAATCTGGGTGGCCCAGGAGCTCAAGGAAGTTTGGATTATGCAATAGGGGAGCTTTGGGAGATACCCCTCCCAAATTTGTGATCACCTTGTTTTCCTCATGCCAGGGTAACCAGCTTATTTCTATCGAAGAGCCACGGGTGTCAATGAGCGAGGTCCCCGGGCCATCAATTGCAGTCAAGACGAGGAGGCCTCCAGAAACCAGTCATAGACATAGACAAGCTGTGATGCTATAAAATAGTGTCGTAGATTGGGGCAGACTTGGAGTGAGGTCCCAGCAATTCTTGGGCTTGACCCCTGCCAGAGGAAGGTGGATAAAAGCGAGTTAATTTTGTTAAAAAGTTTTTTAAACAAAAAGACTGGAGAAGCCCGAAAAACATAGAGAAATTTGGGTAAATATATCATTTTAAAAATGTTAACACGTCCAATTAAGTTTAGTGGTAAGGAGGCCCAGGTGCGTAGCCTGGTCTCCATGTGTGTTATGATCGGGGTGATATTAAGGGATTGAAAACACGATAGGTTATTGTTAATGTAAATCCCCAGATATTTAAATGTAGGTTGGATAGTCAATTTAGATTGAGATAGGTAGGTATAATCCATTTTGGGGCCTATAGGGAATGCCACAGACTTTTCCCAGCCAACACTAAACCCAGAGACCTTCCCAAACTCCTCCACAACCGCCAATAAGGAGACAAAGTACTGCTCAGAACCATCCAGATAGATCAGAGCATCGTCCGCATATAGGGAGATCTTTTCAGACAGCTCACCATAGCAGATGCCACCCACTGTCACCGTCTGACGCACCGCCAGAGCAAGAAGCTCGATGACCAGTGTGAACAGAAGTGACGAGAGTGGGCAGCCCTGCCTAGGGCTCAGGTAAATATTTAGAGAGGGTCTGGGGGGAAGCTGATCACAGTTTTTTATCTTAATATAGAAATCACATTAAGGTAAAAAAAAAGTCTGCCTTTACAACCACTCTAAATCCTTTACCTCTAGATTTATTCGCTGCTATATACTGGGTGGGCTGTAGCCCAAAGAGCTTTTCTAGCCAATTCTGAAGCCACATGATCCATGCACTAAAGGCATGATGTAAAAACTAAAAACATGATGTAAAAACTGTAACATTGAATATGGTCAAGTGTCAATTTTTTCAAAGTGTTAACACCCCACCACAGGGGGCTGGTCTCTCCAGCCTTACAGTAGGTGGAAACAGACTGTATTCTAGGACACTTTTTGTAATGTTGGCTTCACCTACAGCAGTGGTTCTCAACCCCTGTCCTAAGGACCCACTAACAGGCCAGATTTTAAGTATTTCCTTGGGGATATGCAGACTAGAATACTGCAATCACTGAACAGCAAATTATATCACCTGTGTTGTATTTCAGTTATCTTGCAAACCTGGCCTGTTAGTGGGTCCTGAGGACAAGAGTTGAGAACCACTGACCTACAGTATTCTAAAATCTCAATAATAAGAGTTTGGCAGAAGGAAAGTTTTATTGCGCCACATGCCTACTGTAGCAGCCCCAGCAAAACCTCCTGCTATCTTGTTTTAATCTCTACTGATATAAACTTAATAGACCAGCAGATCCTACCTTGTGTGATTATGGAACACTCTGCTCTCTTTGGGTAGCTTAAAGTGGATGAAAACCCCATTCATGAAATTTGAGCTGGGCACATAAATCTGCAGTGTTTTCTTATCTCTCTTCATATCCCTAAGTCCTGTGGCTTTCTCCTACTCCGTTCTTCTGTTATTAGCATGATAACTTCTGACAAGTTCTCTGTCAACTGTGATAAAACCAGCCTGAATTTTGTGTCATGGTGGATGCTATAAATAGATTAGCAGAGAGCTGGTCTAGAAAATTCTAACTGGGCATGCACATTCTAAACAGTATATAAAGCTGAAGACAGCAGATATCCATGTGAAACTTATGTAGGGGGATTTGTTTCATCTGAGGCTGTTCATTTCACTGGGTATACATCCACTTTAAGGGTAACGTAACATTTAATTTGTTTTATTTCCTGGCAGGGGTCCAGGCTGGGACTGCCACTTGTCTACACACACAGTAGGTCTTCGGATGTGCGGCTCCTGGGATCTTCTGCTCTTATCTGTCATTGTCTGGAGCATGGGCAGACTCCTTCACAGCCAGCACTCACAGCAGCAGGCACAGGACAATACGTCCTAGCAGCCTGATCTAACCCCTCCATATTTTAACCAAAAATAAAAAAAATTAATGTTCCGTGTATAGAAGAACTTTACGTTTAAAATGCATTGTGATGACATTTTTCAATTGTAATATGTGCTTTCCTACAAAACCTTACTGTACAGCAGAGTTTTTAACAACTATGCTAACAGCTACAACTTAGCATACATGATGTTTGGCTACATATTAAAAATCATTTTGGGACATCTTTATGAAAATATCAGTGTTCTAGTGTTCATAACAGACGAACTTTGCATCTAAAGAAGCAAAACAGTTAAAGTGGTTGTAAAGTTTATATTTTTTTCCTAAAATAAAAAGAGCTTATACTTAGCTGCTTTGTGCAATGGTATTGCATAGGGCAGTCCCTTACTCCTCTTCTGGAGGCCTTGCCGGCGCTGTCCACTCCTCCGCTCCTGCGTGTGCCTGCATAGCAAGCCGCTTGCTACGGGGCAAACGTGCATGCATGCTTCACATCCTTGGGCTGTGTGCGTTTCTAGACACACACACGGTGCTGCCCCAGGTTCCCTCCTCACAGGATTTGACTGACTCTCAATCTGTCTTGTGAGAAGAGGCAGAGAGACCAGCACTGCTGTAGGTGGGCACAGCACTGGATCACGAGAGGGCTCAAGTTTGTCTTTAGGGATGGGGGAGAAAGGAACAGGTAGTGGGGCATTTTTTACTTTAATCAAGAGAATAATGTAATAAAAGTGTAAAAGTGAGTCGGATTAGGGGTAGAAATGGAGCTGTTGAATTTGAGGGGGGAAATAGAGTCACTGAGTTGAGAATGGTCATAAAAATAATTTTATAGTGATTTCGAAAATCAGAATCAGAATACTTTATTGATCCCAAAGGGAAATTAATGAAGGTTGCTATTTCTTGTGTCAAACAAAATTATCATGTATAGTTCAAAGGTTTTCCTTTTCTGGGTATTCTTTAAATTTCCTTTACGAAACCAAAAAATTATGTCTTTCAAAGAGTGGTCTGGGTGCCAGAAATCATGTCCCAAAGGTATGCAGTAATCATATCTCTTGTGCTCTTTTTTGTAGTGTGTTTCACCAATTTCACATCTTTGGTTGCACTATCAAATACTTGAATGACCATTTTCCACACCTCTTTGTTGTGCCGCTTATGTTACCTTCTTACTTTTATTATTATTATCTGACCCCCTCAATGTGTGTGTTTTATGCAGAGATTGTTGTCTGTACAGATGTCAGTATCATTAAGGTTTGGACCTTAGAAGTGGGGAGGTTGATCCCCAGAAGCTTGTCTTAATAATGTACCAGTTAGTGCCAATAAAAAAATATCACAGATAGAACACAGCTGTATAGTGGAAAGTACACTAATACGGCTACAACCACCTTAAGCATTTAAAGGAAAAAATAAGCCAATTAGCCAGTTTTCTTTTGTTGTATGCCAATTCAGAAGTTCTAAACAAAGAATGGCCTTCAAAGCCTGTAGTCATAGCTACTTTATGACTCGTAGTCATAGCTACTGTATGATGGATTTACATGGTGAAGAAGTATGTAAGGGTATTGTTTTATAAACAGTGACATGTTTTATTATTAGCTAAGGCAGGCTGAGAACAGTAGTAAACCAACCAACCGTGTTAGTGAAAACTATTTAGCAAGTTATTAAAGATCTCAATTAGTAGCGGACCAACTACAAATAGCAACAAAATAGCATAAGGTGATAAGTAATAAGGTGAAGTATTTCAGGCTATTAATAAAAAGAAACATATATTGCAGCAGAGGGAACACCTCCTCTTGTGGTAGCCACAGAAGAATGGCATTTCTATCACAGGTGCTTCCCAGTCAGAAACCCTCTACACAGCCAACACAGATAAGCCTCACAAACTATGGAGCCAGACTCCACCTTTGGTCTACCTGATTTTACATTTTCTCTCTCTCTCCAGGGCAGCACCATCCAACGAGACACAGACTTGCCATCTTTCCACCTAAGTTTTCTAGGATCATGCCACACATCTATATCTCTGACCTTGCTATTCCCATTTTGAGGTCTCAACCCCCCACCAACATCACTGTTCTTCAAATTATTTGCATTCCTTTAGACCTGAATGCTAGTGAATGATTAGATGACGTTACTATATTTTAACCACCTCAATACTGCAGTATGTACAGAATATATGGCCTCGTATTGCGGTGGCTATACTGGGATCATGCTATACTGGGACCCCTCCCGTCGCTGCGACCGCCTTTCCTGGACTCTCCCATCCCATCGAGGAGCCTGGGGCCCATCCGACTGTTGGCATGGGCTGCACTGAACAGAGAGAGAGGAAATGACGTTGTTTCTCCTCCTCTGTGAAATCAGAAACCAGAAGCAACAAAGATTTTGTCAATTCTGGTTTTGGTTTGTTCATTTACAAGCCATTACCATCATTTGGTCAAATCGATCTTGGTTTGATCAGAAGCATTGGAGGCAAGAAGAGAGATATGGGCTCTAATAGACCCCCTGATCTCTCCATAAAGAGGATGTTGCTCATCCCTAGTAATCCCTTGTTTACCTGTAAATGCTTTTAAAGCTTTGTCTATGGATAATTGAATGTACTCTAGTTTGCTGTTCCACAAGTATGCGCAATTTTAAAGTGAGACATGTTTGGTATCTATTTACTATAATGTCATCTTTAATATTTTACCAAAAATTGGGTACTTTATTGTTTTTGGGTTTACTAAAATTCATTAAAGTGTATTTAAAAAAAAAAAATTGTGCTTGAACAGAAAAATGGCCGCTATACATTTAAGCCATTGGGCTCCAATAAAATGGCCATGGTTTTATTGTATTACATTTAGGTAATTAAGGACATTTGGTCTGCTTACCGATATCCCATAATGAAGTCATGTGATTGTGACGTAAAGCATAGGGTGTGAGCGGAGGCAGACATGGGACCGAAAGTGACATATGTAGAAGCACATTCCGGTGCTTGTGTATGTTTTATGCTAAACTGCAAGTTTTTTACAGTGTAAGCGTAATTTTAATTAGAATAAACCAATTACTTAACATTACTACATTATAGGAAGCCTTTCTATACTTTTCCATACTATGGGCAAGGCAAGTACGGCAGCATGAATATAGGAGAACCTTACAAGCACCTACTCCATATACAACGGAATACTGGGAAAAAACTCTGCATGTTTGGAGAATAATTTGTACATGCTATCTTACAAGTGGATACAAGTACAAGTTGTAGTAAATATCTTATGTATATTGTAGCACGTGTCATTGTTTGTATTAGGATCATATATAATTTTTTTCTTTATAGTTATTTATACACAACAGCAGCGCAGCAACACTTTATTTTTATGTACGCAATATATAGTTGTGGAAACACTATTAGGTGCTTGCAACAACTATCATATAATTATTGATGAATTTATATATACACCAAACACATATCAGTGGTAGCATGGGAGCATTCTTCAACTTATTTGAACACTGCTGCGCAAATATCATGTGGCAAAATTGCAACACCCACTATTTTATTCTCCAGGGCCTCTGCTTATATACATGCTGTATATATATATATTTCATGTAGTTGTCTTACACCATGAGCAATGCTTTTTGTAGTACTCCCCCTTTCCATGTCAGTAATTCGCTCTGTGTCCTTTTCCGTCCCCCAATGTCAGTCATCTACCATGTGTAATCATAACGACAGAACAGCGCTCAAACGTCACTATGTGAGAAACATTCTGTAGTAAAGATCACTCACCACTGAAAGGAACGAAGAGGAGGAACAGGACCCTAAACAAAATGTAGAGCTTTTATTTCTCTCAGTGAAGTTTGGGAGATTTCAGCAAAAAAGCTCATTTCAACTATCCTGGACCTATTCTTGTGTCATAAAATTACTGAAAATGTGCCAAAATATTTGATTTATTTTAATTTTCATATAATGAAAAATAAACAGTGCAAATAATGATGAAATGCACACACAAGAAAACTAAAAAAACACAAATACAAAGAAAACTAAAGCCTCGTACACACAATTGGACTTTCCGACGGAAAATGTGTGATGACAGGCTGTTGGCGGAAAATTCGACTATGTGTATGCTCCATCGGACAATTGTTGTCGGATTTTCCATGGACAAATGTTGGATAGCAGGTTTTCAAATTTTCCGCGGACAAATGTCTGTTGTCAGTGTACACAAGTCTGTCGGACAAAAGACCAAAGTACAAACATGCATGCTCGGAAACAAGGACGAGCCAAAAGAGGTCGGTCTTGTAAACGAGCATTCGTAATGGTGAATTAACATTCGTGACGTGGCAAATTATGAAATCTTGAAATGCAGTGCACAATTCTCTTCTTCTTTAATGGGATAATAATGAAGCTGCTTTGCTGGTGATACTGATGGAGTTATTGCAAACTAAGTTTCAAAGGCTTTTTTTCTAGTGATATCAAGAATATTATTATTATGCTTTTTTTTTTTTTTTATTTGGGCAAGTTACCACAACACCATTATCCCATAGTTTTTAAGATCGAAGATACAACTATGTTGGTGTCCCTTGTCAATATTACATTGTATTTTTTAAAAGTAACTGCCTCCTCCCAAACTGTCATTTGAAGTAAAACACATAGCCAAGTATTATTCTCCACAATTGTTTTATTGTGCAGTAAAAAAAGAAAACAAATAAAATTAGACCTGCTATCTGCCAATAGAACTTAACCAAAAAGTGCTTTCTATGCATCCAAAAATATAGAAAATATACCAAATCAAATCATTATATAACCAAAAAATTAATGTCAAAGCAATAACTCCAATGGCAAATAATAACACGTTATCTCCTCCATGTCTGGTTGACGAACGGCCATTCAGAAACGAACTGAAAAGCATGAAATGAAAAGCGCTAAATGAAAAGCGCTAAATGAAAAGCACGAATCAACACTCACCAAACTTCTACTAACAAGAAATTAGCAGACGGAGCCCAAAGGGTGGCGCTAAAGAGCTGAAAAACCATGTAGTACGTCACTACGTTTGTGATTGTTAGCCAACAATTGTGTGCTGTGTGAATACAAGACAAGTTTGGGCCAATGCCCTTAGGACAAAAGTCCATGGTTTTGTTGGCAGAAAATCCGATTGTGCGTACGAGGCTTAAGGGCTTATTTAGATCTGTGCACGGTGGTAATGCTCACAGCTAGGTTCAAATAAGCCATTATAGTTTCACTTAAGAAATTAAACTGCAGTGCATAGAGATTAACTTGCCACATAGGAAAGAATGATAACTCTACTTGAAATGCATTTTCATGCAGTAAAATGGTCAAGTGTTATAGTCCTACCATCAGCTAGGTATTACACATAAATCCTTTAGGCATACCAATGAACTCCTTCCCCGACTCACTAATGAACAAACTTTGCAAACCAGCAAGAAACAGTCAACTGAGAAGTCCAGTCCAGGTAACCTATGAGCTAATGTTAATGACTTTTTATTTATTTATTACTGAAAGGAGTTTTTCTATATCACATATTCTGTTCAACATAGTGACAGCTTCTTCTTGGTGTTTTTTCTTTTTCTTTTTTTTTGATGTTTGAGATGAAGCATCACTGAATTCTATAGGTATCTTCAAGGATTGTACAGTATATCACAGCTTGTGATCCCCGAAGGGTGGTGTCATGCTCAGAGCTGTCATTGTTTTACTGCTCTTTCCACGAAGGAACTGCCAGTCCATCAATCAGTAACCTTGTATTCTGCTCTAATAATAGCTGCACCGCAAACATTCAGCTCTACTGAAGCGTATGACATGTGAGACCAAGCTGTGCGGCTGCTAAAGACTGCCACTAATCACCAACAAACTATACATTCTATGTAACTAGTGGTGGATTTTAGGGATTTGCAATTTCAAATAATTATATAATACTGCAAGGATAACCAGATTTAATATGAAAAAATACAAATCTGTAATACCTGACATTTCTGCAGGAATGCCATGAAGTTTTTATTTGTTAATATGGAAAAAAAAGAAAATGTTTTCTACAGTGTATTAATTGTTAATATTTCATTACTGTAAATAGAAGGTTTCAAATGAACTGCTTTTCTATGCTAAAGCTACCATACACCATAGGGCCACAGCCACACTGCTTTCCATCTTTCCATGAGTAGGGCTAGAATTTATGAAGGTAGGGTTAGAATTTTTGAAGGTAGGGCTAGAATTTATGAAGTCCTGTCATTAACGCATTTCTGATCACAGTCTGTAGATAGTGCTAAGGTACGAGGCCCTATACTGACAGAACAAGTTTCATTAACTAGGAATGGTTTAATCCACAGCAAAGGAACACCACCGCTCAAGGCTAGTGCACCATAGCTCATATACCATTAAAAGATGAAGGTGCCTGCCCAGTGCTAAACATTTAAAATAAGATAACTGCACACTCTGCTGCAAACATTGATGCTTTATTCAAGATTCCAATAAAATCCATCACAGCAGAAGAGCACAGCAAGTACGAAAGTTGACGAATTTCACACACCAGAGTACTGTTAAAGACTGCAGTTAATCACAAACAAACTCTATATTCTATGTAACTAGTGGTGGATTTTAGTGATTTGCATATTAGATAATTACAGGCATACCCCACTTTTAAGTACACAATGGGGTTTGTTTACCAAAGCTGGAAAGTGCAAAAGCAAGCTCACTTCTGCATAGAAACCAATGAGCTTCTAACCCCAGCTTGTTCAATTAAGGTTTGTTAATAAAACCTGGAAGCTCATTGGTTTCTATGCAGAAGTGAGCCTGATTTTGCACTTTCCAGCTTTAGTAAATAAACCCCATTGTGTACTTAAAAGTGGGGTAAGCCTGCATATAATTACTGCTAGTGTAACCAGATTTAATATGAAAAAATACAAATCTGTAATACCTGACACTTCTGCAGGAATGGCATGAAGTTTTCATTTGTAAATCGGTTTGGAATTTTCTTTTTTCTACAGTATATTCATTTCTCATATTTCATTACTGTGAATAGAAGATTTCAAATGACCTGCTTTTCTATGCTAAAGCTACCCATACACGTGCGCTGCATTGCATGAGTGGGGCTAAAATTTATGAAAGTAGGGCTTGAATTAATAAAGCCTTGTCATTAACGCATTTCTGATGACAGTCTGTAGATCAGGTATGAGGCCCTATGTTGACGGAACATGTTTTATTGTAGAACTAGGAGTGCTTTAAATGGGTAGAAGACAATTTGCAACTCCATGCATGCTCCTAATAAGTCCAAGTTTATTATAACTCTATAAAAGATGAAAATATACAGCAGATGTTAACGTGTTTCAGCCATAATGGCCTTGTTTACAAAACTAGGAGTGCTTTAACTGTGTGTGCACTTCTAGTTATGAGACAGCCCTGTTACTGACAGCTTCTGGTCTCGATTAACAATCAGAAACCAGTCTGTCTATTTTACCGTTATGTGATCAACATGACAGCCAGCCATTGTGATCATATGTGGTTTGTTTACTAACAAACCTACTGGCTGCAGCTGTCACGGGGTCTTGTACAAAGGATACAGTTGTCACAGTGTAATGCATGTGTTAAAAAATACATCTTTTAAAAAAATATATTGAAGAATTGTTTTAAAACGGTTGTTTGTGTGTAAAATTACCCTAATTTACTGAAGGAGTAGAGCATATTTACTTTCAAAGTGAATGTTCACATATTTTAGTGAATAATATTATAATATATGAAAATTCACTTTGGAAAGAATACCGAAGTGTATCGCCTACCATATCCCCTTATAAAAGATTGAACACATACCACATAACACCCCCCCCCCCTTTTTTTTTTTTTTTTTCTCTCCCCTCCTTATTTTTTCTTTTTATGGAACTCACTGAGGTTGGATAGGCAAAAGGAGGAAGGGTAGGAGGAAGGGGAGAAAGGGGAAAGCGATTTTAATCACTTCAGCCTCGCAAGATTTGCCGGCTTAATGACCAGGCCATTTTTTGCAATGTGGAACTGCATCACTTTAACTGACAATTGCATGGTCGTGCGACTGTGTACCCAAACAAAATTGACGTCTTTTTTTTCCCCACAGATAGCGCTTTCTTTTGGTGGTATTTGATCATCTCTGGGGTTTTTTTTTTGTTTTTTTGCGCTATAAACAAAAAAAAGAGCGATAATTTTGAAAAAAGCACAATATTGTGTACTTTTTGCTATAATAAATATCCCCAATTTTTTTTTAAAAAAGCTAATTTTTTCCTCAGTTTAGGCCAGTATGTATTCTTCTACATATTTTTGGTAATAAAAAACTCAAAAAGTGTATATTTATTGGTTTGTGCAAAAGTTATAGCGTCTACAAAATAGGGGAAAGATTTATGGCACTTTTATTATTATTTTTTTTTTACTAGTAATGGCGGGGGTCAGCGATTTTTATCGAGACTGCGACATTATGGCGGACAGATCGGACACTTCTGACACATTTTTGGGACCATTGGCATTTATACAGCGATCAGTGCTATAAAAATGCACTGATTACTGTGTAAATGTCACTGGCAGGGAAGGGGTTAACAGTAGGGTGATCAAGGGGTTAACTGTGTTACCTAGGGAGTGATTCTAACTGTAGGGGGTGGGATTGCCTGGGTGAGGAGACTGATCATTGTTCATACTTAGTATGAACAACAGATCGCTCTCCTCACCCCTGAAAGCACAGAGATCTGTCTGTTTATATTGACAGATCTCCATTCTGTCTCTATGCGGAGCGATCGTGGGTGCCCGGCAGACATCGCAACCGTCGGGCACGTGCAACGGCTCCGGCGTTGCTCCTCGGGCTTGCGAGTGCGCCTCCAGCACCGCGCGCCCCATAGTGCTCAAAAGGTGAGCCGACGTATAGCTACAATGGTTCACCCAGGGGAGCCAACCTGCTGCAGTATAACGGCAGCGGCTGGTCGGGAAGGGGTTAATCACTAATGATTTTCATGAATCACAAATGTATATATTTGAATTGATTTTTAAGATGACACAGCAGAAGACAACTAGAGGAGGTTAGAAAGTTGACATCCAGATCCTAGGGTGCAATAGGAAGGGATAGTAGCTGAAATGCAGACAGAATTAATAAGAAAGGAATATGAAACCAACAAAGTACATGGTGAGATGGTTGGAATGGAAAGGATGGTAGTTAAAGCAAAGTTAAAGATCAATAAGAAATGAGGTTTAGATCTAATAGGGAGCTAAAAGGCTATTTGAATACACACCCTGTTATGCCCCGTACACACGGTCGTATTTTCCGACGGAAAATGTGCGAATGGAGCATGTTGTCGGAAATTCCGACCGTGTGTGGGCTCCATCGGACATTTTCCATTGGATTTTCCGACACACAAAGTTTGAGAGCAGGCTATAAAATTTTCCGACAACAAAATCTGATCGCGTTAATTCCGACCGTGTGTGGACAATTCCGGCGCACAAAGTGCCACGCATGCTCAGAAGAAATTCCGAGACGGAACAGCTCGGTCTGGTAAAATTAGCGTTCGGAATGGATACAGCACTTTCGTCACGCTGCAATGTAAAAAATGGTTTAATACAGCGCACTCTCTTCTTCTTTATAATGTGAGAAGAATGAAGTCATTTTGCTGCTGATATTTACACAGAGTTCTCACAAACTTCTTTCTTTATTATTTATCGTGATTCCCTCAATATATTTTGATTTGTCACATCTGACCAAATTTCTTTTTTGTTTTATTTATTTATTTATTTATTTATTTATTTATTTATTTTCAAGGCTGTTTTTTGGGGGGGTTTGTATTTTTTTCAAGGCTGATCTTTGTTTTATTTTATTTTTAGTTTTACTCCATAATATTTTTGTGTGTGTTTTGTGTGTCAAGTTACCACAACACCATTGATATCTTGTATTATTTAATCTCAAGGAGATTGTTTGGTGTTGGTGTCCCTTGTTAATTTCACATTGAATTTTTGAAATGTACCTGCCTCCTCACAAACAAACTGTCCTTTTTGAAGGAAAACACACATAAGCGAGTATATTTGAAACAATAATTCCTTTATTAAGGGCTCAGAACCAAACAAAGAGGGAGGCAACGCTGGATAAACATCATAAATTGGCGAAGCCTTGGACCCCTAGGGCACACATCAATTATTTTACTGCAAAATTGGTGGCCTGAGGAGTCCATATCTAAGGGAGTGCAATCTGGTCCAGAAGTACCAGAGATCCGGAAAGCAGCAGATGACATCTATGTCCCCAGGCTGTGGTACTACAAGAGACTGCATCTTTTGCCAGACCAGACTGGACCCAGGGTCATCACTCTCTGGTCTTCTTTCCACGCTTCCTTCCCGGCTGTGGCTCTGGTGTTGGAGATGTGGCAGGAGGAGGAGTAGGACCTGGAGGAGGAGGAGGAGGAGTAGGACCTGGAGGAGGAGGAGGAGTAGTAGGACCTGGAGGAAGAGGAGGAGGAGGACTATGTGTGAGGTTACAAATGTGGGTAGCACATGTTATTTGGCCCCTCAACCCCTTATTGAGAGCTTCCAAAATTAAGGACTCACACAGGAGTCGTTGGCCCTCCTCCATCTGCATCATTTTGCAGGCAGTTATGCCAGCAAAGTCCTCCTCCACACTGTGCGGGCTTCTCAGGGCCTCTGTAGCCTTCCAAAAGAGGCCTATGGCAGCCTCCTCCAGGTAACTCCTCTTCCTGCCACTTTGTCTTTGAAGGTGTAGGGGAGGGACCTGGATATCAGGCAGCCTGCTTGGTCTGGCCACCTCCTGGCTGAGACTTCCCTGTGTATGAAAAAGGGACATGGTTTTAGTTTTTGCATCATCACTCACAATCATAAATTAGTACTCCAAACTAACATCTAGTTAACATCATTGATTGGAGAACTATGAAGATTTAGAGGAATGCTATACCTGGCTCAAGCTGGGCTCCTCCACATGTTGCTGCCTGGAAGGCCCAGGTTGGGCGTCAGAAGCCTCAGCTGGGGGTGAAGGAAGATTGGAGAGTGCTGGCCTGGGTTCAGTCTGACCTGACAGAAAATGCAGCCGGTCATAGTACCACAGCCTGGGGACATAAATGTCATCTGCAGCTCCTGATCTCTGGGAATCCTGGACCTTCTTGTGCTCCCTTAGATAAGTGCTCCTCAGGCCACCAATTAGGATCTTCAAATAGGTGATGTCTGCCGTGGGGATCACCGTCTTCACAAATTCCAACAAATTATCCAGCGCTGTCTTCCTCTTTGTTTGGTTCTTATATTCAGGGTGGTTTATCTCCCATAGACAGGGCAGCTCCCTGAACATATCAATGAAGATTGGCATAAAGTCCTTATCTTTCAAGATATCCATTTTAACTGCAAGACACAACACAAGACAAACCCTAATGTCAGCCTAAAGTCTTCTAAACTTGTGCAAATACAGGCCTCAATCTAGAAGCAGTATAGGCCCAATGTTAAATCTTACCTTCGCAATCACGATCAGCACCTCCGTTACTCCTTCCTCCGCTCACAGATCGTACGTACTACGCATGCGTGTTACGCTTTATAGACACTGCGCATGCGTGAAACTCCGCCCGCCCCTGATGTTCTTTATAGTCTATTCCCCTCCCCTTCTCGTTCGTTGCAGTGAGGAAGAGCACATGGCGGAGTCAGAGCAGGTGTGTGCTAATTACAGCAACGAGGAGGAGGAAAGCCCGGAGGCAGAAACGTCCCGATCCAGAAGGAGGCGATTTAAGGCATCAAATATGTCCTTTGGGGAGATGTTGGAGATGGTCGACATCCTGAAGAAGGCCGACTATGATGGAAAGTATGGACCTTACCCCAACCCCAATGTCCGAAAGGCCAAGATCATGGAGAAAGTGATCAAAAGTCTGCACTGGAATTTCGGGGTACGTCGATCGAAAGATCAGCTCAGGAAGCAGTGGTCGGACCTAAAATTAAGAGAGCACAAGCAGTACAGAAAGATCTGGAGAGTGCTGCAAAAAAGTAAGTAGTTGTCCTGTATTCCTATTCTTTTTATGTTTATTACATTCGTGCTGCTCCATGTGCTTTTCTTAACTGTTATCCAGTTTAAAATGTCAACTTTCATGTTCATGGGGACATTATTCGTTCGTATCAAACATTTTTCTTTCGTCCTATAAAACGCCATTGTTTTGGCCATATGCATTTGCCCACATTTTTTAGGGCCTACTTGTGTGAAACTAATTTGGTTGTGTAGATGGGTTTGTTACTAGAATGAAATGCAAACTAGATTCTGTGTAAGGAGAGGACACTCAGCAGCTGTTTATACATCTGGACGCTGGAGCACTAGTGTGGGACACAAGAACACCCTTTTTACTAGGGGGCCCACACAGGTGCTCCAGTGTATACTATAGGGGTGACTCCATCTGTGAAGCTTGTACAAAACAGGTAAGTATTGAAGCTTCACAAAGGACAAGAAAAATGCAACATCTTGGAACTCTGACAAAACAGACAATTGTACCCCACTTCCAAGCAATGTTTCATATTTATAGTTCTGCCATCAAATATCTGTGTGCTAAGTAGACCTATTTTTTTTTTACATAGGGGAGAAAAGACTCGGAGGACACCCCTCATCCGAGGAGACCAGAGAACCCCACCTCTGGAAGAAGGGGAAATCCACCCAAGACAAGCAGAGCAGGAGGAGGAAGATGAGTGGAAATTGGAATCACAACAGGTGAGTGTCCACAGGCTCAGGTAAGAGATGGATGCCGGCATATTTATAATACATGGTGTTTTTTGGTTTCTATCTTTTTAGGTGATCGTGATGTTGTGGATCCAGATCCTTTCACCTCGGAAAGTGCACAGATCCTGATCGGGGAGATCATGGGGTGTAATAGGGACTTGGAAAACATCAAGAAAAACATCAATGATGTTATTCAAAAAATGAAGAACATCATTGATGTTTTAGGGAGAGTTTAAAACCCCTCCAAATCCCTTTGTTTTTTTGTGTGCTACAAATTTTTGAAATTTTGTGACAAATTTGAGAAAAGCCAAATTTTGAAGAGACACACAGTGTGTCAACATGTGCTATCTGCCATCACAGGAGATCAATGGACGCGTTTTGGGGGTGCAACCCCTTCCTCAATAATAAAGTAGCTGTGAGGAAGGGGTTGCACCCCTAAAACACGTCCCTTGATCCCCCGTGATGGCAGGTAGCACATGTTGACATTCGTAAATTTGTGTACATCTTCAAAATTTGGCTTTTCCTGGGGTGACTTCACCCCATCTGAACGCAATATCAAACACAGTTCCTAATACTCATGTCTGATATTGCCTTCAAGTTCTACCAAAAGTGAACTTTGTAAGTTCAAGATTTGTGTCTTTCTTGTTGGTTTTAAACATGCCTGTTTTATCTTAAATGGACTTTTCTACTTTTTCTAATGTGATCCCAAAAATTGTTATACAACAAACATGTTGGTTTGTTTTAAAAACCTTTTCTAGATGCACATGTGGTTGTGCTGATATTAAAAAGATTGTTAATCAAGAATGTGTTGATTATTGTCTCAACGCTACAACATTTGTGTTTTCTGTGACAATGGGTGTTATTTCCTAAGGGCAAATCCACTTTGCACTACAAGTGCAGTTTCAGTGCAGTTTCAAGTGCACTTGTAGTGCAAAGTGTCTTTGCATTTAGTAAATAACACCCACCAGTGCTTTGTAAGGTTACACAATCAAGCCATTTTCAGGACTCATCGCATTTCTGTCAGGGTCAGCTAAAACAAACACAAGCAGTAAATGTCACCAAAGATTTGAGTAGTTATTTGTTTTTTTTAATTTGAAAAAGGTTTCAGACATTGTCTGGCATATTGAAAGCCCCCCTACCTGCAAAGTATATAAGGTATCTTAGCCGGACATCACGGGCACCCAGGGGGGGGCAAGCCAGGACGGCCACTTTCAAGCGCCGTCAGGGTTGTTTCATTTTGAAGTCCAGCCTCAGGCTCAACTGAGCCAGCATAGTTGACAGTATGTTGCTGTAAAAAGTTGTGTAGAACACAGCACGCCAGGATTATATGATTCAGTTTATACTCCGCCATATGTATGGGTGTAAGAAATTTGCGGAACCGACTGGCCATGATTCCAAACGTGTTCTCCACCATTCTTCTGGCTCTGGCCAGCCGGTAATTAAAAACCCTCTGTTCTAGGGTGAGGGTCCTCATCGGAAATGGCCGCATAATATGGTCCCCCAGCGCAAATGCTTCATCCGCAACGAAGATGAATGGGAGTCCTTCCACATTGTCTTCTGGAGGTGGCAAGTCCAAGCTGACATTCTGGAGACGCCTATAGAACTCCATCTGGGTGATGACTCCACCATCGGACATCCGGCCATTCTTCCCCACGTCCACATACAGGAACTCATAAGTAGCCGACACCACCGCCAATATCACAATACTATTGAACCCCTTATGATTATAATAGTACGACCCTGAGTTGGGTGGTGGGATGATGTGGACGTGTTTCCCATCAATTGCCCCTCCACAGTTAGGAAAGTCCCACCGCTGGACAAAGTGGGAGGTCACAGTCTGCCATTCCTGTGGCGTGGAAGGAAACTGGAGTCAAACAAAAAAATAATTTAGTCATTTTGCACATAAACAGGGAAAGCAGATTAGACACAAACATTCTTGGCCAACATCAAGATAACATTTATTTGAGGGAGTTTTTAAAGACCAAAGGATAAGGTACACCTATCAGATTCCCCCTCCCCCCTCTCATGGGCCATTTCTAAGATTATAGGGGGGGGACTCTTGGACAGGTAACCCTCTCCACTTCATTGAGAGATGAATGCCTAAGTAATGGGTATTACTTTGAACAGCCCCTCCTTAGTTACACTATTGGCAGCCTACTGGACAGGTAAGGTAATACAAAGATATAAATACACATTGTACACATTTGAGTACATTTGGACATTCTGCTATTACCTATCAAGATAATAATAGTATACAGAAACTTCAAACAGTACCATTTGAAAGTATACAGGCAGGCCCTTGCACTACATGCTTTGGGGAATTCATCCATAAATCTGACCACAAAAGAGATGGCTATAGTGTGTATGGGTTTGGCAAAGTCAGCAGATTGATGATAGATAGAGAATTGGTATCAGCTGACTTAGCAGTTGAGGGGAGGGAGGGTTAAAAATGATTTGGGGACCCCCCAAAAAAGCCTCTGGCACTCTGCCTGAATTTAAAGCACAAATCACATTTTAAAACATTTTAGGGGGTGTTTGGGGTAAAGCACTACTATGGAGCTGATAAAATACATTGTTAAGTGACTACATGAGGTGAATATAGGGCCAGGAGAACATGCTGGGGAGGTAAGTGAAGGCAAATATGTATGAAGGAAAAAAAAAATAATTACCTAAAAAGCCAGCATACATGAGGACAAAGGGGACATTCACAGCATATTACAATCATGGTAATTAGGGAATGAGGAAAGAAATACAATACATTAGCAAACATTAAATACAATAAAATGTGATATTAAAGGATAAAAATCTTACCTTCATATACTCCTTCTGCAGGACCTGTATGATGGCAGAACAGGTCTCTGGGATAATGATCCCCAGAGCCTGGGGGGAGATGCCTGTCGAGAACTTCAAGTCCTGCAGGCTTCTCCCCGTCGCCAAGTACCGCAGGGTGGCAACGAGCCTCTGCTCCAGAGTGATGGCTTGCCTCATGCAGGTATCCTGCCTGCTAATATATGGGGTCAGCAAAGCCAACAAACGGTGAAATACGGGGTCCGTCATCCTGAGAAAGTTCCTGAAATCATCAGGATTATTCTCACGGATCTCACGGAGCAAAGGCATATGACAGAACTGGTCATGCTGAAGCAACCAATTCTTGGTCCATGAACTCCTCCCCACCCTGTTCATGGACTGGACTTGTGTCAAGGTCAGGACCCCAACACCAAGCCCCCGTACAGCACGAACTCTACGAGGAGTACGTATACGCAACATGGCTAGAAAATGGTCGGCTGTTCAGAACGAAGTCACAGAACGCACTGAAGAACAGCAAGGCCTGTGAAGAGCAACCTGAAAAACAGTAACGAACGAATAAGAACAGAATGACAAGAGTCACGCGTCACTTGCTGCACGCACTGAAGAGCAGATACAAACCCACAAGCACAAACTGAACAGCAGAAAACGATCTGAAAACCACGAGTCTGAAAAAGTGCGAATCGTCTCTCACCAAACTGTTACTAACACGAGATTAGCAAAAGGAGCCCAAAGGGTGCCAAGCTTGGTTCTGAAATGGCCTTTTCTAGTCTCGTCGTATGTGGTGTACGTCACCGCGTTCTTTGCGATCGAAAATTCAGACAACTTTGTGCGACCGTGTGTACGCAAAACAACTTTGAGCCAACATCCGTCGGAAAAAATCCATGGATTTTGTTGTCGGAATGTCCGATCAATGTCCGATCGTGTGTATGGGGCATTAGTGTGTCTTCCTTATGTGTTATGTCGATGTGTAAATATATTGGGATATGTAAGATATTCTTCTATCTTAACCAGAAAGTAACCACGCTAGTGGGAAAATTGAAATTTAAAGTCTAGAGCTGCTAGCACTCTATGAGATATTTTACATAGTTGTATAATATGGGTATGATAATTTATTTAATCAGATATGACGTCCTCCAGGGCACCTAGAAGACGTCATATCTGACAAAATGCCTCAGGTGGAGCTACGTGCTCCACGGAAGTGACTTACGATCAGTTCACAGGGCTATTTTGGATATGTTGTTTTATTTTCTTCACCCGTGAGAGTGTTTAAATAATTAAAATTAAAAATTAGGCAGTTTTACATATGCGGAGCATATTGTCTCCTTTTAATTTTCATATGGGCCGGCATATATGAGGCAATACTGGAAAGGTGGCTTAAAGAGATACTGTCCTGGTATATCTCCACTGGGTGGATGAGAGGGTAAAACCTGGATGAGCAGTGGATATATTCATATACAGTGCTTTATGACTTCTCTTTAGTTAAAGAGTTAATGTTTTTCTGGTAAGCCTTCAGATGTGTCTCTCTGGTGGCGGGATTCACAGCACCCTCTGGTGTTTGGAAGAATTAAATTTTACCTTTTATCACGATTTTGGGACTCAATTGGATTTTGTTATTTTATTTGTTTGATTATGCTTATATATGTTTTGATAATTTAGTGTATTTTCATTGGTGTAGCAGAGCACATTATTATATCAAAGATATTTTTAATTCAATAAAAAGTAAAATTTAAGGAAAAAGAAAGAAAACCGAATCATGTGTAAGGAATTTCAAATATATCTTTGCTTGCGGATGAATGGATGACTGAAGTCAGCACAATTTCACCTCTTTCACTAAGCTTAGCGTGAAGTCATTCATATAAGTGGGAAGTTAGGTATGTGCATGATTAAATGTACATGGGAATGCCAGTATGAATATATCAGTAAAATATATAAAGTAGTAGATTTTATACATCACAAGTACTACTGTTAAAAGCACAAATCAAAATGATAAAGTATCATCAGAAAGAAGATGTCTGAGCGAGATCTTTACAGGATGCTTTTCATTATATTTCAGGTTCGGAAAGTTGTTCAGCAAGAAGGTTTTGACAGAAAGAAACGAGGGTACAGGGACATCAATGACATCGACATCAATATGAATGATCCCCTATTTACAAAACAGTGGTATCTGGTAAGTGGACGATTTAGTATGTTTGAAATGTTAATGATACAAGATAGTTTTATGCTGATAACAGCACATTTAGAATGCCAGTAGCATACATCTGACAAAACTGTGTATCAAGGTATATGACTATTGCCAAGCTCAGTATAATATATGCAAATAATACTATGTTCTGTGTAAATGTATCTGCATTTGAATTGTTCTTTTAGTATAGCAGAGGATTTCTTTCTTGCATATTTCGGGTGTCAAATTCAAATCCCATTGATGTTAAGGGGAGCTAATTGGTAAATAACAGTAATAACCATTTTCTAGGCTATTATGCAAGAGGTTGTCAAACAAATGGCATAGGGGGCTAGACACTGCCCAGGGAACATGTACCAAAGTAAAAAAAAGTTTTACAATTACATTTGGCTGGGAGCAACAATTTAATAATGGTTAACCACTTCCTGACCCCGCTATAGCCGAAAGACGGCTACAGCGCGGTCTTCAAGTTCCGGGAGGGCAACATATGTCGTCCTCTCGTAAACGGGCCCGCCATGTGCCCGCTGCGGCGCGTGGGTGGTACGCTCTGTGATTGCTGTGTCCTTAGGACACAGCTGATCACAGATCAGGGTAAAGGGCCAATCACAGTGGCCCTTTACCACGTGATCAGCTGTGTCCATTTAGAGCTCATCACAATGTAAACACAAGCCAGTTATCAGCATTTCTTTCCTCGCACTAACAGAGTGAGGAGAGACGAGGAGAGCCAGTAACCGGCTTGTTTGAAAGGGATATCTACACTGATAATCAGGGCACTGATTATCAGTATCCTGTTTATCAGTGCTGTCCCAACAGTGCCCATCAGTGCTGCCTATAAGTGGCCACCAGTGCTGCCAATTAGTGCCCACCAGTACTTCTTATCAGTGGCCACCAGTGCTGCCTGTCAGTAGCCACCAGTGCTGCCAATCAGTGCCCACCAGTGCTGCCAATCAATGCTCATCAGTGCTGCCAATCAGTGCCTATCAGTGCTGCCAATCAGTGCCCATCAGTGCCTCCTCATCAGTGTCGCCTATCAGTGCCCTTCAGTGCCTCCTATCAGTGCCCATCAGTGCCTTTAAGTGCCACATATCAGTGTCATCAGTGCCGCCTATTAGTGCCCATCCATGCCCATCAGTGCTCATCAGAACACATCAGTGAAGGAGAAAAATTACCCATTTGCAAAAATTTTAACTAACTATGAAAAAGGTTTTTTTTGTTTTTTTTCAACATTTTCAGTCTTTTTTTTTTTTCAACTATTTAACAAAAACTAAAAAACCCAGTGGTTATTAAATATCACCAAAAGAAAGCTCTATTTGTGTGAAAAAAAAAAATCAAAATGTCATATGGGTACAGTGTAGCATGACCGTGCAATCGTCATTCAAAGTGTGACAGCGCTGAAAGTTGATACTTGGGCAGGAAGGGGGTAAAAGTGCCCAGTAGGCAAGTGATTAAAGTGTAACATTAAGAATACAAAAATGCAATAAACAACATGCCTGGGGAATGTCTGGACCCTACCCTAAGAAAAGGTGCACTATTAAGCTGCCCATACACGAGTCATACACAAGTCATTTTCTTTCGTTCAACCCACTGGCAGAATAAAAAAAAAAGACTTGGTTCCCCCATCCACACACTTGATGAAAGCAGAGTTCAGGACTGTGAACTGGGTGCCTCTTTTGGAACACTAGACATTTTGATCCTGCTGTTGATTAATAGACATTTCTAATATTTTAATTACTGATGATGTTGGTATAATCTACTATTTGCAGCATACACTCAAGCCAGAGGTCTACAACAACTATGCCCTGTCTCAATATGTAGCATAAGTGATATAACAGTATTTCATTGTCTGTGGATGTTCTCTTCTCTTATGTGACATCACATTGGTCTTTTCATTTTATTTGTCAGATCAACACAGGTCAAGCAGATGGGACTCCAGGTCTTGATTTGAATGTTGCTGAAGCCTGGGAGTTGGGATACACGGGGAGAGGAGTTACCATAGCAATTATGGATGATGGTAAGCACTTCACCGAATGTCTAGAGAAGCTGAAAAAATTAAAAGATAAAGTTTTATTTTCTGCTCCTGACATCTATCAGTTATACCATTAAAGAAATGTATGCATTCACTGTGTCATATATACTATACATTTATTACAAGATAGATTTTTCCACAATGTGAATTGCTAATTAGACATGATTGTATAGACTTGTCAAAGACATAATATAGTAAGTAAACATGTAGTTTATCTTTTTTCATTCTTCCCACTGATACCAATGATGGGGCACTAATCTTTCCACTGACCAACAACAGGGCACTATTTCTCCCACTGAAACCAATGATAGGGCACTATTCTTCCTACTGACACTAATGATGGGGCACTATTCCTTCCACTGATACCAATGATGGGGCACTATTCTTCCCACTGACACTAATGATGGGACATTATTCCTCCCACTTATACCAATGATAGAGCACTATTTCTCCCACTGACACCAATGATGGGACACTATACCTTCCACTGACACCAATGATGGGATACTATACCTTCCACTGACACCAATGATGGGGCATTGTTTATTCCTATTATATCGGAGCATTTTTCACCCCCACTGGCCACAGTCCGGCCCCCTCAAAGTCTGAAGAATAGTAAACTGGCCCTTTGTTTAGAAAGTTTGGAGACCCCACTCTAGAGGGAACAAATACATTCTGATAATGTGTGACATCATGTTGGGATCATAAAAATAATTCCTGTCCTTATTTCCAATTCACTTATAGGGCAAATATGTACACCTACACCACATATTTTCCAATGGAAACCAAGCAGTTTTCAGTTTGCTGTTGTTAGATCAGTGACAGGTTCTATATGATTGGATGCTTTTTTTTTGCTGCATATTTTTCTGTGATTTTTTAATTTTTTTTGTAAGAGAACATAAGTGCTATTGTGGTAACATAACTTTTTAGGTTATATAATTCCCACCTACTGTACACATGGATTGGATTTCTGGGCCCTGAACTTTTACATTTCAAGAGGGTCCTTGATGCAACTCTTCTAACCTTTCCACTATTGCCAGCATCTTGTGACTAATGCCTACTATGCAATGTATTTACTACCTGGACAAACATGTTTTTCCACCTGCTTGCAGGCGGGATCATCTGAACTACAGAAACATGGCACCAGAGTTATAATTAGGTATTATTACAGCTGAAGGGTAGAGGAAAAGCAGTGCCTCTGGAGTGTCAATTATCCTGTATAAAATAGGAATATAGTTAATATACTATAGAGTGATGAGCTTGAGTAAGCTATGTATTATGTAACCGCCTCTTCTAGGAGCCCATGAAATACACCCTCTTTTAAGTTTTATGCCACTTCTTTCAAACTATAACTGCAAAAACAGTCAGCTCAGAATACTATTTGAATATGTACAGTGGAGCAAAAAAGTATTTAGTCAGCCACCAATTGTACAAGTTCTCCCACTGAAAAAGATGAGAGAGGCCTGTAATTGTTATCATAGGTATACCTCAACTATGAGAGACAAAATGTGGAAACAAATCCAGACAATCACATTGTCTGATTTTTGAAAGAATTTTTTTGCAAATTATGGTGGAAAATAAGTATTTGGTCACCTACAAACAAGCAAGATTTCTGGCTCTCGCAGACCTGTATCTTCTTCTTTAAGAGGCTTCTCTGTCCCTCACTCATTACCTGTATTAATGGCACCTGGTTGACCTTGTTATCAGTATAAAAGACACCTGTCCACAACCTCAAACAGTCACACTCCAAACTCCACTATGGTGAAGACCAAAGAGCTGTCAAAGGACACCAGAAACAAAATTGTAGACCTGCACCAGGCTGGGAAGACTGAATCTGCAATAGGCAAGCAGCTTGGTGTGAAGAAATCAACTGTGGGAGCAATAATTAGAAAATGGAAGACATACAAGACCACTGATAATCTCCCTCGATCTGGGGCTCCATGCAAGATCTCACCCCATGGGGTCAAAATGATCACAAGAATGGTGAACAAAAATCCCAGAACCACACGGGGGGACCTAGTGAATGACCTGCAGAGAGCTGGGACGAACGTCACAAAGGCTACCAGTGCCAGACGTGTCCCCCCGCTTAAGCCACTACATGTCTGGGCCCGTCTGAGGTTTGCTAGAGAGCATTTGGATGATCCAGAAGAGGATTGGAGGATTGGAAGAATGTCATATGGACAGATTAAACCAAAGTAGAACTGTTTGGTAGAAACACAACCCGTCGTGTTTGGAGGAGAGAGAATGCCGAGTTGCAACCAAAGAACACCATACCTATAGTGAAGCATGGGGGTGGCAACATCACGCTTTGGGGCTGTTTCTCTGCAAAGGGAACAGGACGACTGATCTGTGTACATGAAAGAATGAATGGGGCCATGTATTGTGAGATTTTGAGTGCAAACCTCCTCCCATCAGCAAGGGCATTGAAGATGAAACGTGGCTGGGTCTTTCAGCATGATAATGATCCCAAACACACCGCCTGGGCAACGAAGGAGTGGCTTCATAAGAAGCATTTCAAGGTCCTGGAGTGGCCTAGCCAGTCTCCAGATCTCAACCCCATAGAAAACCTTTGGAGGGAGTTGAAAGTCCGTGTTGCCCAGCGACAGACCCAAAACATCACTGCTCTAGAGGAGATCTGCATGGAGGAATGGGCCAACATACCAGCAACAGTGTGTGACAACCTTGTGAAGACTTACAGAAAACGTTTGGCCTCTGTCATTGCCACCAAAGGATATATAACAAAGTATTGAGATGAACTTTTGATATTGACAAAATACTTGTTTTCCAACATAATTTGCAAATAAATTATTTCAAAAATCAGACAATGTGATTGTCTGGATTTGTTTCCACATTTTGTCTCTCATAGTTGAGGTATACCTATGATGACAATTACAGGCCTCTCTCATCTTTTTAAGTGGGAGAACTTGCAGAATTGGTGGCTGACTAAATACTTTTTTGCCCCACTGTATGCAATATTATAGAGTTTTGCCAATAGCTGTCAGTTGGTGTGTCAGTTTTATATAGAATAACTAAATAAATAATAAAATGGACTTAAACCCTAAATAGGGAAAATGTAATATATTGTAGAGAACATCTAAAAGAGTTAATTGAGCCTAAGCAGTACCCTCAATGTATAATTTGTCTTAAATTAGAATTCAGGTCAAACCCTAACTACTTTAAAAAACACTCCACCCCCAGCTTAACACCTATTCTAACTAACCTGTATAAAAAAGATCTGTATACTTACCTATTTTCAGGTCGCTCCAGTCTGGTAACATAATAGGCTCTCCTGTGTCATCAGTGGCTGTAGGGGAGAGGAGAGACCACCGACAATGGATGGACCATAGTAAGCCTATGGGTAACATCACCAATCAGGCATTACCAGCCATTGTTGAGCGCCCTCTCTATTCTCCTGCAGCTCCTGCTGGGGGGGGGTATCACATGACCAGACTGGAGTAGCCTGAACTTAGGTATGTGTACATGTGCGCGGGGTTTGTGTGGGCACCTAAAGGAGGGAGCACTCATGTCCCTAGGTATATGCCTAAACACAGGGCATTGCGTAAAGGCAACACTCCATATTGAGGGGCACTTCTCCCTGTAGACACTTAGTTAACTCCTAGTTCCTGTTATTTGTCTCTCCCCACTCATCCACAGAACATCACAGTTCATTTATACACTTATCTTCCTGTGTAGCCTTTCTGAGCTGGTGCCGCATAGCGTGCATCAGGCTCCGTCAGCTCAGAAACTGTCACCTCATCCCAGTGACACTGACACGTACGTTAGCTCTTTACTCCACTTGCATGCTATTACTGCATCTCTTCACTCTCAGCACTGCTCCAATTTGTACTTCAGAAAGCTCTGTACTATTTAATTTCAGTGAGGCCTTGCTCCATCTTCCGTGATTCCCAGGCTGGGTCTCTAGGATGTCCAGTACCACAATCGGACCAGGGTTGGGATACTGATCTTTAGGGGAGGATCCAAGGCTTCTTCACTATTGGGGACCTCCATCACTTACACTAAGTCACCTCAGCTTCCTGACTGGCTGGCTGATATATTGCACTTAGAAACTAGTACTGTAGCCACTGGTATCGACAGTCCACTTCTCAAATTGAAAAGCGGTTAATTTGACTATTTCATAGGACATTGGTACAGCATCTTCTCTTTACACTATCTTGGTTCCTGATATGCCCATGTTATGTGATACGCCATGCATGCACCCCTTTACTTATGTCCTTGAAGAACTTCAGATCAGACAGAACTTGTGAACGTCAAAACTTATCTTTAACTAAAGGTGCCTCATCCATTACGTCTTCACATTAAAATACATTTTTTGTTAACATCATTACACATTCAGGAATCTTTCCTACCCTCTGGTGCCTCCTGGTATCCCTAGCCCCATAATAGCTTATACCTCCAACAGCAGAAAGGCCTTAAAGTCCACAATGTCCATGTCCTGGGAACCCTAACCTGGTTTGTGGGAAGGGGAGAACAATTAGGCAAAGTTCAGTTACACTGGGGCTGATTTACTAAAACTGGAGAGTGCAACATCTGGTGCAGCTCTGCATAGAATCCAATCAGCTTCCAGTTTTTTTTGTCAAACCTTAATTGAACAAGCTGAAGTTAAAAGCTGATTGGCTACCATGCACAGTTGTATCAGATTTTGCACTCTCCAGCTTTAGTAAAACAACCCCACAGTGACATAAACACAGAGCGAGTGACCTTTAGGCTGCTCTTCTCTTCTAGAGTATGTATCTGCCACCGAAAGGCACCATGAACACCCAGGAAACTGGGCAGCACAGTTAACCCTTTCTTCCCCAGGGGCACGAACTACATGCATGTACATTGTACAAATTAACTGAACCCACGATGCAGTAACATAAGGCATTGCAGTACAACACATACAAGAACAAAAACATAATTTAGGCACCTGCCTTCATACAGATCTTTTCTTACACAGATTGGTCAGAATATATTAGGAGTAGTTATGGTTTGCCCGGAATTTTACTTTACATTCTTACTGAAGACAGAGCACTTCTTTGTATGTGATTGTGCCAGAGCACCCATGTGCCTGTAGCCGAATGGCTGTATATTTACAGTGTGAGATCTAAGGCAGTGATTTCTCTGCTACTTAAAGTGAGCTTTAGTGATGCCACCACTAAGCTGTTCTCCTGGCTGGAGGCTTTGACATGAGAAAGCAAAAATCTGCCTCTACCAACGTGGCCACTTCTACACAATCAAATGCAGACAATAATGGTAATTAGTCCCTTGCTCACTGAAAACCAGGAAGTATGCATTTTCTGAAAACCAGACTAAAAAAAGTTGAAGGATACTAGAACGTAACCCTAATGCCCCGTACACACGGTCGGATTTTCCGACGGAAAATGTGTGATAGGACCTTGTTGTCGGAAATTCCGACCGTGTGTGGGCTCCATCACACATTTTCCATCGGAATTTCCGACACACAAAGTTTGAGAGCTTGCTATAAAATTTTCCAACAACAAAATCCGTTGTTGGAAATTCCGATTGTGTGTACACAAATCCGACGCACAAAGTGCCACGCATGCTCAGAATAAATTAAGAGACGAAAGCTATTGGCTACTGCCCCGTTTATAGTCCCGACATATGTGTTTTACGTCACAGCGTTTAGAACGTTCGGATTTTCCGACAACTTTGTGTGACCGTGTGTATGCAAGACAAGTTTGAGCCGGAAAAAATCCATGGATTTTGTTGTCGGAATGTCCAATCAATGTCCGACCGTGTGTACGGGGCATAAGACACACAAATATTGAACACAGTGGTGCAGAGTTTTCTCTACTGTTTCTGTAGGCTTTCATGCTATATCACAAGCAAACCAGGCCATAGAAAGTAGGACCAAAAGTATAGGAATTCACACTGAAGTTATGTGACCTTTATAAATGCACTTGGCTGGTGGCCGCAAATGTTTCTGGCATATGCTCACTGAGCTCCTTGGTAAAATCAAATATCTTAATATTATGTAATAGGGTATACATAATAAAATATACAGTATAATACCATTACCAAAATTGTTGCTGGTCAAATTGTAGCTGATCTTATTGCATCTTTGTCAGCATCCATATGTGATGTTTATATTCCATATCAATCTAGTTTGTGACTTTTTCTGACAATAGGCTTTACACTTACTGTATGTTTACATCACCTTGGAATCCTAGTTTCTTTAGATGAATCTATCGCTAACAAAATTAAAAAGCAGCTTTTGAATGTATATTAATAATACTTTTGTGGAATAAGTGGTGTAGAAAGAAAAGGTCATTGTTGGGGTTTACATACACTTCACCACTCCAGCTTACGCATTTGTATACCCCTTATAGACCAGTTTTAAAATTTTTGCTTTTATTGGCATATTTACCAAACCAAATGTATGCAACTAAGAAGGGTTCCATGTTAGAGTTTATAGATATTTAAGTATATGTAAAGGCAAATTTATCCTTTTAAAGTTTTGGATAGAGTGGGGTGTCCCCACTGGGGAGATTCACCACTCAAGACCATTGTCATCAAGAAAGAAAGGGAAATCCAAAATGTTATAGTAAGGGCAAATTTCCCAGTTAAGACAAACAATATGGTGATCTCTGTTTAGGATGGGAATTCCCCCTTTGATGAGATTTCCTCCAGTTTCATATTGCATCTCCAGCACTGGGTTTGAAGGGAAATCTCAGTGGGACAGTAAAATTTAAAGGGGTTGTAAACCTACGTGTTTTTTCACCTTAATGCATCCTATGCATTAAGGTGAAAAAACACCTGGCAGTGACCGACCCCCCAGCCCCCACGTTTTACTTACCTGAGCCCTAGAACTTGACCCACAGGGATGCGCTGTCTCTCTGCCTGGGGTTCTCGGCTCTTGATTGGATAGATTGATAGCAGCGCAGCCATTGGCTCCCACTGCTGTCAATCAAGTCCAATGACGCGGGGGGCTGGGCCGAGTCCTGTATTGGGCCTCTATGGATGCCGAATTCTGGACTCGGTAGCGCACCCACAAGGTAATCCCCCGGGAGAGAGTTTCTCCCAGGGGGTTATCTGATGTGGGGAGGAGCTGCGAGAGCTGCTGCGGGACCCCAGAAGAGCAGGTTCAGGGCCACTCTGTGCAAAACGAGCTGCACAGTGGAGGTATGATATGTTTGTTATTTTTTTTTTTAAACAAACCCTTACAATCACTTTAACTAGATGGGGCTTTAAAGCTGAACTCTTGTCTTAAAATCGTTTATTGAAATATATTCCTCAATAACCACAAAGTATATAGCTCCACTTTGTGTGCACCAAATGATTTTGCAACCTTATAAAAGTAGTAGTGACATCATCACTGTGCTGTGCATAGTCTGCATAGAGAGCAGTGCTGTGGGAGGGGCTCAGCAGGCCCCACCCACTATAGGCTGCCTGCAGAAAACTTCCTGCACAAGGAGAGAGCAACAGTGTTTATTACAGGAAGCTCCTGCACAGAGAAAAAGAGCCACACTGCACAGATCTGGAAGAAATACACAAAGTACACTAAACTCCAAGTAAGAATACTTATGGTTTTTATATTTACACAGAATTTGTTTATCCCGGAGTTCGTGTTTAAACCCTTTTTTACTCTAACTAAAAAAAAATCTTCCAGTGCATTATGGGAGCTGAGTTCTTTTGACTGGCTTAGTCCTCTTCAGCAGTGACTTGGTAATGGCCACACACAGGGGGAACAATTCTGTGCAGTGCATTTTGTGAGTTCTACAGCTATCCGTTTTACCTTACACAGCACCTTACACAAGCAATCAATTTTTATATTGTGTCATTGCATGAGTCACGCCAACTTCTTTTCGATTGTAGGCCAATAGCTGTCAGCTTTCCACATACATTGCACTTATATGCTGCCAGGAGAAAACCACTCAACTTAATCTTCCCAAGTCTTTTCCTTTTGTCCTCCTATTTATCTTTCAAATGCATGTCTGTGTATTTCTTGAATACCTGTTTAATAATTGCCTTTTGATTTCAGGAATAGATTACCTTCACCCAGATCTTGCCTCAAATTATGTGAGTATAATATAGTTCATTTTAACATTTAAAGGCTTTTGTAGGTGACACAGTTATTCGTTATCAAAGAGACAGCAGTATCCATGTTAAGAGTTGAACTTCTGATCTTTTGTTAAATGCATTTATAAATTGTTGTAATTATAATAGAGACTGTAGCATATAAATGATGGGGGAAGGGATCTCACCTAGCAACGGTTCTATTTGAAATTTGTCACACATTAGGATTGTATGGCATCTTATGAGAAAACAGTACAGCAGAACACACATCATACCATATCTATGTATAAAAAGAAACAACAAATGTCATGCAGAAATACGGATCTCATTCATACCAATGGCTTTGTCTGCAGTCTGTGTCTGAGCTTATGGCCTCATGCACACACAGGGTGTTTGATTTTCTCCTCTGAATGTCTTTTACTCCTGGCAGAAAAAGCAACTTAAAGAGGAGGTCCAGCCTGGGTGAAAAAAATTTAAAGTCAGCAGCTACAAATACTGTAGCTGCTGACTTTTAATATTAGGGAACTTACCTGTCCAGGGAGCCTGCGATGTCGGCACCCCAGCCGATCTTCGGAACGACTCCCGGGTGCTGCCGCCACCATTCCTGCTAAGAGAACATGGCAGTGAAGCCTTTCATCTTCACAGCTGGTTCCCTTTCTAATTGGCCCAGTGGCGGGGGAAGGAGGAACGGGGCCGAACTTCCAAGAGATCGGGCCATGGCCCTGTCTCCCGAAGTGGGGAAGGGGACCTGTTAAAAACAGGTCCCCGTTCCCCCCTCCCCCCTAAAAGGTGCCAAATGTGGCACCGGGGGAGAGGGGGGGAGCGTATAAATGGAAGTTTCACTTTTGGGTGGAACTCCGCTTTAAAAAAGGTAAAGCTGCATTTTTTGTGCGTTTGCGCATTTGGCATTAAAGCATTCTCTTGGCCAGAATATAAATTTATCCTGGCCATTGGAATGCCTAAACGTGTCTAGTCTTTATGATTATTTTTTTTTTGTGTGTAGCACACCCCTTGGGAGCCGCAAGTAAACTAGGATCCCTCCACCCTGCACAGCCAGGCACACCCAATTTTCAAAGGCACTCTTGAGACAAAGGACAGCCTGTGACTTTGTTTTTTTTTGTTATTTATTGAGGGTAATAACTTTGATAGGGATGGGAGGTTATGGGATGCCCATTTGGTTTCAACAACAACTTCAGAGACAACTCTTCCTATATACAGTCTTGATATACAGCTCATCTTCTTCCTCCAGCACTCACTTGCTTGCAGAACCCAGCTGAATCACTGAGAATATCTGACAGTCACTCAGATTAAAGCAATGGCCCATTACAGGCAGGAACCCGAGGCCCCTTAGTTGTGTATCAGAAGGTCAGTGTCCAGCTTGCATCACTCCTGTGGCTACTGATCCCAGCACCACCTCTTCAGGCACTGTCAAACTTCTTGGCTGCAGCTGCCCCTTTCTCTAGCCCTCCAGGCTAACTTCCCCCCACAGTTCTCCAGACTGACACTCACCAGCCCACCCAGCTGACTGTCAGGAGATCTCCCAGACATACTGACCGGCTTCTGCTGTCCTATCTCCTTGCTCCATGCGTCCCAGAAGGGTTTCCTTCATGTGTGTTCGTAGTATCCTTCTAGCACCCAAGGTCACACTCCCCCAGACTAGGTTGCACCCTCAATGGCCACCGACAGCTTCCTCAGCACTCCATCTCCATCTTCTAGAACATTCTCCAATGTCCCAGAGAACGGGGAGGCACCAGAGAAGTTGCTAGGATGAGTCACCCAGCCCTGGGTCACTGAACTCTAACCCAGATTCCCAGCTCAAGCTTGGCCCTGAGCCAAACTTAAATTTTCCTACACTAACAGCTAGACTAACACACTAGAGGGTGCTACATGTGTGTTTTGCATTTTTTTGCTCAAAAGCTCCTCCCCTGAACGTGCTGGTAATGGGTTTTTTCAGCCTTGAAACTCTACCCTTCTAATATGCCTGTAAATGCCTATGTGTGCATTGACTAACATCGAGGCGCTTTTACAGGCTGGAAAAAATGCCATACACCTGTAAAAGAAGCATTTTTAAGCCCTGTGTGCATACTTGGTATTATTGTCAATAGGTCTGTTTTTCATGTGTGCTTATATATACTGGTCTAAAATTTTTTTTTTAAATAATGCGTACACTATGCATCAAAATACACAAAGCATGCAAAATCATGGTAAAGTGTATGCCTGGGCAAATACAAAATGTGCATATAGTCAGTTTCTGCAATACATGCACATGTTTTGTCTCTTTAAAAATGCTGCAAGTTGAAGAAAATACCTTTGAATCCTGCCAGAAATCTAGTGAGCTTCTAATGTCTTCTGCAGAGCACTGAAATCCAAAACGGTATTGGAAGATCTGCCTGAGTTCTCCTCTGCTGTACTACAAACCACCTCCACCCATTTTTTATAGTGATGAGAAGTTGGTTTGTGGTCCAAATCATGGACAAGAATTTTAGAACAGGAATTATGTCTCTGGCACAATTTTTAAGTGAACATAAAGGGAAACATGGCTTCAATAGAGAAAACTAATACAACCACCACGTCTAAGCACTAAAAAGCTGCAATACAGTATATTATATTATAGTTCTCGGGTTTAAAAATAGGTTTTAAGGTATTATCAGAATGCTGATATCAGGACAGGTAATGCTGCCAGACTACCTTATCAACTGCTCAGTGCCAGCCACCCTAAATTGCCAATCTCTCAACTGGCTTCTGATTTCCCAACAAAATAAAATTCAAAATACTAACAACAACATACAGTGCCATCCACAACTTTGCCCCAAGTTACATCACTAATCATATCTCAATATATCACCCAAACTTTCCAGTCTGCTCCTCCTAAGATTCCCTCCTGCTCTCTAGCTCCCTTGTCTCCTCCTCCCATGCTTGCCTCCAGGACTTTTGCAGAGCCTCTGCCATCCTCTGGAACTCCCTACCCCAATTTTTCTGGATATCTCCTACTCTCCACACCTGTAGGTGATCCTTGTAAACTCATCTCGTCAGGGAAGCTTATCCCTCCTCCACCTAAATACTGAACTTTTACTTTCTTCATTAGTTAATTTCACAGTTTTTGCCTTTTATACTACTTGCATCCCCTTTTAGATTGTAAGTCCCCATGGGCAGGGCCCTCCCAACCACGAAATTGTATTGTACCAGTACTGTCTTCCTTTATATTGTAAAGCAATGTGCAAACTTTCGGCGCTATATAAATCCTGTATAAATACATATAGTACATATATATATATATATATATATATATATATATATATATATATATATATATATATATACAGTATCTCATAAAAGTGGGCATGGAGTTCACCAGAGCTTCACAAGTTGTCACTGGAGTCCTCTTTCACTCCTCCATGATGACATCACAGAGCTGGTGGATGTTAGAGACCTTGGGCTCCTCCACCTTCCATATGAGGATGCGCCACAGATGCTCAATAGGGTTTAGGTCTGGGGACATGCTTGGCCAGTCCACCACCTTTACCTTCAGCTTCTTAAGCAAGATAGTGGTCATCTTGGAGGTGTGTTTGGGGTCGTTATCATGTTGAAAATATGTTGGAATAATGCCCTACTGCCCAGTCTCCAAAGGGAGGGGATCATGCTCTGCTTCAGTATGTCACAGTACATGTTGGTATTTATGGTTCCCTCAATGAACTGTAGCTCCCCAGTTCCGGCAGCACTCATGCAGCCCCAGACCATGACACTCCCACCACCATGCTTGACTGTAGGCAAGACACACTTATCTTTGTACTCCTCACCTGGTTGCCGCCACATATGCTTGACACCATCTGAACCAAATAAGTTTATCTTGGTCTCATCAGACCACAGGACAGGACATATATATACTGTATATACAGTGCCTTGAAAAACTATTCACACCCCTTGAAATTTTCCAAATTTTTGCATGCTACAACAACACAAAGTGGCACATGATTGTGAAGTGGAAGGTAAATGATAAATAGATTTCAACATTTTTTACAAATATATATCTGAAAAGTATGGCATGCATTTGTATTCAGTCCCCCTGAGTCCATACTTTGTAGAACCATCTTTCTCTGCAATTACAGCTGAAAGTCTTTTTGGGGATGTCTCTACCAGCTTTGCACAGCTATAGAGTGACATTTTTGCCCATTCTTCTTTGAAAAATAGCTCAAGCTCTGTCAGATTGGATGGAGAGCAATTCTGTGCACAGCAATTTTCAAGTCTTGCCACAGATTCTCAATTGGATTTAGGTCTGGACTTTGACTGGGCAATTCTAACACATGAATATGCTTTCATCTAAACCATTCCATTGTAGCTCTGGCTGTATGTTTGGGGTCATTGTTCTGCTGGAAGGTGAACCTCCTCCCCAGTCTCAAGTCTTTTGCTGACTCTAACAGGTTTTCTTCTAAGATTGCCCTGTATTTGGCTCCCTCCATTTTCCCATCAACTCTGACCAGCTTCCCTGTCCCTGCTGAAGAAAAGCATCCCCACAATGTGATGCTGTCACCACCATGTTTCACGGTGGGGATGGTGTGTTCAGGGTGATGTGCAGTGTTAGTTTTCTGCCACACATGGCGTTTTGCTTTTAGGCCAAAAAGTAAAATTTTGGTCTCATCTGACCAGAGCACCTTCTTCCACATGTTTGCTGTGTCCCCCCACATAGCTTCTTGCAAACTGCAAATGGGACTTCTTATGGCTTTCTTTCAACGATGGCTTTCTTCTTGCCACTCTTCCATAAAGGCCAGATTTGTGGAGTGCACGACTAATAGTTGTCCTGTGGACAGATTCTCCTATCTGAGCTGTAGATCTCTGCAGCTCCTCCAGAGTTACCATGGGCTGCTTGGCTGCTTCTCTGATTAATGCTCTCCTTGCCCGGCCTGTCAGTTTAGGTGGACGGCCATGTCTTGGTAGGTTTGCAGTTGTGCCATACTCTTTCCAATTTTGGATGGTAGATTGAACAGTGCTCCGTGAGATATTCAAAGCTTGGGGATATTTTTTTAAAACCTAACCCTGCTTTAAACTTCTTCACAACTTTATCCCTGTCCTGTCTGGTGTGTTCCTTGGCCTTCATGATGCTGTTTTTTTCACTAAGGTTCTCTAACAAACCTCTGAGGGCTTCACAGAACAGCTGTATTTATACTGAGATTAAATTACACACAGGTGGACTCTATTTACAAATTAGGTGACTTCCGAAGGCAATTGATTCCACTAGATTTTAGTTAGAGGTATCAGAGTAAAGGGGGCTGAATACAAATGCACGCCACACTTTTCAGATATTTATTTGTAAAAAAAAATTAAAAACCATTTATAATTTTCTTTCCATTTCACAATTATGTGCCACTTTGTGTTGTTCTATCACATAAAATCCCAATAAAATACATTTACGTTTTTGGTTGTAACACGAGAAATGTGAAAAATATCAATTTTTTATGGGAGGGGTACTAACTGGATTATTTATTCTATTAATTTGCCACTAGTTCAGTTTGAAGTCTAAATGCTCACAGCTATATTATCAAAACTGATAATGTGAACTGTAGAATTTACTATACATCCTTCACTGTGACTAAGCTAAACTGTGGATCCAAACAGCTATCATTCCAATATGGTTTCTTCTACAGTTTCTTGAAATCTTTTGCAACTTTTCATCATTCCTACGGTCTAAATCTGTTCTCGACTACACTGTGATTTGCAGTGGCTGAGCATATTTACATGAGAAAACAATAGGGCTATTTTAGAAAAGTTACAATTTTCATTAATTACTTCCACAGCAGATGCGCTATGGACATTGCATTGTTTCACTATTGTCACTTATGATTAAGCTATTCAAGTCATTTGCACCGGAGCTCGACTAAAACAAATTAAACATGAAGTGGAAAAACTTGATGTGTTCCAGCTCTATTGTTTATTAGCAAGTAGTTACTCTGTAGGAAAGCCATCATTACGTTTAGGAGAACAGTATAATTTGGTGAGTATGTCAAGGATTTAAAAAAAAAAAAAGTGAGGAGTGGAGCTGCCGCTATCTCTAATGATAGGAATACAATTCAAACAAATTGAGTCCTCTCCTGGTCCTCCAAGATTTCATATCTGTCTCATCCATTTTACATGGTTTATGGCTTTCACAGATAAACTGCCAAGATTATGTAAATGGGACAGAATATTGGATTCTGAAAATGACTTCTCTGGCGCAATTCACATTTATTACGGAGTGTTCCGCTGCCATTAATGGTACGGATGCTACTGTGAAATCCCATAAAATAATAATAAAGTGATTTAACTGTGAAATAAACACCTTCCCCTCTTCCCTAGCTTTTATTACATGAAATGTGAAGAAATTTCTGGAAATAGCAATAGCTACAAGAATCGCAAAAGATTTCTCTGGGGATTTAAACTAGAGAATGAACTAATCTGAAGAATGTCTAAAATGAACTGAAATATTTGCTTGGTTATGCAATCTACCCAAGTATACCTCATGCTGACAGTTTAACTGTCAGGTTTTTCTCTTCAATTTTTTTCTAAACTAGAAAATCACAAAGCAGCAAATCAAAACTGTTTCCATTTCATTCAGCTGAATATTAGGTTGAGGTCGGGGCTGGGAAAGAGTTAAAATAGGGAGCCTGAATTATCTAAGTACATTTACTAGGCTAGTTATGTTCATCTTGTGAAGCAGAGTGTGGTGACAAGATTTCTTTAGGTCCATTTTTCTTGGATAGTGAATGGGTAGAGTAAACTTTGTGCTGGGTTTTTAATGCTGTCTTTGTCTGGTTTGGAGATTTCTATCCTAGAGGAGCACATGTGTAGCACCCACCCACTTAGGTGTGTGCTAAATTAGTCAGTTAGGATTAGTGTCAGGTAAAGTTGCCAGTGTTTTGCCCTGTTGGTTTAAGCCTGGTTGGGATAAATTGGGTGGGAGAAATAATAGAATAGAAAGGGGGGGGGGGGGGTGACCACCTGTATTCTGTTTGATTGATGCCCTGTTCTTCCAGTGAGAGGTTCTGGAGGGAAGGTGGGTTGGACACAGGATGCAGTTAGTTTGTGTAGGTCACCCTGAACCAATCGTTAATTCGAGTGGGCAGGGGCTACCAGGCCTATATGAACTGGGGATCACATGCTCCTGGGAGATTTGGTTGCAGATGGGAATTTGATCCAGTGAAGCAGCAAGAATGTGACCCACAGCGGTCCAGGCTTGAAGGCCTGGGGGTATAATGCTCTCAGCGCTGGATAGCACAAGATCTTGAACCGGAAGGCCTGAGGGTTCAGAGACCTCAGTGCTGGATGGTTCATCCACAAAAAGTCACCTAAAGACACTCCGGGAGCAATGTGTCAGACGTCACTGGCTGGGATGGTGCTACCCTGTTTATGCAAAGCAGCTAAATTTGAAGCACGACTAGACATGTTCGGTCTGTTTTGTTTTTTTTAATAGAAATGTGGACAAGTTTTACGTTATTTGAAAATTTGAAAGTATCTGAAGTTCTGAATTACAATAGTAACGGATTTAACCACTTCAGCCTCGGAAGATTTTACCCCCTTCCTGACCAGAGCACGTTCTACAATTTGGCACTGTGTCGCTTTAACTGACAATTGTGCGGTCATGCAATGCTGTACTCAAACGAAATTTGCGTCCTTTTTTCCCACAAATAGAGCTCTCTTTTGGTGGTATTTGATCACCTCTGCGGTTTTTATTTTTTTTGCGCTATAAACAAAAAAAGAGCGACATTTAAAAAAAAAAAAAAAAAAATTTTTTTTACTTTTTGCTATAATAAATATCCCCGTTTAAAAAAAAAAAAAAACAAGAACACATTTCTTCATAAGTTTAGGCCAATATATATTCTTCTATATATTTTTGGTAAAAAAATCACAATAATGCCCCGTACACACGGTCGGATTTTCCGATGGAAAATGTCCGATCGGAGCGTGTTGTCAGAAATTCCGACCGTGTGTGGGCTCCATCGGACATTTTCCATCGGATTTTCCGACACACAAAGTTGGAGAGCAGGAGATAAAATTTTCCGACAACAAAATCCGATCGCGTCAATTCCGACCATGTGTGGCCTGTTCCGACGCACAAAGTGCCACGCATGCTCAGAAGAAATTCTGACACGGAACAGCTTGGTCTGGTAAACTTAGCGTTCGCAATGGATACAGCACTTTCGTCACGCTGCAATGTTAAAAATGGTTTAATACAGCGCACTCTCTTCTTCTTTATAATGTGACAAGAATTAAGTAGTTTTGCTGCTCATATTCACACACATTTCTCACAAACTTATTTCGTTACTATTTATCGTGATTCAGTCAATATATTTTGATTTCTCACATCTGACCACATTATTTTGGTGTTTATTTTTATTTTTTTGGGGTTTAATGTAGATGATTTTTTTTGTGTTTGTATTTTTTGGAAGGGTTTTTTTTTTTTTTTTTTTAGGATTTTTATTTGTACTCCCTAAAATTTTTGAGTGTGTTTTTTGTGTCAAGTTACCACAACACCATTGATATGTTGTTATATTTAATCTGTAGGAGATTGTTTGGTGTTGTTGTCCCTTGTTAATTTCACATTTTATGTTAGAAATGTACCTGAATCCTCACCAACAAACTGTCTTTTTTGGTTGAAAACACACACAGGAGAGTAGAATTTCACAACAAAAAACTTTTATTAAGGGCTCACAACTAAACAAAGAGGGAGGCAATGCTGGAGAAACTGCAGAAATTGGCAAACCCTTGGACCCCCAGGGCAGACATCAATTAGTTTAAAGCAAAATTGGTGGCCTGAGGAGTCCTTATCTAAGGGAGTGCAGTCTGGTCCAGAAGTCCCAGAGATCCGGAAAGCAGCAGATGACATCTGTGTCCCCAGGCTGTGGTCATACGAGAGACTGCAGCTTCTGTCAGACCAGACTGAACCCAGGGTCATCACTCTCAGGTCTTCTTTCCACGCTTCCTTCCACGCTGTGGCTGTGGTGGTGGAGTTGTGGCAGCAGGAGGAGGAGGAGGAGGAGGAGGATGGTCCAACTCAACCACATCGGTCTTGGGTGTTAGTTCCCCACTCACCCCCTTAGTTAGTACTTTATAAAGCAGTTGCTCACACAGGAGGCGTTGACTCTCCTGCATGCACTTCAGTTTGGTGGCAGCCATGCAGGCAAAGGCCTCTTCAGGAGTGGGTAAGGCTCGTAGGGACGCTGAAGCCTCCTGAATTAGCCTGAGCGCTGAATCCTACATGGGAGTCGTCTTCCTGGCTCTTTTATATGGAAGGCGGTGGGGAGGAACCTGAGATTCAGTCAGGCTTCGACTTGTACCAGGCTTCTCTTGGCTGACACTTAGCCCTGTCTCCTCCTGGCTGCCACTAATCCCCGCCTCCTCCTGACTGCCACATTCCGCAACCTCCTCCTGGCTAAGGTCTTCCTGTGTATGAAAAAGGGACATAGTTTTAGCATTTTCTTCATCAATCACACACAATCGTCACCTCCTGACTGTTGCAAATTGAATGTTAACAAATATAACAGACTATCATTCTGAGCCCAGCATTTTTGTTTCTTTTTTACCAATTTTGGGTGCCCACTACTGTCTATTAATATGTAAAACACTTTTTTTTCAATCAGCAATTAGTGATTAATAATAACATCTATAGTAAACATCATTTCTTTATTGACCAGAAATCTGTAGAGGAATGCTATACCTGACTCCAGCTGGGCTCCTCCACTTCCTCCACTTCCACAGCCCTCCACTGGGCTGGAAGGCCCAGGTTGGACATCGGAAGCCTCAGCTGGGGTGGAAGGAAGCGTGGAAGGAAGAGTAGAGAGGGATTCCCTGACTTCAGTGTGGTCTGACAGAAATCGCAGTCTCTTATAGTACCACAGCCTGGGGACATAAACGTCATCTGCTGCAGCTCCGGATCTCTGGGAATCTGTGACCTTCTTGCGCTCCCTAAGATAAGTGCTCCTCAGGCCACCAATTTTGGTTTTTAAATAGGGGATGGTTGCTGTGGGGACCACCGGCTTCACCAACTCCAGCAGTTTCTCCAGCGCTGTCTGCCTCTTTTGTTTATTATTGTAATGGGGATGTCTCACCTGCCACAGACAGGGCAGCTCCCTGTACTTGTCTATGAACAGGAAATTGTGGTCGTTGAACCCATCCATTTTCTCTGCAAGACACAACACAAGACAAACCCTAAGGTCAGGCCAAACTCCCCTAATCTTGTTAAAATATAGGCTTCCATTTCGAAGCAGTATAGGCGCAAGTTTAGATCTTACCTTCGTTATCACGATCGGCGCCTCTGATGCTCCTTCCTCCGCTCACAGATCGTACGTAATACGCACGCGTGTTAAGCTTTATACACACTGCGCATGCGTGTAACTCCGCCCGCCCCTGACGTTCTTTCTAGTCTATTCCCCGCCCCTTTTCGATCAGCGCAGTGGGGGAAGAGAACATGGTGGAGACACAGCAGGATCGTGCTAATTGTAGCAACGAGGAGGAGGAGGAGGAGGAGGAAAGGCCGGATCCGGAAACGTCCCAATCCAGAAGGAGTAGATTTAAGGCCTCAAATATGTTCTTTGGGGAGATGTTGGAGATGGTGGACATCCTGAAGAGGGCCGACTATGATGGGAAGTATGGACCTTACCCCAACCCCAATGTCAGAAAGGCCAAGATCATTGCGAAAGTGGTCAAGAGTCTGCACCGGAAATTTGGGGTACGTCAATCGAAAGATCAGCTCAGGAAGTGGTGGTTGGACCTCAAATTATGAGAACATGAGCAGTACAGAAAGATCCGGAGAGTGCTGCAAAAAAGTAAGTAGTTGTGCTGTGTTCCTATTCTTTTTGTGTTTATGGTGCTCCATGTGCTTTTATTACAAGTGTACATTTTAAAATGGCAACTTTCTGGTTCATGGGCACATTATTCGTTCGTATCAAACATTTTTCTTTTGGCCTATAAAACACCATTGTTTAGGCCATATGCATTTGGCCACCATTTTTATGCCCTATACTTGTCTGAAACGAATTTGGTTGTGTAGATGGCTTTGTTACTAGAATGAAATGCAAACTAGATTCTGTTTAAGGAGAGGGCACTCAGCAGCTGTTTTCACATATGGACACTGGAGCACTAGTGTGGGACAAAAGAACACCATTTTTATTAGGGGACCACACAGGTGCTCCAGTGTATACTATAGGGGGGGGCTACATCTGTGAAGCTTGTACCAAACAGGTAAAGTATTGAAGCTTGACAAAGGACACTGAAAATGCTACATTTTTGAACTCTGCTAAAATTGACAATTGTACCCCACTTCCAAGCAATGTTTCCTATTTATAGTTCTGCCATCAAATATCCGTGTGCTAATTATACCATTTTGTTTTACATAGGGGAGAAAAGACTCGGAGGACACCCCTCATCCGAGGAGACCAGAGCTCACCCCCCTCTGAAAGAAGGGGAAATCCCCCCAACACAAGCTGAGCAGGAGGAAGAAGACGTGGTGGAACTAGTCACCACAACAGGTGAGTGTCTGCGACCACAGGCTCAGGTAAGAGATGTATGGCGGCATATTTTTGATACCTATTTTTTTGTGTGTTCCTCTCTTTTTAGGTGATCGTGAGGTTGTGGATCCAGATCCTTTCACATCCGAAAGTGCCCAGATCCTGATCGGGGAGATCATGGGGTGTAATTTACAATTGGAAAACCTCAAGAAAAACATCAATGATGTTATTCAAAAAATAAAAACATCATTGATGTTTTGGGGCGAGTTTAAAGCCCCTCCAAATCCCTTTGTTTTTTGGTGTGCTACAATGTGAAAAATGTTTTTGTGATTTTTCCAAAAGCCAAATTTGGAGGATGCACACAGTGTGCCAAAATGTGCTATCTGCCATCACGGGAGATCAATGGACGCGTTTTGGGGGTGCAAACCCTTCCTCAATAATAAAGTAGCTGAGAGGAAGGGGTTTCTCCCCCAAAACACGTCCCTTGATCCCCCGTGATGGCAGCTAGCACATGTTGACATTTGTAAATTGGTGTGCATCTTCCAAATTTGGCTTTTCCTGGAGTGACTTCACCCCATCTGAACGCAATATCAAACACAGTTCCTAAATACTCATGTGTGATATTGCCTTCAAATTCTACCAGATGTGAACGTTGTAAGTTCAAGATTTGTGTCTTTCTTGTTGGTTTTACACAGGCCTGTTTTATCTTAAATGGACATTTCTATTTGTGATAATGCCACCCCAAAAATTGTTATACAACAAACATGTTGGTTTGTTAGAAAAACCTTTGGTAAATGCACATGTGATTGTACAGGTATTAAAAAGTGTGTTAATCAAGAATGTGTGGATTATTGTGTCAATGCTAAAACACTTTAGTGGTGATGTAATTGTTTTTTTCGGTGAAAATGGGGGTTATTTCCTAAGGGCAAATCCTCTTGGCACTACAAGTGCAGTTTCAGTGCAGTTGCAACTGCACTTGTAGTGAAAAGTGTCTTTGCATTTAGTAAATAACACCCAACAGTGCTTTGTATAAGGTTACACAATCACGCCATTTTCTGAAATCAACACATTTCTGTCAGGGTCAGCTAAAACAAACACAAGCAGTAAATGTCCACAAATATTTTATTTTTTTTGCTTTTTAATTTGAAAAAGGCTTCACATATTTGCTGGCATATTGATGGCCCCCCTACCCGCAAAGAACTCCAGGTATCGTAACCGGACATCATGGGCACTCAGGGAGGGCAAGCCAGGATGGCCGCTTTCAAGCGCCGTCAGTGTTGTTTCAGGGATCACTCTGGCCTCAGGCCCAAAAGAGCCAGCATAGTTGGCCGAATGTTTCCTTAAAAGTTATGGAGAATACAGCACGCCATGGTGATATGATTAAGTTTATACTCCGCCATATGGATAGGTGTCAGAAATAGGTGGAACCGGCTGGCCAGGATTCCAACTGTGTTCTCCACCACTCTTCGGGCTCTGGTCAGCCGGTAATTAAAAACCCTCTGTTCCGGGATGAGGGTCCTCATAGGGAATGTCCGCATAAGATGGTCCCCCAGCGCAAAAGCTTCATCAGCAACGAACACAAATGGGAGTCCTTCCACATTGTCCTCTGGAGCTGGCAAGTCCAAGCTGCCATTCGGGAGACGCCTGTAGAACTCCATCTGGGCGATGACTCCACCATCGGACATCCGGCCATTCTTCCCCACGTCCACATACAAGAAGTCGTAATTAGCCGACACCACCGCCAACATCACTATACTATTGAACCCCTTATAGTTGAAATAGTATGACCCCGAGTTGGGTGGTGGGACGATGTGGACGTGTTTCCCATCAATTGCCCCTCCGCAGTTAGGAAAGTCCCACCGCTGGGCAAAGTGGGAGGCCACAGTCTGCCATTCCTGTGGCGTGGAAGGAAACTGTTGAGGAAAAAATAAAAAAATTTGTATTTTTGTACATAAACATGGCAAGCAGATTAGACACAAACATTCTTGGCCAACCTCCAGATAGCATTTAGTAAGGGGAATTTAACAACGCCAAAGTATAAGGTACACCTATCATATTCCCCCTCCCCCCCCTCTCATGGGCCATTTCTAACATTATAGGGGTGGGGATCTTGGACAGGTAACCCTCTTCACTTCATTGAGAGATGAATGCCTAAATACAGGGTATTACTTGGAACAGCCCCTCCTTAGTTACGCTATTGGCAGCCCACTGGACAGGTAAGAAGTGTCATAATACAAAGATATAAATACACACTGTACACATTTGAGCACATTTGGACATTCTGCTATTACCTATCAAGATAATAATAGGATCTAAAAAGTTTAAACACTACCATTGGAAAGTATACAGGCAGGCCCTTGCACTACATGCTTTGGGGAATTCATCCATAAATCTGACCACAAAAGAGATGGGTATAGTGTGTATGGGTTTGGCAAAGTCAGCAGATAGATGATTGAGGATAGATAGAGAATTGGGATAAGCTGACTTAGCAGTTGGGGGAGGGAGGGTTACTAAAAATGATTTGGGGACACCACAAAAAATAAGCCTCTGCCACTCTGCCAGAATTTAAAGCTAAAATAACATTTCTAAACATTTTAGGGGGTGTTTGGGGTAAAGCACTACTATGGAGCTGATAAAATACATTGTTAAGTGACTACATGTGGTGAATATAGGGCCCGTAGAGCATGCTGGGGAGTTTAGTGAAGGACAATCTGTATGAAGGACCTAAAAAATTAATTACATAAAAATCCAGCATGCATGAGGACAAAGGAGACATTCACAGCATATTCCAATCATGGTAATTAGGGAACGAGGAAAGAAATACAATATATTAGCAAACATTAAATACAATAAAATGTGAGATTAAAGGATAAAAATCTTACCTTCATATACTCCTTCTGCAGGACCTGGATAATGGCAGAACAGGTCTCTGGGATAATGATCCCCAGAGCCTGGGGGGAGATGCCTGTCGAGAACTTCAAGTCCTGCAGACTTCTCCCTGTCGCCAAATACCGCAGGGTAGCGACCAACCTCTGCTCCGGAGTGATGGCTTGCTTCATGCAGGTATCCTGCCTGCTAATATAAGGGGTCAGCGAAGCCAACAGACAATGAAACACAGGGTCCTTCATCCTGAGAAAGTTCCTGAAATCATCAGGATTATTCTCACGGATCTCATGGAGCAAAGGCATATGAGAGAACTGGTCACGCTGAAGCAACCAATTCTTGGTCCATGAACTCCTCCCCACCCTGTTCATGGACTGGACTTGTGTCAAGGTCAGGACCCCAACACCAAGCCCCCGCACAGCACGAACTCTACGAGGAGTACGCATACGCAACATGGCTAGAAAACGGTCGGCTGCTCAGAAAGAAGTAGCAGAACGCACTGAAGAACAGCAAGGCCTGTGAAGAGCGACCTGAAAAACAGTAACGAACGAACAAGAATACAATGACTAAGTCACGCGGAACTTGCTTGCACGCACTGAAGAGCAGATACAAACCCACAAGCACAAACTGAACGGCAGAAAACGATCTGAAAACCACGAGTCTGAAAAAGCGCGAATCGTCTCTCACCAAACTTTTACTAACACGAGATTAGCAAAAGGAGCCCAAAGGGTGCCGCGCTTGGTTCTGAACTGGCCTTTTCTAGTCTCGTCGTACGTGCTTGACGTCACTGCGTTCTTGGCGATCGGAAATTCCGACAACTTTGTGCGACCGTGTGTACGCAAAACAAGTTTGAGCCAACATCCGTCGGAAAAAAAACTAGGATTTTGTTGTCGGAATGTCCGAACAAAGTCCGACCGTGTGTACGGGGCATAAGTGTATATTGATTGGTTTGCACAAAAGTTATAGCGTCTACAAACTATGGGAAAGATTTATGGCATTTTTATTTATTTATTTTTTTACTAGTAATGGCGGTGATCTGCGGTTTTTAGCGGTACTGTGACAGATCCGACACTTTTGACACATTTTTGGGACCACTGACATTTATACACCAATTAGTGCTATAAAAATGCACTGATTACTGTGTAAATGTCAGTGGTAGGGAAGGGGTTAACACTAGGGGGCGATCAAGGGGTTAAATGTGTGTTCCCTAGATGTGTTCTAACTGTATGGGAATAGGACTGACTGGGGGAGGAGACATATCGTTGTAGAAAATAATAGAAAAAAACAACAGAATAGAAAGAATATACCCATATTCTGAAATTAAAAATTTAAATAGAACAAATTTGAAAAGAATAGAAAAGAATAGAATAGAAAATAAAATAATAGAATAGAATAAATTTGAATTTCCGATAGAATAAATTTGAATAGAATAGAAAAGAATAGAATAGAAAATAAAATAATAGAATAGAATAAATAATAGAAAATAATAGAAAGAATATACTATAACTGTTTTCTGAAATTTGAATTTTGAATAGAATAAATTTGAATTTTTGAATAGAATACTTTTGAATTTTGAATAGAATAAATTTGAATAGAATAGAACATAATAGAATATAATAGAAAAGAAAAGAACAGAACAGAAAATAAAATAATTAAATAGAATAGAAAAAAACAATAGAGTAGAATGGAATAGAAAACATATAACCATCTTCCAAAATTCAAATAGAATAAATTTGATTTCAAATTAAATTAAATTCAAATGGAATTTGGAAAATTTGAATTGATTCGAATTTGAATAAACAAACCTAATTCTGAAAACAAATTAAATGAATTTAACTAAACTAATTTATGTAAATACTGAAGCGAAAAAAAATGAAACCAAACAAATGTTTTTGTTCTGCACATCTCTAAGCACAACTGGGATGATTTACCATTGATGACAAAAGTCCGACATTTGGGAAGTTAAAGCAAATGAGAGGATTAGAATGGTTTTAGAGGTTTAAAATGTAAAGTGAAGTCCTGGCATTCCACATGGCTCTGTGGGTCCCACCGCTGTTCAGGATAGCTGGAAAGGATTGAGCAGCTGGCTGGAATGGATCACAGTGTTTCTCCAGGAGCAAAGGAACCAAGCAGCTCCACACAGACCAGCATGGACCGTGGAACAGGAAGTGATTTCAGCGGCGTCTGATTGGACCTAGGCAGGGCTGGAATCTTGTCAATCAGGGCTGCAGTGATGAAAGGCTACACGCTCTGAGCTGACTGCTTCTTCTATTGGCCTCTAGAGGGCCTCCCCCTCCCTGTTTTTTCCTTACATGTCTTGCAGAGTTCTGGACACACTCTGAAAGGGTGTCTGCCTTCCTTTTTAACCCTTAATACCCCTTTCTATGGATACATCACCATCCAGCTATTACAGCCACAGACTATCCCCTGATTACTCCATCTGGAGCACCAGATAAACACTGACTATATTCTTCCACATAACAGATGCCCTTGAAGATGCTCCACGGGCAACCCCACGCTGTGCCCCCCCCCCCCAAACCATAGCAGACCCAAAGGGTTGGTATGGATTTTGAGGAGAAACCCCATGCCAAAAAAATAAAAAGATGTGGGGCCTCCCCCAAAATTCATATCAAAATTTGTACCAGACCCTTATCCAAACATGCAGCCTGGCAGGTCAGGAAAGGGGTGGGGGCAAGGGAGCGCCCCCTCCCTTCTAGACCATACCAGGCCACATGCCCTCAACATGGGGAAGTGGGTGCTTTGTTCTCCGCCCCCTACCCAAAGCACCTTGTCCCCATCTTGACAACCCTGGGCGGTGGTTGTGGGGATCTGCGGACAGAAGGCTTATCGGAATATGGAAGCCCCCTTTAACAAAGGGACCCCCAGATCCTGCCCCCCCCGTTAATGGGTAGGGGTACATTGTACCCTTACCCATTCACCCCAAAAAAAGCAGTGTAGTTTAAATAAAAACAAGAGACGGTTTTTGACAAGCGCTTTATTAAAAGTGAAGAATGTCCCCCAGTTTTCTCCCTCTGCTGCTGTCTTCTCCCTCCAGTGATGTGTTCTTCCTCGGATCTTCTCCCTCCATTGCTGTCTTCTCCCTCCGGTGATGTGTTCTTCCCCCAGTCTTCTCCGCTGCTGCTGTCTTCTCCACCTCTGACCCAGTCCTCCTTCGACGCTGTCTCCCATCGTTGTTACAGCTGCGATGTCTGACAGTTCTTATATAGCCATGGGACGTGGCCATCCGGTGACATCACCATGAGACTCCGCTCCTTGTGATGTTACGTGATGTGGCTATATAAGAATTGGCAGACATCACAGATGACACAATGGCGGAGTCAGCATCGGAGGAGAACCGGGTCGGCAGTGGAGCAGACAGCAACGGTGGAGAAAACCGGAGGAAGAACACATCACCGGAGGGAGAAGACAGCAGTGGAGGGAGAAGACCAGAGGAAGAAGAGCTACGATGGGGGACATTCCCCATTTTTAATAAAGCACTTGTCAAAAACCATCTCTTGTTTTTTTATTTACACTACACTGTATCCCCAAAGCACCCACCCCTTAAGGGCATGTGGCCTGGTATGGTCCAGGAGGGGGGGCTCTCGCTCGCCCCCCCTTTCCTGACTTTCCGGGCTGCATGATCGCATAAGGGTCTGATAAGGATTTAGGGGGGGACCCCATGCCATTTTTTTGCGGTGTGTTTCCCCTCACAGTCCATACCAGAACAAAGGGTCTGGCATGGTCTTAGGAGGGGTAGGACCCCATGCCGTTTTTTTTTTTAAATTGGCGTGGGGTTCCCCTTCAAGATCCTCAGAGCATAAGTCGCATGCCATAAGTGAGATCAGTTAAGATGATGATCCGACTTGGATGCGACTTCCATTCAAATCAATGGGCTGCAATCATGCCTCAAGTCTGATCAAAGTAGTGCAGGAGGCATTTTCAAAGTCGGAACAGCACATGTCAGACCAGTTAAGACAGCTCTTATAGGAAACCTGGCTACAGCCTAGCTGCAAACACTAACATTAAGCCGGCCATACATGGATTGGAATTTGGTTGGTTCAGCATGGATGGGGCGAATTTTGATTCATGTATGAGCAAGGTGGTTATACAGAAGTCAACATTTCTGCTTAATCAGTACCACCAGCTATAGCTGGCAGTGCTGATCAGTGTATTCTGATGGTGGGGAAGTCTCAGCGGAAGGATTCTCCCATTCACATGGGGTGAATTGAGTCAGATTTTACTTTTTTGTTCAACCCTCCTGTTGACCAAAAAAATAAAATAATGAATCATCTATGGGCTGCCTTAGACAGGAACACTCTAGCACAGTGGTCATCAACCCTGTCCTCATTGCCCACTAACAGGCCAGGTTTGATGTATTACCTTGGGGAGATGCAGACTAGAATACTGCAATCACTGAGCGGCAAATTTTATCAACTGTGATGTATTTCAGTTATCTTGCAAACCTGGCCTGTTAGTGGGCCCTGAGGACAGGGGTGATGACCACTGCTCTAGCAGGATCCCTACAAAAACAAAAGTTGAAACATATGGTCAATATTGTTTAAGTGCTTCTAATAAAAATGTCAATATATTTTATAAAATGTACAGAAAGTTTGACCTCTCAACCATATCAATTCAGTCCATTTCTTATGTGACTTTCTTGTCCTAGTGACAGCCACTCACCCTCATTTTTTGTCACAGAGACAGAAATAAAAGAAAATGAATGAGATCAAAAACAAGAATAAACTCCTCACAAAAAATATAACTCTTCTCCATTTTATTCAAAACTAAAAATTGGCTTTATGTGTTAAGAATGACGTTCCAGTGTTTGGGTGAGGTCAGGGCTAGAGTTAGGGTAACATTTAGGCAGGGCTGGGACAAGGGGTGGGGAGGAGGGACGGCTGTCCTGGGCACAGAGGGGATTTGGGGGATTTTTCTAGAAGGGGTGATGTGAATGGGGGGAGGATTTGTACTAAGAGCGTGGATTTGTGTTAGGGAGGGGGGTTTGGGGGGGGGGTTGTGCTAGTAGGGATGATTGGGGGATTTGTGTTAGGAGGAGAAATTGGAGGAGGGGAGGTGATTAGTGCTAGGAGAGGGTATTTGGTGGGAATTTTGAGGGGAGGGATGTATGCTTAGAGGGAAAATTTGAGGGATAGAGGATGTTCGCTAGGAGGGGGAATTGGGGAGGGGGAGTATTTGAGCTGGGAGGGGGGATTTGTACTGGGAGAGGGGAATTTTTTGTTTGGGAAGAATTTAGGCTTGCAAAGGGAATTTATGCCTAGGGGATAAGTTTGAAGAGTAGTGCTCAATTTTTTTTGGAAGGAGGGGATTTTTGCTGACACATAAAGCAGATTTTGATGGGGGGTTAGCCATTTGGCATCTTACCCTTGGGCAGAAAATGACTTTGTCCCGGCACTGCATTTATGGACTAAGTGTTGGGGTTAGACTAAGGATTAGGTTAAGGCCAGGGGTCAGAGAGTATAGGCTGCTATGTTTATTCAACATTTCTGGTCCTAAAAAACCCACAGTGAACATTAACAACAGCACCAGTTTGTCAGTGCTAAAATCCAATGTACCGCTATTTATATGCAAAGCAAATAATTCACATATACTAATAAATAAAACATTTTAACTGACATATGAAATGAATGCTGACATATTCTTCTATTGGTAAAGGTTAACTGCTCCAGACTATCAAGGAACTGTTTTCTTTTAAAATGCAAATTGCAGTTAAAGAGAATTTAGAGAAAGTCAGAAGGTGAGTTTGAGGGTTGAATCTTTTCGCATATTCCAATTTAACAAGAGGTTGGCATTTAGGAGAGAAATACTACTTGTCTTTCCCATCTGTGCTTTGTAAGATTATTTTCCAGCAAGGATAATATTTGAGGATTTTTTTCTAGAAGTGTATTCAGCCTCTAGTCAATGATTCTGCTGGATAACAATTTGGAGTATTACATTTATCATTCTAATGTAACATTCTATTTGGAATCTAAAGGGCTTAGGTTTGATACAAAAGACTGATTTCCTCACATCATTGTCTTAAAGCTCACACTGTTCCACTCTGCTCCTCTTGGGCTTGTATTACAATACTACAATGTATTCTGTATAGCATTACACACGCAGTACAAACATGCAAGTCTGAATCCTTACAGAATGCTTGTTTTAGGTCAGTAACTCACAAGGTGCTAAACTGTACATGAGCAATATGGGTGCAATTTGTATACCACATTTCTGTCTTCATGGTTTACCTTTAAGGAGGAAGTAAACTCTGCATTCCTTATCGCGATTTTCATCTCATGTGATATGAAAACGTATTTGCAACTCTTATATTATAGTATAATGTATGCATAATTGCTGCTTATTTACTGTTTTTTAGTAGTTTGTAAAAAAATTGTCTTCAGCGGTGCCAGTTTGAGTACTGTTTTCTGACTCATCTTTTGGACGTCATTTCCGCCCTTCCTTGTTTCCCCTGTTAAAATATCGCACATGCATGATAGTTTATTAACCAAGCCTCTTTCTTGAGCCACTTTCTTCAGATGATTGCTGCTATAGGAGTCTGTAGTATGCCGTGGTTTATTCCCCGTGTGATGTCACACAGTCATTAACCAGGAAGCTGCAAATGACTGCCTAGTCTCGCAAGTCTACAAAGCTGTGCCACAGACAGCGGAACTCTTGTACATAGTATGTTGTGGATGGGAAGACGGCACACAGAGCATGCTGTGACTCACAGGAGAAGCGCATGCGCCGGTGACGTAATCAAACTTTATGTGACAGATTGCAAGCAGATTAAATAAGTAAGGGGAATTTCACAGGCTGAGATCAATAGGTTTATTCATGAGGAGTGCAGTGTGCAGAGGTTGCATTGGAGTGTTTACAACCACTAACCACTTAAGAACCAGAAGGATTTGCCCCCTTAATGACCAGGCCATTTTTTGTGATACGGCACTCCGTCACTTTATATATAAATAGGATCAGGTGCGCTACCTGTGTCAAACACACTCATAATAAAGTCAACATATGAAATTGACATACAAACATAGCTATACTCTGGAAATAAAAATGTGAGTAAAAAAATTAATCATGTGCAAAGTCCATCAGAAGGCTAATTAGCGTCCATATGAAGTGATCCCCAGCGATGTGCACTTTCATTGAAACAAAATCTTTCCTTCAAATACGGAATGTAGTGTTCATTAAATGTTTTCACAATCCACAATCTTTCTCAATCTATCGTCATCACCCCTTAGAGAACTTAAAAATGATCCTATTAAAACAAAAGGTTGTAAGGAGAACACTGCAGCCTGCTGCCCCCGGATTACGGTGCTCTGAACGGTCTGAGGAGGAGGGAATTTCTGCTTGAAGTTAATATTTTTTACTTTTTGCTATAATAAATATCGGCGTTGTGCTGTGAGCCTTCGGCGGTGCGCGTGTGCCCTCTATCGCTCTTAAAGTGGCCGACGTACACCTACGGCTATTCGCGCAGCCGTGCCAACCTGCTGCAGTATAATGACAGCGGCTGGTCAGCAATAGGTTAGAGAAGAAATTCATCCTGGATAAAGATAAAGAAATGTAAGCTGTATGTATAGCCCACACATTTTCTTTTAGCTTTGAATAGATTTGGAACAAATAGACCCCTGTAAGGTTTTTATTGTCTGTGTCCCCGTTGGGTAGACTTACCCACTTTTTTTGTCTTAGTGACCAGTTATGAGAATTCTAAAATTTTGTATCTCAGGGCCAGGCAGTGAAAGGAAAACGCCCTCCCATGATACAGACAGCAAAAATAGTTTTCAGAAGTTTTAGGGTAGAACTCCAGTCAAAAAGTAAGTAAGTAATATAAAATGAATAGCCTATTAACCACTTCAGCCCCGGAAGAATTGGCCCCTGACCAGAGCACTTCTTAAAATGTGGCACTGTGTTGCTTTAACAGGTAATTGCACAGTCATGCAATGCTGTACCCAAACAAAATTTGCGTCTTTTTTTTCCCACAAATAGAGTTTTGTTTTGATGGTATTTGATTGCCTCTGCAATTTTATTTTTGTGATATAAATGGAAAAAGACCGTACATTTTGAAAAAAATGATATTTTCTGCTTTTTCTTGTAAAAAAAAATCCAATAAACTCAATTTTAGTCTTACATTTAGGCCAAAATGTATTTAGCCACATGTCTTTGGTAAAAAAAATGTCAATAAGCATATATTTATTGGTTTGCGCAAAAGTTATAGCATCTACAAACTAGGGTAAATTTTCTGGAATTTACGCAGCTTTTAGTTTATGACTGCCTATCTCATTTCTTGAGGTGCTAAAATGGCAGGGCAGTACAGACCCCCCCCCCAAATGACCCCATTTTGGAAATTAGACACCCCAAGGAAATTGCTGAGAGCCATGTTGAGCCCATTGAATATTTTATTTTTTTGTCACATGTGATTGAAAAATTACAAAAAAAAAAAAAAGACACAAAGTTGTTACTAAATGATATATTGCTCACATATGCCATGGTTATATGTGGAATTACACCCCAAAATACATTCTGCTGCTTCTCCTGAGTATGGGTATATCACATGTGTTAGACTTTTTGGGAGCCTACCTGTGTACAGGACCCCGAAAACCAAGCAATGCCTTCAGGATTTCTAAGGGCATACATTTTTGATTTCACTCCTCACTAACTATCACTGTTTCAAAAGCCATAAAATGCCAAGATAGCACCCCCCCCCCTCCCAATGACTCCATTTTGGAAAGTAGACACCCCAAGCTATTTTCTGAGAGGCATGTTGAGTCCATTAAATATTTTATATTTTGCCACAAGTTGCAGGAAAATTACAAACTTTTTGTTTTTTTTGCACAAAGTTACCACTAAATGATATATTGCTCAAACATGCCATAGGCATATGTGAAATTACACCTCAAAATACATTCTGCTGCTTCTCCTGAGTACGGGGATACCACATATGTGGGACTTTTTGGCAGTCTAACCGCGTACAGGTCTCTGAAAACCAATCACCGCCTTCAGACCTTCTAAGGGCATAAATTTTTGATTTCACTCCTCACTGCCTGTCACAATTTCGGAGGCCATGAAATGCCAAGATAGCACAAAACCCCCCAAATGACCCCATTTTGGAAAGTAGATACCCCAAGCTATTTTCTAAGAGGCATGTTAAGTATTTTGCAGATCTCGCTTTTTGTCACTAAGTTTTGAAAATTTAAAAAAGAAGAAAAAATACATTTTTCTTTTCTTTCTTCGTTTTCAAAAACAAATGATAGCTGCAAAATACTCACCATACCCCTTAGCAAATACCTTGGGGTGTCTATTTTCCAAAATGGGGTCATTTTGGGGGGGGGTTGTGCTATCTTGACATTTCATGGCCTCCAAGGTAGTGAGGAGTAAAATCACAATTTTACGCCTTTATAAAGCCTAAAGGGGCGCTTGGTTTTCGGGGTCCTGTACGCAGCTAGGCATGTGGTATCCCCATACTCAGGAGAAGCAGCAGAATGTCTTTTGGGGTGCAATTCCGCATATAGCCATTCCATGTTTGAACAATATATCATTTAGTGACAACTTTGTGTAAAAACAAAAAAAAATTTTTTTAATTTTCCCTAAAATTGTGGCAAAATATTAAATATTCCAAATATTCCATGGTAACAACATGCCTCTCAGTAAATAGCTTGAAGTGTCTACTTTCCAAAATGGGGTCATTTGGGGGGGGGGGGCTTTGTGCTATCTTGACATTTCATGGCCTCCGAAACTGTGATAGGTAGTGAGGAAGTGAAATCACCATTTTACGCCCTTAGAAAGCCTGAAGGCGGTGATTGGTTTTCGAGGTCCTGTACACGGCTAGGCTCCCACAAAGTTTCACACATGTGGTATCCCCATACTCAGGAGAAGCAGCAAAATGTATTTTGGTGTGTAATTTCACATATGCCCATGGCATGTTTGAGCAATATATCATTTAGTGAGAACTTTGTGCAAAAAAAAAAAAAAGTTTGTAATTTTCCTGAAACTTGTGGCAAAATGTAAAATATTCCATGGACTCAACATCGTGCCTATCAGCAAATAGCTTGGGGTATCTACTTTCCAAAAAGGGGTCATTTGGGGGGGGGGGGGGGGGTTGAACTGTCCTGGCATTTATACAACATTAGAAGCTTATGTCACACATCACCCACTCTTCTAACCACTTGAAGACAAAGCCCTTTCTGAAACTTTTTGTTTACATGAGAAAATATTTTTTTTTTGCTAGAAAATTACTTTGAACCCCCAAACATTATATATATATATATATATATATATATATATATATATATATATATATATATATATATATATATATATATATTTAAAGCAAAGGCCCTACAGTTTAAAACAGTGGGTGTTGCAATTTTTTTTTCACACAGTATTTGCGCAGTGATTTTTCAAAGCAATTTTTTTGGAAGTAAAAACACTTTTTTTAATTTTAATGCACTAAAACACACTATATTGCCCAAATGTTTGGTGAAATAAAAAAGATGATCTTATGCCGAGTACATGGATACCAAACACGACATGCTTTAAAATTGCACACAAATGTGCAGCGGTGACAAACTACATACTTTTTTAAAAGCCTTTAAAATCCTTTACAGGTTACCACTTTAGATTTACAGAGGTCTACTGCTAAAATTACTGCCCTTGATCAGACCTTCATGGTGATACCTCACATGCATGATACAATTGCTGTTTACAGACGAAACCAGACCGATGCTTGCGCTCGCCTTTGCGCGTGAGCACGGGGGGACAGGGGTATTTTTTTTTATTATTTATTTTGCTTTTTTATTTTATTTTTAAACTGTTCCTTTCATTTTTTTTAATTTTTTGTCATTTTTATTGTTTTAATATCCCCTCTGATAGCAATAGGTAGTGACAGGTACTCTTTTTTGAAAAAATTGTGGTCTATTAGACCCTATATCTCTCCTCTGCCCTCAAAGCATCTGACCACACCAAGATCGGTGTGATAAAATGCTTTCCCAATTTCCCAATGGTGCTGTTTATATCTGGCGAAACCTAAGTCATGAAATGCTTGTAGCTTCCAGTTTCTTAGGCCATAGAGATGATTGGAGCATTTCTGGTCTCCGATCAGCTCTGTGGTCAGCTGGCTGAACCACCGGCTGCATTCTCAGGTTCCCTGTTGGGACAGGAAAGCCCAAGAAAACCATGGAAGACAGTGGGAGGGAGACTTATAAAAGCAGTCTAGAGGTCTAGAGGCTAAAACGAAAAAAAGAGATTGATCAGTGGGTATGCCCACCATTAGAATACCGCCCCTCATCCACCCACTTCTGATGATCGGCATACATGCACCATTTTTTTATAAACTGTGGTGGTGAAATCAACTCCTACAGTGCTGGACTCGCTGATTTACGTATCGTGGGAGCAAACGCTGTTACTGTCAAGATAAATAAATCCGTGCTGCAGCTGAATGGTGTACCTGAAAAGCAAACAATGGTAACGATAAAACATTAACTCAATAAAACAACTTGATTTTTTTATCGCAATCTGTGCCTAAAAAATATATGCTAAAGCACGGGGGCAATCCACCCCTAATGTTAGGAGCAAATTGATCGTCCATCCCTGCCCCATGCTTCGGCATATATGCTCTTTTTTTTTAACTGTGGTGGTGAAATCACTTCCTACAGTGCTAGAGTCACAGCTTTATGTATCGTGGGAGCAAACGCTGTTGCTGTCAGAATAAATAAACCAGTGCTGTAGCTGAATGGTGTACCTGCTAAGCAAATAATAGTTAACAATAAAACAAAGTAACATTACAGTGTAACAGTAAGACATACCATACCTGCAAAGCAAATACAATAAAACATAGTAAAAATAAAACATTACAGTTCTAAAATACAGTAACAATAGAGAGAGAACAATAGATATAGAACAGTAGAGAGTATACAATAGAGTGGACAATAGAGAGCGAACATAAAAGAGAGAACAATAGAGAGAGAAGAAAAATAAAACAACAACTATTTTGGCTTTTTTTGTGTTTTTTTTTTTTTTTGCAGTTTTATATAAACTGTAAACGTTCCAGATTAGGGTCTCTCAAAATATGATGGTCATCTCATCTTTCGAGACCCTGTGTAAGTGTGCCCTAGGACTGTGCAATGCTGTACCCTACACTAATACTCCACTAGTGTGTGGTAGCGTTTAAAACAATCACTGATGCAGAGACCAGGTTGGTCAGGACAGGAGGGGGAATAAAATCAGGTGTCATGCCTAAATCCGCGTTTTCTGCAGACACAACATCTTCTTTGAGGTGTTCTTTGGGCAGGGGTACCAGGGAGGACATACGGAAAATGTCTCTCATGCAGTCGGCTCACTGCATTTGCATTGGGAAGGTGGGCCACAGCACCGTCTGGAAACAGAAGGGCTGTGATGATCTCTTTCTGGAATTTAAGGAAGGATCCAGTTCGTCCAGAAGCTTTGTATAGCACATAAGCATTCAGCAGAGCCAATTGGAATAAATATACAGACACTTTTTTGTACCAGTGTCTGGCCTTACGGCAGTTAGGTACGGCTCCAACAACTGGTCGTTGAGGTCCACCCCTCCCATGTTAAGGTTGTATTTGTGGACACAGAGGGGTTTCTCCACAACACCAGTCGCCGTAGGAATTTGGACAGTCGTATCTGCGTGAAGGGAGGACAGAACGAAAACATTCCGTGAATCCCTCTACTTCACTGCTAACAAATTATTACATTTCAAGCAGGCTCTCCCCCCATCTAAGTCGGGACTCTACAAGCCATTGGAGGAAGCCCCGGCGATTAGATTGCACGGTGCCACATGCGCCAATTCCACAATCAAAAAGGTGAATAAAAAGTGGCACGCTTGTGTAATAATTGTCCACGTATAAGTAGTACCCATTTCCGAAAAAGGGTGACACCAAGTCCCACATAATCTTACCAGCGCTCCCTGTGTCGTTTGGGCAGTTCTAGGGCTCAACGTGACTATCTCTTCCCTCGTAAAACATAAAACTATATGTATAGCCTTTTGCCCTGTCACAGAGCTTATACATCTTGACCCCAGACAACTTGATCGGGATAAAACAAGGCTGCAATCTTTTGGTTGCAGTGGTTTACGAGGGGCCGAATTTTGTGGAGCCGATCGTATCCAGGGTCACCCCAAGGACGACAGAATTCATTGTCATTGAAATGCATGAACCGCAAGATCTGCTCGTATCGTGTCCTGGTCATGGAGGCAGAGAACACGGGCATATGGTGAATTGTGGCAGTGGACCAATATGACCGCAACTCACTTTTTTAAACTAAGCCCATGAGGAGAGATAGGCCCAGGAAGGTCTTAAATTCAGAAACCGTAATAGGTTTCCAATCTCTGGCAAGGATCAACTGGGGATTAGCGGCGATGAATTGACCAGCATACAAATTGCTTTGGTCCACAACAGATCTATAGAGATCTTCCGTGAAAAACAGCGAATAAAAATCAAGTGATGTAAAATCAACGGTTTCCACCTGAATTCCCGGTTGGTCAGTGAATGGGGGAAGTACAGGTGCTTCAGAAGTGGTGGGCTCCCAATTCGGATTGGCAAATGCAGCAGGAAGGGCACTATAGGCTCGATGGGCCTGTGTTTGTCTTCTTGTTGGCTGTGGGACTCTATTTGTGCTAGCCGCCTCACTAGCTTGAACTGCACTTATGGGACTCGCCACGTCACCAAGTGTTACTGCAGTGCTGGATGTACGACCAGGATATACTAGGCCGCTGGTGCTTGCCAGTTCACCAGAAGGATGAGCGGCACTAGTACTGGCTCTCTGCTCCATACGAGAGCCCTGCGGTTCTTGCACCTCAATAACAGAAGAAGCCTGAATCTGACAGATGGGTGACTTTCTCTTCACTCTCATCTGTCAGGCTCAGAAACGTGTAGGCCTCTTCACTAGTGTACCTTCGAATGGACATTTTGGCCTCTAAATTTGCTGGTACAACTAGTGAAACTCACAGGAAAAAAGAGCACCTGACTGTCAGCGACTGCTTCAAACGCTACCAAAAAAACTTAGCATTCGCAGGGATCAGGCCTGACTCTGCGAATGCTGCAGTTATGTTTTTAGTGTTTTGTAAGCGACAGCGATCGATTGATACTGCACTTGGGTGGGCTGGGCGGAGGGGCTAAACGCAGGTGCTAGCAGGTATCCCGCTAACGCTGCGTTTTTGGGAACCCTAAACTATTGGGGACGCTAATATAGTTCTGATCAGATCAAAGATATCGATCCGTTCAGACACTATACTACACTATACTACTACTATACTACACTATACTACTAAGGGAGGTGTATGGTGCGTGCGTGGGTGTTAGCGTTACTGTCACTAATCTGATGCTGCCTGGGGCGACGCAGACCCTAACTGACGCTAAAACCTAACTGATATCACCCGCCGGATGATCAGGGGGTTAAACCTTTTATTAGGTAATATACGGCGGGTGCCTTGACACTATAAAAAAATAACCAACTAACCAGCGTCACCCATGACACTAATACGGTGATCACTGGTGACAGGGGGTGAGCAAGGGGTTAAACCTTTATTAGGGGGGTCCCTAGACCTATCTGAGGCTACTGCTAAGTACCCTAACACTGATTATTGTCACAAATGACACCAGTACAGTGATCAAAGAAAAATATGAACACTGCAGTGGGTGAAACAGTGACAGGGAGTGAAGGGGTTAACTGGGGGGGGCAATCGGGGGGGTGATTGGGGGGTCACAAGTGTACCTCTGTGTACTGGTGTGAGTATAGTGTTGGTACAACTTACTGTGAGATGTCTTCTGTGTTTACACTTACAGGCAGGAGAAGGATTTAATTTGCCAGAACCGATCACCAGGTCCATGCCAGAAATCATTGGCCTGGGCCTGGAGACTGATCGGTTCTGAAGCGAATCCGATCGTCGCGGCCGACGTAGGGCTACGATGCTTCGCCCAGCTGAGCCAACCTGCCGCAGATGGTCCGGAACTGGTTAAAAGATAAAAATACAGCTTTGATGCCATACTTTAACTTTTAATTCAGAGCTCTCCCCCCAGTTCTTTTCCACCACAAGGTGTCCTCAGTCTAATCACCACTATCGTTCCACCAAATTATGTGAAAATTCACTTCAATTATCCAATCATGTAAAAAACTAAAAAGTTTACCTATTTCATCTGCACATGAATGGATATTCAAAGTGAACAGGAATTTGCTTTTCACATGATTGGATAATTGAAGTGAATATTTACAAAATTTATCATGTGACAATTCTTATCTCCTTAAGAACATCAACCCCGTTGCCTTAGATAGCTTATAATTCCTGCTGTAATGGAAGGTTAAAAGCTTTGCTGGGAGGTCAGTTTTTTACTGCTGCCTGTGTCCCCTTTAATGAAAGATTTTATTGCTGGGGTAAATAATAGAAGACGGCTTTAAAGATGACCTTTAAAGTGCATTTCCACCTTTGCAGTTTAAGAACCCCCTACTATATGTTTTTATGTGTTACCTTTCACACAGCATACCAAAAATGTTACATTTTTAATTTTTTTTCTTAAAGCGGAGCTCCACCCAAAAGGGGAAGCTCTGCTCGTTCGCACCCTCCCCCCAACACATTTGGGACTTTTTGGGGGAGAGCGGGTACCTGGTTGACAGGTACCCATTCCCACTTCCGGTTAAAATCGCTGATCGGCGATTTACAACATTTCCGGCCGTCTTCCACCCCCTGAGACCTGTGTGGTTCTGTGAATGGCGGAATTATTCAGTAGGAAACCAGCTTTCTTGTCTCCCAATACCGGCGCCTGCACCCAAAGTCGATTGACGAGTCGGCTCGGGGTGCTGACATTGCGAGATCCCTGGACATGTAAGTCCCCTTATATTAAAAGTCATCAGCTACAGTGTTTGTAGCTGCTGACTTCTCTTTTTTTTTACATACTCTCAGCCTGGGTTCACACTGATGCGAATTTACACCGGGTTTGATGCGTTTAAGAACACACAGATTCGAGGAGGGCTTTGGGCGGGGCAGGTGTCATGACGTGAGACGTCAGGCAGGAAGGGAGGAGCTGGAGGTGTGTCGGCTTGCTGGCACTCCGGTGGCTTCTCTCCTATAGCAGGACCAGTGGAGGGGAGGAGAGAAACGCCGCACTGGGAGAACAACGCTGCAGCTAGAGAACCCGGAGCTAGATGAATACCGGGCTTAGCACGGAGACCTTAAAAGACCCGATGCAGTGACGGCCTCGGCTCCCCCTCCGGGGCCCCCTGTGCCCTCTCCCCCCCTACGCACTGGACTCCGGCAGCACGATTGAGAGGACCCATATGGGACGCTTCAAAGCTCGGGAACGCCTTGACACGCAGAGCTCTGTAAGTGGCAAACAGACTTGGCAACAGAATCCGATTGTAGAAAACACCAAACTACTACATTAGAAGGTGGAGGCGCAACAAGGGCTGGCAGTAAGAGATATACTAAGCTTCACAGCCATAAAGGTAAGAATATTGATAGAGATATAAGAAGCAGTCCTACTATGGTTATATCTGCTCTATCTGCAAAACTGGTGGGACGGAACGCTGGGTAATATGATTCTTGGTTATTCACTATGTGTGTACATTACCATGAACAATATCAAAGCTAAGACAATGCTATTTATGGAGTACCTTAACCTTCTGTTGTAATTACATTCTATTGGTAATACACGGGGGAGGAGCCTTGGGACATTTTGCATATGCTGAAGTGCAACATATTCAACCACGACTAATATTGCAATTACTCCTCTACTGTTATATCTGCACTCCATATGGGATGAGACACCGGGCAATTGATAGACGGCTTAATATATTAATGCAAAATTTCTGCTTATATTTCTATTACCACCCCAGTGTTATACCTAAACTACCGGGAGCACGATACATGGATATCTAGATACTGGGCAAAATAAATCATGATATACTACTACTAATATCCACAGTAACACATGATTGTAATATCTGAAGTACCTATCTCACCTACTATAAATATACAGCACGGGCAACGCCTGGGGGCTGAGAGGTTGAGAGGCTGGACACTGCATACAAGGCTAATTTTATCATCGTAAATTATTACTAAATCTGTTATTGTGGATACTACACCTGCATTATCTGTGGGGAGGCTCAGGGCAATAAACATACGGCTAACATCACCATAAACTACCGTTAAGATTGTTATAAATATAATATTGATGTACCGTAATACATCTCTGAAACGATCTTTGTAGACACTGGGGTACATTGCCAATTACATCAGTGCAGATCACTCTCAACCCTGCTAATATTATATCACTGCTTCACTTGAAGTATTTATATCTTGCACCTAATTACCACTTTATTGTCAATCAGCGAGGGTTGGAATTAAGATTATTATTAATATTGTTAGACACAGTGACTAAAACCTACTGGACCCAGAAAAAACGGGAAAATAGTATGAGTAGGAACGCATCCAAAGCTGGGAAGGGAGGACCACCGAAAACCCCAAAAGATAACCTCTCTGGAAGTGCTGCCGGGAGCACAATTAAGCAATATCTGGCCAAAGGGGGGAGCCCGGGGAGTGCCCATCAGGAGACCCAAAAGTCAACCATGGCAGATAAAAAGAAGAAGGGACCAAACGGGAGGGGAGATCAGACCCCGGACCACTCAAGAGATGAACTATCAAACGAAAACACTCTGGAGATATCCAGATCAGATGAACATAGGCAGGAGCCACAACTCCCCTCGAAAAACGAAATTGCAGAAATGTTTAAAGCACTTGAAATCTCAATCAAATTGGAGATAGGTATGTTGAGGACAGACCTAGGTAATCTATTGACCAGAGTTGAGAAGGTTGAAGACAAAATGGATAAACAAGAGCGGGAGATCGCTGAATTAAAAGAACAACTTAAAATAACCCAACAAAATCAGATAAAAATAAGTTACAGGATGGAAGATCAGGAAAATAGAGACTGTAGACAAAACCTGAGAATCTGGGGGGTCCCGGAAAAAAGGGGGGAGGATTTGAGGAGGACTGTAGCAGCAATCTTTAGTCCCCTCTTGGAACTGGGAGGAGAAGACTTCCCAAAAATCGAGCAGGTTCACCGGATAGGAAGGTTAGACACCAGACGAACAGAAAGAAGTCGTGACATAATTGTGAGGTTTAGATTCTACGAGGACAAGGAAAATATATGGGTAAAACTAAGAGGGCATACTCCACTTCAATATGAAGAGGCAAGGATTCAAATATTTGCAGACCTAGCCAAAGACACACTGGCGAGAAGACGATACCTGAAACCCCTCTTGGAACAAATGATAAATCAAAATATAAAATATTCATGGGGATTCCCGGCCTGTCTTCTAGGTAGCAAAGATGGTAGAACTGCAAGATTAAGATTCCCGGGAGAATTCGAGGAATTCTGTGAGAAACTGGGCCTGCAGGTGCCCCCGCTGTTGGACTGGTCTAATGAACGGTGGATAGAATTAGGTGTGGGATCGGTCTAAAATGTCATGAGGGTGAGGGGGGTCTGGGGGGGAAGGGGAGGGTTAGGATGAGATAAATATTATTAGAAAACAAAGGTGATGGAAGTGCCGCTAGGAGAATTGGGGAAGGGGGTTCTTCCCAACCTCAATACCAAGAAAGTGGGAAACCTCTCCAAGGTCTAAGGTAAAGGGCATATATATATAGGAGAGTAGAAAAATGGCACTGACCACAATAAAATTTACAACGTATAACGTCAAAGGCCTAAATATGGCCAATAAAAGACTTAACATCTTTAATGAGCTTAAATTACTTGGACAAGACGTGGTATTCCTGCAAGAAACACATATCTCACATCAATCGAGACTTAGATTGTTCTCAAGTGAATATCCGGTCTGGTACCAAGGAGATACTATTTCAAGTAGAGCACAGGGGGTAGCTATTGGATTTGCAAAAAAAACAAGGTTTGTGCTGGAACATAGAATAGTAGACCCAGAAGGTAGATACCTACTTCTCAGAGGCAGATTCAATGAAGAGGAATACACACTAGCCAACATCTATGCACCTAATAAAAATCCGATGAAGTACCTGGCAAACATCTTGGGGAAAATAATGGAATTTAGGAAAGGGCATTTGATATTAATGGGAGATCTCAATTTTTGTTTGGATCCGGGATCAGACAGTACGGCCCGAGCACAGGGGAAAAATTGCGTACAATTGAAGGAAGTAAAGCAAAAACTCTCCACCCACCAGTTGGTAGACATATGGAGAGTTCAACATCCAGATAAAAGGGACTATACGTTTTACTCCCCTGTGCACGGGTCATACTCCCGGATCGATTGTGGATTAGTGGAGCATAGGGAGATCGACAAGGTGGTGGAGTCTAGGATAGGAAATATAACCTACTCAGACCATACACCAATGACCATGGAAATGATAATAGGTGGAGGCCCGGCCTATGGGGGACAGTGGCGCTTAAACAAGGAACTGATTAGAGAGGACGAGGGGATCAATAGAATCAGAAAGGAATTGGAGAATTATTTTGCGGTAAATGATTCTGGTGAGGTATCAGGGGCCACTCTGTGAGAGGCTCATAAAGCCTACATTAGAGGGGTCCTAATTGAAATGGGGGCGAAGAAGAAAAAAGAGAGACGCGAGAAAATTCAAAAATTAATGGTAGATCTTGCTGGGTTAGAACAAAAACACAAAAAACAACTGGGCCAGCTCCCTCAAGAGATACACCAACAGATGGTAATTAAAAGATCAGAGTTGAAAACGGCAATGGAGCAAGAGTCTAAAGTAACATAAAGTAAGATAGCATGGGAGAGATATAGATGGGGCAATAAACCTAGTAAACATTTAGCAAAATGGTACAAAAGAAGAAAGCTAGGAATTTCATAGAGAGAATCCAGACTAAAGAGGGCCATATGGAATATTCATCTAGGAAGGTGGCGGACATCTTTAAGAATTACTACCAGGAGCTATACTCAGTCCCTAAACAAGACATCCTTTCAAAAAATAGGAGAGCGAGAAACAACAACTATTTAAAGAAGGCGGCGCTCCCCAAGATTACAGAGGTGGGTAGAGAACTCTTGGAAAGGCCAATCTCTGAAGATGAAATAAGAAAAGCACTAGCAGGAATGGCCCTTGGGAAAAGCCCTGGCCCTGACGGGCTTACACCGCTCTATTAGAAAACATTTAAAGAAATATTAGTCCCTAGGCTGTGTCATTATATGAATGGGTTGGGAGATAGCTTTGAGATGAGTAGGGAGGCTTTAAAGGCCTCCATCACAATCATATTGAAAGAGGGTAAAGAGAAAACACTATGCTCAAGCTATCGTCCCATCTCTCTGCTAAACACAGACACAAAATTATATGCAAAGGTCTTGGCAGAGAGGTTGAAGGAATTTATGAACTCTTTGGTTGACCCAGACCAGGTGGGGTTTGTCCCTAATAGGGAGGGGAAGGATAACGGGGTCAGGTCACTCCTCCTGCTGGAAAAAATAAAGGAGAGTGGGCCCCCAGGACTACTTCTGTCAATTGATGCCAAAACGGCTTTTGACAGAGTAGACTGGGGGTTCATGATACAGACCTTGGAGGCTATGGGACTAGGACCTAAAATGATCCGGAGGATTAAAACTTTGTACCATCATCCAACCGCCGTAATAAAAGTGAATGGTTTAATGTCTCAACCATTTGAGATGGAAAACGGTACGAGGCAGGGGTGTCCCCTGTCCCCGTTGCTCTTCGTTCTTACTATGGAATGCCTCCTGGCAACAATACGCAGAGATCCCGATATAAGAGGTATCAAGGTAGGAGAGGAGGAACATAAAATCCCAGCATTTGCGGATGACGTGCTGTTCTGTATAAGGGACCCAGTATCCACTATGCCCAACCTAGTAAAAGCCGTGAGGAAATATGGAGAGGTATCTAACTTCCAAATAAATATGATCAAATCAGAAATATTAAACATAAACCTAAGCAAGACAGAAGTAGAGACCTTGAAAAAAGAGTTCAGTTTTAAATGGACCAAGGAACTAAGGTACCTTGGTATTAAACTAACCAACTCAATTAAGAAGATATTTACCATTAACTATATGCCCCTACTCAACGCTGTCAGAATGGACTGTAAAAGATTCGCCTGTAAGGCCCTCTCATGGATAGGCCGCATTAATGTCATCAAAATGGTCCTATTACCTAAAATTATGTATCAATTCCAGATGATACCAGTGCCTCTCCCCTTGTACTACTTGAGGAAGTTAAGAAAAATAATAATGACTTTTATTTGGAAAAACAAAAGACCAAGAGTCTCCTTCCAGACCTTAAAACAAAGGAAAATAAATGGCGGCCTGGCAGTGCCAGACGTACAGATCTATTACAAAGCCGTAGTACTGTCAAGAATGGTAGAGTGGGCGAAGAAGGAAAATGTAAGAAAGTGGGTGAAAATAGAGGAAAATATTAGTAAAGCACAACTGGGTAGCATTATTTGGAATCCTCCACACTTTAGAATTATAGATAATAGCACGCACGTAATAACACGAAATGTCTTTAAAATATGGGATGCGGTATATAAGAAAGTCAATGGGAAATATAATTCACCGCTTCTTACATTAATAGAAAAGAGTGGGAACAAGGGGACAGTGGCTGATGTTGGCCCAGCAATATTCCCACCCCGGAAAAGACTGGACTATATCGGTACAGATAGACAACAATAAAATTAATAATTAAAAGGTTTATTACAAAGAAGAAAAATACATATTGTACTTGTTAAAATTGCAAAAACAGAGGCTCGGGAATGCCCCAGGGACATCTGTAGTTACAGGGTATAGAATGGTCTGGTTCTCGACTAGTTTCGCGGTATTACCGCTTCCTCAGGAGGACCAATCTATGGGATAGATAATAGGAATAATACAAACATAATACATACAAACATTGTAATGCAGCATGTAAAAACCAACATAACCTAGGAGGTAAATACAGAAATGGCTTACCCTATATTTAGGTGAATGTGTGCGGCACCCAGCTGCCCAAACAAAACTCCCCCGCGGCGGACAAGGGGGATTGTACGGCACTCCCTGAAAACAGCAATTAAGGGGTCTAGTATATCAGTTGGTTAGGGGCAAAAAAGATTGTCCGCTAGCATAGGGGAGGGAGGTAAATAAGGGCAAAAGGAAAGAAGGGAATGAGAAGGGAGAAAGGAGAGGGGTAGAGATCGGGGAGGAAAAAAGGGGAAGGGATGATGAGGATGGGGGGGGGAGGAAGAAAGGGATGGGAGAGGGGGGGAAAAAAAGGGGGGGTAGGGAAGGAGAAGAAGGGGGAAGGGCAAGGCAAGGGGTGGGGAGGGAGGCTATAGGCTAAAGGGGGGAAGGACGGGAAGGGGGACTGGAGATGGGAAAGGGAGGGGGGGGGAAGGACAGATGAAGAGAGTAAGGAAAGAGGAAAGGGGGGGGGGGGAAGCAGGGGAGAGGGGAAAAAAGGGTAGGAGAGGCGAGGCACAGAAACAAGGAGAAAAAAGAGAGAAAAAGGGAGGGATAAAGTACCCACACCCTCGCTAGTGGTATTTGAGGCATATGGTGTAACTTACCATGATTATTAGCCCAGGGGGTGATATGGTACCAAGCCACATAGAGGCTTCTTGATAACGCAGAGGTCAGATGGCCCATAGGAAGCAAGAGCACCTACTGTGTCCACCGAGAAGGGGATCAGAGGGGGTACATGGCTGTGGGAGCCCAGCGGTATGAGGGGATACCCACAGGGTAACATGGAAATCTGTCAATGAAAGCGTATCACATATAACATGAGATACAGGATAGTATCCGTATGACGGTATCAATCGTAGATAACGTGAGGTAAAGGATAGTATCCAAGGTAAAAATTGAGGATGAACGTACCCAAAGATGTCCCCGGTAAGACAGCGGAGGCGTCCCTTCCATCCAAGCCCCACGTGTGCAGGTCTTCAGTGTGGAGAGCCGCACTGCTCACGCCAAAAGGCCCGAGGGCCCATTAAGTGAGCTCCCCAACCCGGAGACGCCTACGACGCCGCCGTCTGGCGGCGTCTGACGTCGCCATCCAGCGGCGTCTGACGTCGCCGGGTCAGTTTCCCCGTGTGGGTTGCCATTACACTCCATCACCCTCATTATTCCTTTTACTCACTACACCATTTTACTTACAGTGCACTCGTTCCAAGTTCACTGTCCTACTTTCTTCACTACCCCTTTCACCTCATCTATTCTTCCATCTGTTTTGCTTACCCACCTCCTATCATCCATAATGGGTCCGCAGTCCAGTCCCCTGGCTACGGTTCCCCACCCTTATCACTTACCCATTACCTGTCCTTGTGCACTACCCCCTTCACCTTACATAATGGCCTCCGTTAATGGATTCCCCTTGTAATCTTAGCCGTCTATGGAGGGTCAATTCCCTCTGTGTTTACCAAACACCGTAATCGTCATTGTGGCATTCACACTGCCACTCATACTTATTTTTACCTACAATTATTTACATACTTATTATTTCCTTTATTATTGTTTAAATGTCAATTTTATTGTTCTGGCGATCCCTGGGTGCCTGGTGCAGTTCGTGGCTGCCTTTGCCTCCCTTAGCGGCGGACTTGTGTTTCCCCTGGCAGGGATGACGTGTTTTGTTTATCCCCTGCTTGCTCTCGTCAAGCCCAGGGCTCTCCGCCCACGGGCTCACCTTGAACGCACTTGCGCAGCAGCGCTGGTCGCGCACCTGCGCAGTGCGGGGAAACTGACCCGGCGACGTCAGACGCCGCCAGACGGCGGCGTCGTGGGCGTCTCCGGGTTGGGGAGCTCACTTAATGGGCCCTCGGGCCTTTTGGCGTGAGCAGTGCGGCTCTCCACACTGAAGACCTGCACACGTGGGGCTTGGATGGAAGGGACGCCTCCGCTGTCTTACCGGGGACATCTTTGGGTACGTTCATCCTCAATTTTTACCTTGGATACTATCCTTTACCTCACGTTATCTACGATTGATACCGTCATACGGATACTATCCTGTATCTCATGTTATATGTGATACGCTTTCATTGACAGATTTCCATGTTACCCTGTGGGTATCCCCTCATACCGCTGGGCTCCCACAGCCATGTACCCCCTCTGATCCCCTTCTCGGTGGACACAGTAGGTGCTCTTGCTTCCTATGGGCCATCTGACCTCTGCGTTATCAAGAAGCCTCTATGTGGCTTGGTACCATATCACCCCCTGGGCTAATAATCATGGTAAGTTACACCATATGCCTCAAATACCACTAGCGAGGGTGTGGGTACTTTATCCCTCCCTTTTTCTCTCTTTTTTCTCCTTGTTTCTGTGCCTCGCCTCTCCTACCCTTTTTTCCCCCCTCCCCTGCTTCCCCCCCCTTTCCTCTTTCCTTACTCTCTTCATCTGTCCTTCCCCCCCCTCCCTTTCCCATCTCCAGTCCCCCTTCCCGTCCTTCCCCCCTTTAGCCTATAGCCTCCCTCCCCACCCCTTGCCTTGCCCTTCCCCCTTCTTCTCCTTCCCTACCCCCCCTTTTTTTCCCCCCCCCTCTCCCATCCCTTTCTTCTCCCCCCCCCCCATCCTCATCATCCCTTCCCCTTTTTTCCTCCCCGATCTCTACCCCTCTCCTTTCTCCCTTCTCATTCCCTTCTTTCCTTTTGCCCTTATTTACCTCCCTCCCCTATGCAAGCGGCCAATCTTTTTTGCCCCTAACCAACTGATATACTAGACCCCTTAATTGCTGTTTTCAGGGAGTGCCGTACAATCCCCCTTGTCCGCCGCGGGGGAGTTTTGTTTGGGCAGCTGGGTGCCGCACACATTCACCTAAATATAGGGTAAGCCATTTCTGTATTTACCTCCTAGGTTATGTTGGTTTTTACATGCTGCATTACAATGTTTGTATGTATTATGTTTGTATTATTCCTATTATCTATCCCATAGATTGGTCCTCCTGAGGAAGCGGTAATACCGCGAAACTAGTCGAGAACCAGACCATTCTATACCCTGTAACTACAGATGTCCCTGGGGCATTCCCGAGCCTCTGTTTTTGCAATTTTAACAAGTACAATATGTATTTTTCTTCTTTGTAATAAACCTTTTAATTATTAATTTTATTGTTGTCTATCTGTACCGATATAGTCCAGTCTTTTCCGGGGTGGGAATATTGCTGGGCCAACATCAGCCACTGTCCCCTTGTTCCCACTCTTTTCTGTTTGTGCATATTAATTTGGATGATGGTACGTTTTTATAAACAATTGTTATTTTCTATTACATGAGGCTATACTCAAAATTTGTGCATCTTACATTAATAGATAATAATTTTTTTGCACCAGGAACAGAAAATATAGGAGGAAAAGAAGCACTTTGGGGGAAAACACAATTAAGAGAAATCATTAAAGAAGATAAAATTATGTCATTTCAACAACTTACACAAGGGAGGGAAACACGGGGATTAGATGAGTGGCGATACCTCCAACTGAGTCACTTTGTCAATAAATTACCACATCCTATTAGGTCTGGGGAAAAACTGACAGACTTTGAAAGGCTGTGTGATATGGAAGATCCGAGAAATATAGTCTCCAAAATATATAAAATTTTGATGACGTCAGAAAAATTGGAGATACCGCCATTCTTGGGTAAATGGGAGAGGGAATTAGGCACAAAGAAGGATGAAAACACTATTAGAAGAATTTTGAAAATTATTGCCAACTCAGCAATGGATGCTCGAACGGCAGAAATGAATTATAAATGTATCAGCAGAAGTTATTTAACGCCAGAGATAACAAGTAAATATCAGAAGGGGTCGGCTTACTGCTGGCGAGGCTGCCAAGAAGCAGGAACAATGGGGCACCTCTGATGGAGCTGCCCTAAAATAAAAAATTTCTGCAGGAAGATACTCGCCCTAATTAAGAAGATTACGGAAATAGAAGTAGTAGAAGACCCCTGGGAGGTTTTGTTTCATGGGGGAGATGCAGATTTAAATAAATATAAGCAGTCACTGGTCCCTCAGCTTTTGAATGCTGCAAAGAGAACGATACCGAAGAGTTGGCAGAGGAGGGAGAGCCCAGAGACATGGGAGTGGATAGATGCAGTAGAGGAAATATGCAAAATGGAGACTTTGGCGAATATGATAGATGAAACAAGAAGCGTTAATGTAGATAAGTGGGAGTGTTAAAAAAAACATGGAGTTACGCCAAAGAACTGAAAGCCTTAGACTAAAGAAGGAGAGTAGAAGAAGAATAGACCTTGGAGAGGTGGGGTGGGGGAGGGCCTGGGGTAGGTGAGGGAGGAGGTGGGCGGGATGGGAATATAAAAAAAAAAAAGGGGAGTATTTTAATGGAATTTGGGTTTGATTAAGCCTCCTAGGGGACGTGATATGAAATAGATTTATTATTTCTTGTTTTTACTATTTTTGATATGGCAAAGTGTCACGATGATGAGACATTAGAGAGTGATTTAAGAAAAATGAACTGTAAAGTTGATTTAAGCCCCTCGAAAAGGTCGACTGAAGTGGCAAAAAGAAAAGAAAAAAAAAAAAGAACACACAGATTCGCAGGTCATGTAAAAAGCATAGTATTCTATGGCGTTGGTTCACATCTATGTGTTGCGAATTCGGTGCGAGAAAAAAAAAGAGTCCTGTGTGTGTTGACTGCGGGTGTGATCCAAATTCCAATGGTACAGTGTGAATTTTATCTTCACAGGCTTCAATTGAACTTGCAGTAAACTCGCAGCACACAGTTCACATTTCTGCAAACGGTTTACTGCTTCCTGAAATTCGCAGTAAATTTGCTTAAAATCACGGTAAATCCGCACCTATCCACCTCAAAACATAAGGCAAATTCACACCTCACATAGGACAAAAGAACGGATCAAATTCACAGTACATCGCAGTAGTGTGAACCTAGGCTTAAACTTTCCAGTTTTTTCTTTAGAGCAGATTTAAGCCCCGTACACTCTAGTACTTTTTTTTTCATTCACCCCGAAAAAAACCTGACAGCTTAGGAGGAGCTGCTTTACTAACTATGCAATGTTAATACAGTAATCTCCCTTGCTGTTCTATTGTGTCCCCCACTCCCCGCGCCAAAACACTCCATTATTGGCTGAGAGTGCTAATCGGGAGCCTGTCGAAAGACCTTTTTTGGTCATGCCCCTTCGAAGAAGCCGACCGAACGGCCAGCTTTTGTCGGACCGACTCCAGTACACACAGGCGAATGTCGGCTGGTTTCTTTTTGAACTGGCTGATGTCGCCCGACATTCAGCCCGTGTGTACTAGGCTTTACACATAGTACTCTATAGGGAACTCCCTTTGTTTAGAAAATCTTGCGATGTACAATTAAAGAACAGACGTTATTTTTTGAGAGTGCACAAACATGCAATGTACAACCTAAGCCTTGCAATCTTTAACATTTTGTTAGGACAGACAGTGTGAAAATTTTGTTACAACCGATAATGAGAGCTGCCAGCACAGTACAGATAGGGTATTTTATAATAAATACAACTTCACAGCCCCCCTACGTCCTTAACATTACATAATGAAAAGTTAAGCAGAAATGTTATTTTATTTTATTAAGGTAACAAATATATAGAGTAGGTGTTATCCCAGTTTGGCTGCAAAAGTGGAATTACTCTTAAACCCTTTAATGCACTGTAACACGTGATATACATTCTCTGTCTATTTTTTTTATATTTTTTCCTAGATTTTTTCCAAGACTAGATGTAATATTATTATTTTGATCTATGTGAAATATTACATTGTACTGATGTTTTCCTTTGAGTGTTAATGTGTGTGTGTGTGTATATATATATATATATATATATATATATATATATATATATATATCAGACAGATAATGCTCAGTTTTCCATTCTCTGTTCATTTGGAGCAGACACCGAAGCCTTTATTTCTGCTTCCACTGAACTAATGCTTGCCTGGAACTAATATCTCATGATATTTAAAATCTGGGTCACATAGTTGTATAGTGATACCATGAATTATTTATGTCTAATATTACTTTACTTTAACTATAGAGATTCATATCCAGGCTGGGTAACCATGGAGACGTCAGTGGGATCCTTGGGGATGCATTCATTTACAGCAATTGTAACTCATGAGGAGATCATGTATCCAATGCAAACTGTCTTTCATTTTTTATAACTATGCACTGTTCCATTTCAATAATCCATACTTTAGATGCACAATGCAATAAAAGCTTTGGAGGCTCTTTCACAAAAGACCCCAGCGATTGTCCTTTTATCTGAAATCATATGCCATTTCCCTGTATGTAATATGTACTAATGCGCACCTACATGTGCACTGCATTGATTTAATTAAAAGCCATTGTAATTTTTCAGAGGGGTAAGGGAGCCATTCAGATGTAATTACACACATGTAATTTTCTGCTTCTATTTCATATTTGCAATGCATGACAGCAATACGTTTCCTTGTATTAATGTTTATTGATTCTTTCTATGCTTTTGCCTCTATTATTGTCATTTTTGTATGCTGTAGACACTATGAAAATAAGAGATATTGTTGATGGAATTAGTTATAGTATTGGAGAATTGTGAGTAGCAGTAATATCTCAGCAGTTCAGTTCTTTTTATTTAAAGTGTACCTGAACCCAAGAACAAAAACTTAATATATGGCAGCTTACTGTATAGTGGTGGCTGGTGATAATATGTTTTGGGGTTTTGTATCCACCTGGCAGCTGGAACTAGGTGTGGCTGATCAGAACCTGCTGGCTTCTGGGAGACACCTGCTGGTGGACACTGAAACTTCAGCCATCGGGCCAGAGAACCACAGTGCCACTAGCAGGTGAACTCAGTCCTGACAGTTTTCCCCCCCTTAAAGTGGAGTTCCACCCACTTTTACAACTCTTCAGCATCCCTCACTAAACTGTGCACTGTAAACGAATTGGATATTTTTTTATTTTTTTTCTCAGCACTTACTGTATATCTGCTGTATTCATTTTTCACTTCCTCCTCCCTGGCCGCGGCCCATCGCATCATTTCCTGTTTGCAATGCCTTCTGGGAAGGGGCTGCAACTTCCTCTGACACTGCCGTTGCAATGGAAACCTGACCTGAAACCTGTTACACTGCTTGTGCTGCACTGAGCATGTGCGAGATCTGCAAGGATGACATCCAGGAAGAAATACAGTCTGGCTTCAGATGCCCAGACTTAAGATGGCCACGGCCTGCTGTAAGTTTATAAAATAACAATCTACTGCTATAAACTAACAAAACAGACCTTAGTTTACAGACTAACTTTACTAGAATACATTAAGCTTGTGTATTATAGGGGTATTTTTATTTAAAAAGTATAATTTCGGCCGGAACACCACTTTAAGGAGCGGCCTCTGGAAGCTCCATAGGACCCTACCACCGGGGTCTGCAAGCCGACTGAGTACCCCACTGCCAATGTCCAAAGGCTTGGTGAGAACCCCGCCGCAGGGGTCCCAAAACTGGCTGGGTTTTCTGCTGGTCAGATCCTCAGAGGCAGGCAGGTTGTTGAGCACAGGACATCCAGAGGCAGGCTGGGAAGCAGGCACGGGATCAGCAGACTGGGCAGCAGGAAGTGGCACATGAGGCTGGGCAGCGGCACAGGTATTGGCATAGTCCAGCTGGACAGCAGGCTTGGCAGCAGATGGTAGGTCACCCATGGTAGGCAGCAGCATGGAGGAGGAATGGACACCATCAGCAAGTGGCAGCATGAAGGAGGAGGAATGGACACCATCAGCAAGCAGCAGCATGGAGGAGGAGGAATGGACACCATCAGCAAGCAGCAGCATGGAGGAGGAGGAATGGACACCATCAGCAGGTGGCAGCATGGAGGAGGAGGAATAGACACCATCAGCAGGTGGCAGCATGGAGGAGGCATGGACTCTATCAGCAGGCAGCAGTATGGAGGAGGCATGGACCCCATCAGCAGACAACATCAGCATGGAGGAGCCATTGACCCCATCAGCAGGTGGCAACATGGAGGAGTCATGGACACCATCAGCAGGCGGCACCATGGAGGAGGACTGGATCACATCAGAAGCAGTCATCAGCATGGAGGAGGACTGGATCACACCGGCAGCAATCATCAGCATGGAGGAGGACTGGAAACCATCAGCAGCAGTCATCAGCATGGAAGAGGACTGGATCTCAGCAGTGATCAGCATGGAGGAGGACTGGGCACCGTTAGCAGACAATATAGATAGGGGCAGAGTTGTAAGAGCAGGAGAAAAGTTTTGTTTATTTTTTGGCTTGGATACTGGAGTCCTGCACATAGTTGCATTGTGCTGACCAGAGTGTACTGCTGATGGAAAGGTAGTAACAGTACTGGGGAGGGAAGAGTAGTAGAAGTACAGGAAGAGACCTGAGACATTGCTATGGACAACGGTACTGCAGGGGGAGCTTCCAATGTATTGCATACAGAGGAAGTGTGATTACTGGTGGCAAGATACTGATCTACAGGAAGTAAGGGACACTCAGTAGCAGCAGAGGCTGCTAAGGGTAACAGAGGAACAGATTCTTGATCTTTAGCAGCAGACCTGATTTTATGTGCCTCATCTAGTACTGGGGATATGATCTCTGACAAAGCTTGTAGCAGACGGTGAACTAAAGTCTGTTTGACTCTCCCTCGCTCACATTGCTCAATTAAACAGTTTACAGCAGCAATACAATCCAACAACACCTGTTGTGAATAGGCTGAATACTGCTGGAAAAAAGAACCTGCATAATGTTTCAGCAACCATCCCAAAAAATCTAGCCTGGTACATAGTAAATGGAGGAGTGAAAATATCATGGTCCTGAGAGGTAAACTGAAATAGTAGCTCAGAACAGACCTGAATCAAAGGTTGTACTTCACCAAGGGAAAATCTGCCCTCAACAGCTAAGGCATGTGCAGTCAGAATGCTTGCCAACAGCTCCTCCTTAGTAAGATCCTGCCAAAGTGAATGACAAAAATCCTTATCCTCTACTGAAAGTTGCATACGGCAGTCACTAAGTGTAGCAGATCTGGTCTTATCACTATTGTGTCAGGAATCAGCGGCTAAGGAGACAAGACACGTAGCTACACAAGGGAACTGAGACCAAACAGATATATATCATTAAAGTGATATTTATTTACAGTGAAACACACACCAATAAACATACACAGCAACCAGTGAACACAGCAAAAACAAACTACCAAAAATAACAAATTAACCTGTCATGTACCAGGTATGACCAGAATTGCGTGGTTAGCTACAGAGGAACACCAAACACATGTAAGTGAAAATATAAATTATTTATTAAAGTAAGTGAATAATCTAAGTACAACCACCTCCAATATGACACAGTGCAATAACCAACCAACAGACAGAGACCCACAAATAACAACAGACAGATAAGTACAATAAATGGGATTCCAGATACATAGACGTAAGCCAGGCCAAGGTCATACACAGGGAGATCAGAAGATGGGCTAAGGAATACAGGACAGGGAGAGGATGGATGGATCAGACTGCAGGGCAGGGATGCAAGGTAACAGGTGGGACAGAATAGGGATCAGGACAGATACACGGGTCACAGGTTCAGGGCACAGGAACAGGTTCAGAATCAGGATCAAATCACAGGCTAGCAGGTCAGGGCGCAAGGACGAAACCACGGCAAACATGTGAGTGCTTGCTGGGTATTTATAGGCCTGTAATTGGTCTCAAGTGACACCTGATTGTAGGAGGTGCTGTCTGCTCTACACTGCCAGGATCCATCCGCTGGTGGACATCAGTACTGCAGCCCAAAGATGACATAACATCAGCAGGGAAAAGCTCTCCTGACAGTTCCAAACTGCCAGGAGACACCTGCTGGTGAACCTCAGTACTGCACGCCAAATGACAGATATTACCAGTGGATGGAACTTTTCCTGACAGTACCCCCCTCAAAGGAGTGGCCTCCGGACGCTCCAACTGGTTGTAATTGTCCATAGTCTATGGCATCAAGCAGAACAACGGATGGAGGTACGTCAGGCTGGGCAACAGGCACTTCAGGCTGGGCATCAGGCTGGGCATCAGGCACATCAGGGCAGACAGCGGGCACATCAGGGCAGACAGCGGGCACATCAGGGCAGACAGCGGGCTCTGGGTCATCGAGCTGGGTAGCAGGCTCTGGGTCATCGAGCTGGGCAGCAGGCTCCAGGTCATCGAGCTGGGCGGCAGGCTCCGGGTCATCGAGCTGGGCGGCAGGCTCCGGGTCATCGAGCTGGGCAGCAGGCTCTGGAACATCAGGCCGAGCAGCGAGCACCGTAATGGCAGTCTGGGTAACAAGCACCGGCTCAACAAGCTGAGTAATGGGCCCCGGCCCAATGGGCTGGGTAACGAGCCCCGGATCAGCGAGCAGGACACCGGGCACTGGCTCAGAAAGCCGGATGACAGACAGTGGCATGACAGGCTGAGACACAGGCACCAAAACTTCAGGCTGAGACTGGGACACCGGATCTTCAGACTGGAACATTGGATCTTCAGACTGGGACACCGGGACTTCAGACTGGGACACTGGGACTTCAAGCGGGGACACCGGGACTTCAAGCAGGGATACCGGGACTTCAAGCGGGCATACCGGGACTTCAAGAGGGGACACAGGCACGTCAAGCTGGGCAGCAAGCACATCACTCTGGGCAGCAGGCACGTCAAGCTGGGCACCAGGCACGGGTACATCAAGCTGAGCAGCAGGCATGGGCACTTCAAGCTGGGCAGCAGGCATGGGCTCTTCAAGCTGGGCAGCAGGCATGGGCAAATCAGGCTGGGCAGCAGACAGTGGCACATCAGGCTGGGCAGCAGACAGGGACATATCAAGCTGGGCAGCAGACAGGAACATATCAGGCTGGGCAGCAGACAGAGGCTCATCAGGCTGGGCAGCAGATAGGAATACATCAGGCTGGGCAGCAGACAGGAATACATCAGACTGGGCAGCAGACAGAGGCACATCAGGCTGGGCAGCAGACAGAGGCATTTCATGCTGGGCAGCAGACAGAGACACGTCAGGCTGGGCAGCAGACAGAGGCACATCAGGCTGGGCAGCAGACAGAGGCATGTCAGGCTAGGCAGCAGACAGAGGCTCATCAGTCTGGGCAGCAGACCGGAACACATCAGGCTGGGCAGCAGACAGAGGCTCATCAGACTCGGCAGCAGGCTGGGCAGCAGACAGAGGCTCATCCGGCTGGGCAGCAGGCAGGAGCACATCAGGCTAAGCAGCAGACAGAGGCACATCAGGCTGGGCAGCAGACAGAGGCACATCAGGCTGGGCAGCAGACAGAGGCACGTCAGGCTGGGCAGCAGACAGAAGCTCATCAGCCAGGGCAGCAGGCAGGAACACATCAGGCTGAGCAGCAGACAGAGGCTCATCAGGCTGGGCAGCAGACAGGTATACATCAGGCTGGGCAGCAGACAGTAACACATGAAGCTGGGCAGCAGACAGTAATACATCAGACTGACTGGGCAGCAGACAGAGGCACATCAGGCTGGGCAGCAGACAGAGGCATTTCATGCTGGGCAGCAGACAGAGACATGTCAGGCTGGGCAGCAGACAGAGGCACGTCAGGCTGGGTGCAGACAGAGGCATGTCAGGCTGGGCAGCAGACAGAGGCTCATCAGGCTGGGCAGCAGACCGGAACACATCAGGCGTGGCAGCAGACAGAGGCTCATCAGGCTGGGCAGCAGACAGAGGCTCATCAGACTGGGCAGCAGGCTGGGCAGCAGACAGAGGCTCATCAGGCTGGGCAGCAGGCAGGAACACATCAGGCTGGGCAGCAGACAGAGGCACATCAGGCTGGGCAGCAGACAGAGGCACATCAGGCTGGGCAGCAGACAGAGGCACGTCAGGCTGGGCAGCAGACAGAGGCTCATAAGCCTGGGCAGCAGGCAGGAACACATCAGGCTGAGCAGCAGACAGAGGCTCATCAGGCTGGGCAGCAGACAGGAATACATCAGGCTGGGCAGCAGACAGTAACACATCAGGCTGGGCAGCAGACAGAGGCTCATCAGGCTGGGCAGCAGATAGGAATACATCAGGCTGAGCAGCAGACAGGAATACATCAGACTGGGCAGCAGACAGAGGCACATCAGGCTGGGCAGCAGACAGAGGCACATCATGCTGGGCAGCAGACAGAGACACGTCAGGCTGAGCAGCAGACAGAGGCACGTCTGCTGCTCAGCCTGAGACAGAGACATGTCAGGCTGGGCAGCAGACAGAGGCACGTCAGGCTGGGTGCAGACAGAGGGATGTCAGGCTGGGCAGCAGACAGAGGCTCATCAGGCTGGACAGCAGACCGGAACACATCAGGCTTGGCAGCAGACAGATGCTCATCAGGCTGGGCAGCAGACAGAGGCTCATCAGACTGGGCAGCAGGCTGGGCAGCAGACAGAGGCTCATCAGACTGGGCAGCAGGCAGAAACACATCAGGCTGGGCAGCAGACAGAGGCACATCAGGCTGGGCAGCAGACAGAGGCACATCAGGCTGGGCAGCAGACAGAGGCACGTCAGGCTGGGCAGCAGACAGAGGCTCATAAGCCTGGGCAGCAGGCAGGAACACATCAGGCTGACAGGCTGAGCAGCAGACAGAGGCTCATCAGGCTGGGCAGCAGACAGGAATACATCAGGCTGGGCAGCAGACAGTAACACATCAGGCTGGGCAGCAGACAGAGGCTCATCAGGCTGGGCAGCAGATAGGAATACATCAGGCTGGGCAGCAGACAGGAATACATCAGACTGGGCAGCAGACAGAGGCACATCAGGCTGTGCAGCAGACAGAGGCACGTCATGCTGGGCAGCAGACAGAGGCACGTCATGCTGGGCAGCAGACAGAGGCACGTCAGGCTGAGCAGCAGACAGAGGCATGTCAGGCTGGGCAGCAGACAGAGGCACGTCAGGCTGGGCAGCAGACAGAGGCTCATCAGACTGGGCAGCAGGCTGGGCAGCAGACAGAGGCTCATCAGGCTGGGCAGCAGGCAGGAACACATCAGGCTGGGCAGCAGACAGAGGCACATCAGGCTGGGCAGCAGACAGAGGCATGTCAGGCTGGGCAGCAGACAGAGGCTCATCAGCCTGGGCAGCAGGCAGTAACACATCAGGCTGAGCAGCAGACAGAGGCTCATTAGGCTGGGCAGCAGACAGTTATACATCAGGCTGGGCAGCAGACAGGGATACATCAGGCTGGGCAGCAGACAGGAACACATAAGGCTGGACAGCAGACAGGAGTTCATCAGGCTGGGCAGCAGACAGGGATACATCAGGCTGGGCAGCTAACACTGGCACAACAGGCTGAACAGCAGACACTGGCACAACAGGTTGAACAGTAAGCACATCAGACTGGTCGGCAGATATTGAAACATCGGACTGGAACATTGACATAGGAACATCAGACTGGGGCACAGGAACTTCAGGCAGAGACACTGGCTGGAAAGCAGGCAGAGGTTTGGCAGAATCAGGTGGGTTATCAGGTTCAGCTGGCATGCAAGCAAACTGGAGCAGGTTGGTTGGTGTGGAGGCAGGTTGGGTTGTAGGATCATGTAGGTTGGAAAGAACTTCCGTTTCTTCTTTGGCTTAACTGCTGGAGATCTGTAGGTGACTGCAGGACTGTAGGTAGGAGGTGAGGCGTGCTGAAGAGAAGGGCTGGGATATGGCAAGGAAGAGGGAACAGTGGCCAGAGGAAGTTCTTGTGGGGAAGTTGTAGGTAGCAGAGAAGAGGCAAGCGGCTTAAAGGCAGGATAAGTGCAGCGGGTAGAGACAGGGTATTGATATTTGGTGGGAAGCAGGGTATATTGGGCTGAAACGGAGGTTGCCATGGGTGAAGGGGAAAAAGACTCTTGGGCAGGCAGGTGTCTGGCAGCAGAGATGGTTTGTTGTAGGCTAGCTGGGGCTGATTGCAAAATACCGGACCATGCTAAAAGTTGAGGTTGCACAAACTGCAGCTTACATACTGCCTGTCTGGCAAGGGATTGTACAGAATCAACACATTCTTTTATCATCTGTTGGGAACAGGCTGTGTAATGTTCAAAAAAGTAAGGGGAGCTATCTTCCAGAAGCCATACCAGTGATGTGACCTGATTAATACTGAAAGGTAGAGAAAAATCATCCTGGCCCTCTGGGATGCAGGGCAAAGCCAGCTCTGTGCAGATTTGAATTAAAGGCTGAACATCCCCAAACAGCATACAGCCCTGATCAACCCAGGAGTGAGCAAAACGAATGATCTCTAGCAGCTGATCACTGGTCCACTCCTTCAGTGTGTGGCGGAGATATTCCCTACTCTCTGATGCCATCAGAGCATAATAATGAATCACATCAGAATTAATTGCAGCAAGAAACCTGAACCAAGATGGTTTCTCTGTGTAGCCACTTCTGGTCAGGGATGGCCTTGGTTTACTGTCATGTACCAGGTGTGACCAGAACTGCGTGGTTAGCTACAGAGGAAACATAAAACACATGTAAGTAAAAATATAAATGATTTATTAAAGTAAGTGAATAATCTAAGTACAACCACCTCCAATATGACACAGTGCAATAACCAACCAACAGACAGAGACCCACAAATAACAACAGACAGATAAATGGGAAATACCAGGATCATAAACAATAGCCAGACCAGGGTCATACTCAGCAGATGGACAGGGGATGTTTAAGAAACATAGACGTAAGCCAGGCCAAGGTCATACACAGGGAGATCAGCAGATGGGGTAAGGAACACAGGACAGGGAGAGGATGGATGGATCAGACTGCAGGGCAGGGATGCAAGGTAACAGGTGGGATAGGATAGGGATCAGGACAGGGAGACAGGATCAGATACACGGTTCACAGGTTCAGGGCACAGGTTCAGAATCAGGATCAGATCACAGGCTAGGAGGTCATGGTGCAAGGACAAAACCAAGGCAAACATGAGAGTACTAGCCGGATATTTATAGGCCTGTAATTGGTCTCAAGTGACACCTAGGAGATGCTGTCTGCTCCACACTGCCAGGATCCATCCGCTGGTGGACGCCAGTACTGCAGCACAAAGCTGACATAACATCAGCAGGGAAAAGCTCTCCTGACAGTTCCAAACTGCCAGGAGACACCTGCTGGTGGACCTCAGTACTGCACGCCAAATGACAGATATTACCAGATGATGGAACTTTTCCTGACAGAACCTAACTACTATCTATATGCAATATCTACAATAGAGGTAACAGGGATGCAAGTAAGGGCAACACGACTGGGTACCAGAGCAGGAGCAGGGCAGAGGGGTGCAGGATGGCTAAGGATACAGGAGGCACAAGGATCTGGTAGCAAGGGGGGCAATAGACAGGATAGTGACGCCCTGAGGGGAGGGAGGAGCAGCCATAAATATCCACCTGGCAGCTGGAGCCAGGTGTGGCTGATCAGAACCTGCTGGTTTCTGGGAGACACCTGCTGGTGGACACTGAAACTGCAGCCATGGGCCCAGAGAACCACAGTGCCACCAGCAGGTGAACTCAGTCCTGACAACATGTTTGCTTGCGTGCTAGGAGGACACTACAAGCCAGTACACCAACCGCTCACCACCTCGGGGAATTACTATAGGTGTTTTCTACTATATTCAAGCCAATAGTGGTAGTGTTGTCTACTTAATTGATTTCCATCTTCCAGGGGTATTGGATATGGTTATGGATATGGTATACACATAGGGGGTTATTTACTAAAGGCAAATCCATTTTGCACTACAAGTGCACTGCACTTGGAAGTGCAGTTGCTGGAGATCTGAAGGGGACATGCAAGGAAAATAAAAAAAAAACAGCATTTTTGCTTGTACATGATTGGATGATAAAATCAGCAGAGTTTCCCCTCATTTCAGATCTTCCCCTCAGATCTAAAGTGATTGCACTTCCAAGTGCCCTTCCAAGTGCACTTGCAGTGCCCTTGTAGTGCAAAGTGGATTTGCCTTTAGTAAATCAACCCCATAGTTACATTGGTCCAAACTGGACCAATGTAACTACACTATGTATAATAAAGACATGCCTGGAATTGTTCTTTAAAAGACCAAAATGGAACAAATGAGAGAAGTTCATTGTTATGGTTTGCATACACTTTAACTGAAATGTAAATGACCCTAAATATTACGTTGAAAAAATTAAAACAACAAACAGTGAAAACATTTACATTGTATATAGGTACCTTGCAAGGCTGAAATGTCCAGCTTATATACTGCAAGCTTAATAGTATTAAACAGCAGATAACAAGACAGTAAAAGGAAAGATGTGAAAAGTGAATGCTGCATTATTCTGCTCAAGATGTAAGTGTACACCCGATACATAAGGAGGAACAGCAGTTATTCAGAGGTCCTATCGCAGCTACAGAATTTGTATCTCCTTTTTTATTTAGAAGTTGGGGGGGTTCAGTGGGTATCCAGACCTCTGAAGACCCGATTATGAGAGGGAAAGACTATCAGTGTTGGTAGTAATGGTTAATAGAATATGGTTTTTCTGAATTAAACGTCACTAATGTTTGTAGTGCACAAATATTCCCTTCTTTGTAGGGTACCCACATGCATGTCTATGTGCTTAGGGGCACCTCTAAATTATGAAAACATGCTTAGTGTAACATTTCTGCATTAATATATCTGCTTGTAATTTCTAATAAAATGTGTTCGTACTCGTGTATTTGTAAATCTGAACAGGTGATAGCACGCAATGCCTGCTTTAGTTTCCACTCACACATTCAGCCTTTTGTTCCCAAAGAACAATATACTCCTTGAGGACTGCAAAACCATAGAGAGATTATATCCATCCCTCTGGAACAAATGGTGAAGCATGAAGAAAACAAAGGATATATTGTTAATGTAAAGTGTATTTTAAGGCAAAATTAACAAAACTGAAAAAACTTATGCAGTAAATCTTTTAACTACTTATGTTTCCCCACGTTTAACCCCTTTAAAGACCCTGTAGGAACAAAAAAATACTTGTGGATCTGCCAGAAATGCACTCAGCTCTGTTGACAACATACAGCATATTTGTGAACTGAGTGGTGTCAGCCCTACCAGTTTTCTTTTGCTAAGGTACGCCAACACTCCCACCCTTAGGTCTCTACTACATAAATACTAATCACTTTGTAAGAGGGCTAAATAAGCTCTTTGTGATAACAAAAGTATGCAGAGGACACAAAACAGCTCTAAATTTCTGACATGATTAACAGTTATATAACTGAATGCTTCCAAAGGTGTATTTAACAAACCAAAGGAGAGCAAATAAGAGAAGTTCATTGTTAGGTGCTGGTGGCAGTGCTCTCTATCTCAGTGCTGGTGTCAGTGCTCTCTTTCAGTGCTGGTGTCAGTGCTCTCTATCTCAGTGCTGGTGTCAGTACTCTTTATCACAGTGCTGGTGTCAGTGCTCTCTATCAGGTTGGTGTCAGTGCTCTCTATCTCAGTGCTGGTGTCAGTGCTCTCTATCTCAGTGCTGGTGTCAGTGCTCTCTTTCAGTGCTGGTGTCAGCGCTCTCTATCTCAGTGCTGGTGTCAGTACTCTTTATCACAGTGCTGGTGTCAGTGCTCTCTATCTTGGTGCTGGTGTCAGTGCTCTCTGTCTTGGTGCTGAGGTCAGTGCTCTCAATCTCAGTGCTCGTTTCAGTGCTCTCGATCTCGGTGCTGGTGTCAGTGCTCTCTATCTTGGTGCTGGTGTCAGTGCTCTCTATTTCAGTGCTCTATATTTCAGGTGCTCTCTATCTAAGTGCCCTCTATCTCAGTGCTCTCTATCTTGGTGATGTCTAACTCGGTGCTCTCTATCTCAGTCCTGGTGGTCTCTACCTCATTGTTGCGCTCAGTGACCTCTCTCTCTCTCAGTGCTGGTGTCACATAGAGTTCCTTGAACTCAGCCTCGTAAAAGAGAAGGGGCTACGTGAGTTTCACCACCTCAGAGGTTTCTTCATCGCTGTCGGGCAGCAGTAGGTCCCCCGGGACTCCCTGTAGGGGAAGAGCTGCTGGCGGGAGATAGCAGCAGGGACGCTGATTAACAGGCAGTGCCAGCGCAGGATGTGGAGCACCCAGCCCACCATGGCTGAGGACCTCTTAAACCCCCACAGTAGAGTCCTGCATAGGTGGGGATGAGTTCAAGGATCTCTATGTGACACCAGCACTGAGAGAGAGAGGTCACTGAGAGCAACAATGAGGCAGAGACCACCAGTACTGAGATAGAGAGCTCCGAGATAGACAGCACCGAGATCGAGAGCACCGAGATAGAGAGCATTGAGATAGAGAGCACTCAGATAGAGAGCACCGAGATAGAGAGCACTGACCCCAGCACTGAGATAAACAGCACTGACCCCAGCAACGAGATAGAGAGCACTGACACCAGCGCTGAGATAAAGAGCACTGACACCAGCACTGAGATAGAGAGCACTGACACCAGCACTGAGATAGAGAGCACTGACACCGGCCAGTGTTGCCAACCGTCAGTATTTTTACTGGCAGCCAGGCAATTTTCTCCTGCCAGTAAATGCCAGTAAAAGTAAAAGGTTGCCAGTAAAAAATATGGCTGTGAAGCTCAGCTTGGTCTGGAGTCGACAGAGACCATCCGAGTGCCTTCTACAATGTGATTGGGTGGCTCTGTCGGAGGCAGTGCAATGGAGCCAAGCAGAGCTGCCAGAGCCTCGTGGTTTGGGAGCCTGCGGTATGGGAGCAAGACAGGCTGGGACTGTCAGTGCTGTTTAGACTAGAGTGGACTGAACGGACCACTTGGCTTGGAGAGAGACTGTCACTGTGACTCAGGAGGGAACGTGTCATGTCAGTGAGGTCTCATCCTCATCTGTGCTGCTGCACACTGCTGTCAGCGTCACTGTGAGAGTCAATTTTATGTGTGTGTGCAGCTCATTCTAATTTCTTGCCCTTCTGAGTCCTGTCTCTGAGCTACTTACTTACTATATCAACAATAAAATAAGAAATATGTTTTTTGCCTTATTATCTACCTTAAATAATATTGCTAATTGCATATTGTATATGTTTGTAGCCTAAATACTCTAATTTGCACTTAAAAATGTAATTTTGTAACTTTTGGAAATGGCAGTAAAAACATGGCTGTGCCAGTAAATTTTGGGTGTTGTGTCAGTAAATTTCAATCTGGTAGGTTGGCAACACTGACACCAGCACTGAGATAGAGAGCACTGACACCAGCACTGAGATAGAGAGCACTGACACCAGCACTGAGATAGAGAGCAGTGAGATAGAGAGCATTGACACCAGCACTGAGATAGAAAAGACTGACACCAGCACCAAGAGAGAAAGAACTGACACCAGCACCGAGATATATAGCACTGACACCAGCACTGAGATAGAAAGTGCTGACACCAGCACTGAGATAGAGAGCACTGACACCAGCACTGAGATAGAGAGCAGTGAGATAGAGAGCACTGACACCAGCACTGAGATAGAGAGCACTGACACCAGCACCAAGATAGAAAAGACTGACACCAGCACCAAGAGAGAAAGAACTGACACCAGCACCGAGATATATAGCACTGACACCAGCACTGAGATAGAGAGTGCTGACACCAACACTTTAAAGCTCTTAGTATATGCAATTTTTACAGTTTTTTTTATCGCTTTAATTATTTTTCCAATTATGGGCGTGAGTGGGGCCCCATGTCTAGGTTTTGACTAAAGGCTCACAAAGCTTAGAGCTGCCTCTGATTTGTTACCATATTGCTACACTTAGAGGTGCCTCTCTTCTCTTTTATACTCAGTTGTGACACAATGCTACTTATACAGTCAGGACCATAAATATTGGGACATCGACACAATTCTAATCTTTTTGGCTCTATACACCACCACAATGGATGATTGTTAATCTGTCCCATTACTTTTGGTCCCTTAAAAAGTGGGAGGCACATATACAAACTGTTGTAATTCCTACACCGCTCACCTGATTTGGATGTAAATACCCTCAAATTAAAGCTGAAAGTCTGCAGGTAAAGCACTTCTTGTTCATTTCATTTCAAATCCATTGTGGTGGTGTATAGAGCCAAAAAGATTAGAATTGTGTTGATGTCCCAATATTTATGGACCTGACTGTATATCAAGACATCGCTTGTATATCAAGTCAAGATTTATAAAAAAATGTTTGCTTGTCTTGCAAAACACTCTCAGACCAAGTTACTCTCAATCCAAGGTTTAACTGTATTTTGTTACCCTAAATATTCTTAAACTGTTAGTTCACCATAGTTTCTAGTTATACAGTAGGCGTGAGTGGGACCTCATGTTTAGGTTTTGCCTAAGGTCTCACAAAGCCTAATGCCGCCTCTGGATAAAGGTAATATACACTAATACCTTGGTTTGAGAGTAACTTGGTTTGAGAGCGTTTTGCAAGACAAGCAACATTTTTAAATAAATTTTGACTTGATATACAAGCGATGTCTTGATATACAAGTTGTGTCATGTCACTGTCAACTGAGTATAAAATTGAAGAGATGCGCCTCTGAGTGTAGCAATATGGTTACATTTATTGAAGTTACAACATTTAGCAACTCACATGGTTGATGATTAAAACAGGCACATCTAAGTATGCAGGCATCTGGGGTAAAGCTGTCCACATAGATCCTCCTCCTCACCAAACATTGACATCGTCCCTTTCACGCTGTGCTCCACGAGCGATTCAAGCCTCACTTTCAGATCGCTCTACTTCAGGGTAGTCTTCCAGGTCACAATGGCAGACAGCCAGCGGTGCAGAGGATGGTCTATGTGGACAGCTTTACCACGGATGCCTGCATACTTAGATGTGCCTCTTTTAATCATCAACCATGTGAGTTGCTAAATGTCATACCTTCATTAAATGTAACCATATTGCTACACTTAGAGGCGCCTCTCTTCTATGTTATACTCTGTAGCTCCTGCTGGATTTTGCTTCTAATCTCCTGGCGGAGGCTTCTATTTGTGGTTGGACATATTATGGTTTTACAACCTGGTCACATTGCTATAATCATTTTATATGGACTATAAATTGAAGGACTTATGAATAAATGGTTCCATTATTTCTTATGGGGAAATTCACTTTGATATAAGAGTGTTTTGGATTACAAGCATATTTCTGGAACGATTTATGCTCGCAATCCAGGGTTTTGCTGTACAAAAAGGGATGTTCGCACATGATTCAACTATCTCACAACATATTAGGAGCCAGTTGCTCACTAAACAGGAAAGCTGTAGACATATATGTATTCTTGTTTAGGACATTAGAGTAAGGTGAGGGAGCTACATGCAGACAGTCCCAGTTAGGTCGCCCATACATGGTTACAATCTTGGCTAGTTTAGCAGGAACCGGCTGAAATTCGAACTGTTAATGAGTAGGCTGAATGTACCAAGTTGATCGATCAATCAACTTGGGTACAACCAGCCTGTAAGAATCTCTTACAATTATTGTTAGTGGTAGCTATAGCCACTAGCGTTAATCCCCGTCTTTTCCCAGCGGGGACGGCTTCCCCCGCCTGTCCAACAATGACCCGACAGGAGGGATTCCCGCATCAACGCTGTTTGGTGAGGGAATCAAGCTAATTTTTTTCCTGCAACTGTGGTGCAGGAAAATAAATTTGCTCCTTGTATGGCCGGCCTTAGTTGTTTGGCACAGTAATGTGCTGTCCCATAGGCATTAGATTGTCTCTCAGTATGTGTAGATCAAGAAACAGATAGTTTATCTTGCAACACCTCTCATGGCAATTTGTTTCTGAACATCATCAATGAGTTACTGGACAGCTGAAATAATAAATAAGCTGCACAGAAACATCTTCAGTTTTCATATATTTGTACCCTATTACAGGCAGTTCCCGAGTTACGAACACTCGAGTTACGAACAACTCCTACTTATGAAAAGCCTCAAATGCTGGCCACTTGTGCTCCACGCTGGTCCTGGATACCTCCGGACACATCCCATACTGCAGTACTACATGGCCAGAAGAGCCCCAGATAACATAACAAACGCCCGGAACATCTCACATCCATGCACAGGCGGACGTTACACTTACGAATGCAGTGTTCTGACCGGAAGTTACACTTACAAATGCAGTGTTGTGACTTACGAACAACTTCGACTTACGAACAAACCTACAGTCCCTATTGTGTTTGTAACTCAGGGACTTCCTGTATTGTTGCTGCCTAGAAAAACTTAGCCAAATGTCTGTGACTTTAATTGTAGGTGTTCATAGTGAATTTAGAAGGCCTGGACTGAGCTCCTAGATCTGCTGGTGCATGCAAACCTTAAAGTATTCTTTTCCTGAAAGAAACATGGAGGTTACCAATGTAGTCCTTCCACAATGCTAGCTTTATTACTCTCTGAGATACTTACCCGGAACAAGTATGCAGATGAGGAAAGCCAGAGAATAGTCGGAATTCCTTATTGGCATACTTGTTCCAAGTCAATGACCTAAAATATTGAACCCAAAAGGTCATCATTCAACCGCCAAGTAACTGGTATGTGCAAATGAAAGTCAACAGAAGGAGCCTCCATGTCTCAGAATAAGTTTCCTTCAATCATTCTCTTACGGGTTTATTACTGTATTTATAATGGTATGTTTTTATTTTTCATTTTAGAATGCAGAGGCAAGCTATGACTTTAGCAGCAATGACCCTTATCCATATCCCCGCTACACTGATGACTGGTTTAACAGGTACTGTGAATTATGGATATAAATAATGTACATACATGTATCTATATCTGGCTTTGTCTTTTTACCTCTCTATATAAATTTAATGTGAGAAGTAGCTTTGAGTAGCTGAACCTGTTGTATATCCTGTATTGTTCTGTTAGGGCTCGTTAACATGTGCGAAATGTCTGAAGAGCAATTCATGTTTGGATCCCTCTTCAGAGAAAATTTTACAGATAGTGGGGAGGCATTGTATCACCTCCTTAATACATGCTTTAATGCCCTAAATGCCGGACTTTTACGCCTCAACCAGGAGCATTGCATACTGTTGCGAGGACCTTGCAGAGCCCCCGCTGAAAGTGTCAGGGAGTAACAATTCTGCCATGGCAGTGAAGAAAAGCATCCCAGCTGTGGCATGTGTACACCCCTGGCCACTGCCCCTGTAGCTAAAGCAGGTAGAGGTTGAGGGGTGATAAAATCATGGCTCATTTGCAGGGTTTTACCACTCCTCAACTAGACATAAAGTGCAACTGAACTTTCAGTTGAATACATTCCATGTGCATTGAAACAAAAAAGTGGCTATAGTCTTGGTGTAAGACTTATTTAGCAAGCAGTCACAACAATTGGCTGCCAGTTTTCAGAGCAGGACACTTGCTCTCTGTGTGGAAACAGTGATCTCTTCTCGCAGAGGTTTGACATGCCCCCTAAAGCCCCATACACACGATCCGAATATCGGACGAATGATCGTCCGTTTTTGTTTGCATGCTAATCTCACATCGAATCTGATGAGTTTACTAAAGTCCCGAAAATTCCCGTACGACAGAATAAAAATTCGGAAGCGATGTCATGTGTTGCAATGCATTTGTATTGCATTTTCGAACGATAGCTGTACCGATTAAACGAAAATCGTACGATCTGGCATCGTACGGAAAAAATTTCCGTGCATGTCCGATAGAATAATATCGGATGAACTGTCCTGATCGGCTCTCGAAAGCTCTGTACTAACGATCCGATTATCGTACGATCGTTTCGAATGCGGCATTTTACGTACGACTTTCGGATCGTGTGTACGGGGCATAATGAGTCAGAGCCAGAGCCTCCATTCAACAGGGTACATGTGTTTTGCTGATTGCAGAGCTAATGATCTGACTAAGTAAGGGGTATGCTAGACCTCTGTGGAGAAAACACTGCATCCACACAGAGAACAAGACTCCCACTCTGCAGCTGCTGGCAAGGGATAGGCTTTTCTACTCAGGCTGTGGCTGCTATAGAATAAGACGTTGAACATTTTTTGGTTTTGATGTCCTTAGAATGTATAAGGTGATTGAGCGTTCAGTTGGGTTTTAGGTCACTGGCTTTGTGATGATTATACAAAATGTGAGCAGAGTTCTGTGACACTAGAAATTTCCTATTGTTTTCACTGTACTTTTAACTTTATTTTAGTAAAATTGATGTGCTTTAGCCATGACAACATATTGCTGTAAGGCTGGACTCACATTTATATGCTTGCATTGCTCTGCATATTTGAGGTGTGCTTTTAATGCAGTGATGTGTTGATGTACATTATGGAAAGCCGTTATAATGTGCATCAACTGCCTGAAAAAATGGACATTGCTTTTTTTGACTGGCACATGTCAGTGCGCTGCATTTGTGTGAACATGCACCATTTTTAACAATGGCAAACATCTGCTGATCCAGTAACTGTTGATGCCGCTCTCTACTGGTAAGCCCAGGGCAAATGTCCCTTTTCTCCTGTATTAAAGCAGTCCAGTCTATACATCTGACAGTGTGTCGCTCTGCTGCATTCTATTGTATTACGCCTAAATCTCTTCCCTACAGATTCAGAACATGATCTTTTGTTCCAGTACTTCAGTTTCCATGGTAAAATTAACAGATCTGTCTTATCTACAAAGTATCCAGTTGAACTAACAAAACAAAGAGGCAAAGTTGAATAAAAAGACACGTTAGATGAAACCTGAAGTGAGAAAAACACAGAGACTGCCATTGATGGTCCTTGTCTTGTGAAAGTGCTAGTTTTTTGGCTGCAATACTAACCCCCTGGCTTCAGCACTAACCTACAAGTGCGCTAATCAGAAGCTCAGACTGCACTCTGATTGCCTCTTTGTTGCAGGCCAGTGATTCAGAATATACTGAAGTCAAGCAATTAGTATTTTAAAGGGAAGCATTCATTTTTTTCATTCGAGTTCTTGCTGCCATTATGACACTGTTTTTTTTGGACAGGGAGTGAGGCCGGCCATACACAGTTTGAATCCTGCTAAACTGGCCGAGATTTGAACCGTTAATGGGCAGGCTGATTGTACAAAGTTGATTGATCGATCAAATTGGGTTCAACCAGACTTCGGATTCTCTTAGCAACTTAGCAACGCTTCTATAGCCGCTAGCGATAATCACTAGGGGGGGTGGCTTCCCCGTGCCCACCCCAGCCCCCCCGCCAGGAGTAGACAATTGCTTGGCAGGGAGGATTCCCCTGTCAGCACTGTCTATGTTGATGGGGGAATTGTGTAAATTGTGTAAATTTGCACAGTTCTCCCATCAACACAGAAAGTGTTGACAGAGGAATCAGCAATTGTCTTCTCCCAACAGGGGGCAGGTGGGGGAAGACAGTGATTAGCGCTAGTGGCTATATTAGCCACTAGCGCTAATCACAAGAGAATCTGGCAGGCTGGTTGTACCCAATTTGATCGATAAATCAACTTCAAATCTGATTAATCCCCTTTCTGATTGTTTGGGGAATCCGGAAAAAACCTTGTCCGGAGAAAAAAAGCTGAGCACTACCATCAGTCCTGTGTCCTGCCAACAGTAAAGCATACTGAGACCATTCATGTGTGGGGTTGCTTCTGAGCCAAGGGAGTGGGCTCACTCACAATTTTGTCTAAGATAACAGCAATGAAAAAAGATTGGTACAAAAACATCCAGTTTGGTGACGAACAATGCCTTTTCCAGCATGATGGAGCACCTTGCCATAAGGCAAAAGTAATAACTAAGTGGATTGGGGAACAAAACATCTAAATTTTGGGTCCATGGCCAAGAAACTCCCCAGGCAGGTGGGGGAAGACAGTGGTTAGCGCTAGTGGCTATAGCAGCCACTAGCGATAATCACAAGAGAATCCGGCAGGCTGGTTGTACCCAATTTGATTGATCAATCAACTTTGTACATTCAGCCTGCCCATTAACAGTTCAAATCTGATTAATCCCCTTTCTGATTGTTTGGGGCATCTGGAAAAAACCTTGTCCGGAGAAGAAAAGGTGAGCACTACCATCAGTCCTGTGTCATGCCAACAGTAAAGCATACTGAGACCATTCATGTGTGGGGTTGCTTCTGAGCCAAGGGAGTGGGCTCACTCACAATTTTGTCTAAGATAACAGCAATGAAAAAAGATTGGTACAAAAACATCCAGTTTGGTGACGAACAATGCCTTTTCCAGCATGATGGAGCACCTTGCTATAAGGCAAAAGTAATAACTAAGTGGATTGGGGAACAAAACATCTAAATTTTGGGTCCATGGCAAAGAAACTCCCCAGACCATAATTCCACTGAGGACTTGTAAGAACTTGGGTGAACAAAAAACCCCCCCCAGAAATTCTGATAAACTCCAAGCATTGATTATGCAAGAATGGGCTGCCATCAGTCAGGATGTAGTCCTGAAGTTGACAGCATACCAGGGCCAATTGCCAAGGTCTTGAAAAAGAAGGGTCAACACTGCAAATATTGACTGTTAATAAAAGCCTTTGACACTTATGAAATGCTTGTAATTAAACTTCAGTATCCCATAGTAACAGCTGACAAAAATATCTAAAAACACGGAAGCAGCAGACTTTGTGCAAATTTATATTTGTGTAATCCTCAAAACTTTTGGCCATGGCTGTATGGCCGGCCTTAGGGTAAGTCCCCTCACAGACAGCAATTAAATGTAACAGAGATTCTATCTACCCCTCAACTCTGTACAAAACCCCCCAAAAAAAGTTTTGTCAAGAGTGGCTTTTATATTTGAGAGGCCACTAAAGCAGTGAAACCCATATCCTTCTATATCAGCTTTTCTCAACATTTTTTACATCGATGAACCCTTGTAAATATAATGTAAATGTGGGGTACCTAGCATATTTGACACCCAGAGCGGATAGAAGATGCACAGGTAACCCTGGTTGAAAAACCCTGCTCTGGATACTTACCAAATGCTGAAAGCATGTAAAACCTCTGGTGGAGATACCACACTGCTCTTGGAAAAATTAGAAGCCAGCATGTAATTCAACTGACCAGCAGCCACACAAGATTGAAATTACAATTTTGTGTGGAGTTGGTCTTTAGCTAAACCCCTGTGCTTTACGTCTTGTAAAATCACTCATAAATCAGTCCTTTTTACTTAACATGACTTAATTGTGTAAATAATGGGTTTGAACTATTAAAGTCCAGGGAATCAATTGTATTGAGATTTACATTGTTAAATTGTGTGTGAAAGGTCTAGATACAAGGCATGTTTATGGCAGCTGTATGTAAAGTATTACCCTCATTATCATAATTTCACAAATCAATGATCCATATAATATTACATTCCCTGAACACAGGTGACATATAAACTCTTTAATTGCTGTGGCCATGTAGTAAAGTGCAGGTTAGCATTTTATGTAAGGGCAGTTAATAGGTTATGCTGTACTTAAAGTAGTAATGTTTACCTTTGCTGTATGCTGTTTAAACTAAAATCTAAAGAAATAGCACAAGATCGTTACTACGTTTTTTTATTATTTCTAGTTAGAAAAAAAAAATTATATATATCTATATCTATAGATATAGATATATATATTGTATATATAACATATATAGACTAACAGGTCAGTTGTTTCCATTGCAACCACAGAAAAAACAGACTATATAAAATATTTTTTTTCTAGTAATTTAGAACTCTTAGGCGCACAGCCCATTCCTGCAGCCAGCAAGGTAGCACCCAGCTACACAGGACATTTGAATGGAAATATCTGAAAATGGTCAAATCAAATGCGTTCACATGTTTTTTTCAGACCTTTTTTTTAATCTGTAAAAACGTGTCTCCTCTCCTTAGTGCTTTCCATTGGCTAAAACAAAAATGTCTGTAGCTTCAATATACATGTAAAATGCATCATTCATGCTCCTATATTTGTACAAGAATGCTAAACAAAAATACACTTGACAATCACTCTGCTCAGGTGTGAGTTTTGAGGAAGGAATGGTTAGAACTTCTGTCAATGTTTTTATTTCTGTTAGTGCCCATTTGGCCGATTCTTTTTGCCAGGTATCAGACAGAACAGGGTGTGAGGGGGATACCTACTCTATGGTGACACATGCAGCAACAAAACATATTTCCTAGTAGAGTGAGGTAGACATAGAACCTCTATCTGAATTTTACTGCTGTCTGTGTCTCCTCCCAGTTTTCTGAAATGAGAAAATGAAACAACTTTTAGCACAAATTACTTAAAGTGTTACTTAACCCACAACAGTAAAATCAGTCTGTATATGCAGTAAAAGCATGCTTGTTATACTCACTGTGGAACCTAAGGGGTTAATCATCTGTGTTGTGTAAAAAGGCTGTTTGATCCTGTATTCCCAGTTCCTCCTCTTCTTCCACTGACTCCAGAACATGTCTGGATAAGACAGAGTTACTGGAGTCAGGCTGCACATGCTCAATTTGATGTGTATAGCTAGAAAGTTTTTTTTTCTTTTCTTGGGAGAGTGCATGTGTTTAGCACAGGGCCAATCACCACTGTCCAGACAGAGGGTCAGGGGTCCTGCATCCTGATAGGGCAACCAGTGCAGTATTAAAACACCTCCTACAAGCTTTACCAGGATATCATAGAAGTCACAAGATTGCTATATACAGCTGATGAGAAAAGGTATTTAGCAGTTTTTATTTACTAAAATTATTGCATTTCCTTGTTTTGTGGGAGACCAGATATAGTGAATGCAGGGTCCTGGGTTTAGTAACACTTTAAGTAAAAGAAACACGTCTTGCCATGCCTCCACATACTTCCCAACTTTTTGAGATGGGAACGAGGTACACTTATTAGCAAAAGTATGTGGGCATAGGACACACCCCTGCCAAGCCCCCTTAAAAAAAATTATTCATTAAACCCATAAGTGCTTTTTTTTTACCACTACTATTCCTATATACTGGCTTTGGCAATTTACAAATGCAGAAATTAGATGATAAGTTTAGCTCTAGGAAACACTTTTTGAAAGATAGAAGGTGCATTTTATATACAACTATATAGATCAGACCAAAATGAGGGACAAATGAGAAGGAAAGAGGGACAGAGGGACTTTGTTTCAAATAAGTGACAGATCCTCAAAATCAGGGACAGTTAGGAGGTATGCCCCCAGTTATGCAGGCCAGGTGGAAGTAAAAGACAAAAATGATTGCTTAAACTCAATACCACTACTTTGTATTTATAACTTTTCAAAATAGAAGTAATAATTACAAGTTGAAAAAAAGTTACATGCAATATGACAATTTTGGTCAATAAATTGTACAGTACATCTTTATAGAGGTCCATACATCAGACCAAAAAGTGGGACAGCAGATGAGAAAAGAGGGAAGGAGGAATTTGGTTCTAAATAGATGGACAGCATGTCTAAGTGAGGGACAGTTTGGAGCTGTGCAAATGAACAGATTTACCTGAGAGAAGTTGTAATCCTTCCCTGCTCTGTCCAAACAGGCCTTAACATTAAATAGGCCTTCATGTTGTAAGGAGAGTAAAATTCCCAGGCTGAAAGTGGCATACGAAGGAAACTGAGGGCAACAGTATATTCATGAACCTCGAATGCAGTCTGTGCCCCCCTACCTGATGCCTGGACTTGATCCAGTTAACTCCCCCCTCCCCTTCAAAAGCTGCTGTTAATTATAATCTACGTCGCAACATACAGCAATTATATAATTAAGATGGTATTGGTAAAGACACATTTTTTGGTTCATTTAAACAAGGCTCCTGTTGTAGGCTCCCCTCTTCCTGATGGCTTGTTGATTTCTAGTGCATGATTTAACCAGGTAGACTTTGTGAATAGCATAAGTACATCTCATGACTAAGCAGGAAAAGAGCAGGAAAAAAATTACAAACGTCTTTCAATTTCTCCATGGCCCCAATGCAGGGGCTTGGCATGCACAAGTGCTAGTTCTTTCTTCTGAAGGCTAAATTTGTTTTTTCACACAGAAGTTATTATTCAAAACATTGAAGTTCCTCTGGGGGGTCCTCCCAAATCATAGATGCCAACTGTCCCAGATTTCCCAAGAGAGTCTCACATCTAGGTGCTTTGTCCCAATGATGCTGTTCCTTGGAATGTATTCTGTAATCACGGCACCACGCTTATTTGATTTACTGAACATGCAAAGTAACTCAAAATTTGGTATTAATTGAAAGGATCACAGCTGTGAGTGGGCAGTTCCCTCATAATTGAGGATAGGACAGCCTGCAAAGTAGGCATGATGTGGGCAGGAATGTCCTGAAAGTGGATATTTTAGGTGCAAGCTTTATGCAGGGATGAAAGTGTGCTGAGGACTGTGGTGAATATGTTGGCAAGCATGCTAATTCAATAAATGGGATTCAGCAGGAGCAGTGATGTGAGAAAGAACTTCATGGCTCGTTTTAGGACCTGCAGAAATATGTAGGATTGAATACCCGTCCAAGATCTTGTTGCCCTCTAATCAGGATGTCTATGGTAATTATGAGAATATCTATCTAAAGTTGTCCATAAACAGTTTGAATCTTGGCCAGTTCAGCAGGAACTGGCCAAGATTTGAACTGTTAATGGGCAGGCTAAATGTACTAGGCTGCCGGATTCTCTTCTCCTGTCATGGACGGCTTCGCCCGCCCGCCCTCGCCCCCCACCAGGAGCAGACAATAGCTTGGCAGGAGGTTTTGCCCTGTCATCTGTCAGCACTATCCTTGTTGATGGGGGAATCGTGCAAATTTCAAAGTGAACACAGCGGTATCTTATTTAGTAAGGTATGTGAACTGATGCTTTGCACTTTCCTCCTTTTGGAAGATTAAAACACCTCTATATGTAACACTGTACCTGAAGCAATTAATTGTATTTTTTCTGTTTTTATTGCAGCCATGGGACACGCTGTGCGGGGGAAGTATCTGCTGCTGCAAACAATAATATTTGCGGGGTGGGAGTTGCTTACAACTCTAAAGTTGCTGGTATAGTATAATTTATCTTTGGTGTTTTAATGACTTAAATAGTTGTTATTCATTGACAGGAAAATAAACTTCAGAGAAATTATTTTCACTGTTCATATTTTTTCAGTTTTGATCGCCATCTACTGTTCATGGAGAGTAAAGCCTAAGCCAATGCAACGTGTAGCTTGTAATGGAATGCAATATTGAAGTAACCCTTGAAGACTGCCATTGTGGACCTCTTTCTCAAAATGCTAGTTGCCTGATTATCATGTTGACCCTCTGGTTTCAAGAGTTGCTGACCTGGACAGCCATGTAGATGTGGAATGTCAGAGAAAGTTTGAAGTCTTAATCTACATAAAGGGGTGGACTGAATTCAACCTAAATTGAAATTTATTGTTCGTTTCAGCTCCTCTGTGGATTTTGGCTTTGTAAACTTCTCTGCAGACTGTTTTTGTGAAAGTAGGATCTCCAAGAAAGATATTGAGATTTGCTGTCACTTTTGCTGCAGTAGTTAAGGATTATTGTGTTTTGTCAACCCTTATTCGTGTTTGGCAGTCCCTATCATTCAGTTTCAGTTTCCCACCATTATTCTTCTCCAATAAAGTCTTGCCATACTTTGTGTATGCAGTCATAACTGTGGGGGCTGTTGCTTTTAAAACACCAAACAAATTTGCAGTTATGGTTGCAGATGCTCCAGCTAAGAAGGCGATTTGTACTCTGGGAAGTCTGACCAGTCACCCATTTTACTGACTGTTTGTACTAATCGCAACTAAACTCAACACATATTATAGTGGCATACAACCTACAGAGCATAGACAATGAAAAGACAAACTTTTTTTCAGCGTACCCTAGCCTGCTTAATTAAAAATAAGCCCTCTAATACTAGTGCTCAATATTGTGTCCACTACCTGTACCTGCTCCAGGTCAGTGACTCAGTGTGTTTAAAAAAAGAGGTTCAGCATGTCCGGTAACTAGTATTTTCAGAAGGAGAGGTCAGCAATGGAAGCCTCTGTATTTTTTCCATGCCGGGTTTATGGTATTTTGTGGATACTGTGGGAAAATGCCTGAAAATGCTTTAGCAGGACTCCAGGGTAGACAAGAATGTAGATGAGAATTATGTCAAGAAAACCTAATTGCTAGTGTAGTCCCTAGTTCATATAAAAATCCAGAAATCAAGTAAACCTTCTTTTAATCGATTAAAGGGTTCACTATCACTAATGCAACTTTTGGATAGTCTAACCATTTGGACTAATCTACTGTTAGGCCTGAAAGTATTAATCTGGCACCACTTTAAATAGCAGCTTCTGTAGAGTGGTAAAGAATGTCTTAACCGCAGGGCACTCTGGTTTGCCAGCTTCACGGTCCACTTCCTCCTATGTCTAACTATTAGTTTGTAGGTGGGGTAAAGTGTGTACGGCAGCAATAATTTACACAGTTGGTTGCAATATAAAAGTTGTATTAAAGTAGTGTAGCAGCAGTTCACAAAAAATCCCAGTGGGATGGCTACCCAGCCGGCTGCACTCACAGTTCCAACAATGTGAAGGAGCAGATTCCAACTGGACTGAAAGCGTCTGTTGAGAGGTTGCAGAATGCGTCCTGGCTGTCTCACACCCAATTGGGAGGGTGTCCAGAAGAGAAGCAACCCTATGCTTTCCCTACTCATCGGGAACCTTCGCCTATTGCTATTACTGTCTCTCACAGGCGGTATACCTGTCACCAATTTACCAACTCACCAAATGCGTGCCAAACCTGGGAACCTGGGCTTTAAAAAGGCTCTGCCTAACCCAAGATGGCCACATCCAATCAGATCGCTTCCCCAGTGCCCGAGGAACCCATGGATGAACCGTGTTCCTCCTGACTTCCTCTTCAACTGCAGTGCTGCTGCGGATAGCGCCACCTGTAGTGGAGAAAGTAGACTGCATCTGCCTACAAATTCATCATTGTGTTAATACTATTTCATGGGACCAGAGCCAGTAACCAGAAAGCTTGTCACCACCAAAATACCAGATCACCCACAGTTTGCAGGGGTCTCAACCCACTCTACCAGAAGTTATCAGTGATAAACTGGAACTTGAATGTCCCGGCTATTTAATATGAGTGTTAGTTTAACAGCTTCAGATTTCACATAATTTTACTTTTGGTATTTTGGATCTTGGAAATTATGAAGATGCAAATGGATTGGAAAGTTCAAGTCTACATGGAAACAAGAACAGGCAAGAAACCATTTTGCCCTAGTTTTATCTTTGTAGATGTCGGGATTTAGAGCACTAATTTCTCCTAAAACAGTCCATATTTTAAATATGTTGCACTTTGGCTTAATAATGAAGGCAGTGATAAAAGATTGTGCAAAGTACTTTTGCAACCACTTCATATTTTAGTTTACTGTAAGCAGACTAGACTGAGACTGATTTGGAGATGTAGTTATAAAACTGAACCTAGGTTCTGTCTCATTTGGTCCTGCTTTTTAAAAAAATCTATGTAGTTTAGTGGTGCCAGGTCAAAGGTGTGGAGGCAAATATTGACACATACAAATGAGGATTTAAGGCTAAACACCTGACTGTTAAGTCATCAATAAGTCAGTGACAATTTTTTTTTAAAATCAATGAATAGACAAAAAGTAGCATTACCCATATAATAACTAGAGCAGATGTTTCATATACCTGGATTTTCCCACTGGAAAAATGGAATGCAGTCTGGGGAAATGCATTGGGCGAAACTGGGCATCAAATGTTCTCTATAAACAATAAGATCCAAATAGCATCAAGTGATACATGATTATTTGCCACTTTTAAATATGCTCCTTAGATTGCTTGATATGGTTTGCTGTACTTTTTACTTAACATGTATTTGATTTAATAAGCTAGGGTTATTACCAAATACTTTGCAGCCTTAAAGCAGGATTCCAGGCACACAGACTTTTTTCTATTGTAGTTAAGCAATACAGCCTGGTCACTTCCTACCCACAGTCTGGAAATGGACAGTGAAGGTTCAACAGAAAATTAATGAGTTATTTCTTATGCCGCGTACACACAAGTAGACTTTCCGGCAGACTTGGTCCGGCGTACCGGACTCCGTCGGATAATTTGATCGTGTGTGGGCTCCAGCTAACTTTTTTTCCCCAAAAGTCAGACGGACCTAGAAATATGTTTCAAATCTTTCCAACGGATTTGAGTCCGGTCGAAAAATCTGCTCGTCTGTATGCTAGTCCGACGGACTAAAACCGACACTAGGGCAGCTATTGGCTACTGGCTATCAACTTCCCTATTTTAGTCCAGTCGTACGTCATCACGTACAAATCCATTGGACTTTGGTGTGATCATATTTAGGCAATTCCGTTCGTTGGGAAAGTCCGTTGGAAGTCCGCCGAAAGTCCATCGGATAGTCCGTCGGACCAGTCCGGTCGAAAAGTCCACTTGTGTGTACGTGGCATTAGTTTTCTCCTCCTGTCAGCATGTTCCTTATCATGCACATAGCTTCATATAAAACTACTGTACATTTCATGCTGTATTAAAGAATGTATAACTGCATCAATTTGTGTATTTTTATATCTACCTGGAGTTCAGCACTAAGCATGAAGCTCCCATTCCAACAGGCTCCTGTTTTTCTCTCCCTAATACATACAATGTCATTAGGTCGTTTTAATCCATCCACATCTGTGCACAAAAGTAATCTTCGGTGGGCTAAGATAGGTACATAATGGCACTTTACTATAATCAACAGCCTTGAAAAATTAATCTCATCATTTTTTCAGCTGTAATTGACTACTTGAAGCTAGTTAACTTGGAGCTCGGTAGGCACAAGTACTGTGTCTTATGGAGCTAAACAGTTTGGCTTCTCTACAGAAAGCAATCAAATATCTTTTAACAGCTAGAAATAGTCCATGCTGTTATGCTTCTAGTATCTTACTGGAGGAAGAGCTCAAGGCCAGCACAGCACATTGAATGCTATTTGTAACTGTGACATATTGCCAATATCGCACAGAGAGCATTTGTTAAGACAAATTTTATTTGACTCTACCCAAAAAACTTGGGGAATTTGAAATATCATCATTAAGTATGCTGGTCTAGCACTGGCTATTCACACTTTGATTCTTGTGTGAGTGACTGATATTATCAGTCACTTGCATGTTGAAATGGTAATTTTCTATAACATCAATGATACATTTGGCAGAATTGATTACGTAGTGCTACCCTACATGTCTTTTTCCTAATAGTACAAAGGCTGTCTACCACTGCAAGCACCAGTTCATTCACACTGCCTTCAATAACACAGTCTAGGGGATGTCTTTTTAGCATGTGTTGCTTGAAGAAACTTAACAGGAGAGGGGTTAGGGCATGGGCCACTCCAAAACGATTAGCACATAGCAATTAAAGGACAATCTTCTCCTTAAGTAAACATGAATGTTGGACAGTCCAATCCCCACTGCTGATAACCATGGGGCAACTTTCTGAACAGGCTAAGACTTCACAGCTGGGGACCATAAGGCAAATTTCTGAGCAGTCTAAGGCCTCACAGTTGAAGACCATAGACAACTTTCTAAACAGGCTAAGACCCTACAGCTGGGGATCATGAGGCAAGTTTCTGGGCAGTCTAAAGCCTCATAGCTGAAGACCATAAGGCAAGTTGATTTGGCACCTAGTTACCTTGCACCTATGCACAACTACTGGTAGCTAATTTCCAGAAAACTGCACAGTCACGGGAATACATTTTGGGTCTTTACTCACAAGTCCTTCTCCAGACAAGATCCCTTGTGGTGAGGTCCTGCAATCAGCTTCTAAGAAGATACATCCTGGCCCTTAGCCCTGACACCACTGAAAAATAGTAGAAAACACCTGTAGTAATTCCCAGAGGTGGTGAGCGGTTGGTGCACTAGCTTGCAGTTTCCTCCTAGCACCCGAGCAAACATGTACATAAAAGAAACCCGGCAGCTCGAACTTCTGCAATGAATACATTTATTAATCCAGGTGTGGTAAAAAAAAAATACAGGGCTTATGCGTTTCGGCATGTAGCCTTAATTATAGCCACTGCTGAGGCATCTAGAACAGCTGCACAGTCCATGGGCTGGCTAAAGGCAGCAGCCCCTCAGGCTTTGGAACCCTCTGGGGAGAGAGACCCCAACCTTCCAGGGCTTCAGGTTATTTATCACCTTTTCCAGTCCCCTTCTAGCCTCTCCTCTCCAGGGATTGGCTGGAGCATTCAGGCTGGTTATTTGCATCCCCCTCCCTAAGCTCTGGAAGCTTCCTTAGAGGCAGCGAGAAGCAAACAGACTTGTGAAACAGACCAGGACAAAGATCACTGCTCCCTTGACTGTAGAAGGAGCCAAAAACTCAATTGTGCCTAGCATCCTACCATAGGAGGGTGCTACATCTACATCTCTTTTAGTGACAAAAGTCTAAAGCCAACTTTGGCTGGATGCATTTTAAATGTTTTTAGTCTTTGCTTTTTAAAAATTACAATAAAGAAAGATTAATGCTGTGAGAACTAATGGAGCCTGTCCTCAGACTGCATACATTTGCAAATATCGAGTTTACCCTGGGGAGCCCATCTGGCTGTCCTCAGACCTCACCTAAGCTTAGCCGATCAGCAGAATTTTTATATTCTGCATTGTTGTGCTTGTAATAGGGTCAGTAGCAATCACAGTCTATTTTATTATGTATAAGTGCAGCAAGCTGCATAGAGATTTGTTAAAGAGACAGTTAACATTATCCCCACATAACACTCTGCAGTTAAAAAACTTGCAGGCCCTTGTATTCTGGTATTCTGGAAAGCTCAATTCGCACAAGTAAAAACAGATGTAGCAGCCTGTAGTTTAGGCAGGGAGCTTCTCACAAATTTACTTACCAGGAGTAGTTATCCTGGTTGATTGATAGACATGTGCACACTGAAATATTTCTTTCCGAATTTCGTTTTCGTCCGAAAAATAAATTTATTTAGTTACTTACGAAATTCGTTTTTATTTATTTTGTTTTTCGTTAAAAATTGCATTAGTCCGAAAATCCAAATTAAGGTTGAATCTGTCATTGAAGGCTTATGGTGTCTGTCGAATGTTCAAAGAAGATTCGATGGAGCAGCTAAACTGTACGACGCCATATAGTTTACCTGCTCCGTCGAATCTTCTTAGAACTTTCAACAGACACCATAAGCCAAAGTACGTGTGTACTTAGCTCTAGCTATTTTACTGCTCCTCCTCTTACAATCAGCCAATAACATTCATCATGATCATTATTTTTATTTATCTTTTCTCCCCTACGTCAAATCTTTTCTCCCCTACGTCGAATCTTTCCTCCCCTACGTCAAATCTTTTCTCCTCTATGTCAAATCTTTTCACTCCATGTAGAATAATCTTGGACTAATAGAGTTAAGGTTAGGCACATTCGACCATAGGTTTGATGGACACAGATTGTTATTGTCATCATCATGTCGAATCTCCTATATATATCAAACTGTTGTAGCGATGAAAACGAAAATAAAGCATTTGTTTATGTCGGATCTTTTGTTTTTCGGATTCTGCACTTTCGTTATCATTTGTTAAAACGATAACGAAAATACCTGAAATTCGGACGAAAATGCATTTGGACGAAAACGAATGCACATGTCTATTGATTGATAGAGATCTATTGATTTCTCCCTAAGTTTGGCCTTGTTGCACTTTTCTCTTCTACCACTAGGTGACTAGGTACTTGGTGGTACTAGACATGAGAAGGACAACTCAAGGTCAGGTTATGGGCATATGGGGTATCTCAGCCAATGGGCAGGGGTTTTCTTGAATCCCTTGGCCTGCTGGGAGAACCTATATATTCAGGTGGAGTCAGGTGATCTAGGTTCTGTGCCACCTGGATGGCTGTCTGGGTGGACGTGTGTCATACGCCCGGGCTGCTAGGCCGGAGATTAGGCCTATCCCAGGGGCATCTGGCTGCTAGGCTGTGTGAGGGCCTATCCAGAAGTAAGAGAGCAGGGAGAGGTTTGGGATTGTGGCTTGCAGTCCAACCAGAAGTGACGGTTCTGGAGAACCTGTCAGTGGTCGGAGGTAGAAGGGAAGCTGTCGCCACAAAGGGACCAACCACCTCATTACCAGGGACCACAGTGAGTAACTGAAGCAACTACCAGAGCAGCATGCTCACCGAATGAGCACGGTGGAGAATCGGGAAACTTCAGGCGGTGATCAAGTCAGGGACCCAACCAGTGGAAGCGACGCTTGCAGAGCAGCCTTGTGTGTCAAGCCAGGGACTGAGCCGGTCAGCAGGGGTGAAGCTTGAGAAGTATCTGGAGTGCCAAGCTGGGGACCCAGCAAGGAAGCGGGGGTGACGCTTGAGGGAGATACCACTGCAAAGATTGGAGGAGCGCTCAGAGTCAGTGAGTCAGTGAATCAGAGGGTCTAGTGAGAGACCGGGAGCTCAGTGTTGAAGAACTACAAGAAGCCATTGTAGTGAAGCTGAAGGTACTGTTACGTTTGAGTTAGGAACTGTTAAAGACTGTTGCAATAGGAGACAGCATTCCTGCATGTGCAGATGTGGCACCTTGCTGGGGCCTTTCCCTGCACAACTGTCCTCCTATTGAAGTCTCGGAGTCTGCCAATTGAATTTACAACTACTTAAGTGTGTCCTGTCCCTAACCCTCTTTCCCCCAAAAATATAAAAAGGACTGTTAAGAGAAATAAAACCTCTTTTACATCGAAGAAGTGTCTGGCGCCCAATAACTTTGTCCACCTTGCACCCACTATGTCTCACAACCCACCACATACAGAAGGATGTCAGCTATCTTTAGCCTGGAAAGTTTTCATTAGACTGAACAAGGCCAGAGACCTTGCTACACAGAGATATAAAGTTTATGTCCATTTGTGGGCTTTACAAGCTTAGCACAGGACTGAAATTGAAGTGCTTCCACAAGGGAAGAACTATCCACTTCGGAAAACAATACAAGCTTTAGGCTGGGTTCACACCTATGCGAAGCCGCATCCAATTCGCATAGCAGGAGATTGTGACTAGCTCTCTGTGGAGCCGATTCACACATCTCTGCAGCGGCTCCGGTGCGATTTGCACAGGAGCCCTGTGTGTCTTTTGGTCTGTTTCAGGTCAGAATTCAGCCAAAAATTCAGGCTGAAATCAGACCTGAAATAGTGAATGGAGACGCACCGGACTCCTGCTGTGTGCTGCTGCGTGTCATAGTGTGAACCCAGCTTTAGTGATGGGGAAATAGGTAAGTCAGGCTCCATATGTGACTAAAATATAACTTTTGATTTGACTGGCCTCTTAGTGAAATGCACACTTACCCTTTAAATACATTTTACTATAGATCTCCAACCCATTGGAAAATGTATTTATTTATTTATTTATTTATTTCAGGTACTTATATAGCGCCATCAATTTACGCAGCGCTTTACATATACATTGTACATTCACATCAGTCCCTACCCTTAAGGAGCTTACAATCTAAGGTCCCTAACTTACATTCATACATACTAGGGGAAATTTAGACAGGATCCAGATAACCTACCAGCATGTCTTTGGAGTGGAACTTATTCAATGTATATTTTACTTTACTGTAGTATAGGAAAGATACAGAACATTTTAGACTTAATTTGCAAAACTTAAGCTATGTAGTTAATTTTCAGGTCTCATTAGACTCAACTAAATATAACTTTTTTGAAAATAAGCATTCTCATAGGTTTGAGATTTTTGCCTATGCATGTATTCAATGTAAGTTCCCCACAGGCAATCAATTCTCCTTCCCAGAAGCAAAAAATGTTGGATGGGGCTTTGAAATTTTTACAGGGTCAGCTATAGGCTTCTTCCCTCCACTATAACAGTTCATCATATACATAATGCTGATAATACATAGCTTAAACTTTTATTTGCTGTTTGATTTAATATTAACTTTTATTTAATGGATTTGCAGGTATTCGCATGCTAGACCAGCCCTTTATGACAGATATAATTGAAGCATCTTCAATCAGTCATATGCCACAAATTATAGACATCTACAGCGCCAGCTGGGGGCCCACAGACGATGGCAAGACAGTGGATGGGCCCAGAGAACTGACCTTACAGGCCATGGCAGATGGTGTAAATAAGGTAATGGCCATTGTAACTGTCATTTGTTTGTCACTATTCTCTGATGCAGATCATCATTCTTCCTTGGAGTCATTATCATCACAAAATGTTAAAGAGGTCCTAAAGTGGTTGTAAACCTCTGACGTGAAAACTGAACAAAACATATAATTTCATAGTGTGTATTTGTCTCAATCCAAAGCACAGGGTGTGATTGCTGCCTTCTACCTCACTCCTCTGCTACCAGCATGAGTAATTGCTGACAGATTTTTTTGCTTTGCGTCTTTTAAGGTTCTTTGAAGTACAAGCAAGGAAGCTTAGACCTCTGAAGTGTTTTAATATGCTTTTACTAAGCAAGAATGTTATACATACAAACTATTACGATTAAAGTAATACAGTACAAGACTGACAGGTATGCATACAATGAGCAAAATTGTACCTACTTCTTAGTGAATAAACATGGACTATAGTCTGTATACAATAGGCAACCAAGACCCCAGGCTTGCTCTAAAGTGTTTGCAGGAGATCAGGTGAAAACATCCACATGTGAAGTTTCTTTTGGCACAGACCTTTCTTGGTGTTATGTCACTGCAGAGTCCTTCTTCAGCTTAAGTTGCAGGGCTTTTTATTTCGAAAGTTTTACCATCCCCATATGGGTGTTGCCCCTTTCTCAATACTGCCTTTCAATGGAAGAAACATTTCCCAATTCAACCTCTAGATGGCACTGTTGTATCATACATGCTATAGGTCATATATGTCAAAAGTAGAAGCTATGTTGACTTTGTTACCTGAATGCATTGAATAATTAGAATTCCTGTAAAAACAATGGAAGCATCTAATTTCCAACTGACATTAGCCCAACATAGAAAATTAGTATCTAAGTTCTCTTTGTTTTAGAGGACAGCTTGTGTAAATGTTGGTTTTTTTTTTCAATAGAAATTGCCTGCTTGAGAAGTGTCCACTCGCACACCCAAGTGTCCTGCTTCTAATACAAATTCTTCTATGCAAGTCTGAGGAATTTAAAAACACACACATCAATATATATATATATATATATATATATATATATATATATATATATATTGGATGGGGGATGGTGGAGGGGCCTCCAGCACACAACCTGCGGTTGACAGTCTTAGCTGTGCAGGTTTCCCTATGAGAATGTGCAGAGAGAGGAGTGTCTATTCCCTCCATTCAGTTCTCAGATTGCACTCAGCTCTCCTCTCTGAGTGGTGCAGTGTGTGACATCTGATCCCCGCCCCCTGCCTCTGGAAGCTTAGAAAAGCTGCGCGAGCTGTACACTTTGAAAAGATGTGGAGGAGATATGGCCGCAGATAAACAGGTACAACTTATGTAGGAGGATTTCTTTCATCTCTGTGTATCACCTGAGGCCATTTTACTGGGTACTTTAAAGTGGTTGTAAACTCTGTTACTCCGCTTGTACCTACAGGTAAGCCTATAATAAGGCTTACCTGTAGATACTGTAAATATCTCCTAAACTTGCACAGTTTAGGAGATATTCACTGTGCTGCCCTGCTGTCGATGTCATTGGCGCATGCACACTGAAGAAACGGCCCGCTGGTGCAGTTTTTTCAGGGCCCATGCCGTGACTGGCGGCTGCCGTGTGCATGTGTGGGAGTGACATCATCGCGGCTCTGGCCAATCACAGCCCCGGAGTCCGCAAACCCGGAAGTAACTACGGTGAAAGATGTCGGCCGTGGGAGCAGAGTGCGGCGGCACTGCAAGGCATCGTTCTAAGGTGAGTATTTCATAATGAGCTAGTATGCGATGCATACTAGCTCATTATGCCTTTGTCTTGCAGGATTTTTTTTTTTTTTCAACCTCTTTAACCACTTCAGCTCCGGAAGGATTTACCCCCTTCCTGACCAGAGCACTTTTTACAATTTGGCACTGCGTCGCTTTAACTGCTAATTGCGCGGTCATGCAATGCTGTACCCAAACAAAATTTGCGTCCTTTTCTTCCCACAAATAGAGCTTTATTTTGATGGTATTTGATCACCTCTGCCGCTTTTATTTTTTGCGCTATAAACGGAAAAAGACCGAAAATTTTGAAAAAAAATTATATTTTCTACTTTTTGTTATAAAAAAAATCCATTAAAATCAATTTTAGTCATACATTTAGGCCAAAATGTATTCGGCCACATGTCTTTGGTAAAAAAAATGTCAATAAGCGTATATTTATTGGTTTGCGCAAAAGTTATAGCGCCTACAAACTAGGGTACATTTTCTGGAATTTACACAGCTTTTAGTTTATGACTGTCTATGTCATTTCATGAGGTGCTAAAATGGCAGGGCAGTACAAAACCCCCCCAAATGACCCCATTTTGGAAAGTAGACACCCCAAGGAAATTGCTGAGAGGCATGTTGAACCCATTGAATATTTTTTTTTTTGTCCCAAGTGATTGAATAATGACAAAAAAAAAAAAAAAAAAAAAATTACAAAAAGTTGTCACTAAATGATATATTGCTCACACAGGCCATGGGCATATGTGGAATTGCACCCCAAAATACATTCAGCTGCTTCTCCTGAGTACGGGGATACCAAATGTGTGGGACTTTTTGGGAGCCCAGCCGCGTACGGGGCCCCGAAAACCAAGCACCGCCTTCAGGATTTCAAAGGGCATACATTTTTGATTTTACTCCTCACTACCTATCACAGTTTTGAAGGCCATAAAATGCCAGGATGGCACAAACCCCCCCCAAATGACCCCATTTTGGAAAGTAGACACCCCAAGCTATTTGCTGAGAGGCATGTTAAGTCCATGGAATATTTTATATTTGGACACAAGTTGCGGGAAAGTGACAATTTTTTTTTTTTTTTTTTCACAAAGTTGTCACTAAATGATATATTGCTCAAACATGCCATGGGCATATGTGGAATTACACCCCAAAATACATTCTGCTGCTTCTCCTGAGTACGGGGATACCACATGTGTGGGACTTTTTGGGAGCCTAGCCGCGTACGGGGCCCCGAAAACCAAGCACCGCCTTCAGGATTTCAAAGGGCATAAATTTTTGATTTTACTCCCCACTACCTATCACAGTTTTGAAGGCCATAAAATGCCAAGATGGCACAAACCCCCCCCCAAATGACCCCATTTTGGAAAGTAGACACCCCAAGCTATTTGCTGAGAGGCATGTTGAGTCCATGGAATATTTTATATTTGGACACAAGTTGCAGGAAAGTGACAATTTTTTTTTTTTTTGCACAAAGTTGTCACTAAATGATATACTGCTCAAACATGCCATGGGCATATGTGGAATTACACCCCAAAATACATTCTGCTGCTTCTCCTGAGTACGGGGATACCACATGTGTGGGACTTTTTGGGAGCCTAGCCGCGTACGGGGCCCCAAAAACCAAGCACCGCCTTCAGGATTTCTAAGGGCATAAATTTTTGATTTTACTCCTCACTACCTATCACAGTTTTGAAGGCCATAAAATGCCAAGATGGCACAAACCCCCCCCAAATGACCCCATTTTGGAAAGTAGACACCCCAAGCTATTTGCTGAGAGGCATGTTGAGTCCATGGAATATTTTATTTTTTGACACAAGTTGCGGGAAAGTGACAATTTTTTTTTTTTTTTTGCACAAAGTTGTCACTAAATGATATATTGCTCACACAGGCTATGGGCTTATGTGGAATTGCACCCCAAAATACATTCTGCTGATTCTCCTGAGTATGGGGATACCACATGTGTGGGACTTTTTGGGAGCCTAGCCGCGTACGGGGCCCCAAAAACCAAGCACCGCCTTCAGGATTTCTAAGGACGTAAAGTTGTGATTTCACTCCTCACTACCTATCACATTTTTGAAGGCCATAAAATGCCCAGATGGCACAAAACCCCCCCAAATGACCCAATTTTGGAAAGAAGACACCCCAAGCTATTTGCTGAGAGGCATGATGAGTACATGGAATATTTTATATTTTGAGACAAGTTGCGGGAAAGTGACAATTTTTTTTTTTTTTTTTTGCACAAAGTTGTCACTAAATGATATATTGCTCAAACATGCCATGGGCATATGTGGAATTACACCCCAAAATACATTCTGCTGCTTCTCCTGAGTACGGGGATACCACATGAGTGGCACTTTTTGGGAGCCTAGCTTCATACGGGCCCCCGAAATCCAATCACCGCCTTCAGGATTTCTAAGAGCGTTAATTTTTGATTTCACTCCTTACTACCCATCACAGTTTTGAAGGCCATAAAATGCCAAGATAGCACAAAACCGCCCCAAAATGACCCCATTTTGGAAAGTAGACACCCCAAGCTATTTGCTGAGAGGCATGGTGAGTATTTTGCAGCTCTCATTTGTTTTTGAAAATGAAGAAAGACAAGAAAAACGTATTTTTTTTTTCTTTTTTCAATTTTCAAAAGTTTGTGACAAAAAGTGAGGTCTGCAAAATACTCACTATACCTCTCAGCAAATAGCTTTGGGTGTCTATTTTCCAAAATGGGGTCATTTGGGGGGGGTTTGTGCCATCTGGGCATTACATGGCCTCCGAAACTGTGATAGGCAGTGAAGAGTGAAATCAAAAATTTACGCCCTTAGAAAGCCTGAAGGCGGTGCTTGGTTTTCGGGGTCCCCTATGCAGTTAGGCTCCCAAAAAGTCTCACACATGTGGTATCCCCGTACTCAGGAGAGGCAACAGAATGTATTTTGGGGTGTAATTTCACATATTCCCATGGCATGTTTGAGCAATATATCATTTAGTGACAACTTTGTGCAAAAAAAAAAAAAAATAAATAAATAATTTGTCTTTTTCCCGCAATTTGTGTCACAATATAAAATATTCCATGGACTCGACATGCCTCTCAGCAAATAGCTTGGGGTGTCTACTTTCCAAAATGGGGTCATTTGGGGGGGTTTTGAACTGTCCTGGCATTTTATGCACAACATTTAGAAGCTTATGTCACACATCACCCACTCTTCTAACCACTGGAAGACAAAGCCCTTTCTGACACTTTTTGTTTACATGAAAAAATTATTTTTTTTTGCAAGAAAATTACTTTGAACCCCCAAACATTATATATTTTTTTAAAGCAAATGCCCTACAGATTAAAATGGTGGGTGTTTCATTTTTTTTTTTCACACAGTATTTGCGCAGCGATTTTTCAAACGCATTTTTTGGGGAAAAAACACACTTTTTAAAATTTTAATGCACTAAAACACACTATATTGCCCAAATGTTTGATGAAATAAAAAAGATGATCTTAGGCCGAGTACATGGATACCAAACATGACATGTTTTAAAATTGCGCACAAACGTGCAGTGGCGACAAACTAAATACATTTTTAAAAGCCTTTAAAAGCCTTTACAGGTTACCACTTTAGATTTACAGAGGAGGTCTACTGCTAAAATTACTGCCCTCGATCTGACCTTCGCGGTGATACCTCACATGCATGGTGCAATTGCTGTTTACATTTGACGCCAGACCAACGCTTGCGTTCGCCTTTGCGCGAGAGCAGGGGGGGACAGGGGTGCTTTTTTTTTTTTTTTTTTTTTTTTTTTTTTTAATTAATTTTTTGATTTTTTATCTTATTTTTAAACTGTTCCTTTCATTTTTATTTTTTTTAAATCATTTTTATTGTTATCTCAGGGAATGTAAATATCCCCTATGATAGCAATAGGTAGTGACAGGTACTCTTTTTTGAAAAAATTGGGGTCTATTAGACCCTAGATCTCTCCTCTGCCCTCAAAGCATCTGACCACACCAAGATCGATGTGATAAAATGCTTTCCCAATTTCCCAATGGTGCTGTTTACATCTGGCGAAATCTAAGTCATGAAATGCTCGTAGCTTCCGGATTCTTAGGCCATAGAGATGTTTGGAGCCATTCTGGTCTCTGATCAGCTCTATGGTCAGCTGGCCGAATCACTGGCTGCATTCTCAGGTTCCCTGTTGGGACAGGAGAGCCAGAGAAAAACATGGAAGACGGTGGGGGGGGGGGCATTTCCTCCCACTGCTTGTAAAAGCAGTCTAGAGGCTAATTAGCCGCTAGGATTGCTTTTACATGAAAGCCGACCGCTGGCTGAAAAGAATGATACCAAGATGATACCTAAACCTGCAGGCATCATTCTGGTATAACCACTCAAAGTCCAGCAACATACCAGTACGTTGCTGGTCCTTGTTGGGCATATATTGTAAACTTTTTTTTCATGCAGCCTGTGGGCTGAACGAAAAAAAGATATTGATCGGTGGGTATGCCCACCATTAGAATACCTCCCTTCATCCACCCACTTCTAATGATGGGCATACATGCACCATTTATATATGCCGAAGCATGTGGGCATCCTCCCGCAAAAGGCAGGAGCAAATTGCTCCTCCACCCACTGCCCCCACGCTTCGGCATATATGCTGAAGTATGTAACTGTGGTGGTGAAATCACCTCCGACAGCGCTGGAGTCACGGCTTTATGTATCGTGGGAGCAAACGCTGTTGCTGTCAAGATAAATAAATCCGCGCTGCAACTGAATGGCGTACCTGCTAAGCAAATGATGGTTAACAAAAAACAAAGTAACATTACAGTATAACAGTAATACTTACCATACCTGCAAAGCAAATACAAAAAAAAACCATAGTAAAAAATAAAACATTTAACGCAACCTGTGCCTACCTAAAATATATATATGCCGAAGCATGGGGGCATCCTCCCGCAAAAGGCAGGAGCAAATCGCTCCTCCACCCACTTCTGCCCCCACGCTTCGGCATATATGCTGAAGTATGTAACTGTGGTGGTGAAATCACCTCCGACAGCGCTGGAGTCACGGCTTTATGTATCGTGGGAGCAAACGCTGTTGCTGTCAAGATAAATAAATCCGCGCTGCAACTGAATGGCGTACCTGCTAAGCAAATGATGGTTAACAAAAAACAAAGTAACATTACAGTATAACAGTAATACTTACCATACCTGCAAAGCAAATACAAAAAAAAACCATAGTAAAAAATAAAACATTTAACGCAACCTGTGCCTACCTAAAATATATATATGCCGAAGCATGGGGGCATCCTCCCGCAAAAGGCAGGAGCAAATCGCTCCTCCACCCACTTCTGCCCCCACGCTTCGGCATATATGCTGAAGTATGTAACTGTGGTGGTGAAATCACCTCCGACAGCGCTGGAGTCACGGCTTTATGTATCGTGGGAGCAAACGCTGTTGCTGTCAAGATAAATAAATCCGCGCTGCAGCTGAATGGCGTACCTGAAAACAAAAAAATGTTTAAAACACAGTAAACTATAAAAAAATTACATACCTGAAAAGCAAACATGATAAAACATAACAATAAAACAATGCAGAATAGAATACAGTAAAAAAGAGCAGAACAATAGAGAGAAAATAGAGAGAGAGAGAACAATAAAACGACAACTATTTTTGGTTTTTTTATTTTATATTTTTTTTGTGTATTTTTGTTTTTTTTACTTTTTTTTTTTTTTACTTTTTTTTTTTTTATAACTGTAACTTTTAAAACTGTAACGGTTCCAGGTTTGGGTCTCTCAAAATGCGATGGCATCTTGGGAGACCCTGTGGAAGTGTGTCCTAGTCTGTGCAGTGCTGTACCCTACGCTAATACTCAACTAGTGTATGGTAGCGTTTAAAACATTCACCAATGCAAAGACCAGGATTGCCAGGACAGGAGGGACAATAATACCGGGTGTCACGCCTAAATCCGCGCTTTCTGCAGACACGACATTTTCTTTGGGGGGCTCGTTGGGTAGGGGTACTCTCGAGGACATAAGGAAAATGCCTCTCATGCAGCCGGCCTACTGCATTTGGATTGGGAAGGTGAGGTGGAGCACCGTCTGGAAACAGAAGGGCTCTGACGATCTCTTCCTGGAATTTAAGGAAGGATCCAGTCCGTCCTGAAGCTCTGTATAGCACATGAGCGTTCAGCAAAGCCAATTGAAATAAATAAACAGACACTTTTTTGTACCAGCGTCTGGCCTTACGGGCAATTAGGTACGGCGCCAACAACTGGTCGTTGAGGTCCACCCCTCCCATATTAAGGTTGTATTCGTGGACACAGAGGGGTTTCTCCACAACACCAGTCGCCGTAGTAATTTGGGTCGTCGTGTCTGCATGAAGGGAGGTGAGAACGAAAACATTCTTCTTATCCCTCCACTTCATAGCGAGCAAATTATTATACTTCAAGCAGGCTCTCTCCCCCAGCCTAAGACGGGACTCTACAAGCCGCTGGGGAAAGCCCCGGCGATTAGGTCGCACGGTGCCACATGCTCCAATCTGCTGATCAAACAAGTGACTAAAAAGTGGCACGCTCGTATAATAATTGTCCACGTACAAGTGGTACCCCTTTCCGAATAAGGGTGACACCAAGTCCCACACTATCTTGCCAGCGCTTCCTATGTAGTCAGGGCAGTTGATCGGCTCTACGTGACTATCTTTGCCCTCGTAAACCATAAATCTACATGTATAGCCTGTGGCCCTGTCACAGAGCTTATACATCTTGACCCCGTATCTGGCACGCTTGCTGGGAAGGTACTGTTTGAAGGACAAGCGGCCAGAAAACTTAATCAGGGACTCATCAACGCAGACAACTTGATGGGGGGTAAACAAGTCTGCAAAACGTTGGTTGAAGTGGTTTACGAGGGGCCGAATTTTGTAGAGCCGATCGTATGCAGGGTCTCCACGAGGACGACAGAGTTCATTGTCGTTGAAGTGCATGAACCGCAAAATCTGCTCGTATCGTGCCCTGGTCATGGAGGCAGAGAACACGGGCATATGGTGAATTGGGTCAGTGGACCAATATGACCGCAACTCACTCTTTTTGGTTATGCCCATGTTGAGGGAAAGGCCCAGAAAGATCTTAAATTCGGAGACCGTAATTGGTCTCCAATCTCTGGCAAGGGAGGACTGGGGATTAGCGGCGATGTATTGACCAGCGTACAAATTGCTTTGGTCCACAATAGATCTATAGAGATCTTCGGTGAAAAACAGTGAATAAAAATCCAGTGGCATAAAGTCAACTGTTTCCACCTGAATTCCGGGTTGGCCAGTGAAAGGGGGAAGTACGGGTGCTGCAGAAGTGGTGGGTACCCAATTCGGATTGGCGAATGCAGCAGGAAGGGCACTATGGGCACGACGGGCCTGTCTTTGTCTTATTGGTGGCAGCGGGACACTAGTTGTGCTTGCCACCTCGCCAGCTTGAACTGCACTTATGGGACTCGCCACGTCACCACGTGATACTGCAGTGCTGGATGTACGACCAGGGTGTACTAGGCCGCTGGTGCTTGCCAGTTCACCAGAAGGAGTAGCGGCACTAGTACCTCTCTGCTCCCTACGAGAGCCCTGCGGTTCTTGCACTTCAAGGACAGAAGAAGAAGATCGGGGTCTGGTACGCCTGACCCTAGCAGGGACCACAACTCCGTCGTCAGAGCTATCTGTCATGGAGCCGCTGTCCTCTACAGGTTCGTATTCTGAGCCTGAACTTGACAGATGAGTGACTTCCTCTTCACTATCTGTCATACTCAGAAACGTGTAGGCCTCTTCACTAGTGTACCTTCGATTTGCCATTTTGGCCTCTAAATTTAGGGGTACACTAGTGAGACTCACAGGCAAAAAAAGCTCCTGACTGTCAGCGACTGATTCAAAGCGCTACCAAAAAACTGTTAGCGATCGCAGGGATCAGGCCTGACTCTGCGAACGCTACAGTTATGTGTGCTTAGTGTTTTGTGACAGTTATCGATCGATACTGCACTTGGGTGGGCTGGGCTGGGCTGGGCCGAGGAGCAAAACGCAGGTGCTAGCAGGTATCTGGGCTGATCCCGCTAACACTGCGTTTTTTTGGGGGACCCTAAACTGCTGGGGAGTATAGATCTGATCGGATCAGATATCGATCCGTTCAGATACTATAGCACTAAGGGAGGTGTATGCTGCGTGCGTGGGTTTTAGCGGTACTGGCGCTAACCTGACGCTGCCTGGGGCGACGCAGACCTTATCTGACCCTAAAAACTTAACTTCTATCACCGCCGGGCAATTAGGGGGTTAAACCTTTATAGGGTAATAAACGGCGGGTGCCCTAAAACTGTAATAAACTACAATAAACTACAAAAAACAAACCAACTAACCAGCGTCACCTGTAACAATTATATGGTGATCGCTGGTGAAAGGGTTAACTAGGGGGCAATCAAGGGGTTAAAACCTTTAGTAGGTAGTATATGGGGGTCCCTGTCGCTATAAAACACTGACAGCGAACCTATATACTTACCTGCCTAACTAGCGTCACCTGTGTCACTAATACAGCGATCAGAAAAACGATCGCTTAGTGACACTGGCGACGGGGGGTGATCACGGGGTTAAAACTTTATTAGGGGGGTTAGGGGGGTACCCTGGACCTAAAGGGGGGTACCCTAGACCTAAAGGGGGCTAACCTAACTGCCCTAACACTTGTAACTGACACAAACTGACACCAATGCAATAAATCAGAAAAAAAAAAAACCTGCTATTGGTGTCAGAGTGACAGGGGGTACAGGGGGGTGATCAGGGGGTGATCGGGGGGTGACAGGGGGGTGACAAGTGTGCCTGCATGTTCTACTGTATGTGTAGTGTTGGTGCACTTACTTGGATGTCTTCTCTCCTCGGCGCCGGACGAAAAGACCGACTCGAGGAGAGATGACATCACTTCCTACGCTTCTGTTTACATTCACAGAAGCCGAGGAAGCTTGTCATTGGCCAGGAGCGATCGCGAGGGGGGGGCCACGAATGAGTGGCCTCCCCCTCACCTTTGATCGACCCTGACCTCGATCCGACCGCCGCTGGCACCGGGGGGGGGTCCGATCGGACCCCCCACCCGCGGGCAGGCAAGGACGTACCTGTAAGTCCTTTTGCCTGCCCGTGCCGCTCTGTCGACGTATATAGTCGTGCGGCGGTCGGCAACTGGTTAAGCCACTATTACTATAATGGAGAAGCCAAATAAATGTGTCATTTAGATCTTGGAAAACATGTCAGCCTACATTAGCATAGTCAAATCAGTTTGACATTCAATAACGACAAAGTCTTCATTAAATGCTGCTTGTAAACCTTCATGGGTATATGCCTATTCCCATATTCCTATTTGTATATACCTTGATAAGATATCCCTTCATAAAAGAATCACATTTTCAGCTTCACTTTTCATTATGTTGAAGCTAGTTTATACTCAAGGATTTGTGTTACGCTAATGCGCTAGCAAGGGAAATGCTTGATAAAGGAAAGAACATCATAGTTACATAGTTAGATAGTAGGTGAGGTTGAAAAAAGACACAAGTCCATCAAGTCCAACCTATGTGTGTGATTATAAGTCAGTATTACATTGTATATCCCTGTATGTTGTGGTCGTTCAGGTGCTTATCTAATAGTTTTTTGAAACTATCGATCCTCCGCGCTGAGATCACCGCCTGTGGAAAGCAATTCCACATCCTTGTCGCTCTTACAGTAAAGAACCCTCTATGTAGTTTAAGGTTAAACCTCTTTTCTTCTAATTTTAATAAGTGGTCACGTGTCTTGTTAAACTCCCTTCCGCCAAAAAGTTGAATCCATATTGTGGGGTCACCTTACGGTATTTGTAAATTGAAATCATATCCCCTCTCAAGCGTCTCTTCTCCAGAGAGAATAATTTCAATACTTGCAACCTTTCTTCATAACTAATATCCTCCAGACCCTTTATTAGCTTTGTTGCTCTTCTTTGTACTCGCTCCATTTCCAGTACATCCTTCCTGAAGACTGGTGCCCAGAACTGGACAGCATACTCCAGGTGCGGCCAGACCAGAGTCTTGTAGAGTGAGAGAATTATCGCTTTATCCCTGAAGTTAATCCCTTTTTTAATGCATGCCAATATTCTGTTTGCTTTGTTAGCAGCAGCTTGGCATTGCATGCCATTGCTGAGCCTATCATCTACTAGGACCACCAGGTCCTTTTCAATCCTAGATTCCCCCAGAGGTTCTCCCCCTAGTGTATAGATTGCATTCATATTTTTGCCACCCAAATGCATTATGTTACATTTTTCTACATTAAACCTAATTTGCCATGTAGTTGCCCACCCCATTCATTTGTTCAGATCTTCTTGCAAGGTTTCCACATCCTGCTGAGAGTTTATTGCCCTGCTTAGCTTAGTATCGTCCGCAAATACAGAAATTGAACTGTTTACCCCATCCTCAAGGTCGTTTATGAACAAATTAAATAGGATTGGTCCCAGCACAGAACCCTGTGGGACCCCACTACCCACCCCTGATCATTATTCCTCATTTATCACCACCCTCTGAACTCACCCTTGTAGCACGTTTTCAATCCATGTACTCACCCTATGGTCAATGCCAATGGACCTTATTTTGTACACTAAACAATTATAGGGAACTGTGTCAAATGCTTTTGCAAAATACAGATACACTATATCTACGGGCCTTCCTTTATCTAGATGGCAACTCACCTCCTCATAGAATGTTAATAGATTGGTTTGGCAAGAATGATTCTTCATGAATCCATGCTGATTACTGCTAATGATACAGTTTTCATTACTAAAATCTTGTTTATAGTCCCTTATCATCCCCTCCAAGAGCTTGCATACTAGTAATGGTCTGTAATTCCCAGGGATGTATTTTGGGCCCTTTTGAAATCTTGGTGCTTCATTGGCTTTTCTCCAATCAGCTGGTACCATTCCAGTCAGTAGACTGTCTGTCAGTAAAAATTAGGAACAATGGTCTGGTAATTACTTGACTGAGTTCCCTAAGTACCCTCGGGTGCAAGCCATCCGGTCTCGGTAATTTATTAATGTTAAGTTTACCAAGTCTAATTTTAATACTGTCCTCTGTTAGCCATGAGGGTGCTTCCTGTGGTGTGTCACAAGGATAAACACTACAGTTTTGGATACTGAAGCCCCCGATCTCCTTGTGAAGACTGAGTAGAAGAATAAATTAAATACCTTCGCCATCATCCCATCCTTTGTAACCAGATGTCCCTCCTCATTTTTTATGGGGCCAATATGGTCTGTCCTCCCTTTTTTACTGTTTACATATTTAAAGAATTTCTTGTGATTTTTTTGTTTTTGCTCTCCTCTGCTATGTGTCTTTCGTGTTCTATCTTAGCCACCCTAATTGAACCCTTCCATTTCTTGTTGCATTCTTTATAAAGTCTGAATGCTGATGATGATCACTCAACTTTGTATTTTTTGACGGCCTTCTCTTTTGCTTTTATATGCATTTTCTCAGTGTTCTTTGTTCCTAAGATCTTGTCCCAATTTATGGCTCCTAGCAAGGTTCGTAGTTTAGGGAAGTTGGCTCTTTTGACATTCAGTGTCTTTGTATTTCCCTTATGTTTCCTATTTGTGTGATTTATACTGAAGCCAATTGACCTGTGATCGCTGTTTCCTAAATTGCCCCATATTTCCACATCCGTGATCGGGACTGTATTGTTGGTAATCAGTAGATCTAGTTACACTTTATTTCTAGTTGGTGCGTCCACCATCTGACCCATGAAATTGTCCTGCAAGACATTTAGGAACTGACGAGCCTTAGACGAATGTGTGGTTCCCTCCGCCCAGTCTATGTCTGGATAATTAAAATACCCCATATAGGTCCGTCTCCCTCAGGTTAGAGGGCCTATAGCATACTCCCAGTATTATTTTCCCCTCATTTGTACATTATTCTTGATATATAGACATACCCCTTCCCTTTTTTACCCTCTCTATCCCTGTGATAAAGGGTATACCCTTGAATGTTTGCCAGCCAATCATGAGATCTGTTGAACCAGGTCTCTCAAATTCCCACAAAATCCAAATCATCCTCGTACAACAGTATCTCTAGTTCACCCATCTTGTCCGCCAAGCTCCTGGCATTGATGAACATGGCACGTAGTTTAGACCGGTCGCATACTATCCTCTTATTGGGTGTTCTGAGATTGCAACTCGGACTTGTTACTATACTTACCTTGGGTTCATTTGCTTTAGTTAACCTACCACTAATGCCCCCAATACTACCCTCTGGATTATGTTCCATGTTGACTATCTCTATCTCTGGACCCTCCCCCCGTCGCCTAGTTTAAAAGCCCCTCTACCTTATTGGCCATCTTTACTCCCAGTAGATCTGCACCCTCCTCATTTAGGTGCAGTCTGTCCCTTCTATAGTTCTGGTGATCGACTGAGAAGTCATCCCAGTCCTCCAGGAACCCAAACCCCTCTTTACTACACCAGCTCCTCGGCTACTTGTTTACTTCCCTAATCTCCCTCTGCCTTTCTGGTGTGGCTCGAGGTACTGGTAGTATTCCTGAGAATACTACCTCGGAGGTCTATCCTGACATTTGTTCTAGTTAGGGCCACATTATCAAGGATAATTTAGGCTTCCTTCACACTATGATTTAGCCACATATACCAGATTCCAGAGGCAAGAATCAATAGACTTTTGCAGCTGTAATGACCAGTGCATTAGAAAAACAAAAATCAGAAGTGTTTGTTATAAGGAGCATCCTAAAGTGTTAATTGTTCCTAAACAGTGCCCTGAAAAATAGCAATGTGCTTCCTGGCATGCAAGTGTGCCTTGCCATTCCTATACCTCATAGCTGTAGACCAGTTAGATTTGGTGATGTCACTAATGTGCTGCTCACCTTTATTTTCTTGGTGACCCTGACATGAGAAGGCTGTGTTGACTTTTTAAGTGTAAACCAGACAAATTACTTGCCAGTGTTTACATATTGTGTTAATATTGTTTAAATATTGATTGTCTCAAAGTAGTTGTAAACCCCATTCATGAAATTATGAAATTTAAAGTGTGCACACACATATATATATATATATATATATATATATATATATATATATATATATATATATATATACATATATATATATGAATATATATTCATATATATATATATATATATATATATATATATATATATATATATATATATATTTGAATCAGAAAAGGGCTGGCGACTCGGATTGGGTTACATGGGTACACGGGTACAGGCTATGCTGACGCGTTTCGGCTAAGAAGCCTTCATCAAAGCTTACATGTTTGATTTAAAAACTGATATTTATAACAGAGTAAGCACTCCAAATGGGGCGGGTGCATCTTAATCAGAGCAATCAAAACAATTAAAACACATGGAGAAAAGAAAGAGAGAAGCACAGCAGGCATATGAGAGACACATCATGAACAAATAAATACTGATATCACAGCAATGAATCAATTGGAAATAAGGTAGATCTAACACAGCAGAAAAAAGCATCTCATCTGAAGATAATCATAATAAAGACATATATTTATCTACGTTCTCCTTTTTTTTCCCCAAATTGGCGATACAAGCCCTTTGTTTTGGTTGAAACTTCTCTTGTTTACTTTCTTTTTTCTCTGACGCATGCGCACTATAGGTACATGTACGGCCAGCGTCATGATCCTTGGCGCATACGCGGTACTAGTATTGACGTACCCCACGGCACGCCGCTCGATTTTCACCCCCGCCCTGACCTCAGTGCCCATGCGTTGAATGCCTCACTGTATGTCCGCATCCCGGCGGTGACGTCAGACGCCGCCGGGATGGAGGGACTATAAGTATGCGGCAATCGCCCGCTATTCTCTGTCAGTGGCTCCTTCGTCAAGGGGGAGGCTGTGTCTCTCTCTCCCCCCCCCACTGTATGCCCGCTCATATTCCTATACAGGTAAGTGCCTCCACACACTGACTCTGCTTGCTATCAAAGCGACTCACTGGTGTGGATAGCACACTTACTGATACAAACTCTCTATCTCTTTACTCTTTTGCAGTATCTATCTTTCAACACCACCTACTGCCTGTGATTTGTCAATAACTAGTCAGCGTTAAGTCTCCTTACCAGGGAGCTTTTAAGCGGCTGCTTCTATTTTGCAATAAAGCTTTGATAGCCTTTAGCAATTAACTCTTGATTCAACACAAAGTAATTTTATGTCTGACTTTTGGATGTTCAATATTGAGCGCCTTGCAGACCATTTTTGTAATTATTCTTTATCTTCATTCAATCTTCCAGCAAGGATTTATTTATATTTAGCCCCTCTGTGACCAACAATGTGGGGGGCCCAGGCGGGAGAGACCTATCTATATCTTTGAACGCTATCCACTGCGTTCATCAATTTACAACATTTCTTTTTTTCATTTACTATTTGGCCTGGTAAGATTGTCTTTATTATGATTATCTTCAGATGAGATGCTTTTTTCTGCTGTGTTAGATCTACCTTATTTCCAATTGATTCATTGCTGTGATATCAGTATTTTTATTGAACTTTTTGATTGGATTTTGCTATCTATGTATACAGTAATTACTCTATCCGTGTGGTTTTATTCATTGTTTATAATATGCAGTATTTATTTTGTGTTTCTCATTCTCAGTATACCACATGTTTACCAGAACTCCTGATGAAGCTCATAAAGAGCGAAACATGTCGAGTGGTACTCACTAAGTGTTTTTTTTCTCCATTGTCTCTGTAAAAGTTAAATATGGATATTGAGAGACTTGTTTTTAATTTTTTTGTCAAAATGTATTAAACTGAATAAATACATTTTTGTATGGATAGATTCTGTATATTTACCGTATTTATTGGCGTATAACACGCACTTTTTTCCCCTGAAAATCAGGGGAAAATCGCAGGTGCTTGTTATACGCCGATCCCCTGCGATCCCGAGCTGTCAATTCTTCAAAATCACCGACCGCGATTTGAAAATGGCGCCGCCGGCGCCGAAATACACAGAGCCGGTCCTTGGCTCTTCTCGGCGGCTCTCGTTCACTTTCGGCTCCACTCGTAGTCCCGAGCTGAGCTATCCGAACCTACTCGGCTAGGTTCGGATAGCTCCGCTCGGGACTACGAGTGCTACGAGTGGAGCCGAAAGTGAACGAGAGCCGCCGGGAAGAGCCGAGGACTGGCTCTGTGTATTTCGGCGCCGGCGGCGCCATTTTCAAATCGCGGTCGGCGATTTTGAAGCCCAGGTTAGCTGGGATAGAGGTTTGAAGGCTGCACTTGGGCAAGGCTGCACTGGGGAAGGCTGCACTGGGGAAGGCTGCACTACCAAGGCTGCACTGGGGAAGGCTGCACTGACAAGGCTGCACTGGGGAAGGCTGCACTGGGGAAGGCTGCACTGACAAGGCTGCACTGACAAGGCTGCACTGGGGAAGGCTGCACTGACAAGGCTGCACTGACAAGGCTGCACTGGGGAAGGCTGCACTGACAAGGCTGCACTGACAAGGCTGCACTGGGGAAGGCTGCACTGACATGGCTGCACTGACATGGCTGCACTGGGGCAAGGCTGCACTAAGAAGGCTGCAATGATGGGCATTTAAATGTAAGTTTTTTTCCCTTCAACTTCCCTCCTAAAAGTTTTTTTCCCTTAAAATTCCCTCCTAAATTGGGGTGTTATACGCTGGTGCGTGTTATACGCCGATAAATACGGTATATCTTTTTTACTCTAAGTACCAGTGTATTCAAGCACCTTTAAAGTCCCTGGGGTGTTTTTTCCCAATTCCCCTTTTCTTTATTCTCTCTCTCTCTGCAAATCTCTAAGTGCCGTTTCTCTCTGGTGCTACGTTCTAAGACACATGAGATAACAGCAGCTGAAAATGTATGTCAGGGAGGGAGCTTAGAGGGAGATTAGCATGGAGCTGGTCTATTCAGACTACAGCTCTGCATGTTCCTTTGTTCCTCTGCCTATAGGGAGGGGGGGTGTGCCTTTCCTCCAATCAGCTCACACACAGTGTAAGCCCAGACCCCCCACCCACTGCTGAAAGAGGAAGGAAGATTTCTAACATGATCTGCACTTTCCAAAGAGTGTAGAAAGGGGAAGACAGCAGATATACAAGTAAAACTTATGTAGGAGGATTTGTTTCAGCTCTGTGTATCATCTGAGGCTATTCACTTCATTGGGGATATACTGAATGAGAGTTTACAACCACTCAAATTTTTAATAGGAATTCTGTCAATGTTCAGATTGTCAGTAAAAAATGTGTTCCATCAGTAAATTGTCCATGTTTTCTCAGTAAAAATAGCTGCGGAAGGTTGGCAACACTGCTTGACCTTTGTCCTCTGCCTGATTTTTTTTTTTTTTTACCACAGCTTGCAGAATTTTGTTCCTCTTTAAATGTCCTTAAAAACATGCCGCATTTGCCCATCTCATAGAGCTGTATGGCAAGTCAATAACTTTTTTCTATAGGTTGCCCAGTTAAAGGCTATGAACAGCCCACTTTTAATTAATTTTTTTTTCATGTTTTGTTGCCTCTGAATGCAGCTTTATTTTAGTCAATGTGCCCATGCACATCGTGGTATTTAGATTAGTATTTCTGAGCAATATTAGAGGCATAAGAAAACAATTAACCAAACCAGCATTTGGAGAGGCACTCGCTGGCATAATTTTTGCACATGCGCATGTAAACTTAGGTAAATGCAAGTAAATGAATTCTAGTGGCTAGAGTAAATGAATATTCTAGCCAAAAAAAAAAAAAGGTTATGCACATACGCTTCCAAATGTCATATGCTTGCCAAAATAAACACTTTTAAGCTGGATTTTTTCTGCCAGCTCCTGGGAATACCTAGTGTGCATAGGAGTATTTTGATATGACTGTGGGCATGAGGCCCTCAGCTACGGGTTTAATTGAGCTTTACCCGTTGTGCTGTGGATTCTCAACTTTGTGTATTTGGTGCTTGTGCCAAGCTAACTTTGTTATGTCACTAGAGTGCTATTGTGTATCCTTACACTAGCACTAAAAAATTGACAGAAATTTTTTTTTAGGCTTTCTGAGCCTAGGTCTGTATACTGACATGGGTATATGTTTGCCAAACTGCTGGTCAATAAACTCCTACATTGCTAATCAATAATACAAATTACCACCACAGTTTATGCAAGCCTGCAGTTTTTTAAACATTGAATAAGAATTTTGAACCTAATGATAGTTTTTCTATCATTCCCAAAGAGAGAGTTGCTCAGATCCCTAAATATTACAAAACAAACCATTGTGGGTAGCACAACAGCAGGACCAATCACCCATTACCCAAAATCCATTCAAAACCTGCTAGGGCCTAAGTAAATACAGCTACATTATCATCGGAGAGCCATTTCAAATCAATACATTTATTAGAAAAAAGTATTGTGTTTGTTGATTCTTTCTGATAAATGCATGAGTTTTGATTTACCATCTGGTATTGCTATAGCTGCGTTGTTTTTTTTGTCCTAGTAGGTTTCGAGAACAATTTGGGAAATGGATGGATGGTCATGCTCACATTTAGTTGATTTGTAGTCCTTAGTGTCCACATACTTGCAAGTTCAGACTCTTAAAACTTTGGCTCCTCTTCATAATTTGATATTGCTTACATTTCTACATATAACATTACAATTTTTGCCTCAGTTCCCGAAGCTGGGGGCTTCTAGTATGCACATTGCACAGCATCTCTGAAAAAATGACCCAAATCATTTAGAGGAAAGTGGCAGGGTCTGGAACAAGCATGCAGATAAGAAAGTTAGAGTGAAGTAAAAAGTTCTTGTCCGTATATTTGTCCAGATCAATGCTACAAAGCATTGAAACCACTGGATCATAATGCCACCCACAAAGGATAGTTCAACAAGTACAGCCTTTATTCTTTCTTTATATGTTTCCTTTAGGCTGGGTTCACACTATTCGGGTTCTACGCATCCAATTCGCAATAACAGGAGATTTTCACCTATGGAGGCGGTTCACACATCTCTGCTGTGGCTCTGGTGCGAATTTGCACAGGAGCTCTGTGCGTCTTTTGGTCCGTTTTAAGGTCCAAATTCAGCCAAAAATTTGTGCTGAAATCGGACCTGAAACGGTGAACGGGGACGCACCAGACCCCTACTGTGAGCCGCTTGCGAAGATAGAGTGAACCCAGGCTTAACAGGAAGCTGATCATTGTTACCTTTGTAAATATGAAGAGGTCTGTCAAACCTAAGAAAAATGCAACTTCAAGTGTTACTAAACCCAGGACCCTGCTTTCACTATATCTGGTCTCCCACAGTACACATAACATGGAAATGCAATTATTTTAGTAAATATAAACTGCTAAGCAACTTTTCTCATCAGCAGTATCTAGCAGTCTTGTGACGTCTATCAGTGTCCGGCCAAGCACTGGTTAAAGCTTCTAGGGGGAGTTTTCATTCTCTTCTGACTGTCCCATGAGGCTGCATGACCCCTGACCCTCTGATCCTCTGGACAGTGCTGATTGGCTCTGTGCCGTTCACATGGACCCTCCCAAAAGAAGGAAAAAATTCTTTAGGAATACACACCAAACTGAGCATGTGCAGAGTGCCCCCAAGGCTCTGTACTAACAACAGATGGATTGGGGACAGTAAAAGAAGGTGATAATCAGAGCAGACAGGATTAAACAGCATTTTTACACAATGCAGAGGATTACCCCTGAGGTTCCACAGTGAGAATAACAAGCATGCTTTACTGCATATACAAACTGATTTTACTGTTGTGGTTTCAGTAACACTTTTGCCACATAGACACGATAGGACATTCCGACAACGAAATCCTGGGATTTATTTCCGACGGATGTCGGCTCAAGCTTGTCTTTCATACACGCGGTCGCACAAATGTTGTCAGAAATTCCGATCATCAAGAACGCGCTGACGTAAAACACCTACGATGGCACTATAAAGAGGAAGTTCAATAGACAGTGCATCACCCTTTGGGCTCCTTCTGCTAATCTCGTGTTGGTGAGAGACGATTCGCGCTTTTCAGCCTCGTGCTTTTCAGATCGTTACTGCTCTTCAGTTTGTGCTTGTGGGTTCATATCTGGTTTTCAGTGCATGTAGTCAGTTCGTATCTGGTTTTCACTGCGTATTTTTATATTAGGTATTTGATTTTCAGTGCGTTCTGTTAGTTCGTTCTGACCAGCCGACCGTTTTGAAGCCATGTTGCGGGTACGTACTAATCATAGAGTTCATGCTGTGCAGGGGCTTGGTGTTGGGGTTCCTACTTTGACCCAAGCCCAGTCCATGAACAGGGCAAGGAGGAGTTCACGGACCAAGAATTGGTTGCTCCAGCGTGACCAGTTCTCGCACATGCCTTTGTTGTGGGAGATCCGTGAGAATAATCCTGATGATTTCAGGAATTATCTCCAGATGAAGGACCACGTTTTTCACCTTCTGTTGGCTTTGCTGTCCCCTTATATTACGAAGCAGGACACCTGCATGCGGCATGCAATCACTCCCGAGCAGAGGCTTGTCACCACCTTGCGGTACTTGGTGACAGGGAGAAGTCTGCAGGACATCAAGTTCTCGAGAGGCATCTCCCCCCTGGCTCTGGGGATCATTATTCCAGAGACCTGTTCTGCCATCATTCAGGTCCTGCAGAAGGACTATATTAAGGTAAAATTTCTCCTTTAACATCACATTATATGTATTTAAATAAATGTATTTTTTCAAATACATTTGTATTTTAAACTGAAAAATCCTTTGATTTACTGCTTGTGTTTCTTTTAGCTGTCTCCTAGGTTCTCCAATGGGCTTATTTTTTTGGCCATTTTCTTCAATAGTGCAAACGTAATTTCTTGGATACATGAGGTGAAAATCTCTTCTTCAGCTAACTATTATGTTGTGGTTCTGCTACACACACACACCTTGTTTTTGTTGTTAATGTATGTAATGCATTAATGATAAAAATATTCATCATTTTCAGCACCATGAATTAAATTTTTGGAGTGACAAAAATTGCCTGATTGATGCAAATTATAAAGCACTGTGGGTGTTATTTACTAAAGGAAAATCAACTTTGCACTACAAGGGCACTGCAAAATTAGTGTAAACTTTGTAGTGGAAAGTTGATTTGCCTTTAGTAAATAACCCCCATTGCCACTGTAAACACCAACTTAAGCAAAAAACTGCTATTGAGCATTGGACGATGAAGCCACACATTGTTGAGTAGAAAAATTTTTACTCTGTGCACGTTCACATGTGCGTTTAGAAAAGGGTTTTTAAACAAACCAACATATTTTTGGAATAAACTGTTTTTTTTTGGACAGTAGAAATATCCTTTTTTTTGTGGTAAACAGGCATGTTTTTAAAAACATAAAATAATACACAACTCAGGAACTTACAAAGTTCAACTTTTATAAATTGAAGGCAATACCAGACATTAGTATGTCCAAACTGTGTTGATCTTGCCTTCATCAGATGGGGTGATGTCACCCCTGTGAAAGCCAAATTTTTTAGATGCACACAAATTGGGAGTCAAAATGGGGATTTCCCTCCTGATCCCATGTCTAATCTCAACATGTGTTTGCTCCCATCATGGGGGATCAATGGACGTGTTTTGGGGTTACAACCCCTTCCTCTCAGCTACTTTAGTTGTGAGGAAGGGGTTGCACCCACAAAACGTGTACATTGATATCCCGTGATGGCAGATAGCACATGTTGACACACTGTGTGCATCTTCAAAATTTGGCTTTCAACATTTTGTAGAAAAGTTATACAAAAATAAAAAATGTTGGTGTGTTTTAGATTCTGCCTAAAACATCAATTATGTTTTTGAGTCTTTTTTCCACATCATTGATGTCTTCCCTGATCTTCTGTAAATCACGATTGCACACCATGATCTCCCCGATGAGGATGTGTGCACTTGCGAAATGTGTTTCTTCTTCCACAACATCCACATCACCTAAAATAAAAAAACACACCATGTATTAAAAATATGCAGGCATCTATTACCTGAAGCTGTGGTCTCAGACACTCACCTGTTGTGGTCACTATTTCACCCACTTCATAAACCTCTCCTTCCTCCACATCCTGAGGTTGTGGTGTGGGGATTTCCCCTTCTTTAGGAGGTGGGAGTCCCTGGTGTCCTCTGATGTCCCGATTCTTTTCTCCCCTATGTGAATAAAAAAAAGGTATACTTAGCACACAGATATTTTGAAAAATAAAGATATAGAAATAGTAATAGAGAAATAAAGAGAAAAAAAATAGTAATATGAAACATTGCTTGGAAGTGTCATTGTCTGTTTTGGCAGAGTTCCAAGCTGAAGACATTTCCCTTTCTTAAAGCTGGACTACTTACCTGTTTTGTGTAAGTTTCACACATGTAGAGACCCCTAGTATCCACTGGAGCACCTGTGCGGGACACCCTAAAAAGTTTGTTCTGGTGTCCCACACTAGTGCTCCTGCGTAAACAGCTGCTGAGTGTCCTCTCCTTACACTGAATCAAGTTTGCATTTCATTCTAGTTATAAACCCATCTAGACAACAATGTACTCAACTTTTTTTTAATCCAAATAGGCATGAACAGATGTAGTTAACCTGCATCTGCCAAAAACATCCTATTAGTGGGTGTCAAGAGAATGTTGCTTCCAGGCGCTTCAGCTATGTTCTTGTGCGCATGCGCGGCGGAACGGCCCTCCGGCGCATGCGCTTTTGCAGCCCGGCAATCGGGCACACGCACATGCGCACTGGCACACGCCCTACGTGACCCTTGGGCTGGCCTATAAAAGTGACTCTGGTGCACAGACAAATTGCTGGTTTGTCTTCAGCTTCCTGTGATACCCTGTTCCTGTTGTTTTGATACTTTATTACCTGCTGTGACCCGGATTGACCTCGACTCTTCTGCTTTTCTCCTGGACCTGACCCTTGGCATGTTATACAGATTCCGCTCCTCTCCTGTGTTTGACCCTCTGCCTGTGATCTGGACTTGCCTTGTGTCTCCCTGACACCTCACCTCAACCTGTGTTGTAATACTGATCCTGTGTGTTTGACCCTCAGCCTGGTTCTGGACTCACTTGTAGCCGCTCTGGCAAATCATCCCATCTGCCAGTCTCTGCGGAGCTGCTCATCCCTGCAAGGACTACACGCAAGTTACCCCCTGCCTTCTGGGTAGCCTGTGCCTCTTTGTGCATCCACTCCCTGTCTCACCTCCAGGGGGCGGACTGCGCTTAGTCGCAAGGGTGAACCGCTCTCGGCATTTCGGCCTCAGTAAGTACATCTCTGATAGTACAAACCAGCCATGTCAGAGGTCGACAGAGCACGTTCCCCCCCCTCGAGATCCTGTGCCAGCAAGTGTCGGCACTTACGGATGCAGTTCAGAAATTGCAAGAAGGTTACACCCAAATAGATGGTCATCTCCAACAACTTGCTGGTCCATCCACAGCACCTACCTCTGCTCCTGCACCCGCCAACGGGTCCTCCTCTCAAGTTGTATCTAACCCCACAGTAATCATGGCTACCCCAGGTCCCCATACCGGAGCAATTTTCTGGCAATTGCAAGAAGTTCCGAGCCTTCAAAAATGCCTGTTCTTTGTATTTGGCTTTGCAGCCCAGGACTTTCTCTTCTGAGGTGGTAAAGGTGGGCTTTATTATTTCTCTCCTGGCTGATGAACCACAAGCCTGGGCCCAAAGCCTGATGGAACAGATGAGCCCTGTGTTAAATACAATAGACTCTTTCATTGAAAATTTGGGACAACTCTACGATGACCCACAATGCATGGCTACAGCCAAAGCTACTTTACATAACTTGTTCCAAGGGCGTAGGCCTATAGAGGACTATACGGTTGAGTTTCGGAAGTGGTCGGCCGGCTGGAACGAGCCTGCCCTTAAGTATCAGTTCCGCCAAGGGTTGTCTGAAGCCCTTAAAGACGAGTTGGCTAGGATGGAGACTCCCGTGACTTTGGAGGATTTAATCCAAGCAGCCACCAAATTGGACAGGCGCCTCCAGGTCCCTCATCCCAGATGGATGCTACCTAAACCGACTCCCATCCATCCAGCTTTTACTGCTTTTCCAGCCTCCACCACTTCTGAGGTCGAGCCCATGCAATTGGGATTGGTCCGTGCTCCTCTCACCCCAGAAGAAAGACTACGCAGGCGTCAGGCCAACCTGTGCCTCTACTGTGGAGGGACTGGACATTTTCTCCGTATTTGCCCTGTGAGACATAGTAAGTCCTACTCACCAGTTATCATGAACTATCAAGCCTCTGGTTTTTCACAGACTTATGTTACCCTCTTTGACTCCCTACAGTTAACGGAAAAGGAAACCCACCTGCCAGCCATAATTGACTCATTGACCATAATTGAGCATGCAGCTGTTTCCTGGATGCTGCACTAGCTGCTAGCCTACACGTTAACTAAGAAACAAAGGTTCCAGGTACACCTGGCTGATAGGTCTCTTACCCGCTCCGGACTTATCACCCAAGAAGCAAGACCCACTCTTATCACCACAGACTCCGGTCACCAGAAGTTCCTGCGTTTTTACATCATCCCGTCTCCTGTGTTCCCTATCATATTGGGACTTCCCTGGCTACAGGCACATGAACCCCAAATCAATTGGAAAAAGAAGGAAGTCTCCTTTTCCTCCAAATACTGCTGCCAGCACTGCTTCCTCTCAGTTCCAGCCTCTTGTTCCACTGTTGTTCCAGTACCTGACAGCCTTCAGCATGTACCTCCAGTTTACCTTGAGTATAAGGATGTCTTCAACAAACAACAGGCTGACCATCTACCACCCCACCAGTCCTACGACTGCCCTATTGATCTTTTACCAGGCTCTGAAGTCCCTTTTGGTCTCATTTTTCCACTATCTGAAACCGAATTAAAGGCTCTCAATGCTTACATCGACGAAAACTTGTAAAAAGGTTTTATTCGTCCTTCCTCATCACCGGCTGGTAGCATCTTCTTTGTAGAAAAAAAGACGGCTCTCTCAGACCCTGCATTGACTACAGAGAATTAAATAATTAAATAAAATTACCATTAAAAACTGGTACCCGCTCCCTCTTATCCCAGAGTTGTCTCAACGCTTCCGATCTGCCAGTGTCTTCTCCAAGTTAGATCTTCGCAGGGCCTACAATCTGATTCGCATCCGGGCTGGCGATGAGTGGAAAACCGTCTTCAGGTCCAGGTTTGGGCATTACGAGTACCTGGTGATGCCGTTTGGGCTCTGCAATGCCCCGGCTACCTTCCAGCACCTGGTAAACGACATCTTTCAGGAATACCTTGATGACTTTCTAGTCGTTTACCTGGATGATATTGTTATTTTTTCTACCACTATTGAACTACACCAAGTACATGTTAAACTGGTCCTTGCAATCCTTAGGAAACACAAATTGTATCTTAAGGCAGAAAAATGTGAGTTTGAAAAGTTAATGGTTCAGTTCTTGGGATTTATCATCTCCACCAACGGGGTCGCAATGGACCCTCAAAAGGTCAAGGCAATCCAGGAGTGGTCGGCTCCCGTGGATAAAAAAGGAGTACAGCGATTCATAGTGTTCTCAAATTTATATCGGAGATTTATCGCTGGCTTCTCAGCTATTGTAGCACCCATCACCCAGCTCACACGCCAACGTAGCCGGTTTCTGTGGTCTTCGGAAGCTCAGGAAGCTTTTACCAAATTAAAAGCCCTATTTTCTTCCACACCAATCTTACGGCATCCTGATCCAGCCCTGCCATTTGAACTAGAAGTTGATGCCTCTGAAACGGCCACTGGAGCCATCCTCTCTCAAAGGCAGGGTCCCAAGGCCCTTCTGCACCCTGTAGCTTTTGCTTCCCGGAAGTTAAGCGCACCTGAGAAAAATTATGATGTTGGCGATAGAGAATTGTTGGCCATCAAGTTTGCTCTAGAAGAGTGGAGGTATTTACTTGAGGGAGCATCTCACCCTGTCATGACCTTTACAGACCATAAAAATCTGGAGTACCTCAGGACAGCCAAACGTTTAAGACCCAGACAGGCCTGGTGGGCTCTCTTCTTCTCCAGATTTAATTTCCACATTTCATACAGACCCGGCTCAAAAAATGGTAAAGCAGATGCACTATCCCGGATGTTCCACTAAACCTCTCAAGAAGTTGAAACCAACACCATTCTGTCTCCACAAAATTTTTGTTTGATCATGCAAACTGACCTATTGACCGCCATTAAATCTGCATCCAGTCACTTTCCTGACCCCGAAATGTCCTCTTTGGAGAAACATGATGACCTTCTCTGGGCCCTGGGAAAAATCTTTGTCCCGCTGGAAGTAAGACCTCTAATCCTAAAAACATTTCATGACCACAAACTGGCAGGCCACTTTGGAACACTAAAGACTGCTAAACTAGTTTCCCGTTCCTTTTGGTGGCCGGACTGTAAAAACTATGTTGCTTCCTGCATTCCATGCCAGTGCAGTAAAGGGTCAAACACGAAGTCTTGGGGTCTACTAAAACCACTACCCATCCCTGAACGACCATGGGCAGACATTTCCATGGATTTCATCGTGGACCTACCACCCTCAGGGGGTTCACCACTATCCTTGTCATCACTGATCGTCTTTCTAAGATGGCACATTTCCTGCCCATGGTGGGTACTCCCTCTGCTTCAGCTACAGCTGATATTTTCTTCAAAGAAGTTATTAGACTTTATGGCGTTCCTGTCAGTATCACCTCAGACAGAGGTGTCCAGTTTACATCCACGTTTTGGAAGGAACTCTGTAAATCTTTGGAAGTAAAGGTTTGCCTCTCCTCTGCATACCACCCTCAGAGCAACGGCCAGACGGAGAGAACGAACCAAACCCTGGAGCAGTATCTCAGCTGCTTTTGTTCCAATTTCCAAGATGACTGGTCCACTCTCCTACCATACGCAGAGTTTGCGTACAATAATTCCATTCGTTTTGCAACTAATCAGACACCTTTCTGGTCAAAGTTTGGTTTTCATCCTTCGTTTCTCCCTAATTCTCTTCCTGAGATATCTGTCCTGGCGGTACAAGACCATGTAGCCTCCATCCAGCTGAACTTTCACAGAATTCAGGAAGCTATGCAAAAGGCCCAGGATGACTACAGCAAGTACTACAATAAAGGAAGGAAGGAGAACCCAGTCTTCAAGGTGGCTGAAGAAGTATGGCTGTCAGCCGTTAACCTTAGATTGCCCTTTCCAGCATGGAAATTAGGGCCAAAATTCATAGGATGATCAATCCTGTAGCTTTTGAATTAGCCTTACCTAACTCGTACAAGATACATCCAGTATTTCACACATCCCTTCTGAAGCCTGTTGTCTCTAGTCCTTTCCCTGGCAGAGAAGAACCACCTCCTCCACCAGTCCTAGTTAACAGAGAAGACGAATTTGAAGTGGAAAGTATACTGAGTTGCAGGAAAAGGGGAAGACAGCTCCAGTATTTAATTAAGTGGAAAGGGTATCCCCCTGAGAACAACTCCTGGGAACCCTCTAAAAATTTGCATGCCCCACGTTTGGTCCAGGCCTTTCATCCAGAACATCCAGAATTGATGTCCAGTTTGGGTGTCCAGAGGCATCAGGATACTGTTGCTTCCAGGCGCTTTGGCCATGTTCCTGTGCGCATGCGCGGCGGAACGGCGCTCCGGCGCATTCGCGGCCCGGCAATCTGGCGCACGCACATGCGCACTGGCGCACGCCCTACGTGACCCTTGGGCTGGCCTATAAAAGTGACTCTGGCGCACAGACAAATTGCTGGTTTGTCTTCAGCTTCCTGTGATATCCTGCTCCTGTTGTTTGATTACCTGCTGTGACCCAGATTGACCTCTTCTCTTCTGCTCTTCTCCTGGACCTGACCCTTGGCTTGTTATATGCTCCTCTCCTGTGTTTGACCCTCTGCCTGTGACCCGGATTTGCCTACTGTCCCTTGCCCTTGAACTTTTACTTGTGACCTGGACTTGCCTTGTGTCTCCCTGACACCTCACCTCAGCCTGTGTTGTAATACTTATCCTGTGTGTTTGACCCTCAGCCTGGTTCTGGACTCACTTGTAGCCGCTCCGGCAAATCATCCCATCTGCCAGTCTCTGAGGAGCTGCTCGTCCCTGCAAGGACTACACGCAAGTTACCCCCTGCCTTCTGGGTAGCCTGTGCCTCTTTGTGCATCCACTCCCTGTCTCACCTCCAGGGGACGGACTGCGCTTAGTCGCAAGGGTGAACCGATCTCGGCATTTCGGCCTCGGTAAGTACATCTCTGAGCGATTACTGTGCCCACGAACCTGAAACTTGCCATTTTAAACTGTACAACAGTAAAGAAAAGCACATGGAGCAGCATGAACGTAATAATAATAATAGGAACACACGACAAATACTTTTTTGCAGCACTCTCTTGATTCTTCTGTACTGATTGTGCTCCCTCAATTTGAGGTCTGACCATTGTTTCCTCAGTTGATCCTTGAATCGTCGTACCCCAAAATTCCTGTGGAGACTTTTCACAACTTTAGTCATGATCTTGGCCTTTCTGACATTTGGGTTTGGGTAAGGTCAATGCTTTCCATCATAGTCGGCCCTCTCCAAGATGTCCATAATCTCCACCATCTCTACAAAGAACATATTTGAAGCCTTAAATCTCCTCCGGGATCAGGATGTTCGTGGCTCCGGGCTTTCATCGTTGCCTTCATGCACTTGTTCTTTCTCCGCCATGTGCTCTCCCACTGTGCCGAAAGAGAAGGGACGGGGAATATACTATAAAGAAGGTCAGGGGCGGGCGGAGTTTCACGCATGCGCAGTGTATATAAAGCGTAACACGCGCGCGTTGTACATACGATCTGTGAGCGGAGGACAGAGTAAAGGAAGCGCCGATCGTTCTAACGAAGGTACAATTTTAACTTGGGGCATCAGTGGCCTATACTGCTTACAGATTGAGGCCTATATTGGGACAAGATTATGTGAGTTTAGCCTTTAGGGTTTATCTTGTGTTGTGTCTTGCAGATAAAATGGATTGATTCTACAATCATGATTTCCTCCCCCAATTCATTGATTTGTTCAAAGAGCTGCCCTGTCTGTGGCAGACAAAACACCCCTTTTTATACAAATCAACTAAAGAGGAAGGCAGCACTGGATAAATTGCTGGATTTTGTGAAGCTGCAGATCCCCACGGCAGACATCTACTATTTGTACAAAATTGGTGGCCTGAGGAGCACTTATAATAGGGAGCGCAAGAAGGTCCAGGATTCCCAGAGATCAGGAGCAGCAGCAAATGACGTTTATGTACCCAGGCTGTGGTACTACGTCAGATCAGGCCATCACTCTCAACCCTTCCTTCCACTCTTCCTTCCACCCCAGCTGAGGCTTCCGACGTCCAACCTGGGCCTTCCACCCAGGAAGAAGATGTGGAGGAGCCCAGCTTGAGTCAGGTATAGCATTGTTCAACTTATTTCTAAAAATTGTGTGCGTGATTGATGAACAATAAACTAAAACTATGTCCCTTTTTCATATACAGGAAATCCTCAGCCAGGAGGAGGCTGTAGAAAGTGGCAGCCAGGAGGTGGCAGGGGAAAGTGGCAACCAGGAGGTGGCCGGGCCCAGTAGCCTGACCGAATCCCAGGTCACTCCCCTTTTCCTTCAACAAAAAAGGCCCAGGAAGGGGAACGTGGAGGAGTCAGCACTTGGGTTAATTCGACAGGCTTCTGCGGCCCTCAGAACCCCCCCCCCCAGTCTTTTTGAGGCCTATGCCTGCATGGCTGCCAACAAAATGCAGGAAATGGAGGTGGGCCAACGCCTCTTTTGTGAAGAAGTGATATCTATGGCCCTAAATAAAGGGTTGAGGGGCGGACTCACAAGCAAAACCCACCTGTGTGAGTTGGACCATCCTTCTCCTTCTCCTCCACCTCCTGCCACAACTTCAACACTAGATCCACAGCCTGGAAGCAAGCGTGTTAGCAAGAGTGTAAGGAAGACAAGAGAGTGATGGCCTGGGTTCGGTCTTGTCTGGCAAAAGACACAAGCTGTTGTAAGACCACAGCCTGGGGACAAATATATATCACCTGCTGCTGTTCCTGATCTCTTGGAGTCCTGGACCGGATTGTGCTCCCTATTAAATGGACTCCTCAGGCTACCAATTTTGTGTGTCAAATAGTTGATGTGTGCCCTGGGGTACAAAGGCTTCACTAATTTCACCAGTTTATCCAGCGTTGCCTTCCTCTTTATTTTGTTATGACCCCTAATAAAAAAATGTTTTTTCTTAAATCATTGGCTATGTGTTATAATTAAAAAAGGACTTGTTTGTGAGTAGGCAGGTACATTTCAAAAATACAATGTCAAATTAACAAGAAACACTAACACCAACCAATCTCTTTGAGGTTAAAAAATACAAGATAATAATGGTGTTATGGTAACTTGACACACAAAACGAGAAAAAATATTATGGGGATCACTAGAAAAAAAATAAAAAAACAGGAGATCTTGATTTAAAAAAAAAAGGAGATCACTATAAACAAAATTTTTTCAACATTATTCTGGAGATCTGGCAAAAAAATAAAAAAGATTATTCATGAGGTCACAAGAAATAATAAAGAAATCAGTTTGTCAGAACTCTGTGTGAATATCAGCAGCAAAACAACTTCATAATTCTAGCATTATAAAGAAGAAGAGAATGTGCTGCATTGAAAGAGTTCAAAATTTGCAGCGTGACGAATGTGCTATCTCCATTACGAACGCTAGTTTTACCAGACCGAGCGCTTCCGTCTCGTACTTGATTCAGAGCATGCGTGGAATTTTGTGCGTCAAATTGTGTACACACGCTCAGAGTTTCCGACAACGGATTTTGTTGTCAGAAAATTTGAGAAACAGCTCTCAAAATTTTGTTGTCGGAAATTCCGAAAAAAAAATTCAGATGGAGCCTACACACGGTTGGAATTTCTGACAACAAGCTCCCATCGAACATTTGTTGTCGGAATGTCCGATCGTGTGTACGCGGCATTTAAGTTAGGTTTTATACTGGCCACACACCCAGCAACTGCATGTCAATTTCATCCATCTTTAAACAGCTTTCAATCAAATGGTCTGATGAATCAACTCAACATAACAACTTCTTTGTTATATTTAACAATTTGCAGTCAAAAGAGCAGTATTGTGCAAATGATCAGCATAAAAGTAATAGCACACCTTAACAGTAAGCATGTAAAATTTCCTTTATAAGGTGTCTGGACTCTGGACAGTCAACTCAGCAAATGGATCAATGATATGGAGTTAGGGGAAGAGTGTTCAAAGGGCCCTTGCAGGTGACTTTGCATATCAAAAAAAAAAGAATGCCCTGTCAGTGAATGCTATGTGGGGCAGGCTGTCCCTTTAGAGACAGCACTTTCAGTGAACTGTAGGAGAGCCATAAAGGGAAATGTGCCTTGTCAGTGAATGCCCTGCAAAAGAGAGTACTATGTGTGTCCTTTGACAATAATTGCCATTTGATGTATCAAAAATGGAAATCAAAGTATTACACCACTGGTAAGAGATTCAGTTACAACTTTATTCCAATAAAAATCAAGGAGACAAGCCAAAGAGTATCCAACGGATTTCAGGGGGCCAAAAACTTGCCCTTCATCATATGCTTGATTGAACACAATGTGAATGAATTAGATGTGAGCTGGACTTTTAATGGTATTTCCTCCAGTGTGATTACAAGTACAGGCCTTGTCATCAGCTGGTTTGGCAGCAACCATGTGAGCGTTCCATGCAGGACTGTGTCCTTTCAGAGAGCATGCCATGAGAAGTGCCCTGTGAGTGAGAGTGTCATGTGAGAGAGTATCCTGAAAGGGGGCATGCCAGATGAGATTTCAAAAACAACAAAGTGTAGCGCTAAGGATGAAGTGCCTAGTGCAATATACATAAGTGAGTCTAAATGGCACTAAATTGGAAACATGAATGCACTAAATGGATAATATTAAAAATTAAGTGATATACCAATAACAAAGAAAATGTCCATAAATGGTAATAGATGTGAATAAATTCCCAATCTGAATAAGAAAAAATCTTGCAAACAGTGGATGGATATAATTGTGAAAAGAAGCACCACCGGGTGTAGAGGAGGCTTACCGGATCATTTGAACACGCTGGAGCGTACGCTCTGCGTGTCAAACAGGCTTGTATAAAGTTGAGTGGACTCTGGATCAATGTCCTCAGGCAGGTGTACACAAATGACAGCCAAATGGAATCACAGGAAATGTGGTACAACAGGCAGGCCGGAACACAGATATCCACAGGCATGAAGAAAATGTCAAAGAGGAAAGCAAAAGGGGACCATAGCGTAATTCCATAAAATAAGGATAAATTTAATAAAATAAAATGATGACACTCACATGAAAATAGGTAAAAAACAGCGCTGATATAAAATCAATTTAGGCAGCAGTGGCGTTTCGTCTCCACAGGACATCGTCTGGGGTGTCCCTCCACTGCTGCACATCACAAATATATAGAAAATATGACCCCCATCATGAGAGCCAAGCCCGCGAACCATTGCAGCATATGAGGAGTATACTTCTGGTATAATCAAGATGGTGATCTGGCGTGCATTCCACAGCGCTCACCAGATACTATGAGGATGCGTTCCACTTACCAGTGTACTCCTGTCACCCAGAAGTAACACTGGGGAGGGGGCGGTGCAGCATGAGTTGAACTTAACCCGTACGTGGTGGCAAGGACATGTGATCAAACGTCACATGTCCAAACAGTCAACCTGACAGGCGCATAGTGATCATAGGATGCCGAACTCCGCGGGTAATGAGCGTGCGTGTCACGCTCACGCCTAATGTGCGCTCCACATCCTAGCTAACGTATGGCCGCACGTGACCCATCTGGTATAGTAATAGAACAGACGCACACTGCTCAATAATGGACGTACTGGAGTCACAAACGGGCACGTGCGACAAGTCACATGTGTGACCACATACGTGAAATGTTTGCAGAGCGGAAGTAGGTGTTAAAGAAAACAACTAACTAAAACGAAAAAAATAATTACATTGATTGTAAAAATATATACACCTGGATCTGAATGTGGCCACATATTAGCACCAAAAAAAGAAAAAATGAATAACATTCAATTAGACTTTGTATAGTCCAATAAACAATGGATGTTAATAATGATGAAAAGAGGCAGCCTGGATTGGCAAAAAATATGATTCATTATCCATATTTGTATAAGAAGACAGTGGAAAAGTGAAAAATGAAAAAATGATAATATTACACTCACTTACAGACGTTAAAGCCAAAGTGTAAGTGAATGGATGCACCGCTCATGGAATGGACTCTCATGTGGGGCCATATGTACATGATCATATAACAACAGTCATAATGAACAGGAAAGAGAGAGAATAGACAAAAGGGTATAAAGAAATATGAAAACGATAAAATAAAATCAAGCTTAACCAATAAAGGCATTAATATCCCACTCTATATTCATGCCAAAGAGCGAATAGGAACGAAGTTCATAGATCCAGAAGGTCTCAAGTTGTGAGACACCTCTGGTTTTGGCACCTCCTCTCCAAGGGGCCATGTACCTATCGATAATTAAGAAAGTAGTCCCTTTCAGGCTACGGTCATGGTGCAGTTTGTAATGTCTTGGTACAGGGTGTTTCGTATCCCCACTCTTGATTAGGGCAATGTGTTCCGCAACTCTGATAATGTGCGGATGGTGCGACCCACATATTGCTTCCCGCAGGGACAGGTGATTAAATAGACAATATAATGAGTCGCACAGGTGCAAAAATGTTTAATAGAATACTGCTTATTGGTGACCGAAGATCTAAAACTGACCACCTTACGACCAACCCCTGCATTGTGCTGGCATACTTTGCACTTCCTGCATGGAAAGAAGCCAGTTAGTTCCTGAAAGAATGGCATACGTGTGGGAGGATTAATAATATTCGGAGCTATTCTACTTTGCAGTGTAGGGACCCCTCTGAAAATGATTTTGGCCTGATCCGGTAATGAGGAACCAAGAATGCAGTCCCTCTTAAGAATGTTCCAATGCTTTGGAAAAATGGCCTTAATCTGGCGATATTGGGTGGAGAATGAGGTTAGCATGGCCCATCTAAAACTGTTATCAGTATCTGGTTTGGGTTTGATGGCCAATAGAGATTCCCTATCTACTGCTAAAGTGTGAGAAATCTCCAAGTCGACTTCAGAATGGCCATATCCCTTATCCAGTAAACGTGTTTTTATTGTATCAGCCTGTACCTTGAAGGTTTCTATATCGCTGCAGTTTCTACGCAGCCGTAAAAATTGGCTCCACGGGACAGACCGGAGCCAGGAAGAATGATGGCAACTGTCTGTAGGAATGTAGCCATTTCTGTCGGTCAACTTTAAGAACGTTTGGAACTGGAAGCGTCCATTAACAATCCGAATCTCCAAATCAAGGAAATTAATCTTGTCAGTGCTTCGGTTCACTTAGAATCCTGTACATTTCTAGTTCATAATCTGATTTGTCCAGCACGACGATGCCACCCCCTTGTCGGCCGGATGTATTACTAAATCTTTCTGTTGACATAAAGATTTCTAAGAATAGTAATACAGAGCATATAAAACAAAATAGCAGAGATGACATTACATAAGTCCTTCCTCCGTGTTCTGTATTTTGGCTTGGTTTCAGGAGAAAGAGGTGGCCTTCAACGTTGGCCCTCACAGACACAACCAACACAAACACCCCCTACCCGCCCTGTGTAGTCCTCTGTCCAAAGAGCAACCATCCATAAATTATAAGGGGCCGTCATTTCTAATCCTCAAAAGTAACTTGTTGCCCTGCATCCTACAGGAAGTATGTTGCTGTCACCACCAAGTGGCACTGCTATAGTACCATCAAACTTCTTGACCCAGGTCAGCATTCCAGTCTACATCTGGCCACCTTTATTGTTCTTGCAAGACAGGGAATCAGACATTTTTAACTTTCACCTCACCAGAGGTTATGAGACGTTGCTCCTCTACCCCCCCATACATCACATCAGGAGGCCTATGTGAGAACATCCTTCTGGAGGTGACTTCCCATTTGTGACCCCTTGTTACAAACACCCTGCTCTGTAAACGGATTTGTCTGGTGCTCCAAAATAACTTCCAGCAGGACAGATGGCCCTGTGATAACCAGAGAGTAAAAATCACAAATGTCTGATAATAACAGTATTGCACCTTCCAACAATGCACTGAGCGGTTTGTTTATTTTCTAGTTCATTTGATATTGGGACTTCCCCAGTCTTAAGAGGGCAGCAAAACATGGTGGCCTAAAGTATCCCTGGAGCAGTACAGTGAGGGTCCATTGGTCTCTGAACACCACACTGGAATGCAGGAGGTTGTTTTTGTTCATCTGGAATGATAGAGTGTCCTGAAACAAGAATAGCATGTAAAAGTGAATGCAGTCTGAAAGAGTGCCATGTGAGAGATGTGCTGTCAGAATACTGCTTGGTATTGAAGAGAGCACCCTCTCAGAGAGAGTCAGGTTAGAGTCTGCCCTCTCAGAAAGCATACTGTAACATCTGAGAAAAAATGTGATAGAGTGCCCTACGAGACAATGAGGGTCATTAAAGATAGTACCCTGTCAGAGAGCATACAATGCGAGAGAATTTGCCAATTGAAAGGCTGACCTGCCAGAGAAAGAAACTAGAAGAGAGAGTGTCCTGCAGGGCCAATTTTTCAGCTTGTTTGTGCCCCCCCAAACAAATTTTGAGCACCAGCAGCCACTGGTGTCCTGTGAGAGAAAGTGCCAAGTCGGAGTGTGTCATGTGAGAGAGTGTGTCATTTATGGGATAGCCATTTGAGCATTAGAGTCATGTGAGAGCCTGAAATAAAGAACCTTATTGGCATACTGAGTGCATTATGAGGGTGCAATGTGATATGGGTTCAGTAAGAAACTGACATTTCTCCTGACATGAAAAATGCTCTCCACCAAACTCTCCTGAGACAACAAGCAAAAGCAGCTTCCATGAGCAGCTTTGCCTTTGAAAAGATCTTCACAGTAGGCTAACCTTGACTCATAACTAGTGCACCATGGGGTTTCTTATTTGGTCAGTTTGTAGATACAGTATTCTTACCCTTATGCTTGGTATTCAGCTGAATACATTCATGGGAGTTTTTCTGCCATGCATAAATGAAACCATGGTGCCTTCTTGAAATATCTTGTATTGACATATTTGGGTCAATGTCTGCTGATAATACCCTTGTTTCTGCATATAGTTGTTGACGCAATATTTAAGGTCAGTTTAAAAGAAACATTCTTGATTTACTCAGCAGAAAGGGACACACTAATGGAAAAACATTCTCTTCATACCACTATTTTATAAGGTAGCAATGTTCTGGTGATGTTACTTTTGCAAACTAATAATGTCCAATGACATGCACATGGATTAGGGAAGGGTTATAATCCTCTTCCCCTTGTGGTTTTTTTTTAGTTTTATTTTTCATCTGTGTGCCATAGGGGAGGTTTACCTTTACTTCCTGTCCCATAGTCAAAACAGGAAGTGAGAGGAAATACCTGCAATATGAGGGAATCATGGGTCTCCGGAAAGATTACCCCTCTGTTACTGTTCTGATGTCAACCTAAAACTTGGACTTTTTTGTTACTTTAACTTTCAATGATAATGTTAAACAGGACAAATAAAGAGGGTGAATTGCCCTAACAGGGCCACAGATAGCAATAAAAACTGACAGCTGTTCTAATCCCTCTTCAGTTTATCCAGAATGTAAAAAAAAAAAAAAGTTTTGCCTTAAGTTATACTTTAAGTAAAAAAAAAGAAGATACTGAAGAACAATGAAAAATTAAGATATGAAAATTTGTAAACAGACTTTGTGCATGTAGGTAGGTGTCTTAATCACATTTATGTTGTGTGTTTGCATGTGTTACTTTTGTATGTTTTTTTTATTTACTTATTTATTGTTATGCAGTTTATTTACTAGTGTAGTACTGAAGCTCTGAACCCATTAAACTCTTGAGGATAACCTATCCTGACAATGCGAGTCATTTTGTTGACATAATGGGGTCAATTCACTAAGAGTTAAATAATGGCCAAAAAAATGTGTAAAATAACGCTTGCAGTAAATCAGTTTTAAAAGTGCAATTCACTAAGAATTTTGCGTTAACTACCAAATGCAGTGTTTGTTTGATTTAGTGGTAATTACCGCATTATTTAATGTGGTCATTTGCACTGGTTGCTATGGAACGGTCCGGGAAACCGGCCACCTTGTTCTTAACAATTGATGACTCATCAGCTGTCAGCGTGGCCCCCCTTTTGGGCCTGGTTTGAATTGCAAGGGGAGCCCAATGCCAAAATGTTAAAAAAAAAAAAAAAAACGGCGTGGGGTCCCCCCCAAAATCCATACCAGATCCTTATCCGAGCATGCAGCCCGGCAGGTCAGGAAGGGGGAGGGATGAGCGAGCGCCTCCCCTCCTGCCCCAAAGCACCTTGTCCCCATGTTGATGGGAACAAGGGCTTTAACCCCACAACTCTGGGCTCTGGTTGTGGAGGTCTGCAGGCAGGGGGCTTATCAGAATCGTTTTTAATCAAATACCTTTTTATACATTTTTTAATTATACAACAAAAACTCCAAAAAAAACATCATATCATTTCCCCAAATACCCCCACCCAAATAAAAATCCTCAAAAAAAAAAGAGAAAAATCATTATCAAAATCTGGAAACCCCCTTTAACAAAGGGCCCCCCAGATCCAGGCTCCCCCTACATGAATGAGTATGGGGTAAATATCGTTAATGAATTGACCCCACTGATTTAGTTGCTTCTTTTCTTTCTGGGTCACTGACTTGGAAAAAGAGTACAGATCAGGAATGTTGATTTTTCTCTGCCTTCACTTTTGCTGCAACCTTCTTCCAAAACATTTGTTGAGGCCAGAGAGGCAGAGACAGGCAAGGAGCTAGCATTTTGAAAAAGTTAAACAGGTATTTATATAGTACCATCAATTTACACAGTGCTTTTATATATAGTACATTTTCATCAGTCCCTGCCCTCAAGGTGCTTATCATCTAGGGGTTTGTGATGTTTGGGGGTTGTTTAGCTCAAGTGTAGTGCTCACCAGTGAGTACAGTACATGTCAGAAATGCCGTTGAAGGGCGTGTTGGCCCTCTTCTATTAAAACAGAATGAAAAAGTCCAACAGAACAAATGGTTTCCCTCGCAGGGGTGTAGCACACCCCATGTAGGAGTCGCTGGTGAATTGAGATCTCCCACCCTGCACAGCCAGGCACACCAAATTTTCACAGGCTCCCACAGCCAGAAAACACTGAAACCACACAAAATAAACTAGGGGTGCACCGACCTAGTGCATTATCAAATTTTTATTATAGTAAAAAATGGTAAGTATAATACTCACAAAATGGTTATTGCATAAAATCTCTTCACATAATCCAGCATCGTTCAGTCCATAAAACATCAACTCATGTGACAGAAGATGAAGATCCAATAGGCTGACGTGTTTTGAGGACTAGCCTCTTCCTCACAGCCAAATAGAATCAGAAAACAGTCCAGGGCTTGTTTTTGTATTTTTATTGAGGGGATAAAACTTGGATAGGGAATAGGGATATTACGGGATGCCCATCTGACTTAAAAGAACTCTTCAGAGACAACTCTCCTATATACAGTCTAAATGCACACCACTGCTTCCTCCAGCACACTTGCAGGAATCCTAGCTGGCACACTGATAATTGATCTGGCAAACAAGGCAAGATCTTGAAGCTAAATCCCTTTACAGGCAGGGATCCAGGGCCTCTTGAGTTGTGTAGCAAAATACAGTGTCTAGTAGGGATGAGCTTCGCGTTCGATACAAACCCATGTTCGACTCGAACATCGTCTGTTCGACCATTCGTTGAATTCCGAACGATATGGGCCATTCGCGCCAAATTCGTGTGTCGCGTCACGGCCCATAATTCACTGCGGCATCGCAGTGTATTGCTGGCTGATGATTGGCCAAGCATTCACTATGACCCACATGCTTGGCCAAGCACAGCGCCGTCAGTAGAGAGAGCTGTAATTGGCCAAAGCCAGGGTGGCTTTGGCCAATTATGGCTCAGAGGGTTTAGAACACGCCCCACACTATATAAAGCCGCCTGCACGGCGGCCCTGTGTAGTGTGTTCCGACGTGCTGAGAGATAGAGAGAGAGAGAGAGACAGTGTCATTTCATTTGAGTTAGATAGATTAGGCAGGACAGTCAGTCAGTTAGCTGCACTTACAGTGTATCGTATATATATATGCATGCCAGGTGTTGTATATATATATATATATATATATATATATATACACTGTATTCAGTTTAGCTAGATCCGTTCCCCTGTTATCTTCCTACTGACAGGCAGGCTTGTCTTGTTACAGTATTTACAGCTACCTGAAGAAAATTGCTGGTGTTCTTTTGATCCTATTAGTACCACAGTCAGGCAGCTAGACTATTTAAAGTTAGGGTAGTGTATCCTCCTCACAGTGTTCAGCTAAAGCTACAAGTTAGTTTAGTGTGACCTCTGCACAGTGTTCAGCTAAAGCTACAAGTTAGTGTAGTGCGTCCTCCTCACAGTGTTCAGCTAAAGCTACAGGTTAGTTTAGTGTGACCGCTGCACATTGTTCAGCTAAAGCTACAAGTTAGTGTAGTGCGTCCTCCTCACAGTGTTCAGCTAAAGCTACAGGTTAGTTTAGTGTGACCTCTGCACAGTGTTCAGCTAAAGCTACAAGTTAGTGTAGTGCGTCCTCCTCACAGTGTTCAGCTAAAACTACAAGATAGTGTAGTGTGACCTCTGCACAGTGTTCAGCTAAAGCTATAAGTTATTTTAGTGCGACCTCTGCAGAGTGTTCAGCTAAAGCTACAAGTTAGTGTAGTGCGTGCTCTGAACAGTGTATAGCTAAAACTACAAGTTAGTGTAGTGCGACCTCTGCACAGTGTTCAGCTAAAGCTACAAGTTAGTGTAGTACATCCTCTGAACAGTGTTCATCTAAAGCTACAAGTTATTGTAGTGCGTCCTCCTCACAGTGTTCAGCTAAAGCTACAAGTTAGTGTAGTGCGTCCTCCTCACAGTGTTCAGCTAAGGCTACAGGTTAGTTTAGTGTGACCTCTGCACAGTGTTCAGCTAAAGCTACAGGTTAGTTTAGTGTGACCTCCTCACAGTGTTCAGCTAAAGCTATAAAGTTAGTGTAGTGCGTCCTCCTCACAGTGTTCAGCTAAAGCTACAAGTTAGTGTAGTGCGTCCTCCTTACAGTGTTCACCTAAAATTACACGTTAGTGTAGTGCGACCTCTGCACAGTGTTCAGCTAAAGCTACAAGTTATTTTAGTGCGACCTCTGCACAGTGTTCAGCTAAAGCTACAAGTTAGTGTAGTGCGTGCTCTGAACAGTGTTCAGCTAAAACTACAAGTTAGTGTAGTGCGACCTCTGCACAGTGTTCATCTAAAGCTACAAGTTAGTGTAGTGCGTCCTCCTCACAGTGTTCAGCTAAAGCTACAAGTTAATGTAGTGCGTCCTCCTCACAGTGTTCAGCTAAAACTACAAGTTAGTGTAGTGCGTCCTCCTCACAGTGTTCAGCTAAAGCTACAGGTTAGTTTAGTGTGACCTCTGCACAGTATTCAGCTAAAGCTACAAGTTAGTGTAGTGCGTCCTCCTCACAGTGTTCAGCTAAAGCTACAAGTTAGTGTAGTGTGTCCTCCTCACAGTTTTGAGCTAAAACTACAAGTTAGTGTAGTGCGACCTCTGCACAGTGTTCATCTAAAGCTACAAGTTAGTGAAGTGTGTCCTCCTCACTGTGTTCAGCTAAAGCTACAAGTTAGTGTAGTGCGACCTCTGCACAGTGTTCAGCTAAAGCTACATGTTAGTGTAGTGCGTCCTCTGAACAGTGTTCAACTAAAGCTACAAGTTAGTGTAGTGCGTCCTCCTCACAGTGTTCAGCTAAAGCTACAAGTTAGTGTAGTACGTCCTCCTCACAGTGTTCAGCTAAAGCTACAGGTTAGTTTAGTGTGACCGCTACACATTGTTCAGCTGAAGCTACAAGTTAGTGTAGTACGTCCTCCTCACAGTGTTCAGCTAAAGCTACAGGTTAGTTTAGTGTGACCTCTGCACAGTGTTCAGCTAAAGCTACAAGTTAGTGTAGTGCGTCCTCCTCACAGTGTTCAGCTAAAACTACAAGATAGTGTAGTGTGACCTCTGCACAGTGTTCAGCTAAAGCTATAAGTTATTTTAGTGCGACCTCTGCACAGTGTTCAGCTAAAGCTACAAGTTAGTGTAGTGCGTGCTCTGAACAGTGTTCAGCTAAAACTACAAGTTAGTGTAGTGCGACCTCTGCACAGTGTTCAGCTAAAGCTACAAGTTAGTGTAGTACATCCTCTGAACAGTGTTCATCTAAAGCTACAAGTTAGTGTAGTGCATCCTCCTCACAGTGTTCAGCTAAAGCTACAAGTTAGTGTAGTGCGTCCTCACAGTGTTCAGCTAAAGCTACAGGTTAGTTTAGTTTGACCTCTGCACAGTGTTCAGCTAAAGCTACAGGTTAGTTTAGTGTGACCTCTGCACAGTGTTCAGCTAAAGCTACAAGTTAGTGTAGTGCGTCCTCCTCACAGTATTCAGCTAAAGCTACAAGTTAGTGTAGTGCGTCCTCGTCACAGTGTTCACCTAAAACTACACGTTAGTGTAGTGCGACCTCTGCACAGTGTTCAGCTAAAGCTACAAGTTATTTTAGTGCGACCTCTGCACAGTGTTCAGCTAAAGCTACAAGTTAGTGTAGTGCGTCCTCCTCACAGTGTTCAGCTAAAGCTACAAGTTAGTGTAGTGCGTCCTCCTCACAGTGTTCAGCTAAAACTACAAGTTAGTATAGTGCGTCCTCCTCACAGTGTTCAGCTAAAGCTACAGGTTAGTTTAGTGTGACCTCTGCACAGTGTTCAGCTAAAGCTACAAGTTAGTGTAGTGCGTCCTCCTCACAGTGTTCAGCTAAAGCTACAAGTTAGTGTAGTGTGTCCTTCTCACAGTTTTGAGCTAAAACTACAAGTTAGTGTAGTGCGACCTCTACACAGTGTTCAGCTAAAGCTACAAGTTAGTGTAGTGCATCCTCCTCACAGTGTTCAGCTAAAACTACAAGTTAGTGTAGTGCGACCTCTGCACAGTGTTTACCTAAAGTTACAAGTTAGTGTAGTGCGTCCTCTGAACAGTGTTCATCTAAAGCTACAAGTTAGTGAAGTGTGTCCTCCTCACAGTGTTCAGCTAAAGCTACAAGTTAGTGTAGTGCGTGCTCTGAACAGTGTTCAGCTAAAACTACAAGTTAGTGTAGTGCGACCTCTGCACAGTGTTCAGCTAAAGCTACATGTTAGTGTAGTGCGTCCTCTGAACAGTGTTCAACTAAAGCTACAAGTTAGTGTAGTGCGTCCTCCTCACAGTGTTCAGCTAAAGCTACAGGTTAGTGTAGTGCGTCCTGCTCTGAACAGTGTTCAGCTAAAACTACAAGTTAGTGTAGTGCGACCTCTGCACAGTGTTCAGCTAAAGCTACATGTTAGTGTAGTGCGTCCTGCTCACAGTGTTCAGCTAAAGCCACAGGTTAGTTTAGTGTGACCTCTGCACAGTGTGCAGCTAAAGCTACAAGTTAGTGTAGTGTGTCCTCCTCACAGTGCTCAGCTAAAGCTACAAGTTAGTGTAGTGCTTCCTCCTCACAGTGTTCACCTAAAACTACAGGTTAGTTTAGTTTGACCTCTGCACAGTGTTCAGCTAAAGCTACAGGTTAGTTTAGTGTGACCTCTGCACAGTGTTCAGCTAAAGCTACAAGTTAGTGTAGTGCGTCCTCCTCACAGTATTCAGCTAAAGCTACAAGTTAGTGTAGTGCGTCCTCGTCACAGTGTTCACCTAAAACTACACGTTAGTGTAGTGCGACCTCTGCACAGTGTTCAGCTAAAGCTACAAGTTATTTTAGTGCGACCTCTGCACAGTGTTCAGCTAAAGCTACAAGTTAGTGTAGTGCGTGCTCTGAACAGTGTTCAGCTAAAACTACAAGTTAGTGTAGTGCGACCTCTGCACAGTGTTCAGCTAAAGCTACAAGTTAGTGTAGTACATCCTCTGAACAGTGTTCATCTAAAGCTACAAGTTAGTGTAGTGCATCCTCCTCACAGTGTTCAGCTAAAACTACAAGTTAGTGTAGTGCGACCTCTGCACAGTGTTCAGCTAAAGCTACAGGTTAGTTTAGTTTGACCTCTGCACAGTGTTCAGCTAAAGCTACAGGTTAGTTTAGTGTGACCTCTGCACAGTGTTCAGCTAAAGCTACAAGTTAGTGTAGTGCGTCCTCCTCACAGTATTCAGCTAAAGCTACAAGTTAGTGTAGTGCGTCCTCGTCACAGTGTTCACCTAAAACTACACGTTAGTGTAGTGCGACCTCTGCACAGTGTTCAGCTAAAGCTACAAGTTATTTTAGTGCGACCTCTGCACAGTGTTCAGCTAAAGCTACAAGTTAGTGTAGTGCGTCCTCCTCACAGTGTTCAGCTAAAGCTACAAGTTAGTGTAGTGCGTCCTCCTCACAGTGTTCAGCTAAAACTACAAGTTAGTATAGTGCGTCCTCCTCACAGTGTTCAGCTAAAGCTACAGGTTAGTTTAGTGTGACCTCTGCACAGTGTTCAGCTAAAGCTACAAGTTAGTGTAGTGCGTCCTCCTCACAGTGTTCAGCTAAAGCTACAAGTTAGTGTAGTGTGTCCTTCTCACAGTTTTGAGCTAAAACTACAAGTTAGTGTAGTGCGACCTCTACACAGTGTTCAGCTAAAGCTACAAGTTAGTGTAGTGCATCCTCCTCACAGTGTTCAGCTAAAACTACAAGTTAGTGTAGTGCGACCTCTGCACAGTGTTTACCTAAAGTTACAAGTTAGTGTAGTGCGTCCTCTGAACAGTGTTCATCTAAAGCTACAAGTTAGTGAAGTGTGTCCTCCTCACAGTGTTCAGCTAAAGCTACAAGTTAGTGTAGTGCGTGCTCTGAACAGTGTTCAGCTAAAACTACAAGTTAGTGTAGTGCGACCTCTGCACAGTGTTCAGCTAAAGCTACATGTTAGTGTAGTGCGTCCTGCTCACAGTGTTCAGCTAAAGCCACAGGTTAGTTTAGTGTGACCTCTGCACAGTGTGCAGCTAAAGCTACAAGTTAGTGTAGTGTGTCCTCCTCACAGTGCTCAGCTAAAGCTACAAGTTAGTGTAGTGTGTCCTTCTCACAGTTTTGAGCTAAAACTACAAGTTAGTGTAGTGCGACCTCTACACAGTGTTCAGCTAAAGCTACAAGTTAGTGTAGTGCATCCTCCTCACAGTGTTCAGCTAAAACTACAAGTTAGTGTAGTGCGACCTCTGCACAGTGTTTACCTAAAGTTACAAGTTAGTGTAGTGCGTCCTCTGAACAGTGTTCATCTAAAGCTACAAGTTAGTGAAGTGTGTCCTCCTCACAGTGTTCAGCTAAAGCTACAAGTTAGTGTAGTGCGTGCTCTGAACAGTGTTCAGCTAAAACTACAAGTTAGTGTAGTGCGACCTCTGCACAGTGTTCAGCTAAAGCTACATGTTAGTGTAGTGCGTCCTGCTCACAGTGTTCAGCTAAAGCCACAGGTTAGTTTAGTGTGACCTCTGCACAGTGTGCAGCTAAAGCTACAAGTTAGTGTAGTGTGTCCTCCTCACAGTGCTCAGCTAAAGCTACAAGTTAGTGTAGTGCTTCCTCCTCACAGTGTTCACCTAAAGCTACAGGTTAGTTTAGTGTGACCTCTGCACAGTGTTCAGCTAAAGCTACAAGTTAGTGTAGTGCGTCCTCCTCACAGTGTTTAGCTAAAGCTACAAGTTAGTGTAGTGCGTCCTCCTCACAGTGTTCAGCTAAAACTACAAGTTAGTGTAGTGCGACCTCTGCACAGTGTTCAGCTAAAGCTACCAGTTAGTGTAGTACATCCTCTGAACAGTGTTCATCTAAAGCTACAAGTTAGTGTAGTGCATCCTCCTCACAGTGTTCAGCTAAAGCTACAAGTTAGTGTAGTGCGTCCTCACAGTGTTCAGCTAAAGCTACAGGTTAGTTTAGTTTGACCTCTGCACAGTGTTCAGCTAAAGCTACAGGTTAGTTTAGTGTGACCTCTGCACAGTGTTCAGCTAAAGCTACAAGTTAGTGTAGTGCGTCCTCCTCACAGTATTCAGCTAAAGCTACAAGTTAGTGTAGTGCGTCCTCGTCACAGTGTTCACCTAAAACTACACGTTAGTGTAGTGCGACCTCTGCACAGTGTTCAGCTAAAGCTACAAGTTATTTTAGTGCGACCTCTGCACAGTGTTCAGCTAAAGCTACAAGTTAGTGTAGTGCGTGCTCTGAACAGTGTTCAGCTAAAACTACAAGTTAGTGTAGTGCGACCTCTGCACAGTGTTCAGCTAAAGCTACAAGTTAGTGTAGTACATCCTCTGAACAGTGTTCATCTAAAGCTACAAGTTAGTGTAGTGCATCCTCCTCACAGTGTTCAGCTAAAGCTACAAGTTAGTGTAGTGCGTCCTCACAGTGTTCAGCTAAAGCTACAGGTTAGTTTAGTTTGACCTCTGCACAGTGTTCAGCTAAAGCTACAGGTTAGTTTAGTGTGACCTCTGCACAGTGTTCAGCTAAAGCTACAAGTTAGTGTAGTGCGTCCTCCTCACAGTATTCAGCTAAAGCTACAAGTTAGTGTAGTGCGTCCTCGTCACAGTGTTCACCTAAAACTACACGTTAGTGTAGTGCGACCTCTGCACAGTGTTCAGCTAAAGCTACAAGTTATTTTAGTGCGACCTCTGCACAGTGTTCAGCTAAAGCTACAAGTTAGTGTAGTGCGTCCTCCTCACAGTGTTCAGCTAAAGCTACAAGTTAGTGTAGTGCGTCCTCCTCACAGTGTTCAGCTAAAACTACAAGTTAGTATAGTGCGTCCTCCTCACAGTGTTCAGCTAAAGCTACAGGTTAGTTTAGTGTGACCTCTGCACAGTGTTCAGCTAAAGCTACAAGTTAGTGTAGTGCGTCCTCCTCACAGTGTTCAGCTAAAGCTACAAGTTAGTGTAGTGTGTCCTTCTCACAGTTTTGAGCTAAAACTACAAGTTAGTGTAGTGCGACCTCTACACAGTGTTCAGCTAAAGCTACAAGTTAGTGTAGTGCATCCTCCTCACAGTGTTCAGCTAAAACTACAAGTTAGTGTAGTGCGACCTCTGCACAGTGTTTACCTAAAGTTACAAGTTAGTGTAGTGCGTCCTCTGAACAGTGTTCATCTAAAGCTACAAGTTAGTGAAGTGTGTCCTCCTCACAGTGTTCAGCTAAAGCTACAAGTTAGTGTAGTGCGTGCTCTGAACAGTGTTCAGCTAAAACTACAAGTTAGTGTAGTGCGACCTCTGCACAGTGTTCAGCTAAAGCTACATGTTAGTGTAGTGCGTCCTGCTCACAGTGTTCAGCTAAAGCCACAGGTTAGTTTAGTGTGACCTCTGCACAGTGTGCAGCTAAAGCTACAAGTTAGTGTAGTGTGTCCTCCTCACAGTGCTCAGCTAAAGCTACAAGTTAGTGTAGTGCTTCCTCCTCACAGTGTTCACCTAAAGCTACAGGTTAGTTTAGTGTGACCTCTGCACAGTGTTCAGCTAAAGCTACAAGTTAGTGTAGTGCGTCCTCCTCACAGTGTTTAGCTAAAGCTACAAGTTAGTGTAGTGCGTCCTCCTCACAGTGTTCAGCTAAAACTACAAGTTAGTGTAGTGCGACCTCTGCACAGTGTTCAGCTAAAGCTACCAGTTAGTGTAGTACATCCTCTGAACAGTGTTCATCTAAAGCTACAAGTTAGTGTAGTGCATCCTCCTCACAGTGTTCAGCTAAAGCTACAAGTTAGTGTAGTGCGTCCTCACAGTGTTCAGCTAAAGCTACAGGTTAGTTTAGTTTGACCTCTGCACAGTGTTCAGCTAAAGCTACAGGTTAGTTTAGTGTGACCTCTGCACAGTGTTCAGCTAAAGCTACAAGTTAGTGTAGTGCGTCCTCCTCACAGTATTCAGCTAAAGCTACAAGTTAGTGTAGTGCGTCCTCGTCACAGTGTTCACCTAAAACTACACGTTAGTGTAGTGCGACCTCTGCACAGTGTTCAGCTAAAGCTACAAGTTATTTTAGTGCGACCTCTGCACAGTGTTCAGCTAAAGCTACAAGTTAGTGTAGTGCGTCCTCCTCACAGTGTTCAGCTAAAGCTACAAGTTAGTGTAGTGCGTCCTCCTCACAGTGTTCAGCTAAAGCTACAAGTTAGTGTAGTGTGTCCTTCTCACAGTTTTGAGCTAAAACTACAAGTTAGTGTAGTGCGACCTCTACACAGTGTTCAGCTAAAGCTACAAGTTAGTGTAGTGCATCCTCCTCACAGTGTTCAGCTAAAACTACAAGTTAGTGTAGTGCGACCTCTGCACAGTGTTTACCTAAAGTTACAAGTTAGTGTAGTGCGTCCTCTGAACAGTGTTCATCTAAAGCTACAAGTTAGTGAAGTGTGTCCTCCTCACAGTGTTCAGCTAAAGCTACAAGTTAGTGTAGTGCGTGCTCTGAACAGTGTTCAGCTAAAACTACAAGTTAGTGTAGTGCGACCTCTGCACAGTGTTCAGCTAAAGCTACATGTTAGTGTAGTGCGTCCTGCTCACAGTGTTCAGCTAAAGCCACAGGTTAGTTTAGTGTGACCTCTGCACAGTGTGCAGCTAAAGCTACAAGTTAGTGTAGTGTGTCCTCCTCACAGTGCTCAGCTAAAGCTACAAGTTAGTGTAGTGCTTCCTCCTCACAGTGTTCACCTAAAGCTACAGGTTAGTTTAGTGTGACCTCTGCACAGTGTTCAGCTAAAGCTACAAGTTAGTGTAGTGCGTCCTCCTCACAGTGTTTAGCTAAAGCTACAAGTTAGTGTAGTGCGTCCTCCTCACAGTGTTCAGCTAAAACTACAAGTTAGTGTAGTGCGACCTCTGCACAGTGTTCAGCTAAAGCTACCAGTTAGTGTAGTACATCCTCTGAACAGTGTTCATCTAAAGCTACAAGTTAGTGTAGTGCATCCTCCTCACAGTGTTCAGCTAAAGCTACAAGTTAGTGTAGTGCGTCCTCACAGTGTTCAGCTAAAGCTACAGGTTAGTTTAGTTTGACCTCTGCACAGTGTTCAGCTAAAGCTACAGGTTAGTTTAGTGTGACCTCTGCACAGTGTTCAGCTAAAGCTACAAGTTAGTGTAGTGCGTCCTCCTCACAGTATTCAGCTAAAGCTACAAGTTAGTGTAGTGCGTCCTCGTCACAGTGTTCACCTAAAACTACACGTTAGTGTAGTGCGACCTCTGCACAGTGTTCAGCTAAAGCTACAAGTTATTTTAGTGCGACCTCTGCACAGTGTTCAGCTAAAGCTACAAGTTAGTGTAGTGCGTCCTCCTCACAGTGTTCAGCTAAAGCTACAAGTTAGTGTAGTGCGTCCTCCTCACAGTGTTCAGCTAAAACTACAAGTTAGTATAGTGCGTCCTCCTCACAGTGTTCAGCTAAAGCTACAGGTTAGTTTAGTGTGACCTCTGCACAGTGTTCAGCTAAAGCTACAAGTTAGTGTAGTGCGTCCTCCTCACAGTGTTCAGCTAAAGCTACAAGTTAGTGTAGTGTGTCCTTCTCACAGTTTTGAGCTAAAACTACAAGTTAGTGTAGTGCGACCTCTACACAGTGTTCAGCTAAAGCTACAAGTTAGTGTAGTGCATCCTCCTCACAGTGTTCAGCTAAAACTACAAGTTAGTGTAGTGCGACCTCTGCACAGTGTTTACCTAAAGTTACAAGTTAGTGTAGTGCGTCCTCTGAACAGTGTTCATCTAAAGCTACAAGTTAGTGAAGTGTGTCCTCCTCACAGTGTTCAGCTAAAGCTACAAGTTAGTGTAGTGCGTGCTCTGAACAGTGTTCAGCTAAAACTACAAGTTAGTGTAGTGCGACCTCTGCACAGTGTTCAGCTAAAGCTACATGTTAGTGTAGTGCGTCCTCTGAACAGTGTTCAACTAAAGCTACAAGTTAGTGTAGTGCGTCCTCCTCACAGTGTTCAGCTAAAGCTACAGGTTAGTGTAGTGCGTCCTGCTCACAGTGTTCAGCTAAAGCCACAGGTTAGTTTAGTGTGACCTCTGCACAGTGTGCAGCTAAAGCTACAAGTTAGTGTAGTGTGTCCTCCTCACAGTGCTCAGCTAAAGCTACAAGTTAGTGTAGTGCTTCCTCCTCACAGTGTTCACCTAAAGCTACAGGTTAGTTTAGTGTGACCTCTGCACAGTGTTCAGCTAAAGCTACAAGTTAGTGTAGTGCGTCCTCCTCACAGTGTTTAGCTAAAGCTACAAGTTAGTGTAGTGCGTCCTCCTCACAGTGTTCAGCTAAAACTACAAGTTAGTGTAGTGCGACCTCTGCACAGTGTTCAGCTAAAGCTACCAGTTAGTGTAGTACATCCTCTGAACAGTGTTCATCTAAAGCTACAAGTTAGTGTAGTGCATCCTCCTCACAGTGTTCAGCTAAAGCTACAAGTTAGTGTAGTGCGTCCTCACAGTGTTCAGCTAAAGCTACAGGTTAGTTTAGTTTGACCTCTGCACAGTGTTCAGCTAAAGCTACAGGTTAGTTTAGTGTGACCTCTGCACAGTGTTCAGCTAAAGCTACAAGTTAGTGTAGTGCGTCCTCCTCACAGTATTCAGCTAAAGCTACAAGTTAGTGTAGTGCGTCCTCGTCACAGTGTTCACCTAAAACTACACGTTAGTGTAGTGCGACCTCTGCACAGTGTTCAGCTAAAGCTACAAGTTATTTTAGTGCGACCTCTGCACAGTGTTCAGCTAAAGCTACAAGTTAGTGTAGTGCGTCCTCCTCACAGTGTTCAGCTAAAGCTACAAGTTAGTGTAGTGCGTCCTCCTCACAGTGTTCAGCTAAAACTACAAGTTAGTATAGTGCGTCCTCCTCACAGTGTTCAGCTAAAGCTACAGGTTAGTTTAGTGTGACCTCTGCACAGTGTTCAGCTAAAGCTACAAGTTAGTGTAGTGCGTCCTCCTCACAGTGTTCAGCTAAAGCTACAAGTTAGTGTAGTGTGTCCTTCTCACAGTTTTGAGCTAAAACTACAAGTTAGTGTAGTGCGACCTCTACACAGTGTTCAGCTAAAGCTACAAGTTAGTGTAGTGCATCCTCCTCACAGTGTTCAGCTAAAACTACAAGTTAGTGTAGTGCGACCTCTGCACAGTGTTTACCTAAAGTTACAAGTTAGTGTAGTGCGTCCTCTGAACAGTGTTCATCTAAAGCTACAAGTTAGTGAAGTGTGTCCTCCTCACAGTGTTCAGCTAAAGCTACAAGTTAGTGTAGTGCGTGCTCTGAACAGTGTTCAGCTAAAACTACAAGTTAGTGTAGTGCGACCTCTGCACAGTGTTCAGCTAAAGCTACATGTTAGTGTAGTGCGTCCTCTGAACAGTGTTCAACTAAAGCTACAAGTTAGTGTAGTGCATCCTCCTCACAGTGTTCAGCTAAAGCTACAGGTTAGTGTAGTGCGTCCTGCTCACAGTGTTTAGCTAAAGCCACAGGTTAGTTTAGTGTGACCTCTGCACAGTGTGCAGCTAAAGCTACAAGTTAGTGTAGTGTGTCCTCCTCACAGTGCTCAGCTAAAGCTACAAGTTAGTGTAGTGCTTCCTCCTCACAGTGTTCACCTAAAGCTACAGGTTAGTTTAGTGTGACCTCTGCACAGTGTTCAGCTAAAGCTACAAGTTAGTGTAGTGCGTCCTCCTCACAGTGTTTAGCTAAAGCTACAAGTTAGTGTAGTGCGTCCTCCTCACAGTGTTCAGCTAAAACTACAAGTTAGTGTAGTGCGACCTCTGCACAGTGTTCAGCTAAAGCTACCAGTTATTTTAGTGCGACCTCTGCACAGCGTTCAGCTAAAGCTACAAGTTAGTGTAGTGCGTGCCCTGAACAGTGTTCAGCTAAAACTACAAGTTAGTGTAGTGCAACCTCTGCACAGTGTTCAGCTAAAGCTACAAGTTAGTGCAGTGAGTCCTCTGAACAGTGTTCATCTAAAGTTACAAGTTATTGTAGTGCGTCCTCCTCACAGTGTTCAGCTAAAGCTACAAGTTAGTGTAGTGAGTCCTCCTCACAGTGTTCAGCTAAAGCTACAGGTTAGTTTAGTGTGACCTCTGCACAGTGTTCAGCTAAAGCTACAGGTTAGTTTAGTGTGACCTCTGCACAGTGTTCAGCCAAAGCTACACGTTAGTGTAGTGTGTCCTCCTCACAGTGTTCATCTAAAGCTACACGTTAGTGTAGTGCATTCCTCCTAACAGTTAAATACAGAAAAAAGTGCAGCGCTGGATATATACAAAACCCAAATAAATAGTGCTAATAAATGATTATTATATATAAACCATGTACATTGAAAAAAATCAAGCACAAATATATGCACCCATAAAAAAGAAGTGCTTCACCATAAGAATACGTGTGTGGTTAATACCACCATAGTGACATATCTGAGTAAAATTCAAAAATACAAAACAAAAGTGTCCATAGGAGGTTAATGATTGAAGTGACTTTGTTGTGGAGATAAATTCGTGACTGTCACCGTGATGTACGCCCGTCACCTAATGTAGATTAAAGGCTTACCAGACAGCCTCTGATCAGAGGCATAATAGCATCAACTCGTGGTGATGTCCTCACAGGGAAATGAACCTCTTCCAGGGTGGTGAATGTATGTCAGCAAACGATCTCTATAAGCCTCCAGACAGCAACCCAATGAAGAAAAATCACTCCCAAATATCTATCTCTCTCTGATGAAAGAGCTGCCGTGTAGTGTCAGATGACTCCGCTATAGGGCGCTGCTCTCTGCCACAGGACCTCCGAGAAAACGACTCCTTCCCGGTCGCTGGCGAAGTCAAAATCTTGATAAAATTTTGACTTCGCCAGCGACCGGGAAGGAGTCGTTTTCTCGGAGGTCCTGTGGCAGAGAGCAGCGCCCTATAGCGGAGTCATCTGACACTACACCGCAGCTCTTTCATCAGAGAGATAGATATTTGGGAGTGATTTTTCTTCATTGGGTTGCTGTCTGGAGGCTTATAGAGATTGTTTGCTGACATACATCCACCACCCTGGAAGAGGTTCATTTCCCTGTGAGGACATCACCACGAGTTGATGCTATTATGCCTCTGATCAGAGGCTGTCTGGTAAGCCTTTAATCTACATTAGGTGACGGGCGTACATCACGGTGACAGTCACGAATTTATCTCCACAACAAAGTCACTTCAATCATTAACCTCCTATGGACACTTTTGTTTTGTATTTTTGAATTTTACTCAGATATGTCACTATGGTGGTATTAACCACACACGTATTCTTATGGTGAAGCACTTCTTTTTTATGGGTGCATATATTTGTGCTTGATTTTTTTCAATGTACATGGTTTATATATAATAATCATTTATTAGCACTATTTATATGGGTTTTGAATATATCCAGCGCTGCACTTTTTTCTGTATTTATCTATTAGTGCCCTTTATCAAGGTTATAGTGCTTAGCCGCAGGATATTCTTTCACAGGATTGTTTTATTCACTTTGAAATTGATTTACACACCTAGCGCAAATTTTTTCTTTTATAAATATTCCTCCTAACAGTGTTCAGCTAAAGCTACAAGTTAGTGTAGTGCGTCCTCCTCACAGTGTTCAGTTAAAGCTACAGGTTAGTTTAGTGTGACCTCTGCACAGTGTTCAGCTAAAGCTACAAGTTAGTGTAGTGTGTCCTCCTCACAGTGTTCAGCTAAAGCTACAAGTTAGTGTAGTGCGTCCTCCTCACAGTGTTCAGCTAAAACTACAAGTTAGTGTAGTGCGACCTCTGCACAGTGTTCAGCTAAAGCCACAGGTTAGTTTAGTGTGACCTCTGCACAGTGTTCAACTAAAGCTACAAGTTAGTGTAGTGCGTGCTCTGAACAGTGTTCAGCTAAAACTACAAGTTAGTGTAGTGCGACCTCTGCACAGTGTTCAGCTACAAGTTAGTGTGGTGGGTCCTGCTCACAGTGTTCAGCTAAAGCCACAGATTAGTTTAGTGTGACCTCTGCACAGTGTTCATCTAAATCTACAAGTTAGTGTAGTGCGTCCTCTGAACAGTTTTCATCTAAAGCTACAAGTTAGTGTAGTGTGTCCTCCTCACAGTGTTCAGCTAAAGCTACAGGTTAGTTTAGTGTGACCTCTGCACAGTGTTCAGCTAAAGCTACAAGTTAGTGTAGTGCGTCCTCCTCACAGTGTTCAGCTAAAGCTACAAGTTAGTGTAGTGCGTCCTCCTCACAGTGTTCAGCTAAAGCTACAAGTTAGTGTAGTGCGTCCTCCTCACAGTGTTCAGCTAAAACTACAAGTTAGTGTAGTGCGACCTCTGCACAGTGTTCAGCTAAAGCTACAAGTTATTTTAGTGCGACCTCTGCACAGTGTAAAGCTAAAGCTACAAGTTAGTGTAGTGCATGCCCTGAACAGTGTTCAGCTAAAGCTACAAGTTAGTGTAGTGCGTCCTCCTCAAAGTGTTCATCTAAAGCTACAGGTTAGTTTAGTGTGACCTCTGCACAGTGTTCAGCTAAAGCTACAAGTTAGTGTAGTGAGTCCTCCTCACAGTGTTCAGCTAAAGCTACAAGTTAGTGTAGTGCGTCCTGCTCACAGTGTTCAGCTAAAGCCACAGGTTAGTTTAGTGTGACCTCTGCACAGTGTTCAGCTAAAGCTACAAGTTAGTGTAGTGTGTCCTCCTCACAGTGTGCAGCTAAAGCTACAAGTTAGTGTAGTGCTTCCTCCTCACAGTGTTCACCTAAAGCTACAGTTTAGTTTAGTGTGACCTCTGCACAGTGTTCAGCTAAAACTACAAGTTAGTGTAGTGCGACCTCTGCACAGTGTTCAGCTAAAGCTACCAGTTATTTTAGTGCAACCTCTGCACAGTGTTCAGCTAAAGCTACAAGTTAGTGTAGTGCGTGTCCTGAACAGTGTTCAGCTAAAACTACAAGTTAGTGTAGTGCGACCTCTGCACAGTGTTCAGCTAAAGCTACAAGTTAGTGTAGTGCGTCCTCTGAACAGTGTTCATCTAAAGTTACAAGTTATTGTAGTGCGTCCTCCTCACAGTGTTCAGCTAAAGCTACAAGTTAGTGTAGTGCGTCCTCCTCACAGTGTTCAGCTAAAGCTACAGGTTAGTTTAGTGTGACCTCTGCACAGTGTTCAGCCAAAGCTACACGTTAATGTAGTGTGTCCTCCTCACAGTGTTCATCTAAAGCTACAAGTTAGTGTAGTGCGTCCTCCTCACAGTGTTCAGTTAAAGCTACAGGTTAGTTTAGTGTGACCTCTGCACAGTGTTCAGCTAAAGCTACAAGTTAGTGTAGTGCGTCCTCCTCACAGTGTTCAGCTAAAGCTACAAGTTAGTGTAGTGCGTCCTCCTCACAGTGTTCAGCTAAAACTAAAAGTTAGTGTAGTGTGACCTCTGCACAGTGTTCAGCTAAAGCTACAAGTTATTTTAGTGCGACCTCTGCACAGTGTTCAGCTAAAGCTACAAGTTAGTGTAGTGCGTGCCCTGAACAGTGTTCAGCTAAAGCTACAAGTTAGTGTAGTGCGTCCTCCTCACAGTGTTCACCTAAAGCTACAGGTTAGTTTAGTGTGACCTCTGCACAGTGTTCAGCTAAAGCTACAAGTTAGTGTAGTGCGTCCTCCTCACAGTGTTCAGCTAAAGCTACAGGTTAGTTTAGTGCGTGCCCTGAACAGTGTTCAGCTAAAGCTACAAGTTAGTGTAGTGCGTCCTCCTCACAGTGTTCACCTAAAGCTACAGGTTAGTTTAGTGTGACCTATGCACAGTGTTCAGCTAAAGCTACAAGTTAGTGTAGTGCGTCCTCCTCACAGTGTTCACCTAAAGCTACAGATTAGTTTAGTGTGTCCTGCTCACAGTGTTCAGCTAAAGCCACAGGTTAGTTTAGTGTGACCTCTGCACAGTGTTCAGCTAAAGCTACAAGTTAGTGTAGTGCGTCCTCCTCACAGTGTTCAGCTAAAGCTACAAGTTAGTGTAGTGCGTCCTCCTCACAGTGTTCAGCTAAAACTAAAAGTTAGTGTAGTGCGACCTCTGGACAGTGTTCAGCTAAAGCTACAAGTTATTTTAGTGCGACCTCTGCACAGTGTTCAGCTAAAGCTACAAGTTAGTGTAGTGCATGCCCTGAACAGTGTTCAGCTAAAGCTACAAGTTAGTGTAGTGCGTCCTCCTCACAGTGTTCACCTAAAGCTACAGGTTAGTTTAGTGCGTCCTGCTCACAGTGTTCAGCTAAAGCTACAAGTTAGTGTAGTGCGTCCTCCTCACAGTGTTCAGCTAAAGCTACAAGTTAGTTTAGTGCGTCCTGCTCACAGTGTTCAGCTAAAGCCACAGGTTAGTTTAGTGTGACCTCTGCACAGTGTTCAGCTAAAGCTACAAGTTAGTGTAGTGTGTCCTCCTCACAGTGTTCAGCTAAAGCTACAAGTTAGTGTAGTGCTTCCTCCTCACAGTGTTCACCTAAATCTACAGGTTAGTTTAGTGTGACTTCTGCACAGTGTTCAGCTAAAGCTACAAGTTAGTGTAGTGTGTCCTCCTCACAGTGTTCAGCTAAAGCTACAAGTTAGTGTAGTGCGTCCTCCTCACAGTGTTCAGCTAAAACTACAAGTTATTTTACTGCGACCTCTGCACAGTGTTCAGCTAAAGCTACAAGTTAGTGTAGTGCGTGCCTGAACAGTGTTCAGCTAAAACTACAAGTTAGTGTAGTGCGACCTCTGCACAATGTTCGGCTAAAGCTACAAGTTAGTGTAGTGCGTCCTCTGAACAGTGTTCATCTAAAGTTACAAGTTATTGTAGTGCGTCCTCCTCACAGTGTTCAGCTAAAGCTACAAGTTAGTGTAGTGCGTCCTCCTCACAGTGTTCAGCTAAAGCTACAGGTTAGTTTAGTGTGACCTCTGCACAGTGTCCAGCCAAAGCTACACGTTAGTGTAGTGTGTCCTCCTCACAGTGTTCATCTAAAGCTACAAGTTAGTGTAGTGCGTCCTCCTCACAGTGTTCAGCTAAAGCTACAAGTTAGTGTAGTGCGTCCTCCTCACAGTGTTCAGTTAAAGCTACAGGTTAGTTTAGTGTGACCTCTGCCCAGTGTTCAGCTAAAGCTTCAAGTTAGTGTAGTGCGTCCTCCTCACAGTGTTCAGCTAAAGCTACAAGTTAGTGTAGTGCGTCCTCCTCACAATGTTCAGCTAAAACTACAAGTTAGTGTAGTGCGACCTCTGCACAGTGTTCAGCTAAAGCCACATTTTAGTTTAGTGTGACCTCTGCACAGTGTTCAGCTAAAGCTACAAGTTAGTGTAGTGCGTCCTCTGAACACTGTTCATCTAAAGCTACAAGTTAGTGTAGTGTGTCCGCCTCACAGTGTTCAGCTAAAGCTACAAGTTAGTGTAGTGCGTGCTCTGAACAGTGTTCAGCTAAAACTACAAGTTAGTGTAGTGCGACCTCTGCACAGTGTTCAGCTAAAGCTACACGTTAGTGTAGTGCGTCCTCTGAACAGTGTTCAACTAAAGCTACAAGTTAGTGTAGTGTGTCCTGCTCACAGTGTTCAGCTAAAGCCACAGGTTAGTTTAGTGTGACCTCTGCACAGTGTTCATCTAAAGCTACAAGTTAGTGTAATGCGTCCTCTGAACAGTGTTCATCTAAAGCTACAAGTTAGTGTAGCGTGTCCTCCTCACAGTGTTCAGCTAAAGCTGCAAGTTAGTGTAGTGCGTCCTCCTCACAGTGTTCACCTAAAGCTACAGGTTAGTTTAGAGTGACCTCTGCACAGTGTTCAGCTAAAGCTACAAGTTAGTGTAGTGGGTCCTCCTCACAGTGTTCAACTAAAGCTACAAGTTAGTGTAGTGCATCCTCCTCACAGTGTTCAGCTAAAACTACAAGTTAGTGTAGTGCGACCTCTGCACAATGTTCAGCTAAAGCTACAAGTTATTTTAGTGCGACCTCTGCACAGCGTTCAGCTAAAGCTACAAGTTAGTGTAGTGCGTGCCCTGAACAGTGTTCAGCTAAAGCTACAAGTTAGTGTAGTGCGTCCTCCTCACAGTGTTCAGCCACAGCTACACGTTAGTGTAGTGTGTCCTCCTCACAGTGTTCATCTAAAGCTACAAGTTAGTGTAGTGCGTCCTCCTCACAGTGTTCAGCCAAAGCTACAAGTTAGTGTAGTGCGTCCTCCTCACAGTGTTCACTTAAAGCTACAGGTTAGTTTAGTGTGACCTCTGCACAGTTTTCAGCTAAAGCTACAAGTTAATGTAGTGCGTCCTCCTCACAGTGTTCAGCTAAAGCTACAAGTTAGTGTAGTGCGTCCTCCTCACAGTGTTCAGCTAAAACTACAAGTTAGTATAGTGCGACCTCTGCACAGTGTTCAGCTAAAGTCACAGGTTAGTTTAGTGTGACCTCTGCACAGTGTTCAGCTAAAGCTACAAGTTAGTGTGGTGCGTCCTCTGAACAGTGTTCATCTAAAGCTACAAGTTAGTGTAGTGTGTCCTCCTCACAGTGTTCAGCTAAAGCTACAAGTTAGTGTAGTGCGTGCTCTGAACAGTGTTCAGCTAAAACTACAAGTTAGTGTAGTGCGACCTCAGCACAGTGTTCAGCTAAAGCTACAAGTTAGTGTAGTGCGTCCTCCTCACACTGTTCAGCTAAAGCTACAAGTTAGTGTAGTGCGTCCTGCTCACAGTGTTCAGCTAAAGCCACGGGTTAGTTTAGTGTGACCTCTGCACATTGTTCAGCTAAAGCTACAAATTATTGTAGTGCGTCCTCTGAATTGTGTTCATCTAAAGCTACAAGTTAGTGTAGTGTGTCCTCCTCACAGTGTTCAGCTAAAGCTACAAGTTAGTGTAGTGCGTCCTCCTCACAGTGTTCACCTAAAGCTACAGGTTAGTTTAGTGTGACCTCTGCACAGTGTTCAGCTAAAGCTACAAGTTAGTGTAGTGCGTCCTCCTCACAGTGTTCAGCTAAAGATACAAGTTAGTGTAGTGGGTCCTCCTCACAGTGTTCAGCTAAAGCTACAAGTTAGTGTAGTGCGTCCTCCTCACAGTGTTCAGCTAAAACTACAAGTTAGTGTAGTGCGACCTCTGCACAGTGTTCAGCTAAAGCTACAAGTCATTTTAGTGCGACCTCTGCACAGTGTTCAGCTAAAGCTACAAGTTAGTGTAGTGCGTGCCCTGAACAGTGTTCAGCTAAAGCTACAAGTTAGTGTAGTGCGTCCTCCTCACAGTGTTCACTCAAAGCTACAGGTTAGTTTAGTGTGACCTCTGCACAGTGTTCAGCTAAAGCTACAAGTTAGTGTAGTGCGTCCTCCTCACAGTGTTCAGCTAAAGCTACAAGTTTATGTAGTGCGTCCTCCTCACAGTGTTCAGCTAAAGCTACAAGTTTATGTAGTGCGTCCTCCTCACAGTGTTCAGCAAAAACTACAAGTTAGTGTAGTGCGACCTCTGCACAGTGTTCAGCTAAAGCTACAAGTTATTTTAGTGCGTCCTCCTCACAGTGTTCAGCCAAAGCTACATGTTAGTGTAGTGTGTCCTCCTCACAGAGTTCATCTAAAGCTACAAGTTAGTGTAGTGCGTCCTCCTCACAGTGTTCAGCCAAAGCTACAAGTTAGTGTAGTGCGTCCTCCTCACAGTGTTCAGTTAAAGCTACAGGTTAGTTTAGTGTGACCTCTGCACAATGTTCAGCTAAAGCTACAAGTTAGTGTAGTGCGTCCTCCTCACAGTGTTCAGCTAAAGCTACAAGTTAGTGTAGTGCGTCCTCCCCACAGTGTTCAGCTAAAACTACAAGTTAGTATAGTGCAACCTCTGCACAGTGTTCAGCTAAAGCCACAGGTTAGTTTTGTGTGACCTCTGCACAGTGTTCAGCTAAAGCTACAAGTTAGTGTAGTGCGTCCTCTGAACAGTGTTCATCTAAAGCTACAAGTTAGTGTAGTGTGTCCTCCTCACAGTGTTCTGCTAAAACTACAAGTTAGTGTAGTGCGACCTCTGCACAGTGTTCAGCTAAAGCTACACCTTAGTGTAGTGCGTCCTCCTCACAGTGTTCAACTAAAGCTACAAGTTAGTGTAGTGCGTCCTCCTCACAGTGTTCAGCTAAAGCTACAAGTTACTGTAGTGCGTCCTGCTCACAGTGTTCAGCTAAAGCCACAGGTTAGTTTAGTGTGACCTCTGCACATTGTTCAGCTCAAGCTACAAGTTATTGTAGTGCGTCCTCTGAACAGTGTTCATCTAAAGCTACAAGTTAGTGTAGTGCGTCCTCCTCACAGTGTTCAGCCAAAGCTACAAGTTAGTGTAGTGCGTCCTCCTCACAGTGTTCACTTAAAGCTATAGGTTAGTTTAGTGTGACCTCTGCACAGTTTTCAGCTAAAGCTACAAGTTAATGTAGTGCGTCCTCCTCACAGTGTTCAGCTAAAGCTACAAGTTAGTGTAGTGCGTCCTCCTCACAGTGTTCACTCAAAGCTACAGGTTAGTTTAGTGTGACCTCTGCACAGTGTTCAGCTAAAGCTACAAGTTAGTGTAGTGCGTCCTCCTCACAGTGTTCAGCTAAAGCTACAAGTTTATGTAGTGCGTCCTCCTCACAGTGTTCAGCTAAAGCTACAAGTTTATGTAGTGCGTCCTCCTCACAGTGTTCAGCAAAAACTACAAGTTAGTGTAGTGCGACCTCTGCACAGTGTTCAGCTAAAGCTACAAGTTATTTTAGTGCGTCCTCCTCACAGTGTTCAGCCAAAGCTACATGTTAGTGTAGTGTGTCCTCCTCACAGAGTTCATCTAAAGCTACAAGTTAGTGTAGTGCGTCCTCCTCACAGTGTTCAGCCAAAGCTACAAGTTAGTGTAGTGCGTCCTCCTCACAGTGTTCAGTTAAAGCTACAGGTTAGTTTAGTGTGACCTCTGCACAATGTTCAGCTAAAGCTACAAGTTAGTGTAGTGCGTCCTCCTCACAGTGTTCAGCTAAAGCTACAAGTTAGTGTAGTGCGTCCTCCCCACAGTGTTCAGCTAAAACTACAAGTTAGTATAGTGCAACCTCTGCACAGTGTTCAGCTAAAGCCACAGGTTAGTTTTGTGTGACCTCTGCACAGTGTTCAGCTAAAGCTACAAGTTAGTGTAGTGCGTCCTCTGAACAGTGTTCATCTAAAGCTACAAGTTAGTGTAGTGTGTCCTCCTCACAGTGTTCTGCTAAAACTACAAGTTAGTGTAGTGCGACCTCTGCACAGTGTTCAGCTAAAGCTACACCTTAGTGTAGTGCGTCCTCCTCACAGTGTTCAACTAAAGCTACAAGTTAGTGTAGTGCGTCCTCCTCACAGTGTTCAGCTAAAGCTACAAGTTACTGTAGTGCGTCCTGCTCACAGTGTTCAGCTAAAGCCACAGGTTAGTTTAGTGTGACCTCTGCACATTGTTCAGCTCAAGCTACAAGTTATTGTAGTGCGTCCTCTGAACAGTGTTCATCTAAAGCTACAAGTTAGTGTAGTGCGTCCTCCTCACAGTGTTCAGCCAAAGCTACAAGTTAGTGTAGTGCGTCCTCCTCACAGTGTTCACTTAAAGCTATAGGTTAGTTTAGTGTGACCTCTGCACAGTTTTCAGCTAAAGCTACAAGTTAATGTAGTGCGTCCTCCTCACAGTGTTCAGCTAAAGCTACAAGTTAGTGTAGTGCGTCCTCCTCACAGTGTTCAGCTAAAACTACAAGTTAGTATAGTGCGACCTCTGCACAGTGTTCAGCTAAAGTCACAGGTTAGTTTAGTGTGACCTCTGCACAGTGTTCAGCTAAAGCTACAAGTTAGTGTAGTGCGTCCTCTGAACAGTGTTCATCTAAAGCTACAAGTTAGTGTAGTGTGTCCTCCTCACAGTGTTCAGCTAAAGCTACAAGTTAGTGTAGTGCGTGCTCTGAACAGTGTTCAGCTAAAACTACAAGTTAGTGTAGTGCGACCTCAGCACAGTGTTCAGCTAAAGCTACAAGTTAGTGTAGTGCGTCCTCCTCACACTGTTCAGCTAAAGCTACAAGTTAGTGTAGTGCGTCCTGCTCACAGTGTTCAGCTAAAGCCACGGGTTAGTTTAGTGTGACCTCTGCACATTGTTCAGCTAAAGCTACAAGTTATTGTAGTGCGTCCTCTGAATTGTGTTCATCTAAAGCTACAAGTTAGTGTAGTGTGTCCTCCTCACAGTGTTCAGCTAAAGCTACAAGTTAGTGTAGTGCGTCCTCCTCACAGTGTTCACCTAAAGCTACAGGTTAGTTTAGTGTGACCTCTGCACAGTGTTCAGCTAAAGCTACAAGTTAGTGTAGTGCGTCCTCCTCACAGTGTTCAGCTAAAGCTACAAGTTAGTGTAGTGGGTCCTCCTCACAGTGTTCAGCTAAAGCTACAAGTTAGTGTAGTGCGTCCTCCTCACAGTGTTCAGCTAAAACTACAAGTTAGTGTAGTGCGACCTCTGCACAGTGTTCAGCTAAAGCTACAAGTCATTTTAGTGCGACCTCTGCACAGTGTTCAGCTAAAGCTACAAGTTAGTGTAGTGCGTGCCCTGAACAGTGTTCAGCTAAAGCTACAAGTTAGTGTAGTGCGTCCTCCTCACAGTGTTCACCTAAAGCTACAGGTTAGTTTAGTGTGACCTCTGCACAGTGTTCAGCTAAAGCTACAAGTTAGTGTAGTGCATCCTCCTCACAGTGTTCAGCTAAAGCTACAAGTTTATGTAGTGCGTCCTCCTCACAGTGTTCAGCTAAAGCTACAAGTTTATGTAGTGCGTCCTCCTCACAGTGTTCAGCAAAAACTACAAGTTAGTGTAGTGCGACCTCTGCACAGTGTTCAGCTAAAGCTACAAGTTATTTTAGTGCGTCCTCCTCACAGTGTTCAGCCAAAGCTACATGTTAGTGTAGTGTGTCCTCCTCACAGTGTTCATCTAAAGCTACAAGTTAGTGTAGTGCGTCCTCCTCACAGTGTTCAGCCAAAGCTACAAGTTAGTGTAGTGCGTCCTCCTCACAGTGTTCAGTTAAAGCTACAGGTTAGTTTAGTGTGACCTCTGCACAATGTTCAGCTAAAGCTACAAGTTAGTGTAGTGCGTCCTCCTCACAGTGTTCAGCTAAAGCTACAAGTTAGTGTAGTGCGTCCTCCTCACAGTGTTCAGCTAAAACTACAAGTTAGTATAGTGCGACCTCTGCACAGTGTTCAGCTAAAGCCACAGGTTAGTTTAGTGTGACCTCTGCACAGTGTTCAGCTAAAGCTACAAGTTATTGTAGTGCGTCCTCTGAACAGTGTTCATCTAAAGCTACAAGTTAGTGTAGTGTGTCCTCCTCACAGTGTTCAGCTAAAGCTACAAGTTAATGTAGTGCGTCCTCCTCACAGTGTTCACCTAAAGCTACAGGTTAGTTTAGTGTGACCTCTGCACAGTGTTCAGCTAAAGCTACAAGTTAGTGTAGTGCGTCCTCCTCACAGTGTTCAGTTTAAGCTACAGGTTAGTTTAGTGTGACCTCTGCACAATGTTCAGCTAAAGCTACAAGTTAGTGTAGTGCGTCCTCTGAACAGTGTTCATCTAAAGCTACAAGTTAGTGTAGTGTGTCCTCCTCACAGTGTTCAGCTAAATCTACAAGTTAGTGTAGTGCGTGCTCTGAACAGTGTTCAGCTAAAACTACAAGTTAGTGTAGTGCGACCTCTGCACAGTGTTCAGCTAAAGCTACACGTTAGTGTAGTGCGTCCTCTGAACAGTGTTCAACTAAAGCTACAAGTTAGTGTAGTGCGTCCTCCTCACAGTGTTCAGCTAAAGCTACAAGTTATGCCCCATACACACGGTCGGATTTTGCGACGGAAAATGTGTGATAGGACCTTGTTGTCGGAAATTCCGACCGTGTGTAGGCTCCATCACACATTTTCCATCGGATTTTCCGACACACAAAGTTTGAGAGCAGGATATAAAATTTTCCGACAACAAAATCCGTTGTCGGAAATTCCGATTGTGTGTACACAAATCCGACGGACAAATTGCCACGCATGCTCAGAATAAATAAAGAGATGAAAGCTATTGGCCACTGCCCCGTTTATAGTCCCAACGTACGTGTTTTACGTCACCGCGTTCAGAACGATCGGATTTTCCGACAACTTTGTGTGACTGTGTGTATGCAAGACAAGTTTGAGCCAACATCCGTCGGAAAAAATCCATGGATTTTGTTGTCTAAATGTCCGAACAAAGTCTGACCGTGTGTACGGGGCATTAGTGTAGTGCATCCTGCTCACAGTGTTCAGCTAAAGCCACGGGTTAGTTTTGTGTGACCTCTGCACAGTGTTCAGCTAAAGCTGCAAGTTATTGTAGTGCGTCCTCTGAACAGTGTTCATCTAAAGCTACAAGTTAGTGTAGTGTGTCCTCCTCACAGTGTTCAGCTAAAGCTACAAGTTAGTGTAGTGCGTCCTCCTCACAGTGTTCACCTAAAGCTACAGGTTAGTTTAGTGTGACCTCTGCACAGTGTTCAGCTAAAGCTACAAGTTAGTGTAGTGCGTCCTCCTCACAGTGTTCAGCTAAAGCTACAAGTTAGTGTAGTGCACAGTGTTCAGCTAAAGCTACCTGTAGAAGGTTGGTGATGTTTTCCTGATCCTATCACTACCGCAGGCAGATAAAGTATTTACAGGTTAGTGTAGTGCGACCTCTGCACAGTGTTCAGCTAAAGCTACCTGCAGAAGGTTGGTGGTGTTTTCCTGATCCTATCACTACCGCAGGCAGCTAAAGTATTTACACGTTAGTGTAGTGTGACCTCTGCACAGTGTTCAGCTAAAGCTACCTGTAGAAGGTTGGTGGTGTTTTGCTGATCCTATCACTACCACAGGCAGCTAAATTATTTACACGTTAGTGTAGTTCGACCTCTGCACTGTTCAGCTAAAGCTACCTGTAGAAGGTTGGTGGTGTTTTCCTGATCCTATCACTATCGCAGGCAGCTAAATTATTTACACGTTAATGTAGTGCGACCTCTGCACAGTGTTCAGCTAAAGCTACCTGCAGAAGGTTGGTGGTGTTCTCATACTGTAGGCAGGCAGTTGATTTTGCTAGCTGCAGTATCAGTATATATATATATATATATATATATATATATATATATATATATATCCCAGCTTAGTGCAGCTACAGGCCATTAGTATGTCTGGAAGGCCAACAAGGACAACAAGGAGAGGCAGACAGTCACAAGCCAATAAAAGAGGGCAAGCAGGCTCTGTGTCTAGAGGCAACGGTGCTGGTCGTGGAAACGGTACATCCTCATCAGCACGTGGCCGTGGGACACGCTTGGTCTTTTTTCGGCAGCTGGCCGTGTTGAGCCGCAACATGCGGAAGACTTGGTCGAGTGGATGACCAAGCCGTCCTCATCCTCCTCATCCTCCCTCACCCATGCTCAGGGTACTTTGTCTTGCAAAGCAGCTGCCAACGTGGCCTCTTCCCTCGGCTCAATGGCATCAGTGACTCCTTCCCTAGCCCCACCATGTCCTCCTGAGGAGTCCCTCGAACTGTTTGACCACAGTGTTGGGTACATGCTCCAGGAGGATGCCCAGCGTTTAGAAGGCTCTGATGATGATACTGACCTAGATGAAGGCAGTAACGTGAGCACGAACAGAGGGGTTCCCAAGAAGGACAGCAATCTGGCAGTCATGCTCCCCCTGCTGCAGCATATTGCCAGGTTTGCTCCAGTGATGAGGAGGGAGGGGATGATGAGGTCACTGACTCAACGTGGGTGCCCGATAGGAGGGAGGAGGAGGAGGCACATCACCAACGAGGCAGGATGCCCTCCAGGGGCCAGCCTAAGGGCAGCACACTGACTGCATCACACCGCAAAGCTCCGCATGTGCAGGGCGCTGCTGTCTCTGCGCGTTATTCCAAAAGTTCTTTGGTGTGGGCCTTTTTTGAGACGAGTGCATCAGATCGCACCGCTGCTATTTGCAACAATGTCTCAAGCGTATCTCGCGTGGCCAAAACATCTCCCGCTTGGGCACCACATGCTTGACCAGACATATATTGACCTGCCATGCAGTTCGTTGGCAAGCATATCTAAAAGACCCACACCAAAGAACAAAGAGGACCTCTCCTTGCCCCTCATCAGCTGAGATCTCCAACCCCACTATACCTTCAGTCCTCTCTGAGACCTGCACTGAGAGGAATGAAGGTGTAGAATTAGCACAGCCACACTGTCACAGCCAAGTACTTGTGGGCAATCTGCTTTCGGTACACCGACGTCAGATTGTACCAGGCAAATTTCCCTGCCCCAGCTGCTGCACCGCCGAAAGAAGTTCGCTCCCAACCATCCACATGCCCAGCGGTTGAATGCTAGCTTGGCAAAATTGCTATCACTTCAACTGCTACCTTTTCAGTTGGTAGACTCTGCCCCCTTCCGTGAGTTTGTGGAATGTGCGGTTCCTCAGTGGCAGGTACCCAAACGCCACTTTTTCTCACGGAAGGCGATTCCGGCTCTCTACCAGCATGTGGAAGGCAATGTCTTGGCCTCACTGGACAGGGCGGTCAGCGGTAAGGTGCATATTACCACTGACTCATGGTCCAGTAGGCATGGACAGGGACGTTACCTAAGTTTCACGGCGCATTGGGTCACTCTGCTGGCAGCTGGGAAGGATGCAGGACAAGGTGCAGTAGTGTTGGAGGTTGTTCCGCAATCACGCCTCCAAAATGCCACTACTAATGATTGTGACACACCTCTCTCCTCCACCCCTCCTCTTCTTCTTCCTCCATGGCCTCTTCCTGTGCTTTGTCCTCGGAACCAGCGGTGCTCTGTAGGCATTCAAGGGGCTACGCAAGTACGCAGGCCAAAAGATGCCATGCGGTGCTTGAGCTGGTGTGCTTGGGGGACAGGAGCCACACTGGGGCAGAGGTCCTGTCAGCTCTGCAGGGGCAGGTTCAGAGGTGGTTGACGCCACGCCAACTTAAGGCAGGTATGGTGGTTTGCGACAATGGCACCAACCTCCTCTCTGCCGTCCGACAGGGACAACTGACCCATGTGCCCTGTTTGGCTCACGTCCTTAACTTGGTGCAGAGGTTCTTGGGCAGGTACCCGGGCTTACAGGATGTCCTGAGGCAGGCCAGGAAAGTCTGTGTGCATTTCCGCCGGTCATATAATGCCAGTGCTCAGCTGGCAGACCTCCAAAAGGAGTTTAACCTGCCCAAGAACCGCCTAATCTGTGACATGCCCACCAGGTGGAACTCAACGTTGGCCATGCTGCAGCGGCTGCACATGCAGCAGAGGGCCATCGATGAGTACCTGTGCGACTTTGGCACCAGGACAGGGTCAGGGGAGCTTTTTTTTTCCCCACGCCAGTGGGCCATGATCAGGGATGCATGCACTGTCTTGTCACCATTTGAGGAGGCCATGAGGATGGTGAGCAGTGACAGTGCATGCATCAGTGACACTGTCCCCCTTGTCCACCTGTTGGAGCACACGCTGCGTAGAATAATGGACAGGGCACTTGAGGCAGAACAGAGGCAGGAAGAGGACTTCCTTAGCTCTCAAGGCCCCCTTTATCCAGACAGTGTTCCTGCGTGCCCACCGATCACACAGAAAGAGGACGAGGAGGAGGAGGAAGAGGAGGAGGATTGTGTCAGTATGGAGGTGGAGCCTGGCACTCAGCATCAGCAGCAGTCTTTAAGGGATCAGCCCCAAGAAACACATGGACTTGTACATGGCTGGGAGGAGGTGGCTGCGGACCATGTCGTCCTTAGTGACCCAGAGGACTCCGGATCGAATGCCTCAGCAAACCTACGCTGCATGGCCTCCCTGATCCTGCAAAGCCTGCGTAAGGATCCTCGTATTCGTGGTATCAAGGAGAAGGACCAATACTGGCTGGCAACCCTCCTTGATCCACATTACAAGGGTAAGGTTGCGGACCTTATCTTGCCGTCGCAGAGGCAGTAGAGGATGAAACATCTTCGGGAGGCCTTGCAGAAAGGTCTGTGCAACGTGTTCCCAGAGACTGGGAGGTTACAAACTCCTGTTTCTGGACAACGTGTTGCTGAGGCTTCGGTCAGTCAAAGAAGGAGCGGTGGAGAAGGTGGCCGTCTGACTGATGCGTTCAGACAATTTTTTAGTCCGCAGCCCCAAGGTATGATCGGTTCACCTTTCCCACCGAAAATCCTTTGGCTTACTGGGTCTTGAGGATGGATCACTGGCCAGAGCTTGCACAGTATGCAATTGAGCTACTGGCCTGTCCTGCATCCAGCGTTCTTTCGGAACGCACATTCAGTGCTGCTGGAGGCTTTGTAACCGATCACAGGGTGCGTCTGTCCACCAACTCAGTCAATCGACTGACCTTCATAAAAATGAATCAGTCTTGGATCACCACCAGCTACCAAGCACCTGATGCTGATGTAACTGAATATTTTTTTTAAATGTCAGATCCCTTCAAAGACTGCCTATGCTGATGCTGAGTGACTATCCTGTTATGCTGAGTAATTATCCTCTTCCTCCTCAATGATCATGCTGATAGCTTGTAAGAACATTTTTGGTTCTGAGTGCCACCACCAGTGCCTAAGGCCCAATTTTTAAGCCCCTGTTTAACAAGGGCATGTAATTACAATTTTTGATGCTTTGATACATGTCCCCTGGGGCAGGACCCGGGTCCCCAAACCCTTTTTAGGACAATGCAAATTAGCCTTTAAAATTAGCACTTTTGATTTCGAACGTTCGAGTCCCATAGACGTCAATGGGGTTCTAACATTCGTGCAAATTTTCGGTCCGTTCGCAGATTCTGGTGCGAACCGAACCGGGGGTGTTTGGCTCTTCCCTAGTGTCTAGCTTACATCCCTGTGGTTGCTGATCCCAGCACCACCTCTTCAGGCACTGCCAGTCCACCTGGCTGCAGCTGTCTCTTTCACTACCTGGCTACTTCTCCACAGTTCTCCTAGATTGCACACTCACCAGCCCACCCAGCTGTCTTCTCCTGGAGTCCTCACACCTGCTCCTGTGCATCCAGGACAGGACTCCTCCGTGTCTTGTTGGAGGATTGCTCCAGCACCCGAGCCCTGGTCCGAGGTCACCCCCCCAGACTAGGGGGCACCCTCAAGGGCCACCGACAGCCTCCTTAGCACTCCTCCATCTTCCACCTGGCTTCCCTTTGCTGGCATGACCCGGAGTATTTAAGAGGTGCCCATCCCCTGCCAGCTCCCTTGCTGGGGATTGGCTGGGACCCTCCTCAACACTCCAGCCAGCTCCCCCTAACCTCCCTCCTATTTTTCTGGGACCTTTTCCAAGGTTCCAGTAAGTAGGGGGAGGTACCAGAGGTGCTGCCTGCTGACTCATCCAGCCTCCCTGAGTCACTCACCCTTACCCAGATTCAAACCAGCCTGGCTCTCAGCCAGGCTAAATTTTCCTACACTAAAAACTATGTACAATCTAGCATAATAGATGGTGCTACAGGAGTTTCCACCATAAACATGAAATAAAGTAATATTCAGCCTCCTGGCTCTCTTTAGCAGCACAGTTGCTCAAACCTTGTGTTCTGTTCCTCCTGACCATCTAACACAGCGTCCCTGTGCTCATGTACAAAGGCTGTACCTTTGTCAGCTCTCCTTCTGGCATCTCCCTGCTGCTTTGACCCGCTGTCTTTTCTATTATAGACTGCACCGCGCAGACATGCACACTTCTGGCTCCTCCCTTGCAGTCACTCGGGCTCTTCGGGAAGGGTGTGAACACCTGTGCCATGTGTGTGCCAGTTGTCTGCAAAACCTGGTCCCAGGATTGGGGATTTCTCCCTCCCATATCCTAGTGAAATCTCTGGGCTCCAGGTCTCAAACTGGGTTTTACCAATCACTTAGGAAACTGCAATCCCAGTTTCCTCTGAATGAAATTAGCATCCTGGAGCCCCACAACTTTCCTACACCCTCTCTTACAGACGAACACACAAGCAAACACATACTAGGATCAGTTTGAACAGGAGCCAATTGCCTACCAGCATATCTTTGGAGTGTGGGAGTAAACTAGAGTACACAATTACGTTTTTGCAGTCCCTGCTGGTGAAATCCATCCTTTATTTATCCTGGTTTACCAAGGCTTTTTGTGTGCCAGGATGTGTCAGTATGCCTGTGCCATGAGAGCAGTTGTTTGGGGCAGTCCACCACATTCAGCACAGCTCCTATTTTGCCAGTGGTATGGCAAATCACACTCGCTTGTCACTCTGGCATCCTTGGAAATCCCGGCTTCTCTGAACCTGTAACCCAGAAGCGAAAGCATATCATTTCTGTGTAGGGGTACAGAGAAAATGGGGTAAAGAGTGAGTGAGAGCTCACTATGTTGCTGGCAGAAAAGGAACAGTGTTGTATGTGGCTGTCATTAGCAAGGTCGCTGTTTTCTGTTGTGAACAAAAAGCCCAGGAACAGGTAAGTGATCTTTTTATATTTTATATCTGTGTTTTTCCACCACTAGACCACCACTAGGGGTTATTTACTATGCGGTTACGCTCATTAGACCATCAGGAATTATTTGTGGAAATGTGTCATTTTAGGGCCAGTGTTACAATGTGAGCACAGATCAAATGCACGTATTCGCCAGCACACCGCAGATCGTCAATTACGTCTAAATCTTTATAAAAAAATTATCACATCACAGAAGACATAGTGCAACGTTTTGGAGCCACGCAGAACCCCTTCGCGATGTGATGAACATGCCTGATGAAGGGGTCCTGCGCAGCTCAAAAAATAACATATTAGGTTTTAGCCTTTTCCTAATAAAACTGAGGAAAAGAGTCGAGGGAGTGTGCAGTATAGGAAGTCATGCCCTCCAACATGACCCACTCCACATGGTGCTCTGCTCCTGTGCTTCTTTTTACCTTTCTGTTACCACGTAACTGACAACAGGTTTTCTGCAAACATTCATGGAGAAAAGTTCAGGGATTTTTGTTTGGATCATCTTGAAATAATGGGCAAGAGATTGATCCAGCACTGCAGGTGAAGTATTAGGCTCAGACAAAACAAGTAAAGCTAAACAGGGGGATATATAATTATAAGTATGCCTGCACAGTTAGATCTAATTAATTACTTAGATCCTTGAATGATTCTGGTCATTCCACTCTTTAAAGTGTATGTCCAGGCATTGCCCAAATTTAAACCCAAACCTCCCTCACCCCCTCTATACATGTCCCAGCATTATTTATTTCTGTTCGCTTGATACTGTAGTGAGAAACAGCTTGAATTATTCCCTTTATCACCATCACCAGGATTGAGAAATTATTTCAATGACAACTGCTGAGTAGGGATGAGCCGAACACCCCCCTGTTCGGTTCGCACCAGAACATGCGAACAGGAAAAAAGTTCGTTCGAACATGCGAACACCGTTAAAGTCTATGGGACACGAACATGAATAATCAAAAGTGCTAATTTTAAAGGCTTATATGAAAGTTATTGTCATAAAAAGTGTTTGGGGACCTGGGTCCTGCCCCAGGGGACATGGATCAATGCAAAAAAAAGTTTTAAAAACGGCCGTTTTTTCAGGAGCAGTGATTTTAATAATGCTTAAAGTCAAACAATAAAAGTGTAATATCCCTTTAAATTTCGTAGCTGGGGGGTGTCTATAGTATGCCTGTAAAGGGGCGCATGTTTCCTGTGTTTAGAACAGTCTGACAGCAAAATGACATTTTGAAGGAAAAAACTCATTTAAAACTACTCGCGGCTATTGCATTGCCGACAATACACATAGAAGTTCATTGATAAAAACGGCATGGGAATTCCCCAAAGGGGAACCCCGAACCAAAATTAAAAAAAAAAATGACGTGGGAGTCCTCCTAAATTCCATACCAGGCCCTTCAGGTCTGGTATGGATATTAAGGGGAACCCCGACCAAAATTAAAAAAAAAAAATGACGTGGGGTTCCCCCTAAATTCCATACCAGACCCTTCAGGTCTGGTATGGATTTTAAGGGGAACCCCGCGCCAAAAAAAAAAAAAAAAACGGCGTGGGGTCCCCCCAAAAATCCATACCAGACCCTTATCCGAGCACGCAACCTGGCAGGCCGCAGGAAAAGAGGGGGGGACGAGAGTGCGGCCCCCCCTCCCTCCTGAACCGTACCAGGCCACATGCCCTCAACATTGGGAGGGTGCTTTGGGGTAGCCCCCCAAAACACCTTGTCCCCATGTTGATGAGGACAAGGGCCTCATCCCCACAACCCTGGCCGGTGGTTGTGGGGGTCTGCGGGCGGGGGGCTTATCGGAATCTGGAAGCCCCCTTTAACAAGGTGACCCCCAGATCCCGGCCCCCCCCCTGTGTGAAATGGTAAGGGGGTACATAAGTACCCCTACCATTTCACGAAGAAAGTGTCAAAAATGTTAAAAATGACAAGAGACAGTTTTTGACAATTCCTTTATTTAAATGCTTCTTTCTTCTATCTTCCTTCATCTTCTGGTTCTTCTGGTTCTTCTGGCTCTTCTGGTTCTTCCTCCGGCGTTCTCGTCCAGCATCTCCTCCGCGGCGTCTTCTGTCTTCTTCTCCTCGGGCCGCTCCGCACCCATGGCATGGGGGGGAGGCTCCCACTCTTCTCTTCTTCTTTTCTTCTCTTCTTCTCTTCTTCATTTTCTTCTCCGGGCCGCTCCGCAATCCATGCTGGCATGGAGGGAGGCTCCCGCTGTGTGACGGCGCTCCTCGTCTGACAGTTCTTAAATAACGGGGGGCGGGGCCACCCGGTGACCCCGCCCCCCTCTGACGCACGGTGACTTGACGGGACTTCCCTGTGGCATTCCCTGTGACGTCACAGGGAAGTCCCGTCAAGTCACCGTGCGTCAGAGGGGGGCGGGGTCACCGGGTGGCCCCGCCCCCCCCGTTATTTAAGAACTGTCAGACGAGGAGCGCCGTCACACAGCGGGAGCCTCCCTCCATGCCAGCATGGATTGCGGAGCGGCCCGGAGAAGAAAAGAAGAAAAGAAGAAGAGAAGAAGAGAAGAAAAGAAGAAGAGAAGAGCGGGAGCCTCCCCCCCATGCCATGGGTGTGGAGCGGCCCGAGGAGAAGAAGATAGAAGACGCCGCGGAGGAGATGCTGGACGAGAATGCCGGAGGAAGGACCAGAAGAGCCAGAAGAACCAGAAGAACCAGAAGATGAAGGAAGATAGAAGAAAGAAGAAGCATTTAAATAAAGGAATTGTCAAAAACTGTCTCTTGTCATTTTTAAAATTTTTGACACTTTTTTCGTGAAATGGTAGGGGTACTTATGTACCCCCTTACCATTTCACACAGGGGGGGGGCCGGGATCTGGGGGTCACCTTGTTAAAGGGGGCTTCCAGATTCCGATAAGCCCTCCGCCCGCAGACCCCCACAACCACCGGCCAGGGTTGTGGGGATGAGGCCCTTGTCCTCATCAACATGGGGACAAGGTGTTTTGGGGGGCTACCCCAAAGCACCCTCCCAATGTTGAGGGCATGTGGCCTGGTACGGTTCAGGAGGGAGGGGGGCCGCACTCTCGTCCCCCCCTCTTTTCCTGCGGCCTGCCAGGTTGCGTGCTCGGATAAGGGTCTGGTATGGATTTTTGGGGGGACCCCACGCCGTTTTTTTTTTTTTTTTGGCGCGGGGTTCCCCTTAAAATCCATACCAGACCTGAAGGGTCTGGTATGGAATTTAGGGGGAACCCCACGTCATTTTTTTTTTTTTAATTTTGGCCGGGGTTCCCCTTAATATCCATACCAGACCTGAAGGGCCTGGTATGGAATTTAGGGGGACTCCCACGTCATTTTTTTTTTTTAATTTTGGTTCGGGGTTCCCCTTTGGGGAATTCCCATGCCGTTTTTATCAATGAACTTCTATGTGTATTGTCGGCAATGCAATAGCCACGAGTAGTTTTAAATGAGTTTTTTCCTTCAAAATGTCATTTTGCTGTCAGACTGTTCTAAACACAGGAAACATGCGCCCCTTTACAGGCACACTATAGACACCCCCCAGGTACGACATTTAAAGGGATATTACACTTTTATTGATTGACTTTAAGCATTATTAAAATCACTGCTCCTGAAAAAACGGCCGTTTTTAAAACTTTTTTTTGCATTGATCCATGTCCCCTGGGGCAGGACCCAGGTCCCCAAACACTTTTTATGACAATAACTTGCATATTAGCCTTTAAAATTAGCACTTTTGATTTCTCCCATAGACTTTTAAAGGGTGTTCCGCGGCATTCGAATTTGCCGCGAACACCCCAAATTGTTCGCTGTTCGGTGAACTTGCGAACAGCCAATGTTCGAGTCGAACATGAGTTCGACTCGAACTCGAAGCTCATCCCTACTGCTGAGAGCTTATTTCCAATTGACATAGACAGACCCCAAAAATGACATATCCCAAGAGTCCTTTTCCTACACAGTGCGTGGGCAGGCTCTTGAGATCCAAGGCAGCAGTATTGTTTTATTGGGAAAGAAATCAGCATATGCATATGAAGAGGGATAGAGGGGGTTGGAAGATAAAACAAAGTGAAGCACAAGCTGTTGATGTGGCGCCAAATCCAAAAAGTGTCAAACTCAAACAAGAAACAAAAGGAAAGGGAGGACTTTAAAGTTTGCCACATATAACCCCTAAATATAGGAAATGAGGTCTAGAGTCTTGTGTATAAAAGTATACAAAGTTTATTCATAATTCAAAAATCATTAAAATCAGTATAAAAGCTTCATACATCCATACCGAATGTTGACTACAATCCCAAGCGGGGTGACAGCACATATAACCCATACAATTCTAGCCCAGAAATATATACAGCATAACTGCACATAAGTAACAGATTTCAAACAAATTGTACTGGGCCAGTTAGTACAGAATCCAGTTGTTAATCTTGATCTCTACGCATTTCGGCCCAAAATGGCTTTAGTAGAAGTAAACATAAAGAGCTGAAAAAGGCTCAGAGATACCCAATCCCAAAAGAGGAGTTCAGGCTACCCCAAAAGTAGAGAGTTGTGTATTGGGGCCAAACGCAGCTGCCAGGAAAACCCCCCAAGGGCAGTATACAGCTCAAATACAGTATTGTTGTTGCCAGCGGTTTAGACATTAATGGCTGTGTGTTGAGTTATTTTGAGGGGACGGCAAATTCACACTGTCATACAAGCTGTACACTCACTACTTTACATTGTAGCAAAGTGTCATTTCTTCAGTGTTGTCATATAAAAAGATTAATAAAATATTTACAAAAATGTGAGGGTTTACTCACTTTTATGAGATACTGTATGTGGGGTCACTCCAAACACATATGAATTCACATTTGGTCATCAATTGTTTCTTAGCCTGGTAAATAAAGTTCATATAATGAAAAACATGCTCAAGTGACCACAAAAAGTCTCAAAGACCGGTCCCCATAACTGTATGGCCACACTGGCCCCAGGAGAATAGCTGTTGCAGGGTTGGAAGATAGGCTGAGTTCTGTAGTCCAGCAGGCTGGGCTGAATACATTGGTTGAAATATCAATGCAGCAAAGGCAGCCCATACTTTAGAAGCATTCTGGATTTCTGGCAGCATAAAAAACTTGGGGAAATGTGTGTGTATTATAATGCCATGACAAACACGTTGAACATACATCTGCATTAAAATCCTTAAGAACATGTGCTGTATTTATGTTTTTAACATCATTTTAAATTGCAGAGGTAACTAATGCATTGTCATACTGATTTTATGCAACAGGGTCGCGGTGGAAAAGGAAGTATTTATGTCTGGGCGTCTGGAGATGGAGGAAGTTATGATGACTGTAACTGTGATGGTTATGCATCCAGCATGTGGACCATCTCCATAAACTCTGCTATTAATGATGGTCGGACTGCACTATACGATGAAAGCTGCTCTTCCACTTTAGCCTCTACATTCAGCAATGGAAGAAAACGAAATCCTGAAGCTGGCGTGGTATGTATACAGGCTGTCATCTGCCCCTAGGCATCATCAAGCACCAGCTTTACAATAGAAACAGCAGATGTTCTTTTGTTAAAGCTCATTTTAAATGATAGAAAACCCAGTGAGGCTTTCACTGGCGACGGATGAGAAATATGTTAATATTTAAACAATCCAAACATCCTTTAAGTTGCATTGGTTCTTACTGTATTTGGCTATACAGTTCGTACAGTAAAAATGTTTTGTATTCTGAGAGGAAAATAAGCAGGCCTGTGTTGGATGTAAACTGTCTATAAAGGTGCAAATACAAGAAAATGTATGAGACAAATATTAGGAGTGTAGAAAAAACATTACAGCAAATAGACCACTGTCATGAACAAAATTGATAACTTTTATACATATACACACTATATTACCAAAATTATTTGGACGTCTACCTTTACACACACATGAAATTTGATGGCATCTCAGTCTTAGTCCATACGGTTCAACAGGGTTCAACATTGTGTTGGCCCACCCTTTGCAGCTATAACAGGTTCAACTCTTCTGGGAAGGCTGTCTACAAGGTTTAGGAGTGTGTCTATGGGAATGTTTGACCATTCTTCCAGAAGTAAGGTCAGGCACTGATGTGGACTGGCTCGCAGTCTCCGCTCTAATTCATCCCAAAGGTGTTCTATCAGGTTGAGGGCAGGACTCTGTGCAGGCCAGTCAAGTGGACATGCCTTAAGAGTTCCCTTCACTGGAACTAAGGGGCCAAGCCTAACCCCTGATAAATGACCCCACACCATAACCCCCCCTCCACCAAATTATTTGGACCAGTGCACAAAGCAAGGTCTATAAACTCTCTAAAAACACCACAAACTCGCTCATCCATGTCTTTATGGATCTTGCTTTGTGAACTGGTCCAAATAATTTGATGGAGAGGGGATTATTGTGTGGGGGTTTTTTTCAGGGGTTGGGCTTGGCCCCTTAGTTCCAGTGAAGGCAACTCTTAAGGCGTCAACATACCAAGACATTGTGGACAATTTCATGCTCCCAACGTTGTGGGAACAGTTTGGGGATGGCCCCCTGTTCCAACATGACTGCACACCAGGGCACAAAGCAAGGTCCATAAAGACATGGATGAGCAAGTTTGAGGTGCAGGAACCAGACTGGCTTGCACAGAATCCTGACCTCAACCTGATAGGACACCTTTGGGATGAATTAGAGCGGAGATTGCGAGCCAGGCCTTCTCATCCACATCAGTGCCTGACCTCATAAATGCGCTTCTGGAAGAATGGTCAAACATCCCTATAGACACACTCCTAAACCTCATGGACGGACTTCCTAGAAGAGTTGAAGCTGTTATAGATGCACAGGGTGGGCCTACTCAATTTTGAACCCTACGGACTAAGACTGGGATGCCAATAAAGTTCATGTGTGTGTGTAAAGGCAGGCGTCCCAATACTTTTTGGTAATATAGTGTATGTTGTATGTGATGATAGTATTAGGCATATGATTATTTTTTCATTCATAACTTTATCTGCATTTATGTGCAGACCAAGCTGTCCAGGAAAAGTGACAGTTACAGAGGTTGCATCAAACTATAACACTGCTGGGGTGCTTTCAATCATCTTTTTTTTATTCCCATATTTTAACCACTTACCAACCGGCCCATAGCCGAATGACGGCTGCAGGGCGGTTGGATAACTCTGGGTGGACGTACTATGACGTCCTCCCAGAATTCCCCTCTCGCGCGCCCCCTGGGGCGCGCACCCGAACACATCCGTGACCGCCGGGTCCAGGGGACCCGGCGCATCACGGATCCCGGTAAATGGCCGCTGATCGCGGCCGTTTACCATGTGATCGAGCCGTCAAATGACGGCGCGATCACATGTAAACAGACCGGCGTCATCTGATGACGCCGGTTCCTCTCCTCCCCTCCTGTGTACCGATCTGTACACAGTGAGCGGGGAGGGGGATGGATGGATGTCTGCAGCGCTGTGGGCTGGATGTGTAGTGCCCACAGCGCTGCACAGAGACATCCATCCATCCATGCTCAGCCATCCCTACTACTAATGCTGTGCAATACTCTGCAATACCAGCACAATACTCTGCAATACCCCCACAATACTCTGCAATGCTGTGCAATACTCTGCAATACCCCCACAATACTCTGCAATACCCCCACAATACTCTGCAATGCTGTGCAATACTCTGCAATACCCCCACAATACTCTGCAATACCCCCACAATACTCTGCAATACTCTGCAATGCCCCCACAATACTCTGCAATGCTGTGCAATACTCTGCAATACCCCCACAATACTCGCAATGCTGTGCAATACTCTGCAATGCCCCCACAATACTCTGCAATGCTGTGCAATACTCTGCAATGCTGTGCAATACTCTGCAATACCCCCACAATACTCTGCAATGCCCCCACAATACTCTGCAATGCTGTGCAATACTCTGCAATACCCCCACAATACTCTGCAATGCCCCCACAATACTCTGCAATGCTGTGCAATACTCTGCAATGCCCCCACAATACTCTGCAATGCCCCCACAATACTCTGCAATGCCCCCGCCATACTCTGCAATGCCCCCCGCCATACTCTGCCATGCCCCCGCCATACCCCGCCATACTCCGCAATACCCCGCCATACTCCACCATACTCCGCCATACCCCGCAATACCCCGCCATACCCCGCCATACTCCACCATACTCTGCCATACCGCGCCATACTCCGCCATACCCCGCCATACCCCGCCATACTCCGCCATACCCCGCCATACTCCGCCATACCCCGCAATACCCCGCCATACTCCGCCATACCCCGCCATACTCCGCCATACCCCGCCATACTCCACAATACCCCGCCATACTCCGCAATACCCCGCCATACTCCGCAATACCCCGCCATACCCTGCCATGCTGAGCCATGCTCAGCTGTACTCGCCCTCTGTATGTGGCCAGGCTGTGGAAGTCTCACACATGTGGTATCGCCGTACTCAGGAGGAGCAGGAGAATCTATTTTGGGTGTCATTTTTGGCATGTACATGTTATGTGGTAAAAATATTGTATAAATGGACAACTTTGTGTTAAAAAAAAAAAAAGCGTTTTAACCACTTCCCGCCCGCCGGCCGTCATACAACGTCCTTGACTTTGTGCGGAGATATCTGAATGATGGTTGCAGCTACAGGCATCATTCAGATATCAGCTTTTTCAGCCGGCGATTCCCTACACCATGAGAACGATCATAGCAGCTGTTCCACTGCTTGATCGTTCTTACGGGAGGCGAGAGGGGACGTCCCCCCTTCCCGCCGCCTTGAGGTGCTTCTACCGACTCACCGCTACGATCGAAGCCAGGATCTTTTTTTTTTTTTTTTTTTTAATTTCAGGCTTCCCAGCCTAGAGGTGAGATGTGGGGTCTTATTGACTCCATATCTCACTGTAAAGAGGACCTGTCATGCCATATTCCTATTACAAGGATGTTTATATTCCTTGTAATAGGAATAAAAGTGGTCAAAAATTTATTTTTTTGGAAAAAAGCATCAAACTAAAATAAATAAAGTAAAATGAACAATAAAAAAAAAAAAAATTTTTAAAGCGCCCCTGTCCCTGTGTGCTCGCATGCAGAAGCGAACGCATACGTAAGTCCCGCCCACATATGAAAACGGTGTTCAAACCACACATGTGAGGTATCGCTACGATCGGTAGAGCGAGAGCAATAATTTTGGCCCTAGACCTCCTCTGTAACTCAAAACATGTAACCAGTAAAAAATTTTAAAGCGTCGCCTATGGGGATTTTTGAGTAGCAAAGTTTGGCGCCATTCCACAAGCGCGTGCAATTTTGAAGGGTGACATGTTGGGTATCTATTTACTCGGCGTAACTTCATCTTTCACATTATGCAAAAACATTGGGCTAACTTTACTGTTTTGGTTTTTGTAAAGCACAAAACATTTTTTTTTCCAAAAAAAAGCGTTAAAAAAATTGCTGCGCAAATACCGTGCGAGATAAAAAGTTGCAATGACCGCCATTGTATTCTCCAGGGTCTTTGCTAAAAAAACATATATAATGTTTTGGGGTTCTAAGTAATTTTCTAGCTAATAAATGATGATTTTTACATGTAGGAGAGAAATGTCAGAATTGGCCTGGGTGCTCCAGAACGCCTGAAGGTGCTCCCCTGCATGTTGGGCCTCTGTATGTGGCCACGCTGTGTAAAAGTCTCACACATGTGGTATCACCATACTCGGGAGTAGTAGCAGAATGTGTTTTGGGGTGTAATTTGTGGTATGCATATGCGGTCTGTGAGAAATACCCTGCTAATATGACAATTTTGTGGAAAAAAAAAAAAGTAAAAAAAAAACCTTGATTTTGCAAAGAATTGTGGGAAAAAATGACAACTTCAAAAAACTCACCATGCATCTTTCTAAATACCTTGGAATGTCTTCTTTCCAAAAAGGGGTCATTTGGGGGGTATTTGTACTTTTCTGGCATGTTAGGGTCTCAAGAAATTAGATAGGCCGTCAGTAATTCAGGTGTGATCAATTTTCAGATATGCGCACCATAGCTTTTGGACTCTATAACTTTCAAAAAGACCAAATAATATCCACCGATTTGGGTTATTTTTACCAAAGATATGTAGCGGTATAAATTTTGGCCAAAATATATGAAGAAAAATTACTAATTTGCAAAATATTATAACAGAAATGAAGAAAAATGTATTTTTTTACAGATTTTTCGGTCTTTTTTCTTTTACGGCGCAAAAAATAAAAAACCCAGCAGTGATTAAATACCACCAAAAGAAAGCTCTATTTGTGTGAAAAAAAGGACAAAAATTTCATAAAGATACAGTGTTGCATGACTGAGTAATTGTCATTCAAAATGTGAGAGCACCAAAAGCTGAAAATTGGTCTGGTTAGGAAGGGGGTTTAAGTGCCCAGTTGTCAAGTGGTTAAATAGTTTCCTTGAAAAAAGTAAAAGCTATTGCCTCCCTTGCTAAAACATCCCTGCCAGTGTTATAGCGTGCTCTAACCTCATCTCTATGAAGTGACAACTTTCAAATTGCTAAATAGTTCCAGGCAACAAGACAGTGGGAAGATTTACAGACTCACATGATGTGCAGAAATACAGCACATTTAGTCAACTGTTATGCATGTCAAGCAGATTGCACACATTTTATATGGACATTCTCAGGGTAACATTTATCAAACAAAATGACTGACACATTAGGATGGGTTGCCTCTCATTTACCTAAGTCTATGCAACCGTGTTCTTGTGAATATGTCACCCCTCGCCTGGAATTCTGGGCAGCCAAATAAGTTAGGTTTGCAAAGTTCAGGGACAGATTTATCACTAAATATGAGATAGATTTTCATTCTAAACAGACTCACAATTAAGTAGTGGTCAGGGTCAGGTTGTATTTTCTCACAGCGCTACCTTAGGGCAGCTGAAGGAAGAATGTATAAATCAAGCTGTAAACTTGTAGCAAGCCTTTCACGCATTCTGTCTCTCTTCTCCTGTTTAGCATTACCTTACTTTGCAACAGAACTCATAAATGTCCCTCCTAGTGTGAATATTCAAATCTCCCCCAAACTGCCTATGGTATTGATGCAGCCATGCAGAATGTGCCACTTTACCATAATATCAGTTTAATGTGGCCACATTCTGTGTTGTGCAGATTTGCTCTCACACTCCATTGTGTGGATGAGGCTAAACCAGTGAACACATAGGTTTGCATTTTCATATTCAGTGCCATTCCAAAGATGAGGATATTGGGAAAAGTGGGGATTTAATTAAATGAAAGTATGGAATAAAAGATGAACATCATAATGAAAATAAGAAGCATATACAGTGAGGGAAAAAAGTATTTGATCCCCCCGCTGATTTTGTACATTTGCCCACTGACAAAGAAATGATCAGTCTATAATTTTAATGGTAGGTTTATTTGAACAGTGAGAGGCAGAATAACAACAAAATAATCCAGAAAAACACATTTCAAAAAAGTTAGGAATTGATTTGCATTTTAATGAGTGAAATAAGTATTTGACCCCTTCGCAAAACATGACTTAGTACTTGGTGGTAAAACCCTTGTTGGCAATCACAGAGGTCAGACGTTTCTTGTAGTTGGCCACCAGGTTTGTGCACATCTCAGGAGAGATTTTGTCCCACCCCTCTTTGCAGATCCTCTCGAAGTCATTAAGGTTTCGAGGCTGACGTTTGGTAACTTGAACCTTCAGCTCCCTCCACATATTTTGTATGGGATTAAAGTGTGGAGACTGACTAGGCTACTCCAGGACCTTAATGTTCTTCTTCTTGAGCCACTCCTTAGCTGCACTGGCTGTGTGTTTTGGGTCGTTGTCATGCTGGAATACCCATCCATTACCCATTTTCAAAGCCCTGGCCGAGGGAAGGAGGTTCTCACTCAAAATTTGATGGTACATGTCCCTGTCCATCGTCCCTTTGATGCGGTGAGGTTGTCCTGTCCCCTTAGCAGAAAAACGCCCCCAAAGCATAATGTTTCCATCTCCATGTTTGATGATGGGGATGGTGTTCTTGGGGTCATAGGCAGCATTCCTCCTCCTCCAAACAGGGTGAGTGGAGTTGATGTCAAAGAGCTCGATTTTGGCCTCATCTGACCACACCACTTTTACCCAGTTCGCCTCTGAAATCATTCAGATGTTTATTAGCAAACTTTAGACGGCCCTGTACATGTGCTTTCTTGAGCAGGGGGACCTTGCGGGGGCTACAGGATTTCAGTTCCTTACGTCATAGTGTGTTACCAATTGCTTTTTTGGTGACTATGGTCTCAGCCACCTTGAGATCATTGACAAAATTCCCCCGTGTAGTTCTGGGCTGATTCCTCACCATCCTCATGATCATTGAAACTCCACGAGGTGAGATCTTGCATAGAGCCCCAGACCGAGGAAGATTGACAGTTATTTTGTGTTTCTTCCATTTGCGAATAATCGCACCAACTGTTGCCACCATCTCACCAAGCTGCTTGACAATGGTCTCGTAGCCCATTCCAGCCTTGTGTAGGTCTACAATTTTGTCCCTGACATCCTTGGACAGCTCTTTTGTCTTGGCCATGGTGGAGAGATTGGAATCTGATTGATTGGTTGGTTCATTGATTGCTTCTGTGGACAGGTGTCTTTTATACAGGTAACAAGCTGTGATTAGGAGCACTCACTTTAAGAGAGCACTCCTAATCTCAGCTTGTTGCCTGTATAGAAGACACCTGGGAGTCAGAAATCTTGCTGATTGATAGGGGATTAAGTACTTATTTCACTCATTAAAATGAAGATCAATTTATACGTTTTTTTAAATGCATTTTTCTGGATTTTTTTTTTCCATTATTCTGTCTCTCACTGTTCAAATAAACCTACTATTAAAATTATAGACTGATCATTTCTTTTCAGTGGGCAAACGTACAAAATCAGCAGGGTATAAAATACTTTTTCCCTCACTGTATAAAGCTAGTTGTATCTCCCAAATCATGTTAGATCTGAAATACACAGTTGGAGTGTACTTTGTAAAATTTAGATGCATGTTCACTACTTCCTACTGTTAGTAGTGGCATGTTGGATATGTAAAGATCTGTCAATCATCTCTCTGTCATTTTATACAGTATAATAGAAGCTTAAAGCAGGCAGACATGTTGGAAGGAGCTCTAACTATGGCAGAAAGGGCAAGTTCAGGCCACCTGTTCAGTTTGCACATGCAGAGTCAACATATGACTATATTCCTCATAGACTAGTGACCAGTTGAGGTTCTTGGAAATGGGGCTCAAAGCAATCTGAACTGTGAAGTTTGCTGCAAGCTGGTGCAGAATGTAGCTTATTGATATCTTAACTTCCAGAAGCCTTGACAAATTCCCCTATTATTGCTTTCATACTGTAGTTCCCAAAGCATGGCTACCCAATAGTCATCCCTTTTTTTTAATACTATTGACATACTTGTCATTAGACAGTTAAACAGACATGCAGCTCTCCATGCTTGTCATCAAGTCTGATGTCATATTTGGCTTGTTCTTACCTCCCACTGGAATATTTTATAATTGCATCTTAATGGCCTTTGTGGGCACGCCATTGTCTGGGCTCAAAACAACCAAATACAACCACTTACATCATCTTTTGCTGTCATGGAGCCAAATGTAGTTTTTTTTCATAGAAGCAGCTGAACATTTGACGGATGGTGTTTCCTCACCTGACTCCCCAAGGTGAAGGGAATTCCCATCATAGACTGTTGCCACAGGATTTGTACTTATGGAAAGATATACCCTCACTTCTTGCTCTGATGACAGTTTTGGATTTCTGCTTCTTTTCTGTCACTGTGACAATAGTCTCCAAAAAAAGAGAGGTGTAAATCTCCCTAGCTGGGACATACGCAACAATAAACACTTGGCAGGGGGGTCTAACCCCCGCCCCCCCCCACACACACACTCTATCCAAAACTAGAAATGTTTTGCCTTTACACACACTTTAATCCCTTCTTCAACTTTGGATGGTTTTAAAAATGTCTGCATTGTTTAACTAATGATGTGGCCAAGATGCAGAGTCAATGTTCTCCTTTTTTGTGGCTTACGTGTCTGGTAATAGCACTGAGCAAAAATGTCCAGCACTGCTGCACTCAGAAGATACTGATCATATCAGCATGCACATGTATGTTCTAATATGTTAAATGTTTATTTTTGAGTTAGTTTTCTTTATCATAAATAATTAGCATTTGGCTATAAGCTTTCAGACCACTTTGGAATTAATCATAGCCTGTTTCCTTTAATACAAAAAGTAATGCATGATAAATATTTCAGTGCTTTCAAATAATTTTAGTGCAATATGACTTTTTTATATGACTTCCTTAATTGTGTATGACCTGTGAATTATAAATTTGTGTTTTCAGGCTACAACAGATTTATATGGAAACTGCACTTTACGTCACTCAGGAACATCTGCGGCAGCACCAGAAGCAGCTGGGGTGTTTGCATTAGCCCTAGAGGCAAAGTATGTTCATGGGATTTGTTTTACATGTATGGCAGAAGGCAGTAAACAAGACATGTTGTTTATCTATGCAGAAAAATGTAAAGGGACTTTTGCACCTTCAGATATCCCTAACTGTGTGACTTGTCCAAAACCATTTTCTAAAATCATCATTTTTTTGCTGCTGCCCTTCCTGCACTAAGGACACTTCCTGTCTTCTGCTAGCAAAGTAGCTCCATCCAGTGATGGCTCTGACTAAGCCATGGGCCTCCTAAAGATTATCCAGTCATGCTTTTGGGCATCACTTTGTAAGCCATGGAAGTGCATGGGCCACAGAGGGGGAATGTGAAAAGTGTTTTCAGTGCAGGGGGACACAGTGATGATCCAACAGAGACTGTCAGGTGTTGGTGGTTTCCTACATTTATTTAGCCTGACCAGTATAATAAATACAGGGATTGAGGCTCATCTCAGGTCTGAAATTTTATATATTGGAGCTTATCTGAGGTTTGAAGGTGCATGGATTCAAGTGATCTGAGGTCTAAAGGTGCAGGAATTGGGGCTTATTTGTGGTTCAAAGGTGAATGCATTTGGGCTGATCTAAGGTCTGAAGGTGCAGTAATTGGAGCTGAGCTGAGGCCTGACATTCATAACTTGGGGCTGGTGTGAGGTTTAAAGTTCATGTATAAAGTATGATCTGCGGTCTAACATTCGTGCACTGGGCTGATCTTAAGCCTGAAGTTCATGCTTTGGGGTTGATCTGACAGCAACTCTGTCGTTATATATGTAGCGGTCACCTACTTTCAAGTAGGTGAGCTTTCTGTGTTTAAATGACAAAGTACGGTTTCAGGTAAATTTAGGCAGGCTTGCATTGTTATTCCAGGCCTGGTTGTTTATTTTGAGAACTGGGAGTGTCAGTGTAGTGTAGGATGTGGCCACCTGTGCTTGGACCCAGAGATGCCTCCTCTTGCTTTCAGTGGAAATGGTTCTGGAAGAGAGGTTGGACTTGGGATCTGAGTGACAGGCAGCTCATGTGTGGAATTCTGGCCAATCATTAATTTGTTTGGCAGGAGGCGGGACTCCTATATAAGCTGGGGTCACATGCTGCTGGAGAGTTCCGGAGAGGGAGAGATCAGAGAGAGGGCCCCCTGCGGGGAGCCAAGCAGAGCCCCCCCCCTACGGGGAAGGGGGGGGTCCAGGCCACACGGAGGAAAGGAGTTAGAGACACCGCACAGCATGTAGTCGCTGGTGTCGCTGGACGCCCCCCTGCGTGCCAGACTGGAGAGAAGGGATGGAGAAACCATTCGGAAGAAGTAGCAACTAAGCGGAAGAAAACTGGGCGATCGACCGTTTGTGAGTGGCACATGAACTGTTGATCAAGTGAGTGAAAGCCCAGGAGAACGGTACTACCAGAGGCTGAGGGATCTTGGTACTCATGTCAGTGAGACAGGTGGTGATGGCCTGTGACTTTGGGTTCAACAATACTGCAATCAGTCAGGCGGGAGGAATTATTCAGAGTAATCTCTTCCTTAGCTTAACTTGGAAGTACTGTACAGACGGGAAGTAGTGGTCAAAAGGCGGCGGTAGAGCTCTGAGCACAAATAGAGATACAGATTGTTCTAAAAAGGTCTACGGGCGAAGAGGTTATTCAGAGTGACTCTTTACTACAACAGGCTATGTATTCTCTAGTAAATCTACCCAAGTCTATATACAAAGAGTATTTCAAAGTGGCTCTTTGCTATTCACTTTCATTGTTCTCAAAGACCAGACTACTCCAGTCTTCCCAAAGAGAAATTTAGAGTAACTTTCCATTATCCGCATTGTTCTAAATCTTTGCATAAGAAAGCAAAGGAAAGATTATGAAGCAGCAAAAGAGCATCTCAGAAAACCCCTTTTCCTATCCCAGTTCATGTTATACAAATAAAAAGCAAGAGAAAAGTACAATATGGACTGTTTCTATTTCTATGGGCTGCGATGTGCTAGGTGGTGAATGTGATTTACAGATAGAACACACAAATTGCAGCTCCTACGGGGGTCGTGCGCTACATAAATATGGAAAATAAAGTCCTTCCTGTAAAGTTTATAGTTAATACTCACTTCTTCCACAGCCCTCACTGCCAGTTTTTGCTTTAATGAGGAACCATAGCCTGAAGACTATTCAGGACCTGACACTTTCAGTAGTGTTCAATCCCTGGTCCCTACTGCACTGGTTCGATTCACTGGCCCCTAAATCTCTACTGTGTCCTGTAGAGAAGTAAAGGTTGTGGGAGGAACCACAGCAGTAAGCAGGAACCAGGAATCTGACAGTCTGGAAACATTAGTATGTCTGTATGCATTCTTCTCTTCTAGCTTTGCAGTCAGGTTCTCTATTCTACAAAATTTTTTAAAAATAAAGCTTTAAATCGACATATTGCTATGTACATATTAAGGAAAATATAGCATTCATGCAAAATTTCAGTATTGTAATTTAATTTTGTCTTGCAATAGTCCAGGTCTCACTTGGAGGGACTTGCAACACTTAACAGTGCTAACATCCAAAAGGAACCAGCTGCACGATGAAGTTCATAAGTGGCGTAGGAATGGTGTTGGTTTGGAGTTTAACCACTTGTTTGGCTATGGTGTACTGGATGCTGGCTCTATGGTTAAAATGGCACGAGAATGGAAAACTGTTCCAGAAAGATTTCACTGTATTGGTGGATCAATACAGGAGCCAAGGTACGTTGTTTGAAAAATGGGAATTCAGAATGAAAATATATGCAATCTATTAAAAGTAAAAAATATTTTATTAATCTATTTAAGGGTCAACTATAATCAAAACTATGTTTTTTTGTTTTAGGAAGTTGGGAAAGGTTTAGAACTTCAAGCTTTTATTACTTTCTTGCTGTGGTACCTGTTCTCTTAAATTGTTTTCCTGATGTTTTAAAGACAGAAACCAAGAGAAATTTCCCCAGTGGAGTCACAGAAATAAAAAACGAGAGGTTCCCATATTTCTCCACAATTCTTTTATGCCTGGGAATGGGCTTTAAAGCAAACCTGAGTTTTCCCTAAGCAGATAAACCTGTTCATATTCTGCTCCTTGAGCTGTTTCAAATGCATTCAACCCTTCAACAAAATATGCATTCTGAGCAGACTAAATTACACTACTACTTTTTCTTTGGACCTTTTGAAAAGTTAAAGTGGTTGTAAACCCTCTCATGTACTGAGTAAAGTGACTGGCCTCAGGTGATACACATAGATTAAACAAATCTTCCTACATAGGTTTTACTTCAGTATTCTGTTCCCTACACACCATCAAAAGAGAATCCAAAATCCTTTGCCATCTTTTAGCATCACAGAGGAGGTGGCAGAGAGCTGCAGTTACACTGTGTGAGGACTGATTGGAAGAACGGCACACACCCCCTCCACACAACAAACAAAAGGAAAGGAAGGATACAGAGAATAGACAAGCTCAGTTCTGGGCTCCCTCCCCATCACAAATTTTAAGTCATATGTCGGGAAAACTTCTCAGAAGTGATTCTGCTAACAGAGGAATGAAGCATCAGAGAGAACGACACTTACAACTTTGGAGAGAGATAAGTAAACACTACAGATACATGTACTTTGTTCAGAGTTCATGACTGAGGTTTACAACTATTTAAAGCTGTCATCTCCATCATTGCCCCTTCCCCTGTCTCCTGACATATGCAGAGATCAATAACTGTCACAGGAAGGACAGAGGTGTCTTTAATTCACTGGCTGTGATTGACAGTTTGGCTTAAAGCGGAGCTCCACTCAAAAGGGGAAGCTCCGCTTGCTTGCTTCCTCCTGCCTCCACTGCCACATTTGGCACCTTTCATGGGGGGGGGGGGGGGGGGGCGGATATCTGTCATAACCAGGTACCTGTTCCCACTTCTGGGTAAGATTGCAGCACAATTTCCAGCCCCTCCCCCGCTTTTGGGAGACACACAGGACTCAAAGACAGCAGAGGCATTCAGAAAAGCGCAGCATGACTCTCGCATGCACAGTAGGAAACAGGCTGTAAAGCGTCGCCGATTGACAAATCGGCTAGGGGTGCCGACATGGCGGGATGGCCGGACAGGTAAGTTTCCTTATAATGAAAACTCAGCAGCTACAGTAAATGTAATTTTTTTTTTTTTTTTACAGGCTGGAATTCCGCTTTAAATTTCTCTATGCTATGAGAGAGGCAAAATGGCAGCACCCAATGGGGGAATTATTGGATATTTGTGGAAACTCTGGGGCAAAGTTTTCTTCCCTGACTATGCGCTATAGAGTTTATAAGCTAAAAAGTAGATGACAGTTTCTGTGAACATTAGCAAAGGAAAGAATTGCTTTAAGCTCTTCCATTTTCTTATCATTTCCTATGTTTATGAATGTAAACCTTGCAAATTATTTTCCTTCTTTCCCTGTTCCCTTCCTATAATAATTACTTTAACCACTTCAGCCCCGGAGGATTTGGCAACTCAATGACCGGAGCACTTTTTACAATTTGGCACTGCGCTGCTTTAACTGGTATTTGCGCGGTCATCCATTGTTGTACCCAAATTAAATTTGCGCCCTTTTTTTCCCACAATTAGGCTTTCTTTTGATGGTATTTGATTGCCTCTGCAATTTTTTTTTTTTGCGATATAAACGGAAAATAAATGATATTTTCTACTTTTTGTTATAAAAAAAAATTAATAAACTCAACTTTAGTCATACATTTAGGCCAAAACGTATTCAGCTACATGTCTTTGGTAAAAAAAAAATGTAAATAAGCGTATATTTATTGGTTTGCGCAAAAGTTATAGCGTCTACTACAACCCCCCCCCCCAAATGACCCCATTTTGGAAAGTATACACCCCAAGAAAATTGCTGAGAGGCATGTTGAGCCCATTGAATATTTTATTTTTTGTCACATGTGATTGAAAAATGACAAAAACATGTTTTCATGTAAACAAAAAGTGTCAGAAAGGGCTTTGTCTTCAAGTGGTTAGAGCAGTGTTTCTCAACTCCAGTCCTCAAGGCGCCCCAACAGGTCATGTTTTCAGGTTTTCCATTATTTTGCACAGGTGATTTGATCAGTTTCACTTCCTTAGTAATTACCACAGCCATTTCATCTGAGGGAAATCCTGAAAACATGACCTGTTAGGGCGCCTTGAGGACTGGAGTTGAGAAACACTGGGTTAGAAGAGTGGTGGGTGATGTGTGACATAAGCTTCTAAATTTGTGCATAAAATGCCTGGACAGTTCAACCCCCCCAAATGACCCCTCTTTGGAAAGTAGACACCCCAAGCTATTTGCTGATAGGCATGTTGAGTCCATGGAATATTTTATATTTTGTCACAAGTTTCAGGAAATTTACACTTTTTTTTAACATAAAGTTGTCACTAAATGATATATTGTTCAAACATGGCATGGTTATATGTGGAATTACACCCCAAAATGCATTCTGCTGCTTCTCCTGAGTATGGGGATACCTCATGTGTGAGACTTTTTGGGAGCCTAGCCGCGTGCAGGACCCCGAAAACTAAGCACCGCCTTTAGGCTTTCTAAGGGCGTAATTTTTTATTTCTCTCCTCGCTACCTATCACAGTTTCGAAGGTCATAAAATGCCAAAATAGCACAACCCCCCCCCAAATGACCCCATTTTGGAAAGTAGACACTCCAAGCTATTTGCTGATAGGCATGTTGAGTCCATGCAATATTTTATATTTTGCCACAAGTTGCGGGAAAATGAAATTTTTTTTTTTTTTGCACAAAGTTGTCACTAAATGATATATTGCTCTAACATGCCATGGGCATATGTGGAATGACACCCCAAAATACATTCTGCTGCTTCTCCTGAGTACAGGGATACCACATGTGTGAGACTTTTTGGAAGCCTAGCCGTGTACAGGACCCTGAAAACCAATCACCGCCTTCAGGCTTTCTAAGGGCGTAAAATTGTGATTTCACTTCCTCACTACCTATCACTGTTTCGAAGGCCATGGAATGACAAGATAGCACAAAACCCCCCAAATGACCCCACTTTGGAAAGTAGACATCCCAAGCTATCTGCTGAGAGGCTTGTTGAGTATTTTGCAGATCTTGCTTTTTGTCACAAAGTTTTGAAAATCGAAAAAATAAAAAAAAAATTTTTTCTTTACTTTCTTCATTTTCAAAAATAAATGAGATCTGCAAAAAATTCTCCATGCCTCTTAGCAAATACCTTGGGGTATCTACTTTCCAAAATGGGGTCATTTGGGGGGGTTGTGCTATCCTGACATTTCAGGGCCTCCATAACTGTGATAGGTAGTGAGGAGTAAAATCACAATTTTACGCCTTTAGAAATCCTGAAGGCGGTGATTGGTTTTTGGGGTCCTGTATGCAGCTAGGCTCCCAAAAAATCCCACACATGTGCTCTCCCCGTACACAGGATGAGCAGTGGAATGTATTTTGGGGTGTAATTCCACATATAACCATGCCATGTTTGAACAATATATCATTTAGTGACAACTTTGTGTAAAAAAAAAAAGAAAAAATTTGTAATTTTCCCGCAACTTGTGGCAAAATATAAAATATTCCATGGACTCCACATGCCTTTCATCAAATTGCTTGGGGTGTCTACTTTCCAAAATTGGGTCATTTGGGGGGGGGGGTGCTATCTGGACATTTCAGGGCCTTCAAAACTGTGGGGTCCTGTACGCGGCTAGGCTCCAAAAAAGTCTCACACATGAGGTATCCCCGTACTCAGGAGAAGCAGCAGACTGCATTTTGGGGTGTAATTCCACATATAACCATGCCATGTTTGAACAATATATCATTTAATGACAACTTTGTGTTAAAAAAAAGTGTAAATTTCCTGAAACTTGTGACAAAATATAAAATATTCCATGGACTCAACATGTCTATCAGCAAATAGCTTGAGGTGTCTACTTTCCAAAGAGGGTTCATTTGGGGGGGGTTTGAACTGTCCTGGCATTTCATGCACAAATTTAGAAGCTTGTGCCACACATCACTCACCACTCTTCTAACCACTTGAAGACAAAGCCCTTTCTGACACTTTTTTTTACATGAAAAAAATTGTTTTTTGCAAGAAAATTACTTTGAACCCCCAAACATTATATATTTTTTTAAAGCAAAGGCCCTACAGATTAAAATGGTGGGTGTTGCAATTTTTTTCTTCACACAGTATTTGCGCAGCAATTTTTCATACGCAATTTTTTTGGAAAAAAACACACTTTTTTTAATTTTAATGCACTAAAACACACTATATTGCCCAAATGTTTGATGAAATAAAAAAGATGATCTTATGCTGAGTACATGGATACCAAACACGACATGCTTTAAAATTGCGCACAAACATGCAGAGGCGACAAACTACATATCATTTTTAAAAGCCTTTAAAAGCCTTTACAAGTTACCTTTTTAGATTTACAGAGGAGGTCTACTGCTAAAATGACTGCCCTCGATCTGACCTTTGTGGTGATACCTCACATGCATGGTGCAATTGCTGTTTACATATGACACCAGACCGATGCTTGCGTTCGCCTTTGCACGTGAGCACGGAGGAAAAGGGGTGCTTTTTTTTTTTTATTATTTATTTTGCTTTTTTAATATATTTTTCAACTGTTCCTTTCATTTTTTTTAATCATTTTTATTGTTATCTCAGGGAATGTAAATATCCTCTATGATAGCAATAGGTAGTGACAGGTAATCTTTTTTGAAAAAATTGGGGTCTATTAGACCCTGGATCTCTCCTCTGCCCTTAAAGCATCTGACCACACCAAGATCAGTGTGATAAAATGCTTTGCCAATTTCCCAATGGCGCTGATTATATCCAGAAAAACCGAAGTCATGAAATACTTGTAACTTCCGGTTTCTTAGGCCACATAGATGATTCTGGTCTCTGATCAGCTCTATGGTCAGCTGGCTGAACCACCGGCTGCATTCTCGGGTTCCCTGTTGGGACAGGAGTGCCCGAGAAAACCATGGAAAACGGTGGGGGGGAACGTTCCCTCCCACTGCTTATAAAAGCAGTCTAGAGGCCAATTAGCCACTAGGATTGCTTTTACATGAAAGCTGACCGCTGGCTGAAAAGAATGACACCAAGATGATACCTAAACCTGCAGGCATCATTCTGGTATAACCACTCAAAGTCCAGCAACATACCAGTACATTGCTGGTCCTTGTTGAGCATACATTGTAATGTTTTTCTTTTCATGCAGAATGTGGGCTGAACAAAAAAAAGAGATCGATCGGTGGATATGTCCACCATTAGAATACCGCCCTTTATCCACCCACTTCTAATGATGGGCATACATGCACCATTTTTTGTGGTGGTGGTGAAATCACCTCCAGCAGCGCTGGAGTCACGGCTTTACGTATCGTGGGAGCAAACGCTATTGCTGTCAAGATGAATAAACACGTGCTGCAGCTTAATGGCGTACCTGCTAAGCAAATGATGGTTATCAATAAAACAAAGTAACATTACAGTATAACCGTAAGACTTACCATACCTGCAAAGCAAATACAATAAAACATAGTAATCTGTGCCTAAAAAAATATATGACGAAGCATGTGGGCAATCCGCCCCTAATGTTAGGAGCAAACCGCTCCTCCACTCCTGCCCCCCATGCTTCAGAATATATGCTCTTTTTTTTAACTGTGGTGGTGAAATCACCTCTGACAGCGCTGGAGTCACGGCTTTAGGTATCGTGGGAGCAAACGCTGTTGCTGTCAAGATAAATAAACCCGTGCTGCAGCTGAATGGCATATCTGCTAAGCAAATGATGGTTAACAATAAAACAAACATTACAGTATAACATACCATACCTGCAAAGCAAATACAATAAAACATAGTAAAAATAAAACAGAGAGAGAACGATAGATATAGAACAATAGTGAGAAAAGTAGAGCGGACAGTAGAGAGGGAACATAAAAGAGACTACAATAGAGAGAGAGAGAGAGAAGAAAAATACAACCACAACTATTTTTGGATTTTTATTTTTTATTTTTTTGTGTTCCGCCAGGTGATCAGGGGGTTAAAGCTTTATTAGGTAAAATACGGCGGGTGCCCTGATGCTATAAAAAATAATCTAGCTAAACTGCATTACCCGTGACACTTATACAGTGATCACAGGTGAAAAGGGGGAATGAAGGGGTTAAACCTTCATTGGGGGGGTAGTGGGGGTCCCTAGGCCTATCTGGGCCTAAGACTAATTACCCTAACACTGATTAGTGTCACTAAATGCTGCACTGGGTGACACAGTGACAGGTGCTGAAGGGGTTAACTGGGGGGGTGATCGGGGGGTGAATTGTGTGCCTACGTGACCTGGTGTCAGTGTAGTGTTTTGCAACTCACTCTGAGATGTCTTCTCTCCTTGGTCTGGAATGGAAAAGACCAACACGAGGAGAGATGATATCACTTCCCCTGCCAGTGTTTACAGTTACACGACAGGGGAAGGATCTCATTCATCAGGACCGATCACCAGGTCCAGGCCAGATATCATTGGCGTCACTACATTTGGTGTCACCTGGTGCGGAAAACCATGGTGTCACCCCCCCTCTTGTCAGACCATCTCCAGGTTGGTGGCTCAGCTACTACATACATATATATATATATCTATTATAGCTGTGTCCAGCAGCACCCCCCCCCTTATCAGACCAGCTCTGGGTTGGCGGCTCAGCTACTATATATATATATATATATATATATATATATATATGTATATATACATATTATAGCTGTGTCCAGCAGTTCAGCTACTATGTATTTACATATATATCTATATATAAAATATATCTGTGTTCAGCAGCAACCCCCCGCACACCAACTCTGGGCAGCTCCCCCAACCCACCCCCACCCCCACTTATCACAGCAGCTCCCCTCGAGTTTGGGCAGCAAAGGACATCTCCATCGCAATTCTTCACCCCCCTGCCCGTTACACTAGCTCAGGGCCAGGGCGGGCGGCTCAGTTCAGGAGGTGTTCCGGCTGGAAAGAAAAAAAACTGCCACAGGGAGCTAGGGCCACCGTCGGCATGGTGTCACCCCTCCAGCGGGTGTCACCTGGGTGCGGACCGCACCCCCCTAGCAACGCCACTGATGGTCGCGGCTGGTGGGGGGACGTAACATGACGGCGATTCGCCTGCCTGTGCCATTCTGCCACAGCACAACTGCGGCGGATGGTCGGCAATCGGTTAAATAATAATAAATCCATAATTATAATTCAACTTAAAATGTGCAAAAACATATATCGGGGATAAGTGATTAAACACTTCTCAAATCAAATGTCTCATTTCAAAACACGCATGCACTTTTTTTTTCTAATTGTTTTTTCTAAAATAGTTTATGGTCAAAATGTTGAAAACATAGTGATCTTTTTAGCTTTTGATATTTAAGCTTTTACCCACATTATCTTCAGTCAATGTAAAACAAACCAGCAGTCTCCAAGGGATTGCATTGCAACTTCCATTAAGATTTGATTCAGTCATACTATGGATAATTGTTTTCTTCCTCCCATAGACTTGCAGAGCACAGTCTATATATAGCCTCTTGAATATCCTCCACGGTGCACCTTAGCAACCCTGTCAATTAGTGCAAAGAAGCCGGGTAGCATTTGTCGTCTACAGCAATTGTTGCGAGGCAGATCCATTAATATTTAAAACACTTTATTATGCCATTGCCAGGATTAAAAGGAGAAAAAAATGCATTGGGAGAATGAGAAATTATGCTAAAACTAATACAATATGTAGCTTGTAATTATGTGTCAAGCACCCATTCTTTAATAATAATCTTCTGCTGAAATATTAAAATGGAACATTTATACTGTGTTATGTCAAGCAAAAACTTCCAATGTTAAATGACTTCCAGTTCAAACCAGACAGAAGTGAAGAATTTTAAAGCCAATTTTCAGACAAACAGTTTTTAGTAATTTCTGACGCGTAAAAAAAATTACCTTGGCTGAGGTGTATGCTAAGTCCAGAATCGCTGCTCTTTTCTTTCAAATTAAACTTTATACCCGCCAAGTGGTACAGCTCTTACTATACTTCTGACCTGTTGCGGATATATGAGAGCTGTGGCCCTCATACACAGACATGCTAGTGTTATTTATCTGTCCCCTTTCCCCTTAGCTATTCACAGAACTCTATGTATTCTGTGAATGGTTCACAGAAATAAATGAGCAGTTCCAACACCTATACACCTTGCTCTTGGAGCAAACAAGGCACCGTAAGTACAAAAATGTATTGTTGCAAAATAGTATATGCAAACTTGCCATGCCCAAAGTGTGTTCACATTGGTACCCCAACAAAGAATATGCAATATTTTTTTTTTTACAGTCAAGCTCATTGATACTAGTATATACTGTACATGTTGAAATGGAATTAGAGAAATCTCTTTTCTACTTTAGATGTGCCAGCCATTACTTGCTATTCAGAGGCTGGAGCATGTCCAGATTAGGAAAACACATTTGTTAGTGTATTAGCTGCATATGCACTATATTGTCAAAGGTATTGAGATGCCCGCCTTTATATGCATATTAACTGATTTGGAACAGTGCACAAAGCAATGTCCATAAAGACATGGATGCGCGCGTTTGGGGTGTAGGAATTTGACTGGCCTGTACAAAGTCCTGACCTCAACCCGATAGAACCCCTTTGGTATGAATTAGAGCGGAGACTGCGTGCCAGGCCTTTTCGATCAACATCAGTGCCTGACCTCACAAATGCGCTTCTGGAAGAATGGGCAAACATTCTCATAGACACACTCCTAAACCTTGTGGACAACCCTCCCAGAAGAGTTGAAGCTGTTATAGCTGCAAAGGGTGGACCAACTCAATATAGCCTACAGACGAAGATTGGGATGCCATTAAAGTTCATGTGCATGTAAAGGCAGGTGTCGCAATACTTTTGACAATATAGTGTATGTTGTAATGATTGTGTACATCTCTGGGAGCACAACCATGAGGCTTACAGTACACAATGGGGTTGATTTACTAAAGGGAAGTAGGCTGTTGAGTAATTTCCACTTTTTTGAGGGAATTTTCCCTTCGCTTTGTGAATGAGGTGCAAGAAAAATACTGTTTTTTTTATTTTCCTTGCACCTTATTAGGTATTCTTTGCAAAGTGAACATTTACAACATTCATGAATCAAAGGGGGAATTCCCTTGCAAAGAGCAAATTCCTTTGGAAAGTTAACAGCCTTTAGTAAATCAGCCTCACTGTGTGAGTGCATTCTGAATGTTTAACTAGGTCTACACTAGTATCATTGTCAAAGAGCACACATGTTATCTTCTGTTATTCTAAATTCTGTATCCTAAATTGTTTAGGAACATGTTTCAAATGCATCTCATAATCTGTATACTGTGTATCTAAAATGTGGAATCTATTTATTTCACAATACAGGAAAATACCTTCTGATGGAAAGTTGATGCTCACACTTACAACAGATGCTTGTGAAGGAAAGGAAAACTTTGTTCGATACCTTGAACATGTCCAAGCGGTTATAACTGTAAATTCTACAAGGCGTGGAGACTTGAACATCAATATGACATCACCGATGGGAACAAAATCCATCCTCCTGAGTCGCCGTCCAAGGGACGATGACTCTAAAGTTGGTTTTGATAAATGGCCATTCATGACAACTCACACCTGGGGAGAAGACCCAAGAGGAACTTGGGTTCTTGAGATCGGTTTTGTTGGGAGCATGCCAGAAAAGGGTGTATTGAAAGAATGGACCCTGATGCTGCATGGAACTCAAAGTGCCCCCTACATAGACCAAATAGTTAGAGATTACCAGTCAAAATTAGCTATGTCTAAGAAGGAGGAGCTGGAGGAAGAACTGGACGAAGCTGTGGAAAGAAGCTTGAAAAGTCTATTAACCAAGAACTAGCACCGCATTGCATGTCTACCTTATATTTTCTTTTTCAGAATTTTCAGCATATCTTTCTAACACTTAAATTTCTGTATAGAATACAACAGCCTCTTGGTACCATATGTTCTAAATATTTATAGTCATCTGTTCCTTTGTTTGGAATCAAATAAATATATATCTATATATTTTTACAGTGTTACCCCTAATGGATACAATGAAAATTACCATCCTGTCTGCAAACATGTTCTGTGTCTAGTTTTGTATAAAATCATCTACCCTTTTTGGAACAAATGCAAATTGAATGTTTGGAGAGAAAATATAGGTAAAGTAATGAATTATTAGCATTTTAAATCATGATCTTGATGCTGTAAAATCTCAGCACATAAGAAGTATTCTTCATGTCGATAGTTATGGTTGCCAGTAAGGTGTATGCAGGGGTTAATTGGTATTAGGGATTAGGTGAATGGATGGTTTAAGGTGAGGATCAAGGGTGAGCATTTTTAGGTTAAGCGTTTAAGTTAAAGTGGTTGTAAACCCTGTTACACCACTCTTACCTACAGGTAAGCCTATAGTAAGGCTTACCTGTAGGTACCATGAATATCTCCTAAACTTACACCGTTTAGGAGATATTCTCTGTATCCGCATGTGCCGACGTCATCGGCACATGCACACTGAAGAAAAGGCTAGCTCGTGCCATTTCTTCAGGAGATGTGCCGTGGCTCCGGCCAATCACAGCGCTGGAGCCCACAAACCCGGAAATAACTCCGGGAGACATATCGTCGTTCACAGCGGTGTACGGGGACCGCTGCAACAGCTTCGATCTAAGCTAAGTATTTCACAATGAGCTAGTATGCAATGCATACTAGCTTATTATGCCTTTGTCTTGCAGGTTGTTGTTTATTTTTAGAGTTTACAACCACTTTAAGGGGGGCTAGATGAAAAGTTCTGTGTTAAGGGGTTCAGGTTAGATGTAAATTTTACATTTTTAAGATTAAGAATTTGGGTAAAGGGTAATATTTAATATTAGGGCGGGCTCAGTATAAAGGTATATGTTAAGGTTAAATGTTAGGTGATGGGTAAAGTGTTATGAGGGTTAGATCATTTTGCATTTCAGGTAAAAATAGGGTCAGGTTTACTATTAAGGCTAGGCTAGAGATCAGGACAATTAGGCACACATATTATTAAAATTACCAAGGACTAGCAGTGCTGGGTTCTAGGTGCCAAAAAACACTCTACCAGTTAAATTAGATATAATCCTAAATGACAGAGATTAATATGGAATTCAAAGTATCTCAAATTGTACAGGAATACTTTAATTAACCTATAATTGAATAAAAAGTTTTATAAATCATTTCAAAACCACTGAATATTGTGAATATATATATATATATATATATATATATATATATATATATATATATATATATATATATATATATATATATATATATATATATATATATATATATATGAGTTCTCACTGTGTGTGTGTCAGCTGAATTCACCACTCACAAAACCCCAAGTAGATTAGTGCTTACAATGTACCTCCTACTGCATCTTTGTTCAGTTATCAGTGAATGAAGCCTACGCAAATATAGGGGCACAAAACATTGAAAAATATGTTGTGGATCCTCCAGTGAAAGTCAAGTGACATAGCAAAACCATTCTCCCTCACCTGTCATATTTATCATGTAGCAGTTAGGAATCTATGTGGAAAAATAAGTAATTCCAAAGAAGTTTAACATTTTTGGTAATTGCTAAGGACTTATGAACAGTGAATAATAATAATAATAATAATAATAATATTCGTTAAAAGACTAGACTGAAAAAAGATGGCCAAAATTGTTAAAAATTTCCTGAAGTTCACCTTATCCTTGTTGGCCCTGGGCCACTAATAATATGTTCTCTATGACACCATGAACCTGGTTTACTAAAGGAGTAGAACATGTTCATTTTTAAAGGTAATTTTCACTTATCATAGCAAATGCAGCAAAAACAAAGTAAAATTTGCTTTGCAAATAATACTTAATAATGTGCACAGAAAAAAAATGTTTGTTCAAAACGAAACACAATTAGGTTGGGGGAAGCACAATTTTTCATTCTGTGATGGTTTTCCTCATTCACTGAGCTAAGTAAAAAATCTTGAGCTGACTTCAATCATCCAACCATGTTTGAGAGAAGAAAATCCTGTTTTTAAAATTTTCTTTGTTCATGATTGGTATTCTTTGCCAAGTGATTTTTTGCTTTGTTTCACTCTTTGGCCGTCATAAGTGAAAATTCACTTTGAAAGTCAACATGCTCTACTCCTTTAGCGTGCTGATTAACCGAAGAAGCAATTTTCACACTGTGTTGTATTCACTTCCAACACATATGTGTACAGGAAACTCCTGATTTTTTAATCCTCTTATATGTTGCTGGGGATCTTGGTTAAAATTAGTGAAATTACTCCTTTAGTAAATTAGATCCCTTTTTCTCTTCTTAGGATGCAAATGATGTCTTTGGTTAGTTTATCCGCTCCCTCCTTTCTCTCTCTACTTTCTTCTCTGTTATACAATGAGTCTTTTGTAACTCTAAAATAACTTGTATAGTATTTTATCTATATTTATTTAAAAATAATTGGATGAAATATATTCTGTTTATTTTAAAAGTAATATTTGATAAGTTATTTTCTTCAGGGGAATAAGTTTTTTTTTTTTTTTTTATGCCTAACTATGCCCGCAACAACTGCCAAATGTGCAATAAAATATCAGAATATGTAAGACATATTGATTTTCTAAGATTGTGCCAGAAAAAATATGAAGATATTAAAGCACAATATATATATTTTTTTTTCATTTTGTACTGAATTGTTATTAAAACTGTTTAGTGTTCACTATTTGCATACAATATGCAAATATTAAATATTATCTGAGAGCATTTATGCAAGGTATCATATTTACAGCAAGTTCCTTCATATGTACTCAGATGTTTAAATTTCAAAGTCTAAAATGTATTTTATTTGGAAGATAATAATAAACCAAAGGAAATCATGTAAATGAGTGTATGTAAGTAAAGGCGAAACACAAAAAAAAGCACAGAGTATAGTGTGCTACACACACGTGTCACATGTGCATGTGTATGTGCTAATGATACAAAACCTATTATTTTTAAAATCATCACTTTCTGTAAAAAAATGATTTGGTCTTCATTCCACCTTTGTGAAAACTTCAGATGACCATGTATATTAATTTGCATTCTTGTAATCATGCATTTCTATGTTAAAATGCATTAAATGTCTTATATAGCAGCAATTTTTAAAAAGTTTGCTTATATTTCTTAGATGTCTTATTTTCTAACAGTTAAATACTGTAATAGAAAAAAAAGCTTAATTTGCTTTTCATTATTTTGTGACCTACACTTTGAAAACAAATATAGAAAAATGTAATTCAGACTACAGGGGAAGTCATAAGTTATAAAATATGTATATATATATATATATATATATATATATATATATATATATATATATATATATATATATGTATATATATATATATATATATATGTATATATATATATATATATATATATATATATATATATGTATATATATATACCTTTTTTATTATTACACTGAAAGTGTTTTATTAAAACTTACATGATTTTCAGCACTAGAATATAGTATATGACAGATATTATAGTGTGCAACCTTTTTTTATTAGTCTGAATTTAATTGTGCTCATTTATTTAGCTATGATGCATATTATGTTATATATGGAAATAGTAAAAATAGCTTTATGCAATATTTGTAACTTGTCTTCGTGTACTTAGAACTTAATTTGAGATATCAAACAATTCACAAGATCATTTTATTTTATTTTTTTTAAATCAGGACCATGGTTTATGAGCAAGAACATTTACAGCACAACACAAAAACATATGTTTATGTTACTGAATTTTTTATTGAAATCAACAATGGAATTAAATGAGGTGTGATAGCAATACAGAGCCTGTCACTGATACCTATTCGAAGGCAGACCTTTTTTTTGTTTGTTTGCATTACCTATATCAGATCCGCACCCTGTATTTTTTTTACAGTTTTATTTTAATCTTTGTTAAAGATCTATTTGGTCAGACTTTGAAAGTCTCTGAGCAAATAAAACAGTCACATGCAAATAATAGTCTATATTCTGTAATGTTAGGGCCAGTTCACACCACATGCAGTCCAGTGCATTTTTTTTCTGCCTCAAAAATGCATGGAAAGTAGGTTATATGGTTTCCAATGGCAAAGTTCACACCAGTGCGGTCAGTTCCAGGGCTCTCCAGAGTCAGAAAAAAAAGTAGAACATGCTGCATTTTTCCTGCACTGGACTGTACTTCAAGGTCATAAAACGCATCATAAACTCACTGTAATGCACTGGAAGAGCATCAAAAATGCACAGGACCCCAGTACAGTAAAAAAAAAAACAAGAAAAAAAAGAAGAAAATTTTGGGATGCATCTGGAATGCATCCGGAAACGCATGAAAAATGCACCGGAATGCGCCAAAAACACAATAAAAACGTGCATGCATTTTTGCATGCATCTGGAACAGATCAGAAGTGTGTTTTTGTGGTGCGAACCAGCCCTAAAAAGATGTTAACAACCAGTTGCATAATATTTTATTTGCTTTTTTTATTATTTATTTATTTTTATTTTTTTATTTGCTTTTTTCTGTATTTTCTTAATTTACAGCAAATGAAAGCAAATGAACATTACTTTCCTTTCTTTTTTAATGTAATCTCTGCTACATGTTTTGGAAAAAATGTGCATGCATGGCAAACCTCTCTCCTTTTCTTTTCTCATTAGTTGTGCAGGTGCTGTGGGAGGACGCATTAATCTCTGTGACCCCTGGGTTGAGTTCCACTGACAGAATCCCCAGACATCATAGACTTTTTTTCACTTCTTAAGTAGATGAGAGCCTTTGGACATGTTAGCAAAGGGCAATGTACCTTGTTGTTCAGTCTGTTTTTGGCTCCTCACACTCCTTCCCTGCAACCTCTTCACTTTTTAACACTGCTCACAGTTTGGGAATTTACATCAGTATATTGTACTAGAGTAAAGCCTGTAGCTAGAGCAAACAAGTATATTTTCACCTCTGTGCCAGCTGACATTCTTTATTCACATAATACCTCTGTTAATTGAGTCCGTCTCACTGCAATTTGCCCCTATAATAGCATCTCTGTGATGTTGCAGTGCAAAAAAAAGTGCTGGATAGATACCTGAAACACCCAGTTCCTAAAGATTATTTCCTGTAAGAGAAAAATTACACTAATGTGCAAAAGTTTTAGGCAGGTAATGCTGTAAATTAAGAATGCTTTCAGAAATAGAATAAATGGTTTATTTTTTTTATCAAATAACAAAATGGAAAGTAAATCAACAGAAGAGAAATCCAAATCAAATCAATATTTGGTGTGACCACTCTTTGCCTTCAGCATCTGTTCTTCAGGTAGGATATTCCAAACATCTTGGAGAACTAACCACATATTTTCTGTGGATTCTGTGGAGGCGTAACTAGAATCTTCAGGGCCCCGGTGCAAGAAACCATGAAGGGCCCCCACCAGTGGCGTTGCTACGTCTACAAAAGATCTCGGGCTAGAGCCCATAGCAGCTAAGTAAGGAAAGTCATACACTTTGGCGGGCATACACATATAATATATATGAGTATATGTATACATATATGTATATATATATATATATATATATATATATATATATATATATATATATATATATATATATATATATATATAATATATATATGTTGTTACATATCTGAATGTGGATCCCCCACTTACATCAGGGTCCCCAGGGATCCACCACCTACATCAGGGTACCCAGAGAGCCCCACTTATATCAGGGTTCCTAGAGAGCCCCTCCTTACATCAGGGTCCCCAGAGAGCCCCCCCCTTACATCAGGGTCCCCAGAGAGCCTCCCCTTACATCAGGGTCCTTAGAGAGCCTCCCCCTATATTATGGTCCCCAGAGATCCTCCCCTTACATCAGGGTCCCCAGAGAGCCTCCCCTTACATCAGGGTCCCCAGAGAACCCCCCTTGCATCAGGGTCCCCAGAGAGCCCCCCATACACGAGGGTCCCTAGAGAGCCTCCCCTTACATCAGGGTCCCAAGAGAGCCTCCCTACTTATATTAGGGTCCCCAGAGCCCCCCTCATTACATCAGGGTCCCCAGAGAGCTCCCCTTAACATCAAGGTCCCCAGAGAGCCCCTCCTTACATCAGGGTCCCCAGAGAGCCTCCCCCTACATTAGGGTCCCTAGAAAGCTTACCCTTACATAAGGGTCCCCAGAGAGCCTCCCCCTACATTAGGGTCCCCAGAGATCCTCCCCTTACATCAGGGTCCCTAGAGAGCCTCCCCTTACATCAGGGTCCCCAGAGAACCCCCCTTACATCAGTGTCCCCAGGGAGCCCTCCCTACATCAGGGTCCCCAGAGAGCCCCCCTACATCAGGGTCCCTAGAGAGTCTCCCCTTACATCAGGGTCCTTAGAGAGCCTCCCCCTATATTAGAGTCCCCAGAGAGCCTCCCTCCTTACATCAGAGTCCCCAGGGATCCCCCTCTTACATCAGGGTACCCAGAGAGCCCCGCTTACATCAGAGTTCCCAGGGTGCCCCCCTACATTAGGGTCCCCAGAGAGCCTCCCTTACATCAGGGTCCCCAGAGAGCCCCCCTACATCAGGGTCCCCAGAGAGTCCCCTCCTTATGTCAGGGTCCCCAGAGACCCCTTTCCTTACATCAGGGTCCCCAGAGAGCCCCCCTAACATCAGGGTCCCCAGAGAGCCCCTCCTTACATCAGGGTCCCCAGAGAGCCCCTCCTTACATCAGGGTCCCCAGAGAGCCCCCCCTACATTAGGGTCCCTAGAGAGCGTCCCCTTACATCAGGGTCCCAAGAGAGCCTCCCTACTTATATTAGGGTCCCCAGAGCCCCCTCATTACATCAGGGTCCCAAGAGAGCTCCCCTTAACATCAAGGTCCCCAGAGAGCCTCCCCCTACATTAGGGTCCCTAGAAAGCTTACACTTACATAAGGGTCCCCAGAGATCCTCCCCCTACATTAGGGTCCCCAGAGAGCCTCCCCCTATATTAGCGTCCCCAGAGATCTTCCCCTTACATCAGGGTCCCCAGAGAACCCCCCTTACATGAGGGTCCCCAGAGAGCCCCCCTACATTAGGGTCCCTAGAGAGCCTCCCCTTACATCAGGGTCCTTAGAGAGCATCCCCCTATATTAGGGTCCCCAGAGAGCCTCCCTCCTTACATCAGGGTCCCCAGGGATCCCCCCTTACATCAGGGTACACAGAGAACCCCCCCTACATTAGGATCCCCAGAGAGCCTCCCTTAAATCAGGGTCCCCAGAGAGTTCCCTCCTTATGTCAGGGTCCCCAGAGACCCCTTTCCTTACATCAGGGTCCCCAGAGAGCCCCTCCTTACATCAGGGTCCCCAGAGAGCCCCCCATACATCAGGATCCCCAGAGAGCCCCCTCCTTACATCAGGGTCCCCAGAGAGCCCCTCTTACATCAGGGTCCCCAGAGAGCCCCTCCTTACATCAGGGTCCCCAGAGAGCCTCCCCTTACATCAGGGTCCCCAGAGAGCCCCCCTTACATTAGAGTCCCCAGAGAGCCTCCCCTTACATCAGGGTCCCCAGAGAGCCCATCCTTACGTCAGGTTCCCCAGAGACCCCTCTCCCTACATTAGGGTCCCTAGAGAGCCTCCCCTTACATCAGGGTCCTTAGAGAGCCTCCCCCTATATTAGGGTCCCCAGAGAGCCTCCCTCCTTACATCAGGGTCCCCAGGGATCCCCCTTACATCAGGGTCCCCACAGAGCCCCCCATACATCAGGGTCCCCAGAGAGCCCCCCTACACATCTGGGTCCCCAGAGAGCCCCTCCTTACGTCAGGTTCCTCAGAGACCCCTTTCCCTACATTAGGGTCCCTAGAGAGCCTCCCCTTACATCAGGGTCCTTAGAGAGCCTCCCCCTATATTAGGGTCCCCAGAGAGCTTCCCTCCTTACATCAGGGTCCCCAGGGATCCCCCTTACATCAGGGTCCCCAGAGAGCCCCACCATACATCAGGGTCCCCAGAGAGCCCCCCATACATCAGGGTCCCCAGAGAGCCCCTCCTTACATCAGGGTCCCCAGAGAGCCCCTCCTTACAATAATGTCCCCAGGAAGCCCCCCTACATCAGGGTCCCCAGAGAGCCCACCAAGACATCAGGGTCCCCAGAGAGCCCCTCCTTACATCAGGGTCCCCAGAGAGCCCCCCCTTACATCAGGGTTCCCATAGAGCCTCCCCTTGCATCAGGGTCCCCAGAGAGCCTCCCCCTATATTATGGTCCCCAGAGATCCTCCCCTTACATCAGGGTCCCCAGAGAGCTCCCCCCATACATCAGGGTCCCCAGAAAGCCCCTCCTTACATCAGGTTCCCCAGAGACCCCTTTCCCTACATTAGGGTCCCTAGAGAGCCTCCCCTTACATCAGGGTCCTTAGAGAGCCTCCCCCTATATTAGGGTCCCCAGAGAGCCTCCCTCCTTACATCAGGGTCCCCAGGGATCCCCCTTACATCAGGGTCCCCAGAGAGCCCCACCATACATCAGGGTCCCCAGAGAGCCCCCCCCATACATCAGGGTCCCCAGAGAGCCCCTCCTTACATCAGGGTCCCCAGAGAGCCCCTCCTTACAATAATGTCCCCAGGAAGCCCCCCTACATCAGGGTCCCCAGAGAGCCCACCAAGACATTAGGGTCCCCAGAGAGCCCCTCCTTACATCAGGGTACCCAGAGAGCCCCCCCTTACATCAGGGTCCCCAGAGAGCCTCCCCTTGCATCAGGGTCCCCAGAGAGCCTCCCCCTATATTATGGTCCCCAGAGATCCTCCCCTTACATCAGGGTCCCCAGAGAGCTCCCCCCATACATCAGGGTCCCCAGAGAGCCCCTCCTTACATCAGGTTCCCCAGAGACCCCTTTCCCTACATTAGGGTCACTAGAAAGCCTCCCCTTACATCAGGGTCCTTAGAGAGCCTCCCCCTATATTAGGGTCCCCAGAGAGCCTCCCTCCTTACATCAGGGTCCCCAGGGATACCCCTTACATCAGGGTCCCCAGAGAGCCCCCCCATACATCAGGGTCCCCAGAGAGCCCCTCCTTACATCAGGGTCCCCAGAGAGCCCCTCCTTACATTAATGTCCCCAGGAAGCCCCCCTACATCAGGGTCCCCATAGAGCCCCCCAAGACATCAGGGTCCCCAGAGAGCCCCTCCTTACATTAATGTCCCCAGGAAGCCCCCCTACATCAGGGTCCCCAGAGAGCCCCCCAAGACATCAGGGTCCCCAGAGAGCCCCTCCTTACATCAGGGTCCCCAGAGAGCCCCCCCCCATTACATCAGGGTCCCCAGAGAGCCTCCCCTTACATCAGGGTCCTTAGAGAGCCTCCCCCTATATTATGGTCCCCAGAGATCCTCCCTTTACATCAGGGTCCCCAGAGAGCCTCCCCTTACATCAGGGTCCCCAGAGAACCCCCTTACATCAGGGTCCCCAGGGAGCCCCCCTTACATCAGGGTCCCCAGAGAGCCCCCCCATACATGAGGGTCCCTAGAGAGCCTCCCCTTACATCAGGGTCCCAAGAGAGCCTCCCTACTTATATTAGGGTCCCCAGAGCCCCCTCATTACATCAGGGTCCCCAGAGAGCTCCCCTTAACATCAAGGTCCCCAGAGAGCCCCTCCTTACATCAGGGTCCCCAGAGAGCCCCTCCTTACATCAGGGTCCCCAGAGAGCCTCCCCTTACATCAGGGTCCCCAGAGAGCCCCTCTTACATTAGAGTCCCCAGAGAGCCTCCCCTTACATCAGGGTCCCCAGAGAGCCCCTCCTTACGTCAGGTTCCCCAGAGACCCCTTTCCTACATTAGGGTCCCTAGAGAGCCTCCCCTTACATCAGGGTCCTTAGAGAGCCTCCCCCTATATCAGGGTCCCCAGAGAGCCTCCCTCCTTACATCAGGGTCCCCAGGGATCCCCCCTTACATCAGGGTCCCCAGAGAGCCCCCCATACATCAGGGTCCCCAGAGGGCCCCCCCATACATCAGGGTCCCCAGAGAGCCCCTCCTTACATCAGGTTCCCCAGAGACCCCTTTCCCTACATTAGGGTCACTAGAGAGCCTCCCCTTACATCAGGGTCCTTAGAGAGCCTCCCCCTATATTAGGGTCCCCAGAGAGCCTCCCTCCTTACATCAGGGTCCCCAGGGATCCCCCATACATCAGGGTCCCCAGAGAGCCCCTCCTTACATCAGGGTCCCCAGAGAGCCCCTCCTTAAATGAATGTCCCCAGGAAGCCCCCCTACATCAGGGTCCCCAGAGAGCCCCCCAAGACATCAGGGTCCCCAGAGAGCCCCTCCTTACATTAATGTCCCCAGGAAGCCCCCCAAGACATCAGGGTCCCCAGAGAGCCCCTCCTTATATCAGGGTCCCCAGAGAGCCCCCCAATTACATCAGGGTCCCCAGAGAGCCTCCCCTTACATCAGGGTCCTTAGAGAGCCTCCCCCTATATTATGGTCCCCAGAGATCCTCCCCTTACATCAGGGTCCCCAGAGAGCCTCCCCTTACATCAGGGTCCCCAGAGAGCCTCCCCTTACATCAGGGTCCCCAGAGAACCCCCTTACATCAGGGTCCCCAGGGAGCCCTCCTTACATCAGGGTTCTCAGAGAGCCCCCCCATACATGAGGGTCCCTAGAGAGCCTCCCCTTACATCAGGGTCCCAAGAGAGCCTCCCTACTTATATTAGGGTCCCCAGAGCCCCCCTCATTACATCAGGGTCCCCAGAGAGCTCCCCTTAACATCAAGGTCCCCAGAGAGCCCCTCCTTACATCAGGGTCCCCAGAGAGCCTCCCCCTACATTAGGGTTCCTAGAAAGCTTACCCTTACATAAGGGTCCCCAGAGAGCCTCCCCCTACATTAGGGTCCCCAGAGATCCTCCCCTTACATCAGGGTCCCCAGAGAGCCTCCCCTTACATCAGGGTCCCCAGAGAACCCCCCCTTACATCAGTGTCCCCAGGGAGCCCTCCTTACATCAGGGTCCCCAGAGAGCCCCCCCTACATCAGGGTCCCTAGAGAGTCTCCCCTTACATCAGGGTCCTTAGAGAGCCTCCCCCTATATTAGGGTCCCCAGAGAGCCTCCCTCCTTACATCAGAGTCCCCAGGGATCCCCCTCTTACATCAGGGTACCCAGAGAGCCCCACTTACATCAGGGTTCCCAGAGAGCCCCCCTACATTAGGGTCCCCAGAGAGCCTCCCTTACATCAGGGTCCCCAGAGAGCCCCCCTACATCAGGGTCCCCAGAGAGTCCCCTCCTTATGTCAGGGTCCCCAGAGACCCCTTTCCTTACATCAGGGTCCCCAGAGACCCCTTTCCTTACATCAGGGTCCCCAGAGAGCCCTCCCTAACATCAGGGTCCCCAGAGAGCCCCTCCTTACATCACGGTCCCCAGAGAGCCCCTCCTTACATCAGGGTCCCCAGAGAGCCCCCCCCCCTACATTAGGGTCCCCAGAGAGCCTCCCCTTACATCAGGGTCCCAAGAGAGCCTCCCTACTTATATTAGGGTCCCCAGAGCCCCCCTCATTACATCAGGGTCCCCAGAGAGCTCCCCTTAACATCAAGGTCCCCAGAGAGCCTCACCCTACATAAGGGTCCCTAGAAAGCTTACACTAACATAAGGGTCCCCAGAGATCCTCCCCCTACATTAGGGTCCCCAGAGAGCCTCCCCCTATATTAGGGTCCCCAGAGATCTTCCCCTTACATCAGGGTCCCTAGAGAACCCCCCTTACATCAGGGTCCCCAGGGAGCCCTCCTTACATCAGGGTCCCAGAGAGCCCCCCCTACATTAGGGTCCCTAGAGAGCCTCACCTTACGTCAGGGTCCTTAGAGAGCCTCCCCCTATATTACGGTCCCCAGAGAGCCTCCCTCCTTACATCAGGGTCCCCAGGGATCCCCCCCTTACATCAGGGTACCCAGAGAGCCCCCCTACATTAGGATCGCCAGAGAGTCTCCCTTACATCAGGGTCCCCAGAGAGTTCCCTCCTTACGTCAGGGTCCCCAGAGACCCCTTTCTTTACATCAGGGTCCCCAGAGAGCCCCTCCTTACATCAGGGTCCCCAGAGAGCCCCCCATACATCAGGGTCCCCAGAGAGCCCCCTCCTTACATCAAGGTCCCCAGAGAGCCCCTCTTACATCAGGGTCCCCAGAGAGCCCCTCCTTACATCAGGGTCCCCAGAGAGCCTCCCCTTACATCAGGGTCCCCAGAGAGCCTCCCTTACATTAGAGTCCCCAGAGAGCCTCCCCTTACATCAGGGTCCCCAGAGAGCCTCCCCTTACATCAGGGTCCCAAGAGAGCCTTCCTACTTATATTAGGGTCCCCAGAGCCCCCCTCATTACATCAGGGTCCCCAGAGAGCTCCCCTTAACATCAAGGTCCCCAGAGAGCCTCCCCCTACATAAGGGGCCCTAGAAAGCTTACACTTACATAAGGTTCCCCAGAGATCCTCCCCCTAAATTAGGGTCCCCAGAGAGCCTCCCCCTATATTAGGGTCCCCAGAGATCTTCCCCTTACATCAGGGTCCCCAGAGAACCCCCCTTACATCAGGGTCCCCAGGGAGCCCTCCTTACATCAGGGTCCCAGAGAGCCCCCCCTACATTAGGGTCCCTAGAGAGCCTCACCTTACGTCAGGGTCCTTAGAGAGCCTCCCCCTATATTACGGTCCCCAGAGAGCCTCCCTCCTTACATCAGGGTCCCCAGGGATCCCCCCCTTACATCAGGGTACCCAGAGAGCCCCCCTACATTAGGATCGCCAGAGAGTCTCCCTTACATCAGGGTCCCCAGAGAGTTCCCTCCTTACGTCAGGGTCCCCAGAGACCCCTTTCTTTACATCAGGGTCCCCAGAGAGCCCCTCCTTACATCAGGGTCCCCAGAGAGCCCCCCATACATCAGGGTCCCCAGAGAGCCCCCTCCTTACATCAAGGTCCCCAGAGAGCCCCTCTTACATCAGGGTCCCCAGAGAGCCCCTCCTTACATCAGGGTCCCCAGAGAGCCTCCCCTTACATCAGGGTCCCCAGAGAGCCTCCCTTACATTAGAGTCCCCAGAGAGCCTCCCCTTACATCAGGGTCCCCAGAGAGCCTCCCCTTACATCAGGGTCCCAAGAGAGCCTTCCTACTTATATTAGGGTCCCCAGAGCCCCCCTCATTACATCAGGGTCCCCAGAGAGCTCCCCTTAACATCAAGGTCCCCAGAGAGCCTCCCCCTACATAAGGGGCCCTAGAAAGCTTACACTTACATAAGGTTCCCCAGAGATCCTCCCCCTAAATTAGGGTCCCCAGAGAGCCTCCCCCTATATTAGGGTCCCCAGAGATCTTCCCCTTACATCAGGGTCCCCAGAGAACCCCCCTTACATCAGGGTCCCCAGGGAGCCCTCCTTACATCAGGGTCCCTAGAGAGCCCCCCCTACATTAGGGTCCCTAGAGAGCCTCCCCTTACATCAGGGTCCTTAGAGAGCATCCCCCTATATTACGGTCCCCAGAGAGCCTCCCTCCTTACATCAGGGTCCCCAGGGATCCCCCCTTACATCAGGGTACACAGAGAGCCCCCCCTACATTAGGATCCCCAGAGAGCCTCCCTTAAATCAGGGTCCCCAGAGAGTTCCCTCCTTATGTCAGGGTCCCCAGAGACCCCTTTCCTTACATCAGGGTCCCCAGAGAGCCCCTCCTTACATCAGGGTCCCCAGAGAGCCCCTCCTTACATCAGGGTCCCCAGAGAGCCTCCCCTTACATCAGGGTCCCCAGAGAGCCCCCCTTACATTAGAGTCCCCAGAGAGCCTCCCCTTACATCAGGGTCCCCAGAGAGCCCCTCCTTACGTCAGGTTCCCCAGAGACCCCTCTCCCTACATTAGGGTCCCTAGAGAGCCTCCCCTTACATCAGGGTCCTTAGAGAGCCTCCCCCTATATTAGGGTCCCCAGAGAGCCTCCCTCCTTACATCAGGGTCCCCAGGGATCCCCCTTACATCAGGGTCCCCAGAGAGCCCCACCATACATCAGGGTCCCTAGAGAGCCTCCCCTTACATCAGGGTCCCAAGAGAGCCTCCCTACTTATATTAGGGTCCCCAGAGCCCTCTCATTACATCAGGGTCCCCAGAGAGCTCCCCTTAACATCAAGGTCCCCAGAGAGCCTCCCCCTACATTAGGGTCCCTAGAAAGCTTACACTTACATAAGGGTCCCCAGAGATCCTCCCCCTACATTAGGGTCCCCAGAGAGCCTCCCCCTATATTAGGGTCCCGAGAGATCTTCCCCTTACATCAGGGTCCCCAGAGAACCCCCCTTACATGAGGGTCCCCAGGGAGCCCTCCTTACATCAGGGTCCCTAGAGAGCCCCCCCTACATTAGGGTCCCTAGAGAGCCTCCCCTTACATCAGGTCCTTAGAGAGCATCCCCCTATATTACGGTCCCCAGAGAGCCTCCCTCCTTACATCAGGGTCCCCAGGGATTCCCCCTTACATCAGGGTACACAGAAAGCCCCCCCTACATTAGGATCCCCAGAGAGCCTCCCTTAAATCAGGGTCCCCAGAGAGTTCCCTCCTTATGTCAGGGTCCCCAGAGACCCCTTTCCTTACATCAGGGTCCCCAGAGAGCCCCTCCTTACATCAGGGTCCCCAGAGAGCCCCTCCTTACATCAGGGTCCCCAGAGAGCCTCCCCTTACGTCAGGGTCCCCAGAGAGCCCCCCTTACATTAGAGTCCCCAGAGAGCCTCCCCTTACATCAGGGTCCCCAGAGAGCCCCTCCTTACCTCAGGTTCCCCAGAGACCCCTCTCCCTACATTAGGGTCCCTAGAGAGCCTCCCCTTACATCAGGGTCCTTAGAGAGCCTCCCCCTATATTAGGGTCCCCAGAGAGCCTCCCTCCTTACATCAGGGTCCCCAGGGACCCCCCTTACATCAGGGTCCCCAGAGAGCCCCCCATACATCAGGGTCCACAGAGAGCCCCCCTATACATCAGGGTCCCCAGAGAGCCCCTCCTTACGTCAGGTTCCTCAGAGACCCCTTTCCCTACATTAGGGTCCCTAGAGAGCCTCCCCTTACATCAGGGTCCTTAGAGAGCCTCCCCCTATATTAGGGTCCCCAGAGAGCCTCCCTCCTTACATCAGGGTCCCCAGGGATCCCCCTTACATCAGGGTCCCCAGAGAGCCCCACCATACATCAGGGTCCCCAGAGAGCCCCCCATACATCAGGGTTCCCAGAGAGCCCCTCCTTACATCAGGGTCCCCAGAGAGCCCCTCCTTACAATAATTTCCCCAGGAAGCCCCCCTACATCAGGGTCCCCAGAGAGCCCACCAAGACATCAGGGTCCCCAGAGAGCCCCTCCTTACATCAGGGTCCCCAGAGAGCCCCCCCTTACATCAGGGTCCCCAGAGAGCCTCCCCTTGCATCAGGGTCCCCAGAGAGCCTCCCCCTATATTATGGTCCCCAGAGATCCTCCCCTTACATCAGGGTCCCCAGAGAGCTCCCCCCATACATCAGGGTCCCCAGAGAGCCCCTCCTTACATCAGGTTCCCCAGAGACCCCTTTCCCTACATTAGGGTCACTAGAGAGCCTCCCCTTACATCAGGGTCCTTAGAGAGCCTCCCCCTATATTAGGGTCTCCAGAGAGCCTCCCTCCTTACATCAGGGTCCCCAGGGATCCCCCTTACATCAGGGTCCCCAGAGAGCTCCACCATACATCAGGGTCCCCAGAGAGCCCCCCCATACATCAGGGTCCCCAGAGAGCCCCTCCTTACATCAGGGTCCCCAGAGAGCCCCTCCTTACATTAATGTCCCCAGGAAGCCCCCCTACATCAGGGTCCCCATAGAGCCCCCCAAGACATCAGGGTCCCCAGAGAGCCCCCCAAGACATCAGGGTCCCCAGAGAGCCCCTCCTTACATCAGGGTCCCCAGAGAGCCCCCCCATTACATCAGGGTGCCCAGAGAGCCTCCCCTTACATCAGGGTCCTTAGAGAGCCTCCCCCTATATTATGGTCCCCAGAGATCCTCCCCTTACATCAGGGTCCCCAGAGAGCAGAGAGCCTCCCCTTACATCAGGGTCCCCAGAGAACCCCCTTACATCAGGGTCCCCAGGGAGCCCTCCTTACATCAGGGTCCCCAGAGAGCCCCCCCATACATGAGGGTCCCTAGAGAGCCTCCCCTTACATCAGGGTCCCAAGAGAGCCTCCCTACTTATATTAGGGTCCCCAGAGCCCCCCTCATTACATCAGGGTCCCCAGAGAGCTCCCCTTAACATCAAGGTCCCCAGAGAGCCCCTTTTTACATCAGGGTCCCCAGAGAGCCCCTCTTACATTAGAGTCCCCAGAGAGCCTCCCCTTACATCAGGGTCCCCAGAGAGCCCCTCCTTACGTCAGGTTCCCCAGGGACCCCTCTCCCTACATTAGGGGCCCTAGAGGGCCTCCCCTTACATCAGGGTCCTTAGAGAGCCTCCCCCTATATTAGGGTCCCCAGAGAGCCTCCCTCCTTACATCAGGGTCCCTAGGGATCCCCCCTTACATCAGGGTCCCCAGAGAGCCCCCCATACATCAGGGTCCCCAGAGGGCCCCCCCATACATCAGGGTCCCCAGAGAGCCCCTCCTTACATCAGGTTCCCCAGAGACCCCTTTCCCTACATTAGGGTCACTAGAGAGCCTCCCCTTACATCAGGGTCCTTAGAGAGCCTCCCCCTATATTAGGGTCCCCAGAGAGCCTCCCTCCTTACATCAGGGTCCCCAGGGATCCCCCTTACATCAGGGTCCCCAGAGAGCCCCACCATACATCAGGGTCCCCAGAGAGCCCCCCCATACATCAGGGTCCCCAGAGAGCCCCTCCTTACATCAGGGTCCCCAGAGAGCCCCTCCTTACATTAATGTCCCCAGGAAGCCCCCCTACATCAGGGTCCCCATAGAGCCCCCCAAGACATCAGGGTCCCCAGAGAGCCCCTCCTTACATTAATGTCCCCAGGAAGCCCCCCTACATCAGGGTCCCCAGAGAGCCCCCCAAGACATCAGGGTCCCCAGAGAGCCCCTCCTTACATCAGGGTCCCCAGAGAGCACACCCATTACATCAGGGTCCCCAGAGAGCCTCCCCTTACATCAGGGTCCTTAGAGAGCCTCCCCCTATATTATGGTCCCTAGAGATCCTCCCCTTACATCAGGGTCCCCAGAGAGCCTCCCCTTACATCTGGGTCCCCAGAGAACCCCCTTACATCAGGGTCCCCAGGGAGCCCTCCTTACATCAGGGTCCCCAGAGAGCCCCCCCATACATGAGGGTCCCTAGAGAGCCTCCCCTTACATCAGGGTCCCAAGAGAGCCTCCCTACTTATATTAGGGTCCCCAGAGCCCCCCTCATTACATCAGGGTCCCCAGAGAGCTCCCCTTAACATCAAGGTCCCCAGAGAGCCCCTCCTTACATCAGGGTCCCCAGAGAGCCTCCCCCTACATTAGGGTCCCTAGAAAGCATACCCTTACATAAGGGTCCCCAGAGAGCCTCCCCCTACATTAGAGTCCCCAGAGATCCTCCCCTTACATCAGGGTCCCCAGAGAGCCTCCCCTTACATCAGGGTCCCCAGAGAACCCCCCTTACATCAGTGTCCCCAGGGAGCCCTCCTTACATCAGGGTCCCCAGAGAGCCCCTCCTTACGTCAGGTTCCCCAGAGACCCCTCTCCCTACATTAGGGGCCCTAGAGAGCCTCCCCTTACATCAGGGTCCTTAGAGAGCCTCCCTCTATATTAGGGTCCCCAGAGAGCCTCCCTCCTTACATCAGGGTCCCCAGGGATCCCCCCTTACATCAGGGTCCCCAGAGAGCCCCCCATACATCAGGGTCCCCAGAGGGCCCCCCCATACATCAGGGTCCCCAGAGAGCCCCTCCTTACATCAGGTTCCCCAGAGACCCCTTTCCCTACATTAGGGTCACTAGAGAGCCTCCCCTTACATCAGGGTCCTTAGAGAGCCTCCCCCTATATTAGGGTCCCCAGAGAGCCTCCCTCCTTACATCAGGGTCCCCAGGGATCCCCCTTACATCAGGGTCCCCAGAGAGCCCCACCATACATCAGGGTCCCCAGAGAGCCCCTCCTTACATTAATGTCCCCAGGAAGCCCCCCTACATCAGGGTCCCCATAGAGCCCCCCAAGACATCAGGGTCCCCAGAGAGCCCCTCCTTACATTAATGTCCCCAGGAAGCCCCCCTACATCAGGGTCCCCAGAGAGCCCTCCAAGACATCAGGGTCCCCAGAGAGCCCCTCCTTACATCAGGGTCCCCAGAGAGCCCCCCCATTACATCAGGGTCCCCAGAGAGCCTCCCCTTACATCAGGGTCCTTAGAGAGCCTCCCCCTATATTATGGTCCCTAGAGATCCTCCCCTTACATCAGGGTCCCCAGAGAGCCTCCCCTTACATCAGGGTCCCCAGAGAACCCCCTTACATCAGGGTCCCCAGGGAGCCCTCCTTACATCAGGGTCCCCAGAGAGCCCCCCCATACATGAGGGTCCCTAGAGAGCCTCCCCTTACATCAGGGTCCCAAGAGAGCCTCCCTACTTATATTAGGGTCCCCAGAGCCCCCCTCATTACATCAGGGTCCCCAGAGAGCTCCCCTTAACATCAAGGTCCCCAGAGAGCCCCTCCTTACATCAGGGTCCCCAGAGAGCCTCCCCCTACATTAGGGTCCCTAGAAAGCATACCCTTACATAAGGGTCCCCAGAGAGCCTCCCCCTACATTAGGGTCCCCAGAGATCCTCCCCTTACATCAGGGTCCCCAGATAGCCTCCCCTTACATCAGGGTCCCCAGAGAACCCCCCTTACATCAGTGTCCCCAGGGAGCCCTCCTTACATCAGGGTCCCCAGAGAGCCCCCCCTACATCAGGGTCCCTAGAGAGTCTCCCCTTACATCAGGGTCCTTAGAGAGCCTCCCCCTATATTAGGGTCCCCAGAGAGCCTCCCTCCTTACATCAGAGTCCCCAGGGATCCCCCTCTTACATCAAGGTACCCAGAGAGCCCCACTTACATCAGGGTTCCCAGAGAGCCCCCCTACATTAGGGTCCCCAGAGAGCCTCCCTTACATCAGGGTCCCCAGAGAGCCCCCCTACATCAGGGTCCCCAGAGAGTCCCCTCCTTATGTCAGGCTCCCCAGAGACCCCTTTCCTTACATCAGGGTCCCCAGAGACCCCTTTCCTTACATCAGGGTCCCCAGAGAGCCCTCCCTAACATCAGGGTCCCCAGAGAGCCCCTCCTTACATCAGGGTCCCCAGAGTGCCCCTCCTTACATCAGGGTCCCAGAGAGCCCCCCCTACATTAGGGTCCCCAGAGAGCCTCCCCTTACATCAGGGTCCCAAGAGAGCCTCCCTACTTATATTAGGGTCCCCAGAGCCCCCCTCATTACATCAGGGTCCCCAGAGAGCTCCCCTTAACATCAAGGTCCCCAGAGAGCCTCCCCCTACATAAGGGTCCCTAGAAAGCTTACACTTACATAAGGGTCCCCAGAGATCCTCCCCCTACATTAGGGTCCCCAGAGAGCCTCCCCCTATATTAGGGTCCCCAGAGATCTTCCCCTTACATCAGGGTCCCCAGAGAACCCCCCTTACATCAGGGTCCCCAGGGAGCCCTCCTTACATCAGGGTCCCAGAGAGCCCCCCCTACATTAGGGTCCCTAGAGAGCCTCACCTTACATCAGGGTCCTTAGAGAGCCTCCCCCTATATTACGGTCCCCAGAGAGCCTCCCTCCTTACATCAGGGTCCCCAGGGATCCCCCCCTTACATCAGGGTATCCAGAGAGCCCCCCTACATTAGGATCGCCAGAGAGTCTCCCTTACATCAGGGTCCCCAGAGAGTTCCCTCCTTACGTCAGGGTCCCCAGAGACCCCTTTCCTTACATCAGGGTCCCCAGAGAGCCCCTCCTTACATCAGGGTCCCCAGAGAGCCCCCCATACATCAGGGTCCCCAGAGAGCCCCCTCCTTCCATTAGGGTCCCCAGAGAGCCCCTCTTACATCAGGGTCCCCAGAGAGCCCCTCCTTACATCAGGGTCCCCAGAGAGCCTCCCCTTACATCAGGGTCCCCAGAGAGCCTCCCTTACATTAGAGTCCCCAGAGAGCCTCCCCTTACATCAGGGTCCCCAGAGAGCCTCCCCTTACATCAGGGTCCCAAGAGAGCCTCCCTACTTATATTAGGGTCCCCAGAGCCCCCCTCATTACATCAGGGTCCCCAGAGAGCTCCCCTTAACATCAAGGTCCCCAGAGAGCCTCCCCCTACATAAGGGTCCCTAGAAAGCTTACACTTACATAAGGTTCCCCAGAGATCCTCCCCCTACATTAGGGTCCCCAGAGAGCCTCCCCCTATATTAGGGTCCCCAGAGATCTTCCCTTTACATCAGGGTCCCCAGAGAACCCCCCTTACATCAGGGTCCCCAGGGAGCCCTCCTTACATCAGGGTCCCAGAGTGCCCCCCCTACATTAGGGTCCCTAGAGAGCCTCACCTTACATCAGGGTCCTTAGAGAGCCTCCCCCTATATTACGGTCCCCAGAGAGCCTCCCTCCTTACATCAGGGTCCCCAGGGATCCCCCCCTTACATCAGGGTACCCAGAGAGCCCCCCTACATTAGGATCGCCAGAGAGTCTCCCTTACATCAGGGTCCCCAGAGAGTTCCCTCCTTACGTCAGGGTCCCCAGAGACCCCTTTCCTTACATCAGGGTCCCCAGAGAGCCCCTCCTTACATCAGGGTCCCCAGAGAGCCCCCCATACATCAGGGTCCCCAGAGAGCCCCCTCCTTACATCAGGGTCCCCAGAGAGCCCCTCTTACATCAGGGTCCCCAGAGAGCCCCTTCTTACATCAGGGTCGCCAGAGAGCCTCCCCTTACATCAGGGTCCCCAGAGAGCCTCCCTTACATTAGAGTCCCCAGAGAGCCTCCCCTTACATCAGGGTCCCCAGAGAGCCCCTACTTACGTCAGGTTCCCCAGAGACCCCTCTCCCTACATTAGGGTCCCTAGAGAGCCTCCCCTTACATCAGGGTCCTTAGAGAGCCTCCCCCTATATTAGGGTCCCCAGAGAGCCTCCCTCCTTACATCAGGGTCCCCAGGGATCCCCCTTACATCAGGGTCCCCAGAGAGCCCCACCATACATCAGGGTCCCCAGAGAGCCCCCCATACATCAGGGTCCCCAGAGAGCCCCTCCTTACATCAGGGTCCCCAGAGAGCCCCTCCTTACATCAGGGTCCCCAGAGAGCCCCTCCTTACATTAATGTCCCCAGTAAGCTCCCCTACATCAGGGTCCCCAGAGAGCCCCCCAAGACATCAGGGTCCCCAGAGAGCCCCCCCATACATCAGGGTCCCCAGAGAGCCCCCCCATACATCAGGGTCCCAAGAGAGCCCCTCCTTACATCAGGGTCCCCAGAGAGCCCCTCCTTACATTAATGTCCCCAGAAAGCCTCCCCCCTACATCAGGGTCCCCAGACTGCTGACCCCCCCTCCTTCAAGAGGTTCCCCATGTACCTGGCTGGTGGAGGTGGGAGGCGGCGATCAGCAGCTCTATGGTGTCCACAGGCAGGGGGATCTTCATGTGGCTTGTAGTTCTTCTCCTGAGTATATACAGTGAAGAGGGGAGGGGCCTCTGACCCGGGCATGTATCAGCAGCAGTGTACAAGCAGAGCAACTCACTGAAAGTGAAACTGATACCTGCCCGGGTCAGAGGCCCCTCCCCTCCTCTCTCCACTGTTTACACTGACACTCGGGAAGAACTACAAGCTACAGGGAGATCCCACCGCCCACAGGAACAATAGAGCTGCCGATCGCTGCCTCCCACCTCCCCCCACTGCATTCCAAACGGCAAGCCAGAGGTGCAGGGGGAGATGGCGGGTCTTGGGCCCCCCACAGTGGCAGAATGGCAGGGCCCAGTCGCAAGTGCGACTGCAGGGACCCCTATAGTTCCGCCACTGCTGTGGATGTAGGCTGCCTCACATCCTTTTGTCTCTTCATGTAATCCCAAACAGACTTGATGATTTTGAGATCAGGGCCCCGTGGGAGCCAAACAATTACTTTTAGGACTCCTTGTTTTTCTTTACAGTAAAGATAGTTCTTAAATGATATTAGCTGTTTGTTTGGAGTCGTTGTTCTACTGCAGAATACATTCGGGGCCAATTACACACCTCCCTGATGGTATGGCATGTTGGATAAGTATCTGGCTGTATTTCTCAGCATTAGGGACACCATTGATCCTGACCAAACCTTCAACTCCATTTGCAGATATGCAGCACCAAACTTGCAAAGGAATCTCCACCATGCTCCACTGCTAACATTCACTAGTGTACCACTCTCCAGCCCTTCGGTGAACAAACTGCCTCCTGCTATAGCCAAATATTTTAAATTTTGATCAGTCCTGCGCACCTGCTGCCATTTCTCTGCACCCAGTTCCTATATTTTTTCTGCATAGTTGGGTCGCTTAGCCTTGTTTCCAAGTCAGAGGTATGGCTTTTTGGCCACAACTCTTTCATGTGGACCATGGGTGCTCAAATTCCCATCATGCCTCTGCCTTTGGGAGTAATGCTTGTAACTGTCAGCAGCGTGCAATACCTCATGGGACTAGTATTTCCGCAACAGCTGGAAAGCCAAAAGTTGAGCACCCATTACGTAGATTCTAGCTAGGCTTCTCTGGACAGTAGATGGGTGTACCTGGGTCCCACTGGTTTACACCAGTTCTGTCCTGATGGCACTGCTGGACGTCTTCCAATGTGGTAGGGAAGTACGCATGATGTGTCTTTCATCTGCTGCATTAAGTTTCCTTGGCCGACTACTGTGTCTACAGTCCTCAACGTTGCCCTTTTCTTTGTGCAGCACATTTTGAAACATCCTGAACATCTGCTTCAAAATCTTTGCCTGGGACAGACCTTGCTGATGCAGTATAACTACCTTGTGTCAAAATCTTTGCCTGGGAGAGACCTTGCTGATGCAGTATAACTACCTTGTGCTGTGCTCAGTTTTGCCATGGTGTATGACCTGTGACATGGAACTGTCTTCCACTTCACTTTGGTAGCAGAGTTTGGCTGATCCTCACCCAGCTTTAAGCCTCCTACACAGCTGTTTCTGTTTCAGTTAATGGCTGTGTTTCAACCTAAATATGAAATTGATGTATATTAGCACCTTCTTGATATAATTGGTTAATCATACACCTGACTCTAATCCTACAAAATCCCTGATATTGTGCAAGTGTACAATGTGCGCAAGTGTAAGAATTGATGCTGGTTTGAAGCCAAAGGGTAGTCACACCAAATATTGATTTGGTTTAGATTTTTCTTCTGTTCGCTCACTAATCAAATAATTAATTAAAATATATATTTTTGAAAGCATTCTAATTTTACAGCATTTCTTCCTGCCTGCCTAAAACTTTTCACGGTACTGTACATTACTTTCCTTCAGACATATACACCTCCTCCATCAGCTTAGAGGAAAATTCTGCAAGCTGGTGGGTTTTTGGTACAGCCACAAAGTTTTTCAAGTATGCATGCACAAGTTTTCCCTATCAATTGCATGAATAAAATGAAAAGTTTTGTTCTGCTTTAAGTCTTTTTTAATTTAAAAAAAAACTCTACCGATTTAATCTCTAATTTCTATTTCTAATAGATATTTGTATTTGTATAGGGTGGTAGTTATTGGTATCATTGGCTGTCAAGCGAACTAAAATATAAAACATAATATTAAAAACAAAACTGATACCTTTGATAGCTTTATCAAAAAGTAGCCCCTTTATCAACAACAATGTTGTTGTTTTATATACAAATTATTAAAATAAACCATGCTGTGAATACCCTAATACTCCATATAACCAATATAGCCAGCAGCTAATAAACATCACACTCCCCAGTGATCTTCAAAAGCACAAACACAATATCAGCGCTGGCATCTATATAAGCTTGTTGCAATAAATGTGAAATAATGAGATTATTGTGAAATGATACCAATTAATACATGCGAAGTAAAATATTAAAGTGCAGACAGCAACATAGATGTCCAATAAAAATAAAAATAAAATAAAGTCCCAACTCTTCCACCACATGTTCAATGTGTTCACAACAACTTGGAGGCTCAACAGAATATGTTACTTTAAGCAGGCCAAGAACACTTTTCCCCAAGGGGGTCAGTATGCCCAATATAATGTGCACCTCTTCTTACCAACCCCAAACAGATCCTTTATCGATTTTACAATCCACTCTCCCTCCCCTTGCTCCTTTGACTCAGAATATATATTAAAAACTGAAAAATATATCCTTGTGGTGTTGCACTCATAATTCATAAAATGCCATATAAATCATTCATATAAAAGGCTCACTGAATAAACAGACTCGCTATCCCTGAGTCGAATAAACATCCTCTATACAGTAGGTCTTTTCACAGGCCTGGATTCTCTCCACCAATCTTTCCCCATCTACATCAAAACCTCTTGACTCAAATTCAGATTGGGTGGCTTCCAAAATATGCACAACACAAAACAATGGGCGTCTTCGCGATCACCAATGGGTGATCGCGAAGACTCCAGTCGTTCTGTGTATGTGCACGTGTGAATAAAGCATCGAGAGAGAGGTGCAGCAATTGTAGCTATCACTAAGGGTGTGCACTGACATCTAAATTATAGTTGCCTGTATATGGCTTCCAAAATATACTTGCACTGATATTAGAACAAAACTTCTAACAACAAGCTTTACCACCAAGTGAATCTAACTCACACTCTACCAATGGGTGTAGTATCTTTATACCAGCCACCAAAGTATATTAAAAGGCTCTAGTAACAAATGAGGAAGTCTTTAAAATTAATCACAAAATAAAAAACAGAGACTCAAATGAAACAACCTTAAGTTAATTAAAAGAGTGCTCAACTGGAAACCTAGGCTGCATGTGACCCTCGGGGTCTACTTTAGTGGCCCTCAAATAATTTTCTAAAATATTTTTCTTTTTTAAAGGGTAACATAATTTTTGTTGAGGAAAAACAAAACAATTCTCCCTTGATTATTTTAAATAATAATAATAATATTTTAAACAATGTAAGGATTTAAGTAAATGTCATTGCAGAGTCCTACCTGCTGCCTTTTAGATTGGAGGTCACACCTGGAGGACTCTTACTTATTGCTTCCTAAAGGTTTTAAGAGGGAGGGTCGTCTTGGTAAAGGCGATCAGCTCCAAAGAAAAGTATTAGAGAAAGTGCTGGGAACAACAATGAGCCAATCACATGGCAGGCAGTGATGGTTCCAATACACTAGCAAATGGACAAAATGCCCCAATACTATAAAGCCATATTTTAATAATTTGCATTTTTTTTCAAAAATCATAGTAGGCCACAAAATGGTTATTATTAACACTAAATAACACTTGTGTAGCAACTGCATATGTTATATAATTATGTTATATAATTGCATATGTTATATATATATGTAATATCAATGTTTAAAAAAAATGGATCTATCCTTTCAAAGTAATGTATAGGGCATGTTCAGTAAAATATTTGGTGCATTATTATTGTGGCGTTTAACTTAAAGCTCAATTAAAGCCTTGGTATTTATTACTGTAATGTAGTAAGTTGTAAACTTCTTTGAAGTATATGTAAACTTTTTAATGTTTGGCATCATTCCTCAGTGTATACATTTTTTTCCAATGGTTATTGGGCTTCCTATCATGTCTGGAGCAGGTATGTGCAGACGTGATAGAGAGCTTAATGGCTAGCTGAAGGAATTTTCACAGCAGACTGTTACAGTTAACTGCAAGGGAACGCATTAGCGTTGTCATCTAGAAACAGGAGGAAGGACAAGATCTCCAGGTAAGGTGCATTGCTACAGATTCACAAAAAAATTTATTGTTGGAGAAAACTGTTTACAGTCAACTGTATAGCCATGACATACTGAAAATAGATTTTGGATTTACATACGCTTTAAAGGAATTTATATGTGATTTTGTCATTGCTTGCACTTCTGTTTTTTTTTATTCTTTTAAATGTAAAGATTTGTAACTATCTGCTGGACATAAAATAGGTAATATATACTATCACTGCCTATTCTCCTAAATATCAGCCACATAGGGAGTGCATTGCTTTATATATATCAGACAAATCATGGGGATTAGTTTACTAAAGAAGTGGAATGTTTACAAAGCAAAGTGGATGTTCAGTGAGCTTAATTCACCTCAATCAGGCGATTATATGCTAGCAAAAATCCAGCTTTTTAATGTCCTTTAATGTCCCCCTTAATGTCCCTAATGTCAGCGTAAATAGGGCTTCACTTTATTTCCTAACTTTCACTTTGCAAGGTCACTTTTGACAGCACCCAATGCCCATTGTCTCTTGAAAAATGTATAGCTGAGAACCTCTAGTTGTATGCATGCTCACTGGATGCTTAATAATGTAATATACCTCTACATAGAAACAGTAAACCTCAAAACTGGGTAAAGTAAATAAAGATACAAAAACAGATCCTGCTTGAGATCACAAATCTTTATTGGGAAACAAATTAGCCAGATCTAACACTAAAAACTATATCAGTTCACTGAACAACACAATCACTTTAGAGCTATTGGCTTTCACGGAATAACAGAGGAACTCTCGTTATCTTGATTATGAAATGCAGCTTAAAGTTTCAAGATCTGTCTGATATACTCTATTACCGCTGACCGAAGTTGCTCCCTTTTCAGAGCCTAAGTAAAATATTCCTCAAAGTATGATCTACTTCCATTTTAAAGGAGTGAATTTCAGTTTCAGTAAACACATCTGAAAATCAATAAAATATGTCTTCTCTGAGGTGTCTCAAGAGCTTGATATTGATATTATTTTTTTCTTGTCTTTTCAATCATGGTTTCTACAATCATGGCAGTTTCTTCATAACTCTTCACTCTGTCATCAGAAATTTTTTCAATTGATTCAACTACTTCAACTTTTTCATAACTCATAGAGCTTGGAAAATCTCTTCCCTGGAAAGGCCTCAGACTTCTTTCTTCTTTGTTATTATCACTTTGGCCTCTGCTAAGTCTCTGAGTTTTTACAGAATTTGAAGTAGAACCTCCTGATCCATGTTGTGTGTTGTCTGGTCTAGTGACATCTGGTGGCTTCTTTGCTTCCTTTTTATTCTCTGGTTCCTTGGGATCTTGGTCTTTTTTCTCATCGTCTTTCTCTCTTGGTTTGTCATCATCCTCTGCTTCTTCTTCTTTGTTCCCCTCTGAACTAGCTTCATCTTCTTCACTTTCTGATGATTCTGAAGGTTCAGGTAATTCTGGAATAGGTAGTACAATGTCATCACCTGGTAAAATATCCGGTATGATGGTAACAGTTATCCTACCTCCTGCTTGTGGTGTGGAGGAGCAGAAGCAAGGGTCCATGTAGCTAGATTCGCCTGTAACTAGAACATAGCGGCCTTTGGTGAAGAAATCTGGAGAAGGCTCTGGTTTCTTATATCCTCTTATTCGATCTTTTACTATATTACATAGCTTGTCAAATGCTTTACTTATCTGTGCGCCATCTGGTACATCTTCTGGAGATAAATCATGCTCATGCTTTTCAGCTTCTTTTTCAGCTACACCATAAGCAGAATCACCATGCTTCATTTCATATCTCTTGTCTACACTTTCCTGCATTCTCTCTATGACTTTGTCCTCGTTGCTAACATCACTTTGATCCATGGATAGCTCTTTTTTCCTTGACATTTTCTTTGAAACGCCCTTTTGCCTTGGTTTAGCTGTAGCTATATCTTGTATAGCCAGAGTTATATCTAAAAATCAATAAGGACTCATCAGCAGTTGTTCAAAAATGTATGGCAAACTTTTGATGCATGCAATATTTTTAAGACAACAATAAACAAAAGAACCTCCTACAATGTTTTTGTGACTTATTTGAGTTATGTTTGAAGATGAAAGAAAATAACATGCTTCAGATGTGCCTGAAAATTTTTTTCTTGCGCAAGACACATAAATGTCTGATGTGTCACAATTATTGTGTCGAATAAATAGAGAATATCAAAGAAAATCAAACACCTAACACTTTTGTGCTCATGTAAAACTATTAACTAAAAATAACTTCACATAGTCAAGCTGAATAAACTACTGTATTTTTACTTGAGTACTCAATTCTAAAAGGATTGTCACTAAAACACAATTACAGAGTATATAGGAACCCGGGTAGAAAAAGAAAGTACTTCTTTCTACATGTTCTGCATTACATAATGCTTTACTTTGTTAAAGGACACCGAACAGAGGACACCCAGAATGAACTAGTTCATCTAATCTGACCCTAGTTCACACATCTCCATAGATTGTCACATTTGTGAATTTTCTTCCTTATGTTTATATATATATATATATATATATATATATATATATATATATATATATATATATATATATATATATAGCATGAGCACTTGTAAATGAACATCTCTGGTCATGATACTAAACCTCAGAAATCACCTAAGAGTAATCTTATTCCTCATCTACAAAGCATTTTAACCACTTCAGCCCCAGAAGGATTTGCCCCCTTACTGACCGGGCCATTTTTTTTGCGATACGGCACTGTGTCGCTTTAACTGACAATTGCGCGGTCATGCGACATTGTACCCAAACAAAATTTATGTCCTTTTTTCCCACAAATAGAGCTTTCTTTTGGTGGTATTTGATCACCTCTGCAGTTTTAATTTTTTGCACTATAAACAAAGAAAGAGCAAAATTTTTGAAAAAAACACAATATTTTTAACTTTTTGCTATAATAAATATCCCAAATTTAAAAAAAAGAAACAAATTTCTTCCTCGGTTTAGGCCAATATATATTCTTCTACATATTTTTGGTAAAAAAAAAATCGCAGTAAGCGTATATTGATTGGTTTGCACAAAATTTATAGTGTCTACAAAATAGGGGATAGATTTATGGCATTTTAATTTTTATTTTTTACTAGTAATGGCAGCGATCTGTGATTTTTATCAGGACTGCGACATTGCGGCGGACAGATCGAACACTTTTGACACTATTTTGGGACCATTGATATTTATACAGTGATTAGTGCTAATCCCTAATCCCCTTAAAGCGACCGCTGTACAGCTACGGCGATTCGCGCAGGGAAGCCATTCTGCCGCCGTCAATCGACGGTGGGAGGTCTGGAAGCGGTTAAATGTGTATAAACCGTCAACTGATGGCATCAATTCCCTTATGTGGTTCAGAGACAAGAATCATTGGGTTTGATTTATTAATATCAGGCTGTTCACTTTACATAGGGGTTTTCACTTTACAAAATAATTTTCCTATACCTTAGTGAATGAGATGAACCTCTGTTGACTTTCACCATCTATTCAAATACAAGCAAAATTACTGTTTTTTATTTTATTTTATTTTCCTTGCACATGATTGGATATTCTTTGCAAAGTGAATTTTCACCACGGTAAGCAAAAACTTTGGATGATTGCACTCCCAAAGACAATGCAAAAATGGCTTTATTGGCAGAAAGGTAAAAGCATTACAAAACAGACATGTGGACAGGGGAGGATGGAGAAGGGTTGACACGTTTCACACCATATGGTTTTGATAAAGCACGTTTATCGTGTGAAACGTGTCAATCCTTCTCCTTTATCCCCTGTCTACATGCTTGTTTTGTAATGCTTTTACCTTTTTTGCCAATAGAGCCATTTTTGCATTGTCTTTGGGAGTGCAGCCATCCAAAGTTTTTGCTTACCTTGAGTTCTGTGGGAGTAACAGGGCGTGCACCCCTTACAGACTATCGACTTGGATTACAGCCTGCCAGTTCACCTGTGAGCAGTGAGACTTTGCTTTCTGAATCTTCACCACATTCACTAAGCTAAAGGAAAATTCATTTGCAAAGTAAACATTTTTTTCTGAAGCAAACAGCCTATTTGCCTTTAGAATATCAACCCTACTGTGTTCCACTGTGCTGCCTGAGAGCCTCACTAACCCTCTCTTAGCCCTCTAGATCTTGGCTGAACCTCCTGCCTTTTTAGGCAAAGTAGTGTCTAAATATACCTTTATTTAGATAAAAAAATGCTAAATACCACTTTTAAAGCTTTATATGGTGGTCACATCACCGCAAATCCTCCATTTATCCCTGTTCCCCATAGCAGGGAGAGTGTGGTTGTGTATGTCAGATGGACATCACACACAGCAGCCTCTCCTTCCTGCATGGAGTTAGGAGACTCTGTGCCTATGCACCGAATGCCCGTACCACCCATAGTCAGTTTGGCTGCCATGCCCCCACCCAACCCTGCTGTTTTGATTGATAGCGGCTTCCAGCAGAAAGTTCAGGTAAATTGTGCATCAACATAACGTCCTGTAATTCCAAGCGTGGTGCGTAGCTACATAAACTGAATATGCCACCACTGATCTGCTTGGCATAGTCAGATTGATTTAAAGTGGTTGCAAAGGCAGAAGGTTTTTATCTTAATGCATTCTATGCATTAAGAGATAAAAAGCCTTCTGTGTGCAGCAGCCCCCCCCCCCCCCAGCCCCCTTAAGGGCACTTTCACACTGGGACGGGGGGCGTCGGCTTTACCATCCTTTTAGCGGCGCTTTTCGGATGCCAGTGGGGCGCTTTTAACCCCCGCTAGCAGCCGATGAAGGGGTTAATAGTCCCCGCAAAGCGCCGCTGCCGAAGCGCTTTGTAGGCGCTTCGGGGGCGCTGTCCATTAATTTTAATGGGCAGGGGCGCTTTAGGAGCGGTGTATACACCGCTCCTAAAGTGCCCCAAAGATGCTGCTTGCAGGACTTTTTTAACATCCCGCAAGCGCACCGCTCAGGCTTTCACACTGGACTGACAGGAGAGGCGCTTTACAGGCTCTTTGCAGGCACTATATTAGCTCTAAAACGCCTGTTAAGTGCCTCACTGTGAAAGTAACCTAATACTTACCTGAGCCCCATCTATATCTAGCGATGTCCATGAGTTCCTCGGCCAACCAGGACTCACTCGCCCAATTGTCTGAGACACAGCAGCGGCGCCATTGGCTCCTGCTGCTGTCATTCAAACTCATTTAGCCAATCAGGAGAGAGATGGGGTGGGGCCGAACCACAGTTCAGTGTATAAATGGATACACGGAGCTGCAGCTTGGCTCGAGTGCACCCATAGCAAGCTGCTTGCTGTGGGGTCACTCAACAGGAAAGAGGGGCCAGGAGCTCCAGCCAGGGACCTGAGAAGAGGAGGATCTGGGCTGCCCTGTGCAAAACCACTGCACAGAGCAGGTAAGTATAACATGTTTGTTATTTTAACCCCCCTGGCGGTATTCCCGAGTCTGGCTCGGGGTGGATTTTACATACCAAAAGCGGTATCCCCGAGCCAGACTCGGGCTTGCATCGCAGGATCCAGGAAGAGATTACTTACCTTGTCCCCTGGTTCCTGCGATGTCTCCCCGCTGTGATCGGCGAGCCGCTGTGTCTCGCTCGATTCACAGTGCCGAGCTCCGTTCCCTGCGAGCGTTGCGACGCACGGGGACGGAGTTCGGCGGCAAATTCAAAAAGTGAAACACACAGTATAGATACAGCATACTGTAAACTTATAGATTACAGTACTGTATCAAATAACTACACATCCCCTTTGTCCCTAGTGGTCTGCCCAGTGTCCTGCATGCAGTTTTATATATATAAAACTGTTCTTTCTGCCTGGAAACTGGAGATTGTCCATAGCAACCAAAACTGTCTCTTTACATCAAAAGTGGTTTTAGACCAGCTAGAAAAAAGCGATAATAAATTATAATCACTTGCAGAATTGAGCGATAGTGATTTGTGGGGAGATCCGTCATCAAACACTAAAAGTAATAAAAGCTAAAATTCTGGAACTGAGCAAATTTCAGTGTTTTTGATTTGATTACATTATTATATAATTTTTATTATTATTATATTATTATGTGTTTTAATTATTTATAGTTATTTATTATATTATAATTTTTTATTTCGTTTTTCAAACTTTATCATACCCGGGATGTCTACTAGACTCTTGTTTGGACAGATTTAAGTGAACTATTCCTAAGAATTACAGGCCTACAATATAAAACGCCAAATTTCTGTGCAAAATAATGGTACCGCTTTCAGCACCTAAAATCTGAAATAATCATACCGCCAGGGAGGTTAATAGAAAAAAAACAAGACGTTACAATCACTTTAAGATAGAAGTAGGGCTGTAAGGATCACTGGGTGTTTTCCCATCACAGGAAAAATAAAAACAGAAAAACACAGATACCTATTTTCAATATTAAAGTGAGATTTCACTCTCCCAATCAACATTGATTATTGGTAATGCTACATTAATCATTTGCCCTTACTCAAAATGGCCACAGCCAGAAATGCTAGGGGGGTTAATTTCAATGTGAATTCTCAACAAAATAGAGCATGGAGACAAGAAAGGATGGGGAGTTTGCTCTGAGTAATGAAAATTAATTAAATTGTATTTTTGGTTTGTGGTGCTCAGATGCAGTGGATATCCACTTTAACTTTTAGAGTAACATACACTTTAAAGTCTTTAGCTTCAGATTGCTATTAAAGTACCATAAGATATGCTGCGAAACATACATCCGTGAAAAATTTTCTACCTTGCCTTGAGGAAAATGCCCTGTCTGGGACAAAGAGAGCTAGCATGAAATTGTCAGTTTGTATAAAACTTAAAAATATGTCTGCGGGTAGAGATGTCTAACCAAAGCACCCAATATGCTTTTTTCTCGTACATTTAAAACCATCAACAATAGAGTCACATCGTAATGAAAAATAATGTACCAATTGTTCAGACACTCACAAATAGGGATGAGCTTCGAGTTTGAGTCGAACTCATGTTCGACTCGAACATCGGATGTTCGCAAGTTCGCCGAACAGCGAACAATTTGGGGTGTTCGCGGAAAATTCGAATGCCGCGGAACACCCTTTAAAAGTCTATGGGAGAAATCAAAAGTGCTCATTTTAAAGGCTTATATGGAAGTTATTGTCATAAAAAGTGTTTGGGGACCTGGGTCCTGCCCCAGGGGACATGGATCAATGCAAAAAAAAGTTTTAAAAACGGCCGTTTTTTCAGGAGCAGTGATTTTAATAATGCTTAAAGTCAAACAATAAAAGTGTAATATCCCTTTAAATTTCGTAGCTGGGGGGTGTCTATAATATGCCTGTAAAGGGGCGCATGTTTCCCGTGTTTAGAACAGTCTGACAGCAAAATGACATTTCAAAGGAAAAAGAGTCATTTAAAACTACTCACGGCTATTGCATTGCCGGTCCGACAATACACATAAAAGTTAATTGTTAAAAATGGCATGGGAATTCCCCACAGGGGAACCCCAAACCAAAATTTTAAAAAAAAAATGACGTGGGGGGTCCCCCTAAATTCCATACCAGGCCCTTCAGGTCTGGTATGGATTTTAAGGGGAACCCTGCGCCAAAATAAAAAAAAAACGTTGTTGAGGGCATGTGGCCTGGTACAGTTCAGGGGGGGGCGCTCTCTCATCCCCCCCTCTTTTCCTGCAGCCTGCCAGGTTGTGTGCTCGGATAAGGGTCTGGTATGGATTTTTGGGGGGACCCCACACCGTTTTTTTTTTTTAATTTTGGCACGGGGTTCCCCTTAAAATCCATACCAGGCCTGAAGGGTCTGGTATGGAATTTAGGGGGAACCCCACGTCATTTTTTTTTTTTTAATTTTGGCCGGGGTTCCCCTTAATATCCATACCAGACCTGAAGGGCCTGGTAGGGAATTTAGGGGGACCCCCACGTCATTTTTTTTTTAAATTTTGGTTCGGGGTTCCCCTGTGGGGAATTTCCATGCCGTTTTTATCAATGAACTTTTATGTGTATTGTCGGACCGGCAATGCAATAGCCGCGAGTAGTTTTAAATGACTTTTTTCTTTGAAATGTTATTTTGCTGTCAGACTGTTCTAAACACGGGAAACATGCGCCCCTTTACAGGCATACTATAGACACCCCCAGCTATGAAATTTAAAGGGATATTACACTTTTATTGTTTGACTTTAAGCATTATTAAAATCACTGCTCCTGAAAAAACGGACGTTTTTAAAACTTTTTTTTGCATTGATCCATGTCCCCTGGGGCAGGACCCAGGTCCCCAAACACTTTTTATGACAATAACTTGCATATAAGCCTTTAAAAGTAGCACTTTTGATTATTCATGTTCGTGTCCCATAGACTTTAATGGTGTTCGCGTGTTCGAACGAACTTTTTTCCTGTTCGCATGTTCTGGTGCGAACCGAACAGGGGGGTGTTCGGCTCATCCCTACTCACAAATAAAAAGTCCATTGGCACTGCAATATGACTGTTGTTATGCATAATTTGGGAGATTTTATTATGAAAAACATTTAGCAGAACCTTGGTCTTTTTCTCTCCAGGCTAGTGACTTAAATTTGATTCAATCGTAATAGTTTCAGTTTTCAAGAGCAAAACAGCCATATTTACAACATAATTATATTTCCACAATCATTGGTTTCACTATTTATGAGCATGGCACACTAAACCTATACTATTGTTTGCGAGAATAAGGGGTGTGATCTTACCTTTTCCTCTTGTAGGTGAGATCTGCGAGGGTTTGTAGCTCTGCATGAAAAGTGTTATTGGAGTTCCAACTATTGCAGAGTTCAGTCTAATGGAAAGAGAAAAAAAGAGAAATAATATTTTGTATAGAACATTCTTCAAGTTTATTTACTTAAAGTGCATCTAAACCCAAAACCAACAATCTAGGAAATTGCAGATTACTAATCCTTGGTAGTGGAGGATGTATTCATTCTTTCAAGCTTCATTTGCTTTATTTTCACCTGGTAGTCCTGCAAATTACATACTTCCTGTCCCTGGGTGGCTACATCACTCCTCCATTATATCTATGGAGGGAGCTATGGTTGCCACATTAGGCTGCTTTCCTGACATGAACTAGAAACATGTCGTTATCTCTTCACCTCTATTGCACTGAACGCAGGGCAATTGGTAGTTTACAAAGGATAGCTAGGAAGGGAAATATTCTAGAGTGCTGCTTACAGGAATTACAAAGACACTGCATTCTTAGCAAGATCAACAGCTTTTTCTGTATTTGCTAAAAATGTTTTAAAGCTTTAAAAAAGACAACTAATGCAACCACCACTCAAAGGACTATAATATGCAACATATTACATTCTTGTTCTTGGGTTTAGCTATCCTTTAACCACTTGCCATCCGCCATATAGCAATATGATGTCGGCAAAGTGGTTGCGATATCCTGACCAGACGCCGCCAGGATATCAAGTGGCTGCGCGCCCCCGGGGGCACACATCGCAATGATCATTGTTGCGGTGTGTCAGTCTGACACACTGCAACTTCGATCTAGGTAAAGAGTCTCTGACAGAGACTCTTTACCACGTGATCAGCCGTGCCCAATCACGGCTGATCACGATGTAAACAGGAAGAGCCGTTGATTGGCTTTTCCTCACTCGCGTCTGACAGACAAGTAGAGGAGAGCTGATCGGCTGCTCTACTGACAGGGGGGCCTGTGCTGATTGTTAATCAGCGCAGCCCCCCTCGGATGCCCGCCCAGGACCACCAGGATGCTGCCAGGACCACCAGGGATGGCCACAACACTGGACTACCAGGTATGCCACCCAAGACCACCAGGAAATGCCAATCAGTGACCAGGCAGCTGCCAATCAGTGCCATTGAAAAATGCCTGCCAGTGCCAGTGATGCCTATCAGTGAAATCCAGTGCCAGCCATCAGTGCCCATCAATGCCCATCAGTGCCGCCTTTCAGTGCCCATCAGTGCTGCCTATCAGTGCCCAGCAGTGCCGTCTATCAGTGCCAACCATAAGTACCCATTAGTGCAGCCTTTCAGTGCCCATCAGTGTCGCCTATTAGTGCCCATCAGTGCCCACCAGTGCCACCTATGAGTGCCCATCGGTGCCGCCTATCAATGCTCATCAGTGCCGCACATCAGTGCCACCTATCAGTGCTGCTTATCAGTGCCCCCTATCAGTGCCCATCGTCAGTGCCCATAGGTGCCATCTCATTGGTGCCACCTCATCAGTGCCGCCTTATCAGTGTCCATCAGTGCAGCTTATCAGTGCCCATCTGTGAAGGAAAAAACGTACTTATTTACAAAATTTTATAACAAAAACAAAGAAAAAATTTAAAAAAAAAAAAAAATTTTGGTCTTTTTTTATTCATTTAGCAAAAAATAAAAATGCAGAGGTGATCAAATACCACCAAAAGAAAGCTCTATTTGTGGGAACAAAATGATAAAAATTTTGTTTGGGTACAGTGTAGCATGACCGCACAATTGTCATTTAAAAAGTGACAGCTCTGAAAGATGAAAATTGGCCTGGGCAGGAAGGTGTGAAAGTGCCCTGTATTGAAGTGGTTAAAGTACACGTTTGTATTTTGCTCCACTCCCCACTCCCTCATGTCTACTATGCCCACACACAGAACTCAGAGGCAGAATGGACCTGTGCCTGGACATTCACAGAGCAAAGCAGCATTTATGTTTGCATTTCGGTCTCACCTGAGCTGCAATGCGCAGGAGCAACAACAGGTTGGTGAGCAAACAGTAAGGGGGGGAAACCATTAAGGTTTTTTATGCAACAAGGGAACTGGTGCTTTACTGGATATCCTCAGGAAATACTTACAGAAAGGGCACGGAGAGGTAAGTATATTGTGTTGATTACACTTACTTCTGTGCTGTCACTTTCCATTTAAGGCCCTTAAAAATGTGTAGAAAGTGCAGTGGTACAGTTAATACATACCCTCCACCTCAATGGCACGGTCCATCTATCTCTAAAATGCTGCATTTAAGTATCTGTAGGAGGAACAATAGTTACATAAAGTATTTACCTTTCCCCAACTTCTGTAGTGCAGAAATTGATGTAAACATCTGGCCAACAAGATCCCTAGGAATGCTGAATAGTACAAATCTTGCAAGAAGACTCTATTGCGCAGTACATTTGGGCTACTCAACATTTTCCAAGATCTGTGCAAAAGTAAGACAGCACCACCCTCACCTAAGCATTGCAGGAAGAAGTATATTATCAACAATTTTTCCCTGCACAGGTTCTTGTGTGCAGCTTTTTAGGCGGGGTTGGGTGATGGACAGGGCTCAACCTGCATAAGTGTAGCTTGCAAGTGCGGTGGAAGGTCCTGTTTAACTAATTTCTTCCAATCTGTGTGCTCTACACTTTCTGTCCCTGCTATATTCTGAATGTAGTTATTTCTTGCCATAGAGGACTAGGGGCCTGACATTTTGATTTTCACTCAATGGGTTACTCTAATTTTATGCCAAGTTGTTGAAAACCGTTTACAAAAAAGTTCATGTTTCAGATACAGATAACATCTGCCCGTAATCTATACAATATATAGTAATATGTTATGCTAGTATTCACTGCAGGATAACCAATAACCATATAAAGAACATGGGTGTGCCATTAATTAAGCATGGCACTTAACACGGGAAACTAGACTCCCAGCAGATCTCTACAGACCTGGACATTTTTCAAAATAGAAAATGTATTTTATTTTTTAGGACACAGTAAAGTGCCACATTTGTTTTACATGGTATGCCTTTCTTTTCATACTAAAATGGATTTCCATCCAAATGTGTTTCCTCCCCTCTTCCACATATGGCACCTTTCGAGGGGAACGGGTACCTGTTTTTGACAGGTACCCTTCTCCACTTCCGGGAGACTCCTTCCTCCACCACCAGGCCAGTTAGAAAGCTCAGCACGCGTCTCACATGCGCAGTAGGGAACCGTCTGTGAAGCTGAAAGGCTTCACTGCCAGTTTCCCTTACCAAGAATGGTGGCGGAAGCACCCGAGAGCCGATCCGAAAATATGCTGACATCGCGGGAACCCTGGACAGGTAAGTGTAAGTATTTGTAGTTGCTGACTTTTAAATTTTTTTTGTGGGGGCGGAACTCTAGAATTACTATCTAAAGCTAATATTTTGATTTTTTAGAACAGGACGGAGTAGTGAAAGGTGAAAAACAATGTCAGGTTTGTACTGCTGCCATGTTCACATTAGGGATGATATTTACTCTCTATTTGTCTTCATGACCATTGTCACCAAGACTAGAAGTGAAAAGATTTCCAAATTCCAATTTTTTACAGTTGTTTTCCTTGTCCAAGTCCAAGCTTGCTGGTTTATAATAAAAGTATAAGGAAGCAGAAGATTTTCTCAGTAGTGTAAGAAGTGATAAGTGATATGTAGCCTGTCTTCTCTTATTCCACCTTGTTTCACAGGCAGAAAACATTAAAAGCAGCCAAAATTGGCCCAATTTGTTGCTTTTATGCTGCGTACACACGATGGGATTTTCTGACGGGAAACGTTGGATGTGAGCTTGTTGGCTGAAAGTCCGTGTGTATGCTCCATTGGACATTGGTTGTCAGACTTTCCGCCAACAAATGTTGGCTAGCAGGTTCTCAAATTTTCCGCCAACAAAAGTCTGTTGTCGGACTTTCCGATCATGTGTGTACACAAGTCCGTCACACACAAAAGTCCACACATGCTCGGAATCAAGTACTAGCCGGAAGTGCTCGGTCTTGTGAATCTAGCGTTCATAATGGAGATATCACGTATGTCTTGAACGTCACTACGTTCGTAATTGTTGGCCAACATTTGTGTGACCGTGTGTATGCAAGGCAACTTGGATCCAACATCCTTCGAACAAAAATCCACGGTTTTGTTGTCGGAAAGTCCGATCGTGTGTACGGGACATTAGTGTTGATTTATTTGTGCTATCATCTTTAACATTTTGGTCTACCCATTCCACTGTCTTCAGCTATCCCATCCTCTTTACAGTAACAACCCTAAAAGTTCTGCAAAAGCAGAAGCCATTAGGAAACATGCATGACTGACTACCTCATTGTGCTTCTAATAATACAGAGCGGTGCAGGTACCTATTATCTTCATTCTCAATGATTCGCGTATATCTCTCCAATTCATTTTCCAAGGATTGCTGGTATATTAATAGCTGACGGCAGTCATTGGTGTACTTCTCCAAATTCCGTTCTGCTTCTTCTATACCTTTTCTGAGCACTTCAATCTGCTCATTGTACAACTGTATCTCATCATCATAGCTTTCCTGGGTGTTTGTAATAGCTTGTTCCAGCATGGAAGTCTGAAAAACAGTTCAGAAAATGAATCCCATTACATGGCAAAAGCAGGCCACCTTCTTCAATAAACCGATGATGATGGCATTAAAAAAAAAAAAAATCTTGTAAGAGCCATTATATTGCATCATGGTTATATAAGAAGTCCCTGTGTTGAATTCTAAGCCTTTCAGAGCCAAAACAGTTCCTTTAAATTTAGAATCAATTTCTGTAACAACAAATCCCTTCTACAAAAAATTTTCCTAGTGTGTTTGCCTCAATATATTACTATTAACGCATAAGTCAAAATATATTTTTAATTTATTAACGCATAAGTCTAAGAACTAGGGGAAATGGTAAGCTTTCTACATAGTAGAGAAGGATCAATGGTAGATCAATGATGGACTAGGCTATATCAGGCCCAATGATACATTCATTTCAGGATGTTAGTTTTAAAAATGTGGTCTGAAAATTCAGATAGTGGAGGGCAGGAGGCGGAGCCTAGCGGAGCAGACATGCATTGTTAGAGCTCCACACCGCTGAGGAGAGAAGAGAAGGACAAAGCGGAGCTTGCAGGCTCAAAAGGTATCCATTTGAACCTTTTTGCCCCAGGGAACAAACTGTGAAAGTTTGGGCAGGAAATATGGTACTGGAAGGAAACCGTGGCAGAAATAAAAATCACCTCACAAAGAGCTCACAGGCACTCACTGCAGCTGAAGCAGCTCCAGTCACCTCACAAGATACAGCATCAGGGCGCTCTCACAGACAGAAAATGTCACAACAAAACTCTCCATTTGAGTCAGATACAGAACAAATCCTCTCACAAACTTCTCCACAAGCCTCCTCAGTATCCCCAGTAATATTATTACAATTTGAAAAGATGCTTCATAAGGCTTTAAAACAAACCTCAGACCAAATAACAAAAAGCCTAACCAAAGAAATAAGAGAGCTGGGAAACCGCACCGCAGCCTTAGAAATAAAAATGGATGAAATTGAAATTACAACCCAAGAAAATATAACAGAATTGGAACAATTAAAAAAAGAGAATTTAATACTTCAAACTAAGCTCGAAGATTACGAAAATAGAGCCAGACGTTCAAACTTGCGCATAAGGGGAATACCTGAAACTGTGACAGACCTGCAATCTACTATTACTGCTCTATTACAAGAACTAAAGCCAGATATCCCTATTGAACGTTTAGAACTGGACAGAGTACACAGAGCCCTCACAGCCAAAAAGAAAGATGGACCCCCACGTGATATAATCACAAAATTTCATTATTACAGAACGAAAGAACAAATACTAATTGCTGCAAGAGAAAAAAAGGAACTTAATTTTCAAGGACACAATTATCAAATTTTTGCTGACCTATCCCAACTTACTATTACTAAAAGACGATCCATGAAACCCCAACTAATGGAACTGCAACGCCACAACATTATGTATCAATGGGGCTTCCCCTTTTCAGTCAGATTTAACTACCAAGGTACAATTTACAGAAGCAGATCAGCAGATGAACTACAACAAACCCTTTTAAAATTAAATCTGACAGAACCCACAAGCAGCAACACTCCCACACGCAGAAGAATAGCGTCATCTTCACCTTCAGGCAGCACCCAGAAAATTTCAGAACAAAATGGGAATCATCATTCTCACAAAAGAGGCCGTTATGCCACATCATCCATGGACCAAGAAGATTCAATGGACTGACATCCTAATTCCTGATATCTCTTCATTTATTATACTAAGAGATGGTTCTCTATAAAAAACCTATATTTATAACTGAATGTAACTGCATTCTGATAGTCACACACTGTGTGGGATCATGTTACATTCCAGTTATATTTCTTATTACTTCTGATTCATATAGCCTTAGAATATATAAGTGAAATAAGGAAATTCTTGTTCAGTTATATATTATCAGGTGATAACAATAGATTTATTACTTTTTAGGACAAATATGTTCAATAATCCAGAAGTAATGGAAGCTTTTTCTTTCTTTTCTTAAAACAAATATATTATTACCTAACTAGTTCCTAGAATTATGTTTTTGTTTATTCTAATCTGAAGCAATACAACCTCAATTTTATGAGTTAACATATCTAAACAGTTACATATGAATAAAATATGTACTTGTTTACTCTAAAAGGGTTAAAATCCCAAAATAATTCAAACTATCTTCATCAATACCAAAGTTATTAACAGTACCTTTCTAACTGAATTATTTAGCCTAGGGCAAGACTAACCATATACAACCACCCTGGAATAAATAATTTCAACAAAAACTATATTCTGCACTCCAATTAATGAAACATCATTTTGATGTCTTTTGACATAGCACTTCTCTCCTGTAAGCGGAAGATCCGTGTACCCCCATTAGCCCTCCTCATTCTCCCAACCATATTATGTGGGAGTGTGACGAAGGCACTTATTCCCCTGAGAGAGATATTTATTCTCTTTCACGGGTAAATTGTGATTACTTGCAAAAAATAATTTATACAATGTATCATCTAATCTCATATGTTTTTTGTTTACTCTTTACTCCAGAATTCACTGGTTTCTTTTCTATCTATTCATCTCTTCAGTCCACACAGGTTGATCTGCGCAGTCAGCTCTGCATAACAAAAAGTAAGTCAAAACTATTTGATCTATTGCCATGGCACCACTGAATATACTTTCCCTGAATGTTCAGGGAATAAATGTCCCTCAAAAAAGGACCAAAGCCTTCCGTACTTTCCATAACAAGAAGGCTCACATAGTATGCCTCCAAGAAACACACTTCACCAAAGATTCTACTCCAAAATATATTTCTCCTTTTTATCAACAAATTTACACGGCTTCTGCCTGTACCAAGCAAAGGGGAACTCTAATTGCATTTCACCGATCCACACCATTCACCTTATCATCAGAAATTAAAGACCCAGAAGGTAGATACCTGATACTCATGGGTTATATAATGGATACAGCAATCACGGTGATTTCCTACTACGCTCCTAACAAACAACCTACACCATTCCTCTCACATATATTACAAGTGATTAATACACACAAAATAGGAACAGTGATAATGTGTGGGGATTCGAACCAGGTCCTCCTCCCATTTCTAGATAAATCACCTTTTACACCATCCAAAATAACCTCTAGATTACCTTTTTCTCAACTTCTTTCCAAATACAATCTGGTAGATTCGTGGAGAGAAAGTAACCCAATGAAAAAGAAATTCACTTATTTCTCGCACCCTCATCAAACCTTCACCAGAATAGATCATATTTTTCTAACAATAGGAATGATACCAGAAATTATTGCATCAGATATAATTCCGATTCCGTGGTCTGACCATAATGCAGTATACACTACTATAGCCTCAGCCATACCAAAAGCGCATGACCCAACGTGGTACTAACCGGACATAATGCTCAAACACCCACTACATCAGATGGCCATTGAACAAGCTTTAAAGGAATACATATCAATTAATAATACAACAGACATCTCCCCAATAACACTGTGGGAAGCTCATAAGCCTGTCTTGCGTGGTACAATACAAAGACAAATGGCACTATTTAAACGGGAATGCAAAAATCTAGCAAAAAAACTAGAACTCAATTTTAATGCAGCCTACATATCATTTCAAGATAATCCATCTCAGAGTACAAAATCTCATCTGGAAAAATCTAGATTGGAATACGATCTATTTCTCACTGAGTCAGTTGATAAATCCCTCAAACGCTCCAAACACAATTTCTACATGAATACAAACAAACCAGGTACATATTTGGCTCGGGCATTAAATTCAACTAACAAATCTTTCAAACCAATACGTTTGAAATTATCAAAAAATGTTTACACTTGTAATCCAGTTAAAATAGTCCATAAATTTCACTCACATCTCGCAACTTTATACAAGACAAACAATGAATTTAATCCTACAGAAGCTGAATCCTTCTTCTCAAAAATAACCTTACCTGAGTTATCTCAGAATCAAAAAAGCAGTTTGGATGAGCCTATAACTATAGATGAAGTTGCTAACGCCATAAAAGACCTAAAACTTAACAAAAGACCAGGCCCAGACGGCTACTCGGCTTTATACTATAAAACATTCTCAGAAATACTCTCTCCCATTCTCACTGAAACTTTTAACAAACTTCTAGATGGACATTCTTTTCGGCAAGAAACACTAATGGCAATTGTTTGTATGATCCCAAAACCCCTTTCTGATGATACTTCCTGTGTGAATTATCGGCCTATCTCTCTGTTAAACCTCGATATTAAATTATTAGCAAAAATAATAGCAAAACGCCTCAATAGCATTATAGGAAAATTAATACATAGAGATCAAGTAGGCTTCATGCCAAATAGACAGGCAGGCGATAATATACGCAGGGCAGTGTTATTGGCACATATTGCTAAAAAACGGAAAATCCCTTTATGTTTTCTATCTCTCGATATTAAGAGGGCATTTGACACAGTATCCTGGCAATATATGCAATATTCATTACAAAAATGGGGTTTTGGACCCCACTTTTTAACATGGATCAAAGCATTATATAATAAACCCAAAGCCTATATAAAATATGCTGGATACAAATCTGAAGCCTTTAATATCGAAAGAGGTACCCGACAGGGTTGCCCATTATCTCCCTTATTATTTGCCCTTATACTCGAACCCATGGCCCAATACATCAGAACAAACCAAACTATAACTGGCATTGAAGTAGGAGGTATTACACACAAATTATGTATATTTGCAGACGATATATTACTTTTTCTATCATCACCACATCATCTGGTCCTAACTTAATACCAGCTCTTGATGGATTTGCAGCCCTATCCGGCCTTATGATTAATCCTAAGAAATGCCTAGTGCTTAATATTTCACTCACAAACATGGAATTGATCCCGGCTAGGGCTGCACTCCCATTCACATGGGCAGAAAAATCAATCCCATATCTTGGAATTCATTTAACAGCATCTCATTCTGACTTATTCTCAACCAATTATCCTCCTGTATTAAGACAGATCACAAATCTAATAAAACAATGGTCGCAACTTCCTTTATCCTGGATAGGGAAGATTAATGCAATCAAAATGACTATTCTACCCAAATTGCTTTATCTATTCAGAGTCCTCCCTATTCCAATTCCTTCCTATTTTTTGAGAATAGTACAAAAAAGAGCAACTTCGTTTATATGGGGATCTTCTAAACCACGTATACCTATACACACACTACATCTTCCCAAAAATAAAGGAGGCCTGGGATACCCTAATTTTACTAACTACTACAGAGCAGCACATTTGGCCAGTCTGTCCAAATACCATGCAAAACAGGAAATCCCATTATGGGTATTTATAGAGGGTTCAGAAAATGACCCTCTATTAATATCAAATTTATTATGGCTTGATCCTAAAGACCGCTTTAAAATTCATAATCCCATAACTAAACACTTCTTATCTCTCTGGGATAAACTAAAAACCAAATATCAGTTACAATCTCCACATAATCCTCTCCTTTCTTTTATCAGAAATCCGGCCTTTTATCCGGCATGGATCTACCCAAATTCTTTTAAAGCTTGGACAACATCAGGCATTCAGACACTAAATGACTTCATAGCATCTAAATCATTCCTTTCATTCCCATCGCTTAGAGAAAAATATGATCTACCAAACTCTGAGATATTTAGATATCTCCAAATCAAAAATTTCTATACACCATTCCTAAAGGGGGATACACCATTATCCCAATTATCCATTTTTGAATCAATCTGTACAAAAGATCCATTTGCTAAAGGTACAATTTCATCACTTTATAATAAATTATATGGAGTAGCAAATCTTAATAGACCCTCTTACGTTCAGAGGTGGGAGGAGGACCTGGGACGAACTTTAGAAGACACGGACTCGTCTAATATATGGCTCACATCTAAGTCATCTTCACCCAACATCTTGGCACTGGAGACAAATTATAAAGTCCTAACTCGCTGGTACCTTGTACCCGCTAGAGTGGCAAAATATTCACCTAATACCTCAACTCTTTGTTTTCGAGGATGCCCAGAAATAGGCACATATTTACACATATGGTGGACGTGCCCAGTAATCCAAACCTTCTGGAAGGAAGTCTTCATGATTGCATCTAAAATATTTTAAAAAATAATACAACCAGATCCATATTTAACTTTACTTAATCTAAAACCGGAATGGTTAACACTCTCTCAATTCAAACTTATGATCCAACTAATAACGGCTGCAAAACAAACAGTGGCCAAGGCATGGAAATCTCCTACATTGGTACTAGCAGAAACAATTCACAGAATGAATAATACAATGTCCCATGCTAAGATGGTAGCCATCGATCAAAATCAAATTCCAAAATTTGAAAAACTTTGGCATCCTTGGATAAAACAACAGTTCCTGTCAAATTTCAATGACTCTGTCCTGTTGCCATGGTAACAGATTAAATGACTTACAGAGACACCCATTCTAAGGCTTCAAAGAGAACTAAAAAGAATAATAAACTGACGAGCGGGACAACCTTGTGGACCATACCTCTACCTTTCAACCCTTTTTCTTCTTTCTCTTTCCTTTTCTCCACCTTACGATTAAAGCTCATTATCAGAATTTATTTGACCTATATACACTCTACTTGTAAACAATATGTATAGTAGGTATAAATCATTTAAATACCTACAAAAGTAACTAAGGAAATGATATATATCTTTAATTTAGGTTTACGTGAACCCAATGTTTAATATTTGAAATTTCATGATATTTACCTATATAAACCCTACTGTAAAACAATGAGCTTACTTTATAGATCCTTGTAAACTTACTTTATGTATCTTTATGTATCTTTATAACATTGTATACTCAATAAACTTCTTTTGACAAGGAAAATTCAGATAGTATAAAATAGAACAATACATGTAATCATAATATAAAAAATAAGCATAATAATAATAAAAAATGTAATAATATTTCTTCCTCTTTATGGTCACTGCTTTTAAGAAGTCCCTTCTTTTCTTTTTTTCCCAATGTCATTTATTCAAGCCCTGATGAATGAGCATGTGAAGACGCCTGAAATTTGTTGAGTGTAATTATATGAGGAATTAAATATTTTTGTATTCAGAACAGTCTAGCACTCCATTTTTATTCCATGTGGAGGTGACCCCAAACACCCCCTTGTGGCTTTATTGTGAATTTGGATCTGCCTTACCAAGGATATTTTACTCCCCCTTATAGACTTCCTTTACTATGGAGGGACCCAACACAGTGTATTGGATTCAGCACCCTCTCCACACCCCCACCTAAAATCACAAACATCTAAAGAGAGAGTCAAAGACATTTTCTTATGCTGTCTCTTTGTACTAACATAGAGGGGAATCCAATCAGCCATATCTTATCCACATCAGAACTCTCCACTCACTGATATTTATTGCATAATACAAGCAAAAGTGGTTGGAAGGTTTTATTGTGGCTTATATAAGATTGCTAGGACAGCCCTTTAATTTATAAATAATATTATCATGCAGGGATCCTTCTTATAGCGTGATCCCTTTTATAACCGTATACCTCCTTCTATATAAAAAACAAAACATAACAAACATATAATAAATAACTAAACAGTTGATGATATTTATACAGTATATATTATTTCTATACTAGAAAGAAATGATATATTTGTTTTTTATATAGTAGGAGGTATATGGTATATGTAAGAAGAAGCTGTATAAGAAGGAGCTCTGCACGATAATATTATTTATATTATTATATATTATTATTTATATTAATATATTTATATATTTTTTTATAATTTGATGTTGGTAATTTCATTAGGGTGTGAGCTGCTTTATAACTGAAAATTAAAAATCTGTTGGAGCAACTCAACAATAGTTTTATTTTTTATATTTAAATTAAATTAGCTTTAAATTACCACACAGAAATAGCATAAGCAAAGGATAGTGTGCTAGAGATACAGAACCGCTTTTATATAAAGGCTTAGGTAATAATTTTCTAAAGGAGTCAATTTACACTTATTTTATCCCCCTTGGATGAAATTGCCAGGAATACAAACTCTACACAATTTTGGACAAATTCCTCTGAGATAAAATAAATGCCGCTAATGATTTAGCCTCTATGTAGGACTGATATAAAAAGGATTATACAAAGACATCTGAAAGAAAAGTAAAGCAGGTCCCACTCATGCTTTTTCCATGGATTATTTACTCAGAGCACTTTATAATCACTCTGGCATTTAGTTGTGTCTGGAAGGAGGGGGATGCTGACATCCTGACTGGAGCACTAGAATAAGAGGGTTCTGATTTGTATTTAATAAATTAAAAAGGTTTTCATCAATCTGAGTTTCTGTTTAAATATGGTGCATGTTTCTTAAACTGGTAAATCAATAAAAATGTATAAAATCAATAAAAAATGTATGGTGCCTAATTCAGAAAACCCCTGTTGTACTACCTAAAATATTGCACTTGGTGGCAGCAGAGCACTAAACACTGCTGCACACATATATGCATACTGAATATAACTCCGATGGATTGTGTCTTTTAATTACCTAAACATTTCACTAATTAAAATATATAAAAATACCAATTGGAAAATACTTTTTTTGTGGTACAATTTTGCTTTTTACAGCCTGCACCTAATCTTAGCTTGAACATTTAAGGAGGTATTGTATGGTCTGTAGGTGTAGTTTTTATTGCAGGGTCAGCGCTATTAACAGATTGGTGAAGATTTACTAAAACTGGTGCACATAGAATCTGGTGCAGTTGTATATAGTACCCAATCGGCTTCTAACTTCAGCTTGTTCAGTTAAGCTTTGACAATAAAACCTGGAAGCTGATTGGTTACTATGCACGGCTGCACCAGATTCTGCGTGCACCAGTCTTAGTAAATCTCCCCCATAAAATCCCCATTAGACTGCCACCGGAGAAGACACGTAAGGGTTGCTAGGGAGAAATGAGAGTATGGATTCTATTGTTTAATTTGTATTGTATTACTTTCATTATTATGTGGTAATTACTTAATAGTGTGACGTCAATATCCATCTAGTGGTTTGAAGTCCAAAGTTAAATGTTGAACATTAGGGAGGTGGAGGTCAGTTTAACACTTAGTTGCACATGGCGGAATGGGAGGAGGCCTCTGTCAGTGTTATTTGGGAAATAAATTAAAGTGGTTTTTAACCCCCTACATATACCCAGTGAATTGACTGGCCTCAGGTAATACAGAGAGATGAAACAAAGCCTCCTACATAAGTTGTACCAATTTATCTGCAGCACTGTCTTCTCTACATCTGTTCAAAGTGCGGAATTTTAAAGCTTGTCTAAAAGTTCAAAAAAAGATGGCGGAGAGCTGAAGTTACACTCTGCAGAGCTCAGGGAGGAGAGTTCTGAGTGCTGATTGGAGGGTAGAGACCCACCCCCTTCACACAGCACACAGGAATAGAGCTAAGGCTGTCAATTAGCTTGAGCTCCCTCCCCTGTCACCTTTTTTCGCTTGGTATCAGGAAAACTTGTCAGAAGTGACTCGTGGTAAGGAATGAGGTAGCAGACAAAAGTGACACTTAGTACTCTTAATTGAGACAAGTACACACTATAGAGGTGCAGTAAATGCTTTGTTCATATTTCATATCTGAGGTTTACAATCACTTTAGGTAGCAAGCTGAATTTAAATTTCGGGTCATTGAGAAGCAATCTGGTCTAATACTACTGTGTGTATTGATTGTGTCAATTGTTAAAGTTTGATAAAATTTTGAAACATTTTTGTTGCTGAGTGTCCTTGTTTATAGACAATGACAGTGCTGGGACAAGGTCATCTAGAGCCCAGGGAGAACATGCCAAACTCCCCCCCCCCAGCACTAATCTGAAGCCTCAACCCCAAAGCATAAATTCCCCCTCTTCCCAGTACAAATCTGCCCCCCTGCTGAAATCTCGTCTCCCAGCACAGATCTTTGACCCCCATTCCCTCAGCTCTATTAGAAAAAGCATGTAGGCATAGGACACCCCCCTGTCATGACCCCCCCCCCCCTACAAAAGGAGAATTGTACAAAAACCATAGGTGTGCGCAGACCATGGCATTAGGGTGTGCACTCAAAGCTCAAACACACGTGTGTGTGTGTGTGTGTGTGTGTGTATGTATGTATATATATATATATATATATATATATATATATATATATATATATATCTCAGTAGAGCACTGGACGGTGTCAGTAGGGAAGAGATTGATGTCAGTAGTTTATTTTTATTATCATAACTTTTTTACAATTTTTCTATTTTTTACAATTTTATTTAATAATATATTATTATTCTTAATATTATTTTTTTATATATATACATTTTTTTTTAGGAGCTCCATTGGGGGCTTTGGTGAGATATCAGAGGTCTAAATAGATCCCTGATGTCTCACTTTAAGACAAAAATTCCCCAGTCCCTTCTTCTGCAGCCAAGCAGCAGGTGGAATCTGTGCAGAATAGCGTGATTAGGGTGTGCCTAGGCACACCTGGCACACCCTGTGCGCACGCCTATGACAAAAACATTATTGGTTAAATCCACAAGTGCGTTTTTACCACTACTATTCATCTATATTGGCTTTTGGAATTTACAATTGCAGCAATTTAGAAATTAGATGAAAGGTTTAGCACCGGGAAACATCTTTTTTGATAGATAATTAGTACATTTTATATACAACTATATAGATCAGACCAAAATGAGGGACACATGAGGAAGAAAGAGGGACAGAGGGGGACAGAGGGACTTTTTTTTCGAAATCAGGGACAGTCCCTCGAAATCAGGGACAGTTGGGAGCTTTGCAAATAGAGAGGTTGAACCTCCTTAATATAGGCATAGACAGCAATAAAAACCTGACAGGCAGTTTAATCCCTCTATACTCTATCCAAAATGTAAAAAAAGTTTTGCCTTTAGTTTTACTTTAAGATTCCTAGCACTTTCTTGTGCCCAGTAAGTCTCAGGCATACTTGTACAGCGCATTTCCCCAAAAGACTTTGCTGGAGGAAAAATTGCCACACCTGCATGCGCAGATAAATGCTGATGCACAGGAGTATCGGCTTTTAAACCAGTACAGCTGTATACAGCCATTTACTTGTATGACCGGTTGTGTGTGCCATTTGTACATGAAATGTGCTGGGAATTTTAAATTTGAGCAATTTTGAGTCTCTAGATATCCATGTGCATGAGGCCTTAGACTTTAAACTGTTTTCATGTCATACACCATATAATAGGCAGCTATCATATAACTCTGTGAATTAAAAAAAAAACAAAAACACATATTTAAAACATAAGTATTGTTTTTTTTAGTTTCATACTTACCTAGGTGGATGCAGCATGGGTCCGATGCTGCATCTGTTTACTGCAAGTCCTCTCAAATGTTTATTTAGATCAGGGGTATCAAACTGGCGGCCCTCCAGCTGTTGCAAAATTCTGAAAAGACCCATGAGGCATTGCAAGGCTGACAGTTACAAGCATGACTCCCACAGGCAGAGACATGATGGGACTTGTAGTTTCGCAACAACTGGAGGGCTGCCAGTTTGAGACCCTTGATTTAGATCATATAGGTCAATATTTTAATATTAATTTAGGTTTATTTTTTGTTTAGCATTAAACGTGATTTTTCATGCTATTAAATGTTTTTCAAGTCAAATTTTACATACAGATGTATCACCACTAGAGGGCAGATTTGACTCTATAACGGCAGTAGAATAAGATCCTTGCTGAACAATCATCATAATAAAACATCAATTACAAAACAAGCCAACTAAGAAATTATATTGCCCCATACTTCATCTAAGGTGGAATGGCGCTGTGTTAAGAGTCTCAAAGCTCCAAGGCCGACCAGAGTCCAAGTTTTGCATTTACTTGTAATGAAATAGGGTTGGTCAGGCACATCCCTTGCTCTGTGTGCTTCTAAACAGGACACATGGCGTGTAGATGTTATACATGATAATGGAAACCTATTCCAAGAGCCAATGTATATAGTATCTTAAGTGCAACCTAAGCATTGAAGTTTAGTTCTGAATAGCTTTGGGAAGGCCAAGAACCTCAGTAAGGTTTTTTTTCTGCCTTATGATGCTTATGGGAAGATGACAGTGTTATCAGAATGATCGACAGTTAAAGGGAATCTCTCTAATAAGAAAACATACAATAAAAAATGTATTTTAGTAGAATGTGGAAGGCTAGGACATCTGTTTTTTTATTTATGTACCTCCATTGGAAATGTCTTCTCACTTCCTGTCCTGGAGATAATGTTGTTGCTGAGACAGAAGGTGGGGGGAATCTCCCAATCAGGGAAACAGGGAGCAATCACCTGACAAAGGTTCCCATTTGTCCCCCATTCTATCCAAAACTACAAAAAGTTTTTTACACCTTTTTTTTTAAACCCTGAGAAGGAAAACCAAGGCAGGAGCCATCCCTTCAAGGGACCTTAACCAGTGGCGGTCGGTCCACAAGGGGCAGCGCCCCCCCCCCAGCCTCTGGCACCACCTCCCAGCTCGCACCACCTGTGTGGCCGTGAACTGTGCGGGGCACCAGACCAATAGGTTTCTACCAGGTCCATCACTCCCTCACAGGCACGTGACAACATGGTTTTATACTGTCCTCACACCCTGCAAATCGGCTTCCGGCTTCCCGGCCATTCAGAAGAAGACCGGATGAAGACAGAAGCTGCGGCGTCGGACAGTCCAGGGGAGCTCCTCTGTAGGTTAAGTGCGGACCTGGAGGCCCCCCCAGAACCATCAGCCACCAATCCTAATGCCAGAGGCTTTTCCTAGGCCAGTCCTACTAGTTCCCAATTGTGACTAGAAGCTGTTAGTGAAAATGTACTCACAGTGCTGGTGGTGCCAAGTGCACTCCCAGCACAGAACAGCACCACCGGCTGTATTCATAATCATGGCAATATGGCATTATAACCCACTCCAGTTCTGCCACATATATACTTGTGTTTAGTGGGAGGAGGTTAAAGTTACTGTTTTAATACATTTTCTTACATCAGCCTGCAGTTTTGTCTTCTGTGCCTGTAGTTGACATAAGATGCTTTTATATTCTTCAAGCTGGCATTGCAGTATTGGAATTCTTCTTTCCGATATCAGCCTTTCCTAAGATTATAGGAAAAGGAAAACATTGGTCATACAATGGTTCAGCTACTTGACAAATGTCTGAATGATGTATTTAAGTCCATTAAATGGCCCTTACCTCATACATGCCAACAGTGATGGCAGTCACAGGAGGGGTGGTCTGAATTATTTGTTGCAGTATGTTAACATAAGTCTGAATTTCCATGAGATTCTGTTAGGGAAAACAAAATATATTGTTCTAATACACAAATTATTTAATATTCACTGAACAGATTATAGGGACCATTCCAGACAAAATGTATTGCCTAACTGCAATGTATTCTGAAGAAACGTACAGAACCTCGCTGTGTTGTATGGCACAGGTACTTGGATCGCTTCATTGGCACATAGTGCCAACAGAAAGAACAACCTTTATACTGATTGGCTGATAAAACAATTCATATATACAGTATATCTCTAGACTCCTATCCCACTCTTTGGTTTTCAGTTGTCTCATATTCCTGGGAAAGTCAAGGACACACTGTGGTAATGTAGGGACACTGCATTGCTATTCTAGTGTCCACAGGTGCATTTTCTTAGTGTTAGCAGAAGTGGCTTAAATATAGGGACAGGGTGGCATAATAGAGATGCATTCTGTGAATCTGGTAAGTCTACAGAAAAATCACTTGGTGCTTTGCCCCCCCCCCCCCCCCCCCACCCAGCATTCACCACCCTGTGAAATCTATGAGTTGCCCAAATATTAATCAAAACACTACGCCACAGATTCCCCTTTAAAAACAGATTGACTACCTCAGCTCTTCCCACTATCTGGTACCATTCGCACAGAGATGCTAAACCAAATTTACCAAAATGGATTAGCACTAGGTATATCAATACATATCCATATACATCACATTTCTAATAGAATAGTGCAACAAAAATTTTAAAATGCCAATAAGGTGACAATAATAATAATATGCAGTAAGACATAAAAGTCCATAAGTGTCCTAAAATTTCAATAATGAAGGTGCTTGAAGTCCTATTTAGCGTGCTCCACACTATCCATGCAGATGAGGAGTGCTTTCCTAACTGTGCATTTCAGTGGTTCCACACCAAAACCCCATCACAGGCTATAACACAACAGATCTGTCATATCAGCTTCTATAACTCTAAAGGCAGGGCTTCCACCAAATGTGATACCTCGTTATCAGGGCTGCCAGGACGTGGAGCTCAGTAGGCAGTGTATACAGAAGCCCGGGGTTTTCCTCACTCATATGACCCTCTGATAATATGCAGCACAGCCCAAACACAGAGTCAGACTACCCGCCAACAATCCAATGTGACCCCGCCCACACCGAAGCGCTATCATATTGATTAGCTGATAAAACAATGTATCTGTTCTTTCCTTGCATTTCTCCTCTGAGGCTATTCTGTCTAGAATCCTATTTTGGTCTTCAATTGTCTTCTATTCCTGGGAAAGCCAAGGACACACTGTGGTAATGTAGGGGCATTGCATTTCTATTCTAGTGTCCACAGGTGCATTTGCTTAGTGTCAAAAAAAGTGGCTTAGAAATAGAGATGGGATGGCATAGTAGAGATGCACTCTGTGAATCTGGTAAGTTTGCAGAAAAATCACTTTTATTTCAAATGGATTGTGCTTTTCCCCCACCACCCAGCAGCCACATCCCTGTGCAAGCTATGAGTTGCTCAAGCTATTGCATACACAGGGCTAAGGACCCATGTGATTGGCCTGCATATGATCCTTCATAACTGGAAATATAAGGTCATTTTTGACACCTGGTAGCTGAATGTATTAGCAAGGGAGGGAAGGATAGGTGATTATACTTCCAAAGAGATTAAGTAAAACACCTAAAATAAACAATATCCCTGTCTTTTCTTCTATGCAGATTGGTGAGGCTGCAGTGGAACGTCACCTCTGCTGGTGTAGTAAGGCATCCCAGGACTGGTAGAAGTACATACATGAGGGCTAACTAGAACATAAAAAGTGTCCGCCTGCACTGCTCTCCTCTCTCTCTCCTGTCTCGATTGACATAAGCAAGAAAAAGTGGCAGAGCTCAATGTTTTCCATGGGCACCTGAAAGCACATGTGCAGATGAATATTCAATTATATTCAAATAAATGTACCTTTTTGTATCGGTCCTTTGCAGCATTGATGTCATCTTGCAAGAATTGGGATTCAATCTGAAGCTCTAGATTGCTCAACAAAGCTTCATCTGCTTCCTATAAGGGTAAAATATTGCTCATTATTACAGCATTTTAGAAACAAATATTATCTGCTTTTTCTGGATAAAAATATAGTTTGCTTTTTAAATCTTTAGAAATGTCAACATACTTTATTATTCCATTGAAAGACTCAAACTCTGACCTTTTACAAGCTAAGAAGATTAGGTCCTGTATGAGCTAGTTGGAGAAAGATAATTAATATGTCCAAGCATCAGAAGTCCCTGTTGTAACATGCTGACTTTCCAACTTTGGCTTATGCTAGTCATTCCCTTTTAATGAAGAAAAAGGGAACAAATTCTTTAGCTTGAGTGTAAATTTGTCAGATCATTTGTCAATCAGAAAATTGTATCAGACCCTGATTGCATGCAATGGCTTAAAATAGAGCAGACTTTCCACTAACCTTAGTTGTGGATTGAATTTTCTTTTCCTTTTTTGGTAGTTATTTACGTTAAAGTGATACTAAGTTACTAAAGATCTTCTTACACATCAGTTCATACCTAAACCCACTAAAATCTGGCCACAACACATGCAAATCCACTATGAATGCCAAAAACTTTAGAAAAAGCTTTTTGCTTAAAAGTATGTATTGTGGCCAGATCCTTCCATTTTCTAACTACAAATGGGAACATACCATAAAAAAAATAATTCTCCTACAAGGCCAGTAGCTGAATATAAATATAACATAAGAGCCTTAAAAAATGTTCACATGCAAAGTACCATCTACTGTTAGTAAGAATTGGCTCCATGCAGGACAAAATACAAAAATAAACAATGCGACTAGGTAGGATCATACAATAACCCCAACAGAATAGATAGGTAGATTCAGCAGATGATGGCACACAGCAACATATTGTACAATTTAAAGATAGAGGAAGCTAGAAAGCCCACAATTGGATGGTCCACCCCAGCCATGGCCCGGGGAGTAGTGGGGACTAGGCAATGTTGGTGAAATATGCAGCAAAGTTCAAGTCAATAGGGGGGGTAGAAAGATGGAAGGAACCCCACTATCCCCCTACCCATTAACCACATTAACCAACAAAAGTGTCAAAAATAAATAAAAACAGTAGACAGGTTTTTGACAAGCCTGTTAGTAAAAAAAAAAAAAAATGCCCCCAATGTAGATCCATTATCAATTATAATGCCTGCTGCACCACCGGACCCAAAAAAAAGAGAAAAAAAAGCTCTGTGCTCGTCAAAGGCTAACTAACTGTCGAATGTCTACCGGGTGACAGTTCTTAAATAGGTAAGGGGCAGGGCCAGCTGGTGGCCTTGCCTACTTGTGATGTCACGGATTGGTGCATACTGGGTCTATGACGTCACAAGGGGGCGGTGCCACCATGTGTACAATGTACCCCATACTCATTCATATGGGGGGTGAGATCTGGGGTCCCCCTTGTTAAAGGGGGCTTCCAGATTCCAATAAGCCCCCTGCCCGCAGACACCCACAACCACCAGCCAGGGTTGTGGGGAAGATGCCCATCAACATTGGGACAAGGTGCTTTGGGGTGGGGAGGGCCAAATCCCCCCTGCCCCAAAGCACCCCCCCCCCATGTTGAGTGCATGTGGCCTGGTATTTTTCTTTTTCATTTTGGCATGGGGTTTCCCTTAAAATCCATACCAGACCCAAAGGGCTTGGTTTTCCAGGGGGTGGACCCCACGCCATTCTTTCACTATTCCAGACAAAATGTATTGCCTAACTGCAATGTATTCTGCAGAAATTATTCAGAAGGGAGTGGGGCGCTCGCTCGTCCCCCCTCCCCTTTCCTGGCTTGCCACACTGTGTGCTCCGGTAAGGCTCTGGTATGGATTTTGGGGGGCCATGCCATTTTTTTTTTCATTTTGGCGTGGGGTTTCCCTTAAAATCCATACCAGACCCAAAGGGCTTGGTTTGCATGGGGGTGGACCCCATGCCATTCTTTTTCATCAATGATACTATCAATGCAAAAAAAAAGCAGTGATTTTAATGATGCTTTAAGTGAAACAATAAAAATGAAAAAATCCAGTTTTCTTTTTTAAATTTTGTATTGCTGGACATTATTATTTTTTCTTTCAGCTGTCAGCAGGGAAGCCTGCTGACAGCTGATGACTCGCTTGTTTTTAAGGATGCGGTGGCTGGTTTCCCAGCCCCCCTCCTTAACAACATATTGACTGTGCGTTGGACAGCTGAACATCATGCCGAATGCACAGAAAATTCAGGTGTTCGGCGAACACCCAAACGGGACTAACTTTTGCTTGGCCCAAACCATTCGCCCAACACTATTAATGAGATAGGATGGCTTGCACAGCGGGGATAGTTTTTTCTAACCTTATATTTGTGCATACAAATAGACTGTAGAGGTGCTTTGCTACTACAGCTGCCTACCCAATAGCCTGCAAAATATAAACTTAAAATATTTACAGTGAAGTAAATCATTGAGGTTCTGTAACCTTTATATTTTAAGCAAATTTAAGATTGGCCAAGAACAGAAATGTAAATTTTAAACGACACTAACAACTCTACTACATGTGTCCTATTTGTGTTTAGGTTCCTTTTAAGCACTCTATCTTCCGTGAATTGTCACATCAAACATTGCCAGGAAGATGTATGTGCATTTATGACAAAAAAAAAGACATTTCACATTTTAAAAAATGAGAACATCCTATTCATCCAACTTCTTGCATATCACATTTTTATGGGTTAAACACAGCTGCCTTTAATAGCTCATAGTTTCAGCTCGCACTTAAAAGGGTTTGTATAACAGACTACTCATGTGTCAGCTCTCCTAAACCACAATGGCTCATAATTACTGCTTGAGAACTTTTTTCAAGGAGTTTGATAGTTATATAGTTACAGAGTGGCTTTAATATTAAAACAGCCATGAATTTGTGTAAAGTGCTGTAGGAATATATAGTCAGAGCCCCAAGCTCAAAACAGGCTTGTTTGCTAACAGGGAATCCCAGCCCTAAAAACTGACAATGAAACAGTAAAGAATATAAGGAGGTGGGCATTTAAGTGGTGATTCCTTGATGATATGGCATACACATACATTCATTAAAAAAAAAAAGTTTATTGAAATATACATAGAAGATACATATCCAAATACATAGAGGGGCTAACAAAGAGTCCCCTATATCTATAAAATGACCACATGTGTAACAAAACATCAAATGCTATAATATAAAAACTTGTCATAGCATAATGTCAAATGGGTGTTATATAGAGCTTGCCAACATGTTTCCCGGCGCAATGGCTACTTCCTCAGGGCTTCATTCCATAGAGTATAACTTCACACCTATGCTCAAAATTGTCTGGCATGTCCGAGCTAAGGGGAGACCAAAGATAAAACTGTCCAGTCAGTCACCAACATACAGGAAAGGAAACCCAGCTATATCAGAGGATACATTATTATTATTATTATTATACATGATTTACATAGCGCCAACAGTTTCCCCAGCGCATTACAACATGGGGCAGACAGTACACTTACAATGCAAATCAATACAGGAGGGATCAGAAGGCCCTGCTCATTAGAGCTTACAATCTAGAAGGGAGGGTCAAGTGGAACAAAAGGTAATAACTGTGGGGGATGAACTGATGGAGAAAATGAAAATACAGTTGTTAGGTGTGGGTAGGGTAGGCTTCTCTGAAGAGAAGGGTTTTCAGGGATCGTCTAAAAGCTAACAGAGTAGGAGATAATCAGACAGATTGGGGTAAGGCATTCCATAGGATTGGAAAGGTTCTGGAAAAGTCCTAGAGGCAAGCATGGGAGGAGGTGATGAGGCAGTTAGAGAGCAGGAGGTCTTGAGAGGAACGAAGAGAACAAATAGGTTGGTATTTAGAGAATAGGTTAGTGATGTAGCTGGGGGCTAAGTTGTGGAGGGCTTTGTAAGTAGTTGTTAGTATTTTGAATATAATTTGTTGGGTGAGCGGAAGCCAGTGGAGGGATTGACAGAGAGGAGTAGCAGACACAGAGTGATTGGTAAGGTGGATGAGTCTGGCAGCAGCGTTCATGATGGATTTAAGGGGGGATAGACTATGTAGAGGTAAGCCAATGAGAAGGGTGTTGCAGTAGTTGAGGTGAGAGTTGACCAGAGAGTGAATTAAAAGCTTTGTTGTGTCATTGGTTAGAAAGGGGCATATTTTGGAGATTTTGCGGAGGTTGAGGCAGCAAGATTTGGACAGTGATTGGACGTGGGGCTTAAAGGAGAGTTCAGAGTCCAGGACTACACCTAGGACCTTGGCATGCGTGGATGGGCTTATAGTTGTGCCATCAATTTTGACAGAGAGATAAGGGGAAGGGGCACATGGGGGAGGAAGAATTATAAGTCTGGTTTTGGATAGATTGTTATGAGAAAGTGGTGTAACATCCAGACTGATATATCTGATAGTAAATTAGTGATACGTGAGGAGACAGAAGGAGTGAGTTGAGGGGTAGAGAAATAAATTTGAGTGTCATCAGCGAAGAGGTGGTATTGGAAGCCATAGGAGGTTATCAGCTGACCTAGGGATGAGGTGTAGATAGAAAATAGAAGAAGTCCAAAAACAGAACCTTGGGGGGACCCCAACAGAAAAAGCAGGAGGAGAGGAGGAAGTAGAGTTGTAAGAAACGCTAAAGGTGCGGTTGGATAAGTAGGAAGAGAACCAGCGAAGAGTACAGTCACAGAGACTAGGGTTGCCACATCATCCCTTTAATCCAGGACACATTAATTACACAGGTTCTGTGGTTGATTAAGGTGGTAATTAAACTCATTTGGTGTCTTATCTGCATTAAATTAGCCTCAGAACCTGTATAATTAATATGTGTCCTGGATTAAAGGGATGATGTGGCAACCCTAACAGAGACCAAAGGCCTGGAGTTTTTTTTTGAGGAGGGGGTGGTCAACCGTATCAAAGGCAGCAGAGAGGTCCAGGAGTAGGAGTACAGAATAGCGTCCATTGGTTTTGGCCGTTAGTAGATCGCTTGTTAGTTTTAGGAGAGCAGTTTCTGTGGAGTGTTGAGGACAAAATCCAGACTGAAGGGGATCAAGAAGGCTATTATCAGCAAGGTGGTCGCTCAGTCAGTTGTAGATCAGACGTTCAAGGAGTTTGGATAAAAAGGGGAGCAAGGAGATGGGGCATAGGTTGTTAAGATTGGATGGGTCCAGTGAGGGCTTTTTAAGTATGGGGCTGACAAGTGCATGTTTTAGAGAGTTGGGGAAGATGCCAGAAGAGAGGGAGAGATTGAAGATGTGGGTTAGAGAGTGTAGAATAGAGCCAGAGGGTGAACATAGCATTTGCGAGGGAACAGGATCCAGAAAGCAGGTGGTAAGAAGGACTTTAGCAAATAGTTTAGCAACCTCATCTATAGTGGTGGGGTTGAAAGAGGGAAGTAATGATTGTACATGAAGTGTAAAGTTTGGAGGGTATCTGAACAGTAGAGATCTCCTCGCAAATTGTATCAATCTTCTATTTGAAGTGATTGGCGATCCCCTGGGCAGTGAGTGAGTTGGCGGGTGGAGGCAGTGGAGGACGAAGTACAGAGTTGAAGGTAGAGAAGAGTTGATGGGACAGGATGATAAGTTGCTATGAGAGTGATAAAATAGGTCTGTTTGGCAGTGAGGAGGCTGAAATTCTATTTTTGGAGTGCAGATTTATATTGATTGAAATCTTAGTCTTACGCCACAGGCGCTCATGAGCACGACTGTGCTTTTTCAGACTTCTAGTATCATCTGTTTGCCAAGGTTGAAGCAGTCGGGGCATGATTCTGTTTGTAGTGAGGGGGGCCAGTGAGTCCAGTGAGGCTAGAAGTGAAGCGTTGTAGACAGAAGTGGCTAGGTCAGTGCAGGATAGGGGTAAGATTTTGTCATAGAGGTAGCAGAGTAGAGAAGAGAAGGGTTGAGATGACGTAGGTTTCTACGGGTAACTTTTAGGCCGTTGGAGGGAGAGGAGATGGAGGAGAGGGAGAGAGTGAAACTAATAAGGTAGTGATCAAAGAGAGGGAATGAATAGTTGGAGAGGTTGCATAGAGTGCATAGGTGGGAGAAAATGAGGTCAAGGGTATTGTCTTCAGAGTGATTAGGAGCGTGTATCCATTACTTCAGGTCAAAGGAGGAGGTTAGGCTGAGAAGTTTGGAAGTGGCAGGAGTGTTAAGTATTAATAGGGATGCTGAAGTCACCCAAGGGAATACGAGCACACAGGCTCATGGTGCAATAACCTCTTTTATTGCATATAAAATAATAAAACCGATACACTCACAAGTGAAGGTGAATAAACAGCGTCAAACAGTTCCTCCTCCCTACTGTGTCCTCATGGCTATCTATGATTGACGCTGCATTACCACTGTACAAGTTAACCTATATTAGTCGCGGATGCCCCTGGAAGTTTGAAAAGGTGTGGTAGAGGTGGAATTCGCTATAGATAGGCCTTTAGTGGTGCTGCCTCACGGGTATGGCTCCTATTTGATCCCTCTCCCCGATGTATACTACTCAAACCTTTTCAATGTGCGGCAAGGAGGCTGGATATTTACCTTCTGGGCCCTATTAGTGTACCCTGCCCCCGATAGTGTACCGGTTATGGTTCTCATCACCGCCTTATCATCAATCTGTCTGGTACCCTGAAATGTCACTCGATGAATGTATAATTGATTGTGATAATATGTCATGTCATTTAGGCTGTTTCAGCCACTTTTTCTCTGTTCTGTAATTTATCCTTCAATAAAGAACACCTGATTGTTAAAAAAAAAAAAAAAACAGTTCCTCCAATAGAAAGTAATATATATATATATATATATATATATATATATATATATATATATATGTATATATGTATTCTCGTTGTCATACTATCCCCCATATGTTTTTTAGTTGAAGTTCGGTAAAATTTGATTATAGGGTTAAAAAACCCAGTCCAATTAATTTCAGCTCCAAAATGGCTCTCTGAATAACAGGGGGCGGCTCTGAGGAAGGAGGCCACAGCCTCTGAAACATGTTATCCTGAAAACTACAGTGTCCTCTATCAGCTGGCTTCACCAGAGCTCTCCCTGGGACAAGTGAAGGCGCCCCACAGCTCTCTCTTGATTGGCCGTCTCTTCAGTCAGTGTCAGCAGCTGCTTGATGAGCCTGTGTCTGCAGAGCCAGCCTATCCATCCATACAGCGGTCTTCTCATCTACTCTGAAGCTTGGATGTGTCCCTCGCTAAGGCTCTCTATTCAAGGAACTGTCTGATGCTGTTTATTCACCTTCACTTATTTTATATCCAATAAAAGACGTTATTGCACCATGAGCCTGTGTGCTCATATTCCCTTTTGTTTTCACAGCTATCAATTTCCCGTTGATCACTGAGCTGCAAGGAACATGATGCTGGTCAGATTGTTTCACATTAGGCATTCTCATTAAGGGATTCCTTGGTCAGTGTGTTATTGCTTTGGATTGGACATGTCTAGCGCAAAGACTATTTATGTTGTATTTTTTTGTTTAAGTCACCCAGAATGATTATGGGGATTTCAGAAGAAAGAAAGTAAGGTAGCCAGGCAGAGAAGTCATCAAGAAAGGTTGATACTGGTCCAGAGGGTCTGTAGATAACAGCTATCCTTAGAGAAACTGGAGAGGAAAGACAAATGCAGCGTGCTTCGAAAGAGGAGAGTGACAGAGAGGGAGGGGGGTGAAGAACCTGAAAGGTGCTATGTGGGGCTAGAAGGATTCCTACACCTCCTCCCTTACGTCCGCTGGATCTGGGGGAGTGAGTCCATAGAAGACCACCATGGGATAGGGCAGCAGAAGACGCAGTGTCAGATTCATGGAGCCAGGTTTTGGTAAAAGCTAGTAGATTAAATGAGTACGTGATAAAGAGGTCATGGAGAGAGGTGAGTTTGTTACAGACAGAGCAGGAATTCCAAAGGACAGAAGAGAAAGGGAGTCTGGTCTTGGGAAGAAGAGAAATGGGAACTAAATTGTGTTGATTGCGGCTGCTGCCAGAGGGTGCGTTGAGTACAGTTAAATGATGGAGGCCCAGGGTTTGGGGATATATCTCCAGAGGTCAGGAGAAGCAGAAGGGCGAGGGAGGTAATATGGGAGTGGGATTTATATGAAGGGACATGCCCCAGTGTCCTGGAGATTTTGTGTGTGTGCATTTAGAATTAGCAGGAGTTGGTGGGTGCAGTAATAGGGAGAGGACAGAAGTGAGGGTGATATATATATGCTGTGGGGGGGAGAAGAGGGGTGAAGGAGAGATAGTTTAAGGATAGAGGACAGAGCTGTCAAAAGGAGTGGTAGAGAGTGCATGTTACAAGCAGAAAGAGCTGAAGGGGTAAACAAGGTCACCTGATGTCTGTGTGACGTTTTGTATTTTCTTGTGTTCATTCGCTTTGTGCATTCCCTGAAATGCAGAGTTAGAAGTGCTCCCACTGATAGAAATACCCACACTTTGAGAAAGAGACCCAGCTGCAAATGTGCCCCCTGCAAATGCCTCCCCCAAAAGATGCTTAGATTTATACTGATAGGGATGGGGGGGTGCATTCCAATTATCAAATCAGGAGGTAATGAAGGTTTGCTGGTTAACAGAGCAAAATTCTCACTTCAGAAACAGACTTGCAAAAGGGCACTAAAGTTAATGGGCCAAAATTTTGGGTAAGACAAGGGAGATAATAAAACATTGTAATGTGGACAGGTCTACAGACGGTTAAGCAAAAATAACATACCAGCATTATTAAACAGGCATAAGCAAAAGCAGATAGCAGTGTATCAGTTTTTGGGTGGAGTTGTTTCAGCAAGACATACCAGAATTATTAAACAGACATAAGCAAAAGAAGATAGCAGTGTTTCAGTTTTTGGGTGGAGATGTTTCAGCAAGACATACCTGTGGAAGGACAGAAGAAATTTTCAGATGATGAGTGCAGAGTCAGAAGTGCTCCCACTTATAGAAATAGCCCCACTTTGAGAAAAAGCCCCAGCTGCAAATGTGCCCCCTGCATTTGTATGCAGATCTATAATAAATGTAAAGCCATTTTTTTATAAAGTAGGGATGGGTTCAAACTACTGTCATTTTTGCCATATGTGTCTCATTAGGGAGATTTCCCTTAATTTCCTTTCTTGTAGACTCTACAGGAAGTGAGTGGACATTTTTCTAATATGAGGGAAACCCTTAGACAGTTTAAATGAAAACAAGTGCCTCTACTGAAAGATTTTCTCTCTATTCCTGTTCTGGTGGCAACTCAAATTGTAGGTTTACCCTCATTTTCAATCCTGGAGGCAATGGTGATCAGGACATTTAGAGAGCCTGAATCCCCCTAACAGAGATACAGACAGCAATACAAATCTGACCCAAGGCTTTATCTCCTCGCCACTCTATTCAAATCTAAAAAAAATGCCTTTAGTTATACTTTAAGTACATATGCAGAGATCAACGTATCTGTAGACAATCTGCTTAGGAAGGACAAGGGAGATGCAGTTAAAACTGAGCAGTTGGGTCGGCAGCCACAGTCTTAAAAAAAGAAAAAAATCAAGTCAGCCTCCTGGGGCTGTCCATTGCATCCAAGATTCATCTGTACTATGTGGAGGCCTTCTTTTTTCCATATGATCCATGCTACTTCCTGGATGTAAGGAGTACCACATGTACCAGGAACATCGCCATTGCCTCGTGTCACCCTTGGTTTGATGGATGCAGGTGTATGTGCATACCAATCTATTTGTGTTCGGGTCGGAGATTGAGTTCCTGACTGTCGTCCATGCCTGTATGACCCACCGCCGTGTGCGCGTCTGTTCACAGCTTAGGGTAAAAGTACCCATCCCCTTCCCCTGGTGGTGGAGGCAAATCCCCGGGTGTCATGTGCGAATTTCACTCTGCACGATTCAGCCTCATTGTTACAGCCTATGAATTTCAATGCCCTGGGATAATTTTTTAAGGGATTGAACACTACAGTATAAACTTTATTATGTTTCAGTGACTTTTATGTTGCCATTCACTCCTCTGGAATTTAAGGGGTTTTCTTTGCAGGTCATTCTATATGAGGTTCTTGTGGCCATCATCGGTCTGCATACCTTATCTATGTTATCGTATCAGTTTGTATGCTTCGCGCTATTTTAATTATTATATATGCATTTGGCACTGTACATTGCATGTTGCTATAGTATTTTAAAGGTTTTCACATTATCGTTGATTCACTCCCAGGATCACTCGTTGAATATATATGTATTTAGCACTGTACACAGCACTTTATATTTTATATATTATCCCCGGACAGTTATCTGGGGTATACTCAGTTTTTAGCGCTGCATCTCCCTTGTGCTTTATACTCTTATGCAATTAGTCTTATTGCTGATGCTGGCAGCTGGTTAATATTAGTAGCGCATTATTCATCTGATCAGGAAGTAAAAGAAGGTTTGACATGGCAGGATTCTTGATGTTTCCAGTATAGCTTTCAAATGACTTCATATAAAAAAGAAAAAGGTGACAGGTTATATTTGAAAACCTGCCTCACTTGCATTCATTTATTGAATGTATTCTGAAACAGCAAATTTTCTTAAATACATGATATACTGCAACTTTTTTTTTAACTAAAGGAGATTGTTTAGAAATGGATATGCAGTTTATGGTTTAATGGAGTTTTTCTTTTTACCAAATGACAGGGATGCTTCATTCAGTTTATCAAAAAATTGATCAAAACAAATCTAAATATCTTACCAACATCTTAACCACCTCCCGTCCGCGCTATAGCCGAAAGACAGCTACAGTGCGGACCTAATTTGCCAGGAGAGCGTCCATAGACGTCCTCCCGTGCTCGAGCGGCCTGCGTGCCCCCTGTGGCAAGCTCTGTGATCAGCGAGTCTATGAGACTCAGCTGATCACAGATCGGAGTAAGGGGTTGATCCCGACCCCTTACCACTTGATCAGCTGTCAGGCAATGACAGCTGATCATGTGATGTAAACAGAGCCGGTAATTGGCTATTCTTTGAAAAAAAAAGCACCGGTCACCGGCAGCTGTGAGTGGGACATCAGTCCTGATTGTGGAGAGCCTCTGCAGAGGCTTCTGTGCCCACCTGTGCCACCTACCAGTGCCCACCAGTGACACCTACCAGTGCCCACAGTACCACCCATCAGTGCCCACAGTGTCACCTATCAGTGCCACCTATAAATGTCACCAATCAGTGCCTCATCACCAGTGCTGCCTATCAATACCACCTACTAGTGGCCATCAGTGCACCTACCAGTGCCCATCAGTGCCGTCTTATCAGTGCCTATCAGTGTCATCTTATCTGTGCCTATCAGTGCAGTCCATAAGTGCCCATCAATGCAGCCCATCAGTGCAGCCTCATCAGTTAAAATCAATGAAGGAGAAAAATTACCTGTTTGCAAAATTTTATAACAAACTATGAAACATGTTTTTTTTTTTTCAAAAATTTCTGTCTTTTTTTGTTTGTTTAGCAAAAAATAAAAACCCAAGTGGTGATTAAATACCACTAAAAGAAAGCTCCCTTTGTATGAAAAAAATGATAAAAATTTCATTTGAGTACAGTATAGCATGACCACGCAATTGTCATTCAAAGTGTGACAGCGCTGAAAGCTAAAAATTGGTCTTGGCAGGAGGGGGGTTTAGGTGCTCAGTAAGCAACAGGTTAAACCCCAATATAACAAGCCCGATATATTACTTCAGCTATAGTGCAATTTGTAATTACAGGTGAAAAAAATGGCAATGCTGAATTGATTGTTCATTTTAACATTCTGATAGCATTAAATATACAGTATACACTGCAATCCTTAGGCCTCTTTCGCACACACACGTTTGTTTCATCAGCTCAGTCACGTTTTTTCAAAGAAAAAACAGATGAAGTTTACATCCGTTTTTCATCCATTTTTACATTAGTTTTTTACATCTTCCAGCTAGAGTCATTAACCACTTGAGTCCCGGAGCCATGTTTTCATGCAAAAAAACAGATTGTTTGTCAGTTTACATCGGTTTTTCGTCCAATCCATTGTTAGTTTACATTGGTTTTTCATCCAATCCATTGTTTTAATGGAAGAAAAATAGGGCTTTAAACCGTTCCACAAAACAGATGTTGACGGAAGCCAATATAAATGGATATAAATGGATATAAATGGATGATCATCCATTTACATTTGTTTTTCCATAGAGATGCACTGATGTCTGTTTTTCATCCGTTAACGGATGGATGAAAAACAGACAAATGGTCCGCATGTGTGAGAGGGGCTTTAGGATTATTAACATGCACATGATTACAGTAGTTCAAAAACATTTTATTTATTTTAGGTACTTATATAGCGCCGTCAATTTATGCAGCGCTTTACATATACATTGTACATTCACATCAATCCCTACCCTCAAGGAGCTTACACTCTAAGGTCCCTAACTCACATTCATACATACCAGGGACAATTTAGACAGAATCCAATTAACCTACCAGCATGTCTTTGGAGTGTGGGAGGAAACCGGAGTACCCAGAGGAAACCCACGCAGACACAGGCAGGTAGTGTCGTGGTCGGGATTCGAACCAGCGACCCTTCTTACTGCTAGGCGAAAGTGCTATCCACTACGCCACTGTGCCGCCCGTGGTAAACATGAATAATATTAAAAAACAATATACAGTATATCAAATGAAACAAGTGACAGTGCATGGGCAGAAATAAATAGCATAGGTGTTCGTAGGTCTAATAGCCAGGAGCTTACTCCTTCAGATGTCATCTGATAGGGTCACAGTCGGAGTTCATCTGGCAGACAGAAGCCAATTTAAGGGATGCAGGCCATTTATTGCACTGATTAGCAACTATCCATCTGTCCTGCCTTGGTGGATATTGAAGCATCCTGTACTCGGCCCTTCTGTCTCATGGGTGCATAATAATTATAAACTGGGTGGCCAAAACACACATACAGAGGAAGGTATGACCGTATGATCAATTGCAATGCTTCTACTTACTTGTCCTACAGTTTTATTGACTGTGTCTTTCAACCCGATACATCACCATATGCTACACAGAAAAAACATAGACTACAGAAAGAAAATAGACTACAGAAAAAAACATAGACTACAGAAACATATATATTTAGAATATTTAGTTGACATCCAATCATGTAAGCGGTGATAACTACTCTTTCTTTTTAAGCCAAAGAGCAACTCAGATCTGCTCTCCCTCCCCTTCATGAATTAAAGACTGAACACTGTGCCATGGCAGCCTCTATAGTGACATGCTCCATGACTTACAATGCATTAAATCAATATGTAAATAACATAATTAATCCAAGGTTAACCCAAAACAAACCTGATAGAACCAGAAGAGGGTATTTGGAGGCATCAATGCCATAGAAATGTGTATGTAACGTCCCTGTCTCCAGTCACACTACAGCAACTCAAGGCATTTTGGAGACCACATCTAAAGGTCAATCATGTTTTTGGGAAGATGAAAAGTAAAATTTTGTGTTTGGGAACATGTAGGCCAAACAACTTTATTCATACATGTCCAAGCTTGTTGACCTTCTCTTTATCCTCCATGCTGCTTTCTGTTCTCATTGTATTATTATTGACAAATCAGGTAAGACCCCACTTATTAGTGTACAAAAAAAAAAAAAAGATCTCTTTATTGTCTCCATTTAATTTGGTTTGAACTTTAGATTGTATATGCAATTGCCTGAAGGACATCAGAAGATGACAGTAATTTATGTCAGTGTGAAAAGTGTAATTTACGTGAAATTGTTTGCTCTGAAAAAGCTTGTGATCGTTATTAAAAAAAAAGAATATTCTAAAGCCACTTAGCCCCTGCATTTCCAGGAAAAGCCAGGTCTTAAGAGCTAGTTAATGCATGGTTAGTGAAACACTAACTTTCTCTAAATTACATCTTGAAAATGATTACTTAAACAGCATTTTATCATCACCTTTTTGTGATAAATTCATAGCTTTATAATCATGGTTTATGTGCAATATAAATTAAGCCTTGTTGTTGCATGTTCTCTAAAGTACAATTCCAGGCAAACTATTTTATTTTGGATAAAGTAGGGATGGGTTAGAGTCTTGGACAGATTTTATAGCACCTGTGTCAATGCGGGGGTGATCCCCCCTTAATTCCTGTAAAGATCAGGATTGAAGGGAAATTTTTGCAATAGGGATGAATAGGGATACAGAGAGAGAGTGTGTGTGTGTGTGTGGGGGGGGGGTATAACTGCTAACAATGTTTTTATTGTTGTCTCTGCCTTCCTGTCCTGTGGATGATAGCAACCCCTGTTTTTTTTACAGGTGTCACTGGGACAAAAAGTGAAGAAAAATCGTTCCAGTGAAGGTCACAGACAGAAAACACTAACAAGAATTTGAACTCTTTCCCACTCTATCCAAAATTAAGACAAAAAAATGGCCGGGTTAGATAAGTTTGAAACCCTATGAAATACTACTGCTAGAATAAAAAGCACCAGTAGATTTACATGGTGCTAGATTACATACCTTTTCTGAGCTGTAGTAACATAGAAAAGTGACAGCAGGAAAAGACTGAGTAGTCCTTCGAGTCTGCCCATTTTATTTTTATTTATTTATTTTTTATTTATTTTTCTTTTTGGGGTTTTTTTTCCCATCATTAACCTTGTTGTCTGACTATAGATCTATGTTTATCCCAAGTATCTTTGAAGCCATTTACTATTGACTGTCATCAACTACCCTTTCAGTAAAATAATACTTTCTAAGATTTGTTTTGAACTTTCCTCCAGTTAGTTTGAGGTCATGTCCCTGTGTTCTTGATTTTGATTTCACATTGAAAAGACTGCCTTCCTGAACCTTATTCACCCCCTTGATGTATTTAAAGGTTTCAATCATGTCTTCCCTTTTCCTTCTTTCCTCCAGACTGTACATATTAAGTTCCTGAAGTCGCGTTTGATATGTTTTATCCCCCACACCTTTCACCATTTTTGTTACCCGTCTCTGGACTAGTTCTATTTTATCAATATCTTTCTGTAAGTGAGGCCTCCAGAACTGGACACAGTATTCTAAATGCGGTCTCACTAAAGATCTATATAGGGGAATCAGGACCTCCTTCCTCCTGCTGGTGATCCCTCTAGTGATGCATCCTAGTATTCTATTTGCTTTCCCCACTGCCTGGTCACACTGTTTGCTCATTTTGCAATCATCAGAAATAAGCACCCCCAAATCTTTTTCTTCTGTAGTGCTAGCTAACACTGTACCCCCAATGTTATACTCTCTTAGGGGATTCTTTTTCCCTAGGTGCATTATTTTGAGAAATATTGAACTGCAGTCTCCACTGCTTTGACCAATCTTCCAACAATTCCAAATCATTTTCCATGTTACAGATACCTCCAGGGATATCAACTCTATTACACACCTTTGTGTCAGCAGTAAAAAGGCATACCTTGCCCAACAAACTTTTAGTCATATCACTTACATATAGATTAAATAGAACAGGACCCAGTACAGAACCTTGTGGTATCCCACTAGTGACTGGTCTCTGTTCTGAGTGAACCCCATTTACAACCACACTCTGGTATCTATCCTTTATCCAACTGCATATCCCATGAAGCATCAGAGGGTTAAGTCCTAGCTTGTACAACTTTTGTATTAGACCATTATGTGGAACTGTATCAAATGTATAAGAATGTATTAATACTTCATGTCTCTCGGGGGGTGTCCGATGCTTGGAAAACCCCAGAAGGAGGAAGTGGAGAGAGACAGAGAACTAAACCACGTGACCTTATACATATAGGGGCTGCTACTGCTGCTGTATTCTCTCCCAAATCAAAAGTAGACACTATTATGCAAGTGTCCCTATGTTCTAATAGTTAAACTTCAGGTGCCCATAGCTTTTTGAGTGTATATCTAAATCCTTGTGACACACCTATTTATTATTATTATTATTATTATACAGGATTTATATAGAGCCAACAGTTTGCACAGAGCTTTTCCTTGTCAAATGAAGTTTATTGAGTATACAATGTTATAAAGATACATAAAGTAAGTTTACAAGGATCTATAAAGTAAGCTCATTGTTTTACAGTAGGGTTTATATAGGTAAATATCATGAAATTTCAAATATTAAACATTGGGTTCACGTAAACCTAAATTAAAGATATATATCATTTCCTTAGTTACTTTTGTAGGTATTTAAATGATTTATACCTACCATACATATTGTTTACAAGTAGAGTGTATATAGGTCAAATAAATTCTGATAATGAGCTTTAATCGTAAGGTGGAGAAAAGGAAAGAGAAAGAAGAAAAAGGGTTGAAAGGTAGAGGTATGGTCCACAAGGTTGTCCCGCTCGTCAGTTTATTATTCTTTTTAGTTCTCTTTGAAGCCTTAGAATGGGTGTCTCTGTAAGTCATTTAATCTGTTACCATGGCAACAGGACAGAGTCATTGAAGTTTGACAGGAACTGTTGTTTTATCCAAGGATGCCAAAGTTTTTCAAATTTTGGAATTTGATTTTGATCGATGGCTACCATCTTAGCATGGGACATTGTATTATTCATTCTGTGAATTGTTTCTGCTAGTACCAATGTAGGAGATTTCCATGCCTTGGCCACTGTTTGTTTTGCAGCCGTTATTAGTTGGATCATAAGTTTGAATTGAGAGAGTGTTAACCATTCCGGTTTTAGATTAAGTAAAGTTAAATATGGATCTGGTTGTATTATTTTTTTAAATATTTTAGATGCAATCACGAAGACTTCCTTCCAGAAGGTTTGGATTACTGGGCAGGTCCACCATATGTGTAAATATGTGCCTATTTCTGGGCATCCTCGAAAACAAAGAGCTGAGGTATTAGGCGAATATTTTGCCACTCTAGCGGGTACAAGGTACCAGCGAGTTAGGACTTTATAATTTGTCTCCAGTGCTAAGATGTTGGGTGAAGATGACTTAGATGTGAGCCATATGTTAGACCAGTCCGTGTCTTCTAAAGTTCGTCCCAGGTCCTCCTCCCACCTCTGAACGTAAGAGGGTCTATTAAGATTTGGTACTCCATATAATTGATTATAAAGTGATGAAATTGTACCTTTAGCAAATGGATCTTTTGTACAGATTGATTCAAAAATGGATAATTGGGATAATGGTGTATCCCCCTTTAGGAATGGTGTATAGAAATTTTTGATTTGGAGATATCTAAATATCTCAGAGTTTGGTAGATCATATTTTTCTCTAAGCGATGGGAATGAAAGGAATGATTTAGATGCTATGAAGTCATTTAGTGTCTGAATGCCTGATGTTGTCCAAGCTTTAAAAGAATTTGGGTAGATCTATGCCGGATAAAAGGCCGGATTTCTGATAAAAGAAAGGAGAGGATTGTGTGGAGATTGTAACTGATATTTGGTTTTTAGTTTATCCCAGAGAGATAAGAAGTGTTTAGTTATGGGATTATGAATTTTAAAGCGGTCTTTAGGATCAAGCCATAATAAATTTGATATTAATAGAGGGTCATTTTCTGAAGCCTCTATAAATACCCATAATGGGATTTCCTGTTTTGCATGGTATTTGGACAGACTGGCCAAATGTGCTGCTCTGTAGTAGTTAGTAAAATTAGGGTATCCCAGGCCTCCTTTATTTTTGGGAAGATGTAGTGTGTGTATAGGTATACGTGGTTTAGAAGAGCCCCATATAAACGAAGTTGCTCTTTTTTGTACTATTCTCAAAAAATAGGAAGGAATTGGAATAGGGAGGACTCTGAATAGATAAAGCAATTTGGGTAGAATAGTCATTTTGATTGCATTAATCTTCCCCATCCAGGATAAAGGAAGTTGCGACCATTGTTTTATTAGATTTGTGATCTGTCTTAATACAGGAGGATAATTGGTTGAGAATAAGTCAGAATGAGAGGCTGTTAAATGAATTCCAAGATATGGGATTGATTTTTCTGCCCATGTGAATGGGAGTGCAGCCCTAGCCGGGATCAATTCCATGTTTGTGAGTGAAATATTAAGCACTAGGCATTTCTTAGGATTAATCATAAGGCCGGATAGGGCTGCAAATCCATCAAGAGCTGGTATTAAGTTAGGACCAGAGACCTGTGGTGATGATAAAAAAAGTAATATATCGTCTGCAAATATACATAATTTGTGTGTAATACCTCCTACTTCAATGCCAGTTATAGTTTGGTTTGTTCTGATGTATTGGGCCATGGGTTCGAGTATAAGGGCAAATAATAAGGGAGATAATGGGCAACCCTGTCGGGTACCTCTTTCGATATTAAAGGCTTCAGATTTGTATCCAGCATATTTTATATAGGCTTTGGGTTTATTATATAATGCTTTGATCCATGTTAAAAAGTGGGGTCCAAAACCCCATTTTTGTAATGAATATTGCATATATTGCCAGGATACTGTGTCAAATGCCCTCTTAATATCGAGAGATAGAAAACATAAAGGGATTTTCCGTTTTTTAGCAATATGTGCCAATAACACTGCCCTGCGTATATTATCGCCTGCCTGTCTATTTGGCATGAAGCCTACTTGATCTCTATGTATTAATTTTCCTATAATGCTATTGAGGCGTTTTGCTATTATTTTTGCTAATAATTTAATATCGAGGTTTAACAGAGAGATAGGCCGATAATTCACACAGGAAGTATCATCAGAAAGGGGTTTTGGGATCATACAAACAATTGCCATTAGTGTTTCTTGCCGAAAAGAATGTCCATCTAGAAGTTTGTTAAAAGTTTCAGTGAGAATGGGAGAGAGTATTTCTGAGAATGTTTTATAGTATAAAGCCGAGTAGCCGTCTGGGCCTGGTCTTTTGTTAAGTTTTAGGTCTTTTATGGCGTTAGCAACTTCATCTATAGTTATAGGCTCATCCAAACTGCTTTTTTGATTCTGAGATAACTCAGGTAAGGTTATTTTTGAGAAGAAGGATTCAGCCTCTGTAGGATTAAATTCATTGTTTGTCTTGTATAAAGTTGCGAGATGTGAGTGAAATTTATGGACTATTTTAACTGGATTACAAGTGTAAACATTTTTTGATAATTTCAAACGTATTGGTTTGAAAGATTTGTTAGTTGAATTTAATGCCCAAGCCAAATATGTACCTGGTTTGTTTGTATTCATGTAGAAATTGTGTTTGGAGCGTTTGAGGGATTTATCAACTGACTCAGTGAGAAATAGATCGTATTCCAATCTAGATTTTTCCAGATGAGATTTTGTACTCTGAGATGGATTATCTTGAAATGATATGTAGGCTGCATTAAAATTGAGTTCTAGTTTTTTTGCTAGATTTTTGCGTTCCCGTTTAAATAGTGCCATTTGTCTTTGTATTGTACCACGCAAGACAGGCTTATGAGCTTCCCACAGTGTTATTGGGGAGATGTCTGTTGTATTATTAATTGATATGTATTCCTTTAAAGCTTGTTCAATGGCCATCTGATGTAGTGGGTGTTTGAGCATTATGTCCGGTAAGTACCACGTTGGGTCATGCGCTTTTGGTATGGCTGAGGCTATAGTAGTGTATACTGCATTATGGTCAGACCACGGAATCGGAATTATATCTGATGCAATAATTTCTGGTATCATTCCTATTGTTAGAAAAATATGATCTATTCTGGTGAAGGTTTGATGAGGGTGCGAGAAATAAGTGAATTTCTTTTTCATTGGGTTACTTTCTCTCCATGAATCTACCAGATTGTATTTGGAAAGAAGTTGAGAAAAAGGTAATCTAGAGGTTATTTTGGATGGTGTAAAAGGTGATTTATCTAGAAATGGGAGGAGGACCTGGTTCGAATCCCCACACATTATCACTGTTCCTATTTTGTGTGTATTAATCACTTGTAATATATGTGAGAGGAATGGTGTAGGTTGTTTGTTAGGAGCGTAGTAGGAAATCACTGTGATTGCTGTATCCATTATATAACCCATGAGTATCAGGTATCTACCTTCTGGGTCTTTAATTTCTGATGATAAGGTGAATGGTGTGGATCGGTGAAATGCAATTAGAGTTCCCCTTTGCTTGGTACAGGCAGAAGCCGTGTAAATTTGTTGATAAAAAGGAGAAATATATTTTGGAGTAGAATCTTTGGTGAAGTGTGTTTCTTGGAGGCATACTATGTGAGCCTTCTTGTTATGGAAAGTACGGAAGGCTTTGGTCCTTTTTTGAGGGACATTTATTCCCTGAACATTCAGGGAAAGTATATTCAGTGGTGCCATGGCAATAGATCAAATAGTTTTGACTTACTTTTTGTTATGCAGAGCTGACTGCACAGATCAACCTGTGTGGACTGAAGAGATGAATAGATAGAAAAGAAACCAGTGAATTCTGGAGTAAAGAGTAAACAAAAAACGTATGAGATTAGATGATACATTGTATAAATTATTTTTTGCAAGTAATCACAATTTACCCGTGAAAGAGAATAAATATCTCTCTCAGGGGAATAAGTGCCTTCGTCACACTCCCACATAATATGGTTGGGAGAATGAGGAGGGCTAATGGGGGTACACGGATCTTCCGCTTACAGGAGAGAAGTGCTATGTCAAAAGACATCAAAATGATGTTTCATTAGTTGGAGTGCAGAATATAGTTTTTGTTGAAATTATTTATTCCAGGGTGGTTGTATATGGTTAGTCTTGCCCTAGGCTAAATAATTCAGTTAGAAAGGTACTGGTAATAACTTTGGTATTGATGAAGATAGTTTGAATTATTTTGGGATTTTAACCCTTTTAGAGTAAACAATTACATATTTTATTCATATGTAACTGTTTAGATATGTTAACTCATAAAATTGAGGTTGTATTGCTTCAGATTAGAATAAACAAAAACATAATTCTAGGAACTAGTTAGGTAATAATATATTTGTTTTAAGAAAAGAAAGAAAAAAAAAAAAAGCTTCCATTACTTCTGGATTATTGAACATATTTGTCCTAAAAAGTAATAAATCTATTGTTATTACCTGATAATATATAACTGAACAAGAATTTCCTTATTTCACTTATATATTCTAAGGCTATATGAATCAGAAGTAATAAGAAATATAACTGGAATGTAACATGATCCCACACAGTGTGTGACTATCAGAATGCAGTTACATTCAGTTATAAATATAGGTTTTTTATAGAGAACCATCTCTTAGTATAATAAATGAAGAGATATCAGGAATTAGGATGTCAGTCCATTGAATCTTCTTGGTCCATGGATGATGTGGCATAACGGCCTCTTTTGTGAGAATGATGATTCCCATTTTGTTCTGGAATTTTCTGGGTGTTGCCTGAAGGTGAAGATGCCATTCTTCTGCGTGTGGGAGTGTTGCTGCTTGTGGGTTCTGTCAGAGTTAATTTTAAAAGGGTTTGTTGTAGTTCATCTGCTGATCTGCTTCTGTAAATTGTACCTTGGTAGTTAAATCTGACTGAAAAGGGGAAGCCCCATTGATACATAATGTTGTGGCGTTGCAGTTCCATTAGTTGGGGTTTCATGGATCGTCTTTTAGTAATAGTAAGTTGGGATAGGTCAGCAAAAATTTGATAACTGTGTCCTTGAAAATTAAGTTCCTTTTTTTTCTCTTGCAGCAATTAGTATTTGTTCTTTCGTTCTGTAATAATGAAATTTTGTGATTATATCACGTGGGGGTCCATCTTTCTTTTTGGCTGTGAGGGCTCTGTGTACTCTGTCCAGTTCTAAACGTTCAATAGGGATATCTGGCTTTAGTTCTTGTAATAGAGCAGTAATAGTAGATTGCAGGTCTGTCACAGTTTCAGGTATTCCCCTTATGCGCAAGTTTGAACGTCTGGCTCTATTTTCGTAATCTTCGAGCTTAGTTTGAAGTATTAAATTCTCTTTTTTTAATTGTTCCAATTCTGTTATATTTTCTTGGGTTGTAATTTCAATTTCATCCATTTTTATTTCTAAGGCTGCGGTGCGGTTTCCCAGCTCTCTTATTTCTTTGGTTAGGCTTGTTATTTGGTCTGAGGTTTGTTTTAAAGCCTTATGAAGCATCTTTTCAAATTGTAATAATATTACTGGGGATACTGAGGAGGCTTGTGGAGAGGTTTTGTTCTGTATCTGACTCAAATGGAGAGTCTTGCTGTGACATTTTCTGTCTGTGAGAGCGCCCTGATGCTGTATCTTGTGAGGTGACTGGAGCTGCTTCAGCTGCAGTGAGTGCCTGTGAGCTCTTTGTGAGGTGATTTTTATTTCTGCCACGGTTTCCTCCCAGTACCATATTTCCTGCCCAAACTTTCACAGTTTGTTCCCTGGGGCAAAAAGGTTCAAATGGATACCTTTTGAGCCTGCAGGCTCCGCTTTGTCCTTCTCTTCTCTCCTCAGCGGTGTGGAGCTCTAACAATGCATGTCTGCTCCGCTAGGCTCCGCCTCCTGCCCCCCTGCACAGAGCTTTTCAACCAGAGGCCAGACAGTACAGTTACAATACAATTCAATACAGGAGGAATCAGAGGGCCCTGCTTGTGAGAGCTTACAATCTAAAAGGGAGAGTCAAGTTATACAAAAGATAATAACTGTGGGGGATGAGCTGATGGTAAAAATAAAAGTACAGTTGTTAGGTGGAGGCAGGATAGGCTTCTCTGAAGAGAAAAGATTTCAGGGATTTCCTAAAAGTGGATAGAGTAGGAGATGGTCTGACAGATTGGGGTAGGGAATTCCATAGGATGGGAGAGGCTCAGGAGAAGTCCTGAAGGCGAGCATGGGAGGAGGTGACAAGGGAACTAGAGAGCATTAGGTCTTGGGAGGAACAAAAAGAACAGTTTGGTTGGTATTTTGAGATGAGGTTGGTGATGTAGCTGGTGGCCAAGTTGTGGATGGCTTTGTAAGTTGTTGTTACTATTTTGAATTTGGTGGGTGAGTGGCAGACAATGGAGGGATTGGTAGAGAGGGGTGGCAGACATTATACGGTTGGTAAGATGGATGATTCTGGCAGCACTATTCATGATGGACTGAAGGGGGAATAGTAAAGGTCAGGCAATGATAAGAGCGTTGCAGTAGTTGAGGTAAGAGATAACCAGGGAGTGGATTAGGAGCTTTGTGGTGTCATTGGTTAGGAAGGGGCGTATTTTGGAGATGTTGCGGAGTTTGAGGCGGCAAACTTTGTAAAGTGATTGGATTGGATGACCTATTGTTATTATCTCATATGCACAGTGCCAGATAGCTAGGTCTGTGCTCATGTATGTTAGTAGCTGAACGTGTTTATTGACATAGTGTTTATAAGCAGCTCCTATTATTTTAGTTAACTCCTGTCCCTTCTGGTCTCGGACTCTATAGCTAGTTTTAGCTTAGGGTTCGATACCCAGCAGAAGCTAAAGGCAGGTTAGGCATCTGGTGGCCACTTCTCTTAGTCAAGGTCTGGTTGCATGTCAGATTAGAAACTACTAGGGTGGGACTAAAGCACAGTGTAGATGTAACTGTGAGTTCCAGTACCACACCACAGTTCCTACCAGTGAGAAGCTGCATTCCAGGCTGGTTGGACAACAGTTGAATAATCTCCCCATCACTATTGATCTTGTCTTCAGGTCTCCAACACACAGACAGACACTGCATCATGATCATTCTCAGAGACCCCTGCAAATGAACTTTGCTGCAACATTAATTTGGAGGTATCTCTATTAATAACTTTATATATCCGGGTATATCTGCACATTCCAATTTGTACATTGGATTTATGTACTATTATGAATCTTTTCTTATATAAAGCTTGTGTTATTTACATACTGTTGTGCATATATATATATATATATATATATATATATATATATATACAGTATATATATATTTATTTATTTATTTATGGTTAATGGGTGGGGGCACTGCCAACTTTATTATCAAGCCCACTCTTCCACTTAGTGAATGTTCTGGTTCTCTTATTTACCTACTGGTTTAGTGCAATATCCTACTTGAGGAGGGTCATTTGTCATAACCCCTCCCCCAAAAGAGGGCTACACAACCCACAAAGTGTTCAAGGCTAGCCTTTAGGGCTCAGTGGCAGTGGTCTTCCTCCCATAGGCTAGAACATTGCCTACCAGCCAAGAAGTTCAGTTTCTGAAAGGAAATAGAACGGGGAGGCGAGGATTGGCCTTTATATGTCTTCTACATTTCTGTAGCAGTGGTTATGTTCAGATACATAGGGAGCAGAGATTAAAGGTGCACTCCAGTTGAAACTTAAATCTGAACCTTGCATACAGGTAACACTGTCTGCCTCCTTAGTACTTACTTTTGTATCCACTCATTGTTGTAGTGTACCCGTCTACACCAATTCCTTTAATTATAATATGGTGATCTGAACATCCTCACTTATAATGCAAGATAGTTGTTCCTAAACAATTGCTTAAGATGTTCCTAAAAAAACATGCTTAAGAAGGGATATAATCGCAAAATACAAATCTTTGAATGGTGACTCTAGCTTTGGAAAGAAACTTAACCTAAGGTCTCTAAAGAAAACACACAACCACACAATGAACTTGATGAAGTTGGATGAGAAGTGGTTCAGTCTTAAACTGCGTAAGAGGTTTTTTACTTTAAAGTGGTAAAGATGTGAATTTCCTTCCACAGTTTTTTGTATCAAGGGGGAGTATAGATAACTTCAAAAAACTTTAAGATGTATTTCTTAGTGAACACAGTACAGGTATATTGAAAATGGTAGACACACACACTCAGGTTGAACTGGATGGAATGGTGTCTTTATTTAACTTTACAAACCATGTATCTCTATATCTATGTTGTTTTGTTACCATATATGAAAAATATATGTGTTTGTGTTTGTGTGTGCATGTATATGTATGTTTGTAATAATACTAGTTAGAAGTTTAGGGATTTTAAATGTTAGAATGTAAGAGATGTTACTGTACTCAGAAATCCCTTTAATAGCTAAGTAAGTAAATGCAGGGTCACTCATATGGCATAATAGCCAATTCAGTCAACATTATCATATTACTAATGGAGAAAAAATACCAATAAAGCTATCTGTTTTATATGTTACTCTCTATTTTGGCTTCCACATAACTGTGTATAATGGAATTTTTATTGATTTATTTGTTACAGACATTTGAGTACTAGTTGTACATAACTGAGTAGATGAAAAAGTCTGCTAGTCTCATTGGTATCATTTTCTATCAAATCCAGCACTAACAGTGTGGGAAATAACAAGCAAAGTAAAATATGACACATAATTATGGATGAAAGCTATGATAGGAACATGTGGAAATTACAGCTACTTTGGGTAAGAAATTAAACCTGCTTTACTTTTTGTGCTTCCTTTCCACCAACTATTCTATTAACCAATAAGTGTTGCTCACAATTTTCCACATCAAGGACACACATTTTTAAAACAGAAAATTTTGGACCAAGTACAATGTGTAGTTGTCTTAAGGTCTCCACAGAGAATAATGATCTGCTGGTGATCAGCCTCTGGCGGGTTGGGGGTCAATAATAATAATAGTGATAATAATATATTTAATATAATATAATATATTTAATAATCAACTTGACACATTCTTCTTAACTCTTTGACGTTCCCATAAAGATTATTCAAGGGAAAAGTTGGCTGTTGTCAGGCTATAAATGGTACCTTAACTGGCCCCTAACAGCTACATTGGAAATATTTCCTCAGTTTTTTTGTGTGCACCACCATATTTATAATTATTTTGTGAACCGGCTAGGGACTTGAAAAGGATAATAGTCACTAAAGAAGATCACAAATTTTGGCTTTTTCCTTACTATCTGTCCTTGTAACAATGGTCACCAAGACAAACAGAGAGAGTGAATTTCCCTAAAGAGGACATCAACAGCAATGACAACTTGACAGCAGTTCTAACATAGGTCTGAAACATGCAAACAGTTCCATGTAGAAATCCCTAGTGACAAAAATCATTATATACAGTATGTACAATAGATTATATGAGTTATAACCATTTTTATGTCTATCTTAGTTAAATCATCATATATTGTCTTATAATACTGTGGGGGGAGATTTACTAAAACTGGTGCACTAAGATCTGGTGCAGCTGTGCATGGTAGCCAATTTCTAATTTCAAAAAGAGAAAAACCCACCATTAGACCACTAGCATATAGACGCTACACTGCTCATTAAAAAGCCAATGCAGCGTCCCCAGATTTGCTGACTCACCAATGTGGTGCGGTATCCGTAACTAATAACAAAGTAAAAAAAAAAAGAGTAAGAAAACTCCTGAAAAGAAAGTTACAGACGGAACAAGCAGCTTAATTGGGAAATGTATTACAAAGTAGATAATATATTACAAAAATGCAAAAACTGGTTACCTACCACCAAACATCTAGACTACTACAGAGTTAAAAAAAAGGCAACATTGTCTATATAAATAGCAGCTGCATCACACCAGTTATCAAGCATACACCAATCACACACAGTGAGGTATTCATCTGGGGTAACAGATAGGTAATTGTGTCATATAGTTCCAGGTGACAAGCATCATTGGAATCCCAGATGCCCCCTACCACTAATGACCACCAATGGGACTCCTAAATAACGTGGATTCTATGTGTGAACAAGGAGGCCAGAGTTCCCAGCAGTAGTATACGCCCTGGATCCAGATATACCAGGGTTGACAGATAAAAAGTTGGCCTGCTGTTAAGGCATCACTCTGTCTATATACACATGAAGCCTGGAGTGTAGATAACTTAGACAGTTAGTGTCAGATTAAGCCATTCGATCCAGAGGGGGCTCAGAATAATGAAGTTAGCAGGTATACCATTAAATGCACAGTCATGACAGTAGTACAGAACTGTATATGCTATAATCAGACAAGGACCAAGTGGTCCGCTCACCTGACCAGGGACAGGATACCGGGTAGTCCAAAGACAAGTAAATTCCCGAGTGCCCCAGTTGGAGCTTGTCCAGCGGTAATCAGCTCACAATGGTCAGACTATGTAATCCGTGTTGGTCAGATCCTGTGCCGGGGATGTGGAGCTTGGACTTAAAGCCCGCTTGCTGTTGTGCCACAGCGCTGTGACGCTGTACCAGCGTTGTCCTCTCTAAGATGGCTCCTGCTGTCCTCCTAGATTGCAGGGCACTTGCGCTGGCATGATGTGCTGCGTCACCCGTGACATCAAGGCGTCACTGCCGTGGTGTCACTGGCCAGTTCTAACTTCAACTTGTTCATTTAAAGCGTTTGTTACCCCAACATTTCATATGCCGGACATGAGCCTGCTGTACCATGTACTTGTATGAAAAGGTATCCTGTTCGCCTTGTATTGCTTCCTTTGTGTGTAATCCCTGGTGTTCCTGCCAGTCCGTCTGCTTTCCAATCAAAAACTGACCACACTAAACAGGAGAACTGTCAGTAAATGTTCCATCCGCTGGTAATATCTGTCATTTGGCGTGCACTACTGAGGTCCACCAGCAGGTGTCTCCTGGTAGTTTGGAACTGTCAGGAGAGCTTTTCCCTGCTGATGTTATGTCATCTTTGGGCTGCAGTACTGGCGTTCACCAGCGGGTGGATCCTGGCAATGTGGAGCAGACATCACCTCCTGCAATCAGATGTCACTTGAGGCCAATCACAGGCCTATAAATACCCGGCAAGAACTCACATGTTTGCCTTGGTTTTGTCCTTGAGCCCTGAACTGCATCCTGTTACCTGTTGTACCTGATCCTGTCTATTCCTGCATCCCTGAAACCTTGTCCTGCAACCTGATCCCTTTCCCCTTGTCCCCCCATCTGCTGACCTCCTGTTTATGACCCTGGCCTGGCTTGACTACGATTCTGGTATCCCCTTTGTTATATATACTCTTTGGTTTGTTGTCACTGTCTTAGTTATTTGGTTTTCTCACTCTGTTTGGTATTGGTGGTGTATTCACATTATATGCATTTATTTTCATAAAATCACTTACTTTCACCTACTTATGTTTGGTTACTCTGTCGCAGTCACACAGTTCTGGTCACATCCGGTTTATGACAAGAACACAGCATGGTCAGTTCTCTAGTTGTGCTGGCAACTCAGCCTGCTCTCCTCCAATGATCAGACTTGTCCTGACACCCCCTCCTGCACAGCCTATCTCTGGGAAGCTCAGTGTACTGTTGCTTCTCCTCCCACCAGCTCTTATGCAGCTGAGAACAGAGGGAATGTGATCACTTATAAAAAAAAGTTATTTATAATGTTTTTTTATATCTATACACAAATGTTTTTCCTTCCATTTTTGTTTTAAACTGAATGGATCGTTTTTACAAGGTAGTCGTTTACAATCACTTTAAGCTGACATGGAAGCTGATTGGTTTCTATGCAGAGCTGCACCAGATTTTGCACTCTCAAGTTTTAGTAAATAACCCTTCTGTGTGTAACATCTTCCGTATAAAGCAAAATAGCGCAATCTGCAGAGCAAGAGCGCTTCCCACAGATGATATTTTTCTATTGTCTGATCTGACAAACATTTGACAAACTATGATAATAGTTGGTTCATTGTATGCATAAATGCAATTGAAAGATGTCATAGACTGTCAAATATTAACAAACTGATTTTCTAGGACAGAGAAAAATTTTAGTCAACAGCTGTTAGGAGATATTGGATGAGTTATTAAAGCGAATAGAAAATGTTCACTTACAAAAATGAATGTTCTCTTTTTAAAATGTATGTTTCCTTAGCTTAGTAAAGAAGGTTACGCTGTGTTCACTTTAACTACCCAGTTGCTTGCAAGGTAAAAACATAATTTTTGCTTGTAAGAGATTTGATTACTCAAGTGATTACAGCTCCCCCCTATTAACTAAACTCTTTGAAATGAATAGCTATTCTTCCTTCTTTAACAATACATCAATGTTCCATTGTAAACAGTCACTCAGGGTGATGGACAGGGAAATTGTGTTCACATCTGCCAGAGCATGCATTTGTAGTGACTAATGATTTCCAGGAAAACAGTTTGACTTTTAAAATTTTTATTTTTTGTTGGATCAGATAAGATCAGATAAGAAAAGTCATTCCATGAGCTAGCCCACAGTATATAACTGGTAATATCTCAAGTACTGTCAAGCAGTATTTGAATATCCTATTGTTTTGTAAAATAAATATATCTGCAAACAAAATAAATAAAACACATTTAAATATATTTTGAGTAAACACAAACAAAACAGAAAAAAATGTGGTGTTTCAAAATTATTAGTGAAAAGGCTACTTATGTAAACCACACTGGAGGCTGGGCCTACTTGTCTTACCTTATTTAGTCTTTCAAGATTTTCTTTAAGAAGTTGCTGATACTCACATTCATTTTGGTATCTGTAAACAAAAATAAAACATGATTAAAGACTCCCCAAAAACTTTTTTCAAATATAGCAGTAAATCGTGGGGTAAAAAATTGGTGATTTCATCTTTTTTTCCAATATTATAAACCTTGTATTTTATATAAAACCAACTGCATATATACTATATACAATCCTAAATTAAAGATCAGTTAAATTCACCTAGTACAGGATCTTCTCTAATCTTTCTCTCTGATCATCTCATCACTTTTTACTCCAGATTTTGTTTAGTGCTGCAACAGACAAACACTTAAATACATCTATATTTATCTATATCCATAGCTATCTATCTATCTATCTATCTATCTATCTATCTATCTATCTATCTATCCCTTAGGGATCAAATGAGGATTTGCCAGGGGTCACCGAATCCTGGGCTGTTTCTGAAGCCTCCACTGCTCTCCCATCCTTCTTGCGGCCGCCCAGCAGGGCTGTCCCTGGAGCCTGTGGCCACCCAGCTGGGCTGTTTCTGGAGCCCGTGGCCACCCATTCAGTTCACTGCATGGCAGGGGGGGCAGGGACTAAAGTACAGGTGACTGGTGAGGACTGTGAAGTGGGAGGGGCTGGAGGAGACCCTATCTCCCGATTCTCCGGCATAGGTGGCACTGCTGTGAGACACCGCAAAGTCGGAGACACGGTGAAGCCGGAGACACAGTGAGTAACACTGCCTGCGATTACAGTTGCCATTAAAAGTCCCCACTACAGTTCTCAGATCAGTAGATGAACTTAACCAAGAGCACCTAAGTTGGCTAATCAGAACTCCCCCCAGCACTGCCACTGATCCTAACTCCCCACCAGCACTGTTACTCATCCCCCACCAAGGAGTAAGTGAAGGAATAAAAATTGAGAATATATGGAAGGGAGAGGAAAAGAGGGAGAGGAACAAAGAAAAGGGAGAGAAAGAATAAGAGAAAGAACAAGAAAGACAGCTAGTGAGAGGAATGGGGGGAAAAAAAAACAAGAAATTAGGATAGAGAGAGATAAAAGGGAAAGAAAGGAGAACAAAGAGAAAGAGTGGTACATCCTAAAATGTACCATAAGTGGTTTAATACTGTACAAGTGGAAGGGACTCAGGGAGCGCTAAATGTCCGTGGGTTAGGGGTGCAAATTACTTATCTTGCCTTGGGTGCTGACAACCCACACTACAAAAATGATTTTACTGTTAGGGGGTCCCCACAACTTGGGAAAATTTATCAAGGGGTCACAGCACTAGAAAGGTTGAGAACCACTGGTCTAGAGGGAAATTGACCTTCCTGTCTCGAAGCAGAGGATCGTGGAACTGGTTATCCTGCAGCTAACATAACTGAAGCCCAAAATCTCTTAAGAACTACAAATCCCAGCCAAGATGATTTTGTTCAAGGGGTTAATATGGCGCACAATGGAGGTAGCCGAGTACATATAACTAAAAATGGTGGGAGGAAGGGGGTGGGTTGGGGGTTCCTGAGAGGGGGAACTTGATGGTGGTAGTTAATGTTTCACAACAAGTTCGGGTATTAGTCCATGTAAGGATAAAATGATGCTGAATAAATGGAAGGCAGCCAGTCTATAAAAGCTAGAAGAAGCTCTGGAACAAATAAAAAAATAAAAAAGAAGAAAGAAGAAGAAAGAAGGACGGCGCCCTCTAAGTGCAGCATGTATGTTAAAAATATTTATTACAATAGATAAAAACACTCACATTTGGGTTGCTAAAAACCAGCATGTAAAGGAGGATCCATGACCGACATCCTGGCCGCCCGGAGGCTCTGAGGACCCTCGGCACCACTGGAACAGCTACCAGGACCCAGGTTACAGGACTCACATCCCAGGAACCCCTCCACTGGCCCGTGACACCCACATCCCCCGAGAGCACGCGGATGAAACTACTTTACATGCTGGTTTTTAGCAACTCAAATTTGAGTGTTTTTATCTATTGTAATAAATATTTTTAACATACATGCTGCACTTAGAGGGCGCCGTCCTTCTTTCTTTTTTAAGATGATTTTGTCCCTGTCTAAGTTAAAAAAATGAGTAGCAGTAGAAGAATTAAATAGAAAACCATGTAATAACTTCATAAACTACACGCTATGCTTGCTGGATGGATGCACATGTATTTCAACGCAGTACGCTCACATGTAATTTGTTATCTCTGAGGGTTAGATTTGGTTGCATATACAGTGGCAAGAAAAAGTATATGAACACCTTGGAATTAACTGGTTTTCTGCAGTAATTTGCCATACAATGTGATCCAATCCTCATTTAAGTCACAACAATAGAAAAGTGCCATGTTCTTAAAGTCTGAGTAAACTCCCATGCATGATTTTTACCTATAGGTAAGCCTATAAAAAGGCTTACCTACAGGTGTTGTTTAGGAGATATTTACTGTAGATGCTGCTGGAGAGGTCACGGCATACACATACTTATCCTTCAGAGTCCTCTGCCGTAAACGGTGGCTCCTGCGCGCATGCATGGGAGTGACGTTATCATGGCTCCGGCCACTCACGCGGCCTGGAGTCTGCAAACCTGGAAGGAAGACCGGGTGAAGATGGAAATGCCTTCAGCAGTAACAGCAGGGTTTCAATAATAAGGTAAGTTTCACATAATGTGCTAATATGCAATTCATACTAGCACATTGTGACATTTCCTTGCAGGTTTAAAAGAAAAAAAAAAAAAAGGCAGCAGTTTACTACCGCTTTATACTGGTAACACACAAACAATTCTTATTTCTCATGACATTTTGAATACACCCATCAAGCATTCACAGTGCTGGAGGACAAAGTAACCCATAGACTAATTACTTCAACTTCAACAAAAGCTATTTGGAGTTCATTTTATGAAATGGGTTTGGAGGTGTTTTTTAGAGCTACTTTGATTGATAAAAGACACTAAAACATTTTAAGATTGCTGTTCAAAAGAAGCATCAACTGATGTGAACCATGCCTCTCAAAAAGGAACTCTCTGAAGTCATATGATCAAGTTTAGTTGATCTGCATAAGGCTGGAAAGGGTGACAAAGCAATCTTAAAATGTTTAGTCATTTATTAGCAACAGTTAGACAAACTGTCTATAAATAGAGACAGTTTAGTACTGTGGCTACTCATCCTAGAAGTGAGCGCCCAACCAAATTGACTCCCAGGCCAAAATGCAGAATCCTCAATGAGGTAAAGAAGAACCGATGAGTAACAGCTAAAGGCTTGAAGGCATCACTGGATATGGCAAAGATCCCTGTTCATGAGTCTACCATACGTAAGTCTTCAAACAGGCAGGATGTCCATGGCAGAACACAGAGGAAGCCACTGCTCTAACAAGAGACCTTGCTACATGCCTGAAGTTTGTCAAAGTTAACCTTGGCAAATGGCAATGCAACTGGGAAAATGTTTTGTGGACTGATGAAACAAAAGAAGAATACTCAGCACTATCTATGGCTCAAAAAGAGCACAGCTTACCAACATCAAAACATCATTCCAACAGTGAAGTATGGCAGAGGGAACATCATGATTTGGGCTAGCTTCGCTGCCTCAGGGCCTGGACCACTTGCCACCATCGAGGTGAAAATAAATTCCCAAGTTTACCAAAACATCCTACAGGATAATGTCAGGGTGGCTATCCACCGCTTGAAGCTTAGTAGAAGTTGGGTGATGCAGCAGGATGATGACCCTAACGATTCAAAAGAAAATCCCCAGTCTGGCTTCAGAAAAAGAAAAAGAACACTTTTGGAGTGGCCCAGTCAGAGACCAGACCATAACCCCATAGAGATGCTACAAAATAACCTTAAGAGAGCCATTCACACCAGACATCCCACAAATGTGGGATGTGAATCATTCTGTAAAAAGGAATGGTCAACATTTCTTCCTGAACATTGTGCAGGTCTGATCCAGAGCTACCAAAAGCGCTTTCTTAATGTCAATTCTGCCAAAGGAGGTTTGACCAGCTATTAACTTCAAGGGTTCACTTAAGCCTAGTACATTTGGGCCGAATGCTGGGCGGCATTGGCTGGTTCAATAGAAACCAGCCGACATTCGGCCCAGTGTGTACTGGAGTCGGTCTGACAGACGTTGGCTGTTTTCAGCTGGCTTCTGGCTGGGGGCTGTCCCCCTGTCAGAACTAAATAGAACAGCAGGGAAGATCGCTGTACAGGCAAGCTGCAGCAGGGCTTTGCGGGTGGTTTTAACCCTTTATCGGCCGCTAGTGGGGGTTAAAAGCACCCACTAGCGGCCGAAAACGACGACCCCTGCTAAAAATAGCGGCGCTTTACTGCCGACGCCCCCAACGCCCCAGTGTGAAAGTAGCCTATAATCTATAATTTTCTAAAATCAGATACAGTATAAATATGAAAAAAGGAAACAATGTTATCATTTATTCAGCCACTCTACTAATCTATAAAAAATAATTGCCAGTATATTTTTCCTTGTTCATATTTTAATTTTTATATTTTAACTCAATGTAATGCATTTTCTTAAAATGTAACCTGTTATTGTTTATAAACAACTAAATAAAATTAGGCCCCTTTCACACAATCGGACCGTTCAGGTCTGCCTGTCAGTTTTGACGGCGGACCTGAACAGGTGCTCCATGTTAGTCTGTGGAGCGTCGGATGTCAGCGGAGACATGTCCGCTGACATCCGACCCCGTCCGATCCGCTAAAGGCAGACGGATGGCCCTACGTCCAGGTCCGTCGCTGGCGGATCGGATCGGGTGAGATCTGATGAAAACGGACATGCTGTCCATTTTCATCCGATCCCTCCATAGGCGGCAGCGGCGCCTGACAAGCCCCTCCCCGCTCAGTGAGCAGAGAGGGACCTGTCATCTGCCGGCTTAGCGGAGATCAACTGACAGATCTCCCGCTGAGTCGACGGACCGAGGCGGGCTCCGTAGAAACGGAGTCCGCCTCGTGTGAAAGGGGCCTTAAACGATTGTGCGTGTGTATTCTAGTAACAACGGAGTTATTCAGTGTAGCTGACTCTGACTACTTAGTTAAATTAATTGGGTGGTAAATTGGCATGGTTGACATTGTTGCATCTTGGTTCTATAGCCCAGGCTACTTTCTCCTAACATTTATTTGTGGAAACAGAGTTTATATCAACACATAGGTAAACTACAGTTATACTGACACTGAAGGCTTTACATTAGTAAAAAACAACGAATCGATTATGAAAATAGTTGTCAACTATTTTCATAATCGATTAATCGGCCAGCCGATTACTTAGCCTGCATACAGAATTAATTCTTTGTTTACACATCAGGAAATACAGTGCAGCACACATCAGTGCACCATCCATACATGTCAGGAGATACAGTTCAGCCCGCATACAGCTCAGTACACCATCCATACATTGTCAATAAGCGCCTGAGACAGTGGCGGCCCGTGCATTGTGGGAGCCTGGGCGCAGCCCCCCCTGACACCTCCGCCGCCCTCCCTATTCATGTGCCCGGCCCCTTTCAGGACGCTGGACACATGAAATACTATGCCGGGGATAGGTGGGGGGTGTATTTTGAAGCACGTGATTAGAGCTAGAGGCTCTAATAAGCTTCAAAATAGGGTGGGCTCGGGGCGCAGAGCACTGCGTCCTGATCCCACCCTGTTGTGTGGCATATCAAATGAATTTTCGCTATTTTCACACCAACGTTCCTCCCTGCCAATCACCAGGCAGGTCAGTGAGACCTGTCTCCCGATTGGCCAAAGAATTAGGCGATCCTATTGGATGCCTAACGCTTTGGCAAAAGAGAAGACGAGTGGACACAGGAGCCGCAGCCGCCGCTTCCAGCCGAAGAAGATAGCCGCTGAGGAAGAGACGAGAGCCGCCGAGGAAGAGATGAGAGCCACCGAGGAAGAGAGCCGCCGAGAAGAGCCGCTGAGGAAGAGAGCTGACAGTTCCCGCCGAGGAGGAGAGCTGCCGGTTCCCACCGAGGAGGAGAGCTGCCGGTTCCCACCGAGGAGAGGAGCTGCCGAAGAGAGCCACTGTTTCCCGCCGAGGAGGAGAGCCCCGTCACTCCAGGAGAGGAGTGGTAAGCGCCGCTGGACCGGCCGTGCGGGGGGTTTAGTGAAGTGACAGCCGAGCCTGGCTGCATTTGATGGGCAGAAGTGGCTGCATTTGATGGGCACAAGTGGCTGCATTTGATGGGCACAAGTGGCTGCATTTGATTGGCACAAGTGGCTGCATATACTGGGCACAAGTAGCTGCATATACTAGGCACAAGTGGCTGCATTTGATGGGCACAAGTGGCTGCATATGACGTGCACAAGTGGCTGCATTTGATTGCACAAATAGCTGCATATGATGGGCACAAGTTGCTGCATTTGATGGGCACAAGTGGCTGCATTTGATGGGCACAAGTGGCTGCATTTGACAGGAACAAGTAGCTGCATATGACGAGCACAAGTGGCTGCATTTGAGGGGCACAAATAGCTGCATATGATGGGCACAAGTGGCTACATTTGATTGGCACAAGTGGCTGCATTTACTGGGCACTAGTGGCTGCATTTGATGGGCCACAGGTGGTTGCATTTGACGGGCACAATTGGCTGCATATGACAGGCACAAGTGACTGCATTTGATTGGCACAAGTGGCTGAATATGATGGGCACAAGTGGCTGCATTTGATTGGCACAAGTGACTGCATTTGATTGATACAAGTGGCTGCATTTGATTGGCACAAGTGGCTGCATATGATGGGCACAAGTGGCTACATTTGATTGATACAAGTGGCTGCATTTGATGGGCATAAATGGCTGCATATGATGGGCACAAGTGGCTGCATTTGATGGGCACAAGTGGCTGCATTTGATGGGCACAAGTGGCTGCATTTGACAGGAATAAGTAGCTGCATATAACGAGCACAAGTGGCTGCATTTGATGGGCACAAATAGCTGCATATGATGGGCACAAGTGGCTGCATATGACGATGACGTGCACAAGTGGCTGCATTTGATTGGCACAAATGGCTGCATATGATGGGCACAAGTGGCTGCATTTGATGGGCACAAGTGGCTGCATTTGATGGGCACAAGTGGCTGCATTTGACAGGAACAAGTAGCTGCATATAACGAGCACAAGTGGCTGCATTTGATGGGCACAAATAGCTGCATATGATGGGCACAAGTGGCTACATTTGATTGGCACAAGTGGCTGCATTTACTGGGCACTAGTGGCTGCATTTGATGGGCACAGGTGGCTGCATTTGACGGGCACAATTGGCTGCATATGACAGGCACAAGTGACTGCATTTGATTGGCACAAGTGGCTGCATATGATGGGCACAAGTGGCTGCATTTGATTGGCACAAGTGGCTGCATTTGATTGATAGAAGTGGCTGCATATACTAGGCACAAGTGGCTGCATATGATGAGCACAAGTGGCTGCATTTGATGGGCACAAGTGGCTGCATTTGATGGGCATAAATGGCTGAATATGATAGGCACAAGTGGCTGCATATACTGGGCACAAGTGGCTGCATTTGATGGGCACAAGTGGCTGCATTTGATGGGCACAAGTGGCTGCATATGACGGGTACAAGTGGCTGCATATGATGGGCACAAGTGGCTGCATATGATGGGCACAAGTGGCTGCATATGATGGGCACAAGTGGCTGCATATGATGGGGCACAAGTGGCTGCATATGATGGGCACAAGTGACTGCATTTGATTGGCACAAGTGGCTGCATATGATGGGCACAAGTGGCTGCATATGATGGACACAAGTGTCTGCATTTGATTGGCACAAGTGGCTGCATATGATGGGCACAAATGGCTGCATATGATGGGCACAAGTGGCTGCGTATGATGGGCACAAGTGGCTGCGTATGATGGGCACAGTGGCTGCATTTGATGGGCACAGTGGCTGCATTTGATGGGCACAAAGGCTGCATTTGATGGGCACAGTGAGGCCGCAATTGATGGGGTTGTCAGTATTTTTCAGTTTGTTTGCGCCCCCCAAAAAATTTTGAGCACCAGCCGCCATTGGCCTGAGTACTTGTGAATGTGAATGTGTAAAGAGTAATGCCTCATGGGACATGTAGTCCTGGGCATTAAGTGAGTGGTTCTAAAGGCAGAAGTTTTTTTTACTTTGCTAAAGGGGAGCTCTATACTATACTTTGCAGCTTGCTATTGGGGAACTCTGAAGGCAGGAGGAGCCAGAAGTGTCAGTGGGGGACCCTAGAAGAGGAGAATCAGGGCTGCTCTGCGCAAAACCATTACACAGAGCAGGTAAGTATAACATGTTTGTTGTTAAAAAAAAAAAAACTTTAACCCCTTCCCGTCTGCGCTATAGCTGAATGACGGCTACAGCGCGGACTTACTTTGCTGGGAGGGCATCAATACACATCCTCCCATGCTCAAGCAGCCTGCGCACCCCCCTGCAGGGCTGCACGGCGTGCTCTGTAATCAGCGAGTTTATCAGACTCGGCTGATCACAGATCGGAGTAAAGGGTAGATCCCGCCCCCTTACCACGTGATCAGCTGTCAGCCAATGACAAACAGAGCCAGCAATCGGCTTAAAAAAAGCTGATTACCGGCGGCTGTCAGAGGAACATCGGTCCAATCAAGGAGAGCAGCCGCCGAGTCATCTGTGCCCACCAGTGCCACCTGCCAGTGCCACCTACCAGTGCATGACAGTGCCACCTACCAGTGCCTACCAGCGCCACCTACCAGGGCCCACAGTGCCACCCATCAGTGCCCACAGTGACACTGAATAGTGCCCACAGTACCACCTATCAGTGCCCACAGTGCTACCTATCAATGTCACCTCATCAGTGCCTCATCACCAGTGCTGCCTATTGGGTCCACCTACCAGTGCCCATGAGTGCCACTTACCAGTGCCCATCAGTGTCACCTATTAGTGCCACCTATCAGTGCCACCTATTGGTACTTATTAGTGCCATCTATCCGTGCTACCTATCAGTGACACCTATCAGTGCCACCCATCAGTGCCACCTATCAGGGCCCATCAGTGCTGCCTCATAAGTGCCGTCTCATCAGTGCCCATCAGTGCCCATCGGTGCTGCCTTATCTGTGCCTATCAGTGCAGCCCATTAGTGCAGCCTATCAGTGCCCATCAGTGCCCATCAGTGCAGCCTATCAGTGCCCATCAGTGCAGCCTCATCAGCGCATATCAATGAAGGAGCAAAATTACCTGTTTGCAAAATATTATAACAAACTATGAAACATGTTTTTGTTTTTTTCAAAATTTTCCATCTTTTTGTTTGTTTAGCAAAAAATAATACCCCCCAGTGGTGATCAAATACCACCAAAATAAAACTCTATTTGTGTTAAAAAAATGATAAAAATGTGATATGGGTACAGTGTTGCATGACCGCGCAATTGTCATTCAAAATGCAACAGCGCTGAAAGCTGAAAATTGGCCTGGGCAAGAGGAGGGTTTAAGTGCCCAGTAAGCAAGCGGTTAAAGACTGTGTGCAGGGAACATCAGCATCTGAACCCAGAGAAGGTGGAGGCTGATAGATTGATAAAGTGAACTTTTACCAGTATTGGGCATTGTACTTAAAACGATCATATCCATGAAAAAAAAAGTCTCAGCTTTTAGTACTACTTTAATTTAAAAGATTTATATCTCCCTTCCACCCTTCATATAGCTTCTTGTCTGACTCCTAGTTAAAATGCCCATATATCCTACTTCTGGGTGTATTTATTATTATATATAGAATATAATAGAACATAAGTAATATATATTATTACTTTCACTGTTTCACAGTATAAATGAACCCCTTATAGTAGCGATTATCTGCTCTTTTTGTACTATAAAAGGCTAATTTTATTTTTTTTTAGGTGATACAAAAAAAAAGCAAGTAATTTTTGCAGAAACACACTACAGTTCATTTAACATGGTTTCCTATGGGACACGCTCACATCTATGCTTTTTCAGCCCCTGCATATTTGGAAAGGGTCAAGGACTTTATTCAACACTTTTTTGCTTTTTTGGTTCAATAGACTTCAATGGAGAAGCTGCAGAAAAGCATGTAGTGCGTTTTTGCTGCGATTTGCATTTTTTCAACCATTTTTTAAACCATTTTTTGCCCAACAACAAATTGAGTGGATTAGAGATCTTGTTTCCTAAACATATAGTTGGTTATTTATGTTTACCACTGCATATAGATATTTAAGAATAAATTGCCCTTTTTAAAACTTTATATACAACACTTTTTTAAGGTTATTATCCGATTGATCGATTAATCTAAACAATAATCGGCCAATTAATCGATTATGATAATAATAATTGCAGCCTTAAAAAATACTGTGCTAAACATCATCATCCAAAAACGTTTAATTTCCTATCTTTATTAAAGACATTCAGGAAGCACATATAGTTTTAAAGGGTGTATGAAGTGTTTTAAATTTTTACACTGTAATTTGATAAAGTGGTGCTATAAAACAGGCATTTCATTGGCAAATACTGTGTATATGCTGTAACTTCAAATTTCCTGCTCTGAATAATTTGGGATCTGGACAACAACTATTTAAATTATGTCAAGTTTGTAAAAGGTATGAAATAGTTCTTACTTTTTAATTTGTTTAGACTTGTCAACAAACACAATCGATGCGATTTTTTCTGATGTGCTGTAATAAATGATTAGCATGTTGTACTCACTTTTGCAAAATAATTTTGCAAAAATAATTTAATAGGATAAATAAGTTATACACTGGATGGGCCTAACACATATATGCATATTCTTACTTAGTAATAACTGAAATACTTAGCTAGTTTCAACCATTGTATATTGTGTGGTTTCTTATACTTGTTGTGTCCCAATTATATTGCTTAAAATGCTGGGCGCCTAAAATTATAATCTAAGTTATTGGTGAGGCAAACAAATATCAATCTGGCACTGTTGTAACAGGACTGTTTGACACATAGAAAAAAATAAAAATGTATTGGCTAGTAATATCTTAAGATCGTCAAAAATGATTACCTTTGATTTCTGTGTTTTTAAAATTAGTATTATACTCTAAAATATTTTTTTTTTCAGTTGTACAATGGGTTCATGCAACTTACCTTTTTAGATGGAGCCTGAAAACAGTCTAATGCTACTACGCTAAGAAACGTTCAAATTACTCACTTGGTTTTAAATTCATCGACCATCCTCTGGGCATCTTTGTACTCCCTCTCAAGTTTGGACCGATCGGAAGACAGTTCACGAATTCTCTGCCGATTTAGCTCAATTTGTTCTGCAAAAGCTTCTTCCAGGCCAGAAATCTCATCCATTCTTTGGAATGTCTCCAACTGCTTTCTAAAGATTGCATTTCTTTGTTCCAGAACCCTAGCTCGGTTTATATAATTGGCAAACCTTTCATTGAGTTCCTGCAAGTTTTCAAGGCCTTTTGCCTGAGACAAACCAAGGTTGCTAATGTCTACAAGACTTTGATCATCAAAGCCATCAGACCTCTCATATTTCTCTTTACGCACTTCTCTTAAGTATCTAGTCTTGTACATATTGCTATCACTCTAAGGGACCTTCCTCTCCCCAGGTTAAACTTGTCTGAGCAAATTTCCAAGAGGCAAAGAATGAGAACTGTTCTGTCCTCCTCTCCTGTGCACAGAATGCCATCTGCAATAGCCAAATGAATTTTCATTCAAAGCAATAGGCCACAAGGGCACTGTTCTCTTGCATTCTAGTATTTGTCAGCATTTATTTTGTTCCAGGAAAAGCATTGTTTCTTTTTTTTTTTTTACAGCATAGCATAGAGAGGCTTAGGTTAACAACTAAACACATCCAACAAAGCAATTGCATTTTCTAAATAGATGATTCAATTAAAGCGTTTACCCAAAGCCTTTGGAATCATTTACAGTAATTGGTTTGTCCCCTTAGTGAGTTTACATTTAAAATATATCATGGACCCCCTTGTCATAAATATTTAAAATTGTCAGTATCTATTCGTTATGTGCAACATGAAACATTTAGGGGCTGTTGTTTGGTGGACTTAAGTTTTTTAAAAGGAAAGGCATGTTAAAATTGTCAGTTTCTAAGTAAAAACTGATACCCAAGTAATATGTACAGCAGTAGAAGAAATTTTTAGAACTACTTTATGCCTCCATACTTTATTGGTCCATTGTAAGCACACCATCCACAGCAGAATATCTGTGATCAATACTATCTACATTGCTTGCAGTAATCGGGTTTTCATCTCTAGTAATAGAACATGTTATAAAAACATTATAAAACATTATAAACAACTTTATAAAAAGCAGACATCTTCCTACCGACAAAGGGCCATATAGTCAAAGCTATGATATTCCCAGTAGTAACCTATGGCTGTGAAAGTTGGACCATAAGGTAGGCTGAATGCAGAAGAATTGATGCTTTTGAACTATGGTGTTGGAGAAGACTCTTGAAAGTCCCTTGGATGGCAAGAAGATCAAACCAGTCAATCCTGAAGGAAATCAACCCTGAATATTCACTGGAAGGACAGATTCTGAAGCTGAAACTCAAATATTTTGGCCACCTTATGCGAAGAGAGGACTCATTGGAAAAGACGCTGATGCTGGGAAACATGGAAGGAAAAAGGAGAAGAGGACGACAGAAAACAAGATGGATAGATAGCATCATCGAAACAATGAACATTAAGTTAAGCAAGCTCCCCAAGGCAGTGGAGGACAAAAAAGCCTGGCACGCTATGGTCCATGAGTTCACGAAGAGTCAGACACGAATTAACGACTGAACAACAACAACAACAATAGAAAATGTTTGTGACCAATCAGCACATATTACTATTCCCTGTGGAGCAGGAAATGATTCATTTACTGCATCTTAAAGTGTTTCCAAATCCCAAACTTTTAAAAAATTGATCATAGAGTGATGTGAGGTTAGAAGTTGTTGTAGAATGTACAGTGAAATTGAAACTTTTGAGTTGTCACCAGAGTATTGCTAGGGTGAGAAACTTCAAATGGAGCAATTTGTCTAATAGGATATTTCCCTTGTTTTTGACAGATTTCTTCTTTCTTTTTATTGTGTCTACTAGACAAGAAGCAAAGGGAAATCTCCACAATGACGTAATGGGGTTGATTTACTAAAGACAAATCCACTGTGCACAAGTGCACTGCAAGTGCACTTGGAAGTGCAGTCACTGTAGATCTGAGGGGAAGATCTGAAATGAGGGGAAGCTCTGCTGATTTCTATCACCCAATCACGTGCAAGCAAAAGTGCTGTTTTTTTAATTTTCTTGTATGTCCCCCTCAGATTTACAGTGACTGCACTTCCAAGTGCACTTGTAGTGCACAGTGGATTGGCCTTTCATAAATAAACCCCAATAGATGGCAAAAAACCTAGAATGTTTTAGCCATACCCAATGCTAAAATTAACAAAAAGTGTGTCTTAACATATATACGTTATATATTATATTATATTGTGATTAAATATATATAATTATATTTATATATAGGATACATTCACCTTTAGTAACATTTTACATGTTACAACCGTATTTAGGGTGTAACATGTTACTATTTTGTTACTATGTTAGGGTGTAACATGTCACATTTTAAAAACAGATCAGCTCTGCCCCCACAGCCCCATCATTCATTTACAAATCTCTGTGAATACAACTCCTGTCTACCACTGCGAAAGACCAATTGTAGTTCTCAATGAAAGACTAGGTCACTGATCAGTGTCCTGTTAATTCACTGACACTTTCTGCAGTTGAGTAACAGTCTGCCCTTACAGGAAGTATGGGCAGAAACCTGTTAGGTGTGTCTGCGGAAGCCTGACATTGTACCCACGATCCACTGATCGTGGGTACAATGTTTTGCAGGCACATGTTTTTACGTGGAAAGTCATGTTCATTTATTCATTTTTTAAAGGTGAACTTAGCATTTAATGTTGGCCAAGAGATTACAGGTTCCCCAAGACAGTGCAGTTTCTGAAAAAGCTCTATCTCTCAAAACCAATATTTAATATAATTGTTGTCCTGCACTGGATTGCTGATGGGCTTTATATCCCTACCTCTCCAACAACCTGGAGCCTAAGTATTTCCCAGTTATTTGGTTGCTCTAGCCAGCCAATATCCAGCCCTGTCCCTCCCTGTTAGTTGCTTGTCCTGCTCACAGATCTGCCCCGCAATATCCCTGGTCCTACATGGTGTATACTGTATAGTTTGCTCTTGCACTATTTCTGCATACCTCCCAACATTTTGAGATGGGAATGAGGGACATCTACTAGCAAACGTATGGTATGTAGGCATAGGACACGCTCCCTGCCACACCCCCCTAAAAGAAAATTAACCCAAAAAAGGGTTAATTAAATACACAAGGGCTTTTTTTTTACCACTACTATTTCTTTATATTGGCTTTTAACATTTAAAAATGCAGCAATTTAGAATTTGGATGAAAGGTTTAGCACTGCAAAACACTTTTTGAAAGATAAAAAGTACATTTTTACAAACTATATGGATCAGACGAAAATGAGGGACAAATGAGGGGGAAAGAGGGACAGAGGGACATTGCTCCAAATCAGGGACAGTCCCTCAAAATCAGGAACATTTGGGAGCTATGTTTCTGTTCAGCTGTTTGCTTTGTTAACGCTGCTCTGTTTATGAATGCAGGTTATAGTGATCTACAGCGACTGCACTTCCAAGTGGACTTTCAAGTGCACTTGTAGTGCAAAGTGGATTTGCTGTAAATAAACGCCATTGAGTTTCACATTCACAATCTTGTAACCTCAGTGTTACACTCCTCCTGTATGGCTGATTCTTTCCCCCTTTGTTGTTATCCAGTACTCTCATTGAAATAAATAGTCTCTGGAGGGACTGGACATCAGAAACGAACGGCAATGAACCATCCCTACTTACAGCACACTGCTACTGCAAACAGTGCCTGGGCAGACACAAAAAACATAGCATGATCTCAGCACAGACACACACTCAAACACAATGTCAGGTCTGCACACATACAAAAGACAGACACACAATCATGCATAGTGTCAGATCAGATACATATATACACACACCATCAGGGTGGACACACACTCAAACACACTGTCAGGGTAGACACCCAATCACAAACAGTGTCAAATCAGATACACACACACGGGTGGGCAGGCATACATATATACGCATTGTCATACACACATGCAGTGTTGGAACAGACACGCATTGTCAATGCAGACATACACAGTTTCAGGGCCAACACAAGCGCATACACACTGGTGAGGGTAAAGAAAAATGTGTACACAACTAGTGTAAAGGTAGAAAAAAGCAATACAGGCAGTGACGGCTGGTTCTCGAAATTTCTGAAAAATACTGAAAAAAAACCATCAATTGCAGCCTCACTGCAGCCACGGGGCCCATCAAATGCAGCCATGGGGCCCATCAAATGCAGCCGCTGTGCCCATCAAATGCAGCCACTGTGCCCATCAAATGCAGCCACTGTGCCCATCAAATGCAGCCACTGTGCCCATCAAATGCAGCCACTGTGCCATCAATTGCAGCCACTGTGCCCATCAAATGCAGCCACTATGCCCTTCAATTGCAGCCACTGTGCCCGCCAAATGCAGCCACTGTGCCCATCAAATGCAGCCACTGTGACCCCCCCACCTGCCTGCTCGCTGTCTGACCAGCACTTACCCTATCTTGATGGTGGGTCAGGCAGCAGGTGACAGCGGCGAGCTGTGGGACAAGCAGTGGGTCAGGCAGCGGCAATCTGTGTCCTCCATGCATCTCTTCTTTCTTCCTGTTAGGCATCCAATAGGGGCACCTGCCCTTTCAGCCAATCAGGTAACGGGTATTAGACCTGTGCTTCCTGATTGGCGGAGATGCGGTTCAGTGTTAGAAAAGTGAATATTCATTTGCTTTTCTATCACACCTGGGTGGGCTCCGAGCACAATGCTCTGCGCTCCGATTCCACCCTATTTTGAAGCCTATTAGAGCCTATGGCTCTAATTAGGGGCTTCAAATAAACACCCCCGATGCTGTAATTCAGGCGCCCGGCATCCTAAAAGGGGCCGAACGCCTGAATAGGGGGTGGCCACGGCGGCCATGGATAGATTCATGCTATGCATAGTAACAAATCAGCTGCCAGGTTTAATTGTCAAAGGTTCATTGAACAAGCTGAAGTTAGAAGCTGATTGGTTACTATGCCCGTTAGAAGCTGATTGGTTACTATGCCCGGCTGCATCATATTATGTGTTCTCCAGTTTTAGTAAATCCCCCCCCCCCCCCACAGTTTCAAGACAAATACACGCATAGTTGTTGATTTACTAAAGGCAAATAGACTGTGATCTTGGCAAAATGCAGTGGCACTCTGAAAGTGCAGTTGCTCAAGGGCTTAGTAAATGAGGTAAAGCTTCACTTTACAAAGAACACCCAATCACATGAAAGGAAAATTAAAAAAAAACAGCATTTTTGCTTGCACATGAATAGATGATTGAAGTCAGCAGAGCTTCTGTTCATTTACTAAACGCTGGAGCAACTGCTCTTGCAGAGTGCAACTGCACTTTGCAAAGTGCACAGAGGTATATTTACTAAAACGGTTGCACTCAGAATCTGGTGCAGTTGTGCATTGTAGCCAATCAGCTTCTAACTTCAGTTTGTTCAATTAAGCTTTGACAATAAAACCTGGAAGCTGTCCAGGTTTAGTAAATAACATCCATAGTGTCAGGGAAGATGCACAGAGTGTCAAGGCAGATACACACACAGGGAGAGATTTGCTAAAACTGGTGCACACAGAATCTGGTGCAGCTGTGCATAATACCCAATCAGCGTCTAACTTTTAGACCCCATTCACACAGGGACGACTTGTCAGGCGACCTAGTCGCCTGACAAGTCGCCTCCCGTTCTGTACTATGGAGCCGTTCTAAGGGGAGCGACGCAAGTCGCTCCGACTTAGAAAAAGGTTCCTGTACGACTTCGGGGGCGACTTGGGGCGACTTGCATAGACTTCTATGCAGAAGTCGTTTTGCAAGTCGCCCGGGCATTCGTTTGCAGGTCGCCTCGCTGAGGCGACCTGCAAGTCGTGTTGCCCCTGTGTGAATGGGGTCTTAGCCTGACAAGTCGTCCTAGTGTGAGCCGAGCCTTAGTGAAGTTAGAAGCTGATTGGTTATTATGCACAGCTGCTCCCTGTGTCAAGGCAGGCAATTACACATAGTTGCCACAATGAAGAAACAAGTGCCACTCACAAACCCCAAAATGGGTCTGCTCAACAGACTGCTAAGTGCAAATGCTGGAAGGAGGTCATTTCAGCTACAGAGAAAGTCCACCACACAAGGAAAGAAGCCATTTGCACACCAGACCATTCTAACAAAAATAAAATAATTTAATGCACCGGACACAATGCAACCCTGCAATCCTTGCCTGGGGAACTCCTAAATTGATGTTGATATACCAAATGTGCGGTGCTAAAAATAAATGAAATGAATAAATATAAATTAGATAACTATTAAACTAATAATTAAATGCATAAATCATATAATGTAAAGATAATAAAGTCAAACATATAATATAATTAAAGTGCACATGCTCCGTGTGATGCACACAAATCCTCAATAATATGCAAAGTCCATTATAAAAACATAAACATAGAATGTGATGGTAATATCTTCATGCAATGTCCAAAAATATATATAGGGAAAGTGCACGTGCTCCGTGTATTGCACAAAAATCCTTAGTATTTCAACAGTCCAAACATAAACCGAGATGGTGATATCTCCATGTGATGTGCACACACCCCCCATCAGGTGTACTCTCACCTTAAGGGCTTTTTTAAAAAGCCTGTGATAAATAATATTATCAGCTTGGGAAGATCCTCCTATGTTTCCTCTTTCATGTGGTGGCTAGGTATGGCTTAAATGCTGAGTGACAAAGGTCACTCCTTCCTCCTGATCACAAGCCACTGTTTCCTCCTGGCTATCAGCAATCTCCTCATATATAACACATGTGAAAGACAATAGAGACTTGCTATGGTGTGATAACATTTTAAAACAGGTTTAATGCAACTTAAAATACCACATAGACGTACACTCATATTTAGCATGATAAAAACACGCCTTGATATGCTTATGGACAGAAAGGGTGGTGATAATGTCACCTGGAGACCGAATCTGCAGCCATGGTTCCCAGAGTTTGCCCCGTCCTAAGCCTGTAGTACAAAAGAAGTAAAAAAGGACTCCTCACTTCCTTCCTCATCAGCCGATCAAGCTCCTCCTACCGGTTTCGTCACAATCTCGTGACTTCCTCTGGGAATCCTCCATTGATGTGTTTCACCAACACATTAAAGGGCAATAATAAAAAAGTGTCTGATGCAATCTCACCTGGTGCCATTGCTCAAAGCAACCATTTAGCTTCTATTCTTTCTTTTTTCCCACATGGCTTACAAAAAGAACATGTAAAAGTTGATTGGTGCTCTAGTTGAGACAAATGTAAGATAAAGTTTATCTCAGAAACTTTTTTAAATTCCCTCAATGGTATCACAACAGACTCTTGCTTAGTGCCAGGGGCAGGGCAGACATATGCATGCGCAAAGATTATCAGGGCAGGCACATGTGCACAAACACAACGTCAGTGCCGAGACATATGTGCAAACAGTGTCAGGGCATATGAATATATACACATTTTGTATGGGCAGCCTTGCACATGCACACACACAATGTCAGGGCACACACTTATACACTAATCACTCATTATTTTTTCTATCAAACAAGTGGGCTAAACAAAAAAACAAAAAAAAAGAATGGATTCCTCCATCCACACAAGAGAGAATCCTTCCTGCTGGAACATTGTATTCTGACAGCAGGACTCCAATCGGCCTCTGAAGAAACATTTTTCGACATTCCCATTCAACAGAATTCAATCTAACGATTGACTTCTGCCAAACAAGGATGGCCACATATGGGTGGAAATTTGGCTGGTTGGTGCTTAAACAGTCAAATTTCAATCCATCTATGGCTAGCTTTATTGTCAAGAGAGACAATCACTCTCACACATACATACATACACTTTCAGGGCAAGCACACACACATGGACACTGGTTTCTCTGACTTATTGCTCTTATAATTTTCAATTTTTTGTCATAATAAATTAGAAAGAATAAAATGCTTTTCAATACTTCTTCTGAACCAGTTACTTGAAACTTGACATGTGTGACAACACTCTTCAGGGAATCTCTCACCTTTCACCTAATACCTGCAAGCTGCCCTGTCAGTCATCAACTTTTCCTGGCCTTTGCTATCACCCATGTACTTGTGACTGAATGTAGTCTGTCTAAAGGCAATGGGGTTAATTTACTAAAGGAGTGGCATCTTTTCAACATGTAACGTGCATGTTCACTTTGCAAAGAAAATGTTAGAAAACAGCTGAGTACAGATCACTCCTTCTTTAGCTCTGCCTTCTGGTGCTGATCCAAATCTCAAGGTCAACACATCTTCCCCAGGCAGTGATGTACCCTATACTGCTGACTATGCCAAGTGTAAGTGGGACCATGGTTCACCACCAGCTACCACCATTCAGGCCAAGGGCCCTTTCCACCAATCTCCTGCCACAGAAAAGCAATAAAGTGCACACATCTGTAATGTGGAGGAACTCCACCATCCTGGTCACCTACATTTTTCCAGCCTGAGGCCTACCTTCAGCAATACAGAATGTTTCAGCCTTAGTAACATTTTACTGTACCAGGAACATACTGTACATTTCTTAATCACCACACACTTTGGTTTTGCCTGTTTAATCCCAACAGTGATCCCCCTCTACAGTTAACATCAATTTTAACATAGGATTTCTTCCCACCTCTTCCAGTTGTTCTCCAACAGAACTTATATTGGGCCTACCCCAAAGGCTTTACTTCCCGAGACTACAAGCTTATATGATAGTGTACTAGGGGTAGTCTTTTCCCATCATCCTCTGCCCCAGGCTTTTCTGGCTCTAGAATAAAAGGGACTAAACTAGCTCCACCCACAATGTCCACCCAATGGGAGGGTCTACCTAAAAGGGGTACTAACTGCTTACAAGGAGGCACTGTATTCATTTTGAATGCCCAGGGAAAGGGATAAAGGAAAAAAACAGCATTTTTGCTAATAATTGGGTGTTCTCTAGCAAACAGGTCCAGCAGAACAAATAAGGGATTTTTTGGTGGGTTTTCAAGGTGGATTTATTTCTCAATGGAATATCACTACATACAGTATAAAGATTTAAACCAAATTTTACTAAGATTTAACCATTAAGCATAGTGGCTATATTAAAAGTAAATAATAATAATCAACATATAATAAAAGATATACATTATGTATGTACTGTATATATATATATATATCCCCTGATGCAACCCCTTAGAAACCCATCCACAGCATATACTTTCTTCAACTAGGGTAATCACCCACAGACCTTAAACTATAACTTTAGTTTATAACATATTCATATATTGATTAAAATGTTGGCTTTGTAGGAGTTAAAAAGCTCAACACGTTTCCCTTGGTGCTTCTTTAGGAGTGGGGTTATCTAGGATGAAAGATAGAAAAACAGGGCTAAACACTTTGCATATGAAAAGTGACCGCACACAAAGCCTATGTGTAATGTGAGACAACTGGATCATGCACTATCACGTAAATCACAAATCAAAGAAAGAAAATAACCACTTGCCGACCGCCTCACGCCGATGTACGTCAACAGAATGGCACGGGCAGGCACAATCACATACCTGTACGTGATCTGCCTCTCGCGATCGGACCCCCCCCGCCCGCTCGAGGCGGTCGGCTATTGTCTGGGAGTGATCAGACGTGAGGGGGAGACCATCCATTCGTGCTCCCCCCCCTCGCGATCGCTCCCAGCCAATCAGATCATTCCTCTGCTGCTGTATGCTAAACAGCAGCAAAGGAAATGATGTCATCTCTCCTCGGCTCGGTATTTTCCGTTTCGGCGCCGAGGAGAGAAGACTTCACTGTGGGTGCACAACACAACACACAGAGTAGAACATGCCAGGCACACATTACACCCCTGATCCCCCCCGATCACCCCCCAATCACCCCTCCTCCCCCCCCGTCACCCTGACACCAAGCAGTTTTTTTGTTTTTTTCTGATTACTGCATGGTGTCAGTTTGTGACAGTTAATGTGGTAGGGCAGTTAGTGTTAGCCCCCTTTAGGTCTAGGATACCCCCCTAACCCCCCCTAATAAAGTTTTAACCCCTTGATCACCCCCCCATCGGCAGTGTCGCTAAAAGATCGTTTTTCTGATCACTGTATTAGTGTCACTGGTGACACTAGTTAGGGAGGTAAATATTTGGGTTCGCCGTCAGCGTTTTATAGTGACAGGGACCCCCATATACTATCTAATAAATGTTTTAACCCCTTGATTGCCCCCTAGTTAACCCTTTCACCACTGATCACCGTATAACTGTTACAGGTGACGCTGGTTAGTTCGTTTATTTTTTATAGTGTCAGGGCACCCGCCATTTATTACCGAATAAAGGTTTAGCTCCCTGATCGCCCAGCGGTGATATGCGTTGCTCCAGGCAGCCTCAGATTAGCGCCAGTACCGCTAACACCCACGCACGCAGCATGCGCCTCCCTTAGTGGTATAGTATCTGAACGGATCGATATCTGATCAGATCTATACTAGCGTCCCCAGCAGTTTAGGGTTCCCAAAAACGCAGTGTTAGCGGGATCAGCCCAGATACCTGCTAGCACCTGCGTTTTGCCCCTCCGCCCGGCCCAGCACACCCAAGTGCAGCATCGATCGATCACTGTTACTTACAAAACACTAAACGCATAACTGCAGCGTTCGCAGAGTCAGGCCTGATCCCTGCGATCGCTAACAGTTTTTTTGGTAGCATTTTGGTGAACTGGCAAGCACCAGTACCAGGCAGCTTCAGGTTAGCGTCAGTACCGCTAACACCCACGCACGCACTGTACATCTCCCTTAGTGGTATAGTATCTGAACGAATCAATATCTGATCCGATCAGATCTATACTAGCGTCCCCAGCAGTTTAGGGTTCCCAAAAACGCAGTATTAGCGGGATCAGCCCAGATACCTGCCAGCACCTGCGTTTTTCCCCTCCGCCCAGCCCAGCCCACCCAAGTGCAGTATCGATCGATCACTGTCACTTACAAAACACTAAACACATAACTGCTGCGTTCGCAGAGTCAGGCCTGATCCCTACGATCGCTAACAGTTTTTTTGGTAGCGTTTTGGTGAACTGGCAAGCGCCAGCGGCCTAATACACCCCGGTCGTAGTCAAACCAGCACTGCAGTAACACTTGGTGACGTGGCGAGTCCCATAAGTGCAGTTCAAGCTGGTGAGGTGGCAAGCGCAAGTAGTGTCCCGCTGCCCCCAAGAAGAAGACAAACACAGGCCCGTCGTGCCCATAGTGCCCTTCCTGCTGCATTCGCCAATCCTAATTGGGAACCCACCACTTCTGCAGCGCCCGCACTTCCCCCATTCACATCCCCAGCCAAATGCAGTCGGCTGCATGAGAGGCATTTTCTTTATGTCCTCCCGAGTACCCCTACCCAACAAACCCCCCCAAAGAAGATGTCGTGTCGTGTCTGCTGCAAGCGCGGATATAGGCGTGACACCCGCTATTATTGTCCCTCCGGTCTTTGCATTGGTGAATGTTTTGAACGCTACCATACACTAGTTGAGTATTAGCGTAGGGTACAGCATTGCACAGACTAGGCGCACTTTCACAGGGTCTCCCAAGATGCCATCGCATTTTGAGGGACCCGAACCTGGAACCGGTTACAGTTATAAAAGTTACAGTTACAAAAAAAGTGTAAAAAAAAAAAAAACACAAAAAAAAATATAAAATAAAAAAAAATAGTTGTCGTTTTATTGTTCTCTCTCTCTCTATTCTCTCTCTATTGTTCTGCTCTTTTTTACTGTATTCTGATGCTTATTGTACTTTGTCTACTAACTCAATACCCAATAACAATGGGTTGGGCCGCGGTTTAATCCAGCCACAAGGAACTACTCACACCTATGCACTTTGGTGATTCACATCAAGCTTCACAGCACTTCACTTTTTCTCAATCACTTTGTGGTGCTTTTGGATGGATTTTAGCTGTTGGCCATCCCCCTCCCCTCTGCATTACCTCATGAATTAGATAGAGCTGAATAGGATCGATTTATGGGAAGCACCACAAAGGGGGGGGGGGTGAATACTTTTGCAAGGCACTGTATATGCTTGCACATGTTCATTAATTTGTATTTTTTAATTTTAGTATATGTTTTGCACATTTTTTTATTAATTAGGTACACATAGTTTGTGTGTCGATCAGCGCTGCTCACTTTAGATTCTGTCCCAATTTATTAATTGGTTACCAATTAATCAGGGCAGCAGCGGTCCATCAGATCATTCTACATTTAGATTTAGTATATCCAGCTGTTACTCGAATAGACAGTTCTAAATAATCATGAATGGTATCGAGTACAGCACCCAAAAATGCCAATGATTTATGCCCTACCAAAAACACATAAAAGTACAGTTGAGCCTCCAGGATTCCCCATAGTTTCAGGAATAGGATGCCTTACAGAAAAGGCAAGCCAAGTTGTGGACGATTATTTACGTCCACATGTTTTATCTTATATTCAGGAATCAGGATACTTAGGATATGCTTAAAGCTGTCAAGGGCATACAAGTACCTATTAATGTCTGGCTGATTACAGTGGATGCTATAGCTTCAAGCCACATTAAAAGGTTGTAGAGTTAATATCAGGTTTCCTTCAAGAAAGAGAGAGATCTCTCCATTCCATAATTCCTTTTTTCTAGCATTTTTGACATACATTTTCACTAGAAATATGTTCATTTTTGCTGGCTCCCACTTCCTCCAGGTGCAGGGGGAGGTGATGGGGACACAATATGCCCCATCGTATACCATTCTGTACCTGGGAGAGTGGGAGGGAGAGCTTTTTTTTTTAGTGACTTGATCTCGCCGATGTATCAATGATATCTTTATGGTATGGAACGGCAGCATGACGGAGCTTAAGGAATTTATGTCTCAATTACAATTTGAGATTCACTATGGAATGTAGTAGAAGAGAGGTAACTTCCTAAGATATACATATCATTGTTCACGAGGATGGCTCACTTATTTCTGATCAATAGAATCATAGGTCTAAAGCCTGAGAATACATTTAGACAGGTTGGATCTATCAGGGACTATGTTACATGCAGTCACGTCAAGGGAGAAGACAAGTTGAATCAAAATCAGAGTAGCAGGATAGGCACATTTTCTTGTGGATCCTCTTCATATTGTCCATGGTTCCACAAGGGCTGCTTTATTGTATTATAACAAGCAGAAATGGTTCCCTCAGCATTGGATTGATTGCTAGACAATATGTGATGTTTATATAGCTTCCAGTTTCTTAGGCCATAGAGATGTTTGGAGCCACTCTGGTCTCTGATCAGCTCTATGGTCAGCTGGCTGAATCACCGGCTGCATTCTCAGGTTCCCTGTTGAGAGAGCAGAGCCAGAGAAAAACATGGAAGACGGTGGGGGGGGGCATTCCCTCCCACTGCTTGTAAAAGCAGTCTAGAGGCTAATTAGCCACTAGGATTGCTTTTACATTAAAGCCGACCGCTGGCTGAAAAGAATGATACCAAGATGATTCCTAAACCTGCAGGCATCATTCTGGTATAACCACTCAAAGTCGTGAATGGCGTACCTGAAGACAAAAAAAAGGTTAGCAATAAAACACAGTAAACAGTAAAGTATAAAAAAATTGCATACCTGAAAAGCAAACATGATAAATAATAACAATAAAACATTGCAGAATAGAATACAATAAAAAACGAGCAGAACAATAGAGAGAGAATAGAGAGAGAGAGAGCAATAAAACGACAACTATTTTTTTAAATTTTATATATTTTTTTGTTTTTTGTTTCTTTTTTACACTTTTTTTTGTAACTGTAACTTTTATAACTGTAACCGGTTCCAGTTCGGGTCTCTCAAAATACGATGGCATCTTGGGAGACCCTGTGTTAGTGTGCCTAGTCTGTGCAATGCTGTATGCTAATAATCAACTAGTGTATGGTAGCGTTCAAAACATTCACCAATGCAAAGACCAGGGTTGTCAGGACAGGAGGGACAATAATAGCCGGGGGTCACGTCTACATCCGCGCTTGCTGCAGACACAACATCTTTTTTGGGGGGTTCGTTGGGTAGGGGTACTCGGGAGGACATAAAGAAAATGCCTCTCATGCAGCCGACTGCATTTGGTTGGGGATGGGAATGGGGGAAGTACGGGTGCTGCAGAAGTGGTGGGTTCCCAATTATTAGGATTGGCGAATGCAGCAGGAAGGGCATTATGAGCACAACGGGCCTGTGTTTGACTTCTTCTTGGTGGTAGCGGGACACTACTTGTGCTTGCCACCTCACCAGCTTGAACTGCACTTATGGGACTCGCCACTTCACCAAGTGTTACTGCAGTGCTGGTTTGAATATGACCGGGGTGTACTAGGCCGCTGGTGCTTGCCAGTTCACCAAAACGCTACCAAAAAAACTGTTAGCAATCACAGGGATCAGGCCTGACTCTGCGGACGCTGCAGTTATGTGTGTTTAGTGTTTTGTAAGTGACAGTGATCCAGGCCGGGCTGAGGGGCAAAACGCAGGTGCTAGCAGGTATCTGGGCTGATCCCGCTAACACTGCGTTTTTGGGAACCCTAAACTGCTGGGGACACTAGTATAGATCTGATCAGATATTGATCCATTCAAATACTATACCACTAAGGGAGGTGTACGGTGCATGCGTGGGAGTTAGCGGTACTGGCGCTAACCTGATGCTGCCTGGGGCGATGCAGACCCTATCTGACCCTAAAACCTAACTTATACCACCGCCGGGCGATCAGGGGGCTAAACCTTTATTCGGTAATAAACAGCGGGTGCCCTGACACTATAAAAAATAAACTAACCAGCGTCACCCGAAACAGTTTTACGGTGATCACTGGTGAAAGGGTTAACTAGGGGGCAATCAAGGGGTTAAAACCTTTATTAGGTAGTATATGGGGGTCCGCTATAAAACGCTGATGGCGAACCTATATATTTACCTCCCTAACTAGCGTCACCAGTGACACTAATACAGCGATCAGAAAAATGATCGCTTAGTGACACTGGCGACGGGGGGGTGATCAAGGGGTTAAAACTTTATTAGGGGGGTTAGGGGGGTACGCTAGACCTAACTGCCCTACCACACTAACTGTCACAAACTGACACCAATGCAGTAATCAGAAAAAAAAAAAACTACTTGGTGTCAGTGTGACGGGGGGGTGAAGAGGGGGCGAACGGGGGGTGATGTGGGGTGTAATGTGTGCCTGGCATGTTCTACTGTGTGTGTGTGTGTTGTGCACTCACTCGGATGTCTTCTCTCCTCGGCGCCGGAACGGAAAATACCGATCCGAGGAGAGATGACATCACTTCCTCTGCTGCTGTTTATTATACAGCAGCAGAGGAAGAATCCCATTGGCTGGGAGCGATCGCGAGGGGGGCCACGAATGGATGGTCTCCCCCTCACTTCTGATCGCTCCCAGACAGAAGCTGATCGCCTCGGGCACCAGGGGGGTCCGATTGGACCCCCCACCCGCGGGAGGCAGATCACGTACCAGGTACGTGATTTTGCCTGCCAGTGCCATTCTGCCGCAGTATATCTGCGTGAGGCGGTCGGCAAGTGATTAATAGATTATTGCCCCAATCACAAACCCAACGGATCCAGATTCTTGGAGCCACACATAAACCAGGACTAAATGAAGTACTAAGCTTTAAACACTTCCTTTAGTCAGCGTGAAGGATGTGCACAAGCCCACTCAATATTTAATAGATTCCCCAATTTGTTTGTAGATATATTTAAGGCCTACTCTCACATGTGGTACTGTATGTTGTTCCTTTCTTTTGGTTCCTTTTTTATTGTTTTTTTCTCATTGTTTTTTGTGTGTTTTTGTATTTTTTACATGTGTATAAGAGTGGATATTAAATGTTTGTTATGCCAAAATCTAGAGTCCGTGTTATACTGTAATGGACTGTGTAACATTTCAAGGTGTCCAAACTCTATATTACGATTTGCGACATTGCACTGCTTACATGTGTACAACATATGTGGGTGCTCCACTTACTTTTGCACCTATGTATTTGGGCAATAATTTGAATTACAGTATTTACCAGGATGGGTATGTGGGTATAGATGTTCCTACCTTCCTTCTGGGTCATATTTGCAAGCATGTAAGGTCTCCATTTTTTTCCCTTTATTTAACACCTGGCACCTGTAAGAGAAACCCAGTTGACAAGCGCGCATTGGCATGCAGGCATGGGCATACCAGGGTATGCACAAGGAGAAGCATGTATTGGCACATGCGTGAGCACGTGAGGGCGTGAGCTGGCATGTGCACACACACATGCACGCACTGGCGTCTGTCAGCCTATTTAAACCAAGCAATGACACACACACACATTGCTAAGTGGTCTTTCAACTTGTTCCTCTTAACCTTTGCTTTGATCTGTTCCAGTTACCTGTGTTTGACCCGGCATCTCCTGTACCTTCCTTTGGACAGTACCACTCAGCCAGATAAAAAAAGAAAAGCTGCTCTCAAAGCACAGGTTCCAAATGATACACACCCTTGATAGGCACTCAGGTGCAGGCTCTGCTGGGATCAGAGAACAAACGAATAAGCCTGGACAGCAGCACTCTGATACAACACTTTTATTGGGTTAAAATCCAGTGTACAGCAGTCAATCCATATGGTACAAAAGAGGGGGATGCAAGCAGCTTACATGTTTCACACCTGAATCTGGTGCTTAATCATAGCTAGTGTAGTGACAAAACGGATGTGAATATATATGGGGTGGTGGCCAATGGTAAACAAAGTATCCCAAGGGCCACTCCCACATGCATGATTAGTCAATCAAAGAATATGGAACAGCTGTGACTGGGGAACCTCCCAGTCCACAGCTCTCACATAGACAGGTAAAAAAACCAAAACAAATACTCACAATCACATTGACACAAACATAAACCAATTACAAATAGCATATTAAAATTGGATTTAAATAACCACATTAACACGTAACATTGGGTATAACCCTTGAGACATAAAATCATAATGATAGTTTAAAAATTGGTATTATTATCCACACCACATGTGTGAAAGACTCACACATGTGTGTGTTCAGTTATCAAAACTCACCAAGGAACTTCCATGTGTCAGATGTAAATGCAAGAACAGAAAAATGTATGTATCAAATCAAAAAACAAAAAACATGTTAAACAAGCGTGTACATACAAACACATGGACTAAGGAACGATACCGCAGTCACTCCGAGACCGTTAATAAAAACAAAAGCAAAAAACAAGAGTTTCCTCTATTCATATATATGTCAGGAAGGCTGTAAGAAAAGGTTCTTGATATCGTTCCTAATCAATCCATATGTGGATAAAGAGACTCTACAAAAGCTCACCAAAAAGAAAGGCAAAAAAGAAGCAAAAAAGAAGCAGAAAAATCACAGTAACAGCAATATGGCAAAAAAGCTCAGCCAAATGTCGAAGATCGAGAGAGGGGCTTCGCCTCTGCAGACGCTATGCCAGCAACTTGCCTCTCTTAACCAGGCAGTCAGCACCCTGCAAGAAAGCTACCTCCAGCTGGACGGTCGCATCCAAACCACAGACTTCACCTCAGCAAGTTCAGCACCTGCTACCGCACCTGGCCATCCTACGTCTGAACAGACTGTTCCCGCATCCACAGAAACTATGCCACCACGGGAATTCACAAGAACTCTTGTGAATTTACTTTGCCCTGCAACCAAGAACTTTCTCACTTGAAACCACCAAGGTGGGTTTTGCCATATCCTTGTTTCTTGGAAAATCACAATCTTGGGCCCATCAGCTCATGGAACAGAACAGTACCATCTTGGACTCTCTCTCTTCATTCTTTGAAGAGATGGCTCAGCTTTTTACGATGACCCCCAACGTTCAGCTACTGCAGAGTCTACTCTCCATACACTACGGCAAGGTCACTGACCTGATGTTGCTGAATTCCGTCTGTGGGCCTCTGATACAGGTTGGAATGATGCCGCTCTATGGCATCAATTCTGCCTTGGCCTGTCTGAAGGGCTGAAAGATGAACTTGCTCAAATAGGGATCTCCAGTTCCCTCCATAAACTAATTTGCCTTGCCATTCAACTTGATCGTAGATTCAAAGAAAGGAGAACAGAAAGAGCTGGCAGAACCACTATGCCCACAAGTCCTCGGACAAAGCCCCTACAACTAGGACTTTTGCATTCTCCACTCACTAGTGAAGAAAAGCTGCAAAGACGGAATAATTTGTGTCTATATTGTGGGGTAGCGGGACATTATCTTCAAAACTGCCCTGTGAGGCCCACAAGGACCAAGAATATACCTTCTACGTACCTTGCCAACTGTTCTGTGGGAAAGGGGTCTGCTCATGTCACCTTTTCCTGCCACTTCAGTTCCCCGGAGGGAACATCCAAGTATCAGCTATAGTTGATTCCGGATCTTGCAGCTGCTTCATGGATAAAGACTTTGCCCTACATCACCAAATCCCTTTGCAAGCAAAGACGCATCAGTTAACCATTCATCTGGCCAATAGGTCTTGTCTCAGGTCTGGGCCTATAACGCACGAGACTCGCCCACTGCTGGCTGTATCCGATATTGGTCATCGGGAATATTTACGTCTGGACATTATTCCATCTCCTCTGTTTCCCATTATCCTGGGCATCTCCTGGTTACAAGCCCACAAACCACAGATAAATTGGGCATGGGGGAAAATTACTTTTTCATCCACCTACTGCCAGCAATCCTGCATTCACCCCATTTCTAGGAGACCTGCACCCCTTCTGGGCATACATACTGACTCTCCTGTGTCACAGCTCATACCTGCAGCGTATCATGAATTCCTGGAGGTCTTCGATAAACAGAAAGCAGACATCCTGCCACCTCATCACCAGTACGACTGCCCAATGGAACTTTTATCAGGCGCCGAAATACCTTTCAGGCGCATCTTCCCTCTTTCCGAAGTAGAGCTTAAAGCATTAAGTCAGTACATTGATGACAACTTGGAGAAGGACTTAATACGGCCATCCACGTCCCCCGTGGGAGCTGGAATCTTCTTTGTAGAAAAAAAAGATCATACCCTGCATCCCTGTGTTGATTACCGGGAATTAAATAAAATTACCATCAAAAACAGATATCCTTTACCCCTGGTTCCGGAACTATTTCAGCGCTTCAAGACCTCTACTATATTTACAAAGCTTGATTTACGAGGCACAGATCCGCAAGGGGATGAATGGAAGACGGCCTTCCGCACTAGAATCGAACATTACGAATACCTTGTTGTGCTCTTTGGGTTGTGCAATGCCCCAGCAACATTTCAGCATTTCATCAATGATATTTTCAGAGACCTCCTTGACCTTTTCCTGATCGTATATCTAGACGATATCCTCATCTTACTTACCACCAGCTCGCAGACAAACGAATAAACCTGTCTAACAGTATGCGTTAAAAACAGGGGTTTAGTCCACACGCATTTGCAAATTCATGCGTGAGACACGTTGTCTGCGAGCTGGTGGTAAGTAGGCTTTGGTTTTTTCCTGGGCATCCCCAGGCTTTGATGTTAACTGTTTTAGCCTTCCAATGCCGCTTACTGCGATAGCCAGCTATAGATGAGGGTGGTGGCAAGTTTTTTGTTATCATGTTGGTGTTTGTATTGGTCCAGCAACGCACCAACACCTTTGCAGCCATTGTGCTATTTACTGGGTGTTTGGTGTGCTCCTGTACCTTTAAGAAGGGGTGGGCTCCCCTTCAGTCCACCTGCCCTCATTTATCCATCAGAATGCATGTGCCTCTACTGCGGGGACACTCATATTTTAGTGTTAGGACCACAGATTCCAGGGTGCCGTGACGAGGCTCTGTGGCTCACGCATGCATTTGCAAATGCATGCGGACTAAACCCCTGTTTTTAATGCATACTGTTAGACAGGTTTTTTTGGTTGTCTGCGAGCTGGTGATAAGTAGGCTTTGGTTTTTTTCCTGGGTATTCCCCAGGCTTTGTTGTTACCTGTTTTGTGCGGACTAAACCCCTGTTTTTAACGCATACTGTTAGACAGGCACAGGTTTATTCGGTTGTCTGCGAGCTGGTGGTAAGTAGGCTTTGGTTTTTTCCTGGGCATTCCCCAGGCTTTGTTGATATCCTCATCTTCTCCACTTCTATCACAGCACACCGTGAACACGTTAAAAAGGTTCTCAGCCGATTAAGAGATCATGGATTGTACGCGAAGGCCGAGAAGTGTGAATTTGAAAAAGAGACGATTCAGTTCTTGGAACTTATCATTTCTACTTCAGGTATTTCCATGAATCCCCAGAAGGTCAAATCTATCCTCGAATGGCCAACTCCTACAGACAGAAAAAGCACACAGAGGTTCATAGGATTTGCCAACTTTTACCGCAAGTTTATTAAAGACTTCTCTGCTATCATTTCTCCTGATACCCAGCTGACAAAACAGAATACCAGTTTCCAGTGAACACCTGCAGCACAAGCAGCATTCGACCGGTTAAAGACTGTTTACTACAGCACCTATCCTGCAACATCCAGATCTTGCATCACCATATGTCCTCGAAGTGGATGTCTCGGAGAATGCCGTGGGTTCCATCTTGTCTCAGCGCCAGGGAACAAAGTCTCTGTTACACCCCATTGCTTTCTTTTCTAGGAAACTCAGCCCTGCAGAAAGAAATTATGATGTGGGAGATTGGGAGTTACTGGCCATAAAGACAGCCCCGGAAGAATGGCGTTACTTGCTGGAAGGAGCAATTCACCCCATTTTGATCTTTAACGATCACAAGAATGTCGAGTACCTCAGGACAGCCAAACGACTAAGACCTCGTCAAGCCAGGTGGGCACTATTCTTCTCCCGCTGCTCCTTCCATATCACCTACATACCAGGTTCCAAGAATTTCAAGCCTGATGTGCTATCCCGCATGTACCCAGAGGAAGGAGAAAGACACCATCAGGCAGACACAATCCTGCCAGCCCAAAGTTTCCTGCTACTACAGGCAGATTTAATTAGCCAGCTTAAACAAGCTTCCTCAAGGCCGTTCTGCCATCAGGTGTTTGCCTCCAGGAACAAGAGGGGTTATTTCTGCACAACCAAAAGGTGTTTGTACCCCCAAGTCTGCGCCCCAAGATCCTCAGCCTGTGTCATGATTACCCCTTGGCGGGACATTTTGGGGTAACCAAGACAACAGAGCTTGTGCAACGTTCCTTCTGGTGGCCAGGTTTAAGATCCAATTGCAAGGATTATGTTGGTACCTGTGGAGTCTGCATCCAAAACAAGAATGAGTAGACCAAATCTTGGGGTCTGTTAAGACTTTTGCCTATTCCCAAGAAATGATCAATATGGATTTTATTGTTGAACTTCCCCATCCGAGAAATTCACTACCATCTTCATGATCATTGACAGAGTAATGAAGATGCCTCATTTAATTCCTATGTCAGGAACCCCCTCAGCAACGGAGACCACTCATACCTCCATCAAGGAAGTGGTTAGGCTTCACTGGGTACCCATCAGCATCACTTCCAATCGAGGAGTACAATTCACGTCCAGATTCTGGAAAGATCTTTGCAGGATACTTAAGATCGAAACTTGTTTCTCGTCAGCCTATCATCCACAGATGAATGGCCAAACAGAGCGAACAAATCAGACTCTGGAACAGTACCTTCGGTGCTTCTTATCCTTTGTCCAAGATGACTGGGCATCACTGTTACCCTTGGTAGAGTTTGTATACAATGATGCAGTGCATTCAGCCACAGGACAAGCCCCGTTCTTTAGAAATCATGGATATTTCCCAGTCTTCATACCCGACATCTTGCCTGATTCCTCGGTCCCCACAGTCCAAGAAAGAATAAGTGCTCTTCAGTCAAATTACAAAGTATTACAACATGTCATTTCCAAGGTTCAATGGCACAATAAAAAATTATTTGAAAGAAGAAGAGACCTGAAGCTTCAAATAGAAGACAAGGTTTGGTTATCTACTGCCAACTTATATTTGTCATGTCCATCTAAGAAGCTCTGACCTAGATATATCGGTCCATTCCCAGTTAAGAGACAAATTAATCCAGCAGCCTACGAACTTGTACTCCCAAAATCCAACCTGTCTTCCATGTGTCCTTACTAAAGACCGCAAGGCTAGATCCATTCCCTGGTCATGAGTCAGGTCCACCAGCACCTACAATAATCAGAGGTAATGAGGAATATGAGGTCGAGACAATTGTGGATTGTAGGAAAAGAAGGGACACCATGCAGTACTTATTTAAATGGAAAGGCTAGGGGCCAGAAGATAACTCCTGGGAACCAGAATCGAATCTCCATGCCAAAAGATTGATACAAGTATTCTTCCAGGCTCATCCGGAGGTTGCCCATTGGGGGGGGGCAATGTAAAAGAAACCCGGTTGACAAGCGCGCATTGGCGTGCAGGCACGGGCATACCAGGGTAAGCACAAGAAAAAGTATGTATTTGCGCACATGTGTGTGCACGTGGTCTTTCAGCTTCTTCCTCTTAACCTGTGCTTTGATCTGTTTCAGTTACCTGTGTTTGACCCGGCTTCTCCTGTACCTTCCTATGGACTTCCGCCTGCCTACCTGTGACCTTGGCTTGTGTTTGACTCTGCTTCTGTCTCATGCTCCTGTACCTCGCTGCCCGATTGTGTAACAAACCCGGCCTGTATCCTGTCTCTGCCTCACGTTCCTGTACCTGCTCTGCCCGGCTGTTGATGACCCCCTGGCTTATGTTCCGGCAATGCTTCTGCCTGCTGATCCAGCGACACGGTGTTCCAATTTCCAGTACCAGTCCGGTGATCTACGGGTTCCTGTCAAGCCTCAGCTGGTGTCACCTGCTAAACCAGACCTCGTGCCACTCTGTGTCCTTCACTCCCTGTCATCTCTATGAAGGACGTTGGACAGGAGGTGCAAGGGAAGCACTCTCCACAGCTCAATCTCGACCAGGTACGTGATGGCACCTCGGCGGGACCCGCAGGTCTACAGGTTACTTGCCCCATTCACTATTGTGTTTAGGGGATGTCGGGGTGCCTGCCTCTATGTGTAGGGTTTCCCCTGATGCCAGGTGTCTCCACGTCTCTGAGGGATATTTTTCCTGCTCCTAGGGTGGCTGTGTTAATGTAGCGCTCTTAAGATCAGGGGTCAGATGGGTCCCCATGCTCTCATCACACCACAAATGAATTTTTGCCAGCATGGCAACTTGGAAAGTATACAGATTGACTTAATTTGATCATGACTGACTTCATCATAATTGACCAGGATCTCCATTGCTAGATGATGTGATATGGATTTACAATTCGGTATATGTTTTTTTTTTTTTTTAATGAAGTACTTTGTCAAATGTGTTCAGAGTCCGCACAGACCCCTCTTACATCAGAGTCTGCACAGACCCCCATTACATCAGAGTCCACACAGACCCCCCTTATTTCAGAGTCCGCACAGACCCCCCTTACATCAGAGTCCGTACAGACCCCCATTACATCAGAGTCCGCACAGAACCCCGTACATCAGAGTCCACACAGACCCCCCTTACATTAGAGTCTGCACAGACCCCCATTACATCAAAGTCTGCACAGACCCCCATTACATCAGAGTCTGCACAGACCCCCCTTAGAGTCTGTAGAATTTCCACTTACTCTAAGGGGGAGCTCTGTGGACTCTAATGTAAAGGGAGCCCTTATTTAAGGGGGGCCTGATTTAAAGTGGTGTTCTGATAACCCTGATTTAAGGGAGAGTGCTGTGGACTCTGCTCCCCAAAGCCCTCCTCTTGCAACAGAGTCCACAGAGCACCCCTTAAATTTGTTTTATATATACACTGGGAGGCAGGAGAGAGGGGGGTTTACTCACCCCAGGATAGAGGCTCAGGAGCAGGCTGCCTGCAGCTTTTATCTTGTGATCAATCTTCCTTCACATGTGCCCAGGGATATGTGGGCGGTACAGACACAAGGGGTGTGGGCGGGACAAACACAGGGGTTGTGGGTGGGGCAGACACAGGGGCGTGGGCTAGGCAGACACAGGGGGTGTGGGCATGGCAGACAGAAGTAGAGAGGCGGGAGGAGGAGGAGCAGTGTCCGAGGAGAGAGCGGAAGTGTCAGTGTTGGCTCTGAGGCTGAGCTGTGTGAGAGAGACACACAGCTCAGCCAATCAGCCGCTAACATCATTTGTAGTTGCGGGAACAACACCGGAGATGACACAGGTATGGCCACATAGCGGTAGGTAAGCGGCGGCCGTGATCTGTGTTAACCCTGTCCAGGCCGCGGGCACCGCTTACCTCCCGCTGTGTGGCTTGATCATCAACACAGGCCACGGAGCAGGCGGCCCACCGGGCAAATGCCCTATGGCAAGTCCGGGCCTGGTCTGAAGTATCCCCTTGAGGCCTGGTGAGGTGACAGTTGTCCACCCCTTACTTGCAAAAAAGCCTTCTGTACCTGTCAAAGGGCCATTATCACCTAGGTGTTAGTTCCTTGATTCCCAGACCCAAAAGCCTTTTATTTATAATAAAATATTTGTCAACTACTCTGATCACTAAATTTATAAAGACATCTGTCTACTACTGGCCACTGAAAATATCTATAATATCACTGAATTAATAGAATGTCTGTGATATCATACCACTTTTTATATCTAATGTTGCAGTTTACAGTCAGAACAAAGCTGTTTGGGAAATGTCATTTAGTGGCAAATGGTATTCTCCTTTTACTTGTTTTTTTCTTTCTAATGCCGCGTACACACGGTCGGACTTTTCGACTGGACATGTCCGACAGACACCGAAGGACCAAATCCGGCGGACAATCCGATCGTGTGTGGGCTTCACCGGACTTTCAGCCGGACTTTTCCAGTCGCAAATCTGACGGACTTTAGATTTTGAACTTGCTTCAAATCTTTACGTCGTAACCCAGAAATCCGCTCGTCTGTATGTTGGTTGGGCGGACAAAAAAATGACGCATGCTCAGAAGCAAATACTAAACGGAAGCACTCGGTCTAGTAAAACTAGTGTTCGTATTGTAGGTAGCACATTCCTCACGCTGCAAATTCTGTGATCGTTGAATGCAGCGCATTAATTGTCTTCTTTAATAATGCTATAAAAACGAAGATGTTTTTCTGTTCCTATTCACACAGAGTTCTCCCAAACTGATTTATGGATTATTTCTCTTGATCTCATGAATGATATTGTATTTCTTTTAAAAGCCATATCTCCATACTAATGTTTGCACAATTTTTTTTTTTTGAGTCATCTTATTTTTGATTTCATCAAGATTTTTTTTTTTTATGATTATTGTCAAAATTATTTTATCTTTATCTCCATATATTTTTTTTGGTTTGTAAAGTTAACACAAAGAACCATTTTGTATTTTTTTTTTTTGTAGTTCTTAAATTTAAAACAAATAAATACTTTTTTGTGTGTTTTTTGTAAAGTTACCACAAAGAACCATTACTTTTTTAAATTTTAAATTTTTGTTTGTATATAAAGTTCACACAAAGAACCTTTTTTGGTTATCTATTTTTTTTTTTATTTTGGTAAAGTTACCACAAGAACATTATATTTTTTTTGTGTTTTTGCAACCTCAAGGAGGTTGTTGTCCCTTTAATTTGACATTGTCTCTAAATAAATGATGTTAATTAAAACACATAAAGTCTTTTCATAAACTAAAATATCCATTTATTTATGGTAAAGAAAATAAAGAGGAAGATAATGCTGGCAAAAGTCTGTGGAAAAGAAAATTGGGATCTTGAGGAGTCCATATAAGAGGGAGCTCAGTCTGGTCCAGGAATCCCAGAGATCAAGAGCAGCAGCAGATGACATAGATGTCCCCAGACTGTAGTACTACAACAGCCTGCGTCTTCTGTCAAACCAGACTGAACCCGGGTCATCACTTTCTTCTCTTCCCTGCAGCCTTCCCTCCACGCTGCCCTGCACCCTTCCCTGCAGCCTTCCTTGTAGGCTGTGGCTCTGGTGGTTGAGTTGTGGCAGGAGGAGAAGGAGGAGGAGGGGCTGCCTCATTTATTTGGGTGTTGGCAGTTAGCTCACCCTTCAGCCCATTGTGTATAGTATCAGCAAAAAGTTTTTCACAAATGAAGAGTTGGCCCCACTCCATTTGAAGCAGCCTGCTGGTTAAATAACAGCCATAGGCCTCTTCAGCTTTGGGGGGGGGGAGGGGGCTCTTCATAAAATTTGTTGCCTCTCTCATGAGGCGCAGTGATGCCTCCCGTGTCACCGCCCCCTTCCTGGCCCTTTTTGTAGGAAGGTGGATTGGGTCAGGCTCCTACTGGGCCCGGCCACCTCCTGCCTGACACTGGGTCTGGCCTCCTCCAGGATGACACTGGGTCTGGCCTCCTCCAGGATGACACTGGGTCCGGCCTGCTCCAGGATGACACTGGGTCCGGCCTCCTCCTGGCTGTCCATGGGCCCGGTCTCCTCCTGCCTGCCACTTTCCCCACTTTCCTCCTGGCTGACCTCATCCTGTGTATAAAAAAGGGACATAGTTTTAGTTGTTTGTTTTTGGTTCATCAATGACACACAATTTTCTTCTCATGACTTGCAAATTCAATGTTAATACATATATTAACAAGAGTATAGAAATCTGACACCATAATTTTTTAAAGCAGGTGACAAACATTTTTGCCCACTACTGTCAATTGATATGTATACATCATTTTTAGGATAAAATTCTTTAATCAATTATAACATCTAGTTAACATCATTAATATTAGAACACTAAATATTTTTTAAATTAATTTACCTGACTCCAGATGGTCACATCCGGTTCTTCCAGGATGGAAGACCCAGCTTGGTCCTCATCAGCCTCTGCTGGGGTGGAGGGAAGGGTGCATGGAAGGGTGGAGGGAAGGGTTGAAAGTGATGCCCTGGCTTCAGTCTGATCATCAAGAAAACGTAGTTTATTGTAGTACCACAGCCTGGGTACATATACATCATCTGCTGATGCTCCTGATCTCAGGGAATTCTGGATCTTGTTATGCTCCCTTTTATACATATTTCTTAAGATCCCAATTTTCTGTAACAAAATCTCTATGGTTGCTTCTGGGATGAACGTCTGCACAAATGTCAGAATTCTCTCCAGCGTTGATTTCCTTACGTGTTTTAGGTAATATTGAGGGTGTTTCAACAAAGTGAAGTAACACATGCAAGAGTTGACACAGCTGCACACCCCAAAATGCATTGCAAAATTAGTGGAAAAGTTTCCCCGGGGGGGGCTTTAAAGCAGCAAAATATTTTTGAAACAATTTTTAGTAACCATGTTTGGTAAAAATATTGTTTAATTCGGACATAGAATGCATTACATAGATACAATCAATATCACATAAAATTCCAGTAGTCAACACAAGCAACTACAAAGGACCATCTCCCATGGCAATCAATTCATTAAAAAAGTTCTAATTGTACAGTTACATTGTAACAATACTATCCATGTGAATCCCCATGAATACCCCAATGCATTTCGACCCTTTTCCTTTTCTGGTCTTTTTCAGGGGGGTTTTAAATTCTAGAGAGATACATCAAAAAATTCCATTAGGATTTTCTACAATATACAAAACATGATAGATCATTTAGTGATATTTTGAAAGTCTTAAAAGTACATCGCCATACATATGGCGAAGTACTTATCATTTGGGAATAGGAAAGTGGGCTTGTGTCGCATAGTTTGAATTAATAAAAACCGTTGCGTGCGGTGGTCCCACAATGTTTGCTCATTCCCTCTGTCACCTCTGGGCGCGTCCATAGTCCACAGGGCTTGCAAGGAGCCACGCATTTGGACCCAGTGGGGAAGGTGTAGGGCGAGGCCCCTGTAATTTGATATTTGTAAAAATTAGTATGTAGTCAGCGGGTGTCGGGTGGGTGTTCCATATGGTCCTATATAGCCAGACTGCTTAATATTCGAAACAATTTAGTAGGGTGGTCTTGACTAATATTATCCCTATTGCTCATATTATAATAATTTTTGGATCTAAATTGTGATATGTAAATATATGATAGGTTGAACCAAGTGTATAAAGTACTTGATGAAAAAAATCACTTTAAACAAGCTCTATTTTCATGCCTCACCTTACAAAGGTGATGATGCTGGGTGGTGGGGTAGTATATGAAAAAAACGAATTGATTGGATCTATGTGATAAAGTGTAACATAAGTAGAATGTTATTGATAAGTGCCAAAAGCATGGGGTCTGTATAATGAAATATAGCATAAATAAAGTGTTATTGATGTGTGCCAAAAAACAAAAGCGTGTAAAAAAAAAAATAATAAAATGTAACAAACATGTGAAAAGGAGAAAAGAACTAAGAAGGCTAGTGAAGTGTGATGGTGAAAACAATCTATACAAGGTGAAATGATGTGAAGTGCCTAATAAAGGAATATCTATGGTTATAAACAAGTGGTGAAAATGATAATACTGTTATTATTACTTATTATTGGACTATGTGTATAAGATGTCGATGTGATAAATGTATTGAGAAACCCAAATCATAAAAAATATATGAATATATTCCATACTAAGTGAGCTGCGGCTGGCAGGACATATCCAGTACAAGCACTTACTTGTTGGTTCTGACCCTTCCTGCATGTGTTGGCAGCCATCCAGGGATCATCTGAAGATCCTCAGGAAGCTGCACCTTTATTTAATAGAGTTAATTGCCTCTTGATCACAGGTGCTCATCTCCACCCCACATCCTCCCCCTGCAACTGGAGACCCAACCGCAGATTGGCGGTATTAGCGTGGCCCCCTCGGCGTTCCGGAAGGTGATACCCCGGCAACAGCCGTCAGCCCCGACGCAATATGCGTGACGTCGTAACGTTTCACGCATGAGCAGGTCATACCTCGCACGTGTGAAACCTCTAAACGTCCGGGGTGATCCAGGAACGCCGCCGGCACGGAGAGGAGCTCCCTCCAGTGGCCCAAACAAGAATGGGTCCCACCGTGAAAGCACATGTGTGGGGAGACGCCAGACAACCGCGTCTCCCCACCGTGCCGGGAAGCCGAGTGGAAAAGAGGGACCAGCCCAAAGGCGACAAGAGAGACGTGGCGCTCCATGCAGGACGCACGTCATAAATGATGTGTGTGCCGAAAGGCAACCAGGATTATTAAATTTGTTGGTGTGTAGTATATTGATGCGATTTTGTTATCTAATTTAAAGAGCTAAAGGTATATTGGATCCCACCAATCCAAATTAAACAAAAAAGGAGGGAGAAATATTGTCTATTTCACCCGTGGAGTTTATTCCTCCTAGACTTGGCTACCTTGCTCTGTCTATTTTGACCGATTAACGGTTCCCTTAAGTTTAGGCTAATTCTGCCTATTGCAGATCCCTTCCTGTATAGCCTAAATAGGTAACTGGAAGGGAAATTATCTGCTGTGTGTTCAAAGGATTGGGATATACCTCTACTCTTATTGCAACTCACATGTGTTAGAAGGGGAACGGGTGTTTAACCACCCAAAAGAAGAACAACAAAGTGAAGTAACACATGCAAGAGTTGACACAGCTGCACGCCCCAAAATGCATTGCAAAAGTAGTGGAAAAGTTTCCCCGGGGGGGGCTTTAAAGCAGCAAAATATTTTTGAAACAATGTTTAGTAACCATGTTTGGTAAAAATATTGTTTAATTCGGACATAGAATGCATTACATAGATACAATCAATATCACATAAAATTCCAGTAATCAACACAAGCAACAATAAAGGACCATCTCCCATGGCAATCAATTCATTTAAAAAGTTCTAATTGTACAGTTACATTGTAACAATACTATCCATGTGAATCCCCATGAATACCCCAATGCATTTCGACCCTTTTCCTTTTCTGGTCTTCTTCGGGGGGGTTTTAAATTCTAGAGAGATACATCAAAAAATTGCATTAGGATTTTCTACAATATACAAAACATGATAGATCATTTAGTGATATTTTGAAAGTCTTAAAAGTACATCGCCATACATATGGCGAAGTACTTACCATTTGGGAATAGGAAAGTGGGCTTGTGTCGCATAGTTTGAATTAATAAAAACCGTTGCGTGCGGTGGTCCCACAATGTTTGCTCATTCCCTCTGTCACCTCTGGGTGCGTCCATAGTCCACAGGGCTTGCAAGGAGCCACGCATTTGGACCCAGTGGGGAAGGTGTAGGGCGAGGCACCTGTAATTTGATATTTGTAAAAATTAGTATGTATTCAGCGGGTGTCGGATGGGTGTTCCATATGGTCCTATATAGCCAGACTGCTTAATATTCGAAACAATTTAGTAGGGTGGTCTCGACTAATATTATCCCTATTGCTCATATTTTAATAATTTTTGGATGCGTGACGTTATGACGTCACGCATATTGCGTCGGGGCTGATGGCTGTTGCCGGGGCATCACCTTCCAGAACGCCGAGGGGGCCACGCTAATACCGCCAATCTGCGGTTGGGTCTCCAGTTGCAGGGGGAGGATGTGGGGTGGAGATGAGCACCTGTGATCAAGAGGCAATTAACTCTATTAAATAAAGGTGCAGCTTCCTGAGGATCTTCAGATGATCCCTGGATGGCTGCCAACACATGCAGGAAGGGTCAGAACCAACAAGTAAGTGCTTGTACTGGATATGTCCTGCCAGCCGCAGCTCATTTAGTATGGAATATATTCATATATTTTTTATGATTTGGGTTTCTCAATACATTTATCACATCGACATCTTATACACATAGTCCAATAATAAGTAATAATAACAGTATTATCATTTTCACCACTTGTTTATAACCTTAGATATTCCTTTATTAGGCACTTCACATCATTTCACCTTGTATAGATTGTTTTCACCAGGGGCGTTGCTAGGGGGTGGCTTTTGGGGCTATAGCCCCGAATCTGAGGCCAATAGCCCAGAGTCTCTGGAGGTGTTCCCAAGGGGAGGGGAGGCTCTCTGGGGACCCTTACGTAAGTGGGGGGCTCTCTGGGGACCCTGATGTAAGGGAGAGGCTCTCTGGGGACCCTGATTTTAAGGCCTTGGCTCTCTAGGGACCCAGATTTAAGAGGGAGGCTCTCTGGGGACCCTAATGTAAGGGGGCCTCTCTGGGAACCCTGATGTAAGTGGGGGGGCCCTCTGGGTACCCTGATGGAAGGGGGAGGCTCTCTGAGGACTCTGATGTAAGGAGGAGGCTTTCTGGGGACCCTGATGTAAGGTGATGTAAGGGGGGGCTCTCTGGGGACCCTGATGTAAGCGGGGGGCTCTCTGAGGATATATATACACCCACACATATATTACTGTATATACATGTGTATGCCTGCCCAAGCGTATGACTTTCTTTACTACGCTGCTATGGGCTCTAGCCCCAGATCTTTTGTAGACCTAGCAACGCCCCTGGTTTTCACCATCACACTTCACTAGCCTTCTTAGTTCTTTTCCCCTTTTCACATGTTTGTTACATTTTATTATTTTTTTTTTTTACACGCTTTTGTTTTTTGGCACACATCAATAACACTTTATTTATGCTATATTTCATTATACAGACCCCATGCTTTTGGCACTTATCAATAACATTCTACTTATGTTACACTTTATCACATAGATCCAATCAATTAGTTTTTTTCATATACTACCCCACCACCCAGCATCATCACCTTTGTAAGGTGAGGCATGAAAATAGAGCTTGTTTAAAGTGATTTTTTTCATCAAGTACTTTATACACTTAGTTAAACCTATCATATATTTACATATCACAATTTAGATCCAAAAATTATTAAAATATGAGCAATAGGGATAATATTAGTCGAGACCACCCTACTAAATTGTTTCGAATATTAAGCAGTCTGGCTATATAGGACCATATGGAACACCCACCCGACACCCGCTGACTACATACTAATTTTTACAAATATCAAATTACAGGTGCCTCGCCCTACACCTTCCCCACTGGGTCCAAATGCATGGCTCCTTGCAAGCCCTGTGGACTATGGACGCGCCCAGAGGTGACAGAGGGAATGAGCAAACATTGTGGAACCACCGCACGCAACGGTTTTTATTAATTCAAACTATGTGACACAAGCCCACTTTCCTATTCCCAAATGGTAAGTACTTCGCCATATGTATGGCGATGTACTTTTAAGACTTTCAAAATATCACTAAATGATCTATCATGTTTTGTATATTGTAGAAAATCCTAATGCAATTTTTTGATGTATCTCTCTAGAATTTAAAACCCCCCGAAGAAGACCAGAAAAGGAAAAGGGTCGAAATGCATTGGGGTATTCATGGGGATTCACATGGATAGTATTGTTACAATGTAACTGTACAATTAGAACTTTTTTAATGAATTGATTGCCATGGGAGATGGTCCTTTGTTGTTGCTTGTGTCGACTACTGGAATTTTATGTGATATTGATTGTATCTATGTAATGCATTCTATGTCCGAATTAAACAATATTTTTACCAAACATGGTTACTAAACATTGTTTCAAAAATATTTTGCTGCTTTAAAGCCCCCTCGAGAAAACTTTTCCACTAATATTGAGGGTGTTTGACCTCCCACAGATTCCTCATCTCCCTGTACTTGTCAATAAATGCCGACAGAAATTCTGGCTCTTTAAATTTGGCATTCATGTTTTCTGTAAAAGATAAAAACACAAGACAAAAACACTTATGTTTCAGCTAAACCCTCATCATCTTACCCCAACATAGGCCTCATTAATCTGTAAGCCGTATAGGCTGCTTGCTACGAAGTTTAACAAAAAATAAAAAATTCAAATTACCTTCCTTTATGGCGTTCCGGTCCTCTATCATCTATGCACAGAACGTACCTACGACGCAATACGTAATAACTTTTATACACTGCGCATGCGTGAAACTCCGCCTGCTTTGCACGCCCCTGGCGTTATTTTTTTACGCATATTTTCAGCCCCCTTGTCTTTACGCACAGAACGTACGTACGACACATGCATAATAACTATTTTTAGACACTGCGCATGTGTGAAACTCCGCCTGCGTCGCCCGCCACTGATGTTCTATTTTAACTTATATTCTCCGCCCCTTGTCTCTACGCACAGAACGTACGTACAACACATGCGTAATACCTCTTTTTATACACTGCGCACGCGTGAAACTCCGCTTGCTTCGCCCGCTCCTGATGTTCTTTTTTACCGAATATTCTCTGCCCCTTCTTTCTACGGTGCGTAGTGGGAGGAACAATGGCGGAGACACAGCAGGTGTGTACTACCTCAGGTAGCGACGAAAGCCCGGAGCCGGAACGTCCCGATCTGGAAAGCAGAGATTTAAGGCCTCCAATATGTCCTTTAAAGAGATGGTGGAGATGGTGGCAATTTTGAGAAAAAATTACTATGATGGGAAGTATGGACCGTACGCCCGGCCTAATTTCAGAAAAGCCCAAAAAATTGGCAAAGGTGGTGAAGACATTACATCTTACTTTTGGGGTACGGCGCTCGAAAGATCAGATTCGGAAAAGATGGTCCAACCTCAAACTCCGGGAGCCGGATCAGTACAGACGGATCCGTAAAGTGCTTAAAAAAAGTAAGTACTTGTCGTGTATTCTGTTTATTACCTTGTATACTGCTCCATGTGCTTTTCTTTAACGTACGAGTTTAGATCGTTTGAAACGATCTTACTAAACATTGTTACATATGTACACACACACACACCTATATCTTTATATATCTATATCTATATATAGATAGATAGATAGATAGATAGATAGATAGATAGATAGATAGATAGATAGATAGATAGATAGATAGATCTATATATATCTATAACTATGAATAGATATAGATAGATATATAAATATATTTATCTATATCTATATCTATATATCTATATATAGATATAGATATACATATACATAGAGAGAGAGAGAAAGAGATATATATATATATATATATATATATATATATATATATATAGAGATATATATATATATATATATCTCTATATATATATATATATATATCTCTATATATATATATATATATATCTCTATATATATATATATATATATATAGAGATATATATATATATAGATATATATCTATAGATATATATCTATATAGATATATATAGATATAGATATTTCAAACTGAATTTTTATTATGTATTCAACACTACTTCACTACAATGTTTAAGATTACTATTCCTGGACTAAAATATCTGTGTGTTAAGTAGATCTTTTGTTTCATTCACATAGGGGAGAAAAGACTCAGACAAGATGAACCCAGTCACCCCCGACCGCAACACCAGAATTGGGAAATCAGCCCAAGCCCCACAGAGGATGTGGAGGAAGGAGAGGTGGGCGACATGGGCACCCCACCAGGTGAGTGTCTGACACACCAGCTTACGGTAATCTATGTATGGCTGCATATTTTTTAATACATTTTTTATCATCTATTTTAGGTGATCTGGTTGTGCAAGAATCAAGCAACAGTGCCACCCCCGAGGATGTTTACGAAGTACGCGACATGGGCACCCCACCAGGTCAGTGTCTGACACACCAGTTCATGGTAAGGTAATCTATGTATGGCTGCATATTTCCGTGACCACGTAGAGTAGCGGCGAAACGACGTAGGGAGGAGGAGCTACGTCCTGATGACACCGCTATTCTAGTACCCGGAAGTTACGGGCTGTTTTGGAGTCGGCCGGCTTTCTCTATATGCTTTCATACAACCGCTGTTTGTAAGTGTATTTTATTGCTTTCTTTACTCAATAAATGTGAGGATTTTATGCTATGTGGAGCAATTTATCTTTTTCACGCTGACACCTCCAATCCATCCTGCTGTGGTCTGGGGAAAGGGCTCCTGTGGACCGGATGACACCTAGTGCCTGTCTCTGAGATCCCTGGCCGGGGTTACAGCTGCCTGCCCAGTGAGGTCTCCTATAATTAAGGGACCAACGCTCTCTGGTAAGAGGCAGCAGTTTTTTTGAAGGTGGAGGTTTCATCTACGCACCCCATTCACTGCAGCAAGATTATTATTATTTTTTCACCTGTCACCTGGGGATATTTCTCTTTTTGTTTTTTTTTTCCTGGTTTTTCTGTTTGGTTTTTGTTTTTTGCCATACACATTATATGGACTTTAATCAAACACTGTTCATTGTGCACAGATTATATGGACATTATCTACGTTTTTAATTTGTTTCACAACATTGAGTATCACTTATTCATTGTATACATTGATTATTGCTTATATTTTTATTTATTTCGGTACGAGGTTTAAGGCATTTATTTGTTGCTTATATCAGACCATTAGCGCAACTTTTTTACTGTTCTATTTGATTGTGCTGTATAACACTTTAGTCGCAGCTCACACATTTTTATCATTGTTAGCGCAGTATTTTTTTTTTCCATGCATATTTCTAAACACATCTTTTTTTCATTCAATTTTAGGTCTAGTTGAACCTTTTAGCACAGACAGTGCACATACAGTGCAAAACGCCTAATTGGTCAGATAATGGCCTGGAATGGGGATATTGATTTAATGCGTAATCGGCTGGATAGTATGCAGCAGGAAATGAAGAACATGATCAATGTTTTGGGGAGAATCTAAATGCCCTTTTTCAACCAAAAAAACATTGATTATGTTCTTCATTTCCTTGTTTGCTGACCCCATTCTGGGCCTTTTCTTTTATATTATTAAAATTCTATGACTGTTCCCCAAAATTTTAATTAAAAAAGGACGCCTGTTTTTTTTATTACAAAAGTACAAAAAATATAGAGGCCTGTTTGTAAAAAATAAAAATATTATAGAGGCCTGTTTGTAAAAAAAAAAAAAAATTATATAGAGGCCTGTTTGTTTAAAAAAAAAATAGAGGCCTGTTTGTTTAAAAAAAAAAAATAAAAAAAAATATAGAGGCCTATTTGTTTAAAAAAAAAAAATAAATAAAAAAATAATATAGAGGCCTGTTTGTAAAAAAAAAAATACATTTTAATATTGAGGCCTGTTTGTTAAAGCCAAAAAATATAAAATAATGTAAAAAAATAAAACAGAATTATATTGTTTAAAAATTCTAAACATATATATATTTTTGATAATCACCATTTTTTACAAACGCACAAGTGAATGTGCACAGATTAATAAAAAATCTGTTAGTAATGAAAAAGATGTGTGGCTTCTTCTTTCAATGCTCAAGATCAGTTTGGTAAAAGTTATTAGTTGTGTACAGTGACAATGGTGCTTATTTACTAAAGGAAAATACACTTGGCACTACAAGTGCTCTTGGATAACCTAGGAGAAAGCCAAAAAGAAAGGCAAGCAATAAATATAATTCAAGATTTTATCTGATCAAGATTTTTTATTTAAAAAAAATTAAATATTCTGTGGCACTGCAATGGCCCCCCTACCCATAAAATAATCTACATATTGATCACGAATTTGACGGGCACTTTGGGGGGCCAAGCCAGTACGGACACTGTCCAGGCCCGTCAGAGGATTGTCACTAATAAGTTCGGCCTCAGGCCCAACTGGTAAAATATAATTGGTGGAATGTTTTTTTTTTAAAGTTGTGCAGGATGCAGCATGCTAAAATTATGTAATCCAGTTTGTATTCCGCCATGTTTATATATGTCTGAAACAGGCGGAACCTGCTGGCCAGAATCCCAAAAGCATTCTCCACAACTCTTCTTGCTCTGGCCAGCCGGAAATTAAAAACCCTTCTCTCCGGGGTGAGGGTCCTTTGGGGGAATGGCCTCATGAGGTGCTTGCTCAGACCGAAGGCTTCATCTGCTATGAAGACAAAGGGGAGTCCTTCCACGTTATCTGCATCAGGTGGCAATCCCAGGCCACCACTCTGGAGACGCTGGTAGAACTCCGTCTGGGCAAATAATCCTCCATCCGACATCCGACCATTCTTCCCCACATCCACATACAGAAAGCCATATTGTGCCGACACCATCGCCATTAAGACAATACTATGGAACCCCTTATAATTAAAATAGTATGACCCCGAATGGGGTGGTGACACGATGTGGACGTGTTTCCCATCTATAGCCCCTCCACAGTTGGGAAAGTCCCAACGGGTGGCAAAATGGGATGCCACAGTCTGCCATTCCTGTGGCATTGAAGGAAACTGGGGAATCAAACAAGAAACCAAAAATCAGTAATTTTGAAAAGAACATTGCAAGAACATTACACTTAAAACTTTATTGCCCAGCATCAGTATAACATTAATAATTGAAATATTATTTAATAAATAATATCTAAAGGCCTACTTATCAGATTGCTCACCCCCTCTAATGGCACATTGTTACATTTTAGGGGGGGGTGAAATTATAAATCAAGTTTAAGGACACGCAGGGTTTGATTTACTAAAGGCTGCAAGACTGTGCACTTTGAAAAGTGCAATTGTTGCACTCTGCAAGTGCAGTTGCTCCAGAGCTTAGCAAATGAGGTAAGGTAAAGGCTTCATGTTGCAAGGAGTACCCAATCACATGCAAGGGCAATTAATCCAAAAACTTTGTGGCTTGCACATGATTGGATGATGGAAATCAGCAGAGCTTCTGCTCATTTACTAAAGCCCTGGAGCAAATGCACTTGCAGGGTGCAAATGCACTTTGCAAAGTGCAACATATATTTGCTTTTTTGTAAATCAATACCACAGAACATTATACCAAATTATTAGGGGGGGGGGGGATTGGAAATCGAGTTAATGACACACACACTATTTGGATGGATTTTAGGGGGGGGGGGATTGGAAATCGAGTTAATGACACACACATTATTTGGATGGATTTTAGGGGGGGGGGGGGGGGTTGGAAATTGAGTTAATAACACACACACTATTTGGATGGATTTTAGGAGGGTGGGGAGGTTAGTGAAGGCAAATATGCATGCAGGACAAAAAAGAGCATTAAAAGATTACAGCATGCATGAGGAGAAAAAGGGGACATTCACACTATATTGCAATGATGGTAAGTAGTGTTTGAGTAAAGAAATACATTACATTATTAAACATTAAATAAAATAACATGTGATGCTAATAAAGGATAACAATTCTTACATTAATATACTCCTTCTGCAGGACCTGAATGATGGCAGAACAGGTCTCCGGGATAATGATCCCCAGAGCCTGGGGGGAGATGCCTGTCGAGAACTTAAGGTCCTGCAGGCTTCTCCCCGTCGCCAAGTAATGCAACGTGGCGACTAGCCTCTGCTCCGGAGTGATGGCTTGCCTCATGCAGGTATCCTGCCTGCTGATATAAGGGGTGAGCAAAGCCAACAAATGCTCAAAAATGGGGTCCGTCATCCGGAGAAAGTTCCTGAAATCCTCAGGATTATTCTCACGGATCTCACGGAGCAATGGCATGTGACAGAATTGGTCACGCTGGAGCAACCAATTCTTGGTCCATGAACTCCTCCTCACCCTGTTCATGGACTGGTCTTGGGCTGAAGAATGAACTACAGCACCAAGCACATACAATGCACGAGCTCTACGACGAGTACGTACACGTAACATGGCTTCAAAATGGTCGGCTGGTCAGAACGCACTTAACAGAACGCACTGAAGAACAGCAAGGCCTGTGAAGAGCGACCTGAAAATTAGCAACGAGCGGACAATAAAACACTGATTGCTTAATGCGAACTGACCACACGCACTGAAAAGCAGATACAAACCTCACAAGCCCAGATTGAACAACACTTGAAACGAACTGAAAAATACGAGTCTCACAAGCGCGAATCGTCTCTCACCAAACTTCACGAGATTAGCAGAAGGAGCCCAAAGGGTGTCGTACGGGCTATTGAACTTCCGTTTTATAGTCTCGTCGGACTTGGTGTACGTCACCACGTACTAGGCTGTCTGACTTTTGTGTGATCATATGTAGGCAAGTCCGTTCGTTAGAAAGTCCGCCGCAAGTCCGCCAAAAGTCCGTCGAAAGTCTGTTGGACGGGCTGTCTGACTTTTGGAGCCGAAAAGTCCGACCATGTGTACGTGGCATAAGTGTTCTTGTTAGATGGAATTGGGCTTTTTTATGTTTTAGTCTTATTGAAAGAGCTGTTCCTGCCTAACTGTATTTGTATTGGTACAAGTCCCTCCTTGCAGTGCCCAGCTTCTTTTGCAGATTAGCCTTCAAAATGGAGAGAACTTATTTTCAAGATTTACCTCCTATTAACTTCAATGGAGTTCTTATTAAAGTTAGCAATTTGCAGATTTTTGGACATGCTCACCAAATGTGCCCATTAATTGAACCAAGCAGCTTAGCCTAGTACCACCAGTAAGCGATTATTACTGCCAAGTCATCATCAGTAATTTATTCTGCATTTACTCCCACCCCAAATGGACCCCAGAGAATATTTTCTCCAGACCTTACTGTCTAGACTTTATAACCTTTCATGCATTTCTGAGCTCATGTGTCTGCTTACTGTCCTAAACTTCTAGGTAACTTCCCAAATTCTGTTCTTCCTTTATTTCCTCAGCCACCATATCTGGCAGGTCCACTCTGCTCTACAACCAGCACTACAACCCTACCTTCTCTTTCTAGACCTTTGACCTCAGACACCACTTGGTTCCTGTGTCCAAGTTCTAGGGCTCCTGGACTAATTAAAGTGCTGTGTTATTTTTTTTTTTTTTCTGGAACCTGCAAGGTAAAGCCATAATGTGCTAGAATGCAGCACATCATGTGAAACTTACCTTAGAACAAAGCCTTCCAGCAGCAAGCTGTCACCACTGACAAGTCTTCCATCTTCACCCATCTTCCTTCTGGGTTCGCAGACTCCGGTTGTGTGAGTGGCCGGTACAGCGATGATGTCACTTCCGTACATGTGCGTGGGAGCCACTGTTTACGGCACAGGACTCTGAATGAATGGCCCAGGTAGCCATTCCTTTAGAGCGCATGCGCCGCTGATGTAACCGGAAGCATGTACACTAAGTATCTTCTAAACAGTGCATGTTTAGGAGATATTTACAGTACCTATAGGTAAGCCTTATTATAGACTTACCTATAGGTAGAAATCATGCATGGGCATTTTCTTTGATATAAAATACATGGAGAGGAAGGAGCAGAACCTGTTTATTTAAAGGGGTTGTAAAGGTAAAAGTTTTTTCACCTTAATGAATTCTATGCAATACCGGCCCCCCCAGCCCCCCGTTTTACTTACCTGACCCCTCGAAAGTCCCAGGCTCGCCCCCCGACATCCTCTTTGCCGCTCAGCCTGGCCCTTGATTGGTTACAGTGGATGATTTGAAAGCAGCGCAGCCATTGGCTCGTGCTGCTGTCAATCACATCCAATGACGCCGCGCGCCGGGGGCGGGGCCGACTGATACAGTGAGCAGCTATGAACGTCAGCTGTATCACGCCCGCAAGCACTCAACACCATACAAGGGAGCTCGCATGAAGGTGTTGAGTCCTTGCGGGGGACAGCTGAGACAGCCATCGAGGGACCCCAGAAGAGGAGGTTCAGGGCCACTCTGTGCAAAACGAGCTGCACAGTGGAGGTAAGTATAACATGTTTGTTATTTAAAAAAAAAAAAATTATCTTTAGTGATCCTTTAATGTATGTGATCCATGCACAATGATTTTATTCATTCACTTAATCCCTAAAGTAAACCTAAACCAAAACTAAGTGACATTTAGCTTGCTAAACAATTGCCATTGTTTTATTTTTTCCATAAAATACATTTTTCATATTTTTATACATTTCAGTGCAGCCAATCCCCTGCAGCTTCTTTTAACCATTCCCTATCTATACTCATTCCCTCCAGCTTAGGCTGCACATCAGCTTCCTGATAGTGACAATGGTGGACAAAGTCTGCGCAAAGCATCTCAGCACAGACACTGGTAGTCTCCTGTCAGGCGAGGTTACAACAAAGGAGCACAGTTGGGAAACTGTTGTCACCCCATGGCAGGAAGTGACTGCAAAATGATCATCATGTTAGGATCATTATAATTTAAAAAAAAACTTGCAGATACAAAAGATTAAAAACAACTTTTTGAAACAGAATCAAAAAATTTCAGATTCAGAAAATGTATTATCATTTTACAATAACAATCATAAATTAAACAGCATTTATGTATTAAAGCTTTATACAGAGGGGACGGAAAGTATTCAGACCCCCTTACATTTTTCACTCTTTGTTATATTGCAGCCATTTGCTAAAATCATTTAAGTTCATTTTTTTTCCTCATTAATGTACACACCGCACCCTATATTGACAGAAAAACACAGAATTGTTGACATTTTTGTAGATTTATTAAAAAAGAAAAATTGAAATATCACATGGTCCTAAGTATTCAGACCCTTTGCTGTGACACTCATATATTTAACCCTTTCATTACTAAGCCTATTTTTGAAATTTGGTGTTTACAAGTTAAAATCCGTATTTTTTGCTAGAAAATTACTTAGAGTTCCCAAACATTATATATATATTTTTTAGCAGAGAATCTAGAGAATAAAATGGCGATTGTTGCAATATTTTTTATCACACGGTATTTGTGCAGCGGTGTTTTAAACGCAAATTTTTGGAAAAGGGACACTTTCATGAATTTAAAAAAATCCAAACAGTAAAGTTACCCCAATTTTTTTGTATAATGTGAAAGTTGATGTTACGCCGAGTAAATAGATACCAAACATGTCACCCTTATAATTGCACGCACTCGTGGAATGGCGACAAACTACGGTACCTATGAATTTCCATAGGTGACGCTTTAAAATTTTTTTACGGTTACCAGGTTTGAGTTACAGAGGAGGTCTAGAGCTAGAATTATTGCTCTCACTCTGACGATCGCAGCGATACCTCACATGTGTGATTTGAACACCGTTTACATATGCAGGCGCGACTTCCGTATGCGTTTTCTTCGCTGCGCGAGCTAGCGGGGACAGGGGCACTACACTTGAAAGTATTCAGATCGCTGAAAACGGCGATTCTGAATACTGTGTACTTTTTTAAATTCGACGCCATTGGCAGCCGAGTAAACTGGAAGTGACGTCATGAGGTCGCTTACGCATTTACAATGAGAAGGCTGGAACGAAGCTGCCCACAGCTTCATTCCAGCCCGCCCCCAGCCGCCGAAGGCACACTATTAGACACCGGGCCTCCCGATCGCACGGGAGGCCCGGTAACAGCAGCGGGAGGCGGCGGGAGGGGGGGTGTCCCCTACCGCTCCTCCGGTATAACAACCGAGCGGCTTTTAGCCGCATCGGTTGTTATACTCGGGTAGCCGATCGCCCACTGTAAACAACGGCAGCTGCAGGCATCATCCCGGTATAACCCCAGAAAGCCGAGTACGCATATCTGCGTATGGTCGGCGGGAAGGGGTTAACTCAGGTGCTGTCCATTTCTTCTGATCATCCTTGAGATGGTTCTACACCTTCATTTGAGTCCAGCTGTGTTTGATTATACAGATTGGACTTGATTAGGAAAGCCATACACCTGTCTATATAAGACCTTACAGCTCACAGTGCATGTCAGAGCAAATGAGAATCATGAGGTCAAAGGAACTGCCTGAAGAGCTCAGAGGCAGAATTGTGGCAAGGCACAGATCTGGCCAAGGTTACAAAAAAATTTTTGCTGCAAGTTTCTTAAGAGCACAGTGGCCTCCATGATCCTTAAATGGAAAACATTTGGGACGACAAAAATGTCAACAATTCTGTGTTTTTCTGTCAATATGGGGTGCTGTGTGTACATTAATGAGGAAAAAAAATAACTTAAATGATTTTAGCAAATGGCTGCAATATAACAAAGAGTGAAAAATTTAAGGGGGTCTGAATACTTTCCGTGCTCACTGTATATTGTAAGATTTTATGGATTAGGTTTACCTCTACTTTAAACCCATTTCATAAACTCCAATTTCTATCCGTCGTACTAACTTTATCAATGAAAGCTGCTGCTCCATCCAGAATATACCAAGTTATATAATAAGCTACAGAAGGTGGATATTACTGCATTTGATTTTTTTTTTTTATGAGTAAGTGAACACAGCTGTCAATTATACTTGTTTGATGAAGAGGGAAGGTTCAGTCAGTAGAACTGAAGTATGTACAAATGAAGGACTCTGGGACTGATTTATTAAAATATGAAGTTAGATGAAGTGTAATGAAATGACAAGGTACTGAAGCCAGATTGACTAAAGTGTGAAGTGATGTGGAATGAACTTGTGCTCACTTCAAGCATTCACTTATGTGCAAAGTAATTGGAATAAAGCTGATTTTCACATGACTAGATGTTTGAAGCAAACACATGTTCATTGAATGTGTACTTGGCATGATATATATTTTTGATTGTAAATGTGTGCATGCTATGTAATATGTAATCATACCAACTTGTGTAAAAGTGTAAATGCAACTTGCTTTTAGGATCATTTCTTAGTTCCGAGTGTTTTCACTAGTGTATTTGAGCTGCAGATGGCTTCCTTCTGAGCTTCAAATTGCTTTTTCATTCTCATTGACTTGTTTGTGGAGAAAAGCAGTTCTAAAACAAGAAAAATGTTATGCACTTAGGCCTTTACACTAAGTCCCTTTGCACACGGGGCCATCCAGCTGCAGGGATCCTTCCTGGTGTCTTAGTGCACCCAGGACAGACAAGTGCAGCATCGAGCTTCACTACAGGCAGCCTTCCAAAGTATATGGCAGACTATAGTTGTACTGGGCTGAACACTGTACCAAATGGCATCAGCGCTTAGGGCCCTGTGCATTCAGGAAAGAAGGTCTGGAATGAAGGCCCCTGGAACCTCCTTTAGGGAAAGGGAGCCTTGACTGCTGGAAGCATGGCATCACTGTGGGTGTGAACCTTAAAGGAAAGTTAAGTAGATTGGCTACAAAGATCTGAGGTGACTGGGTAGAGCCTGAACTCTAGGAAAAGGCTACGCTGGGGCACGTCCAACTGCTCTGAGGATATTCAGCTGTCACAAGAGTTGCCCACCCTCCCGCATGTTGTGATGTTTTGCCACAGTTTTATTAGCGGTTTTGACCTTGCCAGCAATTGATGTTGCTTTATAAGCTATGCCCTCAAGTTAAATTCTGAGGTCAGTCTAATGCCTGTCTGGCACTGATGGTAAAGACATGCCTCTTATGCCGCATACACACGGTCGGACTTTCTAGAAAGCTAGGTCCGACGTACTTGCCGCCAGACTTCCGGCGGACTACCGCCGGACTTTCTGAACGGCCGGACTTGCCTACACACGGCCGGACTTTCCGGAATCCGGTCTTCCCGACGGACTTCCGCCGGACTTTCAGAATGAACAGGCTTTCCCACACACGGACAAGTCCGTTCATTTTGAACGTGACTTGGGTACGACGGGACTAGAAAAGGAATTCAATCTCGCCGCTTTTTTTGGCGAGATTGAAACCTTGCGAGCCCCGTCGCAGGCCCTTAGGTCTGGTATGGAACTTTAAGGGGAACCCCCTACGCCGAAAAACCGGCGTGGGGGTCCCCCCAAAATCCATACCAGACCCCGATCCGAGCACGCAGCCCGGCCGGTCAGGAAAGGGGGTGGGGACGAACGAGCGCCCCCCCCTCCTGAACCGTACCAGGCCGCATGCCCTCAACATGGGGGGGTGCTTTGGGGGAGGGGGCACCTTGCGGTGCCCCCCACCACAAAGCACCTTGTCCCCATGTTGATGAGGACAAGGGCCTCTTCCCGACAACCCTGGCCGTTGGTTGTCGAGGTCTGCGGGCGGGGGGCTTATCGGAATCCGGGAGCCCCCTATAATAAGAGGGCCCCCAGATCCCGGCCCCCCCCACCCTATGTGAATGAGTATGGGGTACATGGTACCCCTACCCATTCACCTAGGTAAAAAGTGTCAATAATAAAACACAACACAGGTTTTTAAAATAATTTATTAAACAGCTCCGGGGGGGGTCTTCTTCCGTCTTCGGGGGTCCCTCTGGTTCATCTTCTCCCGGCGTCCGGTTCTTCTCCGCTCTCCGGCCTCTTCTCCCGGTGTCCCAGGTCTTCGGCCGGCCCCTCCGCTGTCTTCAGGTAGCTCTATTGCCAGCGGAGGTCCGGACTTCTGGGCTTCTTGACTTCTTGGCTTCTTGGCTTCTTGTGTTCTCTTCTTTTCTCTTCCCCCAGATGTTGACACGACGCTCTCTCCGGCTGGACTGGTCTCTGAGGGCTGCGTTGTGACTTATATAGGCGGAGACCCCGCCCCCATATGATGTCACAGTCCCTGGGCATGCTGGGACTGTGACGTTTTAGGGGGCGTGGTCGACCAAGCCCCCTAAAACGTCACAGTCCCAGCATGCCCAGGGACTGTGACATCATATGGGGGCGGGGTCTCCGCCTATATAAGTCACAACGCAGCCCTCAGAGACCAGTCCAGCCGGAGAGAGCGTCGTGTCAACATCTGGGGGAAGAGAAGAGAAGAGAACACAAGAAGCCAAGAAGCCAAGAAGCCAAGAAGTCCGGACCTCCGCTGGCAATAGAGCTACCTGAAGACAGCGGAGGGGCCGGCCGAAGACCTGGGACACCGGGAGAAGAGGCCGGAGAGCGGAGAAGAACCGGACGCCGGGAGAAGATGAACCAGAGGGACCCCCGAAGACGGAAGAAGACCCCCCCGGAGCTGTTTAATAAATTATTTTAAAAACCTGTGTTGTGTTTTATTATTGACACTTTTTACCTAGGTGAATGGGTAGGGGTACCATGTACCCCATACTCATTCACATAGGGTGGGGGGGGGCCGGGATCTGGGGGCCCTCTTATTATAGGGGGCTCCCGGATTCCGATAAGCCCCCCGCACGCAGACCCCGACAACCAACGGCCAGGGTTGTCGGGAAGAGGCCCTTGTCCTCATCAACATGGGGACAAGGTGCTTTGTGGTGGGGGGGCACCGCAAGGCGCCCCCTCCCCCAAAGCACCCCCCCATGTTGAGGGCATGAGGCCTGGTACGGTTCAGGAGGGGGGGGGCGCTCGTTCGTCCCCACCCCCTTTCCTGACCGGCCGGGCTGCGTGCTCGGATCGGGGTCTGGTATGGATTTTGGGGGGACCCCCACGCCGGTTTTTCGGCGTAGGGGGTTCTCCTTAAAGTTCCATACCAGACCTAAGGGCCTGGGATGCCCCCTGTGCTCGCCGCAATGGGAAAATTAGTTTTTCCTATTGCAGCGAGCGCGAGATGCAGTAACCTTCTCCTCCGTCGTATCTGGTCCTTCGGACTAGCATACAGACGAACGGGCTTTCCGTCAGGAACTGAGTCCGGCGGAGGTACGACGTAAAGATTTGAAGCAGGCTTCAAATCTAAAGTACGTCGGATTTCCGCCCGAAACGGTCCGTCGGAAGTCCGATGGAGACCACACACGGTCGGATTGTCCGCCGGACTTGGTCCGGCGGCGTCCGTCGGACTTTTGCAGGTGAAAAGTCCGACCGTGTGTACGCGGCATTAGACTATGTGAGTTTATGTTATATGAGTGAACGAAGTATAACTGTGACTGGCATTGTTGTTTGGTACATTTGGAAAGTTGTTACTTTTGCAAAGTTCAATAAAGCTCTGGCCTTGACATATTTCCAACTTAATCAGCTTCCATGTCCTTTTGGGGGGCAAGGTATTGGTTTATTAGTTGGTCATAAATGAGCCTATGCTTCTCAGCAGTCATACAGGTCTTCTGCATTCCGGACCTTCATCCCTGAATGCACAGGGAGTGGGTGCTTTATTTATGGACTGTCTATGACTGTGACTTTTCAAGTGCCACAATGATTTACTATTCAGATGTAACTAAAAAACATCTAAGTTATTTGGAGATTTTCTGTTCACTCATTGTGGTTGCCCGCAGTAACAGATATATTCTGCTACACCCGGTTCTTTCATTCAAAGACACTGTTCTCAACAATTCTTGCCATACTAGAAAATCTTTATGATAAACAGATATACATCCTTATTTTTAGGTCTCATCTTTTCTCCCTCATGAGCTGGATTCAGGCTGACACTACTCAATATCACACACATACTGTATTTATAGAAATACACAAGCTTAACCCCAACTCCAGATAAGACAAATTTAAATGGTCCAAGAAATGCATAGAATTAACCCCCTACCCCATCACTGATTCTAATGTAACCTCCCCATGTAAATGTATCTGTAAATAGTAATTGTGTGATTTGCATGGGTTTAAGCAGAAATAGTCTTTTCTAGGGATGGGCAGAACAGCCCCCTGTTCGGTTCGCACATGAACTTTCGAACATCGGGAAAGTTCGGAACCAAATAAGGAACCCCATTGAAGTCTATGGGACCTGAACGTGAAAAATTTAGTGTCCATTTTGAAGGCTTATATGCAAGTAATTGGGCATACAATGGTTATGGGGGTCCGGGTACTGCCCTGGGTAACATGTATCAATGAAAAAAAAGTTTGTAAAAAATTTTTTTAAATGAGCAGTGATTTATTTATGCTTAAAGTGAAAGTAAAAAAAATGAAAAATTTCATTCAATATAGTGCCTCCGGGGGTCCCCATAGTCCACCTGTAAAGTGGCACATCTGTACTGTGTATGGAATGGGCTGCAGCAATAATTGCATTTATAAAGCCCAAAAAATGACATTTTCCCTGCAAGCTTTCTTTATTTTGTAAGCAACGGCTTATGTAGTGTACTGGGAACAAAATTAGAGATTTTTTGGATAAATTCTGGTTTCTCTCTACCACAGATTTTGGATTTCTACTTCTGTAACGGGTACAGAAAAATTATTCTTTGGGTGTTGGTGGCGCCTTCACACCGTAACCCTATAGAGGTACTCTTGATGAAAGAAAGAATTGGATTTGCTGTCAAAAATTGCAATGATATGCACCTGTCAAACAGGTGTGGAAAGATTGTTCTTTGGGTGTCGGTGGCGCTTCACACTGTAACCTTATAGAGATACTCTTGATGAAAGCAAGAATTGGCCTTGCTGTCAAAAATTGTAATTATATGCACCTGTCAAACAGATGCGTAAAAATTGGTCTTTGGGTGTTAACTGTGCCCATGAAACCTACACCAAAAACATTCTTCCAGATGAAATCAACACCCACAACACTAAGCAGCCTAGAAGTCCCGCAGAGATTCCATATCCCAAAAACACTTAATTGACGACATCAGGGGCTTCATAGCTGCTGATAATCCAGGACTGATTCATTTTGATAAAAGTCAGACGGTCCACAGAATCTGTGGACAGATGCATTCTATGATCAGTAACAAAACCTCCAGTAGCACTAAATGCCCTTTTAGAAAGCACGCTGGATGCAGGGCAGCCCAGCAGCTCAATAGCATACTGGGCAAGTTCTGGCCAGTGGTCTATTCTCATGACCCAGTAAGCCAGTGGATCGTTGACTGGAAAGCTCCCCATCTCTGTTGTCGCCCCTAAATAATCGTCCACCATGTGATGCAGACGCTGCCAATAGGATGTGGAAGCTGACAGCCCTGGGTGGTGAGGACTAAAAAAATTCAGAAATGCATCACTTAGGCAGCCACCTTCTCCACCCCTCCTCTCTTAACCCACAGAAGCCTCAAAACTATGTTTTCCACAACACTATAACCTACCAGAGTTGAGAAGAATATTCGATAAACTCCACTTTCAAGGTGTCCTCGAGAGATTTCATCTTCTGCACTCTCTGTGAGGATGTGATTAGTTCTGGGACTTACCCTTATAATGGTGGTCAAGGAGGGTTGCCAACCAATAGTGATCTTTTTCTTTATGCCACATATTCTTGGGTCCTTTTGCAGGCTTTGAAGCATGAGGGAGCCCATGCACAGCAAATTTGCGGAGGCATGAAATGCAGCCTCCTCTGGGTCACTGAGGATTAGAGTATCTGGAACTGCCTCCTCCCAGCCACGTACTACTCCCAAGGGTTCTGCGGATGGAACACTATCTCTTACTGTTTGACGTATGTCTTCATCTGCCTCAATGCCTCTGAAACTGCCAGAATCATCCTCCTCCTCCTCCTCTCTCTCCTCTTGTGTGATTTGTGGCATAGTAATAATGGTGTCTGCATTAAGTGGGTGTTGAGAGGAAAGGAAGTCCTCTTTGTCTCGCTGCTCCGCCTCAAGTGCCCTGTCCATAATGCCACGCAGGGTCTGCTCCAGCAGGAACAGAACAGGGATTGTGTCACTGATGCATGCATTGTCACGGCTCACCATCCTTGTGGCCTCCTGAAATGGTGACAGTACAGTGCATGCATCCTTTATGAGCAGCCATTGGCGTGGGGAAAAAAAGCTGAGCTGGCCTAAGCCTGTCGTTGTGCCATACTTACACAGGTACTTATTGACAGTCCTCTGCTGCATGTGCAGCCGCTGCAGCATTGCCAAAGTCGAGTTCCACCTGGTGGGCATGTCACAAATCAGGCAGTTTATGGTCAGGTGGAATTCCCGCACAATTTCAGCCAACCGAGCACTGGTTGTGTATGACCGCCTAAAATGGCTACACATGTTCTGGCCTGCTTTAGTAGATCTTCCAACCCTGGGTACCTATTTAGGAAACACTGCACAACCAAATTGAGGCATGGCACATTTGTCAACTTTCCCTGTTTAAGGGCAGACAGGAGGTTTGTGCCATTATCACATACCACCATTCCTGGCTCCAGCTGGCGTGGCGTGAACCCCCTCTGGGCCTGTCCCTGCAGAGCTGCAAGAATCTACGCTCCGGTGTTGTTCCTGTCCCCTAGACACACCAGATGAAGCACTGCATGGCACCTTTCATCCTGACTCATTGAATAGCCCTTTGAATGCTTAGGGGGTAATTGAGGTTCATAGGACAATTCAGCAGAGGTGGGCATGGAGGAGGAGGGTAGTAGAGCTGACGAATCTGGCATCATCACCAGCTGTATGGAGACATGTGGGCACAACAAGCTGCAGCACCTAGCCCTGTCCTGCATCCTTCCGCGTTGCAAGCAGAGTTACCCAGTGTGCTGTGAACAAAATATATCGTCCCTGCCCATGTTTGCTGGCCCACTTTTCAACAGTAACATGGACTTTTCGGCTGACTGCCTTGCCCAACGATGCCACAACATTGCCTTCCACGTGATGGTGGAGAAATGAAATAGCCTTATGTGAAAAGAAATAGTGACTGGGAGCCTCCCATTGTGGTACAGCACATTCTGCAAATTCACGAAAGGTGGCAGAATTCACCAGGCGGAAAGGTAGAAGTTGTAGAGCCAGCAGCTTTCAAAAGCTTGCATTTAGATGCTGGGCATGTGGATGACAGAGACTGTATTTTTTTTCCCGCTGCAGCAGATGGGACAGAGAAATTTGCCGGCTATAGTCTATAGCTGGTGGTGTGCTGCTGGCAGATGTGCTGCAAAGGCCTGGGACACCCTGTGCTATACCATCATCCCTGTCAGTGAAGGCTGCTGAGAGGTCATGAGGTATAGCAGGAACAGACTGAGGTAAGTAAGGAGGGACAGATTTGTGCCCTTTTCGTGTGACTTTTAGGTGCTCTTGCCAACGGCTGAGTGGTGGAAGGATAAATGCCTTATCAAACATGTGGTATCCAAATGGTTGGTGTTTTTGCCACGCTTGATGCGCTTGAGACAAAGTTTGCAAATAGCAACAGTGCGATCTGCCATTAAACCTGCCTCATTGGGGTTGTTTACCACCCTATCTTTCCTCCTCTGCTCTATCCAAGCGGGTTTGGGTTTTGATTACGATGTAATTTTAGAGTACATTGTTTTAGGAATGTTGTATTGTTGAGTGATGCCGTGTTATGGGTCCTGCCTCATGGTGTCACTCTATTTAATACTTCCACTTATCCCCGTTCTAAGGTTTCGTGTTTGTCCTTAGACGGTGTAGTTTTTATTTTATTTTATTATGTTTAATTTTTTGGGGTTAAGTCAGATTATTCCTTCATTTTATTTACCTTTTTTATATTATCCTGTTTGTCATTGGTGTCATTTTGTGCCAATGTCATCTCAGGTTTTTATAAGGGAGCCTTGCTCTGCACACTGTTTTGATCTTTTTAGTGAGGTAATTTACGGTTTGTGGTTCATGTTCTCCATTTAATATAAGGTTTCTTTTTATTTAGTGACGTTATTTCTTCTCCCAACCTCTTCACAGTGAGGCTTAGAGAGCATTTGGCAGCGCTGGTTTGCTTGTTCCTGGAGGTGATGTTGCTTCCTATTCTGGCCTCTCCAAAATGAGGCTTGGAACACATGCGGTGATGACATCCTGTTCGTTCCCGGAAGTAATGTCACTTCCAGTTCCTGCCCTTTCAGAATGAGGCTTGAAGTGCAATAGTAGTTTGGATATTGATACAACATCAAGAATAATGCATTGAGTAGTGTTGGGCATTATAAAGTAATGTCTAGCTACACGAGCAGCAGGAGATCGTCTAGCAGAGGCTACATGGAGAAGACACGTGATCAAAGGCCAAAGTGATAAAATAGAAACTAACGATGGGATGGCTAATGGTCCATGAGTCAACAAATATCCAACCAATTGTAAACAGCAGTGACATGCTGTGAGAGAGTAAGGAAGAAGGAGAAATAATAAAGAAGAGCAAAGAGTGAAAGGAGAGTGGGGAAGGGAAGGGGATAGATAATGATGAGAAGGGAAGAGAGGGGGCGGAGGGGGATGAAGTGGGAGGGGAGGAAAGGGATGGGGTTGGGAGATCCTTGGGCCATGATGTGGTTGGATAGGTCTAAGTATAGCACAATTTAGGTGTGTGTGGCTTGGATCATCATGGGAGTAACAATGATTCATCAAAATTGAGAGGCACATCTCTTAAAGGATTTGAAGGATTTGTGAGGGGTTAACTTTGCAAACGCGGGTCCGTTATTTCTCAGTTAATAGCAGGAACAGAGGAATTGTCAATGCTTCATGACTTTTTTTTTCATAAGCCAAAGTGACAGCAAAGGACATGACTTTATAATAGGAGAACACTGAGCTTCAAAAATGATTTTGAAATGTCTAGCAAAGATTTTAAGGTGCAGACCTTTGAAAGAACAATTTTGGAAGATTAAATTACTTTAATTTGTGTTTTCATTTGTGTTGATATAATGTCAAGATAGTTCTGTTTATGGTCTGCCCTTTAGGATACATTGCAAATTAGATTTCCATTATTGGTATAATGCCCTTGGATTCTTGTTTGTGATTTGCTGTATTTATCCTAAAAATGTTTTTTTTTGTATTAACCTGCCTTATCTTGTGTTCAAACGAGGAAGCTTATAATACTGCATATGTCCTATCATGGAAAAAAGATACTGTTAAAGTATAACAAACCCTCCATAGAAAAAACATACGGGTCTGTTTATAAAAAAATGCCCTGTATGAATGTCACAAGCATTCATACAGCCATCAAAAATAACCTCTGTATTTTATATAATATGTTTACTTTCTATGATTGTCAGTTCCATTTAGTGGCCATAATGTGATATTTTCCTGATTCAGGTATTTCAGGAAAATACTGCATTCCAGCCACTAGATGGAGCTGATGATTTTAGAAAATAACCCTGTTAGACAAAATACAGGGCTTAGTAGTGCCTCAAGCATTTTTTTATAAATAGACCCCAAAGGGGTTGATTTACTAAAACTGTAGAGTGCAAAATCTGGTGCAGCTGTGCATGCTAGCCAATCAGCTTATAACTTCAGCTTGTTCAATTAAGCTTTGACAAAAATCCTGGAAGCTGATTTCTATGTACAGCTGCACCAGATTTTGCACTCTCTAGCTTTAGTAAATCAACCCCCTAGTGTTACTTGAGGGTGCACAGAGTGTGGGTCACTCTGTGATTTTTTTTTTTTTAAGGGTTAGTTCACCTTTACCTAAAAAGCTGCCTATGCAAATAAAAAATGTAGCCTGAAGCCTTACTGGAATATTACCAGGACATTGCTAGGAAAGGCCTAGTCCCTACTGCTCACCACCACCATCACAGGAGCGAGCTTTCAAACACTGAGCTCAGAGCTGAAAAATATATTTGTAGTGTAAAGGTGACGGTGCTTCACAGTGGTAGAATTAAATATAACTTTGTGAGGAAATGTAGGGATGTGTAAGACACAATCCAATAAGCAAAAACAACTACATACAAAAGAAATAATAATAACACAATAAATGCACAATTAAATCCAATGTGACTGTGCCCAACACCACTTGTATAAAGTGATTCTAGATGCTTATATCTTCTGATAGCTTCACCATGGGTGCTCAGAGGGTAGATGGCAACTCACCAAAGGTGTTTGACCCCTTGTTATAGGAGGTCAAATAGAGCTTTTAGGAAACCAGATAGGTTCCTGAACTGTCACCATTCCGCTCCAATAATCCCTCAGGTTTCAGCTGGAAAGTAAAAGTGTACTCCACCAGATACACAATGAAGATCTTTATAGTGTAGTAGGTTTATTGATGTCTAAAATCAAGCATAATAAATATTGCACTCACATGTATCTGTGACTGTGTGGATGTAGCCTGTCAGTTTATCGCCGGCGTGCGCTCCACGCTTCATTCTCAATACTGGGCTTTGGTAAGGGTCACATGGGAATCCGGAAGTGACTAATCCCCACTCCAATGTACGTTTCACCATACTTGGTGTCTTCAGGAAGTGACGAAACGCCATATCCGGTTTGCATTTATAATGGGAGAACAAATGCTATTGGTTTAGCTCCTCCAAAATGGAGAACGGGGACAAAATTTAGGTGAGAGCTTGGCCTCAACTGTAACTTGTCCATCCGTATATACCGCATAGATGCAGTTATACATAATCACATTCATTTATAAAAAGGATAACGATTAAAACACAGATATGTAAATAACTTCCTAATCCTATCTGATGTACAAATATGAAGTATCAAAAATACTTTAAGCATACCATAATTAGAGAGCTCTACAGATTGACTACCTCTACTGGGGATTTGTAAAATTGCACCTCACAGGGAATATATGGTAATATCCCTCCTATGGGAGTTCTGTAGGCCATGATTCCTCTGTATATTATGCGATGAATGAATATGTAGGGGTGCAAAAAATGCCAATAATACAAAATGAGTAAATGAAAATACTGTAATAACCTTAAAAACTAATAAGAAAAATAATATATAAGAATATAAAAAAAAGTATAAAAAAGCTTCCATATTGGAAAAAAGGGGAGAGGAAACGAAAGGAAGACTCCCCATGTTTGGTAATTGAGCTCAGAGCTACTAAATCGGGGGAGATAAAGAGCATGGATTTTAATCAGAGAAAGAGCTCACTCGGTGATGGTTGTGCCATGGGCCAGGAGCAGTCAGGAAGGCAGTTCGGAGGGGGCCCAGTGCTTCATTAGAGCTGGGTGCCTACACCCAGAAGAGGCAGCCAGCTGAAGTGGACCAAGATGGTGGCGTGGGACCTGCTATGTGGCATCCGTACAGAGGATTGCAGTGGGACAAGGTTGGATTCGCGGTGCAGGTGAGTATGTGCTTTGAACAAAACACAGCAATATAGGCAAGTGGGAGAAAAACATGGGGGAAGTTTCTCTTTAAGGTGGTCATTTTTAGAAATGCACAGGCTTTAGCCAAGTCCCATGGCCTCTCTTGAGTTTACAGCAGTGCTGATACACAATAAAGGAATAAATAGGTAAAATATAGGAATTACATTTCAAAACATAGCAAATGTTTATTATACAGTGTTCTTGAATAAACTAAATATCATTCAGTTAGGTTTTACATCTATAGCTTGTGTAATATTAATTAAAATCTCATTGCACACATTTTAGTAGAGAGGAGCAGTTTCTATCTGTGGGATTATGTGTGTAGTTCTTGTGGTAAAAATATTTAATGGACAGAATTTTAGAGTGTAACTAAAGGCAAAACTTTTTCTTTGTTTTGGATAGAATAGAGAGGGATTAGAACACCTGTCATGTTTTCATTGCTGCTTGTGCCCCCGTTAGGAAGATTTGCTCTCTGTTTATAGTGCTTACTGTTATTACAGAAAGTGAAAGTAGAAAAAGGGTGAGCTTTCAATGGGAAAAGTAGTTATGGTAACCTTGGTGACCAGAATTACTCACTTTTGAGGGATTTCCTCTCACTTCCTGTTTTGGCTATGGGACAGGAAGTGAAGGGAATTCTCCCCTATGGCAAAAACCCTCCCTTACTCTATCCAAAATGAAGAGAAAAAGTTGTATTACACTTCTAAAACTAAAAGCTTTCCTTTAAGAAAGTCACGTGACCTGTGATGCAATGCGTTGGGAGGAGCCGGTGACGTCACGTCTGAGTATTTGTTTTGCTGAACACGCTGGATGTGCCATGAGGAGGAATGGTACATTCTTATGCTGATCGTTCAATATGCAGTATACATTGAGGCAAATGTGAGTGTTTATTTTTATTAAGAGGAGGCAGTGTATTAGCAATCTTGCGCAAAAAACAATAATAAATTTGCGCTTACTCAATAGTGTGAGCAGCCAACACAACAAATACAATATTTGCTAAAAACGACAAGTGTAACAAAGTATAGCGCTACAAAAAATGAAATATGAGTGATGAATACAAAAAACAATAAAAATTGTATAATCTGGTGCCTGATTTAAAGTCCATCAAATGTGATAATAATTTACAGTCCATACATAAATGAGGTCATCATAATCACCATATGTGAAAAAATGAAAATTGTGAAGATACCATCACCGAAGTAAATAGAGGCCTGCCAGTAGATTCAGAACCAAGATGACATGGGCTCAAATAGATCAAACTGGCTCTTATAGTCCACCAATCATATATGGAAAGTTTTAAAGTCTTGAAGACCAGCAAAGGAAAAGGTCTGGAAAGCCTTCACAGAAGTGTCTTATATAAAAGCATGTGAAGCATGTGAAAATCCCATAATCAAAGTGGCTGGAGGCTTACCGGAGGGTTTGAACCCAGGACGGCATACGCCGTATGGGTCAAACCGGTTTGTATTGCCCACCGGCAATAAGGGGAAGACCTTGGCAACCGGGAGGAAATGGGGTCCCAGGGAGCTTCATGGAAGTGTCTTCTCCATGCGGATGGTTAAACGTCCAAGGATATGGCCCATACAGAATAAAGAAAGGACCACATAGCGTAATTCCATAAACACAGTATTTATTAATAAAAAGAAATACACTTACATTTAAGTAGATTAAAAGCACTTGTATATAAAATGAGGGTGGCAGTGGAGTCCTCCCGACGCGTTTCGTCTAACAAGACTTCATCTGTGGTGTCCATCCACTGCAGCCCGACTCCTTAATAAAGGCACTGTGACCCCTGTAATGAGAATCCAGCCCATTCACTTCCTTAATTCGGCACTTCCGGGTCGTCAAACATGGCGGACCCACGTGCGTTCCAAGCCTCTATCTTATGGGTGTACTCTGCGTTCCAGCACCGCAAGATAATCCCCATAGAATAAAGTTTAAAAATCAAAAAATTTTAAAAATCTACATCACCCTTATACTATGCCACGGGGAAAGAATATTGATTGCCCCATGATGCAATAATATATGTGAGGTAAATCTGCCTAACGTCTGACGTTTTCCGGTATGTGAGATGGTGTGTTCCCGCACACCAAATCCCGCGATGTCACGTCACGACGTCACGGCGCAGGGTTAAGGGTACGTTCAGGCAACCCCATTCTAAAGTGGCTTGCATTACACAAGCAAGCCTCGCTCTGAAATGGCTTGCGTTCCACAGCCCTGTATGTTGTATCGACGTACGTCCTGGCGTCAAATACACACATGCGCACTTGCGTCCTCAAAAAATCTCTTGGTTATAGGCATCTAAATGTAAAAAAGAGGGGTGGGCAGCTAGAGGAGCATTATGAGAATTCATCCTGTTGAGTTTTTGTGAGCAGAACTTCCCTCTTATTCAACAGATATATGTTTTTGGTAGATAATAATCTTTTTGCATACAATTTTAAGATTTGGTTTATATATATAGACATGTAAACTGTGTCTGTTTGTTAGATAAGAGGGGGAGGACAAATGTGCTATACTTAATGTTCTGACAATATGGAATATATGCATCTACACATTGTGTACACCTCCTCTTAGGTTTGAGATATGAAACAGCTTTTCTAGCTGCCCACCCCTCTTTTTTACATTTAAATGCCTATAACCAAGAGATTTTTTGAGGACGCGAGTGCGCATGTGTGTATTTGACGCCAGGATGTACGTCGATACAACATACAGGGCTGTGGAACGCAAGCCATCTCAGAACGAGGCTTGCTTGTGTAACGCAAGCCACTTTAGAATGGGGTTGCCTGAACGTACCCTTAACCCTGCGCTGTGACATTGTGACGTCGTGACGTGACATCGCGGGATTTGGTGTCTGGGAATACACCATCTCACATACCGGAAAACGTCAGACGTTAGGCAGATTTACTTCACATATATTATTGCATCATGGGGCAATCAATATTCTTTCCCCGTGGCATAGTATAAGGGTGATGTAGATTTTTTTAATTTTTTGATTTTTTAACTTTATTCTATGGGGATTATCTTGCAGTGCTGGAACGCAGAGTACACCCATAAGATAGAGGCTTGGAAAGCATGTGGGTCCACCATGTTGGACAACCCGCAAGTGCCGAATTAAGGAAGTGAATGGGCTGGATTCTCATTACAGGGGTCACAGTGCCTTTTTTAAGGAGTCAGGCTGCAGTGGATGGACACCCCAGACGAAGTCTTGTTAGACGAAACGCATCAGAAGGACTCCACTGCCGCCCTCATTTTATATACAAGCGCTTTTAATCTACTTAAATGTAAGTGTATTTCTTTTTATTAATAAATACTGTGTTTATGGAATTATGCTATGTGGCCCTTTCTTTATTCTGTATGGGCCATATCCTTGGATGTTTAACCATCCGCATGGAGAAGACACTTCCATGAAGCTCCCTGGGACCCCATTTCCTCCCAGTTGCCAAGGTCTTCCTCTTATTGCCGGTGGGCAATACAAGCCGGTTTGACCCATACGGCGTATGCCATCTTGGGTTCAAACCCTCCGGTAAGCCTCCAGCCACTTTGATTATGGGATTTTCACATGCTTCACATGCTTTTATATAAGACACTTCTGTGAAGGCTTTCCAGACCTTTTCCTTTGCTGGTCTTCAAGACTTTAAAACTTTCCATATATGATTGGTGGACTATAAGAGCCAGTTTGATCTATTTGAGCCCATGTCATCTTGGTTCTGAATCTACTGGCAGGCCTCCATTTACTTCGGTGATGGTATCTTCACAACTTTCATTTTTTCACATATGGTGATTATGATGACCTCATTTATGTATGGACTGTAAATTATTATCACATTTGATGGACTTTAAATCAGGCACCAGATTATACAATTTTTATTGTTTTTTTGTATTCATCACTCATATTTCATTTTTTGTAGCGCTACACTTTGTTACACTTAGCAATCTTGCGCAATGATATTATGTTAATTGCTTTGAGAATCAACTCATCCTGGAGGGGCTGGATTGTTTTTGGAAACATCAAGGAAAATTGCTTGCACTGTGTCCCAGGATCGGAACACACAGAGGCTGACCATCATAAGGACTTTTGTGTCTGAAAACTCCTGAATCATAAGCAGGCAGTTCACACTGAGGTGGTGGTGACTTTCTGTCTGTACTTTTTTCATTATTTCATTTTTTCATTTTTGCTTTTTTATGATCACGGTTTAAGGATTTTTTATTACAGTATTTTGCAGTAATTAGATTTATATGGACAATTGATTAGATGTGGATATTTCTTTATCACTGTGGAACGGATCTATAGGTTCTACCACACTATTAACCATTTATACACTTTAAAAGCTCCCTGGCTTATTATTTTGACCTGATTCTTATTTTTTTATAAGAAATATACCGTATCTAATAACATGACAAACACACGCACACACACACAACCATGTCCATAGCCACTGGTGAGTCCTCATTGTTAGCAGAGCAGACAGCAATATGCTCTACACATGGCAAATCTTTTTAGGGATAATAGGCGTGCGCACAGGGTGTGCCAGGTGTGCCTGGGCACACCCTAATCACACTGTGTGGTGTAGATTCCCCCTGATATTTCACCAAAGCTCTGTAAGGGGGCTCCTAAAAAATTTGTATAAAGAAATAAAAAAAATAAAATTGCACAAATAAAATCTACTGACACCATCCACTGCCCTACCGACACCGTCCACTGCTCTACTGACACTGTCAGTATATATACACACATGCGCACACAGAGATACACTATATTACCAAAAGTATTGGGACACCTGCCTTTACACGCACATTATCCTTAATGGCATCCCAGTCTTAGTCCGTAGGGTTCAATATTGAGTTGGCCCACCCTTTGCAGTTATAACAGCTTAAACTCTTCTGGGAAGGCTGTCCACAAGGTTTAGGAATGTGTCTACCAAATGATTTGGACCATTGCACAAAGCAAGGTCCATAAAGACATAGATGAGCAAGTTTGGGGTGGAGGAACTTTACTTCTCTGCACAGAGTCCTGACCTCAACCTGATAGAACACCTTTGGGATGAATTAAAGTGGAGACTGCAAGCGAGGACTTCTCGTCCAACATCAGTGCCTGACCTCACAAATGCACTTTTGGAAGAATGGTCACATATCCCCATAGATACACTCCTACACCTTGTTGACAGCCTTTCCAGAAGAGTTGAAGCTGTTATACCTGCAAAGGTTGGGCCAACTCAATATTGAACCCTACGGACTAAGACTCGGATGCCATTAAAGTTCATGTGCGTGTGAAGGCAGGAGTCCCAATACTTATGGCAATATAGTGTATATGTTTGAGCTTTGAGGTGCACACCATAATGCTATAGGCTGTGCACACCTATGGGGATAATCTTTCTGCTTTATTCAAACTGTACTGATGTCACTAAATCATATTGTGGTTTAGAATCCATTAATATAGATTGAGTAAACATCTTTTACATGTAGATCTGTCTGTTATATGTGCCAAGCCTAAAAAAGTTCAGGTTTACAGTAAGCATAGTAACAGTATATCAGGTACGAAATACTTCTTAAGTCTTAAGAACTAGAAACTAGATATAGCCTGTTATGATTTAAATCCATCAAGGCACTGCTTGAATCTTATGATTGTTATGCTTCTGGCTGACAATTTGCTTTTTATTGTTCTTGCATCCCTGATAAATGGTTGTCTGGTTAAAAGGGCTCTGATTAAAAAGGACCTAGGATATATTCTATTTAGGATCCAAAATCCAGGCATTAACCCTCCACCACCCTCAACCCTATAACAAATCACTATGTTACTAAGCTAAAAGCTCCTTTAATTTACCTAAATCTGTGGTCACCTGACACACTGAGTCATCTATCTTCACAACGGCAGAGAAGGAGGGTTCTTCTTCATTTGTTTACGTTGTTCCTATTGGCTGACCGGTAGGAATAAAATAGTAGAGCATTTTTTTTTAAGCCCGGGTTCACACTACAACGGGCTGCGGATCGCACAGGAGCGCTGTGCGTCCCTGTTGCCCTTTTCAGGGACGACTCAGGGCCGATTCTATGCCTGAATTCGGCCCTGAAACGGAGCCAAAGACGCACAGCGTTTTTGTGCAGTGCGCTCCGCAGCCGCCCCGGAGATATGTGAACCGGCTCCATAGGGAGCCGGTCACATTCTCCTGCTATGCGAATTAGATGTGCGGAAACGCACATTTAATTCGCATAGGTGTGAACCCGGGCTAAATATACAGTACACCTAATGTGCTGTATATTGTATTATATTAGGACTTTATCATTGCTTACTTGTAAAGTTACTGAAAAGGTCCATTTTAAAGGGGTAATGCACTTTTGTTAAAAAAATTAGTTAATAAATACATAGAGAGAGAGAGAGAGAGAGAGACCTAATCTCACCTATCTCAATTGGCTATGTCCACCTATACAGACATTCTGATTAGCCATGACTTTATGAACACTGATAGATTAAGTAAATAACATTAATTATCTCATTGGAATGGCATCTGAAAGTCAGTGGCACATGTTAGGCAGCAAGAGAACATGTTGTCCCTGCAGTTGATGTGTTGAATAGTTTGAGAAACGCAACGAGTTTGAGGTATTGATTTGACCTCCAAATGCTCCAGCTCTCAACCAAACTGAGCATCTTTGGGATGCTGGAAAAGCAAGCCAAATCCATGGAGGCTTTAACTCTCAACTTACAGGACTGAAAGGATCTGCCACTGACAGCCTGGTGCCAGATACCACAACATACCTTCAGAGGTCTAGTGGTGTCCACGCCTCGATGGGGTAGGACTGTTCTGGGGGCAAACAGGCTGTTTAGGCGTCAAAAGGAGGACCTACTCAATATTAGGTGGGTGGTCATAAAGTTAAGGCTGATACCAGGCCCCTATACCCATCCACCTGTATACTACATTGTCCCCCAAAACTAAATGAGAAAGCACAAAAGGCACTAAATAAATAGGAGATATAGTGCCTGTTGGGAGCAAAAAAACATCCATACTGATTAGATGGATCCAACCCAGCTCTCCCACTACAGAGGAACTGAAGACAACAATATCCAGAATCCTTTTGATTGATAAAACAGACACTCTGAAAAATATGGACACATGAAACAATTCTTTGAAACTTGGTTTTGCTATCCTAATTTGGATCAACCCTGTGGGTAGGGTGCACCGTCTGTTTCATGTTTCATGTCTTTTGGCAATGTCCAAAAGTGCAAATTTTCTGGTGCGAAGTTGTGGAGGTCATTAAACAACTCACGTCTCTAGACGTGCATGATAACCCGGCCACCTGCCTCTTACACCTTTCAGATAGACCTTTCAAGAAATACAAAACCTCTCCAACTGTATACCTTTTCAATGCAGTAAAAGCGTTTATCCCACTTCAGGGGAAACAATAGTGTCCCCCTATGAAATCTCTGTGGTTCACAAAAGTTAATTAGATTATGCACTTAAAAAAATTAATGGCTACAGTGCACAACAATACATAAATGAAATAATTCTGTGAAATGTGTTATAAAGTACATATAAGTGCCTTATACAAAATCAAATAAATATAATATCAAACCATGTACATACATATGACATAAATAAAGCAAATTCATCAAAATATTTAAATAAACGCTAATAATACCAATTCATAAAGTCCATATATTATCAAAGACAGAGTGCAATAAAAAGTCCCAAGCTGAATAGTGATGAATTAATTAGAAGATTATCAGTGCTCCACTTGTGCTCTTTGTTAGAATATTATTCCAAATTCATAATTCGGCACTTATAGGTGTTATATTATATTCATGGCTAGCTTGCAAAAGATATTTGGTTTTATTATTAGTCATAGTAAATATAGAATTTGTGAATGACCTTGATTAATTGATTTGATATGATTCTTCATCTAAAGCTGAGTATTGCTAGAAGTTTCTGGTGTATGAGAATGACATATAAGGTATCTTGGTATGTCATGAGAAGACAAAAATAGACACGTATCTACATAGCTAGAGGAATAATACATATTTGTTTTTATCCTGTTAAGTTACTTTAGTGTAGTCTCGGTCATATTAATAAGTATTAGTGTATAGTTACTTAATGTAGTTAAAGTTGGTAATATATGTTCACATTAGTAGATGTTTTGTTATATTACATTACATGATCAGCACATTACTACAAGTGTTACATGTGGGCTTGTCAGACAAACTCTATATATGACACTCTGAGTTAGTATCTCCTTTTGTATAGCATATTGCTGAAGTTAGCAGAAATGAATGTGTGCAATACAAGGTTCTAAGTTTTTGTGAGGTTATGACATTCACATGTAACATATAAAGCCAATGCTTCCGCATTGAAGGTCAGACAGACACACACACACCCACTAGAAGAGATGACACAGATATGTTCACAAAGACACATTGACAAGTTGAAACAGCTGATTTCTCTCAGAAGTCTAAGAACGTCATTTCCTGCTTCTTTTTGGGCTACACGAGACAGCATGGAAACAGAAGGCAGCAGCCATGAAGCAGACATGCTTTTATAAGCTTATTACAGCTTTATAACTATTTATTCTATTTCATATATTTTTACCTACACTGAACTGAACTGTTATACTTTTTTACATTGTATTTATGATGCCAACTGTGTGACAATAAACTCACACTTTGTTTTAAGACAGCCTGGCTATCACTGCTATTCATCCAGAAATGCCCTTGAGATACAAGAATATTAGATATTATTTTTATTCTTCACACTTCCTAAAGCATTTTGCTTCTAGTGATCACCACAGTGCTTTACTCAAGAACTGGGAAATCGGCTGTCTAAAATTTGTTTTAGATTGTTACATCTGAAGAAGATTCACACTAAGCGCAGAATATTCACTTCACCGTTTTTGTTACATTACACAATACAGAGGAAACTTTCAGGTCTACATGGATGCCCTGGAAGTACTTCATCTACATGGACGCTTACCTTATATGTTGTTGCAGGTAGAGTAATTACCCATACTTTTTGCTCGCGCCCCCTCAGTGATTACCTCATGGCCCTCTTTTTCCTGTTTCTCTCCTGTTCTCTGTCTTTTTCCATGCCTCACCTTTCTATTATCCCCGCCTTTATTTCCTTTTCTTTGCTTCCCGGCCTTGGAGGTCTCTCTTCTGCTGTTTAGCCCTGATGGCCTGATTTTGTTTCCTAGATCTCAATTCCTCTTTTCTATGGTTTCATTGATGGCTACTTGGAATCAAAATATATCAGGCACCGTTTTATCCTTTTTTCTTTAATCTTGTTCTCTGCTCTTTGTATATGCATTTCTTAGATCTAAATGGTGCTTCCCCTTCCTTACCTAGCCATTGTACCATGTTTCAGAGCATTACTTTTCCCTTCCAATGATGTCCTTTTTGCCTGTAAGCTTTCACAATCTTGTCCTTTTGCTACCATTGTTTATTGACTGTGTTGGAAAACTATTGCACTTGTATCTGTATTTGATGGATGCTGCCTTTCTTGCCTATTTTGTACAAACTTTTTCTGAAAAAAGTGAATTACAAATAAAAAAATACCTTAATGTAATTACAACCCAGTACATTCCTATAATGTCCTCTACCTGGCGATATTACTACCAACCCAATTTTACTATAATTCTATCTGATCTACTATAATCTACTATAATCCGGATGACAGTGGAAACACATTTGTTACGAATTGTTTGTTAATGACTGTTGTGTCCTGTAAAGCTATTTTGATGTATTGTCCTAACTGATATACCTGTATTTATGTTCCAATGTACTTTGTATATAACTTCATGGTTATCAATAATGGAACTGACAACCTTATTTAACGTTCTCCAAAGCTTCACTGCTATGAGCTGCCAATTAATATGTTATGACAAAAAAATGAAAAAAAGATATGCATGCTTAAAACAAATAATATAGCATATGTAAAATGTCATGCAAGCTGTTTTGTAATAAATTTTCTTAGAAATTACCTTTCCATTTGTAATCTAAAAAATTGTCAAAAAAAATCAATGTAACATGGCAACTTGGAGGCTTTCTGCACACCAGCAATGTAATTTCCTGCTTGTGCAATTGGCTCATTGATTTTCTCAGACATCTCCAGGTACAGATAAAATTTTAGGCATCCACTGCAAAAGAAATTACATTTTTTGTGTGATACTCCCTGAGGGTCAATTACTTCTAAAGGGATTTAAATATCGCAACGTTCCCCATTAGAACACTGAAAGCTTACCAGGTTGTTATAACAAATCAGACCCTCCCATTCAGGACTCAGTCTTGCAAGACATAGTGGAACAAACAGCTTTTTCTTCAGAACAGAAAAAGGTAGGACTCCACCACAATGTTTGTTAAAATCCTTGCAAGGTACATATATTATTAAGTGGGGACGTGTTTTTCTTAACAAAAGTGAAGTTACACAAAAAATGCTACAGTACACAGTCAGGTATTTAATAAGACGTAGTATTAATAAAATAACGTCCACACTGAATGATATAATACATGGAAATATAATTTTAATGTCATTGTTAACCACTGTGTGAATGTAAATGTCATTTGGGACCCCAATATTAAAAATGATAGCACTCAGTTAACTGTCCCCTTCAAATGTGTCCCAAAATCAAAAACCTAGAGAAAACCTGTGCTTTCTCATGTAGGACATAACCTCTCCCCAGCAACATCTACTCACCTTCACTCCTTGGTCTTTTTATTACCCTATTTTCACAGGTATAAGGGTGAATGAGATGTACCCCCTTCTTCTAAATTAAGACGTCAAAGTAAAAGCAATGGGTGTCTGCTGTGCTAGATAAAACTTAAAATCGAATAACAATTCAAGCAGCCAGCACAATATTGATGAACAACAATAAAACAGTATATATAATAGGCGCAGCACTAATAGAAATGTCCATTAATCCTCTGATCATCACTGTGGTCAATAATAACATAATCCATGGGGTGTAGCAGGAGAGTGTATAGGGGAGGATAGCCACCACCGACACCCAGACACACTACCTCTTACCTTCCTCTTTGGACCCTTATTACATGGGTCAAATAGGCATAAAATAGGAAAGGAATCCTTCAATCAGCCACGATCGATCAGGCACTAGCACGTATAACAAAATGAAAGCAGGATGGATACCAATCTCCGCGCTCGATCCCCGTAATCACAACGTTAGATCCACACACAAGGTAAGCCCATGTAATAGCAGTAAATATGCTAGGGTACTGGTTATATATTATCTTCCAAAAGTGCACAAGGATCCGGTACACCCCCCTGGAAGGCCAATCATTAGTGGCATTGATTTGGTGACTTCCAGGGTGGGTAAGTACATCGACCATTTTTTTGCAACCACAAATGGTGAAAACACCTTTGTTCACCTTTGTTCCTGTGGGATTCCATGCAAGTTATTAACTTGCTTAAAGATGTTGAGTGGAGGGGTGGCTACATCTTTGCTACTGCAGATGTGTCATCCCTATACACCATCATCTCACATCAGCATGGTCTGGATGCGGTTAAGCATTTTTTGAATTTAGATTAGCTCACAGCAGTTCAGCTTGCGTTTATTCTGTCATTGCTTGATTACGCCATGAGTCATATTTCTTTCTGGTTTGTGGGCTCCTATTACCTGCAGAATAGAGGTGTGGTCATGGGGGCCAAGTTTGCACCCAGCATGACCAACCTGTTTATGGCCAAATGGGAGGAGGACGTCATCTATAGTAGGCCTAGACTGGAGTTGGTTCTCTGGAAAAGGTATATAGATGACGTCCTCCTCATATGGAATGGTGACCAGTGTTCCCTTGATGAATTCATGATGGGTCTTAATGACAATGACAGAGGAATCAGGTTCCAGCATGAGTACAGTGTTACTGAGGTGCATTTTCTAGACCTGAGAATAAGGGTAATGGAGGGAGTGATTATGACCTCCACTTATTTTAAGGAGACTGACCCGAACGGTTTTATCAGCACTGATAGCTGCCATCATCCAGCCTGGCTGAGACCTGTTCCCATCAGTCAATTCTTGAGGCTCAAATGGAATTGCACTAAATGTGATAATTTCCTATGAGAAGCCTCTGCCCTTAGTGAAAGGTTTTTGGAGAAAGGTTATGACCCTTGTGAGTTAGATCAGGCACTTGTGCGTGCTAATGAGAAGGATAGGAATGAGTTGTTGGTACCTAGAGTAAAATAACCCAGTGAGGCCTTTCGGCACACATTTTTACCACCTATTCCACACAATAATATGCTGTCAAAAAAATTCTGAATAAACACTGTTCTCCCAGATCGTCCCTTGGTGGTGTACCGAGGGGCCCCTCCTTTGAGGCTCCAAGTAGTAAAAACAGATACCTTCCAGTCTAATTCCACTCAGGCAGTATTTCCTATTAAACTGTTTATTATGTTTACTACTAAGCATGTAGTCTATCTTATTAGGTGTCCATGCGGGCTGCATATATAGGCCGGATGGTCCGTATGCTCCATGTCCGACTGAAAGAACATGTCATGAATATTCAAAATGGGTTCCCCAAGCACAGCCTCCCTAAACATTATGATATCTGTCATAATGAAAACTCCAAGGGAACTTTGTTTCTGAGGATTGATAAATTTACTGGCAATTGGAGTGGGAGTCATATGACTAGAGGTGCGTCTAGGCTTGAAACCGAATGGATCTTTAAGGCCAGGACCTATAGTCCATTCCGTTTGAACCTCAAGTGGGATGTTAATGCATTCATCAGTGATGCATAGGGTTTCCTCATATGTCTACATTTATTAAATTATATTTTTTTGGGCGGTGTTGTTACTGCTGTTTTTTCTTTTAATATGGGGTGGGTTTCTTCGAGATTCACTTGTATTATACTAGTCTCTTGAATGTTTTTTATTGGTTCTGTTTATACATTATTTATGTATTAACCTAAATTTTATGTATTGACTTTCTATTTGTTTTAGTCCACAAGATGGCGCTGTCTTCCAGCATACTGTTCTCACTATTTTTTTGTTTTAATTATATTTGCTAATGAACTGGTTACTATCGGCATGTCTATGGGTTTGTCCGATAGAAACTGCTGATTTAGTAATTTAATAAACTTCTGCTCACTCAGACAATTTGAGTATTGAGGGTGAGAGTTGTTCGTGCCAGGGGTTGGCCCATGTAGTTTTGCTTCCTCCAGCCACCTCTGCTACATGGAACGCATTTAATTCTCGCCATGATCCTGATGTCCCACCTATATAATACACTGCTATGCACGCCATGCCACGCCCCTGACAACGTCAACCTATGATGAAGCGCTTAGGGAGGAGCTTGTGACGTGATGTGACGATAGTGTATGCCTGGATGCGGCGGCCATCTTGTTAGCAGTGTGAGCCAGCATTCAGTGCCTGTTTTCTATTTGGAACATGTGAGTGCAATACTGTTTGCTTTGTTAAATAAAGTACCTTTTAAAGATTACTGCACCATGAGGCATATTTATTTCTATTACATGGGCTTACCTTGTGTGTGGATCTAACGTTGTGATTATGGAGATCGAGTGTGGAGATTGGTATCCATCCTGCTTTCATCCTGTTATACCTGCTGGTGCCTGATCAATCGTGGCCGATTGAAGGATTCCTTTCCTATTTTATGCCTATTTGACCCCTGTAACAAGGGTCCAAAGAAGAGGGTAAGAGGCAGTGTGTCTGGATGTCGGTGGTGGCTATCCTCTCCTATACACTCTTCTGTTACACCCCATGGATTATGTGATTATTATCCACACTGATAATCAGAGGATTTATGGACATTTCTATAAGATGTCAAAGTGGCATGTTCCATCGCAGTAAAGACAATTAGGACAATGTAAAGTAAGTCTGCCAAAAATATTGCAGTTCCCAGAAGTATTAAAAAAAGCATTATAACAGAGACTTCACAGTTCTCAGTAATAGTTAGGAAACATAAGCACCACAGATAACCATCTAGTGAACTCAATGTGGGAATCTGCCAAAGGGCATTATAAATAAAGCTTCAGCCATCCCAATGACTCACCATAGAGCAAATAACACTATGTACAAATATATACAGCAGACCTAAATTAAACGTATTGTTTGTAACAATGTGATACCCCTTTACAGGGGACACCTATATACACAGAGGCTGTCTGAAAAAACATGACAGAGTCTGGAGTAAGTGGTTAGCGGAACCCTCTACTGCTGCAACAGATTAGGTGACCTCTCTGATATATGATGGCTCTCCTTGACATCCTAATAGACCAATCTGGATAGCAGGATAATATAGGTGAGCTAGCACATTGTCAGTCCACCCCTGGAGCAAGAGCCATGACAGCCTATTGATGTTGATATACTACGGTAGTGGTAGATATTCTAGTGCTTTTTGATAATGTAACGATACCTTGTTATCCCTGCATAAGTCCCTTCCCTGTTAATAGGCAGATGATGGCTGTGCTGTTGTATGTCTGTACTGTTTATGTGTTTGTTTGTTAAGAAAATAAAAAAAGTTTTCCAAAAAAAAAACGTATTGTTTGTGGTCATCATCAAGTACTTTAGCTTGAAATTGCTGTTGGCATAAAATAAGACTGCAGTAAGTTGAACACTCTGGATGGAACCCAAACATGTAATGTTATTCATTACTGGCTCCTTAAAAAGTATATACAATTTCTTCAAGCTTGACATTATTAATAATCTGCTTATACTTGTACCGGGGGGTGTTAAACCTCTTCTTTCTTCACTCCATTGCATATTATACTTGCTGTGCTGAAGTTTCATTCCACTATATACTGAGGTCTGCTTTCACTGCTTCCATCCACCTGCAAATAGTATAGCGAGTACAGTGGTGCTCAGGGGCGGACTGACCATTCGGGCACTGCCCAAGGGCCCCATGCCACTAAGGGGCCCCATCAGGGTTGCCAGCGTCAATAAAACCAGGGACAGTATGTAAAAATCTGTGTTTTTTTTAAAATCCCAAGATTATAGCTGCCCTGCCTTTCCAGTACCTTTTCAGTGTGTGTATGTGTATTCTGTGTGTGTATACTGTGTGTGTATATTGTGTGTCTGTGTGTGTATGCTGTATGTGTGTGTGTGTGTGTGTGTATACTGTGTGGCCCCATAATTTATTGCCTGGGAGCCCCATAATCTCCTATTGCCTGGGGGCCCCATAATCTCCTATTGCCTGGGGCCCCATAATCTTCTCCTATTGCCCAGGGGCCCCATAATCTCCTATTTCCCGGGGGCCCCATGAGTTGTCAGTCCGCCCCTGATGGTGCCCATATCCTAACTGGCCAATAGCTCTGAGAAATCAGGCCTCTAAGAAACAAAGTGTATCTATTTTAGAGAGTGACATATAGAAGGCTTGTTTGGTTAGTTAGAGCCCTTTCACAATGGGGCGGTTTGCAGGCGCTATTGCGCTAATAATAGCGCCTGCAAACCGATCCGAAAGTGCCGCTGCTGTGTATCCAGTGTGAAAGCCCCGAGGGCTTTCACAATGAAGCGATGCGCTGGCAGGACGGTAAAAAAAGTCCTGCCAGCAGAATCTTCGGAGCGGTGAAGGAGTGGTGTGTATACCGCTCCTTTACCGCTCCTGCCCATTGACATCAATGGGATGGCGCGGCTATACCGCCGGCAAAGCGCCTCTGCAGAGGCGCTTTGCGGTGGTATTTAACCCCTTCTCGGCCGCTAGCGGGGGGTAAAACCACCCCGCTAGCGGCCGCATACCGACGGTAAAACGCCGCTAATAATAGCGGCGTTTTACCGCCGACGCCGCCCCCTGCCCCAGTGTGAAAGGGCTCTTAAGGTAATAGTGAGCATGTTGTAATACCTACACTTTTAAAGGATTTTTAAATGTATGTGTAAAGTGGTTGAAAACCCTTACATAAACCAATGAAGTGACCAGCCTCTGGTGAAAGGAAGAGATGAAACAAATCCTCCTACATAAGTTGTACCTGTTTCCTGTCTTCTTTACAGCATGCTAAAGTATACAGATTACACAGCATTTCTGAACTCCAGAAGGGGGGGAGGGGGCAGGGATATGAGGTCACACACTACACAACATAGAGCAGGGAGCTGTGTATAATCTGAGACCTGAGTGGAGGGAAAGGACACGCTCTTCTATTCACAGTCTCATAGGGAAACATACACAGCTGAGGCTGTAAATCACCTGCTGTGTGCTTGAGAGGGGGGAACCATATCCCCCCAAATTGTCTGGTGTCAGCATAGACTGTCAGATGTGACTCATGCAGATAGCAGAGGAATGACTCAACAGTAGGGATGAGCCAAACACCCCCCTGTTCGGTTTGCACCAGAACATGCGAACGGGCAAAAAATTTGTTCGAACACGCGAACACCATTAAAGTCTATGGGACACGAACATGGATAATCAAAAGTGCTAATTTTAAAGGCTTATATGCAAGTTATTGTCATAAAAAGTGTTTGGGGACCTGGGACCTGCCCCAGGGGACATGGATCAATGCAAAAAAAAGTTTTAAAAACGGCCGTTTTTTCAGGAGCAGTGATTTTAATAATGCTTAAAGTGAAACAATAAAAGTGTAATATCCCTTTAAATTTCGTACCTGGGGGGGTGTCTATAGTATGCCTGTAAAGGGGTGCATGTTTCCCGTGTTTAGAACAGTCTGACAGCAAAATGACATTTCAAAGGAAAAAAAGTCATTTAAAACTACTCGCGGCTATTAATGAATTGCCGATCTGACAATACACATAAAAGTTCATTGATAAAAACGGCATGGGAATTCCCCACAGGGGAACCCCGAACCAAAATGTAAAAAAAAAAAATGACGTGGGGGGTCCCCCTAAATTCCATACTAGACTCTTCAGGTCTGGTATGGATATTAAGGGGAACACCGGCTAAATTTTTTTTAAAAAATGGCGTGGGGTCCCCCTCAAACTCTATACCAGACCCTTCAGGTCTGGTATAGATTTTAAGGGGAACCCCATGCCAAAATTTAAAAAAAACATGGGGACAAGGTGTTTTGGGGGCTACCCCAAAGCACCCTCCCAATGTTGAGGGCATGTGGCCTGGTACGGTTCAGGAGGGGGGGCGCTCTCTCGTCCCCCCCTCTTTTCCTGTGGCCTGCCAGGTTGCGTGCTCGGATAAGGGTCTGGTATGGATTTTTGGGGAGACCCCACACCATTTTTTTTTACATTTTGGCGCAGGGTTCCCCTTAAAATCCATACCAGACCTAAAGGGTCTGGTATAGATTTTGAGGGGGACCCCACGCCATTTTTTAAAAAAATTTTGGCCGGGGTTTCCCTTAAATTCCATACCAGACCTGAAGGGCCTGGTATGAAATTTAGGGGGACCCCCCACGTAATTTTTTTTTAAATTTTGGTTCGGGGTTCCCCTGTGGGGAATTCCCATGCTGTTTTTATCAATGAACTTTTATGTGTATTGTCGGACCGGCAATTCATTAATAGCCGCGAGTAGTTTTAAATGACTTTTTTTCCTTTGAAATGTCATTTTGCTGTCAGACTGTTCTAAACACGGGAAACATGCGCCCCTTTACAGGCATACTATAGACACCACCCGGTACGAAATTTAAAGGAATATTACACTTTTATTGTTTCACTTTAGGCATTATTAAAATCACTGCTCCCGAAAACCCAGGTCCCCAAACACTTTTTATGACAATAGCTTGCAAATAAGCCTTTAAAATTAGCACTTTTGATTTCTCCCATAGACTTTTAAAGGGTGTTCCACGACTTTCGAATTTGCCACGAACACCCCAAATTGTTCGCTGTCCAGCGAACTGGCAAACAGCCGATGTTCGAGTCGAACATGAGTTCGACTTGAACTCGAAAGCTCATCCCTACTCAACAGGCTTCAATCACAATAGGTGCTTGACGGAGAAATAGAAATGTTTAGTAGATTGGGAACGTTTTTTTTTTTTCTGTTGGGCAGATTTGTTCAGCTCCATTCTTTAAGTCATAGGGTGACAATGCTCAGTCACTATACTGTATCTATGGAGGAGCAGTGTTATCATTCTAGGACATTCGAGGACAGGACTACAAAACACTTCTCACTCTCCTCTTCACACATATTATAAGAGGAGGATAAGGATTGGATTTCTAACCTTCCTATCTATCCTAAACAAAAACAAAAAAAGTTTTGTCCAAAGTTAGGCTTTAATGCCATGTTCTATTCTCTTGTGACAGCTTACTTTGTGTTTATGTGCTGCTTGTTTCTCCAAGTCCCCTGGGGGACAGTGAATACATTTAACCACTTGCCGACCGCCTCAGGATGATATACGTCGGCAGAATGGCACGGGCAGGCAAAGTAACGTATGGGTACGTTACTTGCCTCCCGCAGGCTGGGGGTCCGATCAGACCCCCCTGGTGCCCGAGGCGGCCGGTAAAGATCCCTGAGCGATCCGTGCTGATGGGGATGCCATCCATTCGTGGCCACCCCCTCGCGATCGCTCCCAGCCAATGACAAGCTTCCTCTGCCTCTGTAATGTAAACAGCGGCAGAGGAAGTGATGTCATCTCTACTCGTGTCGGTCTTTTCCGTTCCGGCGTCGAGGAGAGAAGACATCCAAGTAAGTGCACCAACACTACACAAACAGTAGAACACACTAGGCACACATTTCACCCCCCATCACCCCCCGATCACCCCCTGTCACAGTGACACCAATAGCAGTTGTTTTTTTTTCTGATTACTGCATTGGTGTCAGTTTGTGACAGTTATAAGTGGTAGGGCAGTTAGGGTTAGCCCCCTTTAGGTCTAGGATACCCCCTAACCCCCCCTAATAAAGGTTAACCCCTTGATCACCTCCCGTCGCCAGTGTCACTAAGCGATCGTTTTTCTGATCGCTGTATTAGTGTCACAGGTGACGCTAGTTAGGGAGGTAAGTATATAGTTTTGCCGTCAGCGTTTTATAGCGCCAGTGACCCCTATATACTACCTAATAAAGGTTTGAACCCCCTGATTGCCAACCAGTTAACCCTTTCACCAGTGATCATTGTATAACTGTTACGGCTGACGATGGTTAGTTAATTTGGTTTTTATAGTTTCAGGGCACCCACCGTTTATTACCTAATAAAGGTTTAACCCCATGATCGCCCAGCGGGTTATATAAGTTAAGTTTTAGGGTCAGACAGGGTCTGCGTTGCCCCAGGCAGTGTCAGGTTAGTGCCAGTACCGCTAACACCCACGTACGCAGCATACACCTCCCTTAGTGATATAGTATCTGAACGGATCAATATCTGAAGGATCAGATCTATACCCAGCAGTTTAGGGATCCCAAAAATGCAGTGTTAGCGGGATCAGCCCAGATACCTGCTAGCACCTGCGTTTTGCCCCTTGGCCCAGCCCAGCCCACCCAAGTGCAGTATCGATCGATCATTGTCACTTACAAAACACTAAACACACATAACTGCAGCATTCGCAGAGTCAGGCCTGATCCCTGCGATCGCTAACAGTTTTTGTTGGTAGCATTTTGATACAGTCGCTAACAGTCAGGAGCTTTTTTGCCTGTGAGTCTCACTAAATTTAGAGCCCAAAATGACAAATCGAAGGTACAGTAGTGAAGAGGCCTACACGTTTCTGAGCATGACAGATAGTGAAGAGGAAGTCACTCATCTGTCAGATTCAGGCTCAGAATATGATCCTGTAGAGGACAGCGGCTCCATGACAGATAGCTCTGACGACGGAGTTGTGGTCCCTGCCAATGTCAGGCGTACCAGCCCCCGATCTTCTTCTGCTGTTGTTGAGGTGCAAGAATCGCAGGTCCCTTGTATGGTGCAGAGCAGTACTAGTGCCGCTATTCCTTCTGGTGAACTGGCAAGCACCAGCGGCCTAGTATACCCTGGTCGTAGTCAATCCAGCACTGCAGTAACACTTGGTGACGTGGCGAGTCCCATAAGTGCAGTTCAAGCTGGTGAGGTAGCAAGCACAAGTAGTGTCCCGCTACCACCAAGAAGAAGATGAACACAGGCCCGTCGTGCCCATAATGCCCTTCCTGCTGCATTCGCCAATCCTAATTGGGAACCCACCACTTCTGCAGCACCCGTACTTCCCCCATTCACTGGGCAACCCGGCATTCAGGTGGAAACATTTGATTTTACGTCACTTGATTTTTATTCGCTGTTTTTCACCGAAGATCTCTATAGATCTATTGTGGACCAAAGAAATTCACATTGCCACTATTCCCCAATCCTCCCTTGCCAGAGATTGGAAACCAATTACGGTTTCCGAATCTAAGATCTTTCTGGGCCTTTCCCTCAACATGGGCATAACTAAAAAGAGTGAGTTGCAGTCATATTGGTCCACTGACCCAATTCACCATATGCCCTTGTTCTCTGCCTCCATGACCAGGGCATGATACGAGCAGATTTTGCAGTTCATGCTCTTCTACAACAATGAACTCTGTTGTCCTCGTGGAGACCCTGGATACGATCGGCTCTACAAAATTCGGCCCCTCGTAAACCACTTCAACTAACGTTTTGCAGACTTGTTTACGCCCCATCAAGTTGTCTGCGTTGATGAGTCCCTGATTAAGTTTTCTGACCGCTTGTCATTCAAACAGTACCCTCCCAGCAAGCATGCCAGATACGGGGACAAGCTGTATAAGCTCTGTGACAGGGCCACAAGATATACATATAGTTTTATGGTTTATGAGGGCAAAGATAGTCACGTAGAGCCGACAAACTGCCCTGACTACATAGGAAGCGCTGGCAAGATTGTGTGGGACTTGATGTCACCCTTATTCGGAAAGGGGTACCACTTGTACGTGGACAATTATTACATGAGCGTGCCACTTTTTAGTCACCTGTTTGATCATCAAATTGGAGCATGTGGCACCGTGCGACTTAATCACCGGGGCTTTCCCCAGCGGCTTGTAGATTCCCATCTTAGGCTGAGGGAGAGAGCCTGCTTGCAGTGAAATAATTTGCTTGCTATGAAGTGGAGGGATAATAAGAATGTTTACCTTCTTACCTCCCTTCATGCAGACACGACGGTCCAAAATCCTACGGTGACTGGTGTTGTGGAGAAACCCCTCTGTGTCCACGAATATAACCTCAACATTGTTGGCGCCATACCTAGTTGCCCGTAAGGCCAAACGCTGGTACAAGAAAGTGTCTGTTTATTTCAATTGGCTTTGCTGAACGCTCATGTGCTATACAGAGCTTCAGGACGGACTGGATCCTTCCTCAAATTCCAGGAAGAGATTGTCAGAGCCCTTCTGTTTCCAGACGATGCTCCACCTCACCTTCCCCAACCAAATGCAGTAAGCCGGCTGCATGAGAGGCATTTTCCTTATATCATTTAGTGACAACTTTGTGCAAAAAAAAAAAAAAAGTTTGTCATTTTCCTGCAACTTGTGGCAAAATATAAAATATTCCATGGACTCAACATGCCTCTCAGCAAATAGCTTGGGGTGACTAATTTCCAAAATTGGGTCATTTGGGGGGGTTATGTGCCATCTTGGCATTTTATGGCCTTCAAAACTGTGATAGGTAGTGAGGAGTGAAATAAAAAAATTACGCCCTTAGAAATCCTGAAGGCGGTCCTTGGATTTCGGGGCCCTGTACGTGACTAGGCTCCCAAAAAGTCCCACACATGTGGTATCCTCGTACTCAGGAGAAGCAGCAGAATTTATTTTGGGGTGTAATTCCACATATGCTCATGGCATGTTTGAGTAATATATCATTTAGTGACAACTTTGTGCAAAAAAAAAAAAACGTTTGTCATATTCCCGCAACTCTTGTCAAAATATAAAATATTCTATGGACTCATCATGCCTCTCAACAAATAGCTTGGGGTGTCTACTTTCCAAAATGGGGTCATTTGGGGGGGTTTTGTGCCATCTTGGCATTTTATGGCCTTCAAAACTGTGATAGGTAGTGAGGAGTGAAATCAAAAATTTACGCCCTTAGAAATCCTGAAGGTGGTGCTTGGTTTTCAGGGCCCCGTACGCGGCTAGACTCCCAAAAAGTCCCACACATGTGGTATCCCTATACTCAGGAAAAGCAGCTAAATGTATTTTGGGGCGCAATTCCACATATAACCATGGCATGTGTGAACAATATATCATTTAGTGATAACTTTTTGTAATTTTTTTTTTTTTTTATCATTATTCAATCACTTGGGACAAACAAATTTAATATTCAATGGGCTTAACATGCCTCTCAGCAATTTCCTTGGGGTGTCTACTTTCCAAAATGGGGTCATTTGGGGGGGTTTTGTACTGCCCTGCCATTTTAGCACCTCAAGAAATTAGATAGGCAGTCATAAATTAAAAGCTGTGTAAATTTCAGAAAATGTACCCTAGTTTGTAGACGCTATAACTTTTGCGCAAACCAATAAATATACGCTTATTGACATTTTCTTTACCAAAGACATGTGGCCGAATACATTTTGGCCTAAATGTATGACTAAATTTGAGTTTATTGGATTTTTTTTATAACAAAAAGTAGAAAATATTATTTTTTTTCAAAATTTTCTGTCTTTTTCTGTTTATAGCGCAGAAAATAAAAACCGCAGAGGTGATCAAATACCATCGAAGGAAAGCTCTATTTGTGGGAACAAAAGGACGCAAATTTCGTTTGGGTACAGCATTGCATGACCGTGCAATTAACAGTTAAATCGACGCAGTGCCAAATTGTAAAAAGTGCTCTGGTCAGGAAGGGGGTAAATTCTTCCGGGGCTGAAGTGCTTAATAAACGTTATTAAGAAAGCACTTAGTACTTAATTTGTTAGTTAATATTCTGCAACAGAAAGTACACCAGCCTGCAAATGTTTGTCATTCTGGACTCAAATAAAGATGGATTGTCTGGAATGCAATACACCTATTTCAGATATTACTGTATGATTGCTCATTTTTTGTGAAGTTTAGAATACACATACAACTCTCATAGGTAACATAATCATGATAGCACTTTTGCAATGAAGAGGGGAATTGATCAAGGTAGAGGAAAATTGTAGACCCCTCTGGAATAGTTTTACTAGTGAACTTGTGCTCAAGCTATGGACATTACATTTTACATATTTTTACCAAGCTGTAAAATAGCTATTTTACTTCTGCAGGTACTATGGAGTACTTAATCCTCATAAATCAAGGCAGTTAGGCTTCAGTCCCTTTATAACATCATTTGGCATCTGCTTTTTGTTTACATTAGAAGGCTGGCAGGCTGTCAAGTCTCTGTGGTCATAGAGAATAAAGGGAGAGCAGCTGTGATTAAATTGCCTCTGTGCCCCTTTTGTGAACCTGATGATGAATGTCCCCACAAGGTACATTGTTACACAGGTGAATGCATGTTTGTTTTGAAGTTCTAATGCTCCAATGGCCTTACTTTGGAGTTCCACAAACTCTTCTCAGAAGATCTAAACACTCCCTTGAGGTCTCTGCTTAATTACATACTTACGGTAGCAGGTTACATTTTTACCCTGCTGCTGTTAATGAGGCCCACATGTGCTAGAAATAACGTGTAAACCATTTTCTATAGGCCTATATTATTGCTCAATCAGTTACCTAAACCAGTGTTTCTCAACCTTTTTCCAGTCAAGGCACCCTTTAAAAATATGCGCAATTTCAGGGGACACCAGTCAAATATAAATTGATGGTCTCAGGGGACACCAGTAAAAAAAATTGATGGTCTTCAGGTCTAGCGGTCAGTAGTCTGTAATGCAGAGTTTAGGGGTCAGTAATCTGTGATGCAGAGTTGGATGGTCGGCAACTTGTGATGCACAGTTCAGAGGTCAGTAATTTGTGACACATAGTTCAGGGGCCAGTAATTTGTGACAAATAGTTCAGGGGCCAGTAATTTGTGATGCAGTGTTCAGGGTCAGTAGTTTTTGATACAGAGTTCAGGGGTAAATAATGAGTGACGCAGAGTTCAGTAGTTTGTGATGCAGAGCTCAGGGGTTAGTAATTTGTGATGCACAGTTCAGTTGTTAGTAATTAGAGGTCAGCAGTAATTGATGTACAGTTCAGAGGTCAGCAGTAATTGATGTACAGTTCAGAGGTCAGCAGTAAGTGATGCAGAGTTCAGAGGTCAGCAGTATGTAATGCAGAGTTCAGGGGTCAGCAGTAATTGATGTAGAGTTCAGAGGTCAGCAGTAAGTAAGTAAAGCAGAGTTCAGAGATCGCAGTTACTCATGCAGAAATACTATTACATAAAAGAGATTATATTTACCATACACCTGTTGCCAACTAGCAAACCAGAGAATTATAAATCTCTTACAGACATTGCCTTGCACCTGTATGGGATGTATGGTATGGGGAATAGTTGAAGGAACCCACATAGTGTAATTCTATTTATTAAAATGAGCAAATAAAATCGGTTACACTCACAGAAGTTTTCGAGCAGTACCACTGAAGCCAGCGCCAGCACCAGCGTTCACGTCACCAACCATCACCAATGATCTCCATCTAACGTGTTTTGCCCTTCCACCTGTGAAGACGCATGCTGGTGTGTCCAGCGATACTCCTCGAAAGCTGTTTAATGTGAGTGTAATGGATTTTATTTGCTCATTTTAATAAATTGAATTACACTATGTTGGTCCCTTCTATTATATCCCATACATATGAGAGCCATATACCCTTGTGAACATCACTAGTGAATTGAGACACATCACTACTGAATAAGGAAACCGCCATAGAGGAGGGCTACAAGCCTCAGTGATACCAGGATATTATTTAAGCGTTAATGACTCTTATATAATTGTAAGAGTCTACAGCAGTCGTGAGCGCGGGGGATCATTTGGAGGGGGGGCACAGCACTGAAAGTTTGCACTTTTGTCCTTTTGATTCAGAAATAGTGCACGGCACAGATAAGAGACTGCACCATTCTATTTTGTATGACAAAACACATGGATATGGACTAATTAATATTGTATTATACCTATCTATACTATTCACTTTTTGATTAGTCAGCGCCTGTATAGTTTGATGTACACTGTAGTATGTCATATGTGAACGAGGCCTTACTATGTTTCTTTTTTTTCTTCAATGTTATTTTTTTTAATACTTTTTTTTGGAGGGGCAGGAGGGCTTTGGGGAAACATCTGACTGCTGATGTCTCTTTTTTGAGACAGATGTACTGAGATGTACTGAGTACTCTGTACTGAGGCTCCTAGTCATTTCCAAACTGAAGCATAATAAACCAGTTTACTATATTTCAGTGATAAATGTACAGATTGCTCACTGTGTTCATTTAGAAAGGGTCTGGTAAATATTGCCTCGTTTCCACTGAGCTGAACAGTTCAGGTCAGTACAGTTTGGAAGGGTTAGAATGGTCCGGCCTATTCAGGTGAGCGTTTCCACTGCAAGTCGGATCGCCAGGGGCCATATGGGGTTTAGAAAAAATGCCTTTCAGATGAGCGTTGACGTTTTTCTGTCCACCAATCAGTGGAATGTATCGTGTGACACCAGTAGCTCCGCCCTAACCGTACTGTACCATTCTCTATACCCCCACATCTGAAGCAGGACCATGAATGGTGCAGTATAGTTCGGTTGTATGGGCCGCTTTCATAATGGAAACACTCAACATAGCGTACCATACCGAACCAACCCAAACTGATCTGCTCAGTGGAAATGAGGCATATGTCTCCACCACTCTCTATTCTGAACACCGATCTTCCACCCTAGCAGCAGCTACAGCCGGCAGGAGGAGAGAGGAGGAAAACTAGCCAGCAGCACTGAAGGGAGGGGGCAATGGAGGATCAATGAGGGGGGCAGTACAGGGGAGGTCTGAGCAGCGGGGGGGGGAAGATTATTTTCGCCTGAGGCTCCCTGCAACATCCGAAACTGGCAGGAGGGGATAGGAGGAGAAGCCAGCAGCTGCAGGAGAGCCACAGGGGATCAGTGCTGCAAGAGGGAATCGGCTGGATTACTCCTGGTATGCAGTGTGTAAAAGGGTCCCCGTTCCCTCAGCACCCATGTGTCCCACACACACTGGATGATAGCCACTCCGAGGAATCCTCCTCAGTTTATACCCCCTCATCTTACACTGTGGCTGGCTCTACAGTCAGACAAAGTCAAAAACCAACTCAGGAGGGGAGGATGAAGTGGCTATGACCCCACTGTAATGTGGAGAACAGTGGCGCTCATCTGAGTGCAGTATATTAAAATGATTAACCGCTTGGCATCCGCGCTATAGCCGAATGACGGCTACAGTGCGGACCTACATTCCCGGGAGGACGTCATATGACGTCCTCCCCTGTGTACGCTCCCTGCGCACGCTCCCTGCGCGCGCCCTGCAGTCACTGAGACTCGGCTGATCACCGATCTGTGTAAGGGGCCGGTCCCAGCCCCTTACCATGTGATCAGTTGTCAGCCAATGACAGCTGATCACATGATGTAAACAAAAGATCGGTAATCGTTTTTTTTTTTACTCACGCTGACAGCGCGAGTAGAAAAAAAAGCCGATCACCGGATCGGATGTGAGGGACATCGGTCCCCAAGTGGAAGAGGCACATCTGCCTCATCAGTGCCCAATAAAAGTGCCACCTAATAGTGCCCACAGTGCCACCTAATAGTGCCCACAGTGCCACCTAACAGTGCCCACAGTGCCACCTAACAGTGCCCACAGTGCCACCTAACAGTGCCCACAAGTACCACCTATCAGTGCCCACAAGTACCACCTATCAATGCCCACCTGTAGTGCCAATCAGTGCCACCTGCCAGTGCTGCCCATCACTGCCACCCATCAGTGCCCATCACTGCCACCCATCAGTGCCCATCACTGCCGCCTATCAGTGCCCATCACTGCCGCCTCATCAGCGTACATCAATGAAGGAGAAAAATTACCCGTTTAAAATTTTTTAAAACAAAATATAAAAAAATAAACTTTTTTTTTAAAAAAAAATCATTTTTTTACATTTTTTTAATAAAAAGTAAAA